>NC_088693.1:13560242-14810242 GCF_028017835.1 Emys orbicularis | reverse complement strand
TTTAAGTAAAGTAATAATCCATAGAAGTGTTTTCCTTCTGTTATGCCACCCACAAACTGCTTTTGGGACTAGCTGTTAAAATGTGCTTGATAACAAGAGTTATGTGCGTGTTTTAATTTTGTTTCATCATTTGACACTGACATTTTTCTTCAGCGGTTTAGAATTTGCAGTTAAAGAGCAACCAACTTAGATCCTCACATTTAAACTGCCCTTTTAGTTTCTCTTGCAGTAGCATGAATGTCTTTAGGGTGGTTGACAATTTAAAAAAGTGTCTACAGGTCAAATTCACTCCTGGTGTCACTCTACTGAATTTAATGAGTTACACAGGAAGAAAAATTGGCCCATATATTTCTTGAGCTTTCTTATCTTGAGAGATGCACACCTGAGTGGAGAATGATTAAATGCTGACAAACAAATCACTATTGTGAGAAAGATCAAGTATCAGAGGGAATCAACAAGAGGCAAAACAGTGGGGGAACCTGCTCAACATTTTAGATGCCTATACATAACTGTCAGGCATATGGGGAACAAACAGCAAGAACTGGATTAGCAGTTTAGGAGTGAGCAGTCATATTGTGGACCTAGTAACTCAAGTGTGGCTCTGCAATCATGCTGCATTCAGTACTAGGACTTCTGGGGCACACCCCATTGTTCTTAGCAGGGCAGTAAGCTGTGCCACTGACTCTTTCCCAGTAAATTGTGGGAGAAATTAGCGGTCTTCTGACCACAGAGGGTATTGTAGGGTGGCATTGGAAGACTATCAGCACTAGAGTAACTTAGCCTGCATCCTCACTGCAAAGTGGGCAGAGTAGCAGGCCAAGCATAAGTAGCACTCAGAATTTAGCGGATAGCCCCAGACAAACCAGCTCGCTCAGACTGAAAGCACCACTAAGCTCACATCAGAGGGGTTTGGGAGCCAGGTTACAGTCAATACTTGAATTAACACTGCAGTCAAGGTAGACAGACCAGCTTGGACTCCCTCTAGACTTTCACAGACTCATCAGCTTATCTCTACCTTGGCCCTCAATGTTTTTTCCTCCTTTTACAAATAGAGAAAAAAAAAAGTCCTGGCTCACATACAGCAGACATTCGAGTTACCAGCACAACTGTAAAAGAATAGAAATAGTCATTTGTTTGCTTCACCACCTCCTCCCCCCATTTACAGTTGCAAGCACTGAGGGCTGTGTCATAGGTTGGCTGGGTGCCCCAGGTCAACAGGATCACCGAATGGCGATACTCCAGGGCATGCTGCTTACTGGCAGGGGTTCAAAGGCCACATTGCCTAGGGGCTATGGTGCAGGGGAATGTCACCCACTGGTGAGAGTCCAAGGGGCCACTTCGTCTAGCAGCAATATCAAGGGAAGAATCACCTAGCGGTGAGCATGGGGAGGGGAGGGGAACCTGGGCCCACCCTACTCCAGCAGGTTCCAACCCAGTGCCCTTCAAAACAGGGTACCCTGACACAGGGTTCAGGTCCCAGTATTCCCAAGCGCATTCCCTGGGTTGCTTCCTACCCTCATCCTAGTCCCTCCGATGGCATCTCAGGGGTTGGACATGGGGTCCCCCTTTTGTGTTCTGCTTCATCTCTGGCAGCTCCTCTGCTGGCAACAGCAAGTCATCCCTGTCGGTTCCCACTGTCAAATGGCTTCCCACCGTGCAGCTAGGAGCCTCAACCCTGGTGGCTGGGAGACCTGGCAGAAGGCTGCTGCACACTACCACTCTCCTCCTCAGACAGCCCAGACTGAGTTGAGCTGCTCCCTTTTTAATGCTCCCTCCACTGGGAGCATGCCCAGCAGAGGTGAGGGGCGTGGCCTCTTGGGCCAAAAAATGCTGTTTAACCCTTGCTTCACCAGTGTGGGGTCAATATGCCCTGTCTCAGGCTGGCTCATGTACAGACCAACAAGTATGACCAAATACCAAGGTATGCTAGAACAGCTGCTGCCTGACCAGGGGAACCACTCTTCAGGGTCATCATTGCTAACAATTGTTTAATTTACATCAGAGGTTCTCAAACTGTGGTTCGTGGACCACCAGTGGTCCGCGGATAGTTTCCTCTAACATGTGTGCCTGGGCAGCTGCACACAAGGGAATGAAGGGCCACTCACCTAATTAGTGGAGCCATGCAGGTAAGGTGAGGTGGTGGCCTTGCAGGGAATAGGGGGTAGGTGGGAAGGGGGTGTGTGGTGAGAAGAGGGGGTGGGGGGGAATTTGGGATGTGCAGGGCTGTGGTGGCCAGAGAAAGAGGTGACTTTCCCCAGCCCCAGGGCTGCAGCTGCTGGGGAGAGAGAGTCATCCTTCCCAGCCTAAGCTCTGTGGCAGGAGAGAGAGAGAGAGACACCCCGCCCCCCATCCTCCTTCCCAGCCCCAGCTCAGGGGCTGCCGTGGCAGGGGAGAGAGGGCACATCCATTGCATTAGAAAGGTAAGACTACCAATATTAAAATATGAGTTGTGTGCTTTTATTTGTAGAACAAATAAGTTTTTATATAGCACTTTTATCCAAAGTGCTTTACAATACTTGCTAATGGTAAAAACAACATTTGGAAATATCATTAAGTAGTCTGCTGAGGCCCTCAGTAATTTTTAAGTGGTCCACGAAAAAAAAAGTTTGAGAGCCACTGATTTACATCAATGATGAAGCAAAGAAAACCAAACAGAATGTTATATAGTCACTGACAATTCTCAGCTGGGTAGCTTTTCTCCCCCTGGGAGTTGCATGCACACCCCTCCAGTTCAAGAGAGGATGGAAATCAGAGATGGAAAGGCCTATTAATAGAACATCCCCCTGACCATGCTCAATTATCCCCTACAATATATTAATATTTAATGCTTTTATGAAAATGTATACTGTAGTATTTTGGCCAATTCTGATTAAAATCTAGTACAATTAGAAAGTTTAAGTGTTTGGACAGCACCCAAGTTACTCAACAGGAAGCACTTTATAAATGAAATCATAATGAAAAGCAATTAACTTTATAAAGGTTTCATGCAGCCCATTTTTAAATGGACCAAGCGATGGCACTTCCACCCCTTTTTAAATAGGTACTACAATAGCATTTAAAGACTCCAGTCAAGTTCAGAGCCCCATTGTGCTAGGTGCTGTACAAAAACCTAGCAAGTCCCCACCCCAACAAATTTACAATCTAAGTAGACAAAAGGAGGGAGAAGGGAAGAGTTATTTCCTCCCCACACACACATTTTGCAGATGAAAATGGAGGCACAGCATGACTAGGGACTTGCCCAATGTTATCAAAGTCTGTAGCAGAGCTGGGAAATGTACCCAAGTCTCCTGATTCTCAGTCCAATGCCAAAGACAGACAATCATGAGACCCTCAATTCCCCCAGGAGACTGTTCCAAGTCTAGTAGATGCTTCCCACTTAGGAAATGTTTTCTGATCTTCATCCTTACATTTCCTTTATTTAACCTCATCTTATTACTCTTCTTGTATCACCTGCAGGCCGTAGGCTTGCCTTTACTATATTCACTGCCTTGCCTTCGTTATATTTAGCTGCAGTGCAAGAAACCTACAGTATCCTGTAAGACATTAGAGGAAACAAGCATAAGTGTGGTAAAGTAGGCTGTAACCCTTGGCTTAGATCAATGGTTACCTTTAGATTTTAGGACCCAAGAAGAGCTTGCTGAATGGTAGGAGGCAGAATCTTCCAGTAAGTGCTATCGCAAGGAACATGGAAGCAATAACCACAAAGCTCCTTAAGCAAGGGGTGATGGATAGGATTGTGAGCTGAAATGGTAATTACACGTATCCATATACTAACCTATAGAAGGACCCCTCAACATTAGTAGGATGAGGCAATATAAATAAGGAAAAAGGGGGAACCCCTACCGAATCTGCATTAGCTATAGTGGCATCAGCATAACATATTACAAAAGTCATATCCCAGCCTGTGGGCAGTAGAGGAAAGCGAGAGGGGCAGAATGATGGAAGGGGGCAGAATGATGGCCACTGGTGATGAGGAGGAAGGTCAAGGTGATGAATTTCAGGTCGTCCTGCATGAGATGGTGAGAGTATATGGATGTGCTGATGTACGTTCTGTAGTCTCTCTGTCTACCTTATTGACTTAATACGTTAGCGAAGTCACAAACACTAAGAAACTATTTGAAAATACAGAAGAGTTTCTATAGTGAGAGAGTGTTGCAACTGTGCACATTGGGGTTCCCAACTATATAGTAATTTTAATACTGGGCCTGATCTTGGGACAAGAACCTGTCTACCCTCAAAGTGATAACTGGAAATTCTTAGGTAATCAACATAATTAATACATCATCTATGGATCAGGCTACATACCCTAAGCCAAACTTTTTTTCTGGGGACCCAGTTGAAAATTGTTGATGCCCGCAAGCCAGCGGAACTAGGGATGAGCAGTTAGGGGTGTGGGAGGTGCTCAGGGCTGGGGCAGAAGGTTGGGGTGAGGGCTGCAGGGTGGGGCTAGGAATGAGGGACTCAGGGTGAGGGGGGGAATCTGGGCTGGGGCCAGGGATGAGGGGTTTGGGGGTGTAGAAGGGGCTCCAGGTTTGCAGGGGCTCAGGGCTGGGCAGGGGCATGGACTTAGCTCCAGCGGCTCCCAGTCAGTGGCACAGCGGGGTTGGTAAGGCAGGCTTCCCACCTGTCCTGGCACTGTAGACCACGCTGTGTCCCAGAAGCAGGTCTAGCTCCTAGATGGAAGCACGCAAGCAGCTCTTGCCTGCAGGCACCATCCCCACCAGCTCCCATTGGCTGGGAACTGGCCAATGTGAGTGTGGAGCTGGTGATCGGGGTGGGGACAGCGCGCAGAGCCCCATGCCTCCCCCCCGCCTAGAAGCCAGACCCGCTGCTGGCCGCTTCCGGGGCGCAGTGCGGTGTCAGAACAGGTAGGCACTGGCCTGCCTTAGCTGGGCAGCACTGCTGACGGAACTTTTAACGTCCCGGTCGGCGGTGCTGACCAGAGCCACTAGGGTCCCTGGGTGCTGAGGAAGGTGACCCAGTGCCTTACATGCTGCGACCCAGTTCTGGGTCACGACCCGAACTTCGAAAAACACTGCCCTAAGCCATTCTTTTCCCACCTTGGTATTTATAATTTCAAATACTCTCACCGATATTCCCAGTCAGTCATCACTGAACTCCTCCAAAATACACTTGTGAGCCAGCCTCTCCTTTTTTGCAGCATTTGACACTCAACTGTTTAACATGGATTAAATAACCAGAAAAGTGCTAATATTTTAAAATCAAACAGGAACAAGCACAGGACAAAAATATGACTTGCATATAGATTCTGAGTAATAACTCAGAAGCCAGAACTGAGTTCTGAGCCAGAAGTAAGAAGGTGTAACTCATCCCCCATACAAACAATGTACATCTTCTTCTAGCTCCTCAGCCTCAAAGACAGACTCCCTGACATGCAACTAGAGCAGATATATGTAGGTTTAAGGGAGTGTAACTAAGCATAAGTGGAGGGGTCTAATCTCAAAGCCTCCGTGCACACCCATCCCCTCCACATGGAATGGTTTGGCTAGTGACTGCAAAGAGTTACGAATGCAATATTGGGGACTGTCTGCAAGCTCAGCTCTTGAAGGCAGAGTCTGGGCAGAAACTCAGGTTGTTATGCCCAGTGAGCTGGAACTGGGCACAGAATAAAGCCAAGCTCTTGCAAGTGCCTTAAGCATTGCATGATCATGGAACATCCCAAGCCCCCTCTGCACTAGGGTGGGGGAGATTTCTTTGGCATGAAGGCTCCCCTAATCCTACACTTCTCCATCTAAACACACATGCAGTATTTAAGATAAATCTCTCCCCCTCGCCCCCCACATTGACACACTGTGTGTCAAACTGTTTAATTACTATACTGTTACCGTGCATCTTAATTTCCATCCATGGCCTAGTGTGTCACGATTTCTCCGATTTTCATTTTAACCCCCAAGCTCAACACATTTCTGCAGAGCCTCAAAGCACCGCAGCAGGGAGCGAAATAGAGCACCTGAAAGCATTAATAGTGTGAAATAATGACATGATTGGGGATGGACAAGCAGGGCTGACTGGATATCTGAGTCAGACTCCCTCTGTGTGGCTTTTCCATCAGCTGAGTTAATACAAGTGGGTATTATCTCCTACTGTCTGTGCTTCAAGGGCAAAAACGCTCCGTCTGCATGAGACAGATTCAGAATTTAGACTCAAAAGAAAGGGGAAGGGAAAGCAACCATTGACCATGAAGGGCTGCCTGTTACATGTTCTATTGAGATCAATGGTGTTGGACCCCTCCCCCCACCCCCCGACTTGATTATACAATAGAAAAGTGTGCATGTACCAAATTAAAAAAAGTGGTTAAGTATAAAAAGGCACTTTTCCTCATGAGGTGTATACTAGCTACTGAACCAAGAAAAATAAATGTAAAATGGAATTAGAGGTAGTTCTGGATATTAATTTCATCTAGGGCAGTTTTCAGGTTTCAATTCAAAACCAAATCAGGGCTAGCATTTAGGTTTATATTGATGGCACCAAAACTTAGCAAGCTGCTCTCTCAGGACTTCAAAATGAAGTGGCAAAATTCTCACAAGATCCATTCTTCTCGGGAGATTTTAGGCAAACCCGAGCTGGAACTAGAAAACAGGCCTCTTACTAATTTTGGATCTGACCTAGAACCAAAGATTTAAGGTTGGATTGGATCCAGACATTCAAATCCAAATCACTCTCACCCCCCAAATGTGAAGGGAATTTGATTCAAGATTCCAGTTATGGAGGATCTTGAATCTGAAACTTACCTTTATATCACTTAAATAAAAATGGGTGAAGAGATTTCATTCAAAGCTTACCAAAAATGTGCTCCTGTTCTCAGAGTTCCAGCCAGAAACAAGCTCTTTTCACAGTGCTGCAAGTGCCTGAGAACAGCAGCCTCTGAACTACAAGACCTCTCTAACATGGAGTACTGGCTCTTTGTTAAAAGGTCTTCAAGGACAAACCCTACCTCGAGTGCCTCATTGCTATTTCAGCCCAGGGTCCAGGCTATTTGCGTGTTGTAATTCCAAATTGGACTGATGGGAATTGCAGAAGAACAAAAACCTGCTGGGAAGCAGTAATGAGGCTATAAATAAGGTCTCTTCCCTCACAAATGAGGCTTGCAAAGTGGTGCTGGTGTGGCTCTCCAATAAGGAGGGACCACGGAGAGTCTCCTCCCTAAGGAAATAAGCTTGAAGAAGGCCTTAAAAAAAATAAATCAGATAAGCTGGCATAGGGGAAAGGGAAACAGGACACAACTGCTCCACTGTTTATGGTCCCACAGCTGGAGCCAAGAGTAGAGGAAGAACATGGCCACCTCTAAGGCACTACTTAGAGGCAATGTGGTTATACCCATCAACCAAGGAGAGCAGGCTGCCTGGATCCTAGAGAGGGGGCTGTGGCTCAGGGAGGGAGAAGATTGGGTTTTTTATTCAGACTTTGTTAGCCTAGAAGGAGTGGAGTCTTAATTTAGCTAAAGCAATGTTTCTGAACAACCGGTCCGTGGACCAGAACTGGTCCCGAAGATCTCCCTGAAACACTTAAGGCAGCAGGCCAATCGCTGGTATCAAAAAGGTTGAGAAACAGTGAGCTAGAGGACTACATTAAACTACCTAACTGAAAGAAAAATGAGGTAGTAGCTGTCCCCAGTGAGAGGATTCAGCCCCTTCCATATATCAATGTGACATATCATATGGGGAAAATGCGTACTGAAAAGTTTCTTCAGTCCTCTAACACTACCACATCTTGGCTACATACAGTGCTGACAGTCTTCCACTGTAATTTATATACACACTAATATGCTCCAGCCACGGTTCCTGTTGGCGATGCATAACATCTCACAGTTCATCCTTTTTCATGGAGAGATGTCAAAATTAAATAATGACCTTTCAATGATAGCACAAATGTCATCAGATTAACAGACACTTCCTCCATGTCTTCCTGCAGTTCTTAAATAAATCCACTGTTATTGATCTTCTCATTCTAAGTTTCAGCATTGCTTTGGCTACAGGAATTACATTGAGCTTTCATTGGAACTACTGGTATATTTTAAAAATGCTTTTTTGAATATACCAAACTTATGGCCAAGTCCTGTTCCCCTTGTTACCATGAACACCCAAGCCCTCTGACATCAGTGGGAGAAAAGTGAGCAGGATTTTTGCCCTAAATGAGTAACAGGTGTTTCGATGTAAACCTCTATTTTGGTAGCTTACTAGCACATCCGTACTGACTGAAGTTTATTACAAACTACTGGCATTTTACTTAAGAAATAAGTTAACTGTGAATGACTAGGGGACTCTCTCTCACTATATGTATATACAATGCCTAGGCCAATGGGGTCATAAGTTGGTCAGGATGTTTAGGGAGAACTAAAATTTTAATACTATATTTAGAGAAAATATGCCAAATTCTGCTCAGTCTGCCTGCCTCGCTGCTTATATGGCGGTCATATCTGAGCACAAAGATATTAACACTCCTGTGAGATAGTTCAGTAATATTCTCCCAGTTGTACAGATGAGGAGCTGAGACACGGAATATTGACTTGCCCCATGTCATAAAGAGAATCTACAGAGCTCCAGCATTCCAGTCCAGTGCCTTGAACATAAAACCATCTTTCCACTGAAGTAACTCAAGACAATGGTCTTACCCGAGTGTATACAAGAGCATGTTTTAGGTCAACATGGTTGAGTTTAACAGACAATAAGGGACAGACCTTCTATTAGTGTGAATTGTCATAACCCAAATGAGGTCAATGGAGTTGTGACAATTTACATCATCTGTGAATCTGGCCCTCAGACTCCATGGACTGATCACTGTCTATAGCTTGAAAGAGTGACATCGCCAATATTTGAAAAGCTATCTTAAAAAAAAAAATATATATATATATAAGAGTTACCTCTATTTTTAAAATAACTGACAAGTGAGTGATGGAAAAAAGTCATCTTAGAGCATCATGTCCTGCCAGTGCTGGATATACTGTAGTGCGGAGAGAGAGCATATCAGATCTTAAACTGATTTGCACTTGATCTTACCCAGTTTGCTGTTCAGCACTATTTTAATCCTCAAGATAAAAGTATGAAGTAGGAAACATGAAATTTTATTGGATCAAATAAAATAAGTAAATAAAATTATCCATTGTTTAAGGGAAGAAAGTACTATTAAGGCCTAAGCTAATGTTTATGGGTCTCTTAAGATGCACTGCATTACCCACATGGTCCACAAAACTAATTAAGGCTAGATCTTACCTTCTACTGCACTAAAACAATTTCTCTTCCTCCAATCCTCTTGCTTATGCAAGTTGCAGGGCAGAGTTTATATCTGATGTTAAAAAGAGCATCAGGCTCACTACCTACCTATACAGGTCTCATGTTGGTCTGCAAATCACAGCACCAAGGCGCTGTTACAGACTAGGGACCGAATGGCTAGGAAGCAGTTCTGCAGAAAAGGACCTAGGGGTTACAGTGGACGAGAAGCTGGATACGAGTCAACAGTGTGCCCTTGTTGCCAAGAAGGCTAACGGCATTTTGGGCTGTATAAGTAGGAGCATTGCCAGCAGATCGAGGGACGTGATCATTCCCCTCTATTCGACATTGGTGAGGCCTCATCTGGAGTACTGTGTCCAGTTTTGGGCCCCACACTACAAGGATGTGGAAAAATTGGAGAGAGTCCAGCGGAGGGCAACAAAAATGATTAGGGGGCTGGAGCACATGACTTATAAGGAGAGGCTGAGGGAACTGGGATTGTTTAGTCTGCAGAAGAGAAGAATGAGGGGGGATTTGATAGCTGCTTTCAACTACCTGAAAGGGGGTTCCAAAGAGGATAGATCTAGACTGTTCTCATTGGTACCTGATGACAGAACAAGGAGTAATGGTCTCAAGTTGCAGTTGGGGAGGTTTAGGTTGGATATTAGGAAAAAACTTTTTCACTAGGAGGGTGGTGAAGCATGGAATGGGTTACCTAGGGAGGTGGTGGAATTTCCTTCCTTGGAGGTTTTTAAGGTCAGGCTTGACAAAGCCCTGGCTGGGATGACTTAGTTGGGAATTGGTCCTGCTTTGAGCAGGGGGTTGGACTAGATGACCTCCTGAGGTCCCTTCCAACCCTGATATTCTATGATTCTACAGTCTGCCAGAGGCATCTTGTCCAAACCACAGCAAGCTAACATGCTGCAGTGTGAAGTATCTGCTTGCTGGGGTGCACACGGCTCCTTTTCACACAACTTTCTATCACCCATGCCCACTCTTGTCCCTCCAAGGCGCCCTTCCTTTTTCTTGTCGCAGGACTTTAGAAGTAGAGATCGTTGGTAAAGTAGATAGGGGACTAGTCTAGGATTCAGGTAGACTTAGATTTTGTTCCTGCCTCAGCCCCAGACTCACTGTGTGACCTTGGGCAAACACCTCACTTCTCTTGGCCTCGGTTTTCCCATCCTTTGTCTCTATCCAGACTAATATCTTTGGGACAGGGATTTATCTCTTCCTGTGTGCTTGTAAAATGCCTTGCACTTTGGTCCCTTGGTTGGGACCTCTAGGTTCTACTGTAATATGAGAATTATACTGGTTCTGCATGGTGCTTGCTAATTTCACCCCAGTATGAAAATTCTGTTTTCAGCGTATTAGTTAGATTCAGTTATATTTCCCTTAGAATAAATCTTCTAAAATGGGTTTCAAAAGACTAGGAACAACTCTGAAAATTCCAAACTTTCTGCAAAAAATTAAAGTTACTGTGGGATCAAAAAAAAAAAAAAAAAAAAAAACCAAGAAAAAGAAAAAAGAAAAAAAGGACAAGTGGAGGGGGAAAAGAATGAAAATTGAAAAGATGGTTGCTCATATAAAATAAACTCACTTTCATTATGTTAGAAATTACAGTACTGTAAACGACATTCATTTTATAATTAGTTGTGCTTCTAAATAGAACACTCATTTTATTCGAAAACCTGAGCTTAAGCAATGATGATCTGTTAAAAAACATGGTTTAAAAAAGAATCTAAAATAGAATAAAAACAAAATAGGTTTAAATGAATGGTACTATAAATCAGTGTCACATACTTAACATTCAACATTCTTGCACTTTAGAGCCTGTATGGTATGGAACTTAGAAGACCAAATCCATTGCCCATTGGAGTCCGTGGAAATCCTTATGTTGACTTGAGTGAGCATTGGATTAAACCCAGTCAACATTAGGTAGAAAATCTTCCATCAACTTTTTTTAAAATGGAAAATTGGTTTTTGACTCAATTTTTTTTTTTTTTTTTTTTTTTGCAGAAAGTGTCTGCTTTCCACAACATTGTTGTTAGAAAACCAAAAAAAAGTTTCTTTGACAGTTTCAATTAAAATGGAAAATATCATTTTTGTCAAAGTTCCCCATGAGGAAACACTTCCCCCACACCCACAAACACTGCAATAGGCCCCCTGTTGAACAGGCCAGGGAAGGCTGCAGGACATTTTGGACTTGTACCCTAGAAGCGTATGTTTGTTTTGCACATGGACAGAGCTGAGTCACCAAAATCCCGCCTGACAAGCACAGTGGCTGACGGGGGCAACCTGAATAGAGAAAAGATGCATCTGAAGTGAGGTTCTTACCCACGAAAGCTTATGCTCCCAATACTTCTGTTAGTCTTAAAGGTGCCACAGGACCCTCTGTTGCTTTTTACAGATTCAGACTAACACGGCTACCCCTCAGATACTGAATAGAGAAAAAACTGTAGCCATGCACACACTTGACCAGGGGGCACTTGCTAGAGGTGGGTACCACCCTATTACAATAAGACAGACAAAGTTTCATGGCAGAAAGGAAACCCTATTATCCCCATCTTACAAAAGGGAAACTGAGCCACAAAGATTAAGTGTCTTGCCCAAGGTCATGTACAAAAGCTGTGGCAGAGCCAGTAACTGAGCCCAGGTCATCTGAGTCACGGTGAAGTAATAAGCCACAAAGCTCCTCTTCCTCTAAGTCACAAATACATTCCTTTCTCCCCCCCCCCCCCACTTTGTCCTGATTAATAAGCCCCAGGCAGCTACATACATTCTTGCAAGAGCAAATTTTTAATTCTCCCTCGATCTTCTGTTCTAAACAGCAGAGTATGACTTTATTGTGATAAAGCTCTGGGATCACAATATACAAAGCTGCTGTTTGGGATTTATAAATGTTGGTACATATGGTACTTAGATATCTGATTACTAAGTGCCTCAAGCATATAAACTAGCATATTAAAACCCTAGAAGTCTCTGAATTAACTCCCATCTGAATATTGCCTTTTAAAACATACTCTCACACCTTTGTAATTTTTTTCCATGGCTCCTAAAATATTTTTCTGTGTGAGCTATTCCAGTTGTCTTTGAAATAAAATCTAGCATTTACAAAGTACCCAGCTGACAACTAGGTCAAATGGACAGAGTCTTTTGCTTCTCATAATTGCAGGACCACGTCTGCAATAAGCAGAGGCTTAGAAGTCTACAAGGAGAGTGTGCACAGTCGTAGGTCTATGTTTGCATGCTATTACCTCAGCTGTATATGTAAATGCAGTGCTTAATTTGTGCCAGGGCTGAGCCCCAGCACTTCTAGGCTTCACAGTTCATAGCTGTGGCACCTCTGGGCTTATGAATGTAAAAAAAAACAAAAAACAAAAAAAAATTGCTTGAGCCCCAGCACCTCTTTCATTACAAATTAAGCCCTGTGTAAATGGGTATTTAGACTAGCACCGGTTGGGAAATAGCTCCCTCTGCTGCCACCACCACCACCACCACCCCCCATGGAAAATTTTGCTTTTTGGCAAAAAATTCAAAATTCAATCAAAAAAATCAAATCATGGATCAAGACTCCATTGTACTACCAGCTGTGAAAACAGAACAAAAAGATATCCCCCTTCCCCAAAGGTTTTGCAATCTAATCTTTCATCCATATTCTTCTTCATACGCAATTCCTGATTACTGTTGAATCCAGCTCAGTATAATTAGCAAACCGAGTAACTCCTCAAAGAAATGGCAACAGGAACTGTATGGTTCCATTATCTCCACTTGATTGATAGAGTAACTGAGACAGAGGTGGGCAAAGTGTCTTCCCTAAGGTCAGAGAGAGAGAGACAGAGCTGGGATAAAAGCTATGCCATTTTTGGCTCTTTCATGCCAGATAGAAGCAGGGCTTAACAATCTCCTTGTACTCCAGTCTCTATACATTTTCACTCTCGTGTAAATTCTATGCACAAAAAACGGTGAATATTGAATTAATACAGAATGCAAGCAGAAACATTTACCTTAACCTATCAGAGGGGTAGCCGTGTTAGTCAATCTGTAAAAAGCAACAGAGGGTCCTGTGGCACCTTTAAGACTAACAGAAGTATTGGAGCATAAGCTTTCGTGGGTAAAACCTCACTTTTTCAGATGCAAGGTAAATGTAGACACCCAAATACTATGGTGATGTACATATACATGACAAATCTTTGTACTATGTTTTCAACAAAGGGCTCAGTTTCTACTTTTTCTTGGCTAAACTGGATATAACTATTGCATACATTAGGATCTGACCCTGCTCTACTTGAAGTTAATTCAGTGGAAACAAGATCAGGCACTTGAACAATTCAATTTCCAACAGCTTGTTTGTAGTGTCCAACGTAGCACAATCAGCCTGCGTTGGCTAACAGCATAAAAACATCTTTCCAGAAAATGTAATCCAACATTTAAAGAGATGGCCTGGTTGTGCTTTCCAAGCATATCATTTCAAGAAATTAGCCCATCATTGGAATTGTTCTGATATATTTTTCTTTGGTCCTGAACTATAGATGTAACAATAACTATGTATTCATGTGTTTGCTCAATTTAAACATGACATTTTCTGAATTAGATTAGTTAAGGAACATATACTTTGATTTTATTAAGTGATTTCCCAAACCAAGACACGGGCTAGCTTAGCAAATGATATAGCACCAACATTTTATTAGAATTACGATGTGTCCAAAGAAGCTTTCCATGATGCCATATCCTGAAAAGTAACAGACCCTTGTCCTTCCTTTCAATTAAATAGAAAAACAGTAGGAACCCTTCCATTCTGCCACATGATAGCAGAAGGCTCCCATGGACAGCACAGTACGTAATTAGTGAAGAACATTACTTTGGGCTATATTGTCAGCATGCTGCAGCGGGAATTAGATACTTACAGCTTCCATTATGCCACCAGACCTAATTTCTTTCATCCTGCACAGAAAGTCCACCCCTTTGTAGTGCAATAGTGAATAATGAACAAAAGAATTTACACCTGCCTATTTTTCATTCTGGTCCTCTGACAAAGTTAGAAGGGGGATGAATGCAGATGAGCACATTAGCGCCCAAATCCTAGTGCCAATCAAGCTACCACTCACAAGGTTCATTGAGAAGAAGAAGTATGGTCTTGTGTTCTAGGCCCAGTATCTTAGCCACAACAGATATGGGTTCTGCTTCCAGATCTGCCAGAGAGACTGCCAAGGATTTTCAAATGAAACTCAGGGAGTTAGATGCTGAACTTCAATGGGATTTGGGTGCCTGACTCCTTTGAAAAATACCAACCGTGCTGTGTGCCTCAGTTCCCTTTCTGTAAAAATGGGGATACTACTACTTCTTTTATCTCTATTGTCTATTTAGAGTGTAAGATCTTCAGGGCAGACACTACTTCTTACAATATGTATGTATAGTGCCGTACATAATGGAATCCCAGTCTCAGTTGGGACTTCTAAACACTACAGTAATTATAACATCCCTCACCTTATTTGTGATAATGAGCAGCACAAGATCATTTTGAAAGTGGGTAGGTTGTGTGGGAAGATGAGAAGTCAATGAATATAAAAAGAATCATTAGAGGGAGGCACAGTAGGAGTCCAGCATCAAGGTTAGACTCAATCCTGGTCTACAGAGGTTTCTGATGCAGAAAATATTAAATCCCCAACCAAGGGGAGGAACAAGGCTGACATTTGATTGGAAACCCATCTGTACTAGGTAATAAAAGATTGGCTCAAAGGGCCAATCCACAAATCTTGCCCCATTAAAGAGTAAATGTAGATTACCTGTGTCCCTTTCTATTTCAAATGAAAAGAGAGGGACAGGCTGCAATGGGACAACAGGAGAAGTTATCTACTTGGTTTACCATTTTCCCCTCAAATTCAGCATAATGAAATTTTCCTCAAAAGCACTCAGGTGTTTCCCACATTTAAATAACCTTTACTTACTTTTCAAAGCGAAGAAGTATCCTGCTTATACACTTAACAATTGGCACAACACTAAGTTATGATGTATTTGTCATCACTTAAAATTAAATTGTTCACCCACTACCAAAATTCTTCACGGGTCCATCCCATGAATAAAGCCATTTAAAACTAATAGCATACGGAGTCCTATTTAAGGGTTCTATGGTTAGCATTTTCAGTTAAATAATGAAATACATGCAGGTGATACTTAAGCCAGCAGCACCCTCAGCTGAGCACTGGCTGTATCTGCACACTTTGCATAGTCACCTGCAACACTCCCAATCTTAGGCCTGGTCTACACTAGGCTTTTATGTCGAATTTAGCGCCGTTACATCGAATTAACCCTGCACCCGTCCACACCACGAAGCTATTTAGTTCGACATAGAGCTCTCTTAAATTCGACTTCTGTACTCCTCCAAAACGAGAGGAGTAGCGCTAAATTCGAAATGGCCATATCGAATTAGGCTAGGTGTGGATGGAAATCGACGGTAATAGCTCCGGGAGCTATCCCACAGTGCACCACTCTGTTGACGCTCTGGACAGCAGTCCGAGCTCGGATGCTCTGATCAGCCACACAGGAAAAGCCCCGGGAAAATTTGAATTCCTTTTCCTGTCTGAGCACTTTGAATCTCATTCCCTGTTTGGACAGCGTGGCGAGCTCAGCAGCACTGGCAACGATGCAGAGCTCTCCAGCAGAGATGGCCATGCAATCTAATAGAAGGAGGGCCCCAGCATGGACTGATCGGGAAGTCTTGGATCTCATCGCTGTGTGGGGCGATGAGTCCGTGCTTTCAGAGCTGCGCTCCAAAAGACGGAATGCAAAGATCTACGAGAAGATCTCTAAAGCCATGGCAGAGAGAGGATACAGCCGGGATGCAACGCAGTGCCGCGTGAAAATCAAGGAGCTGAGACAAGGCTACCAAAAAACCAAAGAGGCAAACGGACGCTCCGGATCCCATCCCCACACATCCCGTTTCTACGAGGCACTGCATTCCATCCTAGGTGCGGCCGCCACCACTACCCCACCACTGACCGTGGACTCTGAGGATGGGATATTGTCCGCGGCAGGTTCCTCGTCGGACATGTTAGCGGACGGGGAAGATGAAGAAGGAGATGAGGAGGACGAGGCAGTCGACAGCGCTGGCACCGCTGATTTCCCCGACAGCCAGGAGCTCTTCATCACCCTTACCGAGATCCCCTACCAACCGTCCCCATCCCTTACCCCGGAGACAGAATCAGGGGAAGGATCAAGCAGTGAGTGCTTTAAATATCTAAACATTTATTTTTACAAGAACTGGAATATTTATAATATTAACAATGGCTGTTTATTAAAGTGCTTAAACATGTAAACAATTATCTGCAAAAAAACTGGAATATTTACAATCGTAACAAAGGGTTTTTCATGATTTGTCTGCCTTAGGCTCTTCACAATTTAGTCCCAAGTATTTAAAATTTTTTTTACAATGTCCGGTAAGTCATGATTATGCTGCCCAAGACGCTCCACTCTTTAGTCCCAGTGCACCTACGCGAAAATCCGGTCAATATGGCCGGGGATGGAGGCGAAATCCTCATAGGAGAACTCCTCGTAGGTCTCATGAAGGTACATTTCCAGCCTGTTCATCAGGTTCCTGGGTAGGGCGATCTTAGTGGGCCCTCCGTGGTAGGACACGTTACCGCGCCACAACACCATCAGATAGTCTGGTATCATCGCCCTGCAGAGCATAGCGGCAAACGGCCCTGGTTTCTGAAGGCTTTCTCGAAACATCCTTTCCCTCTGGGACTCCGAGATCCTCAGCAGGGTGATGTCGCTCATTACGCCCTGCTTTGAATTAGGGAGGGGAATGTTAGTATTGGGACTGCTTTACAGCCACGCGGTGGAGGGAGAGGGGCAGCATACAGGGATCTTTCCCTGGAACAGCCGCGAGGGGGTGGGACAGGGGCATAGTTCATGCTGTCCTGATTGCTGGCAGCAGAGACTGGCATTGCTTTCAATGTGAAAGGAGGCCAGTGCTACTAGTACAGTTTTAAGCAGCCAGAAGTCTACGGCTTACCATGATTGCACGCTACAGAAGTTCAGGTGTCCTGCCACGCTTCTCAGATAACTGCAAGACCACTGCAGGACCCCAGGCACTGAAGGCGATGGCCGAAAATTCGACCTTGTCCTGAGTGCGCATGTGAGAGGTGCAGTGCATGGTCTTGTTCACAGAGAAAGACTAGGTTCTTTGTACACAACTTCATTTATCTGTCTCAGGAATTCACTCCATTTTTCCCATTCACACAGACACATCTGCGACTGTCTCCCAACCCAGCCTGTCAGCATACTCCCAGAGGCTAGCGCAGATTAGGAGGAGGAAGAAGAAGACGCGGGAGGACATGTTCTCAGAACTAATGAGCTGCTCCCGAGCCCAGGCAGCCCAGCAGACACAGTGGAGGGAGAACTTGTCACAAATGCACCGAGCAGTCATGGAACGGGAGGAGAGGTGGCGTCAGGAGGACCAGCAGGCTACTGAAAAGCTGCTTGGACTTCTGAGGGAGCAAACGGACACGCTCCGGCGCCTTGTGGATGTTCTGCAAGACCGGAGGCAGGAGGACAGAGCCCCGCTGCGGTCTATCTCTAACCGCCCTCCCCCGCCACCAAGTCCCACACCCCCCTCACCCAAAGTACAAAGAAGGAGGGGCGGCAAGGGCCGTTAAAACTTTCAGTCAACCCCTGCAGACTGCTCTAGCACTAGAAGGCTCTCATTCCCCAAAATTTTAAAAGTCCTTTCCTACACACCTCACAGAAGCCCCCGTGCAAGTTTCAACCCCCACGTTTCATGTCTGGTTCATAATAAAATATTCGTTTCTGTTAATTACTGTTTCCATGATTTTATTTTGGAGGAGAGTCTGTCTGAACGAGGGGAAGGGGCATGGTAATTGGACAGGACAGTCACCTTTACCAGGGTACAGAGGCGGGGTCAGGTCCAGGATCAGGACACATACCCAGTGCAGTGACTAGTGACCCTGTTCAATCTGGGAGGTGGTTTTCGTGTTCTGGGGGGGGGGGTTGCTCTGTGACTTTGTGGCGGGGGAGGGCAGTTACAGATCTAATGCATCACAGAGCCCCGCAGCAGGGGAGCTGTAACCCTCCTCCCCCTGCCAGACAGTCACATAGCCGACACATACACGCTGTCCCGCCCAGGAGGGCTGGCAGGCTCTGTTGAAACAACCAGTCCACCACTGCGGAACCCGTCATTCCTGGAGTTTAGAAGCATCATTTGCATCACAACAGTAAACCCGCACCCCGCCACAGTCTGCGTCCCAGGTTTAAAACATTCCCGCGAAAACAGTAATAAAGACAACGGTGTTCATTAACAAAACAGAACAGATTTTATTTTTTGGGAAGGGGGTGAAGGGGGTATGTAACTGGAGAGGATAGTCAACGGTAACTGGGTAAAGAAACGGTGGCAAGTTCAGGTTCTGAGTCCACAAACTTAAAATTCACTGGTGACCCTGCTCAGTCTGGAAACTGTCTTTCAAAGCCTCCCGGATGCACAGTGCGTCCCGCTGGGCTCTTCTAATCTCCCGGCTGTCTGGCTGGGAGTAATCAGCAGCCAGGCGATTTGCCTCAACCTCCCACCCCACCATAAAGGTCTCCCCCTTGCTCTCACAGAGATTGTGGAGCACACAGCAAGCTGCAATAACAATGGGGATATTGGTTTCGCTGAGATCACAGCGAGTCAGTAAGCTTCTCCATCTCCCCTTGAGACGGCCAAAAGCACACTCCACCACCATTCTGCACTTGCTGAGCCGGTAGTTGAACAGTTCTTTTTCTGTGTCCAGGGCGCCAGTATAGGGCTTCATGAGCCAGGGCATTAGCGGGTATGCTGGGTCCCCGAGGATCACTGTAGGCATCTCCACATCCCCAAGAGTTATTTTGTGGTCCGGGAAGTAAATACCTTCCTGCAGCCTTCTAAACAGACCAGAGTTCCTGAACACGCGAGCGTCATGAACCTTGCCCGGCCATCCAACGTTGATGTTAGTAAAACGTCCCTTATGGTCCACCAGTGCTTGCAGCACCATTGAAAAGTAGCCCTTTCGGTTGATGTACTGGCTGGCCTGGTGGTCCGGTCCCAGGATAGGGATGTGAGTCCCATCTATAGCCCCACCGCAGTTTGGGAATCCCATCGCGGCGAAGCCATCTATGATGGCCTGCGCGTTTCCCAGGGTCACTACCTTTGACAGCAGTACCTTCACGATTGCCTTGGCTACTTGCATCACAACAACCCCCACGGTAGACTTGCCCACGCCAAACTGGTTCGCGACTGACCGGTAGCTGTCCGGCGTTGCAAGCTTCCAGAGGGCTATGGCCACTCGCTTCTGGACAGTCAGGGCTGCTCGCATCCGGGTGTCCTTGCGCTTCAGGGCAGGGGACAGCAACTCACAAAGTTCGAGGAAAGTCCCCTTCCGCATGCGAAAGTTTCGCAGCCACTGGGATTCATCCCAGACCTGAAGCACTATGCGGTCCCACCAGTCCGTGCTTGTTTCACGGGCCCAGAATCGCCGTTCCACAGTATCCACAAGACCCATTGCCACCGTGATGTCCTCGGCACTGGGTGTCGTGGTTTCAGACAGGCGTGTGCTACTCTCGGAGTTCAGGTCCTGACCCCGGTGCCGTAGCCTCCTCGCCTGATTTCTCTCTATCTGCCTCAGTGAAAGGTCGATGATGAGCTGCGATGCGTTGACAACGGCCACAACTGCAGCGATGGTCACAGCGGGATCCATGCTCGCAGTGCTGTGGCGTCCGCGCTGTCACTGACCAGAAAAGTGCGCGAACTGATTTCCCGCCGGCGCTTTCAGGGAGGGAGGGCGGGAGTGACGGTTGGATGACGACAGTTACCCAAAAGCACCCTCGACACATTTTTTTACCCAGAAGGCAATGGCGGCTCGACCCAGAATTCCAATGGGCAGCGGGGACTGCGGGAACTGTGGGATAGCTGCCCACAGTGCACCGCTTCCAATGTCGACGCTTGCCCCGTTAGTGTGGACTGACAAAGTCGAATTACTGTCCTTAGTGTGGACACACACGTTCGACTTTGTAATATCGATTCCACATATTCGATTTAACTAAAATCGAACTACTCTCGTAGTGTAGACATACCCTTAGTCTCTGGGCCATCTGCCTCAGACTGGCAATTTAATCCACATGCATATGCTCTTCTCAGTGAAGAATGCTTTTAATTAGCATGTATGTATGTAAAATAAAGAGGTCCCTAATCATTAATGGCTGGTGTTTTGTTAACACACTAGGACCGTTACAGACATGCACAATGTTTTTTATTGCAGTGGTTTGTGTTTGTTTTTAAAGTCACCTTTAAGTGCCCTAAGATGAAAACCATTATTTGACCAAAATTTTAAATAGTTTAAAGATTCACATATCTCTTGATGACTGGGTCAGTTCTGCCATATTACAAAGATCAGACTCATTTGGGACTACATCATGTTTCCTGGGGCCCAACCCCCACCCATTTCACTTTATTTACCCTATCCCAGTTAATCAGGTGCCATATATTTCTCTTTGTCCTCCTTCCTGTCATTGTAATTGGTAGGTTATGATTAGATCTGTGCAAGCCTTGCCAAATTTGTAATTGTGAGAGACAGTTCAATTAATCCACAATTGCTGCTATCCACCAGGGTTTATATTTGAATGAACCCAGGTTTCCCATGTCAAATATCATTGCAAACCCACAGGAAGTGTTCAGGCTCATGTAAATTCACACAGGGACTCCAAAACTAACTGAAAACTAGGAGTAGGATGACATCAAGTACACTGCAGTGATGCCATTCTGAACTCAGGAAAAACATTCCCTTCTAAAACTGGGTATAATTATTATGTGAAAAAAATATCTAGTATTAATGAGAAAGTAGTCCTACTAATTCAGGAAATTCCACAAAGTAATAATGGCTGAGCTATTAAACTACTGCCTGTCAGAAATCACCATGCTCAATCAGAAAAATAAAAATAAGTTTCCTGACTTCTAGATAGAGCTGAGAGCTCAACTAATATGCACCCACTCTATCTCTGGGTGCAGAGGGGAGTTCAGTTGGCTTCCACTGAGCAAGAATAATCCTTCTGATCACATGGGAGAAGTTCAGCCAATCAGGGACACGGGAAGAACCATGTGATTTCCAACATGTGATGTATCCCTGTGGTGACACCTACCATTATGACCCCATAGTGTAAATTAGTGTAGCTCTATTTACACCAGCTGAGGATCTGGCACTATACATCTCATAGGCATGTGGCAAGGTCCAAATCTGAAAGAGAAGATGTCATTTGGCTTCCTACACATAGATAAGAAAAAGTGCACGTGGACTCAAGCACCATATGGGTGCACACACAAATACACTTCTAAGGACCATGAATTTCATTGGTGCGTGAAGTGGAACACAGCAAGACTGCCCAAATGCTTTAGGACAACAAACAAAGAAAATTACTGACTGCAACTGAAACTTGAAGGCAGACTACACAGAGACTGTTCTCAAACTGGAATTTATGGACCCTGGACAGAACCTTTGAATTACAGGACGACACCTCCAGAAGGCACAGAAAGAGGATATGTCTAGGGGGCATTTCTTATACAAGTCTGGAGATACTGTATGTCATGAAACTTAACACACTAGACTACATTAGCCCTCTGAGTACAAAAGAATATCGTGCTCAGAACACACTATTGAAAAGTGTGTACACCTTTTGATAGACTATACTGTCATGTCAGTGTCAATATCTGAAGTTACTTTCTTTATCAAGTGCTGCACCACATATCTCCAGGTAGTGCCCATCCTTAGACAGCTATAAAGTAGAACCTCAGAGTTACAAACACCAAAGTTACAAACTGACCAATCAACCACACACCTCATTTGGAGCCAGAAGTATGCAATCACGCTGCAGCAGACACACACAAAAAGTAAATACAACACAGTACTGTGTTAAATGCAAACTACTAAAAAATAAAAATAAAGGGAAAGTTAGAAGATTTGACAAGTCAAGGAAACTGTTTGTTTGATTTGTTTAAATTAAGATGGTTAAAAGCTGCATTTTTCTTTGGCACAGTAAAGTTTCAAAGCTGTATTAAATCAATGTTTAGTTGTAAACTTTTGAAAGAATCACCGTAACATATTGTTCAGAGTTACAAACATGTCAGTGTTATGAACAACCTCCATTCCCAGGGTGTTTGTAACTCAAACGCTTATGTCATTATGTATCTTCTTGACGCAAATCCTTTTCGGAGGAACAGATCTAAGGGAAGGCTTTCCACATTGGGTGGAGTATGCAGAAGTTCGCTATCGGATAGTTCTCTCTAAGTCTTTGTGTGTGCACGATATAATGTTGAAAGCACATTATTAAGGTTGCAAAATCAAGCACTGGAAAGTTACGAAATGCCAGAATTGCCATTGTGTGGACATCTGGCATGAAAAACATCAAGATTAAATTTGACAAAGTTATTATCAACTGAAGAGTTTAAAAATGTGTCAGGCGATCTTAAAAATAGGTAGTGCGAGCAGCCCTGTAATATATAAAAAACTCAGAAGATAAACCTGAAGATTTATTAAAAACATGTTTCCTTTCAAATTCCTCAGGTGACATTAGCTTAGTGAACATTAAAAAAAGTACCCGCTTGTTCTACACTGCTTTTCTCACCCACCCCTGAGTAATCAGGGTCATGTCAGCTGGAGATCTGGCATTCTCCATTAGTGTTATGATGGGTGAGACTTTATGCACGTTTTGCAGTACTTTATTTTTCATCCAAATTTTCCATCTTCCAGCAGCCAGTGGACTGGCACTGTGAATTTTGTTCTATTAAGGAGGTATCTCTTTGTGCTTGAAGAATAGAAGATTGGCTAGAGATAGAAGTTTAACAAAGGAGGCTTCTGCTGATATACCTTGGTTGTTTCCTTTGGTTCACAAACTCATCGTGCAAAATACAGTACGTTCCTACTTATGGAACTGGAGTTCACTGAACCTCTGGCAGTTCAGTACTGTGTCCCCACATTCAAACAGCCTGCACTCTGAGTTCCCTAACCCATTTTTTTTTCCCACCAAAGATTTTTGATGTTCCCCACCATCTTTGGAAAAATCCAGATTTCCATTATTACCCAATCACACACCTACTGCAGTAATAAATAGTAAATTAAACTCCCCAGAAATATTTTAGAGTCAGAAAATGCAGCACTCTCACCTCTGCCTTGGATTTTTTGCAAGCCAGCAAGTCAGGCAGCTGCCTCCTGCCCTATATCCTACTTCTTCAGTTCACAGCCCCCAGACCTCCTAAGATTAAACTGATCAGTTTAGTCTCCTGAAGGCTGTAATACTTCAGTCTAATTCTGGTTGGTGGGTTTGGAGCAGGGCTGGTGGTTAGAGGCCTGTGATATGCAAGATACGACTAGAAAAATCTGGTGGTCCCTTCTGGCTTTAAGCTCTATGAAAAGGCTACCTCTAGATTTCGAGCACACCTACACAGGAGCTGGACAGCGTAAATCCCAGGTCGAGAAGACATATCCATGCTAGCTCTGATCAAGATATTGCACTCAAAACAGAAGTGTAGCCACTGCAGCACAAGCAGTGGGAAGGGCTAGCCACCCTGAAGATGTACCCATCTGAGATCTTAGTCACGTATGCAATGTGGCTAGGACCTCCCACCATTTTCACCACTGCAGCTACACTTCTATTTTTTAATCACACAAGCTCCATCAGAGCTAGCATAGGTACGTCTCCTGGAGCTGGAATTTACACTGTCCCACTCTAATGTATACAATCTAATTTGACCTACTCCCACCTGACCCCCAGAGGATAATCTTTCCCTTCTCCCAACAATAATCATCCTTTCTCTGACACCGCTGTAGCTAATGGGTCTCTCTCTCTCTCTCTCTCTCTCTCCCCCTCTCTCCTTCATAGAATTCCATTCTCTTTTCCTTCCTCACGTCACCTCTCGTTGCTGCCTCTGCATCACCATGTCTTTCCTCAGCCAAGGTACCACGGACAAGACTCTCTACAGAGCCCAGCACTCCCAGTGCTGGAGAATGATTCCAATCACTCCCTGACCCCAAGGATGAAAACACTGCACGTCAAAGTATCCCTAGCCCCTGATGGCCCACAAATCATGTAGAAGTGCAAGATGCTAGCCACTGGACCACCAATATGACCCATTTTCCATGTATAAAGTCATTACACTATAGTCCAGTGCTCTTAGGGAAGTACATTATGTATTGCCTCTGGATGTGCCTAAAACCAGCCAGAAATAAATATAAATAATGCTTAGGACTTCAAGGGCTGTCTTCTGATGATAAACTTCTTAATCATGTGCTAATGGCTCTTTCAGTCCGCTCTCCCAGTGCCAGAGTCTGCTAGCTCATGTTGCCCTATATGCCCTTGTGTTAATTAGTTTGACTAACTACAGGAGAGACTTATTAAATTTACTGATTCCACAGTCCATAAACCAATATCTTGTAATCCTGTTACATCAATAACCAGCATGAAGCTCTCTTTATTGCCGATAAGAAGTATGAAGCTGTCAGAACTTTTATTCATAGTGGGTGAAATTTGCCCCTTAGCAGAGGAAGAGCACAGGGCCTAGCAAGCCCTAGTTTGAAGACTGAAGTGGCGCATAAGCCTTGGGTGGCCCCTGCAGGAGTGAATTTCAGCCAACATCAAGATTATGCACATTTGTCTAAGGAAACTAAGCAAATATCCACTAGCCATCAGGAGCCAGATTCTGTACCAAAGTATCCATATGTTTCAAATTACCCCTCTCTCTCACACTACAGAATCCTTCCTGCAGCTTTCACAGATGTTATGATGCCACCAATAGTGCCACCTTCATCTGCAGACAAGATGAGGACAACAAGGGGATAGTGACATTGGGATTGGCTAGCTACCAATACTTCCTTCCAACTGTGGGTGTAGGGGGAAAAACACTGTCCAGAAGTTAGACATGTCTGCAATATTTTTTTTAAATGTCTGTGCATCTCTTGGTTGGATCTCTCCATAGTAAAATGGGTCTGAGTGCTTTCAAACCTGCCACGCACATACTTTCTTTCCCATTCTCTGCTGCAGCAGAGTCATTTCTAAAGCTCACATTTTTCAGATCTTCCAAAGAGTTCTCCGTAATAATTATTCTTTGCTTGTTTTTTGGTATGTTCATAACACTCAGCCTGGCTCTCTCATCAGTCAGGTGTGTGCCCTCAACAAGCACAACAAACATTAGTGTCCCATTAAGCACTATGAATGAGTGATGGGTGGGACCGCAAAGGGTTCAGAAAAGCCCCCAAAACGTTTAGATGCTTAACCAAAACTTTGGAAGTCTTCTCAACACAGATCACAATTGTTGCCTGGCTTCCTGGTGGCTGTCTGCAAAAAGCCTTCTCCTCATCCTCAGCACAAGTTTCCCTCCTCCCAAGTATAGTCAGCTCTCTCACAGATCCCCCTAGCTCAGGCCTGCGAGTTCCTCTCTCTGCTCCTCTTTAATATTGCTAAGTATCAGGGGTAGCAGTGTTAGTCTGGATCTGTAAAAAGCAACAGAGTCTTGTGGCACCTTTAAGACTAACAGATGTATTGGAGCATAAGCTTTCGTGGGTGAATACCCACTTCGTCAGATGATGTAATGGAAATTTCCAGAGGCAGGTATAAATATGCAGGCAAGAATCAGTCCAAAATGGACAATAATTCCTCGCTTTCACAGACCTTGGGAGGCAGGCCAATCCTCGCCAACAGACAACCCGCCAACCTTAAGCATATTCTCACCAGCAACCACACACCGCACCATAACAACTAACTCAGGAACCAATCCACGCAACAAGCCTCGATGCCAACTCTGCCCACATATCTACACCGGCAACACCATCACAGGACCTAACCAGATCAGCTACATCATCACTGGTTCATTCACCTGCACGTCCACCAATGTTATATATACCATCATGTGCCAGCAATGCCCCTCAGCTATGTACATTGGCCAAACTGGACAGTCCCTACGTAAAAGGATAAATGGACACAAGTCAGATATCAGGAATGGCAATATACAAAAAACCTGTAGGAGAACACTTCAACCTCCCTGGACACACAATAGCAGATGTAAAGGTAGCCATCTTACAGCAAAAAAACTTCAGGACCAGACTCCAAAGAGAAACTGCTGAGCTTCAGTTCATTTGCAAATTTGACACCATCAGATCAGGATTAAACAAAGACTGTGAATGGCTAGCCAACTACAAAAGCAGTTTCTCCTCCCTTGGTGTTCACACCTCAACTGCTAGCAGAGGACCTCACCCTTCCTGATTGAACTAACCTCGTTATCTCCAGTCTGATTCTTGCCTGCATATTTATACCTACCTCTGGAAATTTCCATTACATGCATCTGACGAAGTGGGTATTCACCCACGAAAGTTTATGCTCCAATACATCTGTTAGTCTTAAAGGTGCCACAAGACTCTGTTGCTTTTAACATTGCTACTGTTCCTGCCCTTCTTCCCTTCCCGCAAATGGCACTCACAAAAGGGAGGCTGCCCTTCTGAAAAGTCACAGCGATTCAGGGCAGAGCCAGAAATAGACCAATGAAGCCCTAACCTCTCGTATCTTCCTATAGGTTGTGTTCTCTCCATGCCATCACCTTCATTACCACCACTCCAGTATCTGGATCTCTTACGATCGTACAATATTATAAATGCTCCTGTACCTTATGCAAACCAAACTACTGATTCTAACGATGAAGGCTATTTTCACAACAATAAGTAACTCACAAGAATAGAGCTGGTTATTTACACAGTCTGTATATGTTTGCTATATTCACAGTGTGCCTCTGACATGTGAAAATATTTTTAGGGTCACATTTCCCATCCCTGAGAGCCACCTGGGTCTAATACAACCTGAGTTTGTTGACCATTAAGTCATACTGCAAGGCTCATCTATTTTAGCAGCTGAGATGTGTACAGTTCGAGAGCTTGGGGCAGGGTGGGGGAGGAAGCAGTTCCATTTTGTTGACAGCTGTGTTTTGTGCTGAGATAGGCCAGTCCTCTCCGTATTGCTGGGTTTTTGTTGTTGTTGCAGACTGTAGCCAAAATTCATAAAATTGGATGCTTAAAGTTAAACACCCAAATTTATACTAAGGCATCTAACTTAAAGTGGCCTGATTTTCAGAGTTGCTGAGCACGCACAGGCTTCACTGTGGTTTTTCCATTACCACCAGGGCAGGCAACTGGCATAGATGCCTTCAGTGAGATCTGTGCTAAGGCACCGCACAAAATTCTCAGCCCAAGAGGGAGCAGCAAGGGGGTTAGGTGGCTTTACACCACCTTTGCACCTTTTCATTCCTAGGCTGCTCCCAGGTTGGAGAAGCCATTATCATAACTTTGACAGGCCCAGAGAGCTAACTAAGTTATGGCAGCCTTAATAAAAGTACTGCCAAGAATTTCTGCATCAGCACCCCTGACCAGCCCTCCCATTCCAGCCCCCATCTCTAGCATATCCCCTGCACTAGGGCTTTTAAGGGGGTCCTCAAAAGACAACTTTATTGCTGTCTTCCACCGTGTCTGAGCTGGGAAGGGATTTCTGTTCTTTTTAGACCACATAAAAGAGCCAGAGAAGCATAAAAAGGGCCCAAGAGGGTAAGGCTCTCACCTCTAATATCCATTACTTACAGTTTTTAAAAAGTATAGTGGCTATTGAAACTGAATACATCTATAATTTATTCCAAATGCAGGAGAAACTGTGGAAGAATAAATCTAAGGAGCAATAATTCTGGTATGTCACCACTGGGGTTGTTCAATTTGTGCATGTGAGAGACAGTGAGACACACGTACACATGCAGAGCATTACTGTTTTAACCAGGCCCGGGGACTATGACCACAAATATCCCCGTAACCACCTCACAGCATTGTGCCGAGCACCGTTTTATAATTCTCAGGCGCTTGGCGCAATCTAGAATTAATCCATACAACAATACAAGGAGAGATTGCAACTTCAGCCACAAATAACTGCTCCTGAACACTAAAAAAAAAAAAAAAAATCTCCTCTTGACCACACAAGGATAAAGCCACAACATCTTAGAAACCATAACCATTTTCTAACATGGCATCTGACAAATATTTAGGTACCATAATGTAATCTGCTCACCATTAGTGCACCTCCTCTTAGAAGTGCTGGGGATTAGCTGATTCCAGGTCTGACACCTCCTTTCCACCTCTCACTGCATTCCCTGCCTTCTAGTCCTGGTTCTCAGCAAGGCTGGATGTTCTGGTTTCATTGCTCAGCCCTCCAGCCAAGTCACATAGATCCTCCCCTTCTTACAAATGGGCTTAGGCAGGCTTCCTTTTCATTGCCCAGTCAGTGCTACTTCCCCAGCGACTGGTAGGGGAATCTGGGCCTGCCCTCTGCTCCAGCTTCCAGCTCCAGGGCCCTCTAATCAGCAGCCAAGGTCTGTCCCATTCTGGAGCTTACTGTCTTTCCCTGATCCTTTCATTCTTGCTCCCTACCTTCTCTGGGTTTGCCAGCCCCAAAACTCCCTCCTCCTAGGGAGTAACTGTAGACTGCTATAGCACTGTAGCCCCCAAACACACCTCCCTTCTTCTAGGAAGTGACTGCAGACTACTTCTCTGCAACTCCCCTTCTGCTACTAACATCCTGTCTTTATAAACTCAGTTCCTCCTCAGCTGGGCTCCCTCATTATTCAAGCCACGCTATTCACCTCACCTGTCTGGTTAACTGGCTCCTTCTTAGCAAACATTAACCCCTTCAGGGCAAGTCTCCGGTGAATGCCCCATCACAGGTACCTAAATCAAAGTGGCCTGATTTTCAAAGGTGCTGAACACCCATTGACTTCAGCTGGAGGATGACTGGTCAAATTATCTGATAATTCTTTGGTTATAAAATAATTAACTCCCCACACCACTGTCCATTGTCACCACTTGCATTTAGACTGTAAAATCTTCAGGGAACATTGTGTGCTGGTATTTCTGCAAAGCCCCATAGGCACCTGTAAATTGTATGAATAATAAATGTGAAAGCAGATTTAGATGTGAGTGGTCCCAGTATTGTGCAAGCCCCTTAAAGGAGTGCACGATGAGTGCTTATGTCTGTATCCCTACTTTAAACAGAGAGGAACCAGTTTTAACATGGCACAGTTGAAGGGAGACAATAGGTGAACTGTTATAGTAATTAGTGTTTAATAATTCATTCATGTTCCTAAATTAAGCACTGAGGGCCTAATACTGTTTCCACTGAAGACAACAGAAAAACTCCCCTTGATTTGGGTGGCCTTGGACAAATCACTTCATGCTCTGTGCCTCCATTTCCCCAATCTGTAAAATGCTTACCGTACCTCCCTTTGTAAAGCACTTTGACTCCAATCCACAGAGGCACTTAGGCACCTAAGTCTCAGGCTGAGGCACCTAACTTCCAGTCAGGCTCCACTACGATCCACAAAACTCTCACCCAACCCTGTAGTTGCCTAAACTTAGATGGGAAGTAAGTTTTCAGGGTAAAAGCTCCCTAGGCACCTATGTTTCTGGCTCTGAGCATGTGCACTACTGCCTCTCTCTGGGTGTCTGTACACCTATATCCTACCTCAGCCCCGGAGGGATTCACAAACCAGGGGAAGATAGGCGGACAAAGACATGAGGCGCTCAATCCAGCTGCTGGGCTTAGAGGCCGGAGGAGGTGGTGGTGATTATAACTTTTAGCACACTAGTTACAGTACCCTCCTGAGAGGTGGGAGACTCCTGTTCAAATCCTACCTCTCAGGAGAGGGCTCTAACCACTGAGCTATGGGATATGCAGTTGTGGGGCTCCCTCAGTCTCTCCTGTTGCAGCAGTTGCACTCAGGATTAAATAAATAATTATTGGACCAGCAAGCAAGGAAATAGCTTTGTAGCCTGGGGGTTAGGGCATCCACCGGGCAGATGGGAGACCCAGGGTCTAGTCCCCCTACTCCAATCATTCTTTCTCCACAATGAAATTGCTTAACAGGAGAGACTGAAGGAGTAGCTCTGGGTTAGAGCACTCTCCTGAGAGGAAGGAGACCCCTCTTCAAATCCTCTCTCTGCCTCTGGGGGGAACTGAACCTGAGTCTCCCATATTTCCCAGGTGAGCGCTCTAAGCACTGGGCTAAAAGGTATAAGGTGAAGAGAGTTACTGCCTCCTCCCCTGGCCATTGTGTGTGGAGCAAGACAGGCATCTAACTCATTGCCACAAGAAACTACTTAGGTGCCTAACCTGCCTGACTCCAGCAGCAGGGAACCTGTTCATGGATTGCTAAGCAGAGATAGGCACCTCCCTGTATCCTGGACTTTTAGGCACATAGCTCTGTGAGAGGAGCAGGGCTTAGCACACACCCCAGTCATCAGCATCTCCCACTAGCTGGCTTAAGGGGGGAGCCACCTAGCACACTGGCTTTTGTGGATCATATTCTGAGGCCCTTATCTCTCCATGTTCATGGTACAGGGAGCCTAGCCACCCGAGACTCAGGCTTTGTGGATCCCGTTGTTGTTCCTGTGATTTTCTAGGCACCTAAAAATTAGGCGCTGTGACGGTTAGCGCTAGAGTCCTGTGCGGATACAAATTTATATCCGCAGATATAAATCGGTATCCATGGAACCGCAGGGCTCTCCTGGGAACCGCAGCGGCGAAAGGAGCAGAATGTGGAGCGGTTGCTCCCAGGAGCCAGCATCCCATGCCGGCAGCTCCTCCGGTGCGGCTGTACCTCCCCAGCTCCACCCCCGGCCTTACCCCCGTCCCTTCTACGCAGCTGTCTGCCTCTCCTGTCTGGGGGCACGCACCCCGCTTGAACACAAGAGCGCAACCAGGGACAGCTGCCAGTGAGCCTTGTGCCCACCCCAGTGGGGGCGGTACAGCCACGCCGGAGGCTTCTGGGAGTGACAACTCCACATTCTGCTCCATTCGCCGCTGCGGTTCCCGGGAGAGCCCTGCGGTTCCATGGATACCACTTTATATCCGTGGATATCCTCATCCGCGGCTATAAATGTGTATCCACGCAGGGCTCTAGTTAGTGTTGAAACACCTCAGTCAAGGGATCTGGGCCCTTGAGATTTCTGATGAAAAGTGCTATATAAGAGCTAGCTATTGTTAAATGATGCAGGATTGGGCCATATGTCACTAAACCCAACTCAAAGGGAAATGGAGCACCTTAATATTACCACTTTCAATTAACTTATTCTTTTCGTGTCTACCGCTTTTGTTACCTTGTTTGGAACAAAGCAGATGTTTTCACTTGGCTTTCAAAGCGCATACTGACTTAGGGTGAGATATTCAAGAGTCCTAAGCATTGGCCTAACTCTGTTTCCATTAAATAGTCAGTGGTAAAATTCCCATTGATTTCAATAGGCACAGAGTTAGGTCAATGCAGAGAGCTTTTGTAAATGCCACTCAGTCTTTGCTGCCAGCTAGCCACTTTATTAGCATGTGTGATATTTGCATTCCAGCTGCAGCACTTCAGTTCAATTCAAGAGTGAATCTGAGTGTCTACCTGTCTGCCTCTCTTTTTATTTTAAATTGACATTTATAACTCAGTCAGCCCGCAGAGCAGAGTAAGACAACACAGTAGTTGTCTATGCTGCAGCTTCCAGCACTGGTGCCACCAGTGGAACTGCATGCCTGGAGAATTAAGCCGCTAACTTTTCAGCGTTACACAGCACAGAGGGTCAGATTTGGTTCTCACTTACACTGGTACAGCTCCACACAGACGCCAGACCCAAGCAGTTTGACTGACGTGCTTTAGCCAAGATCATGGTTTAAGCAAAGGGATCTACAGTGTCTGGGCGGGGTAAGTACACTGAGGCTAGAATTTGCAGCCAGAACCAATTCTTACTGTAGCTCTTAAATGGCTACTTCTTCAGTGTACGTTTCTGTTACTGTTTTGTCATTCCTTAGTCGAAGCGCTAGTAGGACCACAGTGTACACTGTAAATAAGAATGGATTATTAAAGATTATGCTGATCCTGTGGCTGCATTTCTTACAAATGAGGAATTAATCAGCTCCAGAAGTCCAAACACTTCTTGAGAGCTAAGAACTCAGGTATGAAGAAGGCCCAATACTTTTTCTTGTAGTTCTGTTACATTTCTTTCTCAAGAACAGAAAATCTTTAAGTAATTTCAGGTACTGAAGTTCAACCAAAAGGATGGATGGCTTCTCCCAGGCTCCATGTTTAGTTATTGTTCGTTTCTAGAGCAATAGCAAAATCTTGTTGGAGTTTTCCTTTCTCTGTACAGCTTTTCCCCTTGCAGCACAGTCATTTACTTTACTGTCTCCAGCTAGACTTGAATCATCTAACCTTACTGACTTTATCAGATGGCACCAAGTACAAGATCTGCTAACTGGGCTGTCAGTGTTATTTGTTTTGCATTCGACTCCATGTTGTCTGAAAGTGCTATTAATGTCCCCTTTCCTCTGGCACATAACCAAAATCTTCTGATAATAAAGAACAGCATCTTGAGTGTCTCTGATTACAGAAGATAAGTACAATAATTATTTTCTTCTTTACTCCTGTCCTTTTTATATAGCCTATTTCCCTTTGCTGTATTTACTAAATTAATGTAAATAAACCATTGATAAAAGAAATGATGTGTGTAACTGAAATCCCTTACTTTGATATTAGAAAGACTAGGTGGGATGAGGTTATACTTTTATTGGACCAACTTCTGTTGATAAGAGAGACAAGCTTTTGAGCTACACAGATCTCTTCTTTGGGTCTTGGAAAAGGTACTCAGAGTGTCACAGCTAAATACAAGATCAAACAGATAGAATATGTGCTAGCTACTCATGCTAAACTAAGAACCCAATCAAGGAGAAGTGGGGCTAGAGCAGGGATCGGCAACCTTTGGCACGCAGCCCATCAGGGAAATCCTCTGGCGGGCCGGGACGGTTTGTTTACCTGCAGCGTCCGCAGGTTCGGCCGATCGCAGCTCCCACTGGCCACGGTTTGCCGTGCCAGGCCAATGGGGCCTGAGGGAAGCAGCGCAAGCCGAGGTATGTGCTGGCCTCCACTTCCTGCAGCCCCCATTGGCCTGGAACAGCGAACCGCGGACAGTGAGAGCTGGAATCGGCCGAACCCGCGGACACTGCAGGTAAACAAACCATCCCGGCCTACCAACGGATTTCCCTGACGGGCCGCGTGCCAAAGGTTGCCGATCCCTGGGCTAGGGGTTACAGATTCTGTAATAAGCCATGAATCCACAGTCTTTATTAAAGACTTGTCTTCACATACATTGCTATAGCGGCACAGCTGCACCAGTGGAGAGGATACTGATGGAAGAGCTCTCCTGTCGGCATAGTTAATCCACCTCCTCTAGAGAAGCTTTCCCATCAACATAGCACTGTCCACACGGGCGTTCAGGTCAGTATAACTACATCACTCAGGGATTTTTCACATCCCTGAGTGATGTAGTTATAATGGATATAGGTCTGTAGTGTAGACCTGGCCGTAGACCATGATTTTTAGTATCTACCAACGTTCTGAATTTAAGCTTCCAGGCTAGTCTTTTGAAAGGTATTTTGATATGTCATTTACACAGTAGTATAATATTATTCAAATATAGAACCCTTATATATAGACAGTGTAATGCGGTCTTCCAGAAGCTTTTCTTCATTATATATGGATAACAATTTTGCTACATTTCAGGTATTAAATAGTTTCAAGCTAAAACAGATTTGGATATAAACAGTATGGAGGAAATACTGGGACATGTATTTATCCTCCAAAAGAGGAATTTATTATATTTTCGCTACAGAAATTCTTCTCTTAGAATGCCCTGTTGATACTAGCCACTGGGCTGATGGACTATCAGAAGCATGTAAATCAATATGTATAGATGTAAAAAGGTATTGTGATGCATGTTCCGGAGATAATTTGCAATTGAAAATCCATTAACATGGTGAATGAATCTGACAAATGCAGAAACACCGGGCTCCAGGTTTTCCAGAGTCAGGATGGGAAATGCATTCTACAGAAAGTGACATTTGGATGGGTTTTTTAATACCTTGTTTTAAAAAATCTCCGTTCTATCATCAATCTGTCTTATTTGGATTGCACTTGAGCTAGCTACTCTCGCTCACTCAGACATTTGGAAGATGGCAATGATCACCTTTGTTGAGAATGGGATACTAAACGGGATGTCTTTAGCATACCGTGGGCATTGATTTTGAAGCATCTAGTATCTCATAAGCTTACTTAGTGGTCGAACTTATATACTGAACAAGGCGTAGAAGAATGTGTGGTCTCTACAGGTGAATATTTTCAGACCCTATTGCAGGAAAGTACTTAAGCTCATTCTTAAATTGCATTGACTTTAATGGGACTCAAGCATGCGCGGGAGCTTCGCCAAATAGAAACAGTATGCTGAATTAGGGCCTAACGAGGAGGAACAGCTGTCCCATATGAACTTTTAAGATCTATGTTAGGCAAATTGGTAAAATTAGCTTAAAGTCCATCTACTCACACCTGTCATCACATAGATAATTCTGTAGAATCTCACAGTCAAGCCAGCTGAATGCAGTAGATAGAGCCAACAGCATCAAAACAGATGTTTGTCTTCTGTCTGTGGCCATAAAGAAATCATCCACTGGTCCCACCAGTGCCACATGTGTTTGCCACTCCCTACTATGCCTCAGTTTCCTTGAAGCTAAACACATTGTCACCGATTTCAAGGAGCTTGAAAAGAGAGGTTAGTCTGGTCCAATCAGCTTCAGATATTACTAAGCCCTAGTCTACACTACAGAGTTAGGTCGACGCGAAGCAGCTTATGTTGACCTAACTGTGTACGTGTCTACACTAAAATTTCGCACCTGTCAACGTAACTGCCCTGCTACTCCAACTTAACTCCACCTCCCAGAGAGACATACAGTCAATGTTGATGTAGTTAGGTCACCCCGGTGTCAATTTAAACACTGTGTTGCTTACATTGACTGTTACTGGCTTTCTGAAGACATCCCACAATGCCCTACACCAGTGCTTCTCAAAGCCGGTCCGCCGCTTGTTCAGGGAAAGCCCCTGGCAGGCCGGTCCGGTTTGTTTACCTGCTGCGTCCACAGGTTCAGCCGATCACGGCTCCCACTGGCCGCGGTTCGTGGCTCCAGGCCAATGGGGGCTGCAGGAAGGGCTCCCAGCACATCCCTCGGCCCGCGCCGCTTCCCGCAGCCCCCATTGGCCTGGAGCGGCGAACCGCTCCAGTGGGAGCCGCGATCAGCCGAACCTGCGGATGCAAACCGGCCCGGACTGCCACGGGCTTTCCCTGAACAAGCGGTGGCCCGACTTTGAGAAGCACTGCGGTCCTACACTGACAGTACAATTGGTACAAGGTGTCTCTGGTGAGAATGTGCACCGTTGACACAAGGAGTATAGTGCGGACACGCAAAAGTAATTTAATTACTGCAGTGGCTGTATGCCAACATAACTTAGGTTGACATAATTTTGTCACATAGACATACCCTAAGAAGCTAGATTGTAGTTGTTCACCTTCATTGATTATTAATAACTTGTTTACTTACAAACACGCAAAACCAAGATGAGCTACTGCATGTATATATATATATATATATATATATATACACACACACACACACACATACATATACACACACACTTTTTATATGTTCTTATGCCTCCCTCATCACCAACGTATCTGAGCATCTTTCAGTAAGGCATTAAGTGAAGTGACTAATCTGTCACATGCAGATTGTTCTCTCTCATCCTCTCCCCAAGTGGAGAATTGTGTGTGCAGTGTACTCCTTTGTTTTGGCAAGGTTTTGTTTGGTTTTAAATAGACATGCATTATCAGACTGTGGCTAGATCAGAAAATCTTTGCTTGGGCCCAGATCCTACACCCACTGAAATCAATGAGAGTTTTGTCATCACTTCAATGGGAGCCAGATCAGGCTGTTGGTGTATTTTTAAAGTCAATATGGAAAAATAATTCCTTTCATATAACTTACTTTTTTAAAAGGTTGCAACTCTTTAGTCCCAATCCAAGTACCTTCCTCTTATTTCCTCGTGCAAATAAGACAGAACACCGCCACAAACTTTAAAAACATATTAATACATGCATAATTTGCGAGGATATTGAATCCTTGTGATCAGTGACTGAAAAACAATACACGATATGGTATTTGTGCAGTACAAATATGAAAGTAAAAGCCAGAAACAGAAGTGTAATGTTTGTGTTTCAATTCATTCATACTCATAGATTGCTTGTTTAATTACTCACTGGAAGCCAGTGGCCTGACTTGGCAGAAGGCAAACAGTGAAGTTGTCAGCAAGTCAAGAAGATGAATATTTACAATAGAAATCAAATCAAGGAAAAACCAAGGGGAGAAAGAGAAATCTCCACTAGTCTGGGCTCAACCCAGTCCTATGATTGGATTCAAGCTGTCTCAGAGAATAGTAATGCCATATTATAAATGCCAGTTATAACAAGAACTATAAAAAATACCTAGCTCTTACACAGTTAGGTAAGTATTATTATCGCCATGGTGCAGATAGGGAAACTGAGACAGAGACGTGAACTGACTTGCCCAAAGGTCACAGACAGAGCTGGGAATAGAATGTAGGTCTCCTGACTCCCAATTCAGTGTCCTATCCACTAGGCCACTATACCACAAATCTGCCTATGTGCTGCTGTCTAACACCAGACTATCTCCCTTCTCTGGTCCCAATTCACCTTGCAGATATTTATATCACTGTTAAGCTGGTATAACAACACTATCAGGTGAGTTATGCTTAATGCCAGGCAAAAGGATGCAGAATCTGTCTCCCCCCAAGCATTCCTTCCCCATAGCACCTGTCTAAGGGAAACTGAGCTGAGCTTAAGCCCTTGTTCACGGGGGACCTGATACTATCTTTACACTCTCTTACAGTCTCAGATATACATTTTTCAGTTCTATATATTTTGTTTAGAGAGAATGAAAATCACAGTCGTGACATTTTTGTATAAACCACCGAAACCTGATTGGTCTTAAAGCTGACAAGGTTTTCAGTCTTTGCTTTCCCCTGCCCACATGCACAAGACATTGACTAAAATGGCACAGGGACTCTACTGGGTGTGATTGATTGAACTGAGCAGTGACAGAGCTGCCACCTGACAAGTTTTTGCTTCCTCATGGCAAGTAATTAGCCTTCGTATTGCCAAAGGGTTCTTCAGCGGCCCCATCAATACTAAGCCAACCTAATGAAAAAAACCACCATCTTATCATAGGGCAACATTTACATTATTCACATCCTGCTTTCCAGTGGTCTCTGGAACTCCAGATTGCGTTTGCTGTGGTGACGTGTACTTGCTGTAGCGGAGAACAGAAAAGCACAACGCTCAGGACAGCCTGGGTGCCGCTCGGATGTAACCTTTACGTACTGCTAGATTAGAACAATGGTAGGTGACATTTCTGAGCCAATGATTTTAAAGATAATGTAAAATGACAGTTCATATCACAAAGAAATATGAATATTTTCATCTATACAGCTAGTTCCTGGCCTTCACAGGCTTAGATCTTGGCTTTAAGCACAGATCTGAGCAAGGGGTGGTGAATAACCTTAGCAGTGGCCCTGGGAAGTGTTGTGTCTCTGAGCGCTTGTCTACACGTATAGCTCTGCAGTAGTTCAGCTGCACCACTGTAGCACTTAATGAAGACGCTATCTATGCCAATGGGAGAGCTTCTCCTGCCAATGTAGGTAGTCCACCTCCCCGACAGGCAGTACCTATGTTGACAGGAGAAGCCCTCCCATCGAATTAGCACTGCCTACGTAGGGAGTTTGGTCTGTATAACTGCACCATTCAGGGACGTGGTTTTACTACCCCAGTTGCAATGTCACAGCAGTGGCCCTGGAACATTTTTGATAGTGGGGGTGCTGAAAGTCAGACCCCTTGCCCCTGTCCACCCCCCCATCCCCCAGAGCTGAGGCCAGGAGCCTTGGGCACATGGTGGCAGCAGAGTCCGGGGCGTGGGACGGCAGCCAGGACCCCAGGCGCGCGGGGCCAGCAGCTGGGACCCCTGGCACACTGTAGCACCCCCCGCACCCCAAGTTCCCACGCCTATGTGTCACAGCTACTCTGGCCAGCAAGCAAAGGGTATAGCCATTGCTCTGACCATTCCCTAGTGGCTCCCTTTTGGGGGGGAGGAAGTAATTAGAAATTAAAGATGGACAGTCCTATCTGGTCCATCCCCTCAGGCAGGGACGATCTGATCCCTATAAGATGTTTTCTTGTGCTTTGCCACTGTGATTTAAGCGTCTCAAGGGAGGCAGCTGAGCTGCAGCACATCTGCTCGTGACACAGGTTCCAAAGTGCCGGGGGGTGCGTGACCCCTGGCTCTGCCCCAAGCCTTGCTCCCACTCCACCCCTTCCCCCAAGACCCCACCCCTGCCCTGCCTCTTCCCCTAGTTCTGCCTCCGCCCCTGAGCGCACCGCATCCTCCCTCCTCCCCTCCAGCCTCCTGCATGATCGCGGCAGGCAGGAGGCGTGGCGAGGGAGAGGGTGGTGCTGATCCGTGGGGCCCATCGGTGGGCGGGATTCACAGGGGGGGCTCCCGGTGGGTGCTCAGCACCCACTATTTTTTCCCCATGGGTGTTCCAGCCCCGGAGCACTCATGGAGTCGACACCTATGCAAGGGTGAAAGTAACATTTAACACTTACTGGTACAGGGGCCAACTCAAGCCCCTGGAAAGGGTGGGGCCTCAGGCAGAAGGGGTGGGGCTGGGGGGTCAGTATCCCCCAGCCAGCCCATACATCTGCTTGGCTCGCACCGCCCAGCGGCGATTTAAAGGGCCCAGGGCTCTGGCCACTGCCTCCGTAGCAGCGGTCAGAGCCCCGGGCCCTTTTAAATCACTGGTCCTGGGGTAGCTGCTCCTTTTGCCCACCCCCATTGGCAGCCTGGGGGAGGCAAAAGAGGCAGCAATGTTAAAGCGCTGCAGGGTCCTTAAAGCGCTACCGCAGCAGTGCTTTAACATCGGCCGAGTATGGGCCGGTACCGGTGGCCACTTTTTACCGGTACACCATACCAGCTTACTTTCACCCCTGCGCCTATGGCTCATGCTAGCCAGATTTTTGTCTGGGAGGTAAGATATATGGTCAAAAAGCACAGACCCAATGACACATTCCCATAAAGTGTTAATTCATGTTGAGTTTCTTTTTAAATATCCAAGAATTATGCTGATTCTTCTGGAATTTAACTCACCCCCCCTCTAATCCAGTCAGTGGATTTTATTAAATTACAGCACATCAAAGCATTGTCAACATTTGCCTCGGTTTCTTCCTCCCTCGTTGCCCCACCCCCACCTGTTGTGAGAGGTGAGCATGAGTTCTTTTCACACTACTCAGGGTGCTTTTCAGATCAGAAGCTTAGTACCTTATTCACATGAATTCGTTTTTCCATTCACGCTGAGCTGGTGCTACTTAAAAGCTGCGTTAGACACAATGTTATGAAGTACCTTCACAGGAGGAAATGGCGCCCCATTACACAGCTGTTCCCCAAGGAAAGTCTTACTACTTAGCATATTCAGAAAGTTGAACAAAGTATGAATTTTATACAGGGGGACGGCTGAGCTGCTGGAGAACAGGCCGAAGATTTCAGTGTACCATTGATAAACAGAGAAGAGGGGAAATGAATCCAGCTGGGAAAATAGTACTGGGCAGAAATCTCAGTTTAGAAAACGGCAATTGTTTTCTCTGATGAAATCCTGTCGTTTACTACCCGCAAAATGGCAGCATTTAGTGTGTTTTAAGTTCAACAAGAAGAGGTCATTAATAAGACCTGTACCCACCATAGCCCTGATGTCTTTTGGGCAGATCATATCCTGGCCCTGTGCACATGTGCATGGGGCCTTAGACCTCACCTCCCATGCAGATTCCCAGATTGCTCCACTGCAGGTATGTGGAGGGGAGAGTAGGGCTCAGTGCCCAGGGTTTAATCCTCACACAGATGGTGGAAACTGGGCACAGTGCAGTGAGGAATGGGTGGAACCTGGGCTCCATTCTCTCACTCACACACTCTCTCTCACACACACACTTCCAATGGGCTTGTTAGCACAGCTGAGCTGATGCAGATGGGAAGTAATTGGCTACTGGCCAGATTACTACAACCCCCCACCCCAGCATCAATGGGATACCAGGAAAGGAATCATGGTTCTCTGAGGCATAGTTTCTTGCCAGAGCTCCTCATAGGACGACCCCTAACACTGGGCTATAGACGGGTTTTATAGTGCTGCCCATCACCACACTATCCAACAGAAAGGGACAATCTACTCCTTTGTATGCTGCTTCTCTGCCCCCTCCAGCCTTCAGCTCAAATTTATCCCTGGCACAAATCCATTGGCCAAAGGATTTAGTCCAGAGAGGGATTTGGCCCTTTGTTTTGGGATGGTTTTTAGATTATCTTTTAGCCTGTCTTCCTCTCTGTTTGCAAGACTGGAACATTGGCTACTGCACACTTAACAATAATAAAACATTGCTTAGCGCGCCGTGGGTGACCACCTCCACCACAACTCTCCCCCAGTCATGAGTCCTAACTAAAGATATGTGTTGATTAAATTCATAAAATACAGTTTAATATTGTTATTGAAACTAAGCAACTGGATGTTTCATCCTGGGTTTGGTTTTCAAGGCAACAAGTTACAAAGCTAATACCCCAGGAGATTCTTTTGTCATAGCCCCTTGTCTTATTTCAAAAGTGTTCCCATGTCATTACTACTATGCATATAGGAACTGGAGAGCTGTGGCAGGAAGCAGATATCACTTTTAATGCTCAACTCAAAGGCTGAAGATAAATAAGGCTATGGTGATCTGGGAGAACGTGCTGCATTTCCTCTAATTGCTTTTCTCCCTAGTCCTCTTTTTCCATCTGAATATTTAAAGACAAGGACCTTCTGAAATTTCCAGGCAAAGAAGGGCCAGAATCGAGAGGTAGGCACTTCCTGTTGAGTGTTTCAAGTCTGTTTAAGCCTTAAAGGAGGTTCAGCATCAAAGTCTGATGGCAAGAAGCATTAGGCAGGTCCTGACACTCCTGCAGTTTACTCTGTCTGAAATAGCAGTGTCCTCTCTTGCTTGCCCCAAAATATTGCTTATGCCTTAAATGCTAAATATAAAAGTGAGATTTTTAAATTTATGGAGATATCCTATCTCCTAGAACTGGAAGGGACCTTGAAAGGTCATTGAGTCCAGCCCCCTGTCTTCACTAGCAGAACCAAATACTGATTTTGCCCCAGATCCCTAAGTGGCCCCCTCAAGGATTGAACTCACAACCCTGGGTTTAGCAGGCCAATGCTCAAACCACTGAGCTATCCCTCCCCCCAGGAGAGATGAGGGAAGGCTGAAAGGTTAGGGAGCATTTTAGTGACAAAGGAAAAGCCTATGGACTCCCTCTCTTTTTCCCCGCATCCTATTTATTTTCATCTCATTCTTGAATTAGATCAGTCAATTTGGCCCTTCCCAGACACTTCCCAATACACAGATAGTCTTCTGGGAAGCAGTGGGTATTCCTCTATTTAGCTAGGTACAGCAATTGACATTCCAATAAATTCCATCTGTACAGCCATTGGGTGCCCCCCACCCATAACCAAATTCATTATTTGCCATGCAGTGTAAGTCTGAATGACGTGATAATCAAGCCCACACCCCTTCCCACCAAAAATAAATGAGCCAGTTTTCCCCCACAAGCACATTTGTAGAGGTACTATTCCCCCTCTTCCATTGGGCCATGCAAGTCCATAGTGTGAGAATACAACGCAGCCCTGGCTTCTGCTGAGTGGGTGCAACCAGTTCCCGCAGTGGTAGCTGCACTTTCTGGCTGAAGGTACCCGTCCACCCCCCCACACCCCCCAGAGCTGAGTACCAGTCCAGCGATCCCTTGCTGTCATAGACCCAGTCAATGGGAAATGGTTCACTGCTGGCTTCACAAAGGGTGTGAAGAGCCCAGCAAGCCACAGTAATGAGGACAACATTGATGACACTGGACTCCAAACCCATTTGTACACACCTCCAATGTGACTTTAAGCTGCCAAAAGCATATTCAACAACCACTCTACACCTATTGGGAATGTAATTAAACCTCTTCTTGCCAGGGCCTCTGAAATCAGGGTATGGTTTCATAAGCCAAGGCAAAGGGCATGTGGGGTCTCCCAGAACAACAGTGGGGACAATCTCACCATTAATGTAAGTGTCATTTGGTGGGAATAGTGTCCCAGCCTGTCCATGAATGTAGCCTCCTGAGCAGCAAAAAACTCTGGCATCATGAACTTTTCCTGTACACCCACAGTAACATTCATAAATCTGCCTCTGTGGCCAACTAGTGACGCATAACAATGAAGTAATGCCCTCTGTGGTTTATGTACTCATGTGCTCCTTGAGGAGGGCAAACTATGGGTACATGAGTCCCATCAATAGCTCCAGAAACCCCATTCTCTCAAAGCCAGCAATTACCTCCAGCATATCTTTAATGCCCACCACCTTGGGGTAACCACATACCTGATTGCATCGGAAATCTCTACCGCCATTTTATCCACTGCCGACTTACCAACCCCAACAGACCTGTAGAAGTCTGAGGTAGCCAGCTCCCAGACGGTTATGGCAACCCTGCTTCTGGACTGGCAAGATGCGTCTCTTCAGGCTGGAGGGTAGGGGTCAAGCTGCTCAGAAAGCTCCGGAAGTGTAGCTTTCTTCACGCGAAAGTTCTGGACCCACTGCTGGTCATCCCAGATCTGTGTGATGAGGTGGTCCCAGCAGACTGTGCTTGTGGCCCTGCAACAGAAGTGGCGATCTACCTGGCCAATTATACTGGCAACATCTGCCAGTGACAGTCTGTGATGCCAGAGTACCCCTCCTCTGCCACCTCCTCCTCCTCCTCTTGCAGATCCTTCAGGAAATCTGTCGGGTACCTTTGGTGGGCCAGCAAACAGGCCTTTGGAGCTGTGCTCCGGCTCCGCTCCAGCTCCAGGCAAAAACCTGCAGCTCCACTGCTCCGCGCTCCAGCTCCGTGTTCCGCTCCAAAGCCCTGCCAGCAAATGCCACCAAAATGTTCACTAGTGCCTCACAGATGCTCTGCCCATTTCCTGTCACAGGAGTGAAAGCCGAAACAAGAGAGTTTCAACAAAAGGTGTCTCCTCCATGTTGCTGGCTCCGGTAGCTGGGACTGCATAGTCCAAAATGGCTGCTGAGCAGGCTGTGTTGGCAGGCAGTTCAAACTTCCCCTAACATGCAGGGCAGGCAGTAAAGTTTTCCCACAGTGCCTAGAGCAGCCGCATTTTAGGGAGGTGCTAGAGACTCCAGGATATGGTTACTAAGACTCAGGTCTGCACACTGCAGTGTGGACACCAGAGTCCTAGGTTAGAAAAGTCTTAACTTAGGGTTAAAATACAATGTAGATGCTCAACCCTGGGTTCCCTGACATGGGTCAGCTGACTCAAGTCCCACTAACCCCAGGCTAACATTGCAGCATAGGCATACCCTCTGGGTCCAATTTGCAAAGAGGGGCTCCTAAGCTTTACCCAAAGAAACCTAGATTTTCATAAACAAATGCCAGCTTGAAGGCACAGACAGAGCAGGGAGGTGCACTTTAGCCTCCAGGCTTCTGAAAATGTGGGTCCCAATCCTGCAAAGTGCTGAGCATCTCCTGCAAGTTGGTGAATGAGGTGACAATATGGTGGAAGCCAAGGGTACCTAGCACCTCACAGGCTCAAGACATTGTCCTTCAGTGACTGTGCCAAAACTAGGCAAGGCCTGATTTTGAGAAATAAATGGGAACTGTGGGTACTCAGCATCACTGAAGTATCTGGCCATTTATCCAGTAATGGCCTTTGTGGCGCTTCAACAGCATCCATTGGAACAATTAAAAATTACGCCTTCCTCAAACACACATTCAAGCAAAATATGAAGAGACAAAAATAATGCCAGCGCTGCAGGGCCGGCGCTTCCATTTAGGCGACCTAGGTGGTCGCCTAGGGCGCCAGGATTTGGGGGGGGGCATTTTTCTGCCCTTGGCGGCAATTCAGCGGCGGGGGGGTCCTTCCGCGCTCCGGGTCTTCAGCGGCAATTCTGCAGCGGGTCCTTCACTCGCTCCAGGACCCGCCGCCGAAGTGCCCCGAAGACCAGGAGCGCAGAAGGACCCCCCCGCCGCAGAATTGACGACGACGACCGGGAGCATGGAAGGACCCCCACCTAGGGCGCCAAAAACCCTGGCGCCGCTCCTGCAGCGCTGGGCACTCCACACATGATAATCTTTCTTGTAATATATGTGGGTCTAAATAACAGAGATTTTGCTTGAAGCAGTGCAGTGAATACCAGATCTGTGTCTTAATCCACGTAAGAAGCTAATTGAGCCAGCTGCTATTACTGTAGTGCCAAATGACCAGACATTCTGTTTTGCCTAGTTTCCTTGCTCCAGCAGGTTTCCTCTCCCTTATATCAATGGATTGGATTGTGCAAGCAAACCGGTAAATCATCAGGTGGGGAATACTTTAATCTGTTAAATTTTAATGTTTTCCCACGTCCTTCCTATTTTCCTGTTCTAAAGTCTGCCAAAAGCATTACTTAATGCAAACAGTAAAAAATGAATTACAAGCATGACCCAGTATTTGTCTGCATAATTAGTGGATTAGATATCTTTGAGAGGCACGCTCCTCTAGCGAATGCAGTGTGGTGAAGAAGTCTCTCAAAATGCAACAGGAAGAGTCTTTGCATTAATAAGAAGGTATGTACAGTTACAGTCTCACAAGCAGACACATGGCCCATTCCTGGAAGGGCCTGCAAGCAATCTAAGCAGAATACATAAAAAGAGTAGCGGGTGGCACATAAATCTAAGCTGGCTTCTGTTTTTCTGATAAACAGCCCTTCTCATCAGCCGGTCACATTCTAGTTTGGTGGCATTAGGGGCTGAATGTAACAGGTCCAAGTGCTATAGACAGTTAATATCCTTACTAGTTAAATCACATGCAGGAAGCCAGAACTAGGACCCTGGGCCTCCATTTCCAGAAACACAGGCCCCCCAACTGGATGAGCTAACATAGGACTCAATGACTGAAGCAGCTCTCTTATCCTCTCCATGGGCGTTCTCTCTCCCCCATACATGCACAATGACTGTATTACATGAACTAAGGAGGACCTGTTTGCTGGTATCAGATCCAATCCCACCCCTAGTATTCAGGCCATCACATCATGTCTTTTAAACAAGGTGATGGATAGGGCTGATTTTTTAAATCAATCTGCTCATCCTTCTCCCCACATTCGTACTAACACCGGGAGAGGAACCACTACTGGAAACCTCCCCGTTTCTTCCCCCAAAGGAAAAAGAGGATGGGGGCTGGAGGCTTCATGGAGTGCAGGAAGTGCCAATTCCTCTTTATCTCCACAGATGTTCCAGCAGTAGCTCTACACACTCTCTGTGTGGGACAAAAGCGGGGAGGAAAAGGAAGGAGCCTTGGGATCACATCTATTCACTCCTGCCTGGGTGAATCACTGGTGGCACTAGCATGATGATGAGAATTGTGGCTCTGCTTCCCTGCAGCTCACGTGTTGAATGCCTGTGGCACTCCCTGAGAGATGGAACACCCACCCCGATGAGGAGCACGATCCTGAGCAGTGTTTGGGTCACAAATACCAGGGGAACCATTTACAAAGTGGGGAAAAACTGCCGGGCAAGCTTTTAAAAATATGCAACAATGCTGTAATCAGCTGGTGAGTGTGGCCTGGTCTACACTAGGAGCTTATATCGAATTTAGCGCCGTTACATCGAATTAACCCTGCACCCGTCCACACCAGGAAGCTACTTAGTTCGAAATAGAGCTCTTTTAAATTCGACTTCTGTAATCCTCGAAAACGAGAGGAGTAGCGCTAAATTCGAAATGGCAATATCGAATTAGGCTAGGTGTGGATGGAAATCGACGGTAATAGCTCCGGGAGCTATCCCACAGTGCACCACTCTGTTGACGCTCTGGACAGCACTTCGAGCTCGGATGCTCTGACCAGCCACACAGGAAAAGCCCCGGGAAAATTTGAATTCCTTTTCCTGTCTGGCCAGTTTGAATCTCATTTTCTGTTTGGACAGCGTGGAGAGCTCAGCAGCACTAGCAACGATGCAGAGCTCTCCAGCAGAGTTGGCCGTGCAATCTAATAGAAAGAGGGCCCCAGCATGGACTGATCGGGAGGTGTTGGATCTCATCGCTGTCTGGGGCGATGAGTCCGTGCTTTCAGAGCTGCGCTCCAAAAGAAGGAATGCAAAGATCTATGAGAAGATCTCTAAAGCCATGGCAGAGAGAGGATACAGCCGGGATGCAACGCAGTGCCGCGTGAAAATCAAGGAGCTGAGACAAGGCTACCAAAAAACCAAAGAGGCAAACCGACGCTCCGGATCCCAGCCCCACACATCACGTTTCTACGAGGCACTGCATTCCATCCTAGGTGCGGCCGCCACCACTACCCCACCAGTGACCGTGGACTCCGAGGATGGGATATTGTCCACGACCGGTTCCTCCTCGGAAATGTTAGGTGACGGGGAAGATGAGGAAGGAGATGAGGAGGACGAGGCAGTCGACAGCGCTTGCACCGCTGATTTCAACGACAGCCAGGAGCTCTTCATCACCCTTACCGAGATCCCCTACCAACCGTCCACAGCCCTTACCCCGGACACCGAATCAGGGGAAGGATCAAGCAGTGAGTGCTTTAAACATCTAAACATTTCATTTTAACATAAGTGGAATATTTATATTGTTAAGAATGGGCTTTTCAGTCACTCAGTTAAACATAGAAACTTTTATTTATAACAAAACAGGAATAATAACTATTTCAGTAATTTGTTGTTCATGATTTATTTGGCTTAGTAAACTTTTTACTACTAACTATGTATAGAAAATCAAGTACTGTCCGGATATTCATGATTAGTCCACAACACGGCCCCTCCACTCTGTAGTCCGTTATGCTCAACTTAAAGGAAAAGGCGGTCAATGTGCCCGGGAATGGACAGACAGTCCTCCTGGGATAGCTCCGCATAGCTCTCCTGGAGGTACCGCTCCAGCATGCGCACGAGGTTCAACGGCAGGGCAATCTTGTTTGGTCCCCCGTGGTAGCACACGTTCCCACGCCATGAGTCCATGAGGTAGTCGGGGATCAGTGCGCGGCACAGCATGGCGGCATATGGCCCAGGCCTCTGCATGCATTCACGCAGCATCCTTCCCCTCTCGGTCTCCGAGATCCTCATGAGGGTTATGTCACACATGACGCCCTGCTTTAAATTAGGGAGGGGAATGTTAGTATTTGGACTGCTTTACAGCCACGCGGTGGAGGCGGCAGAGGGGCAGCATACAGGGATCTTTCCCGGGGACAGCCGCGAGGTGGTGGGACAGGGGCAGAGCTCATGCTTCCCTGATTGCTGCCAGCAGAGAGTGGCCTTGCATTCAGTGCGAAAGGAGCCCAGTGCTACTATTACATGTTTAAGCTGCCACAAGTCTACGGCTTACCATGTTTGCCCGCAGCAGAAGTAGAGGTGTCCTGCAACGCTTCTCTGATCGCAACTGCAGGACCCCAGACACATAAGGCGAGGGCCGAAAATTCGACCTTGTCCTGAGTGCGCATGTGAAAGGTGCAGTGCATGGTGTTGTTCACAGAGAAAGACTATGCTCTTTGTTAGCAACTTCATTTATCTGTCTGAGGAATTTACTCCCTTTTTCCCATTCCCACAGACACATCTGCGACTGTCTCCCAACCCAGCCTGGCATCACACTCCCAGAGGCTAGCGCAGATTAGAAGAAGGAAGAGAAAAACTCGTGAAGACATGTTTTATGAACTTATGGAGTGCTCACGAGAGCAGGCAGCCCAGACGACACAGTGGAGGGAGAACTTGTCACAAATGCACAGAGCAGTCATGGAACGGGAGGAGAGGTGGCGCCAGGAGGACCAGCAGGCTACTCAAACCCTGCTTGGACTAATGAGGGAGCAAACGGAGACGCTCCGGCGCCTAGTGGATGTTCTGCAAGACCGGAGGCAGGAGGACAGAGCACTGCTGCTGTCTATCTCTAACCGCCCTCCCCCGCCACCAAGTCCCACACCCCCCTCACCAAAAGTACAAAGAAGGAGGGGCGGCAAGGTCCGTTAAAACTGTCAGTCGGCCACTGCACACTGCTGCAGCAATGGAAGGCTCTCGTTCCAAAGTTTGAAAAGTCCTTTCCTACCCATCTCACACTAGCCCATGTGCAAGTTTCCTTCCCCCCCCCCCTTTTCATGTGCGGTTCGTAATAAAACATCGGTTTCTGTTAAGTACTGTTTCCGAGAGTGTCTTTTGGAGGGGATTCTGTCTGAAGGGGGGGAAGGGGTTTGTTACTTGGACAGGACAGTCACCTGTAGCAGGCTACAGAGGCGGGGGCAGGTCCAGCATCAGGACACATACACAGCACAGTCACCAGTTACCCTGGTCAGTCTGGGAGGCGGTTTTCTTGTTCTGGGGTGCGAGGGGGATTGATCTGTGACTTTGTGTCGGGGGAGGGCAGTTAGAGATCCTATGCCGCGGTCCTTATCCTGGATCACAGAGCCACGCAGCAGGGGATCTGTTACCCTCCGCCCCCTGCCAGAAAGTCACTTGGCCGACACATACATCCAGTCCCGCCCAGGACTGCTGGCAGGCTGCGTTGAAACAACCAATGCAGCACTGCGGAGCCTGTCATTCCCGGACTTTAGAAGCATCATTTGCATCAAAACAGTAAGCCCGCCCCCCGCCACAGTCTGCGTCCCCGGTTTAAAACATTCCCGCGAAAACAGTAAAAAAGAGAACCTTGTTCATTAACAGAACAGAACAGATTTTATTTGTTGGGAAGGTGGGGAAGGGGGTATGTAACTTGGAAGGATAGTCAACAGTAACTGGGTAAAGAAACGGGGGCAGGTTCAGCATCTGTGTCCACAAAGTAAAAAGTCACTGGAGACCCTGTTCAGTCAGGAACCTGGCTTTCAAAGCCTCCCTGATGCACAGTGCGTCCCGCTGTGATCTTCTAATCGCCCTGCTGTCTGGCTGGACGTAATCAGAAGCCAGGCTATTTGCCTCAACCTCCCACCCCGACATATAGGTCTCCCCCTTGCTCTCACACAAATTGTGGAGCACACAGCAAGCAGCTATCACAATGGGGATATTGGTCTCGCTGAGATCACAGCGAGTGAGTAGGCTTCTCCATCTGCCCTTGAGACGGCCAAAAGCACACTCCACCACCATTCTGCACTTGCTGAGCCGGTAGTTGAATAGTTCTTTCCCTGAGTCCAGTGCGCCAGTGTAGGGCTTCATGAGCCAGGGCATTAGCGGGTATGCAGGGTCCCCGAGGATGACTGTAGGCATCTCCACATCCCCAACAGTTACTTTGTGGTCCGGGAAGTAAATACCTTCCTGCAGCCGTCTACACAGACCAGAGTTCCTGAACACCCTAGCGTCATGAACCTTGCCCGGCCATCCAACGTAGATATTGGTAAAACGTCCCCGATGGTCCACCAGTGCTTGCAGCACCATGAAAAAGTAGCCCTTCCGGTTGATGTACTGGCTGGCCTGGTGGTCCGGTCCCAGGATAGGGATGTGAGTCCCATCTATAGCCCCACCGCAGTTTGGGAATCCCATCTCGGCAAAGCCATCTCTGATGAGCTCCACGTTTCCCAGGGTCACTACCTTAGATAGCAGTAGCTTGACGATTGCCCTGGCTACTTGCATAACAGCAACCCCCACGGTAGACTTGCCCACGCCAAACTGGTTAGCGACGGACCGGTAGCTGTCTGGCGTTGCGAGCTTCCAGAGGGCTATGGCCACTCGCTTCTGGACAGTCAGGGCTGCCCGCATCCGGGTGTCCTTTCGCTTCAGGGCAGGGGACAGCAACTCACACAGTTCGAGGAAAGTCCCCTTCCGCATGCGAAAGTTGCGCAGCCACTGGGATTCATCCCAGACCTGCAGCACTATGCGGTCCCACCATTCCGTGCTGGTTTCACGGGCCCAGAATCGCCGTTCAACAGTATCAACAAGACCCAGTGACAGCGAGATGTCCTGGGCGCTGGGTCTCATGTTCTCAGAGAGGTCGGAGCTAGTGTCCGACTTCATGCCGTCACGGTAGTGCCGTAGCCTCCTCTCATGATTGATCTGCAGCTGCCTCTGGTACAGGTGGAGGAGAAGCTGCGAGGCGTTGAGAACTGCCACAACTGCAGCGATGGTCGCAGCGGGATCCATGCTCGCACTGCTGTGGCGTCCGCGCTGTCAGTAATCAGAAAAGCGCGCGAAATTATTTCCCGCCGGCGCTTTCAGGGAGGGAGGGAGGGAGGGAGGGCTTGAGTGACGGACGGATGACGACAGGCGCCCAAAAGCACCCTCGACACATTTTTTTACCCAGAAGGCATTTGGGGCTCGACCCAGAATTCCAAAGGGCAGGGGGGACTGCGGGAACTGTGGGATAGCTGCCCACAGTGCACCGCTTCCAATGTCGACGCTTGCCCCGTTAGTGTGGACTCACAAAGTCTCACAAAGTCGAATTACTGTCCTTAGTGTGGACACACACGTTCGACTTAGTAATATCGATTCCACATAGTCGAATTAACTAAAATCGAAGTACTCTCGTAGTGTAGACAAGGCCTGTGTGTTACAGGTCCCCTCTATGCTGAAACACAAACATTTGTGGCCCAAAACATATTGACAGTGTCCCTTTAAATAAGGACAAAGCTACAGGCCAATAGTTTTGGCACAGGATGGCTGATGTGCAATCTTGCTAAAAGATGTTACACCAGCAGCTTATGTAGATGGCTCTCTGAGCACTTCAGTGCAGGGTGAAAGATAAAAGGAAAGAGATTACAAGGGTCAGATCCTCAACTGGTGTAAATCAACATAGCCCCACTGATAGACTTGGTTTACACGAACTGAAGATCTGGCCTATATCCAACCAGGAACTGTTTCATCACAGAGCCAAGGTCAAGACTAACCCTTTTTAAAAAAAAAAAGTCACTTGACAGAGATCTTCACTTTTTAAAGACTGGTCATGTAATTACAAAAATATCATTGAATCTCTATCACGTCTGCTTATGGCACCATGGTTCCCAGTGCATTTCAAGGACATTGCTACCTCGGTACAAATCATAACCTAGGGAGGATATTAAAGTTCATGTTCATTTGTTGAAGCACGTATCTAACTATCTGTTCCAATTAAGTGCTGAAACAAAAAACAAGGCATTTTTATTAGATGTTCTCCATCACAATATTCTAACCAGTATGCATTTAATAATATGGTGAAAAAATAGAATCCTGGGAAGTAGACTGGAGACAGGAATACCTATTGCGAAAGTAAAATCAATACCTGCCTGCTTGTGATTATCCTTTGTTGCCTCTAACTGAAAGGTGAGAAAGCATACAAAGAGAAGTGTATGAATGACCACCGCATTTCTGCTAGTGCTAAAAGCCCCAGTCACCCCACAGGCGAGCTTCCTACTGACAACTTCTGCGCTGCAGTTGTGTTGTCAGGATCAAAATCTGACACTTGGGAAGGTGACAACTTGGGAAGTGTACACTATACAGAATTTAATATAAAAATAAACAGAGGAGTTACTGAGAGAGGAAGGATGGGCCAGTGGGTAGGCCACTAAACTGGGAAGGCCACTAAACTGGGACTTAGAAGAACCCACCTTTAATTCCCTACTGTGACACAGACTCACTCTCTCTGTGCCCGTGAGAGAGTCACTTAAGGTATGTCTACACTGTAGTCGGAGGTGGGACTGGAGCACAGGTAGGAATAGGCACAGGTAGATTAAAGGCAGCATAGGTAACAGCTAAAATAGCAGTGATGATATGGTGGCATGGGGACCCTGGGTACATATTCATGTTGCTAACTTGCTCCGAAGTGCTTATAACCATATCTTTACTGCTATTGTTAGCCACACTGGTGCAGGTAAGACTAGCATTGCTATGCCAACCTGTGCTGTAATCACCCCTGTGAGTGCAGGGTAGCCATCCCCTTAGTCTCTGTGTGCCTGTCTGTAACATGGGGATAATGGCACTTCCCTGCCTCACAGGGGTGTTGTGAGAATCAAAATACTCAAGATGGTGAGGCACATTCTATGATTATGGGGGCCATGTATGTACTCAAGATAGGTACTGTACAAACTGTGTTATCTGTGTTTCATTCATTAATAAGCCTCTACTGTAAAAGAGTAAATGAAGCTGCCGCTGCATTGCCAGTACTAGAAGAGCTATTTTTTCCTACCGAGCAAAATAACATACCCCCCACTTAGACAAATACCATTAGAGACAAAAACTGGTGAGTATGTATAGACTAAACAGGACTCATGGCAAGTCATAAAAATATGTTGATTACATTAGAACAGTAACTATTCATGTCATCACAAACCACGAGCCCGACAGACCAGTATAAATAATGCATGCATATGTGAAATTTCCCCAAGGAATAATGGTAAAGGCAATGGGACTATTTACTGAATATGGGACAGGAAGTTCAATCACACACCCAGCAGTAAAGTCATGCAGGGGAATAATGGGGTGTGAGGAGCCCACTTACTTCCCTTCACAGGCTACCTGCATCACTAGACCTTGCATAGGGGAAGCTGCTATTGCTGAGGGGCTACTCCCTGTCCTATGCAGGTGGGCAGGCAGGGGTGGGAAGTGGGCCAAGGCTTGCTCTAACCCCCTAATGCACCCATCCCCGTAGCTGAGCAGAAAGCTGTGCCTGGCGAAGGACTAGCCCAGCCTAACTACCCCCTGGAACAAGGAAGGGGCAGAGAGATTCACAATTCAGGCCTGGCTGTGTTCCCAGGGCAGTGCAGCTACACACAGATCCTTGCTCAGGCTGGATTCTAAGGTGACAGTGTGAGTAAGAGTGAGCAAATAGGTGGGGGGGAAATGGTGAAATTGGGGGGCAAGGCAGAAAGGAAAGTGACAGTTAACTTGTCCTGCCAGTAACACATAATGAGATGCATTCTGAAAAGTTTAACTACAGCACTAAACCTAAAAAAAAAAATTTAAAAGTGTTATGACGACAATTTCACCTTCACATAAACGCTACCAAAGGGGAAAGGAAGAACAAAATGTAAAAGGATATTTTCTTTAAAAAATTGCTTTACATATTTCAATTCGTGTTTTTCCCTTAGGGTCTGCATATTTCGGTCACATAGTTATCCAATTAAAATGAAAACTCTGTGCATTATCCTTTAGGCAAGGATAGCTGCCAGCTGCTAAGTTTTATAAAGTCTTTAATCTTGTCCATAAATATTTAACAAGAACTGGTTGGTACACAAGCTGAAGTAAAGTAGGAAATCAAAGGCAGGAGCTCAGCAATAACCTCTATTATCTGAACGAAGACGAAATACCAGAACAAGATTAGGACTTCTTTTTATATTAAAATTATTATTAAAATATGTGCAGGGGACTTGTCTGATCACTTTCCCATTTTCTCCTCCTCATAAGGTATAAAAAAAAGTATTCAGAGAACTAAAAGGATTTCAGAACCGAGAGAATAGTCCATCTCCGAATTCAGCCAATAGTTTTTATTACAGCAAAGAACAATTATTTGCATTTATCTTTCCTATCTACCTTCCATCTGAGAGAGCTTTACAAAGGTTAATTAAATGCCTTGTAGGCATAGCCCATAGAAAAGGGCAATATGCTTCCAGGAGATTCCAGGCACACAGAGATTGCATACCCAACAGAACACTCCTTTGGAAGTAGAGTTTACTCACCCGCTATTGGTGGCCAGTGCTTGAGGAATGGGGGAAAACCACAATTCCTGCCTCCTATTTGCCCTTCACCTGTTGGAGCATGGTGTACCCCCCCAAAAAGGACAGACAGCCTGCATGCATCTGAAAATACAGGTGCTGCTTGGTGACAGAATCTGGCCCTAAGCCTTCTAGTATTCCTTTGATACTTCATCACTGTAGTATGACAGATGCATGAACAGAAGCATTGGAGGACAAAGCCAACATTTTCAAATTTAGGTGGCTAATGTTAGGCAGACTTAACTTCCTAAATAAGTGGCTTGGTCTCCATCAGGGCTGAGAACCAGCAGCTATCACTGAATTAAGTTAAATCAAAACAAACAAAAAGACCTCATAAAACATGTGCGAAATATAGCTGACACAAGCCCAGGTGCTGAAACAGTTGAGAATCCTGTTGGTCTAGTCCAGATCCTCCAGGACATGTTTCAATGGTCCATAAGGCACATTTTCAGCGTAGCAGCCATACAAGAGACTTTGACTAACGAACCATTCTTTGCAAAGAGTGTGTGGAGATTTAAGCTATGAACATCCGTATGAGGTTGCAGTTTCCTTCTGACCAGTACATTGTTGTTGTTATACAACCATCCTATACTTATTTTCTACAAAAGCACATTGGGATCAATGTTGGATTAAGGCACTCTGGAATAAAGCAGTCTTGGCCTTGGCCCGTTGGCATACCATGACATGAGGATGTCCCCAAAGAAGCAAGAGGGTGTGAACGGGGGGCAGCAGCAGCACAGGGACCCTGCAGTACTTTTATCAGCACCTGGGATATGGACCTATATAGGTAGGACAGTGGACATGGTCTGTTGTACTCTTCTCCAGCCACACAGTCTTCTGCTGGGATGTTGGGATAGTGGTGGTGGGGACCCTTAGAGGAGTGGGTCTTGGTGTTAATATCTCATGAAGATACGTGGATCAGTTCACACTTTCAAGACCAACCATTTCAACTGTCTGCAGTTTCATGTAGACATCAATACACTTGGTTCATATTTTTAAGGTTTTCTTTCCAAACAGGAGGGCGAGAAACTTAATCATACGGCATCAAGAGCTGGGGCTCTAGCATCTGTGCTGTAATTCAACCCTGATTTGGATTAAAGTGCCTAAATATGCCCCAAGATGAGAAAGTCTTCCTGCATGGACTTAAAAGAATCATCAGAATCCACAAGTCCAAAGTTCACCCTGCTTTAAAAATATGCTACTTTTAGTCAATCTGTGCCTGGCTGTAATATAGGTTAGACTGGGTGACCTTGCAGGAGGAAAAATGAAGATACTGAGGTTTCTCCCTGTGACTGAGTGCCTGTGATAGACCACATTGATAATGCCACACTCCAGGCAGACTGCAAGAAATAGGACAGACAATCCCCAAAAAACTGGAGGTCTATTCTATAATTAGATTCACCAGACCAGTTACAGAAGAGCTTGGTTAACCAGAAGCCATACACTGTCCTGTTAGGCATTCCAGCCCTTGGCTCCCATCCAGGCAACCCAATCTAATATATTGAGAGGTTACTGATAACCCATTTCACTATATGTGAGGTTCTCTCTAAGCCCAAAGGATCAGACACATATCCCCAGGTCAATATGAATCTCAGATTTTACCCAAATATGCTGTCAGCCAATCCTTAGTAAACTAAAGATTTACTAATAAAAGAAAAGAAGAGATTATAAATGGTTAATAGATCATCTACATACAAATGATTGCAAAGTCCTTCTATCAGGCTTGTAGCAGTGATAGAATAGACTGCTGGCTTGTAAACTCTCTCTGGTAACTTCCAGATTAGAAGGTCCTCAGTCCATAGTTCAAGATGCTCCTTTTTGATGTAAATCCACAGTCCAGGGAATTAAAACAGGAAAGAGGCAACATGGAGATGTCTCAGGCATCTCTTTATATCTTCTGCAATGTGCATGGAAATTTACTGTCCCAAACAAAGCCCACAGCCCCTGTGTATGGAAATTTACTGGCCCAGGATGGAGTCCAGGGTCACATGAACCTATCACATGCCCCTATATTTTTGCTGAATGACAGGGGGTGGCCATTGGCTCCTTGCTATCTGAGGCATCTGGAAGGATGAGTTTCTTCCTTGACCCCCCCCCCCCCAACACATACCTGTCTAGCCCTAATGTAAATTCTCTCTGAGGGGTGTCACCCAGGAATACAACACAGGTTTAAGATACAAGTACATAGCCAATATTCATAACTTCAGATACAGAGACAATACAGGCATATAAGATAATCATACACAGCAAATCATAACTTTTCTGGCGACACCTTACATGACACACTTTGTACAAGATTTGTTGCAATTGTCTAACAGTGGTATCAGCAACGATACAAATGATCATTTTCAATCAGACAGCATCACACTCCCCATTTGCACATCAGACTCTCCACTTTCTGATCAGTCCTGTCAGAAGAAAGAAACTTTTGGTACATTTCATTGTCATGCCTGCAGAAAAGCAAATTTGAGAGACAGCACAACGAGCAGTCACACATCAATAAACAGATGTACATTAGAAATTGTCCCTTTTAATCCTTTCAGCCTTGACAGTGCCTCTTTAAACATCATAGCGCTCCAAAGGACAGAATATTGAGCAATGTATTTATATATGGGCACAGGGAACAAATAGGGCAATTAGTAGATGACCTAATAGCTCTTTTCCACCTCTACGACTCCTCAAATATAGGAACCTAAGTCAGCTGAGCCCAACTCCCATAGGCTAGAGTGCTGATTCTAAAGTGGTTACGTGTTTTCCACCAAGGAAGCCAATACATTCAGTGTAAACAAAAATAATTTTAATTTTCAGAATGAGCATATCACTTAGAAAATTACATTCTGACACAGATGTTCATCCTGCAATTACCTTGATGTAAACAGCTAGATAATGGAACTGCTCAGTAACCTAAAACTCTGTATGCCCCATGCTGGTTATACAGCACACACTGTCTGCATGAAGTCCACTGTGCTTCAGCGGCTTGATTCTGCTCCCATTCAAGTCAATAGAAAGAGTCCAATTAACTTTAATGGACAGGAAGGAGCCCCTGGAGCTGGGGTCAGACAGGAAGAGCACTGGAGTTGCAATCAGAAGTTATGAGTTGTGGTCAACATTTCCCTAAATTATAGTGATGGGGGTGGGGGGGAAAGGGAGAGAAAGAGGCTCAAGCTTTAGTGCTCAACCTGAGACACCTGGAAGGGAAGGGTTCTGATTTTCAAAAGGAAGGGTGCTCAGTGTTTTCTGAAAAACCAGGCCCCTTTAAAGATGTCTCAAGTTGAGCATCCAAGACCTGAGGCACCCAAAAAATCCCTAGTCACTTAAAGTTATGACCAGTATTCCCAGTTCTGCAATTGATTTGTTAGATGAGCTTTGGTAAACCACTTAGAACCTGAAGTGCGGGGGGGAAATCAGCCCATTAACCTCCCTGTACCTCAGTTTCCCCATATTTAAAATGATGATAATGAGAAGTGCATTTTTGAGAAGCACTCTGGATTTATTCATGTACTAACTGTTTACAAATTACTAAGTGAGACTCAAGAAATAGAGCTAATGATGTATTGCATCCAGTCTGTGGCTAAGGTGTTATTATTTTAAGTGAGAATCTAGACTGAAAAACTGTTAGTCCTTTAAAGGATTATGAATAATTGAACAAGGCGTTCACTGTTTTGGTCTATGAAAGAAGGACATGCTAAATATCTTCATGGAGGAACTCTTCCTCATAAGAAAATATTAAACCAGGAATTAATTTCTGATGTGTATTAATTATAGATGAGGGAAACGTAATGCAAAGGCAAGTTAGTCAAGAGAAGTACTAGGAGAGCTTGAAAAAACCTGTGCTTAGCCTAGCAAGCAAACTCACCTTTGTTAACAAAAAGTTTCCAGGCTCACAAGCCTTTAGGACCAAGCTAATTAAAGTCAAGCAAGGACAGCAAAAAGTGATGAGCATGAAAATTCTAGTGATGTAAGAACCAGTCCAGGACAAACTAGTGGGATCCTGATCAGATAGATCAAAAATAGGGAATGCCACATGGAAGTTAACTGTCATGAGATGATGAGCGGTGTGGTGAGTAGGAGGCAGTCCCACATTTTACAGCATGCAGGTGATATTTTTTTACTTTACAGGGACTTTGCTTGTCCCTACAAGGATGATTCCAGACCAACTGATGGACTAAACATCCACACACAAGTGATTGGTCCTTGCACCAGAACTAACTTTAGTAGCCAGAGAGGAGTCTGTTGTGGGAGAAGCTAAGCTGGAGTGGTGTCAATTTAAACCAGCTGAAGATGTGGCTCATAATTGGGGGAACATTAGACCATATCCATGTAATAAATTCACTAACATTGCAAGGTAAAAGTGGCAGACAAGATGGTAAATTGAGTCCATGTAGAACGCATTATGCATCTCAACTCGTTCAGACAAAACCATGCTTCCTTTACAGATCTATGGTACTCTTAGCCAACTACGCAGTGCACACAAGGCATCACACAAGACGCCTATTGTGTTCAACAGTTAGAGGCAGGACCTCCTGCTAAAGTATGCTGCAGTTGTTCCCTTATTCAATTCTACATGAGAAAAGATTGTTATTAAGCTAGGAGGACAAACACCACCACCCGACTGCTGTTATGCTATTACTTTAACTGATTACTTCAGCAAATGGCGAGAAGTAGCCTTTATTTCCCAAGTTACTTCTACAACAGTAATCAAGTTCTTGTTAACAATTTTCAGTCATGAAGGAAATCTGAGGAAACTAATTTCTGACAAAGGACATCCATTTTGCAGCCACAGAATCTGAAGAATTTCTGAAGGAGACACATATTAAGCTCTGAAATTCTTCCATTAATTATCCTCCTGCCAATGGGGAAATGGAGCATTTTAATCAAGTTTTGAAAAACTGTTTGCAAACTGCTGACTGAGAAGGAAAGCCCTGCAAATCATTTGTTATAGATTTCTTACAGGACTACGGAGAAAGCTGACAGGCAGCAAAAGCAGGGACCTGCCACAGAACAGCTCAATGGCAAGGGCATACTGATCAAGTTAAATGGTGATGTTCTCCATATCTCTAATCCTGGGGCCACATGCATGCCTTGATTCTTTAGCCACAGAATTCACAACAGAATCCACCCTGGGCCACAGAATTGTCCTTCATGATTTAATCTTTCCTTTACGAAAAGCGTACCGATCAGATCCAGATCCTCCAGTTGGCCTGTTGCACACCTCTTGGTAAAGCAAACGGGTAGAAAGTCTCTTTAAGCAGCCAGTTGGGGATTCCTCTGATATGGGATGAAATGCAATGTTGATAAATGCAAAGTAATGCACATTGGAAAACAATCCCAACTATACATATAAAATGATGGGGTCTAAATTAGCTGTTACCACTCAAGAATGAGATCTTGGAGTCATTGTAGATAGTTACATAAGAACATAAGCATGACCCTACTGGGTCAGACCAAAGGTCCATCTAGCTCAGTATCCAGTCTTCCAACAGTGGCCAGTCCCCAGTGCCAGGTGCCCTGGAGGGAATGAACAGAACAGGTAATCATCAAGTGGTCCATCCCCTGTCACTCATTCCCAGCTTCTCTGAAAACATCCACTCAATGTGCAGCGGAAGTCAAAAAAGCAAACAGAATGTTGGGAATCATTAAGAAAGGGATAGATAAGACAGAAAATATCATATTGCCTCCTATATCAATCCATGGTACATCCACATCTTGAATATTGCATGCAGATGTGGTCGCCCCATCTCAAAAAAGATATTGGAATTGGAAAAGGTTCAGAAAAAGGCAACTAAAAGGAGTAGGGGCATGGAACAGCTTCCGTATGAGGAGAGATTAATAAAACTCGGACTTTTCAGCTTGGAAAAGAGACAACTAAGGGGGGATATGATTGAGGTCTATAAAAATCATGACTGATGTGGAGAAAGTAAATAAGGAAGTATTTACTCCTTCTCATAAGACAAGAACTAGGGATCACCAAATGAAATTAATAGGCAGCAGGTTTAAAACAAACAAAAGGAAGTATTTCTTCACACAGCAAAAATCAATCTGTGGAACTATTTGCCAGAGGATGTTGTGAAGGCCAAGACTATAACAAGGGTCAAAAAAGAACTAGATAGATTCATGGAGGATAGGTCCATCAATGGCTATTAGCCAGGATGGGCAGGGCTGGTATCCCTAGCCTCTGTTTGCCAGAAGCTAAGAATGGGCGACAGGGGATGGATCATTTGATGATGGCCTGTTCTGTTCATTCCCTCTGGGGCACCTGGCATTGGCCACTGCCAGAAGACAGGATACTGGATTAGATGGACCGCTGGTCTGCCCCAGTATGGCTGTTCTAATGGGAAAAATGCCTAGTTATCACAGAACTCGTGTAGAGTGCACATGCTCTTGCCTAAGTCTGATCAAAATGATACAGCAGGATTCAGCTCAATACAGCATACATGACAAAACTCAACCAAGAGAGCCTGCCTCAATACAGAAATAAACCCTCTCCAATCACACACCCCTAGTTGTTACCTACCACCCCACACTGGAACCTATATGGGGTTTCCTCAAACAATTACAACCCATACTCAGTTTTGAACCCCATTCTGAAAGAAATCTTTCCTGAACCTCACTTCTGGCCTTCAAACAACCCCCCAACCTCTCCAAGCTCATCATCAGAAGCAAGCTTCCCACAGCCCAGGACACACCAGCTCAAAGTGGCACCAGACCCTGGCACAACAGATGCAAAACCTGCAGACATCTCTCTGCTGCTACAATGATCAACATCCCCCACAACACACCTTTCAAGATTCATCTAACTTACACATGCCTATCACAACATGAACTGTACCTTATCCAGTACACTAAATGCCCCAACAATAATTATGTGGGTGAAGCCAGACAATCACTATGCTTGCAAATGAACTCACAGGAAAATGATAAGATTAAAACACCCTATCACCTGTGGGTGAAGACTTTTCACAAAGCGATCACTCCATATCTGACCTATCAGTCCTTATCCTCCAAGGAAACCTGCACAACGCTTTCAAAAGACGAGCCTGGGAGCTTAAATTCATTACTGTGCTAGACACTCAAAAATCACTGAGCAGAGACACTGGGGCTAAGTACACACTACAGCTTAGGTTGGTGTAATTTATGTTGCTCAGGGATGTGTATAAGCCACCCCCCTGAGCAACATAAATTACACCAACCTAAGTGCCAGTGTGGACAGTGCTCTGTCAGCAGGAAAGCTTCTCCCACCAACATAGCTACCGCCGCTCGTAGGGGCTGAAGTAATTAAGTTGATGGGAGAGCTCTCTCCTGTCTACTTAGAGCGTCTGCACTGTAAGCTACAGTAGAGCGCCACTGTACGCTCTGTAGTGTAGCCTTAGCCAAAGTGTATTGCTTATTACAACAATCAGTAACCCACTAATCCCCTCTTTTTGTCCTATGACTGCAGCGGAGTTAACAGGCCACTCTACCTTCAATGGCCCCTTACAATATGTGCTAACTACTTGTGCTAAACAATCTGTTCCACCTTATGTTTTGCTGTGAGCCTGGGAGTTCCTTCCCAGACCTGAAGAAGAGATCTGTGGGGCTCAACAGCTTGTCTCTCTCACCAACAGAAGTTGGTCCAATAAAAGATATTACCTCCCCCACCTTGCCTCTCTAATATCCTGGACCAACACGGCTACGTACAACTACACTGCATAAAATGCAACCCATAGATGCTAGTAAGGAGTACACTGATACCTTCTGTAATGCAAAGTATCCAGAATTACAAAAACAGTGGTGGCTTTGTGTGTTTATACAACTGAATTCTAAATATGGAAAGCATTGAATTTAGTGGTTTCAGAGTAGCAGCCGTGTTAGTCTATATCCGCAAAAAGAACAGGAGTACTTGTGGCACCTTAGAGACTAACAAATTTATTAGAGCATAAGCTTTCATGGGCTACAACCCACTTCTTCGGATGCACTCTCTATATTGTGGAACAAGACTCTCTCTACACATACCAGTTATTAGATCAGGAAAACATGGAATGCTATACCCCTTGTTCCAGCACATTCAGCCCAGAAGATTTATGCTCCTAGTTCTCTTGACCAACAGGATTGTGATTATGATATTCTGTGGCAAAATGCCTTTGGGCCCAATCATTGTTCCTTTAGAATATGAAAGGCATCTGCATGGGCGAGTGTATGTTGCATGCAGTGGTACTGGAACAATTAGTATAGTGGAGGTGCTGAGAGCCACTAAACCAAACTGCAAACCCTGTATATAATGGAATCCACTTCAAGCCAGTTCTAGCATCTATGGTTACATGAGTAGAAACCAGATGTATAGAAGACTGAGGTGCTTTCCTGCACATTGTAGTTACATGTTTTAAAGTTAGGAGCTGTTAATTTGTGGATACACTTTTGTGCTGGACACTTCAGAGTTATCAACAGTTTCTATTTCTGCTAAGAGAAATATGTATTTCATTAAGAGTATGTACAATCAAGTGAGGCATCTTGGAGGTTAGATAGACGGCTCTAGACAATATATACTAATGGACAATCTTTGGTACTGGTTGGAAGTAGCTGGAATAAAGTGATTGTTTGAGCTGTATAAAGGCATTGCTCTGTCCAAATTATATACCTTAATTAGGAGCCTTATCTCCTTATTACTGCACAAACAGCTTGTACTTAACACTTACATAATTTTTGTTTAAACCTTTCAGTGCTGACTGCAGCTTCCTACAATCCAGAGCCTGAACTCTGCTTTCCAAGATACAGGAGGGCCTTTGGTTTCTGTAGTCACATTCCACATCCTTACACACAGTTGCTCCACACAAAGCACATGCTTGTGTTTGGTCAGCCGCTGCTTGACAGAAATATTTCCCCTCTCTCCTTCAGTACCTCACTGTATTCTTTGTGCCATAGCCCCTCCATAACGAATATCCCTTTAGCCAAATCAGCTGTCTGGAGTGTCTCGAGCAGCTTGCATTTCCCTGGGTGCATGCAGGAAGTCAAATCGTCACCTCCATTTTGGCAGCTCTGTGTACTTCTGTTTCCATTCACACTCTTCAGCTTTTCTGTGTAAAGTAAGTTCTGTGGAGCAGGGAATTCTCTCTCACTATGTTTGTACAGCACCTAGCACCAGGGGGGCCCCCAAACTGGTGCAACTACAAAACAAAAAGATACATTAAAAAAATAAACAGACAAACCCCACATTCTCCTCTAAGTCATGAAACTGCAGGAGGTTCTGGTGTCTCTATTTGTTTTTTTAGATGTGCACCTGTAGCAAGCGAAGACTCACCAGCATGGTGCCTCCTGCTGGTTATCTTGGGAATTAACTCGATTCCAGCCCAGATCACCTTCTGCAGGCTGGTGGCTCGCCCGCCACTGGCCCCGTGTCCCTCCTGGACCCCGGTGCCTTTTACTCAGGGTTCTGCCTCCATCAGTACTCCCACTCTCTGGGTCTCCCCTCCCAGAGGAACCCCAATCCCTCTATCCCCTCAGTAGCTACTGCCAGTCATCATCTAGCCCCCACTCACTGGGGCAAACTTCAGTCTGTAAAGGCCACTCATCATTGGCAAGGGGTTTGGACCAGCTGCCTCTGCAACCCCAGTACCTGCTTTGGCCTTTGGCAAGGCCTCAGCCGGGGGATTTGCCAGGCTGGAGCTCCCCAGCTCCTCTTGCCTTTCCCCAGCCCTGCTCTACTCCTGGTACCCTAAGCTCCCAGGCAGCCAGGTCCTTCTCTCTCCACAGCTAGAGAAAGACTCCTTCAGCTCCTAGACCACAGCCCTCTTATAAGTGCCAACTGGGCCCTGATTGAGCTGGCCACACCTGTGGCTGCTTCCCCAATCAGCCCAGCTTGGGTGCTTTTAACCGCTGTTCTCCAGGAGTGGGGCAGTCGCCCCACTACAGCATCTTACAGATAAAAGAATGTAGTCGAACACAAGGACTATTGTTGAGGTTAACAAAATAGTGAGGAGGGAACACAATCTAATAAGATTGGGGGGGAAGGCATTTTCCCAATAAATTAAATGTCATGCCAGCCTTCTCTGTAGATTGTCTCCCAGTCAGAACTATTAAATGCTGCTATGGTGCCAAGTTAATTGGCCAATAATGAGAGCCTGGGGTTGGATATAGTGTGGTCTCATCAGCATTCAGCAGCACTGTATCATGCTGCAGCGTGAAGGACAGAGAAACACCAAAACAAGAAAAAGAGGGGAGAGAAAAGCAGAGGAGGACTAAGACAAATATCATTTTGTTACTTGAACCGTAGGCTTTCGTGCTAATGGATACTCCCTTCCAGCCCTCACCCAAGTGAAGAAATCAGGTGTGTTCTGAAAACATCCGATTTTGTGTGTCTCTGTGTGTGGAATTTACACAGAGTTATTGCACAGAAATACACAGAAGGACAAATAAACTCCCTCCCAAACCAACTTCATGTTAGATCCAGAGTAGCAACTTCCACCCTCTTCCACTCCCTACTAAACCCTGAAGCCAATGGCATTACCCAGATGAGTAAGGGGTAAAGAATCAGGTCCTCTGAAGTCATTACTACACTCTGGGGCTAGAGTCTAAGCTGGAGTAAGCTAGAATAGATCCACTGAAGTCAATGGACCTATGCTGACTTTCACCAGCTGATGATCTCAGCAGCCCATGTCTTCAAAGGTATTTAAGATCCTAATTTCCACTGAAATCAATGGAAGATGTTAGCCTAAATACCTATGAGGATCTGGGCCACCTTGATTTACAGATAGCAAGAGGCTCCAATAGGAAAAAAGAGCTTGAGGAAGAGATTACGTCAGAAGAAAAAAAACCCACATAGCAATTCACAAACACATGTGCGCACACACAAACAGAGAAGATAGTTTTAACAGGTGTTTTACCCCTCCATTTTTTTATATTTGGACATTGTTGGTGGGATTTTCAAAAGCATTCAGCGTGGCCTACCTCTGGTCCCATTGAAATTAAAGATTAAATTCCCCATTGACTTCAATAAGAGCAGAATTAGACCAATGCTGGGTACTCTGGAAAATCCCACCCTATGAAAGTTAAGCACCAGATTGTGTCTTGCCCCTGCATGAACGCTCTTGGGAGGAAATGTTACAAGGAGCCTTCCTGATCCTTGCGACTCTCAACATGTCATGCACAATTGCAATCTTTGCACTCCCAAGCACAAGAAGTGCTCCTGGCTCTAATTTGCCAGGCTAGCATCCCCCTCCTACCATTAGACAAACACAAAAAGGAAAGCATGCTGCACCTCCATAAAAGTGTAGCAGTCAGTGTTCTTCCCCTGGGCACCTGGAAGCTCCATGAGACATGTGCATCCTTAAAACACAATCCCTTCTTGCACTTCCATTGTGGTAGTGCAGCTCTGCGTCACCCCCAAAAAGGTGTCATTGAGCCCTGAGATCCTAGTACAGCATGGCTACCTGAGGCCAAATATTGCTGCAAATATTTAGGTGTGCAAATCCAGAGTAACTCCATTGTCTTCAGTGGAATGACTCTAGATTTATAATGCCGTAAATGAGAGCCGGACTGGGTCTCTAGACAATCTTAGTGTTTTTACACAGATGGGATAACACAACTCTGCGTGGACTCCTCCTGACGGTCGAAATGACAGACTGGACCTCTACATAGAGTGTTTCCGCAGACGTGCACAGGCTGAAATTGTGGACAAACAACATCACTTGTCCCATAACCTCAGCCGTACAGAACGCAATGCCATCCACAGCCTCAGAAACAACTCTGACATTATCATCAAAGGGGCTGACAAAGGAGGTGCTGTAGTCATAATGAACAGGTCGGATTATGAACAGGAGGCTGCCAGGCAACTCTCCAAGACCACATTCTACAGGCCACTATCCTCTGATCCCACTGAGGAATACCAAAAGAAACTACACCATCTGCTCAAGAAACTCCCAGCTACAGTACGGGAACAAATCTACATGGACACACCCCCAGAACCCCGACCAGGGATATTCTATCTGCTACCCAAGATCCATAAACCCGGAAACCCTGGACGCCCCATCATCTCAGGCATTGGCACTCTTACACCAGGATTATCTGGCTATTTGGACTCTCTCCTCAGACCCTACGCTACCAGCACTCCCAGCTATCTTCGAGACACCACCGACTTCCTGAGGAAACTACAATGCATTGATTTTCTTCCTGAAAACACCATCCTGGCCACCATGGATGTAGAAGCACTTTATACCAATATTCCACATGAGGATGGACTACAAGCTGTCAGGAACAGTATCCCTGATGAGGCCACAGCAAGCCTGGTGGCTGAGCTTTGTGACTTTGTCCTCACCCACAACCACTTCAGATTTGGGGACAACTTATACCTTCAAGTCAGTGGCACTGCTATGGGTACCCGCATGGCCCCACAGTATGCCAACATTTTTATGGCTGACTTAGAACAACGCTTCCTCAACTCTCGTCCCCTAGTGCCCCTCCTCTACTTGCGCTACATTGATGACATCTTCATCATATGGACCCACGGAAAGGAGGCCCTTGAAGAATTCCACCTGGACTTCAACAATTTCCACCCCACCATCAACCTCAGCCTGGACCAGTCCACACAAGAGATCCACTTCCTGGACACTACAGTGCAAATAAGTGATGGTCACATAAACACCACCCTATACCGGAAACCTACTGACCGCTATACGTACCTACATGCCTCCAGCTTCCATCCAAGACACATCACACGATCCATTGTCTACAGCCAAGCCCTAAGATACAACCGAATTTGCTCCAACCCCTCAGACAGAGACAAACACCTACAAGATCTTTATCAAGCATTCATAAAACTACAATACCCACCTGGGGAAGTGAGGAAACAGATTGATAGAGCAAGACGGGTACCCAGAAATCACCTACTACAGGACAGGCCCAACAAGGACAATAACAGAACACCACTGGCCATCACATACAGCCCCCAGCTAAAACCTCTCCAGCGCATTATCCACGATCTACAACCTATCCTGGAAAATGATCCCTCACTCTCACAGACCTTGGGAGGCAGGCCAGTCCTCGCTTACAGACAACCCCCCAACCTGAAGCAAATACTCACCAGCAACTACACACCACACCACAGAAACACCAACCCAGGAACCTATCCCTGTAGCAAACCTCGTTGCCTACTCTGTCCCCATATCTACTCTGGCAACAGCATCAGAGGACCCAACCACATCAGCCACACCATCAAGGGCTCATTCACCTGCACATCCACTAATGTTATATATGCCATCATGTGCCAGCAATGCGCCTCTGCCATGTACATTGGCCAAACCGGACAGTCCCTCCGCAAAAGAATAAATGGACACAAATCGGACATCAGGAATGGTAACATACATAAGCCAGTAAGTGAACACTTCAATCTCCCTGGTCATTCTATTACAGATTTAAAAGTCACTATCATTGAACAAAAAAACTTCAGAAACAGACTTCAAAGAGAAACAGCAGAACTAAAATTCATTTGCAAATTTAACACCATTAATCTGGGCTTGAACAGGGACTGGGAGTGGCTGGCTCATTACAGAAGCAGCTTTTCCTCTCCTGGAATTGACACCTCCTCATCTATTATTGGGAGTGGACTACATCCACCCTGATTGAATTGGCCCTGCCAACACTGGTTCTCCACTTGTGAAGCAACTCCCTGCTCTCCATGTGTCAGTATATAATGCCTGTATCTGTAACTTTCACTCTATGCATCCGAAGAAGTGAGGTTTTTACTCACGAAAGCTTATGCCCAAATAAATCTGTTAGTCTTTAAGGTGCCACCAGACTCCTTGTTGTTTTTGTAGATACAGACTAACACGGCTACCCCCTGATTCTTGACACAGATGGGATAGTGTTTAGTAACTAAGGCCCTCTCTACATTAGAGAAATTTGTCATTACACATACGTAATTAGACCAGTGTAGTTAAGTGCAGTGGTGTGGTAGCCAAAAAGCTTGTCTCTCTCAGCAATAGAAGTTGGTCCAATAGAAGATACAAACAAACTAGGGAAATGCAACCTAGATGGAGCTACTATAAGGTGGGTACAAAACTGGTTGGAAAACCATTCCCAGAGAGTAGTTATTGGTGGTTCACAGTCATGCTGGAAAGGTATAACGAATGGGGTCCCGCAGGGATCAGTTCTGGATCTGGTTCTGTTCAATATCTTCATCGATGATTTAGATAATGGCATAGAGAGTACACTTATAAAGTTTGTGGACAATACCAAGCTGGGAGGAGTTTCAAGTGCTTTGGAGGATAGGATTAGAATTCAAAATGATCTGGATAAACTGGAGAAATGATCTGAAGTAAATAGGATGAAATTCAATAAGGACAAATGCAAAGTACTCCATTTAGGAAGGAACAATCAGTTGCACACATACAAAATGGGAAATGACTGCCTAGGAAGGAGTACTGCGGAAAAGGATCTGGGGTTCATAGTGGACCACAAGCTAAATATGAGTTAACAGTGTAACACTGTTGCAAGAAAAGTGAACATCATTCTGGGATGTATCAGCAGGAGTGTTGTAAGCAAGACATGAGAAGTAATTCTTCTGCTCTACTCCACACTGATTAGGCCTCAACTGGAGTATTGTGTCCAGTTTTGGGTGCCACATTTCAGGAAAGATGTGGAGAAATTGGAGAAAGTCCAGAGAAGAGCAACAATAATGATGAAAGGTCTAGAAAACATGACCTATAACGGAAGATTGAAAAAATTGGGTTTGTTTAGTATGGAGAAAAGAAGACTGAGAGGGGACATGATAACAGTTATCAAGTACATACAAGGTTGTTACAAGGAGAAGGGAGAAAAATTGTTCTTCTTAACCTCTGAGGATAGGACTAGAAGCAATGGGCTTAAATTGCAGCAAGGGAGGTTTAAGTTGGACAGTAGGAAAAACTTCCTAACTGTCAGGGTGGTTAAGCACTGGAATAAATTGTCTAGGGAGGTTGTGGAATCTCCATCATTGGAGATTTTTAAGAGCAGGTTAGACAAACACCTGTCAGGAATGGTCTAGATAATACTTAGTCCTGCCATGCGGGCAAGCGTCTGGACTAGATGACCCCTTGAGGTCCGTTCCAGTCCTATGAATCTAAGATACTGTCTCACCCAACTTGTCTCTCCGTGTAGTTAAACCAGTTTACTAAGGTAGATGCATGGGACCCATGTAAAGCTAGTGCAATGGACTCCGGTAAGTTACCATAGTAAACCACACTGGTGTAAACCCTGTTTCACATTGGTGCAGTTGCAGGGGTTAGTGGTTTGCCCCAATGTAGCTACATCAATACACCAGTGCAAATGTATCTAATGATAAAACACAGTCATTAAAAACCCATTTAGCACTCTGTATAGAGAAGTAATCACCAGCTTCCAGCCTGGATACAATGCACGTTTCACCGAGCAAATGCTTTAGTTGCTGTTAATGCAGCATGTAATAATAGGTATTTAGTGCAATTGTTATTAAAATAGTCTCCAAATGTTACAAACCTATAATCATGCTTAACACTTAGTCTGCTTTTTTGGTTCCCTCCCTCCCCACACTGTTTTCTTGAATCACTGCTCTCATTTTACCAGCTGGGATCCAAACAGTTATGTCATTTATGCCTTTTAATGAATGGTGAAAGTATGGGCAAGGCACAGTCAGAATCGCTCCTGGGTGTTCCTGTAATGCACACATCAGTGTGTTAGATCTACCACTATGCTCCCACCTTGGAGCCTGTCTGGCTGTGCAAGCGGTGTGAGAGGGTGGGGTCGTGAACCCAACGTCATCTCTCTCAGAGCTAGTGCCCACGTGGCCTGGGAGGAAGGGGAAAGACACCGTGCTTCCCGCAGTGGGATTCTGGCTGGTATGTACACGGGAGTGCGAGAGAGGAAGTTGCTTGTATCCTTCCCCCTCTTCTGCACAGACATAACGGGTCTGAGCAGAGCCTGGCCTTGTGTAAGTCAATGTGACCAAGTTACAAGTCTGGAATGTGATTTCACTAGTATTATTTCACACCGCACAGTTAAGGAAAATTTCTCTACCACATAAGACACTTCTTCTGACAACACGGCTGTATATCTTAATAGACAGCACTTCAAGCTCATTGTTTAGCAAAATGCAGATAGACTCACAGTTGTCTCTATCGATTATTTATTCCTTAATACTAATTGCAGTCTCGTGCTCTGTTCACATTAGAGAAGCAGCTTGAGATTTTAGAATCCGTCCAAAACATGCTCTGCTTCTATTAACTGCTATTAAAAATGATTCTATATTGGTGATTGTGACATTCCTCAGGGTACAATCTGTTACACTCAATTCTCCAACCTGGGGTGCCTCTTACACAGCTTCACTGTGAGAGCTACCACTCCTAGTCAGCTCTCACACAGCCTCCAGGATGTAAATCACTCCCAGTTATATTGTATGAATGCTATAACCAGTCACACCAGCAAACTGCCAGTCCCAGACTTTCCCACCAGAAATGTATGTCTTGTACTTCCCCAGCACCCTCCTGGACAATACAAGCTCCTATAAAGTCTGTCATTTGATTAATAGAAAATGATATGCACAAATCTTGTTATCCCAGATGAAGTTTCCTAAGCACCTCAATCCAAGCACGCTGATTTAGAAAACAAATAAAACAAATTTACTAACAACAGAAAGATAGATTTTAAATTATTGCAAGTAATGGGGCAGAAAAGTCATAATTGTTTACAAGTAAATAAAAGGTAAAACGCAATCACAAGCTAAATGAATTCAAAGCTAAAAGGTCTCTCTCACCACATGATCTAGTAGTCTAACTGGCTGAATCTTTCAGCCAGGATCCCTCCTCAGTCCATTTATGCTTCCTTTGTGCTTCAAGTGTTGTTGATGCCATGAGGAGAGGTGAAGGCAGAGATGCCTTGGGGCCTCTGTTCCCCATTTTTTATACTTTTCTTTGAAAATCATCTCCAGCTGAGGAGACAGCAAGTCTGTGGGGACAGGAACTTCGAAGCTTTTCCTTTGCCAAAATTTAGATTTCTTGCTCACACCCCTTTTTCCTGCCAAAGAATGGCCAGTTAACCGGGTGATAATCCATTTGATTTTGTTGACACCTGTCTGAGGCATCAGTTTGCCTTTTGTCTCTGAGGAACTGGTTTGTGCCAGCTTTTCTAAACTTAGAATGTCTCGGCAAAGTCATACAGTAGAATTTTATAACTTTACATACAATGTTGCCATACATTTTACTTTGACAATAACGATCAGCAAATTATGAGTTTTCCAAAGATACCTTACAATGCATACTTTGTACAAAAATTATCATAGTCTTGTAAAAAGGGTGAACATATGGATACAGACTGTCACAGTGGTTCATGCATTCAAATATATTTATACTGTAAAATGAATCAATGCTAGACATAAAGAGAAGAAAGATAGCCACAATGCTAAGGTGGAAGACTGGAAGCTAGGAGATGTAGGTTCTATTCCTAGCTCCCAGTCCTACCAGTCATCATCCTTAAAAGGAAACCTGCATAACACTTTCAAAAGATGGCCCTGGGAGCTTAAATTCATTACTCTGCTAGATACCAAAAATCATGGACGGACAGAGACACTGGATTGGTGATTTATTACAACAGTCTGTAACCCACTAACCTTTACCCATTTTTGTCCTAAAACTGTAGAGGTGTTAACGGGCCACTCCACCTTGAATGGTTCCTTAGAAAATGGACTAACTACCAATGCTAACCAGTTACATCTTGTATTTAACTGACATTCAGAGTACCTTTCCCAGACCTGAAGAAGAGCTCTGGGTAGCTCAGAAGCATGTCTCTCTCACCAACAGATGTGAGATATTACCTCACCCACCGTCAGGGATTTGGAGCAATCAAATTTTTGAATTGCTCCACTCCGGCTCCACGCCAGCTCCGGACAAAAACCTACTGGTCCGCACTCCAGCTCCAGCTCCAATCCGCTCCAAAGCCCTGCCCACCATGTCTCTCTAATATCCAGAACCAACATGACTACAACAACGTTGCATATAGACCATGAATAAGACACCTCTGAGATAAGTAGATTGAGCTTCTCAAGCATCTCATGGGATGAGCCACGTGCTGGGTTGAGGGAGAGGACAAGGAGAGCCTAACCTAGCTCTTTCTTTTATACCCTCAAGAGGTGAGGAGATCCTGCTCCAGAGGGAGGGAAGGATGAGCTACTGGGACAATGTCAGCGGCACTGCTATGGGTACCCGCATGGCCCCACAATATGCCAACATTTTTATGGCTGACTTAGAACAACACTTCCTCAGCTCTCGTCCCCTAACGCCCCTACTCTACTTGTGCTACATTGATGACATCTTCATCATCTGGACCCATGGAAAAGAAGCCCTTGAGGAATTCCACCAGGATTTCAACAATTTCCATCCCACCATCAACCTCAGCCTGGACCAGTCCACACAAGAGATCCACTTCCTGTACACTACAGTGCTAATAAGCGATGGTCACATAAACACCACCCTATACTGGAAACCTACTGACCACTATACTTACCTACATGCCTCCAGCTTTCATCCAGACCACATCACACGATCCATTGTCTACAGCCACGCTCTAAGATACAACCGCATTTGCTCCAATCCCTCAGACAGAGACAAACACCTACAAGATCTCTATCAAACGTTCTTAAAACTACAATACCCACCTGCTGAAGTGAAGAAACAGATTGACAGAGCCAGAAGAGTGCCCAGAAGTCACCTACTACTGGACAGGCCCAACAAAGAAAGTAACAGAATGCCACTAGCCGCCACCTTCAGCCCCCAACTAAAACCTCCCCAGCGCATCATCAAGAATCTACAACCTATCCTGAAGGACGATCCCTCACTCTCACAGACCTTGGGAGACAGGCCAGCCCTCGCTTACAGACTGCCCCCTAACCTGAAGCAATAACTCACCAACAACCACACACCACACAACAAAAACACTAACCCAAGAACCTATCCTTGCAACAAAGCCCATTGCCAACTCTGTCCACATATCTATTCAAGGGACACCATCATAGTACCTAATCACATCAGTCACACCATCAGGGGCTCGTTCACCTGCACATCTACCAATGTGATATATGCCAGCATGTGCCAACAATGCCCCTCTGCCATGTACATTGGCCAAACCGGATAGTCTCTATGCAAAAGAATAAATGGACACAAATCAGACGTCAAGAATTATAACATTCAAAAACCAGTCGGAGAACACTTCAACCTCCCTGGATACTCAATTACAGACCTAAAAGTCGCAATTCTTCAACAAAAAAAGTCAAAAACAGCCTCCAATGAGAAACTACAGAACTGGAATTAATTTGCAAACTGGACACCATTAAATTAGGCTTGAATAAAGACTGGGAGTGGATGGGTCATTACATAAACTAAAAACTATTTCCCCATGCTAATTTTTCCCCTCTACTGTTACTCACACCTTCTTGTCAACTGTTTGAAATGGGCCATCCTGATTATCACTACAAAAGTTTTTTTTTTTCTCCTGCTGATAATAGCCCACTATAATTGATTTATCTCGTTAGAGTTGGTATGGCAACCCCCATCTTTTCATGTTCTCTGTGTATATATATATCTTCCTACTACTGTATTTTCCACTCCATGCATCTGATCAAGTGGATTTTAGCCCACGAAAGTTTATGCCCAAATAAATTTGTTATTCTCTAAGGTGCCACAAGTACTCCTCGTTCTTTTTGCTGATACAGACTAACACGGCTACCACTCTGAAACCTGTTTCCATGGGATGAGATCATCTCTGAACAGCTCCCTGTTTTGAATCAAGGTAGTTTTACATCACCCAAGATAGAACCTTCATTTGGGTGCTGCTGAAAAAGAGTCATTGTCATTAGTAAGCTCTTTGGATCAGGGATTGTCTTTTCATTATAGGTGTCCAGTTTTGATCATCAATGTATAGAGAGGATGTAGAGAAACCGGAAAGGATCCTGAGGCAAGCGACAAAGATGATCAAAGGGATGGAATGCAAGGCTGAAGGAACTGGGTATGTTTAGTTTGGAAAAGAGGAGATTAAGGGAGGATATAATAGCGGTCTTTAGATACTTGAAAGGCTGCCACAAAAAAGATGGGGCAAAGTTGTTCTTTTTTGCCATAGAGGGCAGGATAAGAAGCAATGGGTTCTAACTACAGCAGTGGTTCTCAATCTATTTAACACAGTGAGCCGCATACTCAGTTCTCTGTGTGTTATGTGGGCCACACCCACACAATATATATACTACCTGTATGGCCCTGAGGATGTCACATGGGCCACAGCCATGTGTTGATTGGGCCACAATGACCTATGGACCACAGGTTGAGAATCACTGAACTACAGCATAGCAGATTTGGATTAAATCTCAGGAAAAACTTCCTAACTGTAAGAACAGTAGAACAAGGGAACAGACTGCCTCAGGACATGTGAAAGCTTCTTCACTGGAGGTTTTCAAAACAAGGCTGGACAGCCATCTGTCTTGGATGGTTTCGGCACAACAAATCCTGCATCTTGGCAAGGAGGTAGACTAGAGCTGTGGTTCTCAACCTTTCCAGATTACCTCTGAATCCCGAGTCCTGCCACCTAGGGCTGATATGTGTAATTTAGCTTTGCGGGGGCCTCCCGTGGCATGGGGCCCCAGGTAATTGCCCTGCTTGCCAGCCCCTAATGCCACTTGCAACCCCTCTAAAACCATCCCACAATCCCCCAGGTTGAGAAACACTGATCTAGATGAGGTGACATGCCCCCTGGAAGATCTCTGAGTACCCCAGGGATACGTGTACCCCTGGTTGAGAACCAGTGGACTAGATGACCCTTGCAGTCCTGTCTAACCCTATGATTCTAGGATACTAGGTGTAGAATGCTTGATTAGGGCCTCTAGTTACTATCATGATACCAGTAATAATAATAATAACCACCAACAATGGATATGTATTCCAGCACTGGGACAAATTCCACTCAGAGTTACAAGTCTCCCCCTAAATGGTTTCCACAAAAGGTAGAATGACTGATTCATCTTTTCATTCACAAATATGTTACTGGATACATCTGATTTTCCCTACTAAGACAGTATGAGTGGCAGAAGGCTTATTTTTCTATACTGGCAATACAAATATTCCTCTTGGAAGTTAAATAATAAAAAGAAAACAACGCAATGGCTAGAAAAGTATAGGTAGAATGAGCAAAACATTGCCCTTCATCTTACAGAGCTGTCTTACCTGTCTAGAAAATTATTATTATTTCAAGAATAAAAAGGTCATAGGAGTTTCGGGCTGCAATGTGTAATCTCATATTACATCAAAAAACAGATACATAAACTGATGATGAACACAAGGTGAGAAAATATCACTTGCCTTTTTGCTAACTAATAATATTTATAGGAACTAAAATTACGGCTTCTCATGTTTGACTACCACACTTTAAAGTTACCTGTAAAGACAAAAAGTTAGAGCAGGTTCACACTGGGAAATAATGTAGGCATTGTCATTTTTACTAGATAGAGCACAGAAATTACCAGAAATATCTTTTTCTGCACTTCTAAATTGATATTTGCAACACTACTTGAATGTGTAAGAGACTAGGTGGCCAGGAGTCCAAGGTTCTATTCCAAACTTTGCCACTTGTTCACTGTATGATCTTGGCAAGTCACTTAAAATCAACAAAGTAAGGATGATAATATTTACAATCTTACAGGAGCGTATTATGACTAAAGTAACTAATGTTTGCATAATGTTTAGATGTCCCCAGATGAAAACTGCTAAGTGTTATTATTTATATTTTTGTTGTGATTAAGTCCTACAGGCACAAAAAAAGCAAGCCATGCTCTACAAACCCAAACAGCGTGGCATTATTTTTAACTCTTACTTTAAGAAGAGCTCTCTCAGGGCTATGGGAGTTATGAGAAAGATTATGGATGGCCTCCGTTTTTGGGTGCCGAACTTGAGACTCCTTAAAGGGGCCTGTTTTTTTGGAGGGAGGGTCTTCAGCAAAGCCAGGCGCTTTTCAGATGTTATAAATTGGGCACCCAAAAACACTTGTCACTTTTGAAAATTCTGGCCAGTGCTTCACAAAAATGGGCCAAATCCTCTGCTGACACAATTCTGTCTACTGAATGAGGTTAGGCCAGCAGAGAATTTGGCTCAAAGCTTCATCGTGTGTTTCCCTAACGAAATTCTCTTTTATAAAATCTCACACTGAACAACTAAAATATCACTAACGTGGTATTTGTAGGACTAATAGTGAGCGCATAGGCACATGTGCACTGCTTTTCAGCCCTGCTGAAAAACAACTGAGACATTCCTGTTCCTTCCACACATTTGCGTGGAGCTACAGTCTATGGCTGGGCTCAGGCTGTCCCTGCCATATCTATAGGGTCCAAACATTTTTCTTAAAATAACATTACTTTTTAAGCTTCTTCCTATAAATACAGTCACATCCAACATGGGATCAACAGACCATGTATCTGAAAAACAATGTGTCATTATTCATATTTAAAGGGGAAAACACATACACACAATATATAAATATGAAGGCAGGGAGTGCTGTTTTTGTTTACAATCTGCTAGCTAAAGATGGTTTCTATGACAGCAGGAAATCTAAAGTTTCTTTTTTGAAGAAGGGTTAGTGAATTTAAGGAGATTTACTTACCCTATTAAAAATATTTGTTCTTTGACGATATGCTAAAAGTGATAAAGCATCAGCCATTTGTATTGTGTAATGTGGAGCAACCCTTACCTGCAGATACGTTGAAGGAGATTTTTACTTTCTTATTGCTGTTTTGTGTGTGAAACAAAGGCATTGGAGAAGTAACAAGGGCATTTGGTTATTGTTTTATAAACAGCTGGAAGGAGGGAATCCTAAGTTGAATAACAATATGATGCTAGGACAGCGTGAGAGAGCAGCAAAATTTGTCATAATTTGCCATCAGCTCTTTAATAATAATAAAATAATTAATAATAATTAATGGAGATATCCCATCTCCTAGAACTGGAAGGGACCTTGAAAGATCATCGAGTCCAGCCCCCTGCCTTCACTAGCAGGACCAAGTACAGATTTTGCCCCAGATCCCTAAGCGGCCCCCTCAAGGATTGAACTCACAACCCTGGGTTTAGCAGGCCAATGCTCAAACCACTGAGCTATCCCTCCCACCCCTCCCTATGTAGAAGTACATAGCATTAGGTTCACAGGAATTACATTACTTTTAGGATAAACAGCTGTTCAACTGATCAAACGTAGAAGCATTTAGAAAGAACCATCAAATGTAGAAACATTTATTACATCTGACAACGGGGTGTCTCCTACTCATTATGACTTTCTACATTTCTGCACATTCATAATGACATTTGAGATGGGTGAAAGGTTGGTTTTTTGGGGGGGGCGGAGGGAAACCGTTTTGAGATCATCACATGAAATCCAAACATTGCAGGTTCAAGTTCAAAGAACACAAAGATTGTGATGTCTAAGTTGCACGGAGAGCTGAGCAGGAACTGGATTTTCCATTTTGCAGGAAATTCCACAATTTAAAAAAAAATTATTCCAAAACAGAATGAAAACAAAAAGAATTCAAAATTCCCCATAAAAACTAAATTCTGACAAAAAATTCCTTTCAGGTCAATCTAAATGTTTTGTTTTGATAAATCATAAATATTTCATTCCAATTTTGACCTTTAAACTTCTTAAAATGTTTGTATGTAAACAAATTAAATTTCAAAAAATCTTTTCAAGACAAAAAATTTAAACTAGTAATTCCAAATCTGTCAAAACAGGACATTTTGGGGTTCTCTAAACAAATTTGTCAAAATGGATACATTTTCAAAACATTTTTATTGCAACAAAAATAGGATTTTTCATGAAAACTGTTAACTTTAGAAAAATGTCCAACCAGTTCTAGCTACATGAGACAAGCTGATGCAGTGTCACATGATGATGTTGGCCTCTCGGTTTCATTACGCCACTGTGCCATCACAGAAGACACAGTATCTCAGGGTCACAGTTGTAGAAGCATGTTGCCCTATCCACGCTACCATGTTTCAACACAGATGAACCTAACAGTGGCAAACCACTGTGCATAGATGCCGCTATATTGTTAGCCCAACATTGTTTAAATGTTTAGGAGCCCGGAGGCTGATCCTGAAGTCAATGATAAAACTTCTATTGACTTCCATGGTGTAGGTTCAAGCCCCTCTCTTTGTGAACTGTTTTAAAATAAAATACCTCCCAAACTCTACACAACTTCCTAGTCCATTTGTTCTGGGCCTCAGCTCACATGCCCAGGTGTAACTTAGAGGACCTACTAAGGTGCTATGGAGGGAGCCCTACTCTGATATGCCACAGGAGCTCTGCAGCTGGGGAAGGTGTCCGAATGGCAGAATTCCTATGATCCACCAGAGCAGGAGTTTTGATCCATTGAACATTAGCACACCACAGCACTCCCCATAGGCTCTTCCCAGTTTTCTCTGGAACCGCAGTCTGCCTTCAAATACACATTGGGAAATAAAGATTACATTATATAACTTCCTCACTGTTTTCAGGAGGATTCAGTCAAACAAGAATGGCTAGGTTCTGGAGGCCTCAAACAAGGATGTCAATGTGAGAGTGATTCTAGTTCATGGAATATACACTCTCTATTTGCTGTTCTCTGGAAGCCAGTAAATCTTTCAGCATTAGAGCCTGAGCCTACAAACACTTATGCAAGTGAGTAACTTCATGCAAATCTATAGTCACATTTTACCCAATGTCCAATGTCACGTAAGTTGAACTCAGTGCAACTACTCACATCCATGAAGTTACTCACCTATAACAGTGTTTGCCGGAGTGGGGCCTTAATCTGCCCACTTACATTTTAGAGTAGACAGTACTAGTTAGAGTCTATTTCTGAGCACTGCCAATGCTAGACAGAGCACTTAAAGCTTAGCTCATGCTTTTACTTCTTGAGCTGCCATTCTGCTGAAGTGTGACTTTCATTTTGTCAAACACAACATAACTGATGATAAAGGATCTTGCATCATTCCAGGCTATGGGAATTTTTCTATTGACTTGACAGGGAGCAGGATTAAGCTCTTAGACATCTCCATAGAATAGTCGGAGTGAAAAGGTGGTTTTGTTTAGTTGTGCAGCAAGATCTCTCTTTGTTCTGTTTTTACTTAACAAAACAGCTAAGAGGTGATATCTAAGACATAAATGGCAACTAGGCCCCTAATTCCTATTGATTTGCAATAAGAATTAGGCACCTAGCTGCCATTTGTGCCTTTGACGGGTCTCCCTCTAAATGTAAAAATGACTGATTTCTGATAGGGGGTTGAGGAAGAAAAAGAAATTGCATGAAAAGGTAGCAAGTGCTAGTGATTTCCTTTCTCCTCTTGATATCTGACCTATCTCTCCTCTTCCCAAAGAAGTTCTCCACAAATCAGAAGAAATTGAATGATATATTTTCATATCACTGCAGGCTAAGTTTGACCTTTAAATATTAGTTTTTAAATATTAATGAAATTCCAGGAGGAAAGCAGACTGACAGGTGTATTACAAGTCAGACAAAATAGCACAGTAAAATTCTATGCTGCTTTGAAATTCCCATTAGTGGTAATGAGATATGCACATATAACTCCACACGCTGATCTGACAATATACTCTGAAAAATCCAAACAGAATAAATGAACAGGAAATTGTGTTAAAAGTAATTATTCTTATTTCATAACTTTTGGGGGGTATATTTAAAGGAAGCAAAAATCAGAAACCTACCTTTATGTAAGTAGATTTTTTTTTTTAATTGACTCCTTTATCACATTCATTTCCTGAAATATTTTTACCCAGAAAGCCCTCTTCCATTCCACTAATTTAGGCAAATCTTAATCTTCACATAATTCTTCTAAGCAGCTCACTACACTATTCCCTATTCATCAAAGATAACCTTCCAAGTTTGCCCTGTGTACTAGCATGGTTTGACTTCGGTGCTATTGAAGTTGTCTGGGAATGGCAAAACACACACACACACACACACCAAAAAGCATCACCATGTACAAAGAGTATAAACACTATATCATAAAGTACAGTATTGTAAATAAGAATCAAATTGTCCAAGTGGTCTCAATCTGCCCTTCACCTCTTCATTCAAGATCTTGCAGATATAATTTTGGACACCTGTGTATTAAAAAAAAAGGCAGAATTAGACAAATTAGGTAGGGAACCACCTAACTGGTAAACTTGTATCCACAAAAAAATCTAAATGTTGGAGATTACAAAACATGAGCATTTAAAACTGGGCAAAGAAAAAACTGAGCATGCAAATATACAGGCTGTTTTGCAAATGTGACCCAGAGAGTCTGGCTTAAACCCAGAGAAGACAAGAAATTCAAAATTAAGAAGAGCTTAACTCTTTCCCTCAGAGATATGCATTATTATAGAACATATGTTGTTTAATGAAAAGATAACACAGTGACTTGCAAATATTTTATTTACAAATCCAGCATAGTTAATTATCTGGGAGGATGTAAATATTCATATTAGGAGCCATGAAGGAGAAATGCCTTCAACCACCTGAAAAAAGAAGTATCCTGCCTTAACAGACTTCTTGTGGCGTTCTGTTTTTTACCTAAAAATGCTTTTCATCTATAGGGCCAGATTCATTTTGAGCAGTACTTTACTCTTATCAGCAGTAAAATCAGTGGCACTACTGGTGGAACAAGGAACTAATCAATGTTAGTAACAGTACCAAAATCTGACACAAGGCCAGATGGTGAACCCCTTACTCCCATTGATGAGCAGTTACTTGAACTAGCAGTCCCATTGAATTCAACAGGACTCCTTTTGCGAGTAAATGCTCACCAGGGTGAATAAGGGTTTCATGATCTGTCCCATAGTGACCATAGCATCATAGACTATTAGAGTTGGAAGAGACCTCAGGAGGTCATCTACTCCGATCCCCTGCTCAAAGCAGGACCACCATGAACTAAATCATCCCAGCCAAGGCTTTGTCAAGGCAGTCCTTAAAAACCTCAAAGGGTATGTCTTCACTACCCGCCGTATCGGCGGGTAGCAATCGATTTATCCGGGATCGATATATCGCATCTTGTTAAGATGCGATATATCGATCCCCGAACGCGCTCACCATTGACTCCGGAACTCCACCAGAGCGAACGGCGGTAGCGCAGTCGACGGGGGAGCCACGGCCGTCGATCCCGCGCTGTGTGGACCCCAGGTAATTCGATCTAAGATACTTCGACTTCAGCTACGCTATTCGCGTAGCTGAAGTTGCGTATCTTAGATCGATCCCCCCCCAAGTGTAGACCAGCCCCAAGGATGGAGAATCCACCACCTCCCTAGGTAACCCATTCCAGTGCTTCACCACCCTCCTAGTGAAATAGTGTTTCCTAATATCCAACCTAGACCTCCCCCACTGCAACTTGAGACCACTGCTTCTTGTTCTGTCATCTGCCACCACTGAGAACAGTCAAGCTCCATCCTCTTTGGAACCCCCGTTCAGGAAGTTGAAAGCAGCTATCAAATCCCTCTTCATTCTTCTCTTCTGCAGACTAAATAAGCCCAGTTCCCTCAGCCTCTCCTCGTAAGTCATGTGCCCCAGCCCCCTAATCATTTTCGTTGCCCTCTGCTGGACTCTCTCCAATTTGTCCACATCCCTTCTGTAGTGTGGGGACCAAAACTGGACACAATACTCCAGGTGTGGCCTCACCAGTGTCGAATAGAAGGGAATAATCACTTCCCTTGATCTGCTGGCAATGCTCCTATTAATACAGCCCAATATGCCATTGGCCTTCTTGGCACCGAGGGCACACTACTGACTCATATCCAGCTTCTCATCCACTGTAATCCCCAGGTCCTTTTCTGCAGAACTGTATGGGATTCTTCCTTCCTAAGTGTAGGACTGTGCACATGTCCTTGGTGAACCTCATCAGATTTCTTTTGGCCCAATCCTCCAATTTGTCTAGGTCACTCTGGACCCTATCCCTACCCTCCAGCTTAGTGTCATCCCCAAACTTGCTGAGGGTGCAATTAATCCCATCATCCAGATCATTAATAAAGATGTTGAACAAAACCGGCCCCAGGACTGACCCCTGGGGCACTCCACTTGATACCAGCTGTCAACTAGACATCAAGCCATTGATCACTACCCATTGAGCCCGACAATCTAGCCAGCTTTTTATCCACCTTATAGTCCATTCATCCAATCCATACTTTTTTAACTTGCTGGCAAGAATACAGTGGGAGACTGTATCAAAAGCTTTGCTAAAGTCAAGCTATATCACATCCACCTCTTTCCCCATATCCACAGAGCCAGTTATCTCATCATAGAAGGCAATCAGGTTGGTCAGGTATGAATTGCCCTTGGTGAATCCATGTTGACTGTTCCTGATCACCTTCCTCTCCTCCAAGTGCTTCAAAATGGATTCCTTGAGTACCTGCTCCATGATTTTGCCAAGGGCTGAAATGAGGCTGATTGGTCTGTAGTTCCCCGGGTTCTCTTTCTTCCCTTTTTAAAATATGGGCACTATATTCACCTTTTTCCAGTTGTCCAGGACCTCCCGCGATCACCACGAGTTTTCAAAGATAATGGCCAATGGCTCTGCAATCACATCAGCCAATTTCCTCAGCACCCTCGGGTGCATTAGATTTGTGCACATCCACCCATGGATTTGTGCACATCCAGCTTTTCTAAATAGTCCTTAACCTGTTCTTTCACCACTGAGGGCTGCTCACCTTCTCCCCATACTGTGCTGCCCAGTGCAGCAGTCTGGAAGCTGACCTTGTCTGTGAAGACCAAGGCAAAAAAAGTATTGAGTACTTCAGCTTTTTTCACATCATCTTTCACTATGTTGCCTCCCCATTCAGTAAGGGTCCCACACTTTCCCTGACCTTCTTCTTGTTGCTAACATACCTGTAGAAACCCTTCTGGTTATCCTTCACATCCCTTGCTAGCTGCAACTCCAATTGTGCCTTGACCTTCCTGATTACACCCCTGCATGCTGTAGCAATATTTTTATACTCCTCCCTAATCATCTGTCCAAATCTGACCAAGATCTGACCAACAAGGGTCCATCCAAGAGCAGCCAATATAAGAGCACTGTATAGGCTATGAACTCTCAGGATAGCTGAAAATGTTACTCTTCTAATACTCCCATCTCCATGTATTGTGGGAAGTAAGTGATCTTGTGCAGGGTTGAAAGAAAACATTACTTGTCACCTCATCCCTGCCCCCCCCCCAGAGCTCGCACCCCCAGCTGGAGTCCTCACCCCCACACATACACCCCAACCCCCTGCCCCAGCCCAGATCCCTCTCCTGTATCCTGAACCCTTCATCCCTGGCCCCACTCCAGAGCTCACACCCCCAGCCAGAGCCCTCACTCCTTTCCCACAACCCAACCCCACCCCCCTGCCCCAGCCCAGTGAAAGTGAGTGAAGGTATGGGAGAGCGAGCAATGGAGGGAGGGGGGATGGAGCGAGCAGGGCCATGGCCTTGGACAAGGGGCGAGACAGGGTTGTTCGGTTTTGTGCGATTAGAAAGTTGTCAACCCTATGGCCAACAGAACATTGAGCTTTTGCTTCACAGAAGAGGAGAAGAACCAGATGTCTTCTGCTCTTTCTCCTAGGACTGACAACTAAAGGGTAAAATGATCTTTTGGAGCACAAAGTCTCTGCATGCTCTCAGACCCATGTAAGTCCTCAAAATAGGAGTGAAACAAGACTCATTTCATTCATAGGCCTTTAGCTGCTCCTCTGCAGAGTGCTGAATTTGATCTTCTTCACTATTACCCTTTCTGCACCCACAAATATGAGAAGTTGGTATAATACCATTGCAAACTTATCTATAGTATCTTATTTATATTGATAACATATAGGTCTAAATCCTGAAAGTTGGGATGAAAAAGACACCTAAAGCAGAGGACCTAGCACAAGGCCTATGGCCAATTACTCCTACTTAAGCCCTAAAAATAGGGACGTATGTGGGACGTAGTGCAACTTAGACCTTCTGGTGGCCCCTCTGCACAGAGGTGAATTTCATCTTTGAGCATTGACTTTCTATGGCCTTTGTTATACAGAAGTTCAGACTATCATAATAGTCATTTCTGGCCTTAAAATCTATGAATCCACAATTCCTCATGAAATCGGTATCTTAGCATCTCAGGATTTGCTCATACCAGTTATGGAGAGCAATATGCTGTATACATACAAATTGTGTTAGTACTTAACATATCCTCAATGCCTTTCTCTAGCTGTGCACCTGTGTCACTGTTTTATTTTCCTTGAATCACATTAACCCTGGCTCAGGATTTTATTTTTAATTTTCACCATCTGAAAGGGCTAGGGCGCTTTTATACTTCTTGCCTCCTGCTGTGAAATGACATTTATTGCTGTGGGAGTTCTGTCATACCGGGGATGTAGGTACTCTAGTCTTCACATAAAGTTCTGAATCATTCTTAACAAATATTTTTGTCAGTGCATTTGTTCTCTGTCTGGGGCTACTCTATACTGCCTCCTCTTCCGCCTCTTTCCTTTTTATTCTTCATTCATTAGGGACACAAAGAGGGAAGAAATCCATTCTGAAAGAGTAACGCATCATTTACTCAAAGCAGGGACATTTCTAAACAGTGCAATCTTCAGATGAAAAAAATTCTTTCCAGTCTGTTTGGTCTTGACTTCTCATTAACAAAGCTTTGTTTCACCCTATATATTCCAGAAAAGGAATCCAGGCCTCATTGCAAAGAATGCTGGGAAGGAAGGCAGTGTTGGGCTTGTCTTCACTACCCGCCGATCCGGCGGGTAGCAATCGGTCTATCGGGGATCGACTTACCGCGTCTAGTGAAGACGCGATAAAATCGATCCCTGATCGCTCTGCCGTCGACTCCGGAAATCCACCACGGCAAGAGGCGGCAGCGGAGTCGGCGGCAGCGCGGCAGCGGTCGACTTTCCCCCGTCCTCACAGCCAGGTAAGCCGACCTAAAATACGCAACTTCAGCTATGGTATTCACGTAGCTGAAGTTGCGTATCTTAGGTCGGACCCCCGCTGTAGTGTAGACCTAGCCTAGTATGGGGAGAGACCTAGAGGGAGTAGGACTTGCTAGGAGTTAGACTTGGAGAGTGCAAAGCTGCTGCAGCTTCTCTGCAGAAGGAGCTGGGTGGTAGCCGCAGAAGGAGCTGAAGCGACATGAGCAGAGTGGTAGGAGGACTTTGAAGAGGAATAAATGAAGGGAGCTTGTGCAGAGTAGCAGAATGGGCCTGAAGCCTGACTACCTGCTTCCTTCCAAAGGGCCAAGGCTGAAGCTTTTTGGTAGAGGAAGGGAGAGCAGATTGAACTTCCCCTTCACCTCCCCACTGTACCAAGAAAGGACTTGGGCATAGAACCCAGAGACTCCTGTGAACCAGGGACACTAGCAGGAAGATTTTGTGTAGACTTGAATTGGATGTTTTGGGTTTAGCAGAAGGCTAAACGACTGAGCCAGCAAGAAAAATGAAGTAAATGGCTCCCTCAATACCCCAAAACTTGACAGAAAGATGGCTGGCCACCAAGGATGGCATAGGGCTGATGAAAGCAACGTAGAAGAATGTCAGACCAGCTTGGGGCTGAATTTCAGCATACTATTTCCACCAGAAAAGACAGCAGAGCTGCTCCACAGATGGAGTACCTCCCTACAATCATTAATTTTCTTATCATGAGGAAGTCTCATTAATTTCCTGAGCCCTATTACCAAACATGGGACTTCTGTTCCTTTTCACCTAACTACACCTGGCCACGACCCACTAATAGGGCATGAGGTTAGAATTTCTCAAGGTTTAACTCTCAAGTTTTGGAAAGCAGAGTTGAGGCTATTGCTGTTGTCTCATGCTTTGCTCTCGCCGTAGTTGCTTGGAATTCCCATGAATGTCAGTTAAAATTCTGTGTGAGAAATTAATGCTAACTATGCTGTAGACTCCGGTATTTATCTCAATGAAGTAAAGTAGCTCTTATTCATTTCCAGGTCCATTGGCTTTTACTCTGGGACAAACTCACCAACCCTGGAGTTTCTCCATGTTCCTTCCAGTATCTCTGTTTAGATGCATTTGTTAGAAATGTAGTGGTGTGAGATGCTACTGGAAAAAATAAATCAGAAAGGTTTACTTGAGTGGCTATATATATCTTGCCCAAATCTGTTTCCCTTACTCTGTTTGTTCTATGCACAGACTCTCACCACCTTTTCAGGTACCTTTGTATTTCTTCAGTCCCCATAGAGACTCCTGTAGCAGAACTTCATAACATTTGCTCTGGGCTATTAATGATTCTACCCAAGTCATTCAGTGAATTTCCATCCATTATAGTTGGAGGGAATAATGTTTGAGTGGAAGATATTTGACCATCTAAATAGACAAGGCAAAGGGTGGGAGAAAGACAGTATTATCATCTCCATCTTATAGAGCACTGAAGAGCAGACTTTAAGTGACTTACTTAGATCACACAGGACCTCTGTGGCAGAGCTGGGAATTTAATTCATATTCCCTGAATCCAGTCCAGAGTCTGAACCCCAAGGCCAGCTTATCCCCTTGGGAAAAAAAATAGTGGTAGATAATTTCCAGGATCTATCTTAGGGCTTTGCACTGCCCCACATCACTGGTGTTATTATTGTTAACACTTATAGTGCAGTAGTGCCTGCAGTCGCACAAGGCTGGGCCCCATTGCACTAGGCACTATACAGATAAATAGGAAATGAGAGTCCCTAAACATCTGAGTGCTTTCCACATAAAATAGATTGGCAATAGTGAGGTCTGGTCACACTTCTCAGGTTACTGACAGGTACCTCCTGCTGTGGGCACTACAAAACACATAGAGCACCTCCAGCTGCATACACAGGACTCTCACTGATACTCAATTGAGCAGAATAATCTGACTGCATTTGACAGGAACAGAGCTCTGGGCTCCCACTCCATAGTCCTTTCAGTAACCCAGGAGGGGTTGTTGAGCAAAGCAGTACTGACTACTTAACAGCTCTCCTTGAGGCTTGCTTGCTGAACCTATTATCCCCAGCTGGTATACCAGAGTCTGCTGTCTCCTTGTAGGATCAGCATGTGACCTCCTTGAGGGCAAAATCCCTGAAGCTTACCTCAGGTCTTTCTTTGGAAACTGGGGTCTACTCTCTCCTCCCTCAGCTCCTGTCTGACACTTGCTACTTTTAAACCCTTACTCCACCCCTGACATGATTGACAGGGCAAGAGGGGCAGGGCCAGCCCAGCTTACAGCAGCTCTTTAACCCCTTTGTCACCAGTGCAGGATTTATACACCCCATCACAGGTGCCCAGTGGACTTCATGGAATCTCTGGATCTTCTCCCTTTCTGGGGTTACAGAAAGCTCTGTTTGGGTGTGGGCTTCTGTGGGGGGCAAGTGGGGAAATGGGGGAATGGTTGATACTATGAACTTCATTCTGGTTATATTTATATTGCTTCTTTCCCAATTACCTGGCTATGTTTTAGCCTCAAAAAAGTAGGTGGGGGGAGGGACTATATTGTTTGCATTAGCTGAGTACTGCATCTTTCAACCTGTACTTGCTTCCCTTACAAAAACCTCTCTTTTAATAAAGCTTTGTTAATTCCTTTAAACAGAGCTTCAGTATCTGATGTTCTACCGCATACATTGGAAATGACCTGTGTTTTAATGGGGACTTGCCATTATGTAAGTAAAGAAGGGAACATCTCTCTTTGCATGACTCAATGATGCAATAATTAGTAATGAGATATTATGCCTTTGCACATTTCTGGCAGATGATTTAGTGCACTATAGACGTTTAACATCGCTCTTTGAGGTTTGCATTCTGATACCATGTCTCTATTACAATTTCACACATGCAGATAATATCAATTAGATTATAGCTGTATGGAACCAGTGTTGAGTTCCTGAGGAGAGTAACACAAGTTTTGCTTCTTTCAATCAATATAGTCACATGTTCAGTGTGTCAAGAAGCTTGGCTACACATTGGAACTAAACACACTCGCTGTGTGTGTATGACGAATGCATATCTGATCAATTGTCACTGTTTACATGATTCCTACAAAATTCTGGCTTGCCTTTCATCTTTCTGATGGATGAGTACAGCCTCCTCCTCGCCTACACTATTGGGGAAGGAACTCAACATAGTGCTCTGACCGGAGTCACTGGAAGTCGCTGTTACACTTAGGCCTGGTCTACACTATGATTTTAGGTCAAATTTAGCAGCGTTACCTCGATTTAAGCCGGGACCCGTCCACACGACACAGCCCTTTTTTTCGACTTAACGGGCTCTTTAAATCGATTTCTTTACTCCACCTCCGACGAGGGGATTAGCGCTGAAATCGGCCTTGCCGGGTCAAATTTGGGGTAGTGTGGACGCAATTCGACGGTATTGGCCTCCGGGAGCTATCCCAGAGTGCTCCATTGTGACCGCTCTGGACAGTGCTCTCAACACAGATGCACTGGCCAGGTAGACAGGAAAAGGCCCGCGAACTTTTGAATTTCATTTCCTGTTTGCCCAGCGTGGAGAGCACAGGTGACCATGCAGAGCTCATCAGCACAGGTAACCGTGATGGAGTCCCAGGATCGCAAAAGAGCTCCAGCATGGACCCAACGGGAGGTACGGGATCTGCTCGCCATATGGGGAGACGAATCCATGCTAGCTGAACTCTGTTGCAGTAAACGAAATGCCAAAACATTAGAAAAAGTCTCAAAAGGCATGAAGGACAGAGGCCATAACAGGGACGCACAGCAGTGCCGCGTGAAAATTAAGGAGCTAAGGCAAGCCTACCACAAAGCCAGAGAGGCAAACGGAAGGTCCGGGGCAGAGCTGCAGACATGCTGCTTCTACGCTGAGCTGCATGCCATGCTAGGGGGTGCAGCCACCACTACCCCAACCCTGTGCTTTGACTCCGTCAATGGAGAATTGAAGAGATTGAAGATAGCTCACAGCAAGGAAGCGGAGAAACCAGTTTCCCCAACAGCCAAGATACATTTTTCACCCTAGACCTGGAGCCAGTACCCCCTGAACCCACCCAAGGCGTGCTCCCGGACCCTGAGGGCAGACAAGGGACCTCTGGTGAGTGTACCTTTGTAAATATTACACATGGTTTAAAAGCAAGCGTGTTTAATGATTAATCTGCCCTGGCATTCGCAGCCAGTACAGCTACTGGAAAAGTCTGTTAACATGTATGGGGATGGAGCGGAAATCCTCCAGGGACATCTGCAGAAAGCTCTCCTGGATGTACTCCCAAAGCCTTTGCAAAAGGTTTCTGGGGAGGGCAGCCTTATTCCGTCCGCCATGGTAGGACACTTTACCACGCCAGGCCAGTAGCACGTAGTCTGGAATCATTGCATAACAAAGCATGGCAGCGTATGGTCCCAGAGTTTGCTGGCATTCAGACAACATCCGTTCCTTATCTCTCTGTGTTATCCTCAGGAGAGTGATATCATTCATGGTCACCTGGTTGAAATAGGGTGCTTTTATTAAGGGGACATTCAGAGGTGCCAGTTCCTGCTTGGCTGTTTGGCTGTGGCTGAACAGAAATGTTCCCCGCTGTTAGCCATGCGGTGGGGGAGGGGTGAAGTGATCATCCCAGAGAATTGGGTGGTGGGGGGTGTTATTTGGGTTTGTGCTGCACGCTAACCTGCAAACCGCAGCCCCTCCTTTTAAATTGCAAACCCATTTTAAATGGCCAACCCAACGGATGCTTGGTATGGGAAATGGGGGCGCTGCTGTTTGAAACCATTCCCACATGTTATGAAGGTTAAAGAAGCCAAAAGACTGTGGCTTACCATGGCTGCCTGCAAGCCGAATTCTGTTGCCTGGCACTGCATGAGTGATCTCTCACACCAAACCGGCAGGCCCTCAATATAAATAAGAGGCAAGATGCGACCTTGTAACGAAAGCACATGTGCTGGGTAATGCGAACAGCAAGGTTTAATGGGAAAGAGTAATCCCATTGTTCTCTAAAATGTGTCTTTTTAACTACCAATCTCTCTTTCCCCCCACCAGCTGCAAATGTTTCTCCTTCGCAGAGGCTAGCGAAGATTAGAAGGTGAAAAAAATGCACTCGGGATGAGATGTTCTCAGAGCTACTGCTGTCCTCCCACACTGACAGAGCACACCAGAATGCGTGGAGGCAGACGATGTCAGAGTGCAGGAAAGCACAACAGGAATGCGAGGAGAGGTGGCGGGCTGAAGAGGATAGGTGGCGTCAGATTGCTGACAGAAGACAAGAGTCGATGCTCCGACTGCTGGAGCATCAAACTGATATGCTCCAGCGTACGGTTGAGCTGAAGGAAAGGCAGCAGGAGCACAAACTGCCGCTACAGCCCCTGTGTAACCAACAGCCCTCCTCCCCAAGTTCCATAGCCTCCTCACCCGCCAGATGCCCAAGAACATGGTGGGGGGGCCTCCGGCCATCCAGCCACTCCACCCCAGAGGATTGCCCAAGCAACAGAAGGCTGGCCTTCAATAAGTTTTAAATTTTTAAAGTGCAGTGTGTCCTAGTCCTTCCCTCCTCCCCCACCCCACCCGGCGCTTCCCTCCGCCCCCACCCCTCCCGGGCTGCCTTGGCAGTTATCCCCCTATTTGTGTGATGAATTAATAAAGAATGCATGAATGTGAAATAACAATGACTTTATTGCCTCTGCAAGCGGTGATCGAAGGGGGGAGGGGAGGGTGTTTAGCTTACAGGGAAGTAGAGTGAACCAAGGGGGAGGGTTCATCAAGGAGAAACAAACAGAACTTCCACACCGTAGCCTGGCCAGTAATGAAACTGGTTTTCAAAGCTTCTCTGATGCACACTGCACCCTGCTGTGCTCTTCTAACTGCCCTGATGTCTGGCTGCGCGTAATCAGCAGCCAGGCGATTTGCCTCAACCTCCCACCCCGCCATAAATGTCTCCCCCTTACTCTCACAGATATTGTGGAGCTCACAGCAAGCAGTAATAACAATGGGAATATTGGTTTCGCTGAGGTCTATCCGAGTCAGTAAACTGCGCCAGCACGCTTTTAAACGTCCAAATGCACATTCTACCACTATTCTGCACTTGCTCAGCCTATAGTTGAACAGCTCCTGACTACTGTCCAGGCTGCCTGTGTATGGCTTCATTAGCCATGGCATTAAAGGGTAGGCTGGGTCCCCAAGGATAATTATAGGCATTTCAACATCCCCAACGGTTATTTTCTGGTCCGTGAAGAAAGTCCCTTCCTCCAGCTTTTGAAACAGACCAGAGTTCCTGAAGACGCGAGCGTCCTGTACCTTTCCTGGCCATCCCACATTGATGTTGGTGAAACGTCCCTTGTGATCCACCAGTGCTTGCAGCAGCATTGAAAAGTACCCCTTTCGGTTTATGTACTCGCTGGCTTGGTGCTCCGGTGCCAAGATAGGGATATGGGTTCCGTCTATCACCCCACCACAGTTAGGGAATCCCATTGCAGCAAAGCCATCCACTATGGCCTGCACATTTCCCAGAGTCACTACCCTTTATATCAGCAGATCTTTTATTGCGTGGGCTACTTGGATCACAGCAGCCCCCACAGTAGATTTGCCCACTCCAAATTGATGCCCGACTGACCGGTAGCTGTCTGGCATTGCAAGCTTCCACAGGGCTATTGCCACTAGCTTCTCAACTGTGAGGGTTGCTCTCATCTTGGTATTCTGGCGCTTCAGGGCAGGGGAAAGCAAGTCACAAAGTTCTATGAAAGTGCCCTTACACATGCAAAAGTTTCGCAGCCACTGGGAATCGTCCCACACCTGCAACACTATGCAGTCCCACCAGTCTGTGCTTTTTTCCCGGGCCCAGAATCGGCGTTCCACGACATGAACCTGCCCCATTAACACCATGATGTGCACATTGCCGGACCATACTTTGTGAGAAGTCTATGTCCATGTCTATTTCCTCATCAATCTCATCACCGCGCTGCCGTTGCCTCCTCACCTGGTTTTGCTTTGGCAGGTTCTGGTTCTGCATATACTCCAGGATAATGCGCGTGTTGCTTATAGTGCTCATAATTACCGCGGTGATCTGAGCAGGCTCCATGATCCCAGTGTTATGGTGACTGGGCTGAAAAAAGGCGTGAAATGATTGTCTGACATTGCTTTCACGGAGGGAGGGAGTGGGGGCCTGACAACATGTACCCAGAATCACCCGCAACACTGTTTTTGCCCCATCAGGCACTGGGATCTCAACCCAGAATTCCAATGGGCAGCGGAGACTGCGGGAACTGTGGGATAGCTAGCCACAACTACCCACAGTACAACGCTCCAGAAGTCGACGCTAGCCTCGGTACTGTGGATGCAGTCCGCCGACTTAATGCACTTAGAGCATTTTGTGTGGGGACACACACAATCGACTGTATAAAAAAGATTTCTAAAAAACTGACTTTTATAAATTCGACCTAATTTCGTAGTGTAGACATACTCTTAGTTGTATAAGTTCTTTTTCTTAACATGCAAGCACTGTTCAGTCTGAAGAAGTGTTGTGCTATTACTAGTTTTGTAATGCAGTTGTGCAAGAGCTTTTGCTCTCTGCCCCTTAATTTCTCTAATGAGAATCAGTTGTTGGGGCAGTGTTATTCCCTGGAAACAGGCATTGATGTTTTGCTTGAGATTGATTCCTGAGAGAGGAGATTGCTCTGAGCTATTTGACCACCTCTGTTCAAGGACTGGTTATGGTAATGTAATGAAACAAGTTACACTAAGAAAATAGCCCAGACTCCATGTCACTGATTTCCCTTCAATGGGAATCAGTTGTTGGGGCAGTGTTATTCCCTGGAAACAGGCATTGATGTTTTGCTTGAGATTGATTCCTGAGAGAGGAGATTGCTCTGAGCTATTTGACCACCTCTGTTCAAGGACTGGTTATGGTAATGTAATGAAACAAGTTACACTAAGAAAATAGCCCAGACTCCATGTCACTGATTTCCCTTCAATGGGAATCTAATCTGCAAGGTCCTGATATCTACTACCACTCAGCAGAGGAGCCACAAGATAAGTTGGCATTTTCACCATAGCTGAAATCAAGGTTCATGGACAACTGGAGGCAAAGAGAGACAGTCAATCAGTTGGGAATCTCCAGACCTTCCTGAAGTGAAGGTCTCTGTTGCCATTAGCTCAAAGAACAGTGCTATGGTGACCTTAGCACCTTGTAACTTGCTAGTCCTGTTGCACATAATGGTTCCAGATTCTCCCAATCTTGGTATATGGGAAGGTTTAGGAGCTTCCCCCAACATACTGACAGTCACCAGGACTGAGAACCCAGTTGGGTATTTTGAACAGTTTATTCCTGTTTTCTGTTTAGTTTGATTTACTATGGGTCCCATGTGTGCTGAATTTCATCTGTCTTGTGTAAAGAAACTGTATCTTCTTCTCTCTGTCTTCAGTGTTGTGATGCATTAACGAGATTATTCATCATTATAGTTTGTTATTCCTATTAACCACAGAGGGTTCGTTTAAAGCAACATCTACACAGGGAACATAGAGACTGAGATCTGCAAAGCAAGAATTTGTTCCATAGGAAGGCAACGTGCTCATTCAAATATTGAATGAACCCAATGGGATTATGAGTAATAACCTATACTTCCTCCATGCATACCATTACTATGTGCTAAGCTTGGTATGGTGGTATGAGAAGGGACTCAGTCGGCGGGAGTGGTAACAGAATAAGGGGAGATTTGTGTGTGGGGAGGCTGAACATACAGATGGAGAAATGGAAGGGTTTGCTGACGTCACTTTAAAATTCTTCATTGACATTAATTAAATTCACCATGTCTGTAGTGAACACCTGAAGCCAGATTCTCTATCCCTGTTGAGTACTGCTTGGGTAGGAGGGCAAAAAGTGGTTTCTAGCCACATTTGTGTTCCCCTGAGCCCGGGGAAACAAGTTGTTTACCCAGTCTCCAGGATAAGATAGACAGGATAAGACTGAGTTCTTTTATGCTAGCTGCCAACAGCCCAAAGTGCCCATTCTACCAGTCAGGAAGCAGCTGGATGCAGTGGAATCCCATGCACATCCCCTACACCTGGACCCTGAGGGAGATGATGTAGGAACTGCTAATGCAGCCCTATCCCATAGAGGATTCCTCTATACAAGAGGAATCCCTCACTGCCTGAATCCACTGCATTTTGGCTGCTTTGCACCAGTGGCCTGGCACTAAGGAACTCTATAGCATAGCCAGAGATCTGGCCCTTCATTCATTTTATTTTTAATTCTAACTTACTTTCGTGCCCAATCCTGCAAAGCCTTACTCAGGTGAATTGTCCCATCAAGTTCAGTGGGGCTACTCACATGAGCAAAGTTGCCTGATAGGAGTGAAGGGCGTAGAATCAAGCTTTTAGTTTGTATTCCCATTTACAGTATTAGACTTTAACTCTTATCTGTTAAGAAACACTGCCATCTCCTGGCTTTCACTAACAGTGGTCTTCCACCAAAAATCAATGTGACTCTAGTTAAAGAATATGGCCGATCGTAAAGTCAAGCTTGCTTTGAACTTTTAAGGGAAAATGTCACTAATAATAAAGGACAGACAACTGAAAGTTGCAAAGGTTGATTTATTACAACTGCACTATAGAGGTTGTCAAAGTGTGCAGTAATTATAGCAATCACAGCTTGGTACACTTTGTAAAGGCTTGAACTGTAAACGCTCTGAGCCTGATGGCACAAGCTGCTGAGGCCCACTTGTGAAGGCTGAGCTCCTTCAACAGCCACTGAGTTTCAATAAAAAGTACAAATATCAAGTGTACAATTCAGGAATTAATTTCTAACAGCCTGGTCCTGATTCTAAGGGATGCTAAGACCCCCTTCCACTGCACTGGCAGTGTAAAGGAGCTTTAAAGTGAGTATAAATGGAACTTAGGCACACTTTAAGGCCCTTTTATGCTGCCAGAGTGGTGTAAAGGGGCCATAGTGTAAATCTGGCCCCATAAGTCCTATCATTCTCTGGTACCAACATATTATATTACTATTATTTGTGTATTAGCATTTAATGTTCCTGGGGAGTTAATTATTGCGAGGGCACTCAGAGCTTCTGTACTGACTCTTTTTTACCTGTCAGTAAATCCAAATAAATTGATATTTTTAGTATTATTATTATTAGTGCCTAGGGGTCCCAACTGAAATTGGGATTCCACTGTGCTAGGTCCTGTACCAACACACAGTAAGGGCTGGTCTACACTATGGGGGGGGGGGTCAATCTAAGTTACCCAACTTCAGCTACATGAATAATGTAGCTGAAGTCGACATACTTAGATCTACTTACCATACTGTCTTCATTGCGGTGTGTCGACAGGAGATGTTCTCCCATCCATTCCCCTTGCGCTTCTCGTTGAGGTGGAGTACCAGAGTCGATGCTAGAGTGATCAGCGGTCAATTTATCGTGGCTATGCTAGACACGATAAATCAAACCCCACTGGATTGATCGCTGCTCATTGCTCCGTAGTGTAGACAAGCCCTAAGTGTCAGTCCCTGCCCCAAAGAACTTACAGTCTAAAGAGAGACAATGGGAGAAAGGAAATGTGGTGATTCCCATGTTACAGAGGTGAAACCAAGACTCAGTGAGATTGAGTGATCACCCAAGCTCACACAGGAAGTCTGTGGCAAAGCAAGGAACTGAACTTTGATCTTGTGAATCCCAGTTTGATGCCTTTAACTGCAAGACCATCCTTTCTCTCTACACAATAAAGAAATAAACATTCAAAACTGACAAAGTGTATGTATTATACTGAAAATAAGGAGTCTCTATTCTCCAGGAATACTACAATTCAAAAGATCTGCCACCATTCTATAATAGGAAGAATGCTATTCAAACCTTTATTAAATTTAATTAATACTTTATTTGATGGTAACATCCTCCTCCTTCCTGTATGGATCTATTCTCTTAGGTTGTTAGTGTTTGGATCAAGAGGAAAGATGTTAATTTTAAGATGTTAAAGGAAAACATTTTCTCTTTTGTTCAGCCCAACAGAGTGAAGTTTGGTAGGAAGCATCAGAAATAAGCTGTGTAACGTATCTGAAAGCATTTCACTGCAATTGGCATTGAAACTGAGAAGTACTTGGAATAACATTGCATTCCTGCTCTCAGTCTTCCATTACACCAAGACAAAGATAATCTTTGACCTCCACTTGGTGAAGCTAACATGGCTTCAAACATCAAGGAGCCTGATTTTTTACTTATTTTCCTAAACGGTATTGCACAATTGTACTGAAATTAGTATAGTTAAACCCAGTAGGAAAAATTTGCCATTAAACAGGAATTTCCAGTAAGGAGCAAGTTTAGTGATTCAGTAAAATCTACATTAATTATAAATGGAGGAACAAATTTAATGAGTACCTTGTTTACAAAAAACCAAGCAACCTCAATCTTATTTTGTGTGAATCTCCCTTCCCCTCTCTTTTGACTAACATCTCTTATCCCTGTGTCACATCATGTTGTACCTAACCTACAATCCTGAGGCAGAACCTTGAGTTCATTCTCCCTGCAAAATGCCATGGACTTGACTATACCCAACTTTATATACATTTACCTGATGTTCATGTCCAACTGCTATGCATGCAAATCTTTTTTAGCAGACCCAACCCTACTGTTCAAGTTTAGAAAATCTGTCCTTCAAAATAGAAGTTGAAAATTGTAGCCTATACACTTCACTTAGTCGCTGTGTCAGGTGTCTGAGCTTTTGTGAGTTTAAATCTGACTTTTCATGTTAATTAAATGCAGCTGTTGTAGATGAAGAGAGAAAAATGATAAACCAGAATAAGTGGCACCTCTCCGCAGGAAAGGAGAAAGAAATACTTTTATTAGGATTCTTTAAATTAATAAGGGCAATGTATTTAAGAAAAGCCTTTACCCCGGAGAAAATTATGATTTTAAGGATTATGAACCTGTCAGTCTGTAAGTTATGAGCTAGCTGCTGCATCTGCGGTTTTGATTAATCTATTCCTCACTCACTTGACCCTACTGAAAGCCCACACAGCATTTTGAAAAATCTACACTGAGTTTCTTTTAAAAAAGGAAAATATTGGAACTCAGATGCTCTGAAGTAATGAAAGAATGTCATGCTTTAAGGCTACATCCTCACTACAGGGGGGGGTCGATTTAAGATACGCAAATTCAGCTACGCGAATAGCGTAGCTGAATTCGACGTATCAGATCCGACTTACCCTGTTGTTAGGACGGCGGCAAAATCGACTGCCGCGGCTCCCAGTCGACGGCGCTTACTCCCACCTCCGCTGGTGGAGTAAGCGCGTCGATTCGGGGATCGATTGTTGCGTCCCGACGAGACGCGATAAGTCGATCACCAAGAGATCGATTTCTACCCGCCGATTCAGGCGGGTAGTGTAGACCTAGCCTAAGAGACTATTCCAGTGCAAGGTACAGAGTATACAAATAAAAAGTGATATTGTGCTGTGATGTGGGCAGAAGCAAAAAAAAAGCATAGAGAGGCCATTATTCACCGTTCATCTCTGTGGAAAGGTTAAAATTAGGGCTGTTGATTAATCGCAGTTAACTCATGCGATTAACTCAAAAAAATTAATCGTGATTGAAAAAATAATCACGATTAATCGCAGTTTTAATCGCACTGTTAAACAATGGACTACCAATTGAAATTTATGAAATATTTTTGGATGTTTTTCTACATTTTCAAATATATTGATTTTAGTTACAACACAGAATACAAAGTGTACACTGCTCACTTTATATTGTTATTTTTTATTACAAATATTTGCACTTTAAAAATGATAAAAGAAATAGTATTTTTCAATTCATCTCATACAAGTGCTGTAGTGCAATCTCTTTATCATGAAAGTACAACTTACAAATGTAGATTTTTTTTTGTTACATAACTGCTCTGAAAAACAAAACAATGTAAAACTTTAGAGCCTACAAGTCCATTCAGTCCTACTTCATATCTTCTGGAATGGTGGTTGAAGCATGAAGGGACATATGAATCTTTAGTGCATCTGGCATGTAAATATCTTGCAGTGCTGGCTACAAGAATGCAATGTGAACGTCTGTTCTCACTTTCAGGTGACACTGTAAACAAGAAGTGGGCAGCATTATCTCCTGCAAATGAAAACAAACTTATTCAGCCAATCGCTCAGACAAACAAGTAGGACTGAGTGGACTTGTAGGCTCTAAAGTTTTACATTGTTTTGTTTTTGAATGCAGTTTTTTTATACATAATTCTACATTTGTAAGTTCAACTTTCATGATAAAGAGATTGCACTACAGTACTTATGTTAGGTGAACTGAAAAATACTATTTCTTTTGTTTTTTACAGTGCAAATATTTGTAATAAAAATAAATATAAAGTGAGCACTGTACACTTTGTATTCTGTGTCGTAATTGAAATCAATATATTTGAAAAATGTAAACATCCAATAATATTTAAATACATGGCATTCTGTTATTGCTTAACAGCATGATTAATCGCGATTAATATTTTTAATCACGATTTTTTTTTTAATACCTTGACAGTCCTAGTTAAAATGTGATCAAAACAAAATCAAAATAAAATGTGATCAAAATCCTGCATCTTGACGGGGCTAGACTAGATGACCCTTGCGGTCACTTCTAACCCTATGTTTCTATGATTCTACGAAAACAAGACAATTGCAAACAACTCACCATGATAAACCTGTTCTCTATTTTCAGTTATTCATCCATCGAATGCAGAAATGCACTAGAGTAGTACTTCAAAATTATGCCATTATGGAAGCAAATTTGTTGTGCAATGTTGCAAAAACCAGGATCTCGGTGATTCTATTCTATATGGGTTTTTATACCATGCTCATCACATATAGTACCTAAGCACCTCCCAGTACGCATTAAGTAACGTGACTAAACATCTGTCATGTGTTGTTTAGTCTCTCATCCTCCAGGGGGAGAAACATGTGCAGTGGAATGTCTTGCTGCAGTTAGGTTTTAGGTATTTTTGTTTGCTATTTAACATACAAGTTGCTATCTATGTACCTGTATTATAGAAGGCAAGGTCAAAGAAATGTGTCTTGCAGTTGGTTGGAACACAATGTGGTGAAGTTTGTGACAGTCCTTAGTTCCTGGGGGAGTTCATTCCACAGTCTCAAACCTGCCCCTGAGGAAGTTTTGTCTCCCACACAGACAACCTTTATGCTTGTAGAGAGTGCCTTTGTGCCAGAGAAGCAGAGTTGTCAACCACGGTTTTCATTCCAGAGCTTTTGGAGGGCTTTTATATCTCCTGGGCCCAGGCCTTGGAGAGCCTTTAAGATAAGGACCAAAACCTTAAATTTGATTAGGGCTTCTGATTTTTGGTTTTAACCGATAAACACTTATAAAACAGCATTGATTAAAATCAATCAATCAATTAGTGTTTATCCAGTAAACACCAGAAATAGTTACTAAGTGCTTGTCTACACAGAGCAGTAATGCAGACTTGGGGGTGTGATTTCTAAGTCGCACTAACATGCATCTACTGCCGGTGCCACTAAAGATTCTCTAGAGCACTTTAACCTAGTGCTGTTTGAAACAATACTGAGTTAAAGCGCGCTAGGAAACGTTACAAAGAGATTACTCATTACAGTATAAAGCACTGTACTGAGTAATGTAAATAATATAATATTACTAATTATAGTATATACAAAGAGGAAGCTCTGAAAAACCCCAATTTTTGACATCTACATAAAACTCAAAAATTGCTATAAATAACCCCCCAAAATTGAAATTAAATAAGCACTGAAAATCAGAAGTCCTAAATTTGATCTGAAATTCTATGAAAAGCCGGTATAGAGAGTGGAGAACAAGTAGAAAGTGCTCACAGCAGCCTGTGTTGTTGAGGAGACGTGCTGCAGCGTTCAGTACTACTTGGAATTTCCTAAGAGCTTGAGGCTTCATGTCCAGGTATATTACATTGCTGTAATCCAGCCAAGGGGTGACGAACATGTGAATAACTGAGGCCAGGTCATCATCTGCCATGATGGGATGGAGACTTCTAGCTAACCAACCATGACGGAATCCATTACTCGCAGATGCTGCTAGGTGAGAGCTTAGCTTCAGAGAGGAATCCAAGACTACCCCTAAACTATGGACTGAATTGACCAATTGTGGATGTGTAACTTCAACCAAAGGAGACAGCACATTACGTGGCTGCAAACTCCTCAAAATATTATCCTCTGCTCACCAGCATCACCTCTGTCTTGCTCAGGTTAAGCTTCAACTCACCGTTCTTCCTCCATAAAGTGACCTCATTCAAATTCTGGGTGGTAGTGGTATGGCAGTATGTGGTGAAGGACAGACAGAGCTCTGTGTCATCTGCCTATTGCTGGCACTTGAGTCCATGTCATATGATCAGTTTCCCTAGTGGTTTCACATAGCTGTTGAAAAGGACCATAGACAGAATTAGTATTTGTGGGGCTCCACAAATGAAGGATGTGATGGTTGAGGAGCACTTTCCCCACCGCTATTCATTGGCTGCGTCCTGCCAGGAAGGACTCAAGCCAATGTAATGCATTAGCCATGACTCCTGCCACCTCTCCCAGATGAAATAGCAGTATCTCATGGTCAACACTGAGTGCTGCAGAGAGGTCCAGGGGAATGAGAATGGATGTCTGCCCTCTAACCATTGACGGTGGAGATCACCCACCAATACCACTAAAGAGTTTTTAGTTCCATGTTCTGGCCTTTATTCAGATTGTGCCAGGTCTAGAATGTTGGCTTCAATTAGATGAGCTTGTAGTTGTAGCAGTGATGGATGTGATAATTAAAACTTAAAAAAGGAAGAACTTTCCCACAGCCAAGAAACCTGATCCTGCAAGATGCTGAACACCTTCTTGGAGGGGCTAAGCACTCTCAGCTCCCTGGGCATTGGACACTTGCAGGCCCCCAGATGTATGGAAAAAAGAAATGGGTTGAGTTGTACAGTATAGATGTGGAATTTGGAACCACCCTGAAGTTCAGATGGGTGTGGATTTGGGTTTCCAGTCTGACCACACTGATAGACCTGAGTTGTGAAGTTTGGAACCTGATGTAAAATTTCCCCAAGTTCTACAGGAATTCAATTTGAATCCATCTATATTTAAAAAACCTCCTAAGGGCTCAGAAGTTAGCAATCTCCCCAGGAGTCAGCACTGAGCCAATACCCAGACTGATGTAAGGGGTACTGTGCCACTTGAGGTGCCATCATTTGCAGGCAACGTAAAACCAAACTCTTGAATACCTGTGATTGTTAAAGATCCCGTGGCACTTTTTGCAAGTGTAGGTGAGTTAACCCTCATGCCCTAATCAAACTCCAATACATACCTAAAATTCCTTTTGTAGATGCAATAGGATAAGTTATTCTACACTTCCTAAACTGTTGCTGCACAGTAGTAAATAGATGTTGCATTTTACTCCAGTGATAGCTGCACGTCAGTGGTATTCCAGGGAAAAAATCCAGGGCAAAAGCTTGGCTCCATTGAAATCAATGGCAATTCTCCCAAAGACTTCACAGTAGCCAGGATTCCATCTGTTTATGCAGCAATAAAGTTGGAAAGCTAAGCATTTGGAAGTCAGGATATGCAGGTGTATATGCATCCAGCTAGAGTCCTGTGTGGGACTAATGTAGAGCCCTGCAGTGGGACCAGGATCCCGTGGGTCCCACAGGACACACTGCCACAACGGGGCAGGTGGGAGTGGGCATTGCGGGGTGGGACAGGACTCTACATCCAGTCAATCTGACCTCTGCCCAATATGAATATGACTTTAAATACAATCTCCATTTTTATTGCTTTATATTCCTTGTCAGATAATGCACTATGCCATGTCCTGAGCTAGTGTAAATAGCTCCATTGACTTAAATCATCGTGCTACACTGATTTGCACCAGCGGAGTGCTACATAATATACCACTAGATCCATTGAGCTACACCAGTTTATACTAGCGGAGGATATGGCAACTCTGTCTACAGTCCATCTTTTTTAAAGTGTGATATTTCTGAACTAAGTGTGCAAATCAGTGATTTATATTTGCAAGTAACTTTGCATGTGTACCTCTTAGTTGCACACATAAATTGGAAGTTATTTTGTTTATGAAAAAGCATACATTCATTAAACAACGTGGGTATCTGTTTATCTGATGTTCGACTTTAAACCTGTTGATTGTCCAGGACTGAATTTTGTCCATCCTAACAAACAGGCCAGTTTAAGAGGAAAAATTACACCTTTCTGAGAAAAAAACATTGTTCTTGTTTTTAGAGTGGCAGCAGACAATAAAAGCTCTAATTTTCCATTTCAGTATTTTTAGATTTATGGCCAAGATTTTCATAAGTGACTAGTGATTTTGAGTGCCTCAGGTTTTGGATGTCAAACTGGAGACTATAAGGCCTGATTTTCAAAGGGTAGGTGCTGTGCTGAGCACTTTCTGAAAATCAGACTCCTTTAAGGTGTCTCACTTAGGCACCAAAACTTAAACCAAAATCACTATTCACTTTTGGAAAAACTTGGTCTTACACATTTGAAGTCGGATTCTGATACCCTTGCTCCAGTGCTTAATTCGTAATGAAAGAGATGCCGGGGCTCAAGCAATTTTTTTACTTTCATAACTGATGCAGCAAACCCACAGGTGCCACGGCTATGACCTGCCAAGTCTACAGGTGCCAGGGCTCAGCCCTGGCAGAAATTAAGCACTGCCTTTCTCACCTGGAACAATACCTTATGCCAGGAGTGGGCCAGTTGAAATCAGTGAGATTACTTCTGCACTACAGTACTCGTCAATGTAAGGAAGATACTAGTGAACATGAATAAGGATATCAGAATCTGGCCTCAATATTGATATTACTCCTAGAGAGAAAATTATGAGATCAGATACAGATGGTATCAAAAACATTGAGTTGTCCTCCGAGGATAAAAAGTTTCTTAACATGGAAACTTCCTTAGATGTATATGAAACTTTTCCAGTCCAAAACATAAATTCCCTGCAAACCTTCCTGTAAGATTTTAGGGCAGAAGATTTGAGACATTTTGATGAGAACTCAATAGCTGTTAAAAACCTACGGTTAGTAACGATTGCTTGATATGAGACGAGCAATTGGGAATGAATCTGTGAGATAGAAATGAGATATATATACCTGAAGGAATGTCTATGCCATCTAACAAATGCCCAACATCAGAGATAAAATGTTAATATATGAACTAGGGGTTAAACAACAGTCTGGACCTGTCACCAAGCAATTATCAATACTGTTTGCTGAGCCTTCTGTTTCATGATTTTTAAAACTGCTGTTTGAAGGACAATTGAAAACAACTGAAAAAAATGAAAAAAAGGCAGAAAGCAAGTATCCAAAGATGGACTGGACAGCTGCAACTTTACATCCTCTAATCAATGTCTTTAAAGCAAGCTATTGTAAAGAGCCAAACAAATGTAATGTCTGCACATCATCATGTTTGGAATGTATGCAAACATCACACTCGTAAGCAACTACATAGGGCATAGTAGAGGTCGTCTTTGACTAAAGGTCAAATAAGGATTCCATCCTGCAAACTTAATCAAGTTAACAATCCTTATTCACGCAAGTCATTGTACTGAATACAGTCTCTAAAGTGTAGTCTGGTTAGCTGAAAGTCCATATACAGGATTAAATTAGCTGCAATCCTTCCACATTCACTTAAAATGCAGAATCCCTCAGCAGACTGTCAGGAGTAAAACCAAATTATATGTAGAGGCTTGCAACAAATGCTTATCTGTCTAACCTAGATAAAATGAAACCTGCATGAAGGATCTGCATTTCAAATAAGCAGCTCCTTATGTGACCACTTTAATGTATCCCCAAGGTTTCCAGACTAAGATCTGCATTTTGCAAACACTTATACATATGAGTAACCTTACTTATGCAAGTAGTTCCAAACCTTCCAAAGTTCAGTAGTTTTCATTTCTGGGAGTTTTGTTCAGCAAAGTTCCAATTGGATCCTTTCCTCCAGATTTTTTTTATTGTTCTGTCTCATCTCAGATTTATTACCACACAAATGAAGGATGGCACCACCTTTTCAATAACAGAGATCACTGCTTAGGAGAAATGTCCTTCCCCAGTCATTTTCCCCATCTCTTCAGATAGTTCCCATAAGCAAAATTATTTTGTACTATTGCTCTTGTCTTACCACTCTCTCCCTGTGTACGTCTCCCTTTTCTTTCCTACTCTTTTTTATATCCCCTTTCCTCTGAAAATTCTTGGTATAATTTATCCAAAATATTTCTGGAGCAAGATGTTTGCAGCCAAGCAAAAGAATTGGCCAGCCCATTTGTTTACCCTTAGTTAGGGATGGAAACTTGTCAAGAATTAATGATTGGATCTAACAATGGGAAATGTTAAGGTGGCAACCCTGAATCTTTATATAAACCTTGTGAATATGTCAAATCAAATCCTTGTGTAGCTCCGGTCATTTGGAAGGTTACACTAGCATTTTTAATTCTCATCCAACTGAGCCACAGGAGCTCTTCAAAACAAAAACTGAAAAGGGCAAAAATTGAGTTTTGTTCTGCCTCCCACATCAGTAATTTTTATGAGAAGTTATATGTAATAATTGTTCTGAAATTAACATAGTAATAGCTCTGTATAGTGTGATTAATCCACATTATATCAAGATATTATAGGTTGAAAATTATGTTGTGTGTAGCAATTAAGGCTTTTAAGACCATACAGCAGTTATTGGTTTATGATGGCAAAGCCACCTGCTGTATAATTCTTGTACTATTTGTGCCACCTACTGGTCAAAGTGCCCGGAGTAATCTTTATTCCAAATTGATAGAATCCATTTTTTGGAAGAGGATGGGGAGCTGAGAAGAAAGAGAACATTATAAGGAAAGGTCACATTGCCCATCACTTGGACTAAGGAGCAGCTGGGAAATCCAGCTGGCCAGTTGGAAAGTGCTGCCTGATAAAGATCCAGGAGCTCATGCACTGGAACTGATAGGCTCTAAAACTTGGCTGGCTGAGCAAGAACTGGCTGGCTCGTGAAGATTCAGGAGATTTGTGAGTCCTGGGAGCCCATCACTAGGGATGGACAGTACACCAGATGGTCAGTAAAGATCTAGGGCTCTAGCAGAAGATCGTATTGAAGGCACATCTGTGCCCATTCTCACAATGGTCAGAGTCTAGGAGACTGGATTTCTGAAAGTTTCATGAATTTTAGCATTGTTAGTGGAAAATGCCTGAGTCCTTTCTACACTACCACTTTCACAGATACTGTCATTGGCGGAGCTACACCTACTGGGAATCTTGGGTCTAAAAAATCCTAGTGTAGCCACAGTCTATGTTTATTTGTTGGCAAGAAGCTGAGCCAGTGTAGCAGCAGCAGTTTTCCCAATCTCACTTCTGCCACTGTTGCTGGTCTGACTGGCCTCTCCTGTGGATAGGATGAAGCAGTGATACGCTGCCAATAAGGTTTCCCCAAAAATATTTTTCCCTTACAGACCTGTGTCAAACCCCATGTAGTAAGGGTGCATGGGGAAGAGAAGACTGAGAGGGGACATGATAACAGTTTTCAAGTACGTAAAAGCTTGTTACAAGGAGGGGGGAGAAAAAATGTTCTTCTTAACCTCTGAGGATAGGACAAGAAGCAATGGGCTTAAATTGCAGCAAGGGAGGTTTAGGTTGGACATTAGGAAAAACTTCCTATCAGAGAGGTTAAGCACTGGAATAAATTGCCTAGGGAGGTTGTGGAATCTCCATCATTGGGGATTTTTAAGAGCAGGTTGGACAAACACCTGTCAGGGATGGTCTAGATAATACTTAGTTCTGCCTTGAGTGCAGGGGACTGGACTAGATGACCTCTCGAGGTCCCTTCCAGTTCTATGATTCTATATGATCACGGAGGTGAATGATGGGGAATATATTCATTTATTTCCCCTACTTGAATTAAACACTTTCAACCAAGGAGGCAATGCCACTTTGCAAACAAGCTTACAGTAAATGCACTTTGTGAGAGAGGTTTATATTTCATTCCTGAAAATATAATAAAGCATGTTGTTCATTCTCTGTAATCTGAACTATAGCAGGTGGGGAGAAGTGGAGTTTGGAGTGGATCACTGCGCATGGATGATGGGGGCGTGTAGATGTGTTTGTGGTGTAGGTCACTGTGTGTGGATGATGGGGTGTGTGTAGGTGTGTCTGTGGTGTGGGTCACTGAGCGTGGATGATGGGGTGTGTGTAGGTGTGTCTGTGGTGTGGGTCGCTGTGTGCGGATGATGGGGTATGTGTATGGGGGGTCCTGTGGTGTAGGTTAGGGTTGCCAATTTTGGTTGGGCATATTCCTGGAGATTTCATCACAACATAATCTTTAATTAAAGATTAATCTTTAATTCCCGGAGACTCCAGGACAATCCTGGAGGGTTGACAACCCTTGTGTGGGTTGCTGTGTGAGGATAGGGTGGCCAACCCTCCAAGATTGTCCTGGAGTCTCCAGGAATTCATCTTTAATTAAAGATTATGTCATGTGATGAAATCTCAAGGAATACGTCCAACCAAAATTGGCAACCCTATGCGAGCAGGGGCGGCTCCAGGCAACAGCACACCAAGCGCATGCCTGAGGCGGCGAGCTGCGGGGGGCGGCGTGCCGGTCGCTGTGAGGGCGGCAGTCAGGCTGCCTTCGGGATGTTCGCCGGTCCCGCGGTTTCGGCGGCAATTCGGCGGCGGGTACGCCGAAGGCGCAGGACCAGCGGACCTCCTGCAGGCATGCCGCTGAAACCACGTTACCAGCGGACCTCCCGCAGGCGCGCCGCCGAAGGCTGCCTGACTACTGTGCTTGGGGCGGCAAAATATATAGAGCCGCCCCTGCATGCGAGGATGATGGTGTGTGTGCTGTGGGTCGCTGTGCGTGATGAAGTGTGTGTAGGTGTGTCACTGTGCATGGATGATGGGGTGTGTGTAGCCGTGTCTGTGTGTGGATCGCTGTGTGTGGAGGAGAGTGTGTAGAGGTGTTTCTGTGGTGTGGGTCACTGTGTGTGGAGGCAGGGGGGGTGTAGGTGTGTCTGTGGTGTGGATCGCGATGTGTATAGGTGTGTCTGTAGTGTGGGTCGCTGGGCACGGAGGAGGGTGTGTGTAGATGTGTCTGTGGTGTGGGTCACTGTGTGTGCATGATAGGGTGTGTATAGGTGTGTCTGTAGTGTGGGTTGCTGTGCATAGAGAGTGTAGGTGTGTCAGTGGTGTGGATGGCTGTGCGTGGAAGAGGATGTGTACAGGTGTGTCTGCGGTGTAGGTCGCTGTGCGTGGATGATAGGGTGTGTATAGGTGTGTCTGTAGTGTGGGTCACTGTGTGTGGATGATAGGGTGTGTATAGGTGTGTCTGTAGTGTGGGTCGCTGTGCATGGAGGGTGTGTGAGTGTAGGTGTGTCAGTGGTGTGGGTCGCTGTGCACAGATGATGCAGCGTGCATATCCATGATCTGGGGGGTGTTGCTGTGTGCATGTATAGCCGTACATACCCCTTCCCCCAAAATTTGTACTGAAAACTGTATCTTACAGTCACCGGTTCACTGAGATTCCTTATGGGTGTGGATCCCATACACGGGGGGAGGGGTGGGCGCGTGCCCCATAGGTGGGATCCACACGGTACCTGCAGCAGCCCTGGGGAGAAACTGCCCAACTGCCCTTCCGCTTGGCAGCACCTCTCCGGGCAGAGGGAGACGGAGGAGCCCATCCTCCCCCCGTCACCCCACTGTGAGCTCGCCCCACCCGAGCTCGGGGCGCGGAGCGGGGCAGGGCCGGGCCTGACAGCCCCCAGAGGAGGGCGGCACGCGCCTGCCGCTGAGCCTCCCCGCCGCGCACGCGCAGCTCCCCGCCGCGCCTGGTCCCCGAGCGCAGTGTCTCCTCCTGGCCCCTAGAGGCCGCTGCGGGCCGCGCGAGCTGGGGAAGCGGTTCCGGGGCGCCCCGGCGGCTCTGTGCCCGGCCGATGCCCACGTGTGGCGGCGCTGCCGGACTCAGCGATCGGCGCGGGATGGCGGCGGCGGCTGGGAACCTGCCCATGCGGCTGCTCCGCAGGAAGATCCACAAGCGCAACCTCAAGCTGCGGCAGCGCAACCTGGCGCTACAGGGGGCCGGGCCGCCAGGTACCGAGCCGGGGGGGGCCGGGCTGCCAGGAGCCGAGTCGAGCCGGGCCGGGCCGCCAGGAGCCGAGTCGAGCCGGGCCGGGCCTACTCCCGGAGAGCGCTGGGGGTGGCAGGAGCTGCCCCTGCCCGTCCCACTCGGGGTGTGTGTGTGGGGGGTGTCTCTGGAGGCCCGGCCCGGCCCAGCTTCCCACGCAAAGCGCCCGGGGTACCTAGCCGAACCCGCAGCGGCCGAGCCAGGAGCGCCGGGCCCAGGGCAGAGCTCGGGCGGGCAGGCGGTCCCTGGGCCCTGCCCCGTTTCTCTGCCTGGAGCTCTCTGGGGGCCGGGTGCCCACGGGAACGCTGCTGATCGCGGGGGGCGATATTGTAGCTGTAGAACCGGCCCGAGCTCATTATTTGGTGGTTGTGGTAAATGGCAGCGCGGATCCAGGAACAGTTGTGTCCCTGGCCTCGCCTTTTCAAACGTGGCCCCTCCTGGTTAGCACTAGTGATTATGAATGTCCTGCGGAAACACCCCCAGCCTGCTTTTCAGGGGTGCGGAGCAGGTCCCCTTGAAGTCATTTGGAGTTGTGGGTGCTCAGCTCCTCTGGAAATGAGGCCCTGCTGCTCTCATGTTGGACAGTCAAGAACGGAAGCTCTCTCCATCAGTGGCCACTTTTGAAAATGGAGGTGGTGTTGCAGAGCTAGTTGTCACTGGACTACAAGCTGAAACAGCGACACCAGGTTCTGAACCAGAGAGAACTTTGGACTCGGTCTTCCATGGGTTTAATAAAGCACCTGCCCAACTAGTAATCGCACCATCCTGGAATTGTGAATGGTCAGAGCTTCTGGAATTCTGCAGCTCCTAGTGTATTCTCAGGCATCAAACTACTGACTGTTATTAATACTGTGCATATTACCACCACTGCAGAGTTCCAGGTGCTGTGATATTAGCTAGTGACGAATACCATTTCTCTGAACAATTCCAGTATTTTGATTAAACTGTAAATGTTTGGGATTTTTTTTTTTTAATTGCCTTCCTCTTTTCTATTTTGGATTTACCATTCCTGCTTCTTCTAGTGGAGGCAAGATCTGTGGATCCGTCTGAGGAAGCTACGAACAATGTCATTTCTGAAGAATCAGTGGAGGAGCTTAAAGTGAAGAATGTAAAGCAACCTCAACTAATAGCTAACGGTGTAGTAGCTGCAGAAGCAAAACATTCTGAGTCAAAGAAGAAGAAAAAGAAGAAAAAAAGGCAAATTATTAACACAGAAGAGGGTATGTCATCTTCAGTCTTACTTAAAATGTTATCCTCTGAGTTCCACCCTAAGCTGGCAGTAGTGTCTTTGAATGGGCCTACAAAACTCCACTAGTATAACCAACTTCTGCCAGCATTGATCTTGCAGCTATTCCTAGGGCTGTCCTGAGAATTTTTGGAAAGTTTAGTGTGATGATTCCTAGGGGTTATATCCAGATGTGACCAATTTTATGTAAACCATATGCTAGAAGACTTCTAGGTACCCCTATCTCTCTGTTGCAAGAGGAGTGTTACCCAAAGGTTTGTGATGAATCTCTGAATACTTCACTGTTTAAGAAAGAGCTTTGAAGGGACAGGTATCTAAATAAACTGTATACAGTCATATGCCTTAGATTCATCGCAATACAAATAAAATCCTAACACATGTAGTTGTAAATGTTAATTAGTCATCACAGCCCCCTCTGTGAAGATAGATATTAAGCATTTAAATTTGAAATGTATGGAAAGTAAGGAAAAGTAAGGTCAAGTAGTGTGACAAAGTGGTTAACTTTGTCTGATCTGGGATCAGAACACAGGGATCTTCTAGTGTCCTATGCTTAGTCTACACTGCCTCTCCCACCACTGAGCTATCCCTTACTGTGAACAGAGGTCATACTGGTGAGGTAGTAGGCTGTAGCTTCAATACTACAGTTGGCTGGAAGAAAGCTTGCATAGGGACAATAAGGATAGCACTGAACCTGTCCTGAAAACTGGTCTGATGTCTTCTAAGGCTTTGTCTACTCTGAGTTAAGGGTGTGATTCCCCTGCTCATGTATACATACATGCAGTAGCTCCATGAGAGCTAGTGCAAGTGTAAATAGCAGTGGAGCCATGGTAGCACAGGTACTGGAGCCGTGACTAGGCTGTGCCAAGTACATACCCACTGGTTTCAGGCAGGTTTAGACTCAGCACAGCTAAGTTACTGTGAATACACAACTGTTGATACTTTTGTTAGTTCTTATTGAGCTACCATGAGCATGTGTATGTGAGCAGGGGAATCACACCCCTAGCTCATAGTGTTAGACATAACCTTAAAAAAGTCATGATTTTCACAGACCCCACGTCAGCTTGAATAACTCATGATCTTTGCTACTGATTTTCCCCCTGAATTTACAACCTAAGTCATCTGTTTCCTATTTTCAAGGCTACAAGTGTTAACTATTTGCAAGTGCAAAGTGCTATGAGGTTCTCAGATGAATAGAACTGCAAAGTAGTACTACCCTGAGAAACTGAATATCAGAAATATGTTCCTGACAGCAAATGCTACTATAACAGAATATTTTCTCCAGGTTAGTTGGTGAAGCCCCACCACATGACACATTAAAAAAAAAAAAAAATCAAGCTGGACAAAGCATTAGAAAATATACGTAGGAATTGCACTGAAAGGCCTAATAATTTTTTCTCTCACCCTACAAAACTCATGCAACAGAATTTGATGAATGATACCTATGGATACACTAGAAAGCTTAGAGCGGTGCAGCTGCGCCACTATAAACTCTGTAGTGGAGCCGCTCTAAGCTGGCGGGAGAGAGCTGTCCTGTCAACTTTTAATTAATTAACCCCCAACAAGCAGCTGTCCCTGTGTCAGCGGGAGAAGCCCACCCGCCGACATAGCACTGTTCACAAAGCCGCTTAGGTCAGCGTAATTTAGGTCACTCAGTGGCTTATTCCCACCCCGGAGCGACATGAGCTATACCGACATAAGTAGTAGTGTAGGCATAGCCTTGATGTTTTTGCGTCTCATGTATGTAGTATTTATAAGTAAAGATTTCAAACACATCAAATTATTTTTAAATGAAAAACACGTTGACTGTCATTTATTCTATCTGCACTATCATTTAAGGGAAATAATCAAAGTAATCATTGAGCTTAAAATGTAAATGTATATTAATAGCTAGTGATTTACATATTGTAACAGACGTGTTTTTCCTCTAAATGAGAGAACTATACTGTAATGCATATTAAAGAGTTATCAGTCTACTTGTTGAACAGGGATTCTGCTTTTTCATCTATTCTTAAATAGAGAAAACGTTTTACGTTACATACTCCATCATACAGATGTTAAAATATTTCAGTATTTCCTGTTAAGAAGTGGAACTTTGCTCTGTAGTTGATTTCCAGAGTTAACTGTGTACCTCATGTCTTTCTGTTCAGGAGCACCTCTTCCCAACCTTTTAGAACACATTTAGAACGAGTGTACAGTGAATGTAAACTAATATTTATATCCTATAGATATTGCTAAGCTAATGCACTTGCCTGCTTTGCAAAGGAAAGGAAGTAACTTTAAACTTTGTTTTACATTTTTTTCTCTCTCCTTGGTTGGGAACACACCTTCTGAATATGAACTGATGCAGTGTTGCTTGCCCTAGCTTGTGGGATGACTTCCTGAAACAATTTTTTTTTCTCCCTATGGGTAGATAAAAAGCATGAACTAAAATGAAATTCCTGCTATATTGAAATGTGCATGAGTGATTTACGTACTGGGGGAATAAATATCCCATTATCTCTTTTTTTTTATTATAATGGTTGCAAAGAATATATCTAAGTGTGACTTGTTTGTATGTTCGTTCTCTCAAAAAATAAATTAATTGCAGGTACAGAAACTAAAAAAGCAAAGACTGAAGAACAAGCGTCTGCAGACATGGAAGATGCAAAAGATAGTAAGGATCCTGAAGTGGAAGAAAATAATGAGGATCCTGAAGAGATAGAAGTAATGGATGAAGATACCGAAGAGCCCAGTTTACCTCTTGGTGTAACAGGTAACTTGTGTCAGAGTTTCCATATCTGTTTTTCTTTTTGCCTAGAGCCAGAACGCAAGTTCTGAAACTCTCTTTAGAGTAAGTAATTTTTTTTCAAACTTAGGTACTTAAAGTTAGGTGTCTGACTCTAAACAGCCAAATTTGAAAGTTTTTGCAGTAGGTTTTTCTTGTTAACGTTTGGCAAATATCTGATTCTTCTAAGTTGAATGTTAATTTTCATTTGTGAGGGCCTGCTCTTTAAGAGGTTTTTATGTCACTTACATGTTTGATTTGTCTTAGTTCCCCTGGTTTTCCTTTTCTTATTAACTTAATGAAGTGGTTCTAATCTGCATAAGACAAAACTGCTTGTAGTAATCAGATACAGTAACTTGAAACTTAACTTGTTAATTGCTAGATCAATTTAGCCAAGTAGCCAATGAGGGTGGGCAGGTTTTGAAGAAACAAGGTTGAGATGATTGATGAACTGTTTCTCTTCAGGTGCTTTTGAAGACACCTCATTTGCTTCACTGTCTGATCTAGTCAGCGAGAACACGCTGAAAGGAATAACTGATATGGGCTTTACACACATGACAGAAATTCAACATAAAAGTATTAAACCCCTTCTGGAAGGCAGGTAAGAAAGAGATTTTTGGTTTTTTTTTAAATAAAGGAGCATGTGTAATTAAAATTCCACCTCAGTTTTGTCTCCATGTGAAAGGCAAACACCTTTAAAGTATTGGGATTGCAATTCCACCTTCGTACACAGACTGGCTTAGTGACATATCTGCTACTGCATTAATGAAAAATTCTAATAGAAATGCTCGGAAAGAATGATAATTTCTGGTCACACATGAAACTATTGAATACTTTTGCAATTTAGTATATATTAGTCCCTAATACTTATAGGTTATGTTCTCATTTATTTGTCTATTTAGTCACTTTAATAATTGATGCCCTGCATGATCACTACAGGTTCAGGGACCCGTCCCTGCCCCGCCCAAGGTTTTACAAATAATTAATATTGAACATGTTATTTATATGGTATTTCCATCTTGTGCATGTGTTTATATATGTTTTGTTTCATTGTGTTTATATTTTATATAAAAATAAAGGTTTTTAAAAGTATTGGGATACAACCTATTTGGATTGTTTGAGTTATGTTGTAATATTTTTTAGAAAAGTCGTGTTTTTTTTAGTGCTCATGTGTTCCAAGTACTTTATATATGGTCCCCCGTTACCCAAGTACTAGTGTCTTCCACATATTTCCCCAATACTTCCACATAATTCCCAAGTAGAATTAATTTTTCATTTGCTTGCTTTCTCCCAGCCTTCTGGAGAAAGTTTGTTTGGTTGATAGGCTTATTTGTTTACTTTGTGCGAGTGTCCATGTTGTGCTTGTATGGTTTGTGTGAAGAAATTGAGGGGAAAGCTCAGTAGAAATTAGTTTTACATTTAGTTTTGAAAGTGGGGAGGTCTCTGATCTTTGCTGTCTCTTGTGAGTGAGTTCCATAGTGTAAGTCAGGCTTTCTCAAACAGGGGTCGCTGCTTGTGTAGGGAAAGCCCCGGCGGGCCGGGCCGGTTTGTTTACCTGCCCCATCCGCAGGTCCGGCCGATCGTGGCTCCGGGCCAATGGGAGCTGCTGGAAGCGGCGCGGGCCCATTGGCCCGGAGCAGCGATCCGCGGCCAGTGGGAGCCGTGATCGGCCGGACCTGCGGACTGGGCAGGTAAACAAACCGGCCCGGCCCGCCAGGGGCTTTCCCTACACAAGCAGCGACCCCTGTTTGAGAAACCCTGGTGTAAGTCCTACCCCTGTTAAAGTTTCATCTCTTGTTCCCATCGAACATAACTAGTGGAATGTCAGTCACGGGGGGAGAGAGAGTCTCTGAGCCAATCCCATAGCAAGTTCTGACTGCTCTCGAGACCAAAGTTCTCTGCCTTGATTGGATGGTTCCAGTCACAGTTGACCAGGGCTGTTTTTGAATGGCTAAATACTTACCATTATCAAACCTTTGAGCTGTTAATTTTTTCTCTACAAAAGTAACTAAAATTTTAAATGTTGCTGACCATGAAAAACTAAATATTTTCTTCCTAATTATGACACCTACAGAGATATTCTAGCAGCTGCAAAAACGGGCAGTGGCAAAACACTTGCCTTCCTCATTCCTGCCATCGAGCTCATCTACAAGTTAAGATTCATGCCTAGGAATGGTAAGGCTCTCTCTGTGCTTCTCAATTAAGTTGAAGTTATTCTTAGGGAGAGAGGGAAGGATTACTTGGTTTAATTTTTGCTGAAATGAGCAACTTCTTTTTTAGGAACGGGTGTTCTGATTCTTTCACCTACTCGAGAGCTTGCCATGCAGACTTATGGAGTTCTGAAAGAACTGATGACTCATCATGTTCACACCTATGGCCTGATAATGGGAGGCAGTAACCGATCAGCTGAGGCACAGAAACTTGCAAATGGGATCAACATTATAGTGGCAACACCAGGTAGACTTCTGGACCACATGCAGGTAGGTAAAATATCAGGTAGCCTTATGTATTTACAAAACAGAACAAAAAATCCCACCTATACGTAGATGCTCTGGCTGACTTTGTGTTCATTAAAATCTTGTAGAACACCCCCGGGTTTATGTTCAAGAACCTGCAGTGTCTGGTAATCGATGAAGCCGATCGCATCCTGGAGGTTGGGTTTGAGGAAGAAATGAAACAGATCATAAAACTTCTGCCAAGTAAGTAAAAATCTGTGTCATTCCTAGAAATCATGTTACCCTCTGAGCAGCATGTTGGTCAAGGAAGGAGAGAACTAGGAGAAAAGGCTTCGGGTATAGTAGTTTTAGTATTAGTCTTGGAACGATTGTCCTACACTTTCTAATGCTTGTTCTGACTCTCTCTCTCACTCACCCCTTCTTAATTCAGTAATCAGCAGAAACTTGTTATATTTTACCATCTATAGATAGGTCAACTCACCACTGGAGCACCCCCTTATGGCTGGATGTGGGCTAGCAGGCTCTCCTCGTACAGCACCCCCTGCTGACAGTCTTTTTTTGCCTGCAGTGCTCTGCTTCTTCTTGCAACTCAACCTTCTGATCAGGTCATATTTAGTCCCATCCCATCAGGGATGATAAAGTCCAGCAAAAACAAATGTCTGATCCCTCCATCCAGTCTGCCACCCTCAATTCTGGGTCCAGTGGTCCATACATCTTTTTCTCAGGGCTCCCATTAGTCCATATCTCATTTTCAGAGCTTTACGCCACCTTACCGGTGGCTGGTAGGGAAGCCCAGCCTCTCTCGCTACACTGGGTTCCAATCTAGGGACCCTAGGATAGGCAGTCAAGGTTCACTCCACCATACTCCTTGCTGTCTCCTCCCTGGACTTCTTCCTATAAGCCCTACTGTGGACTTTCTCCTCACCTTACAAAATGCTTCCTATTTCCTACAAGCCTTGTCACTCCCTACTATCAGGACAGAGACAGCATCATTTCTCCCTGCAGCCCCCTTCTGCTCCAAACTTCCTCTCTTTACAGAACCCAGCTGGTTTCATCATTAATTAGGGTTGACCCATCCCCCATGTGTAACCAGGTGGGTTAATTGGTCTCAGAACCACATTAAACCTTTCATCACCTGTGTGGGGTAGGCACTCCATCAGACCATCATTTATCTGAAGGACAGGCTTTTCATGGGCACCTTAAAGAAATAATATAGCCCATAGAAGTTAACATAAGAGGTGTCTTTCATTTTTATCTAGGGCATCTTTCTGCCAATGCAGGCTTGTTCCCTACCGTACAGTATTTTCTGACACAGTTTAAATGTCGCATGCTAAAAGGTTTCCATCCCTTCACTTGGGAGTCTCCTACACATATTCAGAGACTATACTTCAGGAAATTTATCCTGATCCTTACCTGATTTTTTTTTCTTTCCCTTTTCTAAATTTCATCCTATTACTCCTTGTATTGCTCTTTTATAGCAGGCAGTCTTTCTCCGAACCACTGAAGAACTCTTTCATCTTAGAAACAGAGGAAAACATGAAACAAGTGCATTTTAGTAAATATGCAATCTGATGTATTTAAGAGTAGTAGCAACTTAATATGCAGTATGTAAAACCAAACAGCAAAAGACGAGTAGAATAGCCACTCATACTGATAACTAGAGAGGCTAAAACTATAGGGAATCAATTTTGTTATTGTTCTTTGCATCGTAAGTAAAAGGGATTGTGCTTGATTTCTTCCCTAACCCCCATACATTTAGACAAGAGTGAAATATTGCAGGATCAGTGCCTATGTTTGTATAAGGCAATGGGAGCCAGGCAGGCAGCCCCTTGCACCTGTGCACAGTCCCAGTGAGGTCAGCAAGGCTCAGCATAGGGGTTGTCCCACACAGCAAAAGTAATGTGTGTACACATGTAATGTATGGTGGTATGGTATAACCTCTGTACCATGAAATTAAATTAAAAGGTAAAACTGATAAAATAAATACTTTTTTGCATAACATATTAGTTACCTTGTTGCAATGAATTTCAGAAGTTTTTTTGAGGATACAAAAAAGAATTTGATATTTATATGAATGAAAAAATATGCAGTTATACTAGCTAGAATTAAAATCTGATTTGGTCTGATTGCTATTTTCTGTGTAAACAGCAGTGCAAATGAATATTAACCTGCCCCTGAAGGGAAAGGACTGCTTAGGGTTTATAGGTATTAAATGTTTTTTTAAACAAGCATTGCTTTGTAGGTCATGAGTACTACATAGTGTAAATTATATTGATAGTGGTTGTAGTAGAGACAGACATGATATAGTAAAACCTATATTTGCCCACCCACTGAGGAAAACAGGCAAAACACACACCAGGAGCCCCGCAACTGCATCTTGTGTCTCTGCTATTTGCATAATCCTCCGCAAAAGTGAGATTATTTTTTGTGAATTATTTCAGAGCGCAGACAGACCATGCTTTTTTCTGCTACACAAACCCGAAAGGTTGAAGACCTGGCTAAGATATCGCTGAAAAAGGAGCCACTGTATGTTGGGGTTGATGATAACAAGGAAACAGCGACAGTAGATGGTCTTGAACAGGTAAAGTTAAGCAGAAATACTAGTAAAAATAAATGTAATATGTGCACAAACTACTTCTAAACATCGATTTTTATGTGCATTCTATAAATGTAAAGTATAGTCTTAAAGTTAAGGTGGCCTTTGGTCATCCTGGTTGGACAACTGCTAGTAGATTGATTAAATCTCTCTGGCATTAGCCACCTATAAGGAATTATTTATATTTAGTAGATGTTGCAAGATAAGCAATACCAACAGCTTTGGAATTAGAGCTCAAATTCACAATCTCTTCAATACTGTGAGGTGAGGAGGGCTGCTGCAGAATTACAGGTTGTTACATCACCTTTCCATAGAGGCCAAAAACTGGATCAGTAGCAGAATTTCTCTTTAAATAATGTGCTTTGAAAAAAGTTCTGAATTTTAAGGACCCAGGAGATAGATAGATAGATATTGTAAGGTGTGTTATTTACAGTGATAAAAAAATCTTGGAACATTTTTGTTGTTGTATAAATAACATAACTTCTACTCATCAATAATTCCCTAGTATGCGTCTCTTCATTAGATAATTTATTAAGTGTACTATATGGATGTCAGTTCCCAAGAAGGTGAGACTGGGAAAAAGGGAACATAGGTGTCTGAAAGTTTTGTTTAATATTGCTGTAGAACCAAAGACTTAAACTATATGTTTTAAAGCTCCATTTGTTTGCACTGACTTAATTGAGTTATTTGAAACAAAAGCATATTTCATACATGTTTTAAATAACTGGCCTTGAATGATTTCCAGGGATATGTAGTGTGTCCGTCTGAAAAAAGGTTCCTTCTGCTCTTCACATTCCTCAAGAAGAATCGGAAGAAAAAGCTGATGGTATTTTTCTCGTCATGTATGTCTGTGAAATACCACTATGAACTACTCAACTATATCGACTTGCCAGTCATGGCCATTCATGTAAGTATTTTCTTAAGTTAACCCTTTCAAACCAGCTTTCTCTTAAAGCTGGTCTTTTAAATATGCACCTGAAGAACAAGGTTTCTGTCAGTGAGATGGAGTTGTCTGTTAAAAGGGCATTTTCCATCAAACATCAAGTTTAGAGATTCCAAGTTTGCTCACTGAAAATGATTTCATCACACTTCCATGTTTTGGAGGTAGTGGAGCTTTTCATTGTCTATGTGGAAATTAATGTTACTGTTGTTTTTTAGTTTAGCATTAGTCCTTGCTTAATAGTCTCCCCTTTACTAAGCAAGCCACCTGGGTAGATATATTTGGTAGAATTTGCAAAAAGGAAACAATAATTCTTTTTTGCCACACACTTCAGGCATCTCTTCAGTTGGTAATTGTTTTTTAAATGTTGACTTCCGTTGCGTCCCCACTTGGATACGTGTTTTTATTTTGTTATATTATCACAACTGCAGCCCTAAATAGTTGGGAATATGGACTAATTGTATATTTGATTTAAGGTGATAAATACCTTATGAAACAAACATAATTGAGTTGTTAACTCACCTCAGTGTGTTTTGTTTGTTTTGGGGGTTTTTTTGGTCCTCCTAAGGTCTTTGTGCTGCATTCTGAATGGAAGTGCTAAATCGGGGGTGAGGAGGAAGGAATCTTACCATTCTTCTGTTTCTCTGTAATCTTGCAAGTCTTACTGTTTTACTCTCTGATCCTTCAAACAATTAGGCATATCCTTAACTTTAAGCCCTTGAATTAGTCCCATTGCATTGTGTGTTCGGAGGATTGAGCACTTATTGCTTTAGAATGTACAATGTAACCTCCTCCAAAGTAACATTTATGTTGCTCTATGCTGTACATCAGCCTGCTTTGTTTATGCACTATGAAAATGGTTCTGCTTTTAAAAGCCATGGATGTGTGGGTATGTATGAGTCGGTTAGATGGAAAGATGCTTTAACACATTGCTTTAAATCTTCTTAGTAACCACACACTGTCTGAGAATATATTTCTTGTGTCTATGTAAAGCTATAATTCTGAAGGCTGATTTGCAGAATTTTTTCGTTGTTAACTAATTCAATCCTGAATATGTTTTCTCCTAGGGCAAGCAGAAACAAACTAAACGGACCACCACATTTTTCCAGTTCTGTAATGCAGATTCTGGAATACTTTTGTGCACTGATGTAGCTGCCAGAGGACTGGATATTCCTGAAGTTGATTGGATTGTCCAGTATGACCCTCCAGATGACCCAAAGGTAACTTGTCTCCTGCAAATGCTTCTGATTTGTCTTTAACGTTCCACACTTTTGGAGAAAGTATGGACTTAATTACCCTTCTATAGAAAACTGTTAGGGCTCAGGCAGGGTTTGCATCAAACAACTGACTTTCTATTGTTGTTCCTGGAAAATGCTTGATTTTACAATTCATGTGCTGAATGCACCACTTCTTTGAAGCATTCAGCATGCTTTTAAAATGATTGCCTGTTGGAAAAAATTATGTGTACTTAGACTTTTAGTTTAGTTAATTTTAAAAATGAGTCAAAAGAAGTATAAGGTTGCATGCTTGACCTTAAGTCCCCCTGACAATTTTTGTGATTTTTTTTTTAAGTCCCTATTTTCCAGTTTAGTTTTTTTTCCTGTTACGGTGTGAAAGACCCATACAAACAACTGCACAAAGTAATCAAACTGAAAAAAAAAATAGAAAAATTAGTTACAGTAATCATAGATGTTGGCTATAACAATAATAAGTAAAATATTTTCAAATGGATTTTTTTTAATTGAGTGTCTCTTCATCAAACCTAGTGCTTCAGGTTTGCAGCTCTTGGTTTCTTTATCAGTAGATTTCAATGTGATGAGCAGAATTTACATCATTATGGATGAGAGACTCCATAGCTGCATTACTATTAAGTTTGTTTTTCTGTTAGGCTATTCACATTTGCAAGAGTCAAAAGCAGATCCCATTGACCCAGGACCATGGAAATATTTATTTTGCATGGTGTTAAATGTTGAGTTTGATCATCATCTACACTGATATTAGCATATTCTGGAGATAGTAATAGTGTTAATTTTAAAGAAATTACTTGGCATAAGAATTTTGATTTCAAATTATTACATTTTTAACTATTCTTTTTCCAAAAAGGAATACATTCATCGTGTTGGTAGAACTGCCAGAGGTATAAATGGCAGAGGACATGCTCTACTCATTTTACGACCAGAAGAATTGGGTTTCCTTCGTTACCTAAAGCAAGCCAGGGTAAAGTCGTGTATAGTATTTTACTATGCTGCTGGAATTTTTTGATGTAGAAACTGTAATGATTAATCAAGTGTTTCAGTATTTTAACCGAAACCCATTTTATTGCTTAGAAAATGTTTAACTGAATAATTTAATAGAAATGCAAGTGGCCACCGCAATAGAAACTAAATAATCATTTAAATTCCAGTGTAGCTGGAATCACTTGACAATGCAGCTTTACGATGTGCTGTAAAAGGGAAAAAATGTTTCTGAGAGTCCTCTACCAAAGCCACTAGGTACGTGGTGCTCCCAACAAAAACAAGGAAGACACAACCCTAGTAATATATTTTTAAAAGTCTCTATTTTAAGAAATGGCAGGAAAAAAATCACAAGTTTCAGTCAGTAGTATATCAAAAGACAGGACAGCTGGTAAACTTACCAATTCCTCATTGGTAAGTTTATGCTCTAATAAATTTGTTAGTCTCTAAGGTGCCACAAGTACTCCTGTTATTTTTGCGGATACAGACTAACACGGCTGCTACTCTGAAACAATTCCTCATTTGTTTTCTCAGCCCTGAGTCACTGCCACATTTCATTACCATAAAGGAGAAATGTCCCTTCAATGAGAAGAACATTAGTGTAAATATTGCTGCTAATGATGTGCTCTGATTAAAAACCTGATATTTCTATAGCAGCAGGAAAGAGACTGAAATGCCTTCAAAATACCTATCTCAAGCCTTTATTCATATAGAAAAAGTGGTTCACTTTTTCCATCGTTTTCAAGTTCAGAACCTGACTGTGGAAAACCCACTATTCTCACCCTGGTGATAGTTGACTGCTTTTCATTATTCAAATAATGTCCTTTAAAAGTTCCAGTAAGTATTTTTGCAGGGCTTTTTGCTGCAAAGCATTCTATCTGCATATTCTTAACTTGCTGTCCTTTAGAACTTGTTTACATTAGAACATTTTGCTATTTTAATTATACCAGTATAGTTAAAGTGGCAAAACCACATAGTGTGGACCACAATTATATGGATATAAAAGTGTTTATACTGGTGTAAGATATTATGCTAGTGTAACTGTGTCCACAGTAGGGCATGTTACCAGTATTAAAGTTATACACCTCTACCCCGATATAACGCGACCCGATATAACACGAATTCGGATATAGCGCGGTAAAGCAGCACTCCGGGGGGGGGCAAGGGGTTGCGCACGCCGGTGGATCAAAGCAAGTTCAATATAATGCGGTTTCACCTGTAATGCGGAAAGATTTTTTGGCTCCCGAGGACAGCGTTATAGTTATACCAGTATAACTTTTTCTAGTGTAGATGGGGCCTTAGTTACCATTTTCTTTAGGTGAATGCTGTAACTTTTACTTATACCTTCTTAAATAGGCTATATAATACTGTGTAAGTTATCTAAACACCCTTTTTTTTGTGTGTGTGTGTGTAGGTACCATTAAGTGAATTTGAATTTTCCTGGTCCAAAATTTCAGACATCCAGTCTCAGGTATAAAGTTATTTCATATTAGTTCTCTGAATTTTTACATGAAAACGATTATAGGTATAGACTAGCCTGCTCTTACAAAGCAATTGAAGGTTTAAAGAAATTGTGGAAATGTGCTTACATTATTTGAAAGATTCCTCTAGATATTTGCTCTTAAGTGCTAAGCCCTCATGTCATTACAGCTATCCATGACTTTATTATGACACCATGTTATAATTTCAGATACATTTTCATTTGAAGTATCAAATTCTGCCCTCATAACGTACAGGTTACCCGTCATTGACTTCAGTGAGAATGAACATATGCCTGTTTAGAAATAGGTCTTTTTCTTTTTTTAAAATATGACAGTTTAATCTGCCACAGTAATTTTAAGTATATCTTTGACTTTATGAATAGAGGTTTATATTTGTGGATAAAGTGTGTGTACCTAGCACAATAAATGTAGGGTTTTTTTTCCCTTACTGAATAAATGTACGTGTTCCATTTACTTTTCAGTAATTTAATACTTCATAAAAGGATTACTCTGTACCTCTACAGGAACAGGAAAATCTAGAAATGACATTTGTAAATTCTATAATGCATAGTAGGAACCTGTTTAACTGGCCTGATTTACATGCTACCATAATCCAGTGGAAGATAGATCTGTTTAATGTTCAGCTATAAGGTGACGAGCATGGAGTAGGAATCTAAGTAGACTAGAATAGGCATTTTTTGTAAATGTGGGAAGAATTCCATGTTATATGTACATACATTCAGTAATAAAAATGACTAATTTGAATTACATTTTAGAAAAAAAAGATTTTAAAATTTGGAGTGAGCTGTTTTTCAGTTAATACATAAATGTTCTTTTTATGCAATAATTTTTCTATAAATATGATTTTTCAATTGGCTTGAAATCCTGACTCAGCAAGATCATGGTTTGACTTAGAGCGTCAGAACTGATGAGCTCACCGTTCAGTTTGTGTTCTGCTTAAGTTGAGTTGAATTTCAGAGAGAGGCTCTGTTTATTTTTCAGAAGGTTGTCACTTTTGATTCTAAATGCAGAAACTAGTGAAGCAGTGTATTTGGGCACTGGCAGTTTTTTGGTCTATTATTTTTGTGGAATTTTGCAGTCTTTTTTTAATATTTGTTGTTAGTTGGTACACGGAGAACAATAAGTCTTGTCAATTCTAAATAGTAAAAACCTTCAATTTAAGGAGAAAATTCAGATGTGCATCAAGGGAGAAGCTAACATTGCCTGTTTTAGTGGTAGAATCTAGCAACATATGCATATCTTCATAGGCCACCTTTGTCCATTAATTTCAAGCTCCCTAGTTTTAAGATTTGTTTGTATCATCTAAATATAGCTATAAAGTTAAGCTAAAGAGAATGCATTCAGACAGTGTAACTCATTATTTTTGCAATACTTTTTAAGATTACTTTTGGAGGCTATGTAATGTAATTCAATTTGTTTTTTCCCCTCTGATTTATAAAGACACATTGAACTATTACAGCGAAATACAAATTTATCAATTTTTCTGAAGTGAATATTATGGTTAATGTAACTCGTTGCAAATTACAAGCAAAATGAGTTATTTGCTGTATAATTTATAAACTGGTTACAGCCATAATTGGATACAACTGTCTTGCCTTTCTTTTTCCAGCTTGAAAAATTGATTGAGAAGAACTATTTCCTTCACAAGTCAGCCCAGGAAGCATACAAAGCATACATTAGAGCTTATGACTCCCATTCTCTGAAACAGATCTATAACGTCAATAACTTGGATCTACCCAAAGTTTCCCTTTCGTTTGGTTTCAAAGTCCCTCCGTTTGTTGATCTCAGTATCCTTTTATCACAATGTGTCAAAACTAATTTATCTATCTGCTTAACATTTCTAATATGCACATCACTGAAGTATCCAAGTGCAAATGATAGTTTTACTATTAATTATCTAAGCATGTCCTAACCCTAAGAGAATAGTTTTATAGAAGAAGTTAACCAGTTATTTGCCAGTTTTAATATTTGTTCATGACTATGTATGTATGGCAGGGCAAGAATAACAGCATTTTAATTTTTGCATATATAGTGGATCTGGGAATATTACATGTATATTCTTGAGAGTAATTTCCTCTTTTACTAATGTGGGGTTTGCACAATGAGATACATACTTCAGTGTAATGGTTGTGGCATATTGTCCTGGGGAAAGAAAAGTATAGGGACTGCTCAAATTGTTTCAGAACTACTGGGGGTAAAGGCTGACCCATTTATAGCTTTAGTACAGTCCATTGTGTGAGAAGGAACAGAGTTAAACAATTTGAAAGAAGGAAAAATAGAAAACAATCAAAGGAATAACAAACACTAGGTGAGTTTTTAGTTTGACAGGTTTTCTCCACCCTTGCGTCCACTAAGTTTTTGCTCTGTAAAATGCCAGGCACACTGTATTATTCTTTCCCCCTGAAAACATCCCACCATACTGAAAAATGTGACAGTTAAGTTGGTTTAATGTTTATTGTCTGTATTCCTTAACCAAAAATTCTTAGATGTGAACAGCAGCCAAGGTAGAAGATTGCAAAAAAGAGGCGGAGGTGGAGGATTTGGTTACCAGAAATCCAAGAATGTCCACAAATCTAAAATCTTCAAACACGTTAACAAGAAAAAGTCAGACAGCCGGCAGTTTTCTCGTTGAAGCTGTCCATTGAAATGACTTTCGTCATTAAAATAGACTCTCTCTTGGTGAAAATAATCTTACAGATATTTCCTTTGCAAATTGCTCAGGTTTAAGCTGTGCTCTGTTTAAATTTTAAAATTTTACATTTGGTTTCTGGCCATATCTTATAACTCATTTCAAAAGCATTTACGTAGGAGAAAACAGACTGAGAAAACTAAGCGGTTTTGGAAACTTTCGTCGCAAAGGAGAGGATAGCTGGATGTAACCTTTTTTACTATAAATAAGTTAAACAAATTGTTCCTGAAAATAGAACACATTTTTCAGTGTTTTTTTCTATAAGATATTCTCCCTTTCTTCCTCACTCCACCCTCTAAGCACCCATCAAAAAAGGCAATTCTGAATACACTATGGTTGTGCATAGCAAGAGTCCTTCAGAGTATTCAGAAATTAAAGGGGAGATGGCAGGTCGCTGAGACTATTTTTACAGCACAAAATAAAAGATCCTTGTTTACTTGGGTCACTGGACTTCTTTATAAAGATACAAAACTCATTGCTTTTTCTAGTAAATACGATGAAGAATATGAAAATTCTTGACGAGCAGAGAATTTCTATGAGCATAATGTGTTTTTAAACCATCAAGGAAAACACTTTGGTCTGTGTATCAGAGAGTACAAAGGCAAGACTACAAAAGCAAACTTAATAGTATATATTATGTGACATGCTTGAACTGCTTTTTGATATTATGTTAATATGCTAATTTATATTCCAGAGGAGCAATCTGTTTGCTTCAGCATCTTCTCTCAAATTTAGATTTAAATTTAACCGTCTCATATAATTTCTAAAATATATTCTGTTAAAACAAGAATATGCAAATAAAATGATACACCTTAATTTAATTTGTAGTATCCTTTATGAAGAGGGTACAACAAGAACTGTTGCAACTATATTTTGTAACAGTGTATTACTTTTTAGTAGCCATTCCTTGGATCAGTGGTGAGTAAAGCCAAAGATATAGTCACAGAATTGAGTGACTGCAACACAGTGTATGTAAGATTTAGAAAGGTGAAGTAGGGTGTAAATATAGGGAGATCTTGGAACGAGAAGTGGAAAAGACAGAACATACAGGGTAAGATACAGAATACACATTATTGGGAAGGATGAGGTGGGGAAGGGTAACCCATTATGGTTGTAAGAGCGAGGGCAGTAAATTGATTGACAGTATTACAATTAAATACTTTGCACAGTGGACAATACACAACCGACTTAGTCCTTTAAATTGCAGAGTATGGCAGGGCATGTATGTTCACTCTGGTGGATAGATTTAATCATTGGGCTAATTTTTCATGTTTCTCCCCAATACCACTGCCCTGGTAGATAAGTAGTAGTCTCATAAGACCACTGTGAGGTAGGGAAATAGCATTATCCCTCTTTCAAAGATGCTAAGTGACTTGCCCATGCTGCTAGGGTAAGTCAGTAAAAAAAATCAGAACCACAGAATCCTGATTCCATACCCCTGCAGCATATCTCTCTCTGTGTAGCAGCTCAAATTTCATTTTACCCTCCCCACCACTCCCAAAATGAGGTAGGAATTTCCCTGACACTCAGACATTCTGTTTTTCAATCTTAATACTGATGTATAAAAGTGAACAGATTGTGAATGTGTTAATTTGAATATAGTTAATTCACTAAAACAGGCAATACGTTTTTCAATCAGCAAGTCAGACGTAAAAGTGAAAGACTTTGTATAGGAAGGCTTGACTCCTTTGTTTTATGGAGGGAACCGATTAGTGTTGAGAGAAGGAGCATGACCATTCTATTATCACTATTATCCTATAAATAATTAAACACATACCTGTAGCACTATGAAGAAACATTTTTTTAATCTGGCCCTTTTAAGGCTAAACTCAGCTACAAATTTTTAAAAAATAAATTTGTCAGTTAAGAAGTTTGGATTTCTGATACATCAAGTTGTTTGGATTTAAAGGCTTAAAGCTTCACTGGTTGCAATGAGGAGCAGAAGCTGTTCTTTAAATTAAAACTGCATTGATCAGATCTCTCTCTAATACCTAGCACAGTGGGGCACTGATCCTTGACTCCAGGTTATATTCTTATACAAATAATTGTTTAAAAGTCTCTAACATGTTTTAGAAATACCTATGAAGTATATAACACCATAATATGTAAGGGTTTGTCTAGATGTGAAAGCTACCCAGTTTTGCAAATGGGAGCTGAACCCAGAACTCCTGTGTGTTAGATACAAGCCTCTCTCCTTTTAATATTTTCAGAACTGAATGCTGTCAGTGAGCAATATTTCACTCTTCCTTTATACAAAGAAAGTTGTCTTATTCAAATCTAGTTTTTAATAAAGGAAGGCAGTCTCTTACTGAGTGTGTGCTATCCTAAATTTTTCTTTTCCTTAGCTGAAAACTATTATTCCTAGTTTTATCTCTTTCTGCTTCCCTAAACAATTCCTCTCCCTCGTTGTTGAAGTCAATGGGAGTTTTGCCACAGACTTGAGTGGGACCAGGATTTCACCCTTAGTTCATAATCTTTTCTCAGCTGTCACATCCTCCAGCCCCATAATCAGAAAACAATAGCAAGTGATCTCTCTCCATTTTGTCTACATCTTTCTATTGGTTAGATGCCCAGAGTTGAATTCATTGCCTTTAACTGTGATCTTGTGAAAGCCATGGAGAGAGAGAGCTCCTGCTCTTGAGTCTTCTGTGAATTCAGCTTAAAAATAAGAGTGCTGTCCACTCACAGGTTCACCTTTCTGGAAGTTGAAAACTAATTGTCCCATACCCAGCTGCACAGCCCCCAGGCCGACCCTGCCTCTTTTGCAGTGTAGCTATGCAGCCAATACTAAAATCTAGCACAATGAAAACTAAGTACATGTGTTCAGTGTAAAATAGTATCAAAAGAAATAAAGGGGCCACTCTGCTGGTTGTATTTTCATATTTAATGAAATAAAACTTCCTTTAAAACATGTCACTGAATTTTCATTCTGCCATACCTGAGAGCTTCAGGAACCGGAATACATTGCCATAGAGTTTGGGATCAGCTTGCCCTGGAAGAGGACATCTTTGCCAACAGCTTGGAATGCACACTTTCCATATTGAGGGACCATACTTGGTTTTACTTAAAAATCCTAGATTTATTGCACCCATGCTGTATCTATGGGAATACTTACATATTCCACTATTTCATGTTCAGTTTCCTGATTAATCAGAAGAGTAAGTCCAGAGGTGAGTGTACATATGTACTGAAAGACAAGGACTGCAGCTCACTGCATTGTATAGATATCCTTTCTGGTTTATGCATCGTTAATGAAAAATACATCTTATAATAGAATATCTGCTCATTCAGATCAGGCATCTGTTTCTACAAGGATGTTACTATACGTTTCAAAGATCAAACTGATTGGAAATCTACAGTTTCCTTTACAGCTTCCCGTTATCAATCTTGTGAGCAGTTAATAGACCTCAGCCATCAGACTCTCAAGGCTTGTCTCATAAGAATGACTGATAGGTTGCGAACTAATATTGTATTCCTTGAGAAATTGCCTCCTCTCTCTTCAAGAACCTTGACAAAGAAATTGGACTTTTTAAGCTAGTTAAAGGGGTGATCAAAACTGGAAGAAATTTTTTTGACATTTTCCAGAACAAGTCCATAGAGGAATTTTCCAGTGCCTAGATACTACTCATAAATGTGAAAGAATTTGTCATGATACAATCACCTCTCTTATGAATGCTGTAATACGGTGCAGTCCTAGACAGGCATAAAAAAAACCCTCACTTTCAAATCTTTCAGGGCGAAATGTCATAGGTAGACAGTGAAGATTTACTAACACAAAACAGCAAGGTTTTGGGGAGCTGGATGCAGGCTAGGACAGGTTTTTATCTATACTTGCTTCACCATAAATAGAAAAACACTTCTTAAAAACCCTGTTTCTTGCATAAATTGATGGCTTAATTTCATAATGAACAGTGAAATTCTAATGATTGAATTCACACTAGGACATTAAGGCCCTGATGCTGCAGTGCCTCATGCAGTGTGCAAAAGGTAGATGTTCATCCGGCTATAAGCTAAGTGTTAAGCATAGCTCTACACATCAGAGTAAGCGTCAGGCCGCTTCGTTCTTCATGAAGGATGTTCTGGAGCCGATATGAACCATGTTGAAGGTTTATCTAGTTCCCAAAAGCAGATTTTCAAAATAAAAGATCACATAATTGGCATAGCCTTGTTAGTACTCCCTTAAGAAGCCACAAATTGATTGAATGGCTTGGAGGTGATTTTCAGTCACTGCTGTAGCTGGTCCTCCCACATCAGGATTTGAGGCACTTTGACTAGGTCAACCAAGAGTTCTCCCTATCATTTCTTCTTTACCTGTTCTCTGGATTTACAGAGGCCTCTGGATTCCAGCCCTATCACTCCAAACTCTCAAACCAGCATTAAAGTCACTCTAAAATATTTGTTCTTTCCAAAGCTACAAGTGGTTCAAATTTTACTAGTGGTTTCAGTCACATCCATATCACGGGTCTGGATGAGGTTAAGAGAAACGTCTACATTTCTTTCCTACTTGAAATGGGTCCTTTAGAATCTCTCCAACCTTAATGTGGAATTGTGAAAAGATGAGGTAGGTTGGCCTTCTAATTAAGACACTGGGCAAAGATGCAAATGATCTAGGTTCAGTTCCCTGGTTTTGCCAGGGTTTTTTGGGGGGGGGGGGGCGGGGGAGGAGCAAGCCATTTAGGCTGTCTGCCTCACTTACCATATCTAAAATTGGGATGAAATTATCTTTATATATTTTTGTCTACTTAAACTGTAAATTATTTATAGTAGGGACTATCTTACTATGTGTGTTCAGTGACTAGAGCATATCTTAAGAATGTAAGAATGGCCACACTGGGTCAGACCAATGGTCTATCTAGCCCAGTATACTGTCTTCCACCAGCGGCCAATGCCAGATGCTTCAGAGGGAATAAACAGAACAAGACATTTATTGACTGATCCATCTCCTGTCATCCAGGCTCAGTTTCGGGCAGAGGTTTAGGCTAGTAGACATGGATGGAGCGATCCTCCCTGAACTTATCTAGTTCTTTTTAGAACCTTCCCTCTTATCCCATGACTGCTCAGCGTGCTTAAGGACCTTTGGTGAGGGACCTTGTTAAAGGCTTTCTGAAAGTCCAAGTAGGCTATTTTGACTGGATCTCCCTCGTCCACATGCTTGTTAACACCCTCAAAGAATTCTAACAGAGTGGTGAGGCATGATTTCTCTTTACAAAAGCCCCAATATATTGTGTTCAAACTATGTGTTTGATAATTCTGTTCTTTACTGTAATTTCAGACAATTTGCCTGGTACTGAAGTTATATTTATTGACCTGTAGTTGCCAGGATCACCTCGGAAGCATTTTTTAAAAATCAGTGTCACATTAGCTAGTCTCCAGTCATCTGGTACAGAGGCTGATTTAAGCGACAGGTTACATACTAGTTAGTAGTTCTACAATTTCATATTTGAGTTCCTTCAGAACTCTTGGGGGAATACCAGCTGGCCCTGGTGACATTACTGTTCAATTTATCAATTTGTTCCCAAACCACCTCTATTGACACCTCAATCTGGGACAGTTCCTCAGATTTGTCTCCTAAAAAGAATGGCTCAAGTGTGGGAATCTCCTTCACATCCTCTTCAGTGAAGACTAATGCAAAGAATTCATTTAGCTTTGGTTAGTTGGGCTCTCTCAGTGCTATCATGACACTGATCATCATCGAAGGTAATAATTCAATCAGTACAAAATGGTGAAATCACAAATCTATCCTACTCATCCTGTAGAAAAACACCATCCCACTCAAGAATTACAGTGGCTCTATTAAACAAAAGGTCAAGTATTCCATAGTACTACACCATAGCCCCAAACATTGCAGTATCATTACTAAGCTACAGTAGTAGATAATTAAAATAAAATTCTATAGTGTCTTTTGTCTGGAATCACCTTAAGAGTGCAGAGAAGCTCCCAGGCCATGCAAAATCTTGCACTGTGGGCCCCTAATGTCCTCCACAACCTCTTCCTTCTTGTAGCTGCCATTTTAAATATGCTTTGCTAAGGTGCTCTCCACGCTCCCCTACGAATGAGTGCTGTTTCCTCTAGGAATGCTAAACAGTGGTGCAAAAGGGTCATCATTAAAGTATCTACATGCATGTTATATTGTCATTTAAACTGGACATTCATTCCCAGGATATTGACAAACTCAGGGGCGTAGTAATGGCTACTGAGTCTTTGTCCTTTAGGTCATTGTTTCAAGATTATTAGACTAAAGCAGGAGTCGGCAACCTTTCATAAGGGGTGTGCCGAGTCTTCATTTATTCACTCTAATTTAAGGTTTCGCGTGCCGGTAATACATTTTAACATTTTAGAAGGTCTCTTTCTATAAGTCTATAATAAATAACTAAACTATTGTTGTATGTAAAATAAATAAGGTTTTTAAAATGTTTAAGAAGCTTCATTTAAAATTAAATTAAAATGCAGAGCCCCCCGGACCAGTGGCCAGGACCCCAGCAGTGTGAGTGCCCCTGAAAATCAGCTCGGGTGCCGTGTTCAGCACGTGTGCCATAGGTTGCCTACCCCTGGACTAAAGCATGTGATTCATTGTTGTTTTCTGTTACCAAGCTTGTGGTGAACATAAGTCCTTACATCATAGAGGTCGTTTAGCAGCCTACTGCAGCTGGGTTTGTGGTGGCATTTGAAGATAGAATACAGGCTGGTAAAATATTTTGGAGCTTTTGCAATGCTCCCCAACTCCACTCTCCCCCTATAGATCCTAGGACCCATGGAGCACCCTCCATAAGTAGAAAGGGGATAAATACTGCCATGGAGGCAGCAAAGCCATTCTGCACAGCTAGAATCCTGACCATGGACTGTCTCCTCTCCATGTGGATCTATGATTGGGTCCTGCATTATTATTAGTATAATAGCACTGACAGTGTAATGACAAGAGAGCACAGGCTGATTAGTGCTTGGCCTAAAACCTCTGCATGAAGGGCATGTCTGGTTCCAAAAACTGTAGTACGCCGATTACAGAGACAGGAACTAATCGAAGTTTAGATCTTAAAGAGCTAAGTCATTGATTCAGACTGATAAAGAGATTTGTGCCCTGCTTTTACAAGTTATCTGTAAAGCAAATAATGCAGAACATATACTTCTCTCAGGCTGCAAACTAATATTGATGGGATGCGTAGATCTTAACTTATTTCAATATGGGACTGAAAGGATCTGATTTTTTTCTTACAATGTGGGCTTGCAATCACTGTGTATACAATAAATATTTCCACATGCAAATGAGCAGCTATGCCTCTAACTACCTACTTTCACATGCAGATTCCAGGTTTGTGAATGAGATCAGTTCATACAAAGCAAGCATCTATGTGCCCATACTTTCACCTACCCTGACCCCACATCAAAATCAAAGCTCCTAGTGATAATGGAATTCGTACATGTAGATCAAGGGCAATACATGAGCCCTACTGTGGAATGGTCTTAGTGAGTTTTTCACTAAAAAGATGCTACTTCCAGCAACGTTGGAACTCAGCAGTGAACATTAAGGAGAGTCTCCCCACAGATATAGAATGAGTTCGCGGCAAAGTCTTCTACTGGTGGAAAAACACTTTTATGTTTAGCTGTAAAACTTTGTTGAGGTGCCAAATCTGTCTGGGTCAGATCCACAAAAGTACGTAGGCATCTGAGTCCCAGGTCTGGCTCCAATTCAATACACAAGACTCCTGCCAAACACGCTAGGTGCCTTCACTTGATGCCTACGTTTTTCAAAGTAGAAGTTCTCTAGGTGCCTATGATTCAGCCTCTGGGCAAGCACATTGCAGCCTCCCTCTAGGCATCCAGACACTTATCTTCTGCCTAAGCCCTAGAGCAGGCCTGCACAACATGCGGCCCGGGGGCTGCATGCAGCCCACGTGGGCTCACTGTGCAGCCCGCGGGAGGTGAGTAGGTGGGCTCACTGTGCGGCCCGTGGGGGGTGAGTAAGCAAGCGGCGGGTGAGGGAGGGGGCTGAGGAGGTGAGCGGGCAGGCAGTGGAGGGGGGGCAGGTGAGCCAGCGGCTGAGGAGGTGAGCAGGCAGGCAGTGGCGGGGGGGCAGGTGAGTCGGCGGCAGGGGATGGGGGCTGAATAGGCGAGCGGGCGGGCAGTGAGTAGGCGAGCCAGGGGTGGGGGGTTGAGGAGGCGAGCGGCAAGTCGGTGGCTGACCTGTTCTACTGATCTGGCCTGGCTCCCATCCCCTCTCCAAGGGTTGCAGCTGTCTGGAGGTGCCTGCCTTCCACGCCTTCCTCATTCACACCTCATTCATTCAACAGGGCAATTGATTACAAAGTGGGGGGAAGATCTTATTCTACTTCTAGCAAAAAGACATTTTTCTTTTATCTTAATTGTACTACCTTAGGGACCCGCTATAACATATTACCAAGGTTCAATACCGCTGTTTCGGTGGGGTGGCACTGGGGGGAGTGGTTTGGTGGTGCTGGGGGGGTGTTGTGTTTCGGGGGGGCTGGGCGGCGCTGGGGGGAGGTTTCGGCGGCGCTGGGGGAGGGGTTCGGCAGGGCCGGGGGGTTTCGGCCCTCAGCTGTTTTCTTTGGAGTAATATGGCCCTCACCGCTTTACGAGTTGTGCACGCCTGCCCTAGAGTGAGCCATAAACTGGGGGAAGACAGGCATGCAGCTGCTGAGTGGCACGCAGGGGCACATCCAGCAGGCAGGCTTAGAGGGCACCTGCCAGATCTGGTCCCATTCAAAACGAGGAGGAAAAGGTACTGCCACTGCCACTCACTTTATAACTTTTAGGCCAGCGGTTAAAGCACATGCCTGGGATGTGGGAGACCTAGGTTCAATTCCCCCCCACCTCTGCCAGAGGGGGAGAAGAGAGACCCCTGTTCAAATCCTATCTCTTAGGAAAGTGCTCTACTGAGCTATGGGACATTCTGACATGGGGCTCCCTCAGTCAGTTCAGTTAAAGGTGTTCCACTGTGGACACATAGTGAAAGAGTGACTGGATCCAGGCGCTCCCATTTCCAGGTGGGTGCCCTAACCACTGAGCTATAGAGAGTATGTTGACATACCAACGTGAGACCTGGCTTGGGCCTGGACTCAAGCCTAATCCTCCTTGCGTCCACACACCAATTATTTTAATTTAGGGCTCAAACCTAGGGTCCCAGGACCCTCTAGGGCTGGAAGGTCTGAGTCCATGTTAAGCTGGGACCTAGGGTCTGAGCCCTATTCCTTTCCATAGACGCAGGAACTAGGGGTGCAGGGGGTGCTGCAGTATCCCCAAGTTTTACTGTTAAAAGTTTCTGCTGCTGTCAAAACAAAGCTAGCATTATTTTGCTATTCTTGAGAATCCAGGAGCTTTCCGACCCCCTGTGTAGGAATTGCACTTTTTTCACATTGCTTTTTAAGACACAGGGTTTACAGTCTTGTTAGCTGACTTTCAGCACCCCCACTATAAAAAAGTGTTCCAGCACCTCTGTTCCTTTCCTGTGTGCACGCGGCCCCAGCTTGACTTGGGTCCCAGATGTCCTTTGGGTGTATCCCAGAGTTCCTTGCTAACAGAAGCTACGCCTCCCTTTGCAAATGGCAGCAGCTCAGATCAGTGTTAACCCATTGTCTTCTGAATACTGGTCTCCAAGCACGCTATCAGCGAGCCTGCAGGGTTTTCAATGGAGACTGATCAGAAGCTTTTTGCAAAGAGAGCTGCTGCCCGGTCACAAGAGCACAGCGCCCAGTGTACCCCTGTACACATGCCCCTGCTCTGTGGCTGAATGGTTTCATTTAATCTTACTGGCAATTGGGGAGACTTTCCCTTTAGTTTTGAAAATCCCAGCTTAAATAATGAGCTCTTATTCTCACAAGCTACATAAAATTAACCTGTGCGTCAGTTGCAGTTCTGATACAATTATCAAAGGCAGAGGTGCTCCCATTGCTAACAAAATTAATAGGACTTAGCAGTTACATGATAAATATTTCAATTCCCCATAGAACTTTTTCCTCCACACAAAACTATGCTACCGCCTTGTAAAGAGTTCTTGTTCTTTCCCAAAGCTGTAAATCATTCTGACAAACTTCCTACATCTGCATCAATTCCATTGCAGTATATGAAGAACCAGTACTTACAGTGCGAATTTTGTGTGGATCTCTTTGTAAAGCATACTGGTTTTCCAAAGTAAGTAAGAAAACACTGAGCAAGTTTCATTCCATTCTGCACTCTCTATTCACAAGAGGTCCTTTTGCTGGATATATTTTAAAATACATCTTTGAAGAGAGAGAAAATACAAATCACGTTCAGTGTTGCCCCACGCAACATCCTAAAACTAAGTGTTTCTATGATCCTAGTTATAAAAATTAAAAGTTCTTTGGAAATGTAAACTGTATATAAACCACATTTGCTATGAAAATAGCAATCAGGAATGTGCAAAATTGGGTCCGCTATTTAGTTGTAACTGTGTCTCCCTGACATGGATTGTTAGCATAGCCTACTCCAGCACAGGTCGGAGTCCGCGGATGCCTTAGAAAATAGAGAGGTAATGAAGGAACTAGTTTAGGGAAATATAAAATGAGGACAGCTGCATCCCTGACAAAGTCAACTGTCTAAGAAGAAGTCCATGTAGGAGTTAAAAGGACTCAAGGTAGCAGGTTGCAGTGCAGAGCATATTGTAAAGAGCTTGAAGACAGAAAATGTTAATTATTTTTTAAGGACGTGACCATGCTCCATTCAAGTCAATGGAAAAACTGCCATTGATTTGAATGGTGCACGATGAAGCTGTTAGTGGAGGGCACAGGCCTTGTGATGAGTTTTCTATACAGCATCTGCTTTGTGGGATTTCTTTGGGTGGTATTTGGTGATAGGTTACAGACTGGAAAAATGTTTCAGAGCCTGGGCAATACTCCCCCCATCCCAGAGCCAACAAAACACCCTCCACAGAGACTGGAGAAAGGGTGAAAATGGTGTCAGGGAAACAACAAAGCCCCTTTCTGCACAGCTAGAATACAGAGCATGGACGGTCTCCTCTGCACATAGATCTAGGAGCTATAATTGGGTCTTTTATTATCAGTAGTATAATAGCATTGATAGAGTAATGACAAGCAAACACAATCTAATCAGTGCTTGGCCTAAGATCCCTGCATCATATGACGTCTGATTCTAGGATTTTTAGTTGGCCCACTACTGAGATGGGAGCTAGTCACAAAGTTACAAGCTTCCTCCAAAAGTTCAAGCTGGTTGGATGCTGGTTAAGGTCCATACCGTCTATAAATTATCCTTCTAACAGCGTGGCACTGATCTCTCACGAGTGCCCACTGGCCGAGTGTGTTTGTCTGCACTCTCTTAGTCTGCAGCGACCCCGGTTGGTGGTTTCTCAGGCAGTTTTGCATGACTCAGCCCTCCAGCCAAGTCACACACATAGTCGGTCTGTGAAACAAAACAGACCCCTTCCAGGGTATACAGGCCAATGGGGGTCTATCCCAGTATCCATCTGTTGGTATCTCTGTAGCCCTCCCTGGGCTCAGTCTTTAAATAGTCTCATAGACTCAGACTCATAGACTTTAAGGTAAGAAGGGACCAATATGGTCATCTAGTCTGACCTCCCGCATGATGCAGGCCACAAAAGCTGACTCACCCACAACAGAATCTTCCAGCCTGCGACCCCTGCCCTATGCTGCGGAGGAAGGCGAAAAACCTCCAGGGCCTCTGCCAATCTACCCTGGAGGAAAATTCCTTCCCGACCCCAAATATGGCGATCAGCAGAACCCCGAGCATACAGGCAAGATTCTACAGCCGGACCCTCATTTTACCCGCGATGGCCCGTTAATGCCTAATTGACTAAAATCACATTATCCCATCAAACCATTCCCTCCATAAACTTATCAAGCCTAATCTTGAAGCCGGCCCTGGTATGGGGCTGTGCCCCCAGGGCTTCCTCCCTGCAGACTCTTCACCCTTTCTGGATCTTTCTAGCTCCAGCTGTTCTTCTATCTTCAGTCCCAGCAGCCAGCCAGGAGCTCCCTTTTGCTCCCTCCGTCCCTGCCAGCAACTGATCTGTCCTTGGTCCTACTGCTCTTTCAGCCAGCCATTAACACAGTCCTCACTCCTTCAGCTCCAGGAAGCCACTGAGTGACTCCGCCCCTGCAGCTCCTTTTATGAGAGACTGCTGGGCCCTGATTGGCTGCTCCCTGTGCAGTCTCTCTAGGCCACTTGGAGGACTTAGCTCCATTGCTCCTTTCAGGGATGGGGTGTAGTAGGACCCTGAGGCCTCCTGCAGGAGGCCTCTGGGTCTGGTACACCCTGTCACAATCCTATTTCTGATTTTTTTGTGATTTCTATATTTATAAAAGTTTTACAAAAACAGATTCCCGTTTCCCATCTCTTATCCCTTCTTCCCTGAGCTCATGAACCACTGCGTCCGTAGAAGGAAAGATAATGCCACTTTGCATTCACGGATCATTCCCTTCACCTACTCCCAGGTCCTTTGCAATAACATAAATTATAAAAAAGTAATGAAACAGTTGTTGATATCAGTTATCAAGTAAGAATGCCAAATATGCCTTTTGGAGGTGACAGGAAATTGAGTTAGAAGTTGCAGCCTTGACATAGACTGTGGCTTCAGTAGTCATTAAAATAGCAATGTAATCAAAGCATTTATACCCTGCTTCAAGAAGGCAGCATTTTGCAATACTGTAACTGCAAATTGAACTAAAATATGGTCTGTTGTTTACTTCCATTGTTCTACAGAAGAAGCAAGACACATTTATTTGTATATTTTACCCCTTTCACTTAGCATTTCAGTTGCTTTCCCATTATTTATAATATGTGAATATCTGGAAGTCTCTTCACTTTCTTTTTAAACCATCTCCTCCTTCTCAAATCACAGCCCGGTTCTTGAGGTGCTATAATGGGTTGCCATAGCAATCTTATAAAGCACCAGGACTTTGCGTTCATGGAATGAGAGAGCAGCCAAATGATTATCAAGGAGAAATAAATTCTGCTCAGACATTATGCAGTTACTGAAAAGGAAGTATTAACACAGAGCTTGGCCACCTCCTCCCAATGAGAAACATACAAAAGGGGTGCGTAGGGGGTTAGGAATCTCAAGGAGGTTGATCTCACAGAGTTAGCAACTACTCTCAACTGAAGACGAGGCCTACCTGTCCCTTCAGGTGCGATGAGTTTGGGGGACTGTGGAAGAATCTGGTGGGTGTGTCATCCCACCCCTGTAGGGGAAGGTGGATTGTGTAAGATTAGCTTCTCCCCACTGTTAATAAGCCATGCTGGTATGTTGATAAAAGGCGGTCTGGGGTCCAAAAAGGGAGATGAGGCTAATAAATCCCTTGTTTACAGTTATAACATTAAATAGTGATCCGGGGTTCCACGTCAAGTTATTGTTGGGTTATTCCAACTGTAACAATCATCATTAATTGGTTTAAACCCATTTATGAAACATATAGGAAAAGAAAGAACAGTTAAAAATGGAACCTAAAGAATCAAGTATGGCTTTTATTTTAATAATTTCCCGTACTCGCTGTAGCTGTACAGAGTCTCATATAAGGGGAAAATCTGTGTTTGACAGTCGTTTTAGATGGCATTTAAAGATGGCAATAACTCTTCTCTTTGCAGGGAGAGAGAAAGTTAGATTAGATGGTCTTGAGCTGCTGGTGAACTCCGATCTTGTTTCCTTTAAGACACATACCCAAAAAGGAGAAAAGAAGGATTGCGAAAGACAGAGCATGTGGCTTCTGTCTCTGATGCTCCCTCTTGGTTGCAACGAAATTAAGGTATGCGGTTTTATCAGCCACTCTAAAACCTGGCAAACTTTTACTGGCACTAGATTATTTCAGACATTGTTTTTGGTTTGCTTTTCTGATCAGCATGGCAAAAGGTAGAATTGTCTTAACCAGTTAAGCCAGGCTCTCATTAGATAGAAGGCAAAAAAGAGAAAGATAGGAAAAAGAACAAAATTAGGTAGGAAAGGAAAATGACAAGAGGGAGGATGACAGCAGGAACCTCAGGTTCACATTTTAGATGAAGTTCAGGATTTAGTCAACACCAGTGCAGGTGATGATGGCAGCTGGTTCCCTTTCTTTAGCTAGGTTTGTGTGTTACTCAAAGTCGCCGCATGGTGACTTGCCTGCCTCGTGCGAAGGTTGCGGATCTCTCAAGACATCTAGATAGACTTATGTGTAGTGCTTGGGAGGATCTGGTGGTCTTGGTACATGTAGGTACCAATGACATAGGGAAGGATAGAGGAGACGTCCTGGAGGCCAAATTTAGGCTGCTAGGTAAGAAATTGGAGTCCAGGACCTCCATGGTAGCATTCTCTGAAAGGCTTCCAGTTCCACGCGCTGGGCCAGTTAGACAGGCAGAACTGTAGAGTCTCACTGTGTGAATGAGACGATAGTGTAGAGAGGAGGGGTTTAGATTTATTAGGAACTGGGGAAACTTTTGGGAAAGGGGGAGCCTATACAGGAAGGATGGGTTCCAAAATGGAACCAGATTGCTGGCAATTAAAATTAAAAAGGTTGTAGAGCAGTTTTTAAACTAATGGCTGGGGGAAAGCCGACAGGTACCGAAGAGCACGTGGTTTGGACAGAGACATCCCTTAGGGGAGGATCTATTAATGGAGATTCTCTAGGTCCTAGTAAGGAGGAGAGGATGGAAGATGATAAAATACAGGTAGGATCTGATGAGAAACAGTCAAATGAAAGAGAATCCCGTTCAATTACATCATGTAATGGCAAACAGCTAAAAAGGAACAAGTTTTTAAAGTGCTAATATACAAATGCTAGAAGTCTAAATAATAAGATGGGTGAACTAGAGTGCCTCGTATTAAATGAGGATATTGATATAATAGGCATCACAGAAACTTGGTGGATGGAGGATAATCAATGGGACACAGTAATACCAGGGTACAAAATATATCGCAAGGACAGAATAGGTCATGCTGCTGGGGGAGTGGCACTGTATGTGAAAAAGAGTAGAATCAAATGATGTAAAAATCTTAAATGAACCAAAGAATCTCTATGGATAGTAATTCCATGCTCTAAGAATAAGAATATAGCATTATGGATATATTACTGACCACCTGACCCAGATGGTGATAGTGACTACGAAATGCTCAGGGAGATTAGAGAGGCTATTAAAATAAAAAAACAATAATAATGGGGGATTTCCAACTATCCCCCTGTTGACTGGATACATGTCACCTCAGGACGGGATGCAGAGAAAGTTTCTTGACAACGTAAATGACTGCTTCTTGGAGCACCTAGTCCTGAACCCACAAGAAGAAAGACAATTCTTGATTTAGTCGTAAGTGGAGCACAGGATTTGGTCCAAAAGGTGAATATAACTGGACTGCTTGGTAATAGTGACCACAATGTAATTAAATTTAACATCCCTGTGGCAGGGAAAACACCACAGCAGCCCAACACTGTAGCCTTTAATTTCAGAAAGGGGACTACACAAAAATGAGAAAGTTAGTTAAACAGAAATTAAGAGGTACGGTGCCAAAAGTGAAATCCCTGCAAGCTGAATGGAAACTTTTTAAAGACACCACAATAGAGGCTCAACTTACATGTATACCCAAAGTTAAAAAACATAGTAAGAGAACCAAAAAAGTGCCACCGTCGCTAAGCAACAAAGCAAAAGAAGCAGTGAGAGACAAAAAAGCATCCTTTAAAAAGTGGAAGTTAAATCCTAGTGAGGAAAATAAAAAAAGAGCATAAACTCTGACAAATGAAGTGTAAAAATATAATTAGGAAGGCCGTGCCACCCGGAGCCAGAGCCGCACTGCCCAGCCAGGGCCAGAACCACACCACCCGGAGCCGGAGCCATGCCCAGGGCCAGCTCCAGGCACCAGCGTAGCAAGCAGGTGCCTGGGGCGGCCAATGAAGAGGGGGGCGGCACATCCGGCCGTTCAGTGGCGGGGCCATCACTCCCTCTCAGAGCGAAGGACCTGCTGCCGAATTGCCGCCGCAGAATGAAGCGGCGGTGGAGCTGCCGCCGATTGCGACTTTTTTTTAAATTGCTGCTTGGGGCGGCAAATACGCTACAGCCGGCCCTGGCCGCGCCGCCCGGCCAGAGTCGGGGTCGGGGCCGGCCCGGAGCTGCGCCGCCCGGCCAGAGTCGGGGCCGGGGCCGAGTCGGGGCCAGGGCCGGGTCGGAGCCACTCGGCCGGGGCTGGGCCGGAGGGAGCCGATCCTTGCAGCCCTCCTCGCATCCCCCCGCCCCAGCTTACCTGCCGCTGCTTGTTTCCAGGCTTCCTACACGAACATCTGATTCGCGGGAAGCAGGGGAGGGGGAGGGGGAGGAGAAGGGGGGCAGAGCGTTCAGGGAAGGAGGGGGAGGGGAGCTGGGGCCGGGGGCGGGGCGGACAGCTGCTGGAGCTTGGGAAACAGCTCCAGCTCACCACTGGGCGCGGGGCCCTTAGGCGCGGGGCCCGATTCAGGGGAATCGGCTTAAAGCTGGCCCTGATTGGAAAAGGTCCAGAAAAGGGCAACAAAATGATTAGGGGTATGAAATGGCTGCCATATGAGGAGAGAATAATAAGACTGGGACTTTTCAGCTTGGAAAAGAGATGACTAAGGAGGGATATTATTGAGGTCTATAAAATCATGACTGGTGTGGAGAAAGTAAATAAGGAAGTATTTACTCCTTCTCATAACACAAGAAGTAGGGGTCACCAAATGAAATTAATAGGCAGCAGGTTTAAAACAAACAAAAGAAAGTATTTTTTCACACAATGCACAGTCAGTCTGTGGAACTCTGCCAGAGGATGTTGTGAAAGCCAAGACTATAACAGGGTTCAAAAAATAAATTCTAAAGATAAATTCATGGAGGATAGGTCCATCAATGGCTATTAGCCAGGATGGACAGGGATGGTGTCCCTAGCCTCTGTTTGCCAGAAGCTGGGAATGGGCAACAGGGAATGGATCACTTGATGATGACCTGTTCTGTTCATTCCCTCTGGGGCACCTGGCATTGCCCACTGTCAGAAGACAGGATACTGGGCTAGATGGACCTTTGGTCTGACCCAGTATGGTCGTTCTTATGTTCTTAAAGTAGCACCCTGTAACCCCTATATTCATCATTCATATATGGTTGTGATATTTCATACAAAGCATGCCAAGTAAGATATCATATCTGCTGAAACCCATTGTTCTGTCAAAATATGTATATCATTGGTGTGTATGAAGTAATGAGATTTTGCTGTATGGTTGTTATTGAAATATGTTGTAAGTTTGGGAGTCAGCCCTTGCAAGTTCTCCAGTGACAACAAAGGAGGTGACCCACACCCAGGTGCGTGTTAAATGACCATTAATCAGTAGGGGAGTTGTAAACAAGGGATTTACAATTCTGTGAGAGAAGCACCAAATAATGGGGATTGCTCAATCCTGTGAGTTAGGAAGGCCCACCGGGCATGCCTGGGCTAGTTTCTTTCCAGGGACATGGACTAAGGGTATAAAATAAGGGACAGTGGCATCATGCTTTTTACCTTTCTCCTCCCGCCCTTACGCTGGAAGCAACAAGAACACTAGGAAGACAAAGACTTGGACTGAGGAGACTGGTCCCAGGCTTAAAGGGAAAGTCTGTGAATTAAGGACAGTAACCTATCTGCAAGGTCCAGTAGGGTGAGAAAAACTGCTTGATCCAAATACTGCTTTGTCTAATAAGGTTCAGGATTTAGACTGCATGCTTACTTTTTATTTTCGTTGGTAGCGATCTCTGACCTTTTGTGCCTACCACTTAAAATCTATCTTTCTGTAGTTAATGAATGTATTTTATATTTTACCTAAAACACTGTGTTTTGGTTGAGGCAAGATCTCCTCCTCCGCTGTCAGAGCCCAAGGAGGGGGATACATGTCTGGGGACCAGGATAGTGCCAAAGCCACCTATCTACCCCGATCCCGTCGGCTCTGGCCCCGAACCTCTGCTGAGGATCTATACAAGGGCGATGGCTCTTGGTGCCGTTATCTTGGCAACCGGCGGTGGCATTCGGCAGATCAGTGATGGTATCCTGGTGATCAACATCTTACACTTAGCGAATGATGCCATTCTGTTGAGCAGTAATGTGAGAGAGTAGACTGATGTGTTGGGGACCATCAACATATTCACGGTGAACTGTACTGGTGGTCTGGTGACCGGGCTCCAGGGACCAGCGTCTCGACCCTCTGGAGGGGTGCCAGGAACTTGGAGAGCGGCTTGGGTGCTCCCAGCAGCGAGGCTCTGGAGACTGCTGTCATGCCTCTGCGGGTCTGCGCCAGCCCACTGTTGATCGTCGCTTCGAATCTGAGAAATGCTGCCTGGAATCCGGGGACCGATGCCAGGAACTCTGGCAGGCAAGCCAACCCACGTCCATGGGCTGGTGATGCTGCTCAGGTGAGCACTGATGGGACACCCCCTATGGCAAAGAGTGGTGCCACACTGATGGGGACTGTTGGAAGGCTCCCAAAGCAGGTTTACCCCTCGAACAGGGAACGTCCATAACTAGCATGGGAGGCACTGGCAGGGACAGAAGGCCTCCGGCGTGGACGGCACTGATAGGTGTCGAGTGCCTCTGCCACTTCCCAGGGTGATGGGTGGGTCTTGGAGTGGGCTCAACCACTCAGTGGGAGTTGGAACCTGACCTCCGTCCGGAGGGGAGGAGCTGCCCCTCGCGGGTCTTTGCTCTCCTCCGGCCCTCTCCTTCTCTTTATGGGACGTACGTCCCCTCCCGGCATTTCTTTGCTTTTTAGCCGGTACCAGGGCATGCTCTGCACCAAAGCCGCGGCGCTAGGAGCAGAGTCTGATGTGGTCGGCTCTGGGGCCGGTGTAAGTACCGACTCCATAAGGAGCGCTCGGAGATGAACGTCCCGCTCCTTTTTGGTCCATGGTCTGAAGCTCTTGCAAATGTGACACTTGTCGCTAATGTGGGTTTCCCCTAAGCACTTCAAACAGCTTATATGGAGATCTCTGACTGGCATGGGTTTCTTGCAACAGTCACAAGGTTTGAAGCCCGGGGACTGGGGCATGCCCGGTCCCTAGGCTAAGTCCCATTTGGGACTAACAAACACTAAGGGAACTATAAAACTAACAAATTTCTAACAACTATATACAGCAAGTTCTCAACTGTGCCTAGTTGTGAGGAGTAAGCTTCCCGAGGCAAGGAGACGTTTCAGCACCGTCACTGGTGGTAAGAAGGAACTGAGGGTGCAGGGAAGCCGACGGCAGCCCTTATATCAGTGCATATGCGCACCATTCCAGAGGGCACCAGAGCTGGTCCTTTACGGATACCACTGAGAGAAAAACTTCCAGCACTGGTGCATGTGGCGAGCATACACACGTACAACGGAATGGATATGAGCAAGCAGTCGAAGATGATGATTTTTTTTTTTTTTTTCATAGAGAAGTGGAATTCTCAGTATGGTTTGCATTGAATAACTTCTCATTGTGATCATGGTTTCCAATAAAATGGAGGTTTACTAAGTTTCCAAATTATTATAAAGGAAAACAAAGAAGCAGTCTTGCAGGATGAATTCAAAAAGAAATTCACATGTTAGAAAGTGAGCTGGCAAAATATGCAAGTTGCTATTTGATACTGTCAGACAGATATCACATCATCCATTTTAAAAAGACAAGCTTGTCCCCAAAAATACTGTCAATGTCACTCTTAATAGATATTAAGGGCTTTTCAAAGGAGATTTATAATAGACCTAAATTTTCAGAAGTGCCTATTGATTTTGCATGTTTCAATTTTTGGGTGCTTATCTTCAGAGACTTGAAAGAAGCCTGATTTTTCAGAGGGTGACTGCTCAGCACTTGTGAAATCTAGAGTGCTTCAAGTTAGACATAAAAAAAATGGAGGCACCCAAACCATTAGTCACTTTTGGAAGTTCAGGCCTACAGAATTTTTGGACTGGAGAAGTTCCAGCAAGGCAAAGAAAGCTTGCATTCTGAAATAACATGCAGGGTTGGTAAAGTTATAAAACAAAGAAATGGAAGAGCTAGGAAATCTCTTATGAAGACATCTCATTGAGGAAAGACTGCACAGACAGAACATAACTCGCAGTTTCAATTCTGAAACAGTCCAAGTTTGAGTCCTCTAAACACAGTTGTCAAGACAAGCAAAGGATAGAAATAAATTCTGAAGTAATAGTAAGATGTGTGATTGGACCCCACTTCTGGGATGCCACCCGATGTATTGGGATTTCACGGAGCCCACCTGCTCCACTAGTCTGGTCTCCCTTTCCCCCTGTCTTGCTGAATCAGGCTCTCTGGCCTCTTGCAGCACACACACAGAGGCAGGGAGCACCAGCTGTAGAATCACACAGAGTCTTCAAACAGCTCTGTATGGGAAATTGCCCAGCACGCAAGTGCAGCTTCCCTCTGGAAAGTACACCCAAGATAATATTGTCTTGCACTGTATAGAAAGTTCTGAACAGTGCAAGCTCATTAAAATTCGCCCTATCCCTCAATGTGAAGGCAGAAATGCACAGCTTCTTCCCCCTCTCCCTGATATGGATTGCACAAACTGGTTATGTTATAAACAAGAAATAAGTTTATTAACTACAAAAGACAGATTTTAAGTGATTATAAGGAATAGCAAACAGAACAAAGCAGATTACTAAGCAAATAAAACAAAACATGCAAAACAAGCTTGATTCACTAAAGAAACAGGTTACAAAATGTAATTTCTCACTCTAAATGTTGAATTAGGCAGGATGCAGTTTCTGTAGCTCAGAGTTCCAGTTATTTCTCTTTACAGACTAGACTCCTCTGTCTCAGTCTGGACTCAGCCCTTGCTTTTCCCACTGCTCGGTTCCTTTTTCTCTTCAGGTACTTTCAGCAGTCTTTCTTCTTGGGCAGGAAGGCAATGGAGAAGAGTCCTGTTTGCCTTACTTTCCAGCCTTAAATAAGATTTAAATAAGGCAGGATTCTTTTGTTTCCAAGTCTTGACCTCCCCCTCCTTTTAGTGGGAAAATTACTAGAAGTCCAAGATAGTATTTAGTACCAGGTGACAGGACCACCTGACCTAGTAGTGTCACAGCTACATCTCAGGAAGGAGATTAGTATCTTTAAAGTCTTATTGTTTCTTCTGAATGGCCCATAAAAGCTGATGACCTGTTGTCTGGTGGGGGTCTCCCAAATACATACACAGTTGTAATTGTTACATAGTCAATATTCCTAACTTTGGATACAGAAATTATACATGCATACAAATTGGATAATCACATTCAGTAAATCATAACCTTTCCAATGATACCTTACAAGACCCATCTTGCGTAAAATATATCTTAGGCCATATTCATATCATAACCATATTTCTATGAAGAATCTGGGGTGTAACATCACAAGATGTATACAGTACATTTCTTTTCGCCATTCTGTAAAGATTTATTGCAGTCACAAAAGTTTGGAAAAGTCTTAATGGCATATTTTGACACATCGGGTTTCCAAAGCACCCCAAAGGTTAAATTGTGATGAGTGGAAAAATAGCTTATGAGTTTAAAAAAGTAATTTCTTAGCTCTAGTCTACACTACAAATATCGGTATAACTCCGTCATTCAGGGGTGTGGATTTTCCCGCTCCCAGTATAAACAGCGCTATGTCAGCCAAAAAATATGCGCCATTGGGTTAGAGAGGCCTACAGTAGGGGATAGTTCAGTTTGGGGTGTGTGCTGGCGCTCCCAAAAGTGGTTGCCTCTGCCTGTTTGGAAGGATGGGGTCTTTGCATAATCCCACAGGAAATCAAACTGCTATTGGAAGAAAACAGCAAAAGTAGAGAAGGTAAGGATTGGGGCCTGTGGACTAACAGCTCATCTACACTGTAATTCATACCGTGTTGGGTAAGCTATTTACAACATGGTTACCCTGCCCTAAGGCAGATAAAGCATAGTTGTGCCTTGCAGTGTATATTACACCAAATTATACTTTAATCATGTCCCTGAACTATGCAACAGCCTTGGATTCTTACAGGTTACAGCAGAGTTCTCGAACACCATTAAAACAGTGCAGTCTTGTCAGCACTGCAACTCTAACCTATGTGGTAAGAAAACAAACATATTGCCATAGTGTTTACCATGTTGTAATTATGTTCATTTCATAGAGTAACTGGATCACACAACACTGCAAGAATTACAGTGTAGATGGACATAAGAGTACCTTTGAGCAACATGAAGATACAAAGTAGTTCTCCTACAGCACTGAAGTCTGGGTTTGGATTGTCATGCCTGCTTAAGAGATACTGGATGCATTTTTAAATACCTTTTGTTTAATTAAAGGATTCAGATTGTAGATGCAGAAAGGAGGAACACAAGTTACATAACAGTAACAGAAAAAGTTTTTGTTTCATGAAATAAAAAATAAGGATCATTAATTTTTAAATCAACATGGAAAGCAATGCCTCTCAGGGTGAAAACAACAATAAGATCACTAGTGATTAACTGAGGCACACACACATTCACACAATAATATCAGTTCTTATATAGTCCTTTTCATTCATATCTATTCTTTTCTATCTAGGTATTTGTACAGCTCTGGTCACTGTCGTATATGAGGACCTCACCATTATTAATGGATTTCATCCTCACAACAACTCTGAGATAAGGAAGTATTGTCCCCATTCTAAAGATGGGAAACTGAGGCACAGGTCAGATTAAGGCCCTGATCCTCTAAGGCTGTGGTTGGCAACCTGTGGCCCGTCACGGTAATCCGCTGGCAGGTCACGAGACAGTTTGTTTACATTGGCCTCCGCTTCCCGCAACTCCCATTGACCGGGAACAGCGAACTGCAGCCACTGGGAGCTGCGGACAGCCGTGCCTGCGGACGGTCAATGTAAACAAACTGTCTCATGGCCCGCCAGCAGGTCGCAGGTTGCCCACCACTGCTCTAAGGTATTTAGTTGCCTAATTCCCACTGGAGGATCTGGGCCTAAGTGATTTGTCCAAAGTCATGCAGAAAGTCTGTGGCAAAGCTAAAGAATGAACCCAAGTCTCCTGAGTCCAGTTCTAGACACTAAACCAGTATTTCTCAACTGGTGGGTTGTGACCCTCCCACCCCGGGCAACAACAATTTTATGACAGTCTAAAGCAAAGAAAATCTCTCTCCCCCACTCCCTGTTATGTGAACCTTATCCCTCAAGGTCATGTATTCTCGGACACTCTCTTGAAACACACATACAAATAAATTACATAGGCTTATCATGGGTAGGATTATGATCCCTATGGATAGAATTATGATTCTCAAAGCACTTCACTAACGAAGGCAAAATTCATTATCCTAATTTTGCAGCTGGGGAAACTGAGGTGTGGTGAACTGAAGTGAGTTACCCAAAATCACAGAGCATGTAGTGACACAAAGGGTAAGGCTGTTGCTTGGCAATCCTATGGTCCTGGATTTGACACACATTGTACCTGATTTAGATAAGCTCATAGAGGATAGGTCCATCAGTGGCTATTAGCCAAGATGGTCAGGAACACAACCCCATCCTCTGGGTGTCCCTAAGCCTATGACTGACTGATGCTGGGACTGGACAACAGGGGATGGATTACTTAATGATTGTCCTCTTCAGTTAATTCTCTTTGAAGCTTCTGGCACTGGCCACTGTTGGAAGACAGGATATTGGGCTAGATGGACCATTGGTCTGACCCAGTATGGCCGTTCTTATGTGAGTGGCACTACCAAAAACAGAACTTGGATCTCCTGACTCCCAGTCAAGTGCCCTAACCAGTGGGGCCGCTCTATCTTCTTGACTCAAAGGACAGCAGTAGCCACAGATGTGATCAATTGGTGAGATGTTGGTCAGAGGCTCCGACATACAAAAGTAAAGTCTGAATTTGTGCTGTCTAACTAAGGGGTACATCTGAAATTGTAGAGAAGGCTGTTGGTGACAAGGGGTACATAAAGTTCAGCCCCAATGGGATCAACTAATCATAAAATATGGCCTCAGCTGCACTTTACTCTGCCTCAAGAACAAAAACAGAGCAGATGACAGGAAGGTTTTATTGCTAGATTTTTTTTGGGGGGGAGGGGCAAAGTGACAGATTATTTTAACATTAACTCCAGGGTAATGAAGTTTTCTGCCAGGAAATATTGAAGTTAGTAATCAATCCTGATTTATGCTGGCTGAAGGTATGATCCACCGTCTTCAGTTTTGGTCACCCCATCTCAAAAGGATATAGAAGAAATACAAAAGATCCTGAGAAGGGTATTGAAAATGATTAGAGGCATAAAAAGATTTCACTGTGGGAAAGATTAAAAAGACTAGAACTATTTAGTTTAGTTGGGGAATGAATTAGGAGGTAACAAGGTAAAGGAATATAAAATAACAAATTGTACAGAGAAGGTAAATTGGCTGATTCTATATATCCTCCTACAGAATACAAGTACAAGAGGAAGCTCAGTGTGATTAGGAGGCAATATATTAAAATTTGATAAAGTGTATAATTAACCTCTAGAACTCACCATCACCATTAATGAGTCAAAGAGCTTAGCATGATTTTTTGAAGTTGTTATTTATATGACTAGCAAAAATATCACATGCTTACACTAGCTAGGTTAAACATTTATAAGAGCTATTAACCCTCTTGCTTCAAGACCTTAGTCAATTACTCAATGCTCTGGCTTGGAAAGAAATTTCACCCACAGGCATGGTATTACGTAATTGCTCACATTGATGGTTTTACACCTTCCTCTGAAGATTCTGATGCTGGCCACTGTGGTAAAGAGGATACTGCATTAGATGGACTGGAGGGCAATCACTGTTCCCTGTTCAGGAGCTTTAAGAAACAAACCAAGGAGATTTGAGTTCCATAATAAACTTAATTTAAGAAACAAAATATCACTTCCCTCCTTTTGTCTGTCACATTCAGTTGCTGTAGCTTTTCTTAAATTAGGATTGTAGATTCAGAGCAGGGATTGCTTCTTCCTATGTGTTTGCACAATGCCCTAGCACAATGGGACCCAACACTGACTGAGGCCGTTAGATACTACCACAATACAAATGATAAATAAATGAAAATATTAGACCTGATTCTGAGGGGGAGTTAAGGAGGTGGGGCAGTGCAAGTGATTGGAGAAGGCTTCCGGGAACACTGCAGTCTCCATCTCTTATAATGGTCCCATTAGAGGCCATCATAATTTAGAACAGCCTTCAGGCTTCTATGATGAATGCAGGGGAAGTGGCTCAATACACAGACAGCCCCAAATTGCAGAGTACATAGGTGTCTCATATCCGTGTTACATGAAGAGCTCACTCCCTGCAGCCAAGGAACAAGGGCAATGTTCTCTGACTGATACATTAACTTAAATAAACTCTTTGGATAAACTTCCAGTTAGAATTCATTGTGGGTGATTCTTATACCAAGCGCGGTTCACAAACACACGCTCTCATCTCACATGAGCTGTCCCCTATCTAAGTGTAACCAATACTGTGACACAAGCTGGAAGGACCGATGTATCCCACAAATTTTAAATTTATGCTTTTTTTTTTTAAAAAAAAATGGGATGGATATTTCTTTTGAATGAGTTTGTGTAATAACTAGTTGTTCTCTTCTTTTACCGAATAAGGAAGATCACCTAAGAAAAGCACATTGGCTTCATTTCCTGGAAGCAGGAAAGGATTTTTGCTTTCAATTACTCTGATTCAACAACCATAGAGACAAACTGATTCCCAGGAATTTCAGTTATTTACTTTAAACCATGTTCTATTTCTTCTACTGATTAGTATTAAATTTGCCTGAATAACACTTGATTGATTAGATGCAAGTCATATATTAGAGAGTAGGTATAAATTGCTTGATTTACAATGTTAAGAACTCACTCTTCTCTCAAGCTGCAGCCAGTTCCCTTCAAGTGTGTTGCTCAGAATAGCACCAGTAAAGATGGTAACTGTTTTGGGCATCAGTATTCTTCCAACAACCCTTTCAGATGTTTCAAGAGTTAGTGCTGAAATTAGGGAGAAAAGTGGAAGGTATGTATTTCACCTTTTCTCTGCTGTCTTTTCTCTGTTTGTTTCCCCCTATCTGACAAGGGTGAAGAGCATGGGTCAACTTTCCCACTTCTAATCCACTCCAAATTTTAGCACTGATTATACCCATTGGCTTTGGATTTGGTGGGTCTAATGATCACTATGAAAGAGGCAGTGAGGAGCTGATGTGGTTGGGGACTCACGTTATGAAGGAGGATGGGGTTGGTTATTTAGGAGTAGAGAAGGGTAGGGTTATGCTGTCCATCACTGAGGAGGAAGTACAATAGCTAATCAATATGGTATAATGGAAAATAGATCTCCTCAAATAAACATTTGATATTGTTTCTTGGTGAGATCACAAGTTAGGCTGATAAAGGTAACTAACTGGGTTGCCATAATATACGTAAAGTTTTGTAAGGCATTTTGTGACAGATATAGCCATTTCCTGCAATATCCTTGAAAAACTATGATTTCAGGGTGGTCAGTTGAGACATAAAACCTGAGGGGGATTGGGGAAGGGAACACACCTCACCTCTCCCTAAGAGGGTGTGAGCACAGGGACTGACCTGAAATGTTCTCATTAAACTGTATTTTGGTATAATCACTGGAATTGTTTACCAGCTGAACAAATGTATGATATTTGAATTAATAAGTAGTAACAGCAGATGTTCTGTCTAGCAGTGGGGTGCCAGGAGGTCCTTGCGGTATTTGTCATATACCCCTGCTTTGTTCTTTTATGAAAGGGGGAGCAATGTGACAGATTGAAAATTTCCTGTAATATCCTTGAAAAGCTTTAATGAATTGAGTTGAAGTAACTTTGGGGTCCATTATACTAAATGCAACATTTATGTATTATTGTGGGCTGGTATTGTATGCAACATCTCTAGGGAGGAGATGTGACGTAAGGCCTGGATGACCAAAGGACTACATTGAACAATATGCCAGAAAAGAATGGACTATTGGGACAATATGTGTGAAATGGATTTCATGGGAAATACCCAGGGAGAGATTAATGCAAATTCTCCACCTCTGGTTATGCAACAACCCAGCCTTTTACACTCTGAGAAGTGAGTCTTTGTCTGCTGATCACCTGTTACTCGAGGCCAAGATCAAAGGCCCAAGCTATATAAAGATAAAATTGAACTATTTATGGTGGTTCTGGTTCTAAATCTGAGACAGTCATGAACTTGAAACCATGGGGAAAACTCAGTTGAGGGTTTTGAAGGACTGACATCGACCAAAGCCCAGGGTTGCAGTTGGGGTGACCCCTGGTAAACTTTTTAGCATGTGTGTAGGTTCTTTTATTTTTTTTTAATAGGTTTTCTCTATAATGCTTTCACCTTAAGAATACATGCACTTGCTTATAGAGAGTTGTCTCATAACTAAAAACTTCATGCCATCATGCTGTCCATGGCCTTCGAAGAGAAAGAAAAGCGCAGATGCTGGCCTGGTTAGGCAGTCTGGCTTGCTGGGAATATTATAGTGTTGGCAGGGAATTTGTGCAGCCTGAAGAAGCTGGTCAGGAGGGAAAGAGATGCGGGTTTCTACTTAAGAGAGAAGACGCACTATACAAAATCATTGTGGCCCATGCTAACTGATAGACTGCCAAAAAGTAATTGTAAATGGGGAATCATCATCCTATGGGGATGTTTCTAGAGGGTCTCACAGGGAGCTGCTCTTGCCCCAATGTTATTCTATAGCTTTGTCAATAATCTGGAGAAAAATCTTTGATGGTAAAATTTGCAGATGACACAAAAATTGCAGAAGTGGTAAATAATGATGGTGACTGGTCAGTTAGACACCAACCTGGATTGCTTGCTAAGGTGGGCTCATTTGAACAACCTGCTTTTTAATTCAGCCATATGCAAGGTCATACGTTGAGGAACAAAGAATTGGGTCACACTTACGAGATGGGAGATAGTATCCTGGAATGCAGTGACAATGAAAAGGACTTGTGGGTAATTGCAGACAATCAATTGAACAGGAGCTCCCCTTGCAATTCTATAGTTGAGGGCTAATGTGATCTTTGGTTATATAAGCAGGGGAATATCAAGTACGAGTAGGCAGGTGGTGTTACCACTGTATACCACCTTAATGAGACCATTAATGGAATACTGTGTGCAGTTTGGTGCACACATTTCAAAAAGAATGTTGAAATACTCGAAAGGGTTCAGAAAAAGAGTTACAAGAATGGTTCCAGGTCTGGAAAATGCATTACACTGAAAGACTAAAGAAGTTCAGTCTATTTAGTTTATCCAAAAGAAAACTAAGAGCTGACTTGATCACAATCTACAAGTATCTCCAGGGGGGAAGAGATTTCTTTTTTTGTGATTCATTTTCATAAAGAAACAGACAATGAAAGGCACAAAATGGTAAATGACTTACAGCTCGTTTGTTTCCAAATACATGTGCTTCACAGGAGCTCCAACAGAATTATGCAATTTTACAACCTGTCAAAACTGCAGGACCACACAGTACTATTACATAGACAATGCTAGGATGGGGGTAACAGTAATAAAAGAGAAGACATATCTAGGTAGGGAGAGGAGGAAAAAAGAGAAGGGATTAAGAGAAATGGAGGTCTAGCATTTTTTCAGCCATCTCAACTTTTTTTATCCAAATATATCTCAAAATGGGTCCAAATTTCTTCAAATTCATTTAATTGCACTCTACGGTTAAAAGCTATTATTTCCCTGGCTTCTCCCTCAGTCAGGTCCAAGTACCACGCTACTCTAGGCATAAGCCTACTCTTCCATTTTTGTAAAATCATGTGTTGATAGTGGATGGCTATTTAATCTACAGCAGATGACCTAACAAGAGGTCATGTTTGGAAGCTGGAACTAGAGAAATTCAATCTAGAAATAAGGTGCAAATTTTTAACAGTCAGCGTAATTAACCATTGGAACAACTTACCTAGGGATGTGGTGGAGTCTCTGTCACTTGAAGTCTTTGCATCCAGTCTTGATTTTTTTCTAAAAACATGCAATAGCTCAAACAGGAGTTACGGGCCTGCTGCAAAAATTTATGGGTGAGGTTCTGTGGCTTGCAAATAAAAGACAAACTAGATGATTATAATGATCCCTTCTGGCCTTAAAAATCTATGAATCTGTTTAGGAGGAGTGAATGGCCTGACTGTGATATAGGAGGAGGGAAGGATCAGGGTGCTCTGGCTCTGACAGAGGAGGCAGTGGGGTAGTTATTTGCTAGGAGGGAAGGGGTGTCCTGACTGTTAGAGAGGAGGGAGGGGTAGGAGTACTGGTACAGAGGAGGGAGCAGTGCATTGCCCACAGAGGAGGTAATGGACTGTGCTATCTGTACCCTTGCCCAACGGGGGAGCCCCCTCTGCCAAGTCCTGGTGCTGTGGGCTGGGAGGGGAGGCCCTAGGACTTCCCCCAGCCCCAAGCAGGGGATCAGCGGGGAGAGGGGCTGCAGTCCAGATGCAGGGTCTCTCCACGGGGAGTGGGGCCGCAGGGGTCCACAGGAATGTACAGCACCTCCCCCTGTGCTCTCTAGGCTAGGCCCTGCCTTGGCACGGGGGGTGGGGGGGGGGAGTTGGGGGGAACAGGAGGGCAGATGCTTCCTATGCTGGCTACAGCCCCACAAACCTGCCTGCAGCTGGCTCTGCCCTCTGCAAGCTATGCCTGAGGGTCACCCTGAGCCCTTCATTCTTCTCTGTCTCAGGACATGTGCCCTACTGGAGAGGGATCCTTTCCCTGAGCCCCCTATCTGGTTGCACCCTGGTGGAGTAGGGTGTTCTAACTGTTTAGATGGGGGTGGGGTTCTCTGGTTGTTACAGAGATGGGAGGCTGAGTGGGGGGTGGGGTAGGATTCTTTGGTTAGTATAGGGGGTGTGTGGGTGGGATGGTTGTGGGGAGGGGTGGAGTGTTCTGGTTGTAACAGAGGAGGGAGTGGGTAGGTTGGTTGGGGAGAGGGTGCTCTGGTTGTAACAGGAGGGGTTGTGGGGGTAGAGTGCTCTGGCTGTTACCAAGGAAGGGGGTGGGTTGGTGGGGAGTAGGGTGCTCTGGCTGTTACAGAGGGGATGAGTTGGTTGGGGTGGGCGGTGCTCTGGCTGTTATGGGGGGGATGAGTTGGTTGAGAGAGGAGGGGACAGGTGGGATGGTTGGAGGAGGGGTGAGTGCCCTGACTGTTACAGAGGAGGGGATATGAGGATAGGGTGCTCTGGCTGTTAGAGGAGAGGGGTTGGTTGGTTGGTTGTGGTAGGGTGCTCTGGCTGCAACAAAGGGGTGGGGGTGCTCTGGTTGCTACAGGAGAGGGGTGGGTTGGTTGGTTGTGGTAGGGTGCTCCGGCTGCTACAGAAGGGTGGGGGTGCTCTGGCTGTTATAGGAGGGGGTGGCTGGGTTGGTTGTGGTAGGGTGCTCTGGCTGTTAGAGGAGAGGGGTGGGTTGGTTGGTTGGTTGGTTGGGGTAGGGAGCTCTGGCTGTTAGAGGAGAGGGGTGGGTTGGTTGGTTGGTTGGTTGGGGTAGGGAGCTCTGGCTGTTAGAGGAGAGGGGTGGGTTGGTTGGTTGGTTGGTTGGGGTAGGGAGCTCTGGCTGTTAGAGGAGAGGGGTGGGTTGGTTGGGGTAGGGAGCTCTGATTGTTACAGACAGGCGTGGGGAGGGGGGGGGGGTCATTCCTGAGAGCCCTGGGTTTGGCGCTCGTTGTGTCTCGCGGGTACCTGCCTGCGGGGAGAGGGGGCAGGACAAGGGGTGACAAAGGCTTTTCTCCAGTCCCGCCGCCGGCCGGTTGCCGCCCGCAGAAGCGCCGCCGGCTCCGCCCAGCGCCCGAAGCCCCCCAGCAGGCGGACCCCAGCGAGCTTCTCTTTCCCTTCGCCCTTTCCCGCAGCGGGAGCCTGTGCCACGGACCGGGGGCGAGCGGGGAGCCGGTGCCGCCTGGCCGGTGTAACACAGCACACCGGCACAGCGCCCCCCTCCCTGCCAGGGAGGCAGACGGGAGCACATGGCAACGGCAGGGAGCAGCCGCTGAAGTGAGGCAGCCCTAGCGTGGCTCTTGCCTAGACTCACTTTGCTTCCCAGCGCCCGGACTGCACGCGGCGGCCAGCCCGGGCTCCGCGCTCGGCCGCGGGGCATTTAGCGGGGAGCCAGGGGCAGGCTCCGGAGATCCCGGGAGCGCGTCTCTCCGGCGGAGCCGGCGGTTTGCACCCCGCGCCGGGAAGAACAGACCCGCGCTGGCTTCCCCCTGGACACGCAAACGGAGCGCGCAACCCGCCTAGCCCAGCGCTGCTCCCCGCCCGCTGCTGGGGGATGGCCCAGAGCCCAGCTCCATGGGCATCCAGACTCCCCGGCCAGCCAGCCATGGACATCAACGCGTCGTCCGCCCCGGCGGGGGGCAACGCCACCTCGGAGCTGGGGGGCGGCGCCTGGAGGAGCCGGGAGCCCTTCTCCATCTTCAGCATCCTCATCCTCACCCTGCTGGTCCTCCTGACCATCGCCACCTTCCTCTGGAACCTGCTGGTGCTGGTGACCATCCTGCGGGTCAAGACCTTCCACCGGGTGCCCCACAACTTGGTGGCCTCCACCGCCGTGTCCGACGTGCTGGTGGCGGCGCTGGTCATGCCCCTGAGCCTGGTGAAGGAGCTGTCGGCCGGGCGGCGCTGGCGGCTGGGCCGGGCGCTGTGCCACGTGTGGATCTCCTTCGACGTGCTGTGCTGCACGGCCAGCATCTGGAACGTGACGGCCATCGCCCTGGACCGCTACTGGTCCATCACCCGCCACCTGGAGTACACCCTGCGCGCCCGCCGCCGCATCTCCAACGTCATGATCGGCCTCACCTGGGCGCTCTCCGCCGTCATCTCCCTGGCGCCCCTCTCCGGCTGGGGCGAGACCTACAGCCCGGCGCAGCAGCGCTGCCAGGTCAGCCAGGAGCCCTCCTACACCGTCTTCTCCACCTGCGGCGCCTTCTACCTGCCGCTCTGCGTCGTGCTCTTCGTCTACTGGAAGATCTACAAGGCGGCCCGGTTCCGGATCGGCGGGCGCCGGAGGAACGCGGTCCTGCCGCTGCCGGAGAGGGGCCAGGTAAAGAGCCGCGGCGGGCGGGCACTGCGCCGCTGGGCTGCACGGGGAGGGGTGCGAGGAAGGGGGGGTAGGCACAGTTGGGCTGCACGGGCAGCAGGCAGGCACAGCTGGGCTGTATGGGGAGGGGTGCGAGGAAGGGGGGCAGGCACAGCTGGGTTGCATGGGGAGCGGGGGTAGGCACAGCTGGGCTGCACGGGGACGGGCGGGGGGAAGGGGACAGGCGGGCACAGCTGGGCTGCTGGGGAGGGGCGGAAGGAAGGGGGGCAGGGAGGCACAGCTGAGCTGCACGATGAAGAGGGGCAGGTGGGCACAGTTGGGCTGCACGAGGAGGGGGGCAGGGAAGCATAACTGGACTGACAGTCTGCAATGACTATCTAAACTAAAGTCATCTATCTATCTAAACAAACTCCTCTTCCATTCCCCTTGTGCTTCTGATCTGAAATGCAACACCCTTTAACTGAATTCTGCCTTCATGCCCAAGTATAGAGGAATAATCTAGTCACGCACATGTGTTTCTCTTAGACTTAGAGTGTATATAAATATAAACAGATCCTAAAGTGAAGATGGTAACCTTTTAAACAGTGGCTAATAATCGACCAGCAATGGACCATTTACCACTATTAAGGGATAAAAGTTATTCCCATTTTTCTCATTTGCTTTTGTTTCAGTGTTCTTAAATGTGTGTGTATATGTGTGTGTGTATATGAAATGAAAGTAATATATATGTAGATTAGATAATAATTGCAATATCATGCATGGCCCATTTAAAAAGTCCTAAATATGAATCCAGTGTTCCTGGGTTTCTCTTTCAAGAAAATTGTTCAGATAAAGATAGAAATAGAGCTGTACAGTATGTGCTGTTAGGGTATGTGTTTAATCTGTACACACTCTGTTGTATGTCTCTCACCGTCCACATACATAATTTGTTCACTCCTTTCATTTTATTTTATTTTAAAAAAGTATATACTTAAAATTATGGAATCAAGCAGAACACAAAAGAGAAAAATGGGAATATAATACTTATTCCACAATACTAGTAAATGATCCATTTATCATGTAATTACTGCCAGCTGTTTAAAAAGTTCATATTCTCTCCTTTAAGTTATCCCAAACGTTGATCCTGGTCCTGAAAACACCTACTTGGTTAGTATTGATTTCAATACTACTCATGTAAGTAAGAACTATTCTCCTGAGGAAGAGTTTGCAGGATTAGGAGCCTTGAGGTCCATTAAAACATGGGCCTCTAAGAGCCCAGTTCTGTCCCCTTACTCACAGTAATACCATACTGCACCAATAAGCCCAAATAATTTCAGTGGGGCTGCCTGTGCAGTGAGGTACTGCTCAACATGACAGAGACAAAGGGAAGTGGACTGAGTTCTAAATTAATTCATCTATGTTCATATCTACTTTCCTCTCTTTCTACAATCACTCAGTTTCCTGATACACACACGTACGTCCTCCTCCCTACTCTGTTCTGAAACTACAGAATAATTCCTGATGGTTTGTTTTCCCCCTTCCTGACCAAGTATTTTCACAATATATATATATATATATTTTTAAAAGTTGATCTAACCAAATGCGGACTGACTGAATGTTACAAAATAAGTATGGTGAGGTGCTCAGCACTGTCTCCTCCACTGGGCCTGGCCCTGTCAAACCTCACTCATATACAAGCAGTAGAGCCAGTGGAAAGACTTAAACAAAACTTTTTTCCATTTGTCAAAACCAAAATCTTTGGATGGAAATTTCTTTTGAAGATTTCTTGGGTCCCAGTGGGGAGAGAGCAGCCTACCCGGAACAGCCAGTAAGCTGGTGGTTAGGGCACTCCTCTGGGATGTGAGAGACCATCCTGGATCCACCCTATCCCAGGTGAGTACTCTAATCACAGGGCTACTGGCTATTCTGGGGTGGGTGGGTTGATAGTTCTCTTGTGAAAATTTTTGAAAGGTCTCGTTTTCATTCGGCATCAAAACAAAAACAAATTTCAAAACCTTGAATGTTTGGTGGAATGGAATTGTTTTCTGGCCTGTCCTAGAAATAGTTGCATTGACTTCAACTTCAGATTGAAGTCAGTGGTACATATCATGTTACAATGGACACGTGTGAAGGTTTGCATTCACTCTAGTGAGTAGTGACAGCATCAGCAGCTTGTAAGAGGCACTTGGCACCTCACAGGACTGGGACCTTATGTCTTAAAATAAAGAGATGCATATGGTTTAAATTGGCTTATAGACGAAACAATCATTCCAGAGCTATCGCCCGCACTAAGTCAGAAAATGTGTTAGAAAAGATGAGTGCCTCAAGCCTTTGGAAATGCATTCCTCCCCTCCCACCCTTTTGCACCAGATTTCCTGCCAAGTTTACTTCTCTAATTACAAATATGACAAATACGTTGCTTGGGATTTATCTACAACCTTCCCAAAGACAAAAACCAAACTGAATACGTACAATGCATTTGCTCTCCCACAGACACTCATGCAGTAGAAAACTTTATGGGCTATTGTTTTGGAAAACTAATTTAATTGAGACAATACTGCTAAGATTCTGCAACTCTCTCATCTTTTTCAGTAATTTAAACAAAATTAATTCCTGGGTTTTTGTTTGTTTGTTTTTAAATATACGTTGAATCCGTGATAGTATGGTAGATAGTGAGGACTTTACACTGTGGCTGAAAAAAATTAAGCTTCATTTGCAGGTTTAAAAAGCACCATCCTAATCCCCAGGGAAATCTTTACCACCTGGTGGAAGAGCTAAACGCCTGAGGCAATGCTCTGAGCACTTATTGCTCTAGAGACTTGGTAGGCAAAGAAGACTGCTCAGGAAAAAGGAAGAAAAATCATGGGGGTTTGGGGTTTTTTTTTTTTTTTTTTTTGCATAGTTTATTCCTGATGTAAGAGATCGTGATGCACTCATAAAAAGCTTGGTCCTGGTCACACTGAAGTCAATGGGAGTTTTTCCATTGGCTTCAGTAGGAGCAGGATCAAGTCCAAAATACCACTGGAAAAATACCAGATTGTGGAGAGTTTAGGGAAAAACAAAGGGGATGTAGATCTGAGCCTTCTTCCCAAAACATCACTGTCATTCCACAGGAAGAGCTGAAATGCCTAGATTTTTTTTTTTTAAGTTTGCATAAAATTGGGATATAGCAGAGAATTTGTCAAAGTGGAACACAAGAAAATAGGGATCAGCATTTCTGGAATAAGGGGCGTGTCTCTTTCCCCCCCTTTAGTCAGGTGATCCAGCTATTCCTTCTTGCTCTTTCCATGTCCAGGTCCAATTGATGGTAGTTTTGTGGTTGAAGCATGTCTTGACTCTGTCTCCCTTTTCTTGCGTCCACTAACGCTCCTGTTTTCTGTCTTTTCTCCATTTCTCTTTTCACTTCTATCCCTCATTTCATGTTCTTCTTCCCCTTCCCAGTCTCCTCTTACCCCCACCCTGCGACATCCAGCCTCACTCATTAACTCCTTCTGTACACCCCTGGCCGCTCTGTCCCCCAGCATTTCTAACATTCAGTGCTGTAATGCAGCAGTTCTAATGACTAACACTAGAAATGCTATCAGCAATAGACGTCAAAGGCGGGTAGTGCTTCTCAAACTGAAGATGAGTAGTGATAGTGATGCCTGTGGAGAGAGCGTGCCATGTTGTGCCAGGAGGATTACATATTGTGACACTGGATTAGAACTGCCTGCCACGGGTGCAACCCACACCTTGAATCCCTGGTAGCCTAGTTGGCATTTTTCTAGCAACTGAGATTAAGGAGGAACAGATTTGAAGCCACAGGAGTTAAATGCCATCAAAATTGCCTGAAGAAACTGATGCTCCAGATGGAAGAATTATTATAATTATACCTTCCTTCTGTATAGTGCCTTTCAGCCACCAGAACCAGACCCCAAGGTGCTTTACAAACTGTCAGTGTGCATATAATTATATATAGGATAAGGATAATTGTCTCCAGGCTGAGACTTGGCATATCTAGGGCCAATTCCTATGCTTAGTTACAATGGTGTAAATCCAGAATAACTCATCTGATCTGAGTGTAGTTAATCCAGTGTAATTGTGAGCAGAATTTTGACTAAAATCTGAACCAAGGAGTTTTAAAAAACACTATTAAATGGTTTTGTGGGTTTTTAAGAGGAAGGAAAATGAAATGTCTGAGACCCTTCTGTTATGTAATGAAGAATATGCAAAAATTCAGGGTTTTCTTTTTCTTTTTTTAAACACACAGATACTTATTTCTTATTTCCCACTGAAACCAATGGGAGTTTTGCCTGTGCAAGGACTGCAGAATCAGTCCCTGAAATTATGCTGGTCCTTTTAGATATAATTTCTTTTATAACAACCAAAGACTTGATTCTCTAACCCTTACTCATATGACTGGTCCTTTATTTACATGATTAGTCTTATGGTTCTTGTCACACAGAGCCACACTCTGACGCTCGCTTTTTCACAGTGAGCAATACCTTATCTTTGGGAAGAGGCCTGTTGAAATAAATGAGATTACTCTCAGAGCCAGATACTATTAAGAGTGCCATTGAAATCAGTGGGACTTCTTGTAAAGTAACGTATTGCTCAGGGTGAGCAAGAATGGCAGAATCTGGCCCATAAGGATTAGTTACTTGCATGAGAAAATGTTGCAGGATCAGGCCCCAAGTTAAGCATGAAGAGCTAGACACAAGGGCCCAGATCTTCAAAGGCATTTAGGAGTCTAACTTTATTGATTTTAATGGGAGTTGGGTGACTATCTTTCAGGATCTCGGCCAGCTTCTGTTAATACTATTTTTTATAATGTACATATAAAGCTTACATCTTTGTACACTGATCCAAAGCTCAAAAGGTTAATGAGTGTCTTTCCATTGACATCAATGGGCTTTGGATCAGGCCTTGCATTCTTGCATTCAGAGCTCTCGACTTTACTGAGTTATGCAGCATATTCCGCTTTGTAGCTGGTTCAGCCTCCCTGTATGACATAATCCGGCAGGGCGGTGCGGGTCTTCCTCTTGGAGCTGCTCTGGGTCCTCTCCCCTCTCTTCTCCTCCCCACTCTGAGCTTGAATAATCCTTTTGCAAGTAGTTCCATTGACTGCAATCATTTTGGGCTCCACTAATTCTACTTTTTGCCAGTGTCCCCAGCAATTTAAACCTGGGGGAGGATTCCTTTAGTGTAAGGTAGCTCTGAAGCTGCTCTGGGAACTGGGATGGCACAGAATCCGCTCCAGAATTGGAGATGGGGTTGCAAACGGGATGTAGGGTTTTATCTACTTTCCATTGACATCACTTCAATGGGAGTTGGATCAGACCCTTAAGAAGGAATATAACAATTGTTAGGGCTGAAAGGAACTAAAACATTGTTTTGGCCTGCACCCCCACCCAGGCATTGCAGAAACTGTGGGAGATATAACATCTCCCTGATCTGTTTGCAGAGGCGATGCTCCATGTCTGGATCTTCTCCCTTCAGCCATCTGTGACACCCAGGATCTCCTTACACTGCAATAATCACCTTGTGGCAATTTACTTTGGCTTTAAAACCTCTGTGCTCATGAGGTAGCATAGAGGAGCCTCAACACAGCCAAGGCTCAGGGCCAACATTTTGTTGTATCAAGCGTAAGAATGGAGCTGCCTAGGAAAATGCCCCAGGCCAGCTAGAAATCAGCTGGAAGGTATCAAGTATGTAAGGTGATAAGAGTTAGAATGATGGAAATCATTCTGGGAAGTTATCTTCCACTTTTCATGCAACTCCGTTAGGCCCCAGTTGAGAAAAGCACTTGCTTAACTTCCATGTTCAAGCACTTTGCTGAATCAGGGCCTTAATTTTCTTTTTGAGAGAATGTTAAATATTCATAGAAGGCCTATAAGTGCAAATTGCATGTGAGAGATCTCTGATTCTTAAAGAACCTTTTGGTGATTTGATGATATTATGGAGCAATATATTCCTCTCTGCTCACCTCAGGCTCATTTGAAGATGAATCTGTTGAAAAGCTGTTGAGCTAAACTGGGGCAAATCACATTTAAATACCTCCAGTCTGCTGGAGTTCATGCAACAGTACAGAACATTCCTCAGAAACGTGGACCTTTCAGACACATCGCAGCCACTGAATAAGACACAATGTCATTGTTTGCAGAAGCAATAGGCTGCAATTTGTACTTTTGTTATTTAATATTCATATTGGAAGAACAGTGCTCAGAGACCCCAAAGCAGCATTGGCGCCCAAAAAAATTCATTGGTGAACCATGAACAGTAGCCATGGGAAGTATAAATTATTTAAATCCAAAGAAATATTAGAATAATTAAGCCTAAATCAATGGGATCTGGATCAGGCTCCAGATGCATACTGCATTAGCAGCAAAGCATCTGAAGTATTTAAACAGTGGGTGAAAGCATCCTTTCTCCCTCCACAGAATCTTGGGGAAGCAGGGAAATAATCAATTTTGGATGTGTTTCACCAGCTGTGTGCTTCCCAGAGAAAGAGATGATTCATGCGAAGTGTGAAGAGTGCATTTATTCCCATATAGACAAACATTTAAAACCTTGATTTGTGGAATGAAATTGATTACGGCAAACTATTTTAAAAAGTGCCCCAGCCTGTGGCTGTGTCTCGAACTGGATGGATGTTCTAGCAGGTAATCAAAAATGATGGAAACTACTAACTGTGCTTAAAACTGAGCAAACCAACCTGGAAAAAAAACACTGATCTACTAGCCTTAATGTGACTTGTGACACAGACCAAAACAGCCAGGGAATTCAGTGTGAACACTTGGTTCTTCCTTAGTACTCGGGCCTCTTTTATTTATGCTGACAAATATTTCTGCTGCTCTCAATGCTTTATCTCTGCTGCATTACTCCAGCAGGTTATACTGCCCTCCTCCCCAGTCGTACGACAGTGAACTGGCTTCTGCCTCTGGCATACACACAAGGGCCTGATTCTTTTTTGCCCTACATCTTGTGTAATGAAGTATGCCTGTGCAAAGTGGGTGTAAAAGGCCACCTGTCATGCAGTGGCTGGCCCCTTTAAGAGAAAGGGGGGAGGGATAGCTCAGTGGTTTGAGCATTGGCCTGCTAAACCCAGGGTTGTGAGTTCAATCCTTGAGGGGGCCATTTGGGGATTTAGTTGGGGATTGATCCTGCTTTGAGCAGGGGATTGGACTAGATGATCTCCTGAGGTCCCTTCCAACCCTAATGATTCTATGATCCTTCTATGAAATTGGGCATAGCCCCAGCTGATGTGGTGAGTCCAGGGATCAAGTGATAGCTTGAAGATTGCCTGAGGCTAGACCCACAAAGGTGACTGTAGGCATTACAGTGTCTTATGCTGAGGCAAAGCAAAATCCATAGCCCTGAGTTAGGTGCCTAAGAAAGGGATTCCCAGAAACCAGCAAGCTGAGAGGGGCAAACCTTGGGCTGCCCCTCAAAGGTAGTAAGGACCCCAATTCTACTCAGGATTCATCACTGTGACCCCTCTCCTGGATTTAGGCACCTAAACTAGGTCGATCATGTCTCAGGGAGGGCGAGGGTCCATCCTACCCAATTCTATCCAACAGCAGTTAGGCCAATCTCCTGAAACATGGGAGACCTGTTTGCAAATCCCTATTCCGACTGATCTGGAGTGGGGCCTTGAACCCAGATCTCCCATAGCCTAGGTGAGTGCCCTCACTGTCAGGGTATTGGGTATTCTGTGGTTGGTGTGTCTCCATCTCTGCTGTGGCAGTGTGTATAAATAACTTTTTCATTGGGCTAGAGCGAGAGAACGTGAGCAACTCGCTGTAGCCCAGTTATTAGGACACCCCTGGGATGTGGTAGCATGAGGTTCAAATCCCTGCTCGAAGCAATGTAAATGACCACACAAGGTGGTGGAGTATCAGTGCCAGAGTTTCTGCATGCCTCATCCTATCCACAGTTTCTACACTCCACATACAAAGCTTCCAGAAACCTTAACTGTAGTCTGGGAAAGAAAATGCCATGAACTGATGGACAGCTGATCTCTGGCTCTACCTCACAAGGAAAGTTTAAGTATAGTAAACAAGCAATAGATTCCCTCATCCATCTCTTCCTAACAAGCATGCGGAAGTAGTAATTGTCCAATGTCTGTCACTAATTTGCATTCGCATAATGTGTTTTGAGCCCTTTTTTGCAGACCATGATTAAAGATATGCAGAGCTAGCCCTCCTGCAGGCAAATTATGTGACCCCTGCTACAGGAGTGCCATCCTATTTACATTTTTGGAACAAATGTGATGCATTTCATTTTCCTCTACTCCTTCCCCAGCAGCCCTAATCACCTGGCTCTTACATTCTGCAGTCATGTCTCACGTCTCTGGGTGAAGATAGGGATATCCATCTTGATGAGTGATAGTTTAGCATTTGCCAACATTTCAGTCTCTTGGCTGCTACTGTCCTCATATTAAACAGAGGGTCAATCGCTATTATAAAGTTTACACACACAGGAGGAATATGTATGTAGAACACATAGCTAATTTCTGAACGAGGGGCCATCTCCTGAGAGAGGTGACAAGTCCTCACAACTCCTATTAAATTTTCACTTCTATGGGAGTTTTTTAGGGGCTCAGGCCCTAAACTGTGTGTGTTTTATTGTGCTGTCCTCAATCGTATTGCCTAGCAGAGCCGAAAACGTACTGACGCTTTAATTGTGACAGAAAAGTCACAGAGGTGTATTTTCTATGGGTAAAAGCTGGACCCATGCTGCATGATAGTAAGGCACGCATTAATTCTCACTGTCACACAAACCAATCTGCATTCCCTCTGCAAGTGAAACCATTCCTCACCCTTCCAAACAGCTCTTGGTGTTTCTTTTGTCTCTCTTTTTCACCTGCTCTAGAACCGCTGAAGTTTCTACACACCTTGTGGAACTGCTGAGGGGTAGAGGGCATGGATTGAAGGGGTCTTGAATTGGTGTCTCCCACTAAACAAAATTGATATAGTTTGTGAGGTTGGGAGTAGAGCTGGTTGGAAAATAGTTCTTTTCCCCCTGGGTGAAGTCAACTTTGAAAACCGAAATGCTTTAATTCAAAATTGTGGTGCTTCATGGGAGTTGTAGTTGGGGTGCATTATGCTCCCATTCTCCTCTATGGGCTGGGCTCTCTGGCCAGACTACTTGTCCCATGACGCACCATTTCCTCCCCTCTTGGTGTGGGGAGAGGGTGCATGATAGGAGTCCCTGGACGTGATGCACAATGGGAAATGTAGTCCCACCTGAGAGCCCATAGAGGAGAATTGAAGCATAAGACACTTTAACAACAATTCAGATGAGGCACCACAATGACATCTTGAATAAAAATATTTCAGTTTTGTGTTGAAAATCAAACCCCCTCCAGTTTTTAGGCATTTGGGTTTTTGATAAAATATTGAAATTTTCCACAGAAAGCAGACATTTTTCTTGTAAAAATCAAAACCCCAAATTTCCAACAAAAAAGAAGTTTGATGGAAAATTTTTCCACTGGCTGTAATGGGGAGTATTGTCTTCTCCCCTTTCCCACCTGTGCCCAACCGACCATTGGGTGGTCTGGCAAGAATGCAGTCTAAGGGGCTCATGGTCTCTGAAAGTCCCTCCCCTTGCTTGACGGATAACCAAGAGAAGATGGCTCCCTCCCAGATCTGAGGGACACAATAATCATTGGCAGTATTATCTTCCACTCTGCCTCTGAGTAGCTGGGCTGATTTGAGTGGCCCTAGTTGTAGAAGCCATAGGTCCCCCTCACCAGTGGGTTACAATAACACTTGTGCAACTACCTCAAAAGCATTGATTGGCCCATCAGATATACACAGCAGCTTCATGGCATGAAATCCAGCAGGGATCCATTCCACAGATACTCCAAAGACAGGCTTTTCTCTTTGTTACACTGAGAGAGTCCCGTTTTGTGACCGTACATCCAAGTGTCTACTGTATCTTTGTAACCCATGGTTACAGCACTCTCCCTCATATCAATACACTGATGAAAAGAAACAGAAAAAAAACAAACAGCTTCCAGAATTCTTGGTCCATTGTTATTTATTTATTTATTTATTATTAAACTACTTCAATCTTCTTTTCTTATAACAAACCAAACAAATTCTAGGTGCCAACCTATCCACAGAACAAGTGCCAAAGTACTATGCATCAAAAGAGAGGAAAGACCAGTATACCCGTGCTCCTCCGTAGCACTTACCTTTCCAACATGATTAGAAGCCCAGTAATTTTAGCACTTCATGGCATTTTCTTTTAGCATGCAAGGACTGGTGCCTGGGACATTTGTTGTAAGTGCACAGATGTTATGCTGTCATTTAAGAAATAATAATAATTTGACTCAAACAAACTGTTTTGGTAAGAATCCATGTTTGCTTTTGTTTTTAGGTGAAAGAAGCTTCCCATGAACCACAGATGGTGTTTACAGCTCGCCACGCGACTATCACTTTCCAGACAGATGGAGAAACATGGAGGGAACAGAAAGAGAAAAAAGCAGCTCTGATGGTTGGCATTTTAATTGGAGTTTTTGTACTTTGCTGGATACCTTTCTTTATCACAGAATTAATAAGCCCCCTCTGTTCCTGCAACATTCCACCGGTCTGGAAAAGCATCTTTCTCTGGCTTGGCTACTCCAATTCTTTCTTTAATCCTCTTATTTATACAGCATTTAACAAAAATTACAACAATGCCTTCAAAACCCTTTTTGTAAGGCAGAGATAAAAGAGGGATGGTTACATTACCATGTACTACACTGACTTAGTAGAGGAAATATGTGCCTGTGAAATGTCTGATTGTAAAGAGCAGCCCCTATCTTAAGAGATTTTGCAGCAGTGGAGAACTACACTGAACACCTGTTTGTTGGGTCATAAACCTACTTACCTTGTACAGTCTCCCATTGAAATGCATGTACACTGAGCTGTACTGAAGAAAGACGATGCTAGAAGACTGAAGGGGTGAATGTTTCCCTTCTCTAGGATTTGAATCGATTTGTGCTAAATTCTGGAAGAAGTTAATTAAAAACATCTAGCATCACACTAATCCAATCTAACCAGACTAACCCTATCCAGCCAACTATTGCTGCCAGGTAGTAGAATCTTCTTAATGGGCACAGGCATCAATGGAAACTCTGCCACTTAAGCAATAGCTCTGAGTGATTGGTGCACGGCCCTGCTGCTAGTTTAATTTTAGGAATGTCGGGGGGGGGGAAGACAAATGCACTTTGATATCATTTTTGGTAATATTTGAATAAAATAAATTGGACTAAGTTAAGCAGCCCTACTAGAGCAAGAATGCAGCCTGAGGTGAACCAAGGGCACAGCACTCGTGCTAGCAAGCATTGGTCCACTTCTATAAATTATAATTAAAGGTGAACCCTGAGTTAACTGAAACTGAAGGTCAATTATGTCCCTTTAGGTTACAGGAGTGGAGTTTTAGGGCCAGATCCCCAATTGGTGTAAATCTGCACCATTCTCATTGAAGACTTAACTTTCATAGAATTAAAACTGGAATGGGGTGCTCTGCTTTTCAGGGAATGTACAGAACTAGAGATTTGACCTCTCTTTTATACACCACTCTTTGGGAAGGTCAGAGGAAACATTGCCCAAGCTCACAGCTCAACACTGGGCGAGTTCAGCCAGAGTGGTTATAGGGGTATTGTAGTCATCTCAACCCCATGCAGGCCATGGGCAGCTAGGATACCACTGTACTCCACCCTAGTCCAGCACAGAACTTCAGAGGGACTTATATACGCCCCTCTTGAACGTGACGGAAGCACACACTCCTCAGTGGAAGACTGGTGTTTCATGAAGTTCTGGGATAGCGGCTCTGGCTTGCAACACCAAACTCAGAGCATACTAGGCAGGTCCAGGGAGAGACCTCAGGACGCTAACTAGAATCCAAGTATAAACAAACCTCCAGCCGAATGCTTTCCTTGTTCTCTGTAGTACTTTTAAAATCTCTTTGCTGCCATAACCACTTAGGAGTTAACTTTAAGCATTAGAAGAGAAAGGAAGACACGTCTCTTGTGGCCTTTCTGCTCTAGCTGATATTTAGATCTAAAGTAGGTGGGAAGAGAAGCAGAAGAATTATGCACAAGGACCACGGATGGGAGTTGAAGAGCATAAGTCCACCAACATTCTTCCCTTTCCTCTTGTGATGCCTTGGGTTAGTTATGGTCTGCTGGCCCATCAATTTAAATGCGAGGAGCTATTAATAGAACATTTTCAGGCCACACTGCGGCTCTAAGTCTGCTGACTTTCAAGGCATACTGGAAAGTTTCTCTTTTTTTACAGATTTTCTCCCCAAAGAGTGTGGGAATTTTTGGTAAGAAATTGAGATTCCGCTTTCTGCCAAGAGTGGGGGGAAAAGGGAGCTAGATCCTCAATTCTTCAGTTGGTGTTGTGCCACTACACAGAGCCATGTAACTGATGTATTTTTTTAATTGTACATGCACTGATAGTTTTCTGATCAACACATTTTGTAAATTAAAAAAACCAACAATAATGAAACTCTCTCTTTGTGATCATTTGCACTCTGACAGCTCCTACGAAAGGGAATTACTGGATTCTCTAATTAAAAGTCAAATATTTACACAAGGCATGTTGTTTAAAGAAAGAGCCTAATAAGTGATAGTTCACATGAGTATTTCCTTCCCTCCTTCATTTAAAGGTGACAATCTTTAGGCTCCATTATCTACTTTTCCTCATGAGCTGTAGTTGGTATCTACAAGGAAGAAAGGATTGGAGACAGTTTTTAAGTGTTAGAGCAAAGGGCCAGGAGCCTGTCATGTAGGTTCTATTCCTTGCTCTGAAAGCAACTTTCTTATGACCTGAGACAGCCACCTAACTTTTCTGTGCCTCAGTTTTCCAGCTTATTGAACTGATATAATTATATCAGGAGTATTGGGAGGCTTGAAAGGGCTGCACTGTACTATACAAATCCAGAGTTGTTTTTATATAATGGTAGTGGCCTAGGGACCTTATCTGAGACTGGGACCCCATTTTGATGGGTGCTGTACATATACAGAAGAGACAGTCCCTGCCCAGAAGAGCTTGCAATCTATATAGATAAAATTGACAAAGTCGGAGAAAGGGATTATTAATCCCATTTTACAGATGGCAATTGAGGCACAGATGGACTAAGGGCCAGATTTTAAAAGATATCTAGGCACTCAAGGATGCAGATAGGTGCCTAATAGGTGCTTTTGAAAATCTTATCTCCATCTTTAGATGCCAAAATACCTTTTAAAAATCTAGCCCTAAGCAATTTGCCCAGACTCACACAGGAAGTCTGTGGTGGTGCAGGGACTTGACGCTTCTGCTCTCACTTGCACCAGATTTACATTGGTGTATAACTCAGTGTAGTTCTTTTTGCTTTGTACTGTTGCGAGATCAGAATCATGTACTATAGATAGAGGAATTGTCTTAGTGCTGTGCTACCATTTAAAAAAAAGCTCTATTATAAAAAAAGTCTGGTACTAGCGTTATATGCCTGTGTTTAGAAGGACAACAGCACATGTCCGGATTTGGAGAACAGATGTTAAAACTTTTTAATTCATTTATTAAATCAGCCATCCAATAGAATCTGAGCTGAGAGCAAAGGGGATGTGTTATATGGGGCTTATGTTAACATATATGTTATATATGACATAGCCCTGCTTCTCACCATCAGTTTTATAGATTTTTAAAGCCCTCATCTTCAGTTGACTTCCTGCAGAATACAGGCCACAGAGTTTCACCCAGTAATTCAGGCACTGAGCCCATAACATGGTAGAATAGAGTATCATTAGAGAACCCTTTAGTCTTGATTTAAAGATTCCAACTGGTGGCTAATTTACCCCATCTCTTGGTGATCTGTTCCAGTTATTAGTTACCCAAATTTGCATTTTTATTTCAATTGAAAGAAAAGGGAGAAGACGATGATGAAGCATGCAATGGGTTCTCCTCTCCTCCACTTCAAGTGTTGCATAGAATTCACATAAATTACTACTGTGTTGTTACCCTTAGCTCCAGGATGGATTAACGAATGTTTAGCAGCACAGCTCCCAGCATGTACATCTAAAGAGGTTAAAACAGCTACTCTAAAGCAGTGGTTCCCAAACTTTAACAACCTGTGAACCCCTTTTACTAAAATGTCAAGTCTCACAAACCCCCTCCTAAAAATGAGTATTTCCAGGGATTTTCTCCTTTACCTGAATATAAATTATAAAAGCATTGATCTTGGAAATATAAAATTTGTTATGTCTTGCTTATTACACATGCTATTATTTATCATTACAGTATTTTCATTACATTATGAAAATGGCAACACTCTTCCAAGATTTCACTTTCGTAGCTTGTATCACTTTGAATAAGCCTGTTATAAGACAAATCAGGCAAACTGTTCTCCTACAGCAACGCATATATTAGTGGGCCAAACTAATTAGATTTACTGAATTGTGAATTAAACCCCTAGAGGAATCTACTAGTATACAATAGATTTGCTAGAAATCTTTTAAGTCTTACTTCACAATCCAGAGGCAGGTTTTTATTTTTTAAACTGTTGAATTAATCTTCAGCATGAATGATGGGGCAAAGTGTTAAGAAATTGGCTCCACAATTCCCAGCAGCTAGTTTAAGATTTCTCTCTCTCTCCCTCCCCCCCCCCCATGGGCTTGTACTTTTGAGAATGGAATTTTTAATTGACTTTTCCTGATGACAAAATGTGGACCCAAAGTTTAGATAGGAAATATTTTACAAAGTAGAAATTGATTCTCATTGTGTGTTCATTACAATTCTCGTTTGTATTTCTATATACATTTCCCTTGCCATCATCCATTTTGGATGTACAAAAAAATCAAACAACATAGGGGAACAGGCATACTGGTCCAAAGGTCCATTTAGCCCAGCATCCTGCCTCTGACATAGCCAGAAAAAGATCTAGGAGCTCAGCAGATGTGAGATAATCTACCTCCACATAGGGGCAGATTTTACTCATCAGGGTTAACCACTTGGAAGATCTAATTCAGACTTGCATTTTGCAGAACTGCTTCTTGTAGCTTGCAACAGTCTTATGTAATCTGATTTTGAGTTTTGAAGTAATGGTTCCATTTCCCATGGGAGTCTGCTTGACTGTTCAATTGATCTTTCGGTTCAGACCTTTTCAAACTTTGCCTTCCTTAGCTTCAAACCATTGCTCCTTTTCCTACAGTTTCCAGAGACTAAAAATATTTCATTCCTTCATTTATTTTGTAACCTCTGAGGTATTTATAGACTGATCACATCTCCCCAGATCTTCTCTTTTAAAGCCTATAATTTACCTCCCTTACTCTCACCACTCCTCTTATCAGTTTCGTTGTCCTTTGTACATTGTCTGACTTCCCTATTATCTTCCTCAACCCTGGATCCAATACTGCTGCTGTTTAGTCCACCATCTTGCCATGACAGTCCAAAGAGGATTTCCCTTACATAAGTAAAGGACACACACTATGTATGTAGTAATAAAACAACAGAGGGTCATGTGGCACCTTTAAGACTAACAGAAGTATTGGGGCATAAGCTTTCGTGGGTGAATGCCCACTTCATCAGACGCAAGCCCTTGTCTTGCATCTGATGAAGTGGGCATTCACCCACGAAAGCTTATGCTCCAATACTTCTGTTAGTCTTAAAGGTGCCACAGGACCCTCTGTTGCTTTTTACAGATTCAGACTAACACGGCTACCCCTCGAATAATAAAACAGTAACTTTTGAGATTAGATTGGGACAAAAATGTCTTTAATTAACCTAGACAAACAGGGGAATGTACATCTGATACCTTACCACTACAATTCCACCACTGGACAGTAGATGGAGTATGTAACCCTGCACCTGGCCTCCCCACTACACTGGTGACATTTAGTCACAGGTGTATGCCCTTACTGAACTGGTTATTCCCACCTGATGTAATAATTATGGGCCTGATCTCCGCCACTGAAGTCAGAATTTTTCAATTAGATTGTGTGCCCATTCCAGAAAGGTGAGGATCAACTCAATTTCTATGAAATCATTGGGAGCAAAGGGCACTCAGCCCTATGGCCATGCTCATCCTGGCATGCACTGAAACAGTTCATTCTTCTCATTGAGTAGAAAATGCAAACATGCAATGAGAGCCTCTGCAATTACAGATTGCTGTCATGGGAATTTAAGCTGGGGGTAACAAAATTTCAAGTACTCCCCAAATCGTTGCACACACACAAAACTGAAGAGTTCTATATGTCAGCACTTCATTAGCTTAAGCAGGTCCCAATACCCAGCCTACTGCCCAGTGCTTTCTTGATTTACTTTTCCTTATTCCATCGATGAAATAGTAATACATCATTGTGTAAAGTGATTTTAACATTTTAATTTCTAGCGCAGGCAAGGTCTAAATTGAAATTCATTGTTTCAAAGGAAACTGTCAACCATTTATTTATGACCCTTTCTTGTTTGAAGAAACCACTTAGAAGACTATTTCATTACTGACTTTGCCCTTCAGTTTGGCAAATGAGCTGTTGCTTTCAAGGAAGGTGAAAATAATGTGGCTGTTTTTAAACATTCTCTCCAATTTATATAACACCGCATAATACCACAGCATCTTCAGTCACAAATCTTTACGCACCTGCGTAGCTCCAGGGTGTAAGAGTTGGCAGGATCAAGGCCTTAGGTTACACGTTTGCATCGTTCGGCAGCACAGCATTTAGAAGTGTGTGTTCCTTCAGAACCAGCGAGTGAGCACACAGTGGCCTGACCCTTATTAGTCTGTCCTATGCTGAATGCAAGAAGAAACCAAGGCTGGCAACCAAAAGTGCTTTCAAGTGCTCATGTTCTGGTCCCTTTATGGGTCCATCATGGCCCCCAGCATCAGAGAAGCCTCAGGATTTCTCTAACAAATGCTCTACTTTGCCCATTGGGAAGCAAAGAATAGTTGGAACCACACCTCCCTTCCCTTCCCCACCCTCCAACATCAGGGGCTGAGAGCAGGGCTAGCGTATGGCAGCTCTGGCATCTCTACTTTAGAGAAAGCTGCTCAACATCGAGGTTATTCCCAAGGGTCCGTTTCTGCTCTCTTGAATGGCTCTTTTTGCAATGGGACTGTTCAGTTCAACAAAAACAACACTTTACTCACAGGTCTACAGGCTGGGAACTTGTTGCTTTGTTCAACTGGATCCCACAGAAAGCATGTGTGTGTGTGTTGGGGCGAGGGGGATGGGAACTCCCACTTACAAAACAAGAAGGGAGGAGCATGGCTTCATCCCATAATACTCAGGGTAACCCAGTTAACCTTATCATGACCACTTTACTACACCTTTACACTGCTAGATCAGAGTCTTTTCCAATATGTTTATACGTTCTTCAAAAAGAGGCCCTTGCCAGAATAATGGATTCCATTTTTTATTTTTTTTACAAAAAGCTCATGATTTATTTAGGAAGTTTTAACAGATTTTTCAAATCTTTGTCTGAAAACTGGTTCTGCTGCTGAGCTTTCTGATTGATCAGATCTTTAATGTTCATCTGTTAAGATTCTTATGCCATTAAGAATAACGTAGAAGACATTGATTTACTGTGTATACACTTTCAAGATGGACTGATAGACCCATTCAGGAGCCTGTTGATGGGCCAATATGTGGTATTGAACATAGTATCCTATGGTTTGAAAGAGCTTAAAACAATTTACCAGACAGAATTTCCATGACCTTGGTACACATAAGCTTCCACTTCTCACCCCAAGTTACAGAGATTTCTCACTTTAAATGCAGTGCAGCGGCCATAGGTTCCAAGGTCAAATCCTGCTACTGACTTCAGTGGGAGTTGGATCAGGCCTTCTATGGTGATGCCTTTATAAGTATTCCTTTCAGTGATACAGATACACAATTCTGCATCTGATGATCACGAAAGGCAATCTACCCTGATATGGGCCTTTTTTACATATACTGTGGAGTTTTATTGTTTTTACAAATTCCATAGAGAGGAAAAAAACTCAAAACAAAACACAAAGATGGCAGCTCAGGTGGTTAATGTGCAGAAGTGGCACATTGGAATAATATATACCCATCAGTATGTGAGATATTAAGAATAAACATTTATACAAGTCAGTGAATGCTGTTATGCATTCTTAATCAAAAATCTATTAAGGCTTCTAAAGAAGAGACACTTAAAATATAACAGCTGCAGATCATTGAGTTCCAAACATTTTTATTTCACATTCACCTGCCATAGACAGTAATTTAATAGCACTGTTGTCCATGTTACTGAACACAATGAAGAACTTGGGTTTTTTAGCAAAAGAGGATGTGTTGTACATTAGCAAGTCTAGTCCAAACAACTTGCTGTTGTGTACAAGCTGTCCGAACTATAAAATACTGTATGCAGATGTTCTATAAAAATTCACAAGGGGGTTCAACAAGTTTTCTAAATTTTCAGGGCCAAATCCTTCTGATGTAAATTAGCAGAGCTTCATTGACTGCAAAGGAGCTACACCCGTTTACACCAGCAGAAGATCTGGGGCTTAACTTTCCAAATTGCAGCTGACAGAGAATTTGTGTTGACAGATGTATTTTTCAACCCAACCAGTGATACTTGAAGATCTTAGTGATTAAAATCTAATTTGTCTGGAACTAGTTAATAGCAATCCCCCTCTAGACAATGCTGAAGTTTCAAAAGAAAGTGGTATACAACAGCTACACTTGCTGTAATAAAAATATAGAAGTCTATAATCTTACACTAGAGAATTATGCAAGTTAAGATTCCATTTGCTTGAGTCTTAACCACCAGGCTTCACATTTCTTATTGTCTGAAATCTTATCTATGGCTAAAATGTAAAACTGAAGTAAAATCTGGCTTCTTAGCAGGTGAAAAAAAGTGAAAACAAATTTTATCTGTTTCACTTTTGGCTAAATTTATCAAATCACTGCTTATTTACTACACTCTCTCTTCATGGTGTCTGGATTTATTTTTTCGAGTATGTTACAAAATTACAATACATATATATATTGTCCTGAAGTTAGAACTAGTGCAGTATTAAATCCGAAGTACAAAATAATCCTATCTTCTTCATTGTGAAAAACAAATAAATAAAATTAGACAACATTCCTAATTTACTATAATGCATTAACTCTTTACTGTGTAATGGAGGGGATCAAGAATAAACAGCCACTGGACAAAGTAATGTAGAACAGACTACAGATTGAAAAATAAAGACTTATATAGCAATATACATGTATCTAGGCATTGCAGTTATCACTGTTACCACAGAAAGTATTCAATTTATGGACCGAACAATCAATTCTAAAATTCACTGGCTAGAGGAGTTCCTCAGGAAGAACTGGCTTTCAGCTTGGATAGCAGCATTTCATTCTTACGGCACTCCTGTTGATAAAAGTAAATAGATTTTTAAAGGTTAACTATAATAGTTATGGTACCTATATTCACATCATCAAGACAAAGCCTTCTATGTTGTGAGAGCTGACGAGAAGGAATGCAAAAGGAATCTCCATTTGTCTCTTTAGGGCAACTTTATGGCTCTTTTGTGCTCCTTTGATGACAAAAAAAGGTGATAACATGGGTCAGGGTGGAACCCAACGTATGGTTGTGAAGTGACTAAGTGACAGTGACATCATCTAACTAGTGATTTAAGCCTTCTTACTTTAGTGACAAAAATGATTTTACTAGTTTTCGTGCCTACTCTGCAATCCATGGCAACGCAGAGTGAGCTGGAGTTTTTTTGATTCATGAAATCATCAACGGAATTGTTATCTTGGTTCCAATGGCAGGATCATTATTACAGGCGATGATGCACAAGGCAGAAAGAATCTAGCTTTATGGTCAGTCCCAAATTGGGTTTATGTTGCTGGTAGTTATGAAATCCATCTTCTTCCTTATAAACTGAACTAATTTGAAATGAAGGTCATTGATTCCTGATCTGGAATCCTGCAATGCTATTTGGCACAGTCTATTTTCAGAGAACTACTACAGCAAGGTCAAGAATTATGAACATGTTTTCTGTTCCCAATAAGGTTACCATCATCTTCCAGGAGACAAAACAGGAGACATGCCATGGTGTGGAAATTCCCTCAGAAGACAACTGATAAGGAGGGATTTTTTCACTCTCCACCGAAGCTTAATTGCTAGAGAGGATGGGAACTCCTACCATAGTCATAAAGTGGCTAAGCAGCTTGTCAGTCTCCCAAAGATATGTGATGCAAGGCAGGGGAAAATAACCCAGCAAACCACGACAGATTAGAGAAAGCAGCCTTTTCTAACATGCAAACCCCAAAGATCTTTTGCACGGCAGTGCTATTTTGGCATTCGCTCTCAAAGAGACAATTAACAGAAGCACTGGGAAGGCTAAATCAATGAAATATTAACAGTACTTTTGCAATGTTTAGATGACAAGACTGTGCATTTCCTCTATTATTTTACTAGAGAAAAAATATACACAGTGCAGACAGTATCACACAATTTAAGAACCTCTACATAAATTGCAGTATCAGAACCTCTACAAAAACCTACTACTCTTCCCCTCTTTTCTTCAAAAGACTGATTCTCCTGCCACAAAAGGCTATATGTTAACAATATCCCTATTCTATTAATTTAATAACTGCCACCAGGAAACACGGAACAGACTTGTGCCCTTCATACAAAGCCAGCTCCTTGTACACACCTTCATCACCTCCATGCTGCACTAATTAGAGTCCCTTTCATGGGTTTCCAAAAAAGATTCCATTAGACAACTGCAATCTATTCAAAAGCTTTGATATCAGTCCATAATTAAAATGTCTTGTACTGTTACCTGAATGGTTAAAGAATTGCTTAGTATTTGAAATACACCCCAACCCATCCACTGTATTATAGATAATCCTTATCAACTATGAAAGAAATCCCCAAGTCCAAGAACATTTAGGTCAGGATGCCCTATCTTTGTCAACTATGAAACACTGAACATATCTGGTACAGATGATCCTGGCATGTCCCACTGCCAAAACGTTATGTAAACTGAGAAATCATAAATTATGACATGCAAGAGAATGCAAATTTAAATGCTGAATTGCCTCACCTTCAGTTTTCATAAATTACAATTTCCACGTTAATTCCATTATAGAGAAATCACATTCACTGGTCTACAGTAGCTTCCATGCAAGGATCTCAAAGTACAACAGCTCAGTGGATTAGCTAAATAGTATACCCCTTTTACAGAAGGGTTAAGTGCTGGAGTAAACCTATACTTTAGTCCACTGTCAGCGCTACATGGAAGACTCACTAATCTTCTTCCTCAAACGTGCCATGCCTGCCAGCATCCATTCCTGTGTATCTGCCAAGTATTTCCAGCATATCATCCAGGATCAGCACCCAAAGAATTTACAATCAATACATAGGATGAGACAACAATCTACACATAGAATGATACAATAATAGATGGATAAAAGAAATATCTTTTTCTATGGATGAAGACAAGACAAATAGTGAAGCAATCCTCATTATTTTAAGGAACAGGTGTTGTTACTGTATGTTAAAAACAAACCCTTAACTGAGCCACTATGACATGCACATGTCTAAAAAAAAAAAGTAGACCATTAAAACTTAACTCTTCATGATGGGATTTTCAAAAAGTAAGTTGTCCTAATTCTGCTCCCATTGAAGTCAATGGTAAAAACACCACTGACTTCAAGGGGAGCAGATTAGGCCAACGAGTGCTTCTGAAAATCTCACTACCTCCAACTAATGAGGAAGACTGCCTTTAATTTACAAGCAAATCAGGCCTGATCTAATAACTAATCAAAATATTTTAAATTGGAAACCAATTTGCATCCCTGTACCAGGGTTCTTCTCAATGAGATTTTAATGAGCTGAATAATAAACTTTTTTAAAAAAAATCACAGTTTATAGGCCAATGAAAGATCTTTAGCTCCACCCCTACTGCGGGAGTTCCAGTAATAAAGACCAGTTCTCTACAAAAATAGGAAGTGAATTGTAAAGATGACTGGGGGTTTCCTGAGAGCTTAACCCTCTCCTTTGGTTTGACTCAAGACGTAGATAACCTAAAGGAGGCTTGTGAAAGTTATCTGACGAGAAAGTGTTTCTTGGCAAGCCAACACATCTAGACAATTGCCTGTTAACAATTGGAATATTTGTGATCCATCTCAAAGTGACCACCTTTCAGCAGGATGGCTTTTAAGATTATTCTTAAACCCACCAGTTGTTTTACTGGCTCAAATTCTCTCTACCCAATACAAACAAAAATGCTCTTACCTCTTTAAATTCTTTCACCGTTTTAAAGTAGAGCCTCTGTTTCTCTAGCAGTTCCAGGTATTCATCATTTAACTGGTCTCTTCGCATTTTGTTTTCTTGTTTCTTCTTTTCTATCTGTTTTTAATGTGCACAAAGAATGAAAGATCATGTACTGTAAGAACCAGAAACATCAAATACATTTCCAAGTAGACATTAGAGAAAGATGCTTAACAAGACACACATAATGGACTCGGCTGATTCTTTCAATGCAACAAATATTTAGGCCTAGATCTTGCAAAGACTTACTTTGAGTCAATGGAATTACTTACAGTGGACATGTTGAGCATGCATATGTCTTTGTGAGATCAGGACCTTATTTACGGACTAGCATTCAAATATGGCAGACAATTTATTGACATTAAAATTACAGGTGATAAGAACACTCAAAATATTTTTACAACAAAAAGTTATTGATGCAGTAGCGAATGCTTGATTTGGCATCTAAGGTGGTTGTCTCCATCAGCTATTAACTTTGGAAAATCATACACTAATCTGGCAAATTTAGTAGAAAAATTCAATTACTCTCAATCTAAGGGTCAGGAACAAAAAGTTTTAGGTAAGTACTCTGACATTTTTAATGCAAGTATTTTATTACTTGATGCTTTCTGTCTCCAGCCAATGACTCCAGATGGTGTGTTGTAAGTAAAAAATGAACTCGCATTTAAAAATATAATATTCTTCATGTTCCAGATATAGCCTGTATATTTTATTTCTATCTTGTCTGTTCCTGTGGGAGACACTGGGGCTGATTCTCCACTGCCTTATGTAGTCATATACTCCTGTTCAAAGAGGGTATGCTGTGCTGTCATTCTGATTTGGGAGCAGCTTGCACAGAGGTAAGGGATCACACAAGATTCCAGGCAGTGGAGAACTGGGCCTATAAATGGAGAATACCCATTTAGAGAGATTCATCACAGAGGCACTTTCTACTGCTATAAAACCTTAATGTGAGCTGTTTGGGAAGCACCTGCAATTTGTGCTATTGTTATTCCAAACCAAGAACCAGGATGCTCTCTGAAGAGAGACCCTATCAAACACACCGGTAATTCATATTGAAAAGCTGCACTCTGAGTTCCCAGCCCCTAAGGCAGAGTGAAGAGGATCAGTGCTAGTGGCTTGGCACTTGGTATACATAAACAAGAGCAGACAGGCTCTGCTGGGAGTGCTACTGGAGGGAGACAAAACGCTCCTCCTGCCTTTAGCACAATGGAGCAGTCTGCTGCTTGTCTTCTGAAGTACATCTCTTAGCAAAGAGAAGGGCAAAGAATATTCAGTCAAGTGAAAAACCCTGCTGCATTGACTATGTCTATCCCTCTCCTGCTCAAATCCCCCATAACCTTCCTCAATCTTGCCAGCAAGGACTTGCACTCCCCTCATCAAACCTTGAACACTTAATGTAAAATAATTTTAAAATTTTATTTATTTCATTTATTAACGAAAACAATGAGAAACTAATATGATATGAACAAAGTTAAACCTCCATCATCCCTCCTTTGCCTAATACCTCTCCTTGTGGCTGATCATGTCAAATCTAAACTTGACTCTTCAGGATAGGGACTGTACTTGTAGGGTCTCATGACGATAACCCTAAGGCATTACATACAAATGCTCATTAACAAATATGTACTAATGCATGGTCTGTATAGCAAGCACATTTTTGGTGATCAACAAAGAAATAACAGGTGAGATTTTCATTTACTTTAAGGCCCCTTTAAAACTGCTCTTGGCAATGTAAAGACTCCTTAAAATAGGAATAAGATTATATTTATACCCATTTTAAGGCACCTGTATCTGTTAGTGTCAGCAAGAATCAGGCCCAACACATTTAAGTTAAGAACCTTTTATTTCAAGGTAGAGGTGGGGAAAATCTAAGTTAAGTCTCTTGGGAAAGACTGACTGTGGATGAAGTGGTGAAAAAGTTCAGGGGGCAGGAAAATCTGCTGAAACTGGTTTGAGAGAGAGAGAGAACACGAACACACCTTTCCATGTGAAGAGAAAGAGAGGGTGAACACCCTTCCACGTGCAGCTAATCTGCCTGTTCAAAGGAGTAAGGCAAGAAGCTTCTGCTAGGTGAGGGATCAATATAAAAACCAAGAGGTGCAGAATATTAGTATTTGATACCAGTGTTTTGCCATCTCAGAACCACTTTAGTCTGAATTAATTCTTGTTCAAAGAGATGTTTGTAATCGATCTACAGGCTTGCTAATCCTCGGAACACCCACACAGTTATTTTATTCTAGAGAAGGCCATTCAGCATGACAATCTGTAATGGAGTCATGAGCTTAAGACCCAATGCCGCTCTTGAGCGCACACACTAACATCCTAAAGCAAAACACCATTCTAAAGATATAATCCCCTTTGCAGAGGATGGATGAGAAGCACCTATTGCTGCTAAATTCTTTCACGCTTTTTAAAATATGCAGAATAAGAAGTACCCGGCGAAAATCGTTTCTAGATTGCTAGCCCTACATGAATCCTTCTGATGAATGGGAGAAAGTGCACAGGCATTTCTGATGGCTCTTAATTCCAGAAGGTTGATATGCAGTACAGCTTCCATGGGGGACCATTTACCCTGAACTCTGAGGCTGTTTAGATGGGCTTCCCATCTTATCAGAGAGGCATCTGTTATCAGTGCTGGTGGGGGTGGTGTGAATGGGATCCCTGCACAGACACTGGATGGGTCTTTCCACCATTCCAGGGAATGTTTGACCTGGAGGGTATCCACAATGGCTTGTTTAGCCTGTCCTTGTTTGGCACGTAAACTGAGCTGAGCCATGTCTGTAGACACCTCATGTGTCATTGGGCGTGAGATGTCACAAACGTGCATGCTGCCATGTGCCCAAGAAGCTAAAGGCAATTTCTGGCTGATGTTTGTGGGCTGTCCTGAACTGTCTCTATGATACTGGTCAGGGTGTTGAATCTGTACATCAGGAGGAATGCTCTCACTTGCACTGCATCGAGTTCAACTTGAAACACTGTACTGGAGTTAAGGTCGATTTCTGGATATTGAGTTGTAGACCCAGTTGCACAAATATGCGCATAGTCCTTTGGGTGGCGTGTAGGGCAACTCTGAAGGAACGAACTTTGAGAAGGCATTCTCCAGATATGGGTAAATAATGCTACTTAATGTTCGCAGATGTGCTACTACTACGGAAAGAACTTTAGAAAATATTGTGGGTGCAGATGAGAAACGGAATGGAAGTATTCTATACTGGTAGTGGTCCTGCCCAAAAGTATTTTGGAGGAATCTTCTGTGGAATGGTAGGATTGAGATGTGGAGGAAGGCATCCTGTAGGTCAAGGGCCGAGAACCAATCTCCCTGATCTAAGGATGGAATAATTGCTGCTAGTGTTATCATCCTGAATCTTTGCACCTGTTTAGTGCTCTTTGATCTAATATGGGTCTCCTACCTCCTTGTCTTTTGGGGATCAGGAAATATTTGGAATAAAAGTCTCTGCCTCTGAGGTGAACAGGGACTGGTTCTATCCCCCCTAGGCACAGCAGGTGATTTATTTCCTGACATAACAGTCTCTCATGAGAAAGGTCCCTGAAAAGGAATGGGGAGAGAGGGAACTGAAGTGGATAAAGTAACCCTTGGAAATTATCTCCAAGACTCATTTGTCAGAAGTGATGCTTTCCCAATTGCGGAGAAAGAGCTAGGCGACACCCCAAGGGATGTGGAAAGTCTGTGTGTTGCAGCCGTTGTTGTAAGGAGTGGTTGCTTGGGGCCTCAACCAAGGCGTCAAAACTGGTGTTTTGAGGTCAAGGGCTGAGATGTTGAAAATTAGGAGACTGACAGTTTCTGCTTTTGCATCTTAAGTCTCTTTCATTGTGGCTCGTAGTATCGCTGTGGTGGGAGGAACTGGCGTGGTCGAGATCTGTAAGATGGTTGCGAACTAAATTTTCTTTTCTGCCCCGGCGTGTAGATTCCTAGAGAGCAGAGTGTGGCTCTGGAATCCTTTCGAGTGTGAAGTGATGCATCAGTCTTCGGAGCCCTGGTACTGAATAGCGGGGACTACTGTCTTCACAATCATAAGGTCCCTAGAAAAGCGAAATTCCTGCGGTACCATCATTGTGATCGGTATCATCAGAGGTTGTCAGTGCTGATTTGTCAGTACCGACAATCTTTTATGGGACGCATGGTCTGAAGGGAGTTGGTTTGAGCCGGTCGGTGCTGAGGACTTCTCCGTCAGTATCAGTAAGGTCTCTGCTCTCATCTTTAGCAGCAGTGCCGCTTCTTCAGAGCCTGTGCCCTTCAGATCTTTAGGCCCTGAGGCAGAACTTGTCTTCTTAATACAGTGTTTTGGAGCTGCCGGTGCCGAGGTGACCAGTTGCGCCAGGGATCTCCTCTGGCTGGTCAGGAGGTCAGTTTGAGGGCTTGCAGCTCTCTTTTTGGAGGCTTTGTGAGGGGAGTCGAAAAGTTTTCTATCAGCTCTGCCTCCCTACAAGTTGAAGGCTCCAGGGGATGATCTCCGCCATGGAGAGGATTCAGGACTGGAGTTGGATGCTGGTTTAAAAGCACCCTCTATGAGGAGGAGTTTCAACTTTAACTCCGGGTTCATTCGGGATCTAACCTTCAATTGCTGGCAGAAGGTGCACTTCCGCGGGATGTGAGCCTCTCTGAGGCACCAGATGCAGCAGGAGTGTCTGTCCGTAACCGGTATTGCCTCCCTACAGGACAGGCATAGTTTAAACCAGAAGAGCTGGGCAAAAAAAAAGTGGGGAGAGAACAGGGAGAAAGAAAGCCATGGGGGGGGGGGGGAGAGGGGGAATGGAGGGGACTTAAAAGAGAAGCTCTAGAAATGCTACAAAAATAAATGGAAACTCTATAAGAAGCTATAAAACTAAACACTATAAATTATAATGAAAATGAGGTAAGCAAACTGGACTGCTACTCGCTCCATCTCAAGCCAAGGGCGGTTGAGAAGGAACTAATAAATAAATAAATAAAATAAATAAATAAACTAAGTGTGGTTTGCCCATGCAAAGCTAGACAGCTTCGAGGCAGAGCGAGCGCATGTGCGTGACAAATGGACACTGCTACCTAAAATCTTCAATCAGCGGCGCAGGGGCACAGATACACCTATACTGGAGTACCCATAGGGACACTACTCGAAGAGCCTGAAAATTCCCACACTTGGTCAGCAGGAGGGCATGGAGGAGTTGAAGGTGGGGAGACCGGCCTGCCAAGCCATCTCCAGGGGCAATGACCCTTTACCATGCCCAATATCGATCAATGCCTACAGTGGCAGTGAAGATTGGCCGTTGTTCTGTACCCACTAAACTATTATTTGAACAATAAGCCATTTTTGTCTCTCTCCCCAGACAATTTCAGTTCTCACAGCTGGAAGGGACTATTGTGATCCTCTGGTCTTCCCTCCTGCATATTGCAGACCACAGAACATCACCCACCCATTCCTTAATAGGTCCATAACCTCTGGCTGAGTTACCGAAGTCCTCAAATCATGATTTGAAGACTTCAAGTTACAGAGAATCCATCATTTACTCCAGTTTAAACCATACTCTCACAGAACCCTCCATGTTTGCTTTTTTCCATTAGACATCTGATGGGTAGGAGGCAGCCCCATGGGGACCTAAGGAGAAAGAATGAGTTCTCTCAGGGCCTTATTCTACTCACAATGGCTTCAATGGCAACACTACCTCTGTCTTCAGTGCAGCAGGACTGAGACCTCACAGCCTTCTCTCACACAGCAGTTGCAGATGCTGTATTGTCAACAACCAATGATAGTCATTGGACTCTACATCTTTTTTTCTGGATAAGTAAATGGCTGAACTTTTGTTTTCTTAAGTGGAATCAAACAGGAGAGCAGTGGGGGCTTGCCTGGTCTTAGAGGCCAGGGGTCAATTCATAATAGATGAAGGAAGGAATACAAGAGATATCAACAAGGCTCCTCTTCCCTTACTCCCCCACAAAATCCCTTTGATTTTCTCAGCTGTCACCAATTAAACAATTTGTGGAGTAGCAGAAGGGGAGGAAGAAGAACAACTTTGAACAATTGTTGACATTTTTGGAGTTTGCTGGGGTTGTTGCTGCAGCAATTAAGTGTCATTAAAGAGTCTGTCAGCCTTCCAGAACAAATAGGCATAATTACTGCCATCTTCATGAGTAAAAAATATGCTGCTCTGAAATATTTCCATAATCTCAATAAGTGCCTCAAAATTAAATGATCTCAATGGGCTTGCTAACGGAAAATCGACCAAAGCAAATAACCAACTTCACTACTGTTTATGCCATGCAGAATTTGTCCATTCTATTCAAAAACAACTGCCCAAACAATTAGAGACAATTCACTGCAAATTTTAAAGTACTGAAACATCTATTTCCTCCAGGACAGTGGCTAATAATAAATTCTCCATTTTTACAGAAGAGCTTCATGCTAAACTGAATTCCATTGTATCCCTGTTCTCTATACATAGGTTTCATCATATTAATATCTGGAAGTCCTTGTATGGCTATTTATCCCAATAACAAAGAAACAGCATGAAGAGTCTGTAACTCTCAATATGTGACTTCTGGTCTAGTGTCTTCCCTGATACTCTGTCATGCTTGAGATTTCAAATGAAATAAAGAATATAATTATAAAAATCCTAATGTCACACATGATTCTTAGTGCTTAAGAATAGGGAATCTCAGTGGGTTCATCCACTAGGACCGGTTGACATGGTGTCATTAGCTAGGCTAAGACTCACAAGTGTTATAACATTATTTGGGGGAATCAAGAATACTTTTTTAGGTGAAAGGAATAAAGCAAAGAAAGTAAAATAAAAAAACCAAAGACATCCAAATGGCAATAATTACATTATATTTACAAAGGAACAAGCAACTTCAAAACCTATTCGGGACCATCCTCCAGTGCACAAGACTGCCTATGGTCTCTTCAATTTCAGCTTTGCTACTGCTGCCACTGAAGAACAGCCTTAAAGGGACTGGAGAAATGTGCATGACAGCAGCCCATTGAGGGCCAGACCCCACTGCCATGGACACCAAAGGCCAAACTCCCAACTTCAGTGGTGTTGAATCAGGCTATGAATCCCTATGACTGATCCATATTGTAATACCAGAATCTAACTCAAATGCTGCAACCTGTCTGGAGTGAGAGACGTGCTGGTATAGACGCAGTTCTGGTCTATTCACTAAAATTTTAGTTACAGGCTCTTATTAGGGAAGAGTACAAAACAGAAGTGATGAGACTTGTCAGGTGTTTAATTAGTTTACATCTCATCACACCAATTTTTTTAACCATCCAGGCTTGTCTGAAATAATTCCAAGCTTCTGCCAAAGAAAACGAGAAGGGACAGTCTAACCTTCATTCGATTCTGTTTAATTCCTTCTACAATCTGTTCCATCTGCCGCAGAAACTGCTCACGAGCACCAGAAGAGGCCATTGCTCTGGAAGAAAAATGGATACTGATTGAGAGGGGAGGGAGTTGGACAAAAAAATGTAGAATTTCCTCTACAATTTTTATCTATCCTGCATGTAGAACTTTCAAAATAGACCTAAGCAATATGAATATTTGGGCTTAAAAACTACAAGTGTTCTTTCTGCAGAGTGTAAAGGGATAAAAAGCAGATTCAGACAATCCAAGATAAAAGATAAAGGGACAGATCATCAGCTGGTGTAAACTGTCAGAGGTCCACTGGGATATATCGCCAACTCTATTAGATCACCCAGTTCATCTCCCTGCCTTGTGCAGGATTGTTCCCTTTGCTAGTGTTTTGTGCAGTGATAATAGCTATTGATGGACCAAAAGCATGGTTTCAAAGTGTTTAAAAAGAGTAGCTTATGTGAAAAGCAGGAATAGATTAGAGGACTGGCATGTCAGTAAGAACTTTAAGCAGAGTTTTGTTTTAGTGGTTATAATTTACATTTTTGATTTAATAATTATTTTGGTGTAAAGTACAACAAATGTTATTCTATTCCATGCTTAACTATAAAACTGTGGTAATTTTAAAGATAAAGTGGTTATCTAAGTATAAACTGCCCAAGTGAACCGTCAAGAGTATAACTTCCCATTGACTAGAGAGTACTACAACGGAGATCTCATCACTGAACACAGCAGATCTCTGTACTGTAGTGGAATGTAGCCAATATATTTAGTTAGTTTGTTACAATTAACAAATTAAAAATGTTTCTGTTATAGTTGGGGTGGTTGCTTGTCATGGAAAGAAAATGGTCAGTGTCGATACAAGGCTTTATCAGGATGACAAAAGCAAATGGTACAAATTCATAGGAAAATTTAAAAAGTCATGATTGCATTATGATGAGCAAAATCTGTCATGCACTAAAATATCAAGCTATTTAATAACAGAATAATAGTTCAGAACTATTTAACATCCTAGTTTCTCTCCCATTCTTCACTGGACAAAGATAGAAGTACATTTGTAAAAACTCACGTTGGAATATTGCTCAACAGGCTGTAAAGGCCAAGGGTGAAACCCTGGCCACACTGAAGTCAATGGCCAAGATTTCACTCCGAGACTTCTGTGATCCAACCATCACTTTTTAAAAAGAGGTTTATCATAGCAACTCTGGGCTATGACAAACATATGCCTAAGTTATAGTTAAGAAACGTGTGGAGTCTGTAGTTATTTTCATATAACACAAGCCCAACTTGACAAATATGTCAAACAAGGTTTTTAAAAGTGCCAGTAAGTTAGAAGTATGAAAAAAGTGTTATCTGAGTAATTTTAGCATAATTTAACACAGTACAATACCAAGAGCAAAGTATTAACATGTACATTCCACATGTGTTCGTAAGTAATTATATTACTTCATTTGTGCCAAGCTATAACATGTGGCTATCAAAAATTACAAAACATGTACTGGATCTTACTCAGAACTGGCCATTAAATTTCAGAAAGTATAAAGTTTAAATAAGAATCAAAGTTTTGCAAGAATTTTTGAACAATTTCCACCCCGATTTTGCCAACCAACTATAGCTGTATGAGTAAATACCAAGAGCTAATGACTCAAGTTACTTACTGCTGGAAATTATCATGAATTGAGTTCAGCAAGTTAACCTGGTGAAGACAAAAACACATAGTTGAAAATGTACATCCTCCTCTCCACCAACATAGATTTTCAGTTACTTTAAAATGTGATTCAGCTCAGAAAAAAAGTCAACTGCATAAAAATACCATCTTCTTGTTTTGCAGAGCATTACACGAGGCTGTCTGCATGTACTGAGAGAGCTACAATCCGCTTACGTTAGCAACAAAAAACAGTTTTACTGCTTTTCACTCCTGTTAACTAGTGCAGGGTTAAGGGCCTGTTTATTTAGAAAAATCTGCACTGGTGGAGAAGCTGCACCAATGTAAAGCAGAGCTTACATCATAAATGCAGCACATCTATGTTATAGCTTAACTATATTGATATAACGACACTAGTGAAAATTCTGCTATATAGGCAGACTTCCCAAACCAAACCACAAATGTCAATGAGGGTTGAATGTATAATACAATTAAGGTGAACAGGTGTAGTAAGGGGCATCATGTGGCCTGCAGAACTTATATCACTGAAAATAATGGGATACATGACAGGACCCTGCTTGACTCATGGAGGCCAAACTGTGTTTGCAGGCCTTGAAGTGGAACAAACATCTTTAGTAGTAAACTAGGCACATTCAACAAGCAAACCATTAAATATGGGATTCCACAATGCAGTTTTCAGAGCAGACCACACTTTTCCAAAGGGCCTGAATGAAAACACTGAATTCAAAAGATCTGTTAAAAAATTCGTTTCCTTGTGGAAAAAACTTCACTTGGACATGCAAACCAGGCAACTGGTTGGCACAAATGACACTTTAGACACTAACTTTCAATCAGAGTTAGGCATCCATGATTTGTGCCTTTGAAAACTTCCTCCGTAATTACTTGCTTTATTAATACACATTTAAAGGCCCTTTGCAAGCTTGTACCTATCAGCATATGGAACGACTCTTTCATACAAAATGAAAACTGAGACTTGTTGGGAATCTTATTATTCTCTCCAACACATTTAGAGAAAAAGAAAATCAGAGGAATGGTTGATGGGATGCTTTATCATAGCTTTGAATAGTTCAAATTAGTCTCCAGTGAACACGTAGTGAGGTTTTCCAAGATACGATTTTGCCTTTTGACGAAGAATGTTTGAAAATGTGCCATCTGTACTGCAAGAATCCAATTCTGCAAATAATACTATACTTAGTGTTTACTTATGTGCATATTCCCAATGGTACAGCGATAAGCACACTGCATGTTAGAGTTTGTCGAATCAAGCCCCAACCCTAACAGATTTAAATCAATGATTTCAAAGAGTATTATTAGCATGCAGAAATCCGGTTCTTACTACTTAGAGGTTAAGAATACTACTAGAGGTCAGAAATTTTTTGACAAAATTTTTGTTTTGACCAACGGATGTTTTCTGACCAAAAAAACCCCAAAACAAACAACCCCCCCCCCAAAACAAACACACCAAACACAAAAACAACAACAACTTTCTGCAAGAATATGCCAGTTTCAACAAAACTTTTGTTGGGAAATGTTTCTCAGGTCCAGGATAGAATTTCTGGTCAAAACCAGACCAAGAGACCACCCTAAAATAGCAAATAGCCTGGCGGTTAGGGCAGTCACCTGGGATGTGGGAGATGCCGGTTCAAATCTCCCACATGAATGCCTTAATAACCAGGCTATTGAGAAAGAGAGAGAGAGAGAGAGAGAGAGAGATTCTGTGTGTGTCTCTTTTTTTGTTGAAAAACTTCAAAATGTCTCATTTTTCTCCTAGTGTAGAACAGGAGAAAAAAAGCCATTTCCCACCCAATTCTACTTCATTTTCATTGTGTAAATTTTCTCCCTCTCTGATACAGTAACTAAAATAGTATATTCTATCCAACTTTGGAAAAAAGCTAAAAAGTCCACCTCTGCTTACTTCTATCAATACTAACGAACAGGACATTCTTAAGGATGGGCGATGTTGTTACATAACTTACATTAATGTATCCTGCAAAATATCTAGCAAATGAAAAAGCAGTATTTTGTGACCATGTCAAAAAGCTATAGGGTAACATTTCATATCTACAAAGTCAGTGGAAAAATATGACAATTTGAAAGTGGGTTCCCAACAGTCACAGAATTTTAAAGTAATGCTATGCAAATTTTGTAAAAATCAACTGTATGGGCATAGATACCTTTGATGTCACAATTCCATCCCAGCAATGAATTATTCCATTACTATTCTGAAATCACTCTATACACAGAATACTTCAAGGTTTTTTGTTTTATTTTTTGTAATAAGAAATACCTTCCAAAGAATCTTAAGAAAACCAAGACCCAAAAGGGTAAAGGGACATTTGGTTTATATCGGGGTGGCCAACCTGTGGCTCCGGAGCCGCATGCGGCTCTTTGGAAGTCAATATGTGTCTCCTTGCATAGGTGCCAACTCTGGGGCTGGAGCTACAGGCGTAAACTTTTCAATGTGCCAGGGGTGCTCACTGCTCAACCCCCGGCTCTGCCCCAGCTCCTGACCCCACTCCACCCCTTCTCCCAAGGCTCCTGCTCCTTCCCCCGAGCCTGCCGTGCCCTCGCTCTTCCCCCTTCCCCCCCAGAGCCTCCTGCACACAGTGAAACAGCTGATTGTGGTGGGCAGGAGGCATGGGGAGGGAGGGGGAGGCACTGATGGCGGGGCTGCTCTTTGGCAATGTACATTGGTAAATTCTGGCTCCTTCTCAGGCTCAGGTTGGCCACCCCTGGTTTATATGATACTAATACAAAATATTTGTTCATTGAAGCCTTTTTTCTGAAGTAAAATCAACAAGAAAACTGAAACCATATTGTACATTCTTGACATCCAAAACCACGCAGACATCTCTTGAGATTAGCATAATCCATTGGAAACCCTTGATGTATGTTATGGCTGCCTTTTTAAATTGCATTCGTAAGTATACAGTTAGGTAAAAATAAAACTCTTCTCACAGTTTGTACTTAAATAAGTATTGAGTTACTTTGGGCAAAACTACTCCAGGTTTCTTTTCAATATATTTACAAAAGAAAAGAGACTATTAGCATTGATATACATTATTTAACAATCAAGCACTTCTGGTCTAAAATCTGTCACCTCTGTCTTTAATAGGTTCATTTCTATTTCAGAAGCAATCAGTGAAAAGAGATTAGTTTGTACGCCTGTACCCTCAGTAAATGTTATAAAAATCTGCAGTAAAGTCTAATCCACAGAAGACATTAAAGCAATATCATGAGTTCCATAGTTGCTACTTAATGTGCCATGCAAAATAAAGAATATGTGATCTGCAAACTGTCTGTTCATTTAGAATAGTGCACAACACAATAATCATTCAGGCAAATAAAATGGATATAATGCAAACAGATAAAACAAGGCATTTGGTAATATCTTTCTAGAATTTATTAAATATTTATAGCCCAGCATTCATTACTGGTGTAATATTATTTCTCTCTCTCCCCCGACCCCCTTTACACAGATTAAATCTCTAAGAGTTGGCACTAGTCTTATAATTCTCATATCATGGGATCTATGTTCAGATGTTTTGCCGATAAATTCCACATGTAACATATAAACACAGATTTAAGTGTAAACCAGAATATATACAGCTGACTCAATTCTTTGTCTAGAAAAATTCAGCATCAGATCTCACCAGGAGATAATTTTTAAAAGCTTTTGAGGAAGACAAAACCTTAGTGACAATTTTATCAGACCAAGAGATAAGCTATATCTATGCTGCAGTGATAATTTTGTCTTGCTGATCTTATATAAATGACATATTGAATACATTTGAGAAAAACTGAAAAATATTGAATGATAAATGCACTGTAGATATCCTCCATAAAATGACATTCCTAGTTCATGTCCTAATTATCAATACAGGTAAGTTAGAAAACAGCAGGATGTCCTATTTTGATGATTATTGGCCTAATTAAAAAAAAAAATACATTCTCAGCTGTATTGCTTGGTTCAGCACAGTATTTAAGCATACTTCCTTATGTGCTTTGCTGAACTGGAACTTCACAGAAGTTATCCCAATGTCAGAATCTAAGCTACATTTGCATTACAATAGTAATGTGCCATAGGCAGGGCATACCTCAGTACTGCAGCCATCTCTTAAACAAAGGTAAATGTGTAGAGTCTTAATTCATTATAGCACCATCAGAAGGTCGTTTTGGTGGCTTTCCCCACACTGACTGAAACAAAGAACTTCAGTAAATCTGTGTAAAGCCCAGTCTTGCAGGATTGCCAGTTCAAGGAAGTGTTGATAATGCTGAATGAACTTTGCATATAGCAAAATCCTGGCCCTACTGAAGTCAATTAGTTTTGCTATTGACTTCAACAGAATGATGATTTCACTTCTGAACTTTGGATGCTTATCAGAAACCAAATTTCCAAACCTTTAGACACTTATCCATTACTAACTGATAACTCATTCTTTCCTACTGAGTAACTTTCCAGGGCTGTCATGGGCAGGTCTTAGGTCACTGTACACTAACTAAAGGAACTGTGAAAGGATGAAACAGGTCTTGCATTTTGGAAAATGTTACATGCATAATATCTGAGTTCTTGATATCTTCATATATCTGGTTTTTTTTTCAGATTATTTTCATGGCAAGAGACTGCCAGAATCAACTGTTTCCTCAAAGGGAAATTGAATTCCTGATTCTCTCAGCTGATTCAAATACCCATATCTAGTATATTTGTCAGAATCTACTATTCAGGAAAAAGATGATGGATTTTTAGATTGCAGCTCTCTATGCCACCCCTACTCTTAGAGGGCAGAGACTGTGCTTACTTAATGGTACTGTATAGGTACCATCTAGTACTCAAAGCAATTAATGGCTGCCTTTGTAAAGGTGTTTAAACAATGTTCTGTTCTTGTTTCATTAAAATGCAATGAGAAGCATGCAGTGTCAGACTCTACTTTTACCAACTAATGCAATTCTTGTTGTGCTATCATGTATTTTACTGAAGAAATGTATATTTTCATCTCACCATAACATTATTAGAACTGTTTACAAAAACCCATGTGAACTGTTAAAACAATCTTTACTGATTAAGGTGTTGTTCTATTTATCGATGTAGGATTCATGACACCAAAGCATCTTCTGTTACTTAATAGTAACCAATAAAGCATTGCTGATGTTTTACAAACTTTGAAATGCCAGTAAATCCTTTATTATGAAAAACAGTCATGTGGAGTCAAGATCTTTATCAGAAATGTATTTGCTGCTCCTGCTTATTCCTCCAGTCCTCACTGAAGTCTAGTCTATCCGTAACATTACAGAAGGGTAAAATTCATTGTTGGCGTTAAGTCCACTGACTTCAATTGTGTGTTACCCCAGAGAGGAATTTGGCTCTAACTTCTGGATGGGGGAAGGAGGAGAAATAGGCAGTAGGAGCAGAAGAACTCTTTAATGAAGAGCCTGTTTTCATGATAAGTAAGGGCTTGGTCCTGCCCCCTTGAAGTCAATGAAGGTTCTGTCACTGAATTCAAGGGGAACAGAATCAGACCCTAAAAACCTGACCCTGCTGCCATTGATGTTAATTTACTTTGGTAACTGAAGTCACTGGCTGTAGCATTGGCCCCTAAACTAATGCAGACACTGGATAGCTAACCCTCAGGCTAATCTGATTTTGTGAAGCCAAAATTTAAGTGGTGTGTGTCAGAATACTAATTTTATTCACCTTTTGAGCCTAAATTGAATAATTCTGATATCTATTTCTGGTGTTGGCCCTTCTATTAAAACAATACACACATATACACACAAAATACACAAGCAGAAATTTTCCTAAACAGAATTAAACCAAACAAACCAAACAAAGATTTCCACAAACATTCTGTAAACAGAGTTTTAGATCCAAGTCAATTTCTTCTCAGTTCTGACCTTTTGAGATAATTACCCGTACCTTGCATAGACAAGACCAAGTCCAGTGTCTATCACACAGAAACTCAGCAATATCCTATTTTCCTATCATGGGTTAAACATTTAAAAACACGTTCTTACCTCTTTTTCCAAATATACCTTCTTATCATCCAATGTATTATAGAGAGTAAAGAACTGCTTGGTTTCTTTGTGAGTTGCTGACACTAAAAACAAAAGAACAACAACAGAGCAATGAAAGAGCATACGAGGCACTGCCCCCTCCAATATGTTAGGGGAGATTTATTATTGTTTACATAACCTAATATTAATAAAAATGTTTTCATGAAATTTTAAAATCCTCAGTGCAACAGTCTTTCTGCATTTCAGTATTCCCATACAGTGCTAACAACCCAAAGACTCTTGTATCATGGGATTTCATGAGAATCAGAGTGCAGAACTGAACAGTCTTTTTTATAATCTTCTCAAAAAAGAGTTGGGAGGAGTTGGAATTAATGCCAGTGCTGAAGGGGTACAGCATTCAGCCTGATTAGCTGTTTTAAGAAGACAAAGAACTTGTCTACATGGGGAAGTTAATGTGCAGTAAGTTAGGATGTGAATTTAAGACACACTACCTACTCCACACTAATTCCCTGTATGCACTCTTACTGTGCATGAAGCAAACCCTCTGACCATTTAGTGCACTTCACAGCTTAATTCCCCGAAGATTCCATCCACAACGATCATGCTCCAGCCCAGGTTTGAACATATTGTGTACTATAGAATGATATGCATTCTGAAAATTCAGGTTTTGGTCTCAAATTGTGCACCCAAAATTAGTGGATACTTCTGACCTTAATATCTCTGTGCCTCAGCACCCATCCGTAAAACGTAAAATGGGGATAATACCCTTCTCATTTCACAAGGGTGTTGTGAAAATAAATTAATGAATATTTGTCAAGCTCTCAGATACCACAAAGATGAGCACCCTAGAAAATCCCATAAGGAAATTAATAGTCTCTGTCTATGGAGCAGGATTTGAATAGTGTGCAGCAATTAGGTCTTGAACAATGAAGCGAAAACAAAATATTGAATAGCTGCTAACTAAACGAGAGTTGTCCATTCTGTGCACTGAATGAGGCTGGGTTGCTGTGCAAGTAAGTGAGCATGTAATTAAAGACTATTACACTGCATATGCACAAGGGAGCCAATTAAAATTGCACTGGCAACCTTAATTCCAGCATTTCCTAACTTTTGAGTTCTTGACAAAGCAACCTTAATGTTCTTTTAAAATAGTTTGTGTGTGTGTGTAACATTATATACTCTGTGTATATGTCTGACTATGCACTGTTCACAGCTGTACATACAACACACACACAAAGTACATATAGTATATACATACCAACAGATGCATAGTATGCGTTCCTCCTTTCCTGACATCATGATTACAGGAATAAATTTAGAAGCATATAAACAGAATGGTCAATTTGCATGCCCAATTTTATTATCTGGGGGCACACGCACTTCTAAAAATTTGGGCCATAATAGCTGAATTACAGATTGGTAGGGAAGAAATTGAGAGAGAAGGCTCACACTCTTCTTCTGCCTAGGTATCGCAGCACATTTGTAAAACCTGACAATTTTCTGTTTCAACTCCTCTAACCTGCAGCAATAAATGGGACATGAGATGTTTAAGAGAGCCAGCCTTATCTACGGATTTCTTGACATTGTTTGGGTCAGAACCACATACTTATAAAGAAAACACACACACGTCATACAAAAATGGTAAACCAACGTTAACTGTGATTAATAAAACATGAGTCAGATGTAGAGACTTTCCCTGTAAACGGTGGATTAAGGGCTTTCTAAACACTAATCATTGATCCAAGAGACTGAACCTACTGCAAACAAAAGAACAATTACTCCAGAGATCTCGTGCATCAAGTTTCAGCCTCAAGGGAATTTTTATAGCCAGTTTATAAAACCTTGAAAAGAGGGGTATACAATGTGAATGTCCAATGACCCTTATATAGAGCAGAATTAGCAGGTGCTGTTGTCATGCACCATAAGCCTATAATGTGATAACGCTCCTTCCACTGGTTAGCCTTCAGGAGTACATTTCTGTTTGATATACGTACCCTGACCATAAAGTTCGATAAATCTCTTCTGATACTGAGTTAACTCCGCTCTGCTGGGTACCTCATCAATCTTGCGTTGTAAAATAGCTATCTCTCTATTTCTTCGGGCCTGAGTGAAAGGAAGGGAGAAAAAAAGGCCCAGCTCTCATTTTAAATGGATAAAAGATAGCAAGATTTAGAAATAACCTGGTAAATAAGCTAATAAAAAAATACCTGCACAAAGGAGAGTTAATATATCCGGTAAGTTTTGTTAAGCCTCAAGATTTATTTCACAACATTAATTATAAAGGTACTTGCTTACACTTACAAATGTTGAAGAAATTTACAGAAATACATTTAAGCGCTTAGCTAAGAAAACTTCAAAAATTCTGTCCTAGTAAGTCTGCCCAAAAACAAACAAACAAAAATCACTTTGTACTCACCAGTAATAGTCTGATCTTCTGAAGCTTATCTTTTTCAGTTTTGTATTGCTGGTCTATAATCTTATTAGGTTCCTAAAATTTGAGAAACCAAAGATAATCTCTGATTAACAGGCAAATCAACAGAATTTAAGCATTGTCTTAAAAAAAAAAAAGAGAGGCTTTTGGTCAGCAATTATAAAAAAATACAGATTGGATTCTTTATTTTGTTCACCTTTAAGGATATCCAAAATATTGCCAACATTTTTATATTATTTTAAGGCGAGTGGGTCAACGAAGCTGAATGAAAAACAAAATTTAAGTTCTGAATGTCATTTACACTACATAAATAATTGCATTTTACACTAGCTTTTAGGCCTTTGAGATATATATATATATTTTAGATTGCTAAGTAGCCTTTTCACTGAGAACAACACCTCCAAAGAGACAACCGCTAAGTACAGTAACATGCAGTTAACACATAAAAGTTGTAAATCAGATTATGTTCTCAGTTACCACAAGTGTAAAACTAGAGTAACTCCACTGACATCAATACATTTGTGATCAAGGATTTCTATGAGACTACTCATCTGTGTTAAGTGAAGCACATGCATTATTCTATACAGGATGGGGGCCCCAAGTTATCACCATCTTCCTTTGATTCTCCCATTGTGTTGTCCTTAAGTTTCTGTTCATCTTTCAGCTTTGTAGGCCAGGGACGATCTAGGGCCTGTATGGTGCCAAGTGCACAAGTAGGCACTTAAGCAGTGATCACCACCATCACCACAGTAATAGTGACCATGACACCAATAATCATAACAATAATGATAGCTACATCAATCAATCATATCTAGGTGCAGTTCACCCGCTGGGACAGGGCCTGTACAAGATTCCCCCATGCCATGTTAGCCCTATATTATCCATGCATAAGAGCCCCTTTATTCTCCCTCCCTCGTCTCACTCCACCCTAGTGCTCACACAGCACCAGTTGCTGCAAACCACACACAAGGGTTTGTTCAGGCTTTGGGTGGGGGGCAGACAGGTGGAAGTTTTGTTCTTAAACTGTTTCAAATCCTAAAATGACTAGTTAAAAAGCATTTCTGTTCTGTTCATTTTTAATATCTTCTGCAATATTGAGGTACAGCACACGCACCAGGCATTTAAGATCATTCTGTTCTCATCTCCTTAAACCATTTACTTTAACTTCATTGAATAAGTGACGTTACAGAGAGAAATTTGGTGCAGGGCTGGTATTTGTTCTGCATTTCCCTGCTTTTGTGGATTTCCAAATCAGATCTTTCATGTGAAACTTTAACCTAGACATCTGAAGTTTCAATTCCTCTCCATGCATGTTGTGTTCCGGAGGTGGGGGATAAAGTTACGCGAGCTGCCACCCACTCGATTCTGGAAGAAGTGTATAAAGGCCGCTCTAGTCATCTCAAGGTATACAAAGTAACTAAACCTGAGCCTCCACTTTTCTCCACTATAACTCCTTGCCCTCCTATTAGCAAAGATTAGGGTGACCATATGTCCCAATTTTATAGGGACAGTCCTTATTTTTGGGTCTTTTTCTTATATAGGCTCCTATTATTTCCCACCCCCATCCCGATTTTTCACATTTGCTGTCTGGTCACCCCAGCAAAGATGCATGGTAGCAAAGTTTCACAGTGACTGCTACTTGTTAAACTAATAAGTGTTTCACTGTAATCTCATGCTCCATTGTTTGTTGTATACACCTGTTTATTATTTTTTTACTTATATTTGCTCCTTGTGGTGGGACTATCTTTTTTCATTATGCGTGTACAGCAGCTAGTTTGATTGGGGACACTAGGTACCTCAATATCTATCTATCTATATATTTGCTTTTAATGTTTGCTAGTTAGCAAGAGTGCTGAGGCTATTCCTGAACCCTAGTAACCTGCATGATAGTCAATCTGTTATGCACGGTTAGTGGCTGTATGTTTCAAATTCCAATTGGTGGTGGATTTTTTTTTTTAATACAACACAGGTATAAAAAGGAAGAAAATTACCCAATGAATATTTTTAAATACTAATGAAAAATCAGCCTTTTGACATTTGCTGTTTACCTTTTCTTCCCCATTTTCCTCTGCTTCGGCTTTCAAACTCTCAATATTTTGCTGTAGGCGTGCCATCTCTTCCTTTAAAAGCAACAAAAACATTATAGTTACCTTCTCAAGAAAAAAAAAGAAAAAAGAAAAAAAAAGCCCAAATCTGCATTTTAATAACTTCTGCATTAGATAGTACTCCATGATGTACATGTATTGGGAACATTAAATAGCATTCTGCGCTAAAGGGAGAAGGAGGCGAATGTTCTTCATTATGTTAAACTGCATGCCTTGTTTTTCCAAGTAGAAATAGCCACATTTCTTTCTTGTGGAATATATACTTTGGATGCATCTTAAGCAACTAACACATAATATGGAAAGCAGGACTAGAGAAATGTAGGAATGTTAAAATACCAGCACCCTGACACTGGTCTGCCGTGTAGACACCACCACCACAACTGCACCCAAGACAAGTTAAAGGCTGCAAAATTATTTCCATTATAACCCTCTGTTTTCACAACTTTTCAAATTATTTATCTTTGGGGCTAAAATGTTCCATGCTTAGTCTCTGCTGAGGGATGACATTTCTTCTTTTTCATTATGTTTAAACAAAACCTCTTCAGCTGTTGTTGAAATAGGAACTAGAGAAGGAAAACAATTCTCTCTGATCTTTATCATATTTCCAGGGTGTGCATCACCACAGCAGCGAACCGAGCAGAAAACACATTAATTATGCACTGAAATTGAAACATACTCTGAAAGTAGTAAGGCTTGATCTTGGGCTTCTCTCTTCTGGTGGGTTTTCCAAAGCCAGTAGCCCTTGACCAAGAAGTAGGTCCTGGGCACTGTTAGCTGCACTGTCCAAGAGGAGACCAAGCTGTCTCAGTGAATAAGATAGAAGGGTATCTAATGTAGCTAGGCCCAACACTGAATAGGCTTTTCAGTGGTGTTATTTGTAGCATGGTTCATGGAGTAAGACAATATGTAACCGTGCATCAACATACTGATGACACTATTACCTACATTTAGAAATGATCCTTCCAAGAGGCCTCTTCTGTACTACGCAAGCTGAATGACATGTAACACAAGACAGAACCTTGAGGGATGCCACAGTTTAGATACAAATGAATAGGTGGTTGATTTTGTGTCCTTGCAAAGGGTGTCTAAAGACCAATGGCGAGCACTTCTGGCTAATCCAGAGCTGGACCTGCAGGGTTGTCCAGCCTAGTTTCAGAGATAGGTTAGATGACAGATCTAGGTGATTCTCCACAATTCTGTCATGGACCGGGTTGGCATTATTCAAAATGGATCTGACATTACCAGTAAATACCAATAAACAAACCTAGTACAGGGCAGGTGGAGGTGGGCAATTACATTTACCAATTTTTTATCAATCTTCATGTAACAAGATAGGGAGACAGAGAGAGACACTTACCCTGCAATGAGCTCTGAACTCTTGCTCTTGACTTTTGAGATTTTCATTCATAGCCACCAGTGCTCGTAGGTTCTGCAATATGCTAAATTAGAAGACACAGCAAACTACATTAATTCTTTCAGTTTCTAAATTTACACACAAGAAAAATTAAGCTATTAGAACAAGGTTAATTTTAAACAAGTTTTCCTGCCACTGAGCTAAACCAAACAAACACAAATATCATTATGGTGCCATGGAAAATAATTAAGATTTGGTACTGCACAGATTATAATGCTTTCATGATGCTTCCCTCCAGTCCTCAGTTACCTATAAAAAGTTCTTGGAGCGCCTCCCATCGAATATATAGTGTAGTTTTTTCAAGACATGGGCTTTAAGTAGGGGGGGAAATGGATAGGGAGGCTTTATCCTCTTGTCAAATCAGCTTTGGGCCCCTCTGGTTGCAGTACATATCTAAACTTCTCCAATAAAGGAAGAGTTTCATTTTTAATTGCTGATTATGGTCATGTTGGGTGAAATTTTAAAGGCTCAAGTAGGAGTTTCTAACTTCTACTAACTTTCAATTGGAGCTGGGGTCTTAACTTCTATTTATGCCTTTGAAAAAATCTCCCCCTTGTGGCACTCTAAATGGTAACTTATCCTACATCTTCTTGACTTCTGAAATTCCAGGTTGTCCCAGAGAACATGAGCCATTTATTTATTAAAAGGTAAAGAGTATTAAAGATAAAATAAACAAGCCAACCACATTTAAAACAAATCAAGCAATTGGAAATTTAATAGTTTGTGATACCCAACTCATTCTGCTGTTCATTCAGGAATTGTATTCTTCATTTAAGATTATGAGATTTGTTTGACATTCTAAAACTGGCTATTGTCAATTAACTATGCTGACATTTTGCAGAACAAAAAAACAATACAGAATTTAAGTCCACTGTAGTAATAATTTGGGTGCTTTTCTTTTTGTCTAATTAACTGTAAAACTGCTTGTGACATTCTATACCTTGGAGGAGCATCTTGTAACCCCCATATTCCTCATCTGTATATAATTGTGATATTGCATATAAAGCAGGCCATGTAAGGTATCAGGGGAAAGGTTATGATCTGCTGAAAGGCATTCTTCTATCCATATATGTATACCATTAATGCATATGAAGTTATGAATCATGTGGTATGGTTGTCACTAAAACATGCTGTAAGTTGGGGAATCAGCCAGATAAGGAGGTGTTAGTACCGTTATACAAGGCACTGGTGAGACCTCATCTGGAATACTGTGTGCAGTTCTGGTCTCCCATGTTTAAGAAGGATGAATTCAAACTGGAACAGGTACAGAGAAGGGCTACTAGGATGATCCGAGGAATGGAAAACCTGTCTTATGAAAGGAGATTCAAAGAGCTTGGCTTGTTTAGCCTAACCAAAAGAAGGCTGAGGGGAGATATGATTGCTTTTTATAAATATATCAGAGGGATAAATATCAGGGAGGGAGAGGAATTATTTAAGCTTAGTACCAATGTGGACACAAGAACAAATGGATATAAACTGGACATTAGGAAGTTTAGACTTGAAATTAGACGAAGGTTTCTAACCATTAGAGGAGTGAAGTTCTGGAACAGCTTTCCAAGGGGAGTAGTGGGGGCAAAAGACATATCTGGCTTCAAGACTAAGCTTGATAAGTTTATGGAGGGGATGGTATGATGGGATAGCCTAATTTTGGCAATTAATTTATCTTTGATTATTAGCAGGTAAATATGCCCAATGGTCTGTGATGGGATGTTAGATGGGGTGGGATCTGAGTTACTACAGAGAATTCTTTCCTGGGTGCTGGCTGGTGAGTCTTGGCCACATGCTCAGGGTTTAACTGATCGCCATATTTGGGGTCGGGAAGGAATTTTCCTCCAGGGCAGATTGGCAGAGGCCCTGGAGGTTTTTCACCTTCCTCTGCAGCGTGGGGCACGGGTCACTTGCTGGAGGATTCTCTGCACCTTGAGGTCTTTAAACCATGATTTGAGAACTTCAATAACTCAGGCATAGGTTAGGGGTTTGTTACAGGAATGGGTGGGTGAGATTCTGTGGCCTGCGTTGTGCAGGTCAAATTAGATGATCATAATGGTCCCTTCTGACCTTAAAGTCTATGAGTCTATGAGATATTAGCTCCCCAGAGGCAACAGCAAGGAAAGTAACCAACATACAACCCATCAACAGCTATTGTCCAGCAAGGGAGCTACAATTCAATGACTCGCCTGCATGAGGCCACACCAGGGAAATTGCTCAACTTTGCCTGAAGATTCAGCAATGCCCACCAGACATGCCTGGACTTGTGTTCCCCAAGCACATGGGACAGAGTATAAAACAGAACACAGGGGCCCCATGCTTGGCCTTTCTCCTACCCCCACCTATGCTGCAAGCAACCAAGACATTCAGAAAAAGACTGAAGACTCCAGAGGAGGCTGGCCTAGATTTACAGGACAAACTTGTATATTACGGACCGCAATATCCAGTGGGGTGAGAAAAACTGCTTAATCTAGATGTTACCCAGTCTAAGAGGGTTTTATTTTCTTTTGGTAACTAACTCTGACTTTTTGCCTATCACTTATAATCACTTAAATCTATCTTTTGTAGTCAATAAATTTGTTTAACTGTTTATCTTTACCAGTGAATTTGCCTAAAGTGTGTGGCAAAACTGCTCAGGTTTGCAAAAGCTAGTGTATATCCACTTTCCATTGATGAAGTGGTGAACCGATTAATAAATTTGCACTGCTCGTCTTGAGCAGTGCAAGATGGTATATTCCTGAGGTACAGTGCTGGGAGGATTTGGCTCTGATGGCTTTCTCTGTGGGATTCATGAGTGGCTCTGGGAGCATTCATGCAATCTAGCTGGGTGTAGGCCTCCACATGCGGTTGTGCTGAGTGCTAACAGCACCTGGAGTGGTTTGCTGCTGGTCACTAGCATGGCACTGTGAGAGACAGCCCAGGCTGGAGAGAGATAAGGGGGCACAGCGGTCCCACAGTCCCAGGCTGCACCCCGAGGGTCCAGTCACACTGCTGTCCACTAAACTGAAAACAGACTCCTCACAGCCATATATGAATTATACATTTAGGCTGAATGCTACATTGCCAAAGCCAGCAGTTTTCAATGATCATAAGTCACATAAATGAAGAAAATATACCTAGAATCTGCTTGGGATTCCACCGTTTCTAAGGCTGCCAGCTCCTTGTCCAATTTATCACTGTAACTCTTAACCTAAGGGATGCAATTAATAAAACATGTAAATACATTTGCACACAGAATGATTCATGTTTCTCTGCCTTCCCACACAATGAAGCCAAGGAGATGAGCTTTCTCCGAATAAAAGCTTTAGAGAATTCCCTAGAATCTTTGGCTCTATTTCTTAGCCATCATTAACAAGTAAGATTTCTTTCCAAGGTTAGCAGAATTCCCTTACCAGGTATGAGTACTGCAAACATGACGAATTTACTGACCATTACACTTGCCCTCTACCTTGCCCTCCCAAATCAATACGTAGAATCCCTGTTCCACAGCAAGATGGATAAATGAATTCTACATTGCACAAGACTGTACCAAATGCTCCTGTCTCTCTTAATTCAGGAACCTATCTACATACGAGCAGAACTGTCATATTTCATTTTTTTCAGGGCTGTATGAGTCAGTCATAAAAACCTTGCCTTGGAACAAAATGTGAAAGGTCAACAGATCATGTTGTTTAAAAAAAATCTTATCTAAAATTAAAATCAGATTGGGGTTGTAGAAAAGAAATATTCTAACTGACTGATTCAAGACTTCTGTGCTCTTTCTTCTTCCAATGAACTTTTGTAGCCCGCCATCTAAGCATAAAACTGTGATTCAGACTATATACCTACACAGGGGAATCGGAATCTGCCTCACACACCTATATGGGCTGCCTGGACCTCCAGTGCAGGGACACAGGACTAAGCAGAGCTAATAATGTGCTTACTCCCTCCCTGCAGTGTGTGGACATGGAGGAGCAGAGGAATGGGGGGAGTCTTTACTACACTTCCTGTTCTTATTGATCCAAGAAGTTGAACCAGTGTGGGGGAGTTGTACTTCGCTGCTAGTAGAGGCCAGCAGTAAACTACTATCCCCAGGTAGCAAAGAGGAAGGAGGGAGATGTATGACCACTGGTACAAACTATACTGATCAGCTTAAAGCTCAGAAGGGAGCCAAGGCTTTAGCTCAATCAAGCTGAGCACAGACTGAAGTACAACAGCTTGGTCTGGACTAGAGCACTGGAAGGTATTAATTAGAATGGACTAATTAACAAAAACGTACACGTCCCAGCTTTTATATTTAACCTGGAGAAGGCCTCAGAGAGGTCTCTCTGACTCACACCACCTCCCAGGGCTACTCGTGAGTGGTGCAGTTTATTTGCTACCCCTTGTGCGTGTGCAGAGTTGTGCTTCAAGACAACAATCTAGTCGTAAATGTGCTACATTCTTGTACAGTGATGAGAGACACAAAGGGACTGGATGTTAAATATTAAAGATTTTCTGCTGTTAATATGAATTTTACATGCATGGTTTATGGACAGATTCCCCCATATTGTGTAATTTTACAATACAGTTCTATTTCTCATGGGAACAGAAACTGAAGAGGAAAAAAATTATGTTTACATTACCTTTATTCCTATATGTTTTAGCAACATAGATGGGCTTACAAACTATAAATAAAGATCACTTTGTCCCTGCTAAGGTGGCGAAAGCCCCAAGACCAAGGAAACCTATAAAGATGATGAACTAGGGATGGATTCTCCATGGCATTGGCAGGGATTCATGCACGACATGTGGTGCAGTTTCATCAAAGAACAGCTTGAGTAGAGACGAACCTTAAAGGTGAACCACAAAGCTTTTGTTAAAAGTAAACTCATAAGATTCCAAGATGCAGTTTTATGGACAGACAGTGGAATTATCTTCTGCTGCAGCAAGTGTTCAGGCTTTCTTTGAGAATACAACTGCTCAGATTCAGATGCTAATGGCTGCACTGTTGGCACCAGATCCATGAATAAGAAATTGAAAGTGCCAAATACCTCTGATTGAGTTCTGTCCATTTCCACTCACTGAGGTTCTACAGGTGCTGGGAGGTGTTGAGTCTGTTGGTGGTGATCACTACTGGCACTCTAAGGGCGGGTGAGTATTCCAGTGCCCCTCAAACCTGAGATTAGGCACTACCGGAATACTACTATCATAAAGACCCAGCATGCCACCAATGATTGTAGCAAGAGCTGAATACTAGGAAGTCTTGAAAATAAAACTTGAACTTGAAAACATGCAAACTGTTAAACAAAAGGACACAAGTGCACTTAGAGATTCTGTACCCCATGAGTGGCAAAAAAAGAAGGAACACAAACTGACACATCGAATCACACAAGTGACATATCTAGTTCAATAACCTGTTTCTGGCTATATATTCCAAACCCTTAGCTAAAACTGTAATCTCTTCTACTGAAATGAACCCCATTAGCTTTGATACTACAGTCACAGGTGGTATAGAAAACCTCATTACTCTGATATCATGACAGAGACCTTCAATTAGTTCACTACAATGATCCAAGACTTCAAAATAAAACTAAGTTTCCTAACATTTTAAACGTAAACATACTTTAAAGTCAGAATGAACTACATGTAGAAAGGTTCAGGAAAGACATTAAAAAAACTTTACAGTTAACATCTAATCACATTTTTACTGTGTTTCCATGGCATCACAGACTCTTTCTTTCTTTGTTCCCTACATTTAATATGGTGTTGCAATTACATTTCTGTTCATTTCCTTGGTAACCTGATGTTGATATGTATGGATTTATATACAAAATGAATAGGCTCTTTATATTACAGCAAATTTATACCAGATTATGAAACCAACGCTACAGATCCAAATGCCAACTGTTAAATATTGACCATTTCTAAAACTGCACTGCATGTCAATCTTAAAAATCAGATAGATCATCCTGTACTTTGCTGCTTTTGTTCTTCTGATTTAATGGCCTTCTACAGAGATTTTCCGACAACAGTTCTCTTTCCTCTCCCTACTAGCGAATCTAACTTTCACAGAAGATGTCAAATGGGTACGTCTACCGTGCACACGAAGCCTGGGCACTAACTCAGGTCTGAGTCCAAGCCCCCCTTTATGTCCACACAGAAGTCACCCAGATTCAGGTCAGTAATACTCAGAACCAGGTTTTCGGACCCTGCTACTAAGGTGGGTCGGAGCCCAAGTCCTACTGAGATTCAGGACCAAACACTGTTACTTTGCAAGGTGGATGTAGCACAAGCTGCATACCCAAATCAGAAGGTCTGCGTAGTGCAGCATGAACATGTCAGCATGGCTGAGACACCTTGGTCCACCAATTGTAAACCTAAGTTTACAATTCAGTATGCTCAAGCACGGGCTTGGATTCAGAGTCCCACAGACCTGGGCTTAGTGTGCAGTGCAGACATACCCACTGACTGTCGTGGAGGGAGGAGTCCCTACGGACGAGATTATGAGTACTTATATATGCATAGCATCTTCTGTCCTGAAAGGACACAATATTTCATATACTATCTCTCTCTCTCTCTCTCTTTATATGAAAAAGCATTGAAAAGCAGTAATCCCAAGGGTGAAAGGTGAAATCCAATTAGCCCATACGTGAAGGGGAGTACGGTCAGTGCCCTGGGGCCAGCCATTTATCATACAAAACACACTATGGGATCTTTAATGACCACACAGAACAGACAAGACCTCTGTTTTAGGGATCCTATCCAAAACACCTATGCCCAGTAAACGACATGGTATTTACAGAGCTGTCCTGAGGACGATGACACCACCATTTTACGGCAGCTTTCAAAATTTGTTTTTGTTCCACATGGGAATGAAACCGAAGCCTTTTGAATGTAGGTTTTTGAGAGATGAAAGCCTCAGGTTACCAGAGAGCCCCTGAATCAAGAAAACTGTCCCAACGAAAACTTCATCAAAACGTTCTGGATTCAACAAAACAGCATATTTTGACAAAATGAAATTTAATTGAAAATGTTCTGACCAGCTCTAGTACAGTGAAACCTCGCTATAACGCGATGATTGGGGTCCAAAAAATTCGATCGCGATAAATGCAGGGTCGCGGTATAGCGAGGTTTACCATTTCAAGCCGGTCAGTTTCAAGCTGGTCAATTTCTCTTGGGCAGAAAACGACTTGCGTTTGCGAACTGCCCATAACAATAACTGAAAGGGTGCAGCTCCAGCAGTGGGGGCTCTCAGCCATGCAGCGAGAGAAGGAAACACTTGGGGAGAGCAGGGGAGACGTGCAAGGGGCAGAGGAAGAGTGAGGAGCAGCTGGGGAGAAGAATGGCTCTTCTCGCCAAAAGGAGAAGCGGGGGTATGGGGGGGAAGAGGCAGTGGGGAAGGCACATTCCATTTTTTGTTTTTCTTCGGCGGCACTCCAGCCTCTTTTTTTTCTTTTTTGCGCTTCCGCGGCGCTCCGGCCGCTTTTTTTTTTTTTTTGCTCTTCAGCGGCGCTCTGGCCGTTTTTTTCTCTCTTTTTTTTTTGCGCTTCCACGGCGCTCCGTTATATATCCAAATTCGCGTTATGGCGGGGCGCGTTATAGCGGGGTTTCCCTGTATTTAGATTAAACAGCATTGGATTAAGTGCCTAGCTAAACCAGCATGGTACTGTACTAGCAGTTCTATCAAATCTAAGTATTCCAAATCCAATGCACTGGTTGCAGAACCACCCCGCAAAAATACCAGTTTTCCTCTCCACCAACATGCTTCAATGCTGCTGGGGAAGGATCATCTCTATGGTAACAGTTAATTTCTCTACCCATTTAATTCTTAGTCTTACTGCTGAGTTAGTCATTGCGGATGGGGACGTGGCTACCCATTTATTTGGAATGCATGTCAAATTGGATATCAAACAGCTATCAGACGGAAACAATCTTTAGTCTGGACCAAACTGGGCTAAAATTCAAAATGATGACCAAGAGATGAAAGATTCTGTATATTCTATTACTAATCCAGAGAGGCAGCTAGCTCAGCAAAATTCATTTTTTAAAAAAAATACATGTTTATTTTTGATGGAATTGAGAGGAGATTACAATCTCACCTGAATTTATGACCATCCACTGTTTTATCTCCCCAAAATCATGCAGAGAACCAACAGACTGGCATCAGCAAATTAGCTACACCCACAGTTTCAATAGAATGAGAGGAGTTCGTTTCATGAGCCACAACTCCAGTAGTTTCTGTACATTCTGCCTATATCCTGGTCCCACTTCACACTCAACCAGAAGTACTCTCCTCAGTGTCCCAAATATGATCAGAAAAATAATCCCCTTTATACTATTCGGACTCTCTGATTTGATTTTCAAAACATTTCTCAGTGGGAGCAGAGTTAGGCCAATGCTGAAAGCTTTTCAAAATCCCACCCTTCGTGTATATTTTGTCTATGCAGCAATAAAAGAAAGTGGGGATCTAGCTGGGCAGTACCAGTTTCAAAGAAATACTTGTGTCTGTCTAATATTACATGTTAATGTCATAAAACAAAGGATGAGAAAAGTAGTGTTACAGTTTGATATTATTACCACTACCGTCACACAGGCATACACTCTAAATTTGTTCTTTTCATCCTTCTATATGCATGATACGTTCCCTGAAGAGGGAAGCAGAAGAAATGTTACATTTTACAAAGGGGGAAGAAAGAAAGATTACCTCAGTTAATGTCTTCTTTGCTTCACTACAGGCTGCTTGCAGGTCAGCACATTTAGCTTGCAACTAGTATCAAAGAAAAAGAAGAGTCTGATTCCACATTCACACTAATTACACCTGTAACGGAGAATGGCAATATTTGAGCTATTGAGTTATTTATTACATTGAGGTTCACAATGGCTGTCTTCTACACAATAGGAAAGCTGTCAGAATCACAGTCTTTCCCTGTCAGATTCTTAGTCTACATTCTGTTACATGAATTTTGGCTGAAAAATTCAACAAACGTGTCAGACATTTACTGATGAACTCTCCAGACGCATTAGCCTTAAAACAAACAGTTGTCAATGGACTGGTGACTTGCGGGATGGAATCTTTGTGCTGTGGAACTCCAAAGAGGTTTTAACAATAATCTAGACCAGTTACCTTAAATTTCATAGCTAGACTGGAATGAGGGTCATGTTAACAAGCTACCTCTACTCTTCCAGACAATTTGGTACATTTGGGAGACACTGTGTTGTACATTATTGTTCTGATCATTGTCACTGATCTCTTCAAGTAACAGTCAGGAGGAAAGAAGATTTTAGCAGCAGCAGGGTATTTACTTAATATGCATCAACCTATTATGTCTTTATTAACAGTAAACATATGACAAAAGTCTAAGATGACAGCAGCGAGGAAAACTCTACTGACTATTTCACCTTGTCACACAGAATTTACAAGCTCCCCTGATAACATATGAAACAATAGAGATCTATAGTACTTTACAGGTAAATAATAAGAAGGTCCTTGCCTTTAGGCCCAGTTTTTCGAGGAATTCAGGTGCCTAATTCCCACTGATTTCAATGGGAGTTAGGTGCTCAAATACCTTTAAAAAAATCTATTCCATAAAATCTCTGTTTACACATAACTCTACAAATAGTGACAGCAGGAATGGAATTGGGGTCAGAAGACGGGAGGACAAATGATGCAACAAAAAGATCACAGTTGGTTAGTTATTGATGAATCTAAAGAATTTTGCTCTCTTTTTCTCTCTCTAGAGTTTGGTTTGCTGCTCAAATTAAAGTTGTGGATCTAAACACTCCATTAACTCAACTCGTAATTTTTGCAAGACTTCATATAGAATTTATAATATTAGCAAAGTCTTTCATGGTGTTCCTGAGGAGTCAGAATTAAGAGTTCCAAAAACTCCAAAAATTAGAATTTAACCTTTAATCCTGTTTGCCAGTTCTCACTAAGGATTAACATATAAAACAAATTTACATATTTTTTAAACCAAGCAGTTTTGAACTATGAACCAAGCTTATTGCAGTATTGGGACCTAAGACTTCAAAACGTGAAACCTAAAAGCCATCTCTCAAAAACACTGCAACCAATTAACTTTAAAGCCTCTTCCCACTCAAACTTCCCAAGTCAAAACAAAATTCTCCTCTGGCCAGAGGTGGTAAAAAATTTAAGAAAAGAGCTTTACTGTAAAGTTAAAAAAGGGGCTATATTTGGGATTATAAGGAAACTTACAAACTAGAGAGTCAATAGTATTACTCCAGACTATGCAAAAGCGTAACATTAGGGATATAAAGTTCTGCAAAGTGGCATTACTCGTTTCACAAACACATTTTCATATTTTTTAAAATTGTTTTTCCTCTTCCTTGTTGTTGTTTGTGTAGGTCTTTCACACAACAAAGGGAACTGACAGGGGAATAGCTCAGAAACGAAAGTAAAGGGAGAAAAGACAACACATTTAATATACACCAGATAAAAGAACTATTTCTGTACTACTGGTCCAATGCTCACACTAGCGTTTAGTACTGTGGAAGAAATGGACCATCTGTTCCAGTAGGATTCTTCTGAATATCGTGCTCACGCTTATTGGCACAGGAGCAAGTGACAGACACACGTTTAACACTTAAACATTTAATTAACAAACAAAAAAAACACTTTTTTAAAGGGCAGGAGGAGGAAGGAGAAAAATACAGAGCCAGACTCTACTGCTTTCCAGTCCATGTGCCACTGGAGCAGCACAGGGGCTGCAAAGCTACCAAATCTGTCCAGCTGAGAATTCCCTAAACACAGGGTGTGCTCAGCTGACAAAGATCCAGCACCTGTGGCAGCTTCCCCTCTGCTCAGCTATACCTAGTAGAGAGAGGACAGAGAAGCAGCAGGGCTAGAGCACAGTGTGCTCCAGCAGTCACATAGTGTCTTGGGCCAGTGTCAGCAGAAGTAGATTAGAGAAATCCCAAGACCATTTCAATTTATGCTGGAGCACATGACTCGTCCTTTCCCCTCACCCCCACAAAAATCAGCTTGAGATGATCCTCTCTCCTAATCCACAGGCAAGGGCAAGGGGTCTGGTGTGCTGATCTCTCTCTGTCTTTGAAACTGCAGCTCTCCTTATCTCTCTTCATTTTGCATGTATGTAAGTGGAAGCAAGTGTCCCACATGCTGATACGTTCATGTATGTACAACACACTGTGGCACGATCAAATAACTTTAGCACATGATTGGCAGCAAGGATCCATTGAGTTCTAATACTGGAGGACACATATTCCCTCCATGCCTGAGGACAAGAACACCTCTCTGCCTCACTTCCTTCTGCCTTACCCTGGGTCTCCAAAATGAGGTCATTTATTTACTTGCTTCATGAGGATTGGTTGTTTGTAAGGCACACTGAAGAATATGCATTACATACACACTGTTGATCGCAGTCATGATTTTTGGTGTATTTCTTAAAGCCCCATCTGGGATCAAGAGATTGCTTGAGAATCTCAGTTTTAATTTAAAGAAAAATAAAAGAGGAAGTTTCTAGCTCTCATAATTTTGGAGAAAAACATGAAGTGAGTGTATCCTGATGGCAATTTTTTTTTTTTTTTTTTTGGTTAAGAGGTTATGATTTTTAAGCCAATCTCATGATTTTTTGGGCCTTACTTTTGAATTTTGAGCACTGGAGGTTAGTAATACTATATTCATGCTACTTATTATTGATATAGCACCCACATTTTGCTACACGTTTTAAAAGCATTTCATCTGTTTGGTTTTTCCTACTTTGAGAGTAAAGTGCAGACAAAGTTAATGGCTTTTTCATATGGAGATATACCTATCTCATAGAGCTGGAAGGGACCCTGAAAGGTCATTGAATCCAGCCCCCTGCCTTCATTAGTAGCAGGACCAAGTACTGATTTTGCCCCGGATCCCTAAGTGGCCCCCTCAAGGATTGAACTCACAACCCTGGGTTTAGCGGGCCAATGCTCAAACCACTGAGCTATCCCTCCCCCTGCTACAATATGAATTATACACACAGACAAAACCCACATACCACACACACACTTGATCCATTAAATGTTAGAATAGCATAAGAATATCCAGGAAGTATGATGAAAATAAGTGATAGGACTTTTATAGTGGAGATACAGTGCTAGTTTTAAATAAACTGGGATATCTATTAAAGTGCTAACAGTTTATGACAGATGGGCTAGGCTAGAAGGCAATAAAGATATGGAACTGCATTAGCTTTGACAGAAAAAGAAATTAATCCAGTTCTGTGTGTTCCTTTATAAGATCCAATCTAACATTTACTAGCATTTTTAATTAGCTGTCATATTAAAGTTTTCTAAGTAAAATAACCCAACTTTCTTTACAAAAATTTGTAAGTTGCCAAAAAGCTTCAATCTAACTTTTTTTGGTTGGGAAGGGGAAAGTAGGAAGCAGGAAAAATATTTTATTTATTTATTTATTTAAAAACGTAAATTTAATTTAAGATAAATTTAATTAATACTTCAAATTGTCAATGCATACATATACGTATGTATGGGTTTCATCCCATAACTTAGTCCTAACCTTGTGTTCGTTTAATGTTAGATTCAGATAACTGAGCTATGTTCAAAAAACTATGCTCCATTGATAACTTTACCATAGATTTACCCATTAAAATGCTGAACCCCCTCTACAAAAGTCTTCAAGATGTATAGCAAGCAACCATGAGATTTTATTGAGCCAGACTGTGGATGACCCTTACGCTGGTGTACAGATGTGGGCTGGGAAGAATAGACACATGAGAAGCTGAGCATTCACCAAGCATCTCTGAATGACCATTACAACTATTACTTGAATATAGTGGTTATCACCATTTCAACACCACACTCCAACAGCGGAGGTGGAGAAAAAAGAACTAGAAAGTATTTCTGTTAGAGGTTTTCAATTTAGATATGAAAGGAACTTTTGTATGCAGCATCACATTCACAACGGTATCCTATTCTTTAACCTAATAGTCGCATAATTGTCTTAGTAAAAAATGTGCAAGCAAGACATTAAAAGATACTTAACTAATGTTCAGCATGACAAGTTACTGGTACAGAGTGTAGTTTTCAAATATTTTCTGAATGGCAAAAGCATTGTGGTCAAATACATTTACCGACGCTTTTTCTTTGTTACCCACACAAGCCTACCTCTTCCAAAAGTTTGGTTTTCTGCGAGATTTGCTTGTTTAGTGATGCCACTTTCCTTCGGTGCTGCTGGGCAGCTCCGAGTCTTTCTGGACGCTCCTCAGAAGAAAGCTCAGATTGCTGAAAATAAATAAAAAACAACAAAAACAACAGAGGGTTGAATTGCACATAGCCAGTATTTGCTGTACAGGGACATGGGAACACAGGAACAGACACAGTGGATAGGAATTATGGTCCACCTAGTCCAGTATTCTGTCTCTAAGAGTAACCAACATCAGCTACCTCATAGGAAAGTGTAAGAACCCCACAGCAAGCAGATGTGGGGTAATTTACTCCCACTACGCTGGCTTCATCATTGCATGTGGCTTCCACTGAGGTCAGCAGGCAACTGTACAGATGAACTGTATAATGGATGCAGGGATGTGCATATATTTTGGAGTGCATATATGTTAAGAGTTGGAAGAAAGTGGATTAAGTCTTCTTGAAAAGCCCTTCTAAAACACTACAGTATTCTATAGTAATGAGCTAAAATAATACAGCTTAATACAAGAGATGTTAACATTTACACTATACTGTAAAGGGATGAGCTGTTACAGCAGTACAACTGTTCTTAACAGCAGTTCAAGGGTGGTGTGGCTGAAACAAAAGTTGCTAAAAAAGATGCAGGAAAAAAGAAAATGGGAAAAATTTTCAAACAGCTCTCACCAAAAAACCACTGTTAGGAATGGGATAGTTTCCCAATGTAGTCTGGCTTTATGCACCCTATTTTGAAGCAGACATGGTCCCAAAGCCTCAGTGTCTGATCTTGAACATGAACAAACTCAAGCTTTAGGGTGTTCTGATTTGGAATATTGGTTCAGGCTTATCCCTATACTGAAACCACATCCTCGATCAGTTAATTTTCTTCTCAAAGCCTCTCCATTCCTGTGAACCTAGAGCCTTCGTTATTTACTCAATTGAGACTGCATTTCCAATAGTCTTCTATAGAGATAATGACTACAGCAACTTGGATCCAGATTCCTGCTGCCTATAGACTAAGGGATAGATTGACTGAAAAATTCTTTACCAGCAGTAATATTTATAATGGGAGAGTATATCTACAATAGACCAAGAGGAGTTTTTCAAAGGCAAAAAATGGCAATTAGGCACCTCACTGAGTGTTATGTATCTAATGACCATTGGTGCCTTTGAAAATCTCCCCTTATCTATTTGTCATTTCATCATGACAAAGATTTTTAATTGCTTCATCTACTTCAGGCTCCCTTTTCATTCCAATCAACTTTTGACATATCAGCAAAAAAACCCACATTCCACTCATTTAGGTGCTAATTTATGAAGTCTGTCAAAGGCATGAGGACTCTATCATAGACCATTCCCAATAATAACCTTATTTTGGTAGCTACTGAAATATATATAGGTAAAATATTATTGGGAGAACTCCATACTCTTTTGACATCTACTTGCTTCCGAGATCTGCTCTTGACAGATCACATAGACAAGTCTTTGTTAACAGCTTAATTTTAGACAAAGTAGAGATGGAAGTTCCCCCCCCCCCTTTTTTCTTTTCTAAAGGCCATATTTCTACATAGTTTAGACAGAAAAGCAGTTTTGTGACTGGATATATTTATGTCTCTTTTGAAAGAAGAGATTATTAATCTCAGGCATCTCATTCCAACAACTCATACTTAAAGGCATATATCGTACATTTCTTCTATATGAGAAAATGCTGTGAAACAACGAAAGACGAGTACAGTTCAACACAACACTGTTTTTTCAGTTAGTTGGGCCAAAAACATTCCCTTGCCAACTGTACGTGTAATGCATTCCAAAATACCGTTTTAATTTCTATGCAGAATGAAAGACAAATGGACAAGTAATGCATGAGGAAAAGTTACATCAACAAATAGTCAGATTAAACTTTGGAAGAGTATTATGATCCATGAAATGCAATGAATAGTTCAAGCATCGTGATTAAGACCTCAACTCAGCAAGGCATTTAAGCACATTCATAAGCTCCAATGACTTCTTCTATATCAATATATTGAATTTAATGGGGTTGCTTGACTGAGCTGGAGCCTAAGATCTGAGGACTGCGATAAGAAGTGCAGATGTCACACAGTTAATGACTAACAAAACATTTTTTTAAAATATCACTATTAAATTGAAATACAAACCAGAACCTGCAGAGGAACAACTGAAAAATCCTAGGCATTTTCCCTAGATACTAAAAATATCAACTATATTTAAAAACTACATGATTTTCCTGAGGTAAAGAGTAGATCTATACTGCTAGGGAAAGAATTATTGTCCGAATTTATTTAATCAGAAGGAACTTTGTTCAGATTTCTTTAATGTGACATAACTCCTACAAGACTAAATATGGAAGGCAAATGTTTTTCTCTCACCCTACTTTCTATGGGCTCTGTGAACTTAAGTTGCAAACTCTCATGGACAATAAGTATGGTAATACCTAATTTTCTGGGCACAAGCCAAAAATCGGCTATCATTTGTAAACCATTTGTAAACCCCAGAAACTCCAACAGGGATTAGGGTCTCAGGGTACTAGATGCAGTGCAAGCACAGAGTCCATAGAAAGCAGGATGAGAGAACATTTGCCTCCCATATTTACTCTTGTAGGAGTTTTGTCTCATTAAAGAAATCTGAACAAAGTTGCTTCTGCTTAAGGAAATTAGGGCAATAATTCTTAACTATAAATAGGGGGGTCTGAATCTCACATGATAAGCAGCTGAATCAACTGATTGAATACAATATTACTGTATTATAAAAGTGTATCGAGTAAGGTCTTATGAAAGCCTGAGAGACACTGGTGATTAATAGCCTTGTGAAATGTATGCATTAACACTATATGAGAAATTATGGATACTCACTGGATTATGCTTTGAAGTCTCTGACTAACCATAGACAAAAACAGAAGCTACCCACCTGTTTCCAATGTAAATTAAAGATTACGAATCAAAATAATGGAGGCCCCATTTGCACACAAGTCAGAAAGGGGATGGGAAGTCCCCTGGAAGGGAAAAACAGCAGGAAGACTTCCTGACTCTTCTAACAAAGACAATGAACTATAGGGTGACATAAGGGGGAGGAGGGGAGGCGCAAAAAGACATTTGAGTTATCCATCACTTGGGGAATTAAAGGGGCCAGAGCTCTTTAAAAATATTTTTAAAAATTCACAAATTTGGATCCTTCAACCACGGGGATTGAAGTCTCTGGGAACTAAGTTTAGAGAACCTGCTTAGGCAAAAGACTAACTTGCTGAAAATAAGTTCTAGTCTTGGAAGGATATTTTACTTTTGTTTGCTTATAATCCTTTCTATCTTTTCCCCTTATACTTGGTATCACTTAATCCTATGTCCTTTTGTTAAATAAACTTGTTTTACTTTAATATAAACCATTTCAGGGCTGTGCCTGAAATCAGAGTTATTGTTAACCCCACTTAGACAGTATACTGCAACTCGTTAATTTATCTAAAGGAAATTTGGGATTCTGAGGTTGTTGGGGTCACTCTGCAAAAAGTAACTGGGCAGTGGAAGTCAGGGTGTGACCTACAGTAACTCCTCACTGAACGTTGTAGTTCTGTTCCTGAAAAATGCGACTAAGTGAAATGATGTTAAGCGAATCCAATTTCCCCATAAGAATGAATGTAAATGTGGGGGTTAGGTTCCAGGGAATTTTTTTTTTGGCCATACAGTACAGTACTATAGTTGGGAGGTGCCCCCGCCTTACCCCACAGGCACAGCCCAGTGGCACTGGAGACAATGAGGCAGGCAAGGAGGCTGAAGGTTAGGAGAAGTACGTTATGCAGCAGCAGCGGCAGCAGCTTCCCCTACTATGCAAGCACCAGGGGCAGGGGGCTCAACCCTCGGCCTGCCCTCGCCACCCCTTCCCCCAAGCCCATACCCTTAACCCACCTCTTCCCCTTTTACTCCACACACTGTGTCCTTGCTCCTCCCCCTCCCTCCTGCCCATGACAATCAGCTGGCTTGCAGCGTTCAGGAGGCAGGAAGGAGGAGCGAGGAAACGGCGTGCAGGCTCCCCCTCCCTCCTGAACACTGCAAGCCAGCGAGGTGCACCGCATCCTCGCTCCTCTCCCCTCCCTCCAGCCCACAGCAATCAGCTGGCTTGCGATGTTCAGGGGGCAGGAGGGAGGGGGAAGGAGCGAGGACTCGGCATGCAGGCTCCTCCCTCCCCTACCTCCCGCCCGCAGCAATCAGCTGGTTTGCAGCGTTCGGAAGACAGGGGGAGCAAGGACTAGGCATGCAGGCTCCTCTCCCCTGCCCTCCTGAACGCTGCAAGCCAGCTGATTGCCGCGGGCAAGAGGCGGGGGGGGAGGAGGGGGAAGGCGCTAATCCACGGGGTCTGCCGGCATTATAGCAAAGCACTGCACAACTTTAAATGGGGCATGTTCTGTAATTGAGCAGGGACATAAGATCGAAACAACGTTAAGCGAGAGGACGTTAAGTGGGGAGTTACTGTACATGCTTGTATGCTGGTTGTTGGTGTCAGGGCTGCATGCCGCAGCAACATAGCATCGAAGGCACCCAGAACTACAGGGCAGGTGGTAACACAACCTCTTACCGGTCTGGGTTGAACCCAAAGAGTCATAGCGCACCACTACCATCTTCCCAGTCTTGCCACCTTTTCCCCCTGCATAGGATTTCACCAAGTGTCATTGCTGCTTCTCCCACAACTTACTAGAAATCCAACTTTCCTGTCCTGACAGCACTTGCTTGAAGCCCTGGTCATCTGTAATCTTTGTGTCTTAGCTGGACATGCCAAATGATCAGTAAAATGTTTATTTATAAATAAAAGTTTCATTCTACTCAATGGGGGTCTCATACTGAATAGGATTGCATTTTTTGTGTGAAAAATAAAAACAAATTTAGGTAACCATGCCTGTAAAAACTAATTTGAAGCTATAAAGTTTGCTGTGGTTTCATCTAACTAGACTAAAATTAGGAAACGATGAACAGAGACATTATTTGACTTGATAAACATACCAATTATAAAGCAGTTTATCACATTTTACATAAAACTTGTGTATAACTCAGATTATGTTACATTTTATGATGGTGACAGCCTAATATAAAAAAACCCCAAACCTATAATCTGTTGTTTGTCTCTAAATTACCAAAAATGAACGGTTCTGAATAAGATATTTACAATCAAATTGTATAAGCTTTGTTCTACAGACACTGACTTAATAAAACATTTCTCATCTAAGAACTAAGGAAAAATATGTGGTTGGCATCAGTCACATTGATTCCCAGTTTTAAGATTTCAAAGAAACAGATTTATTGAGTTCCTCAACTCGGCTGTTTCAATTTATGGCTTATTCCTGTTCAATATACATTTATAACCACTTTTTTAGCTTTCAGTTTTAGCATCTTGTTTATGTTGATCTATTCAGGCTTTTGATATTTTGCCAGCATGTGATTTGTGCAAGATTAGACTTTTATCAATTCTACACAACCATAATTCATTACCACTTTAGACAGAGCCCTTAATTTATTCCTCTATAGAATCTGCAATATTCATAAAGCCAGTAACTATCAATGTTACTCTTTCATGCAGCCTTCAGTTAGGATGCATATATGAATAATGCTCAGTGAAAATCTAGACTGTAGCTTTTGTGCACCTGAATACAAATAGCTGAAGCTGAACTTCATTTTAACCAATGACTTTGCGGTAGCAACACCAGTTTTGACTATAATCCCCTTTAGTGGCTCAGCTGCAGAACACCAATGACCATTTATGACAGTGCAGTTACCAGAGAGAACATTGTTCTGCTGAATATCCTCTCTCCGTTAATTATCAGAATCTCTTCAGTCTTTTAAAGTAAGATACTGCGTGCTGTGGCATTTACTTTACCAGCTGAAGTCTAAAGCTAAATCAAGCTAAAAAATTTTTATTTGATTTTAGTATCAAAAACTGAGCAGCACTGTGAGTTCAATCCACAATTTATTCATTCTGTCCAGATTCTCTTTTTCCTTGGTGAATTAAGTGACTTTGAAAGGTTATGGGGGTTGTTAACCCCAGGAGCTAAAGACCCCTTCCCAAAAGAAGACATGCAGCACAAGAAGCAACAGTACAAATTTCCCAAAACTGCATTACCAAATGGAGTCAAACCTTACCCATAAGGACCATTCCTAAATAGTTCAGCCATATAATCAGATAATGGAGAGATGAAAGAAACCAATTATGGGCCATCAAGTCCATTCCGCCCCCCGGTCGCTCAAGTACAGTATTATTCCCTATGGTCAACACTCAAAACTGAACAAGAGGACCAGGTGGTACAGACAAATTATATTACAGAACAGAATCTATTAGTGTCTTGGCTATTGCTTGAAACCAAGTCCAATGTGAAAGGTACCTTATAAAGCAACTTATTAAAAACACTAGCTTTCTAGTGGGTTCAAACAACACCCAAGGCACTCTAACCTACTCTATATCAGTATTAAATATTACAGACATTTATCAAACACTAGAAAATAGTCCACTCTCCGGAGAGGAGTAGCACATAACAGATGAAGACTTGAACTTTCATTTTAGATTGCCAGAGAAAAAACTTTGTTCTTAAAACATACAATTAAAGTGTGCTAGTCTTGCTAGATCACCCACATGACATGTAACCTTCACATACTGCCATTTAGTTTAATTATGTAGGAAGCACTGGATCAATGAATTGCTAGAAAATGGAAGCTACATTTCCCCCCTACCCCTTTCTTTTTTGGCTCTCCAGCATAGCATAGCAAGAACTCTCAAAATATTTTTGGTGGATCATTTACCATTCTGTTCCAAGTTGACTTTCGTTTGTTTACTTTCTTTAAGTGAGAGCTCACAGTTAGAAACAATAACTTACAGACTTAAAACCACAATGAAAACTTCAATTAAAAGAAGCCTTCTGGTCAACAAGGGAACTAAATCCATTTGCCTAATAGGTTGGTTTACAATTATTGCCTGAAGATGTATCAATCAGTAAGTAGGTTTATGCCACAGAAAAAGCAGCAAGCATGGTCTTGTCTCAAGAAGAAACTCAAGATGGAGGGCAATATAGCAGCAACTAATTGTACTGAATTCTATCTGTATTGCACCAGTATCAATATTGTGTTTGGGAAGCAATGGATGCATTTGCTCTCATTAATCTAGTTTCTGCTGTTTGCAATATACCATGTTGATGACAACATTGTAAATATCTTCTGTACATTTAGTTCATGACAAATTTGATACCCCTCCCCACCAAAAAAGTTGATCAAGAAGGCAGTAAATCAAAAAGCCTTTATAAAATTAAGAACTTGGTATGAGTGTTATGTGGGTTTTTGATTCAAGAACATTTTGTTGCACTAGATGCAAAAGGACTAAATTGAACAAAACTGGCAAACATCAGTGAGACGTATGAGTCCAACTTATATGCTGGGCCAAGAAAGCAGTGCCTGAGGAGGGCAGGCAATCCTGCAGTTTCTGCCCTGCCCAGAGTTTCGACAGGGACAGTAGACTGAATGTGTCACATGGCTCCAAAGGAGAGCTGTTTGATAACAGAAACCTTTGTAGGCACCCCTGAATCCCTGTTAGTTCTGGCTGACTAAGCCATGCTCCTGGGGCATCAGTACTCCCAGTTAGATGTTGTGTCAAACTCTTATGTTTGTCCCTTGGAGAGTGGAGATATGTCCAGTTTGCACCATAGGAATGTGGGTGCCAAAGGTTTTAATGACCCTGTATCTATTAAAACAGAGCTAGCAACAAAATGGGTGAAACATGCTCTAGATCAGGGGTCGGCAACGTTTGGCACGTGGCTCGCACATCCCTCGCCCGCGCCGCTTCCCGCCGCCCCCCATTGGCCCGGGACGGCGAACCGCGGCCAGTGGGGGCCGCGATCGGCCGAACCTGCCGTGTCAGCAGGTAAATAAACTGGCCCGGCCTGCCAGGGTGCTTACCCTGGCGAGCCGCGTGCCAAACATTGCCAACCCCTGCTCTAGATGGTCCCTGTATACTGACAGGCTATTGGATTATTTCAGAGGGAATTCAGAGTTCTGTATCCCACATATTGTCAATCATTAATTTTTTTCCTAGTTCTAGGATAAACTGGCACCAGTCTTTAGCCATCAAAACATGCTTTCTTCCTCCCACTTCATCTGGAAGCCATTAGGTATCAAATACGCACTGGGGATATACATAGCTAACCTGCAAGAAAAAAGTTTCAGTTTGGAAGTTATGAAGAATTCAGAAGGCCATCAACAACTGGTTCCTCCCACCCACCCCAGTAGGGAAGAGTAACAAATAAAAAAAATCAAGATGACTATTGCTCCCCAGTTTAATTATATCCTGAGCACACTCCCAACTGAATTTTTGTACTTACACATTTTTAAATTCTCTGGCTCTCTTCCTTTGGAAGTTGTCACCGGGCCTCAGTGGGTCACAGCTGAGAATACCAAATTCAGGACAAACTGCTGAGAAATAGGGTAGACTCACCCCAAACTGGAGGCTATTCTAGCATGGGATTACACCAACCAAAAAACAAAAGTAAACTTCTCTCTTTTCTAACAGGAAGTCAAAGATGCAGTCTCCTTAGGCATTGCAGCCCTTGTCTCACTGCCCAGACACTGGACTCTATGATGAGTAGTTACTGAAAGCCAATTTAATCAAATATAGGGTCCGTCTAACCTTAAGAGATGTACAGTCCTGGCTATGTGGCTGATAACTCAGATCTTATTCAATAATCATGCTGAGGCCAATCCTTTAGTAATTAGAAACTAACAGTTTAATATTAAGAGAAAGAATAAAAGAATATATAATGGTTAATAGATAATTGCAAAGTTCTTATATGAAGACTGTAGCAGTGATGGTATAAACGGCTAGCTTATAAAGTCTCTCTGGTAACTTCCAAAAGATTGGAAGTTCCTCAGTCCATAGTTCAATATGCTCCTTTTAGTAGTAAATCCATAGTCCAGAGAACTAGGGCATGAAAGAGGCAAAATGGAAATTGCAGGGGGGTCTTTTATATCCTTTGCCACATGCCTGGAAATTTACTGTCTCAAAAACAAATCTCCCAACCTAGTTTGTGGAAAGTTACTGGCATAAGATGGAGTCCAGGGTCACATGAGCCTATCACATGTCCTTATATGGATTGATGACTCACAGGGGGTAGCCAGTGGCCCCTTGGAGGCTGAGGCATCTGCAGGAAGAGTTAGCTGGTCAGAATGAGTTTCTTCTATGGCTCACTGTGTGTGAGAGTTAAGTGTCTTTGGCCATTAACGCAAAGCTATCTAGTCTTGATGTAAATCTTATCTGCTGGGTGTTACCAAGGAATACAACATGTATAAGATACAAGTCCGTGGCCAATATTCATAACTTTAGATACAGAGATGATACATGGATTTAACCAGGATAATCATATTTGATAGACTAACTTTTCCATTGACACCTTACATGTACATTGTACAAAATTGTAATAATTGTTTATGCTGGGTAGATTATTACTCTTTATATCATCGTGATGAGGATAGGAAATTAGGTTTTGTTTCAGAGTTACTAGTAAAGTTTCATGGCAGTGTTTCAAGGTTGGCCAAAACATACTTAATATCTAATATTCTTAATATTTTGAAAGGAACACGTTTCTCAAAATAAAACTGTCCTATGGAACATGACTAGACAAATAGATGACCAGGTGGTAAAGACCAAGGAAGTGAGTACTAAAAGACAGAATATTTACATAAGAACAGTCATACTGGGTCAGACCAAAGGTCCATCTTGCCCAGTATCCTGTCTTCCGACAGTGGCCAATGCCAGATTCCCCAGAGGGAATGAACGGAACAGGTAATCATCAAGTGATCCATGCCCTGTCGCCCATTCCCAGCTTCTGGCAAGCAGAGGCTAGGGACACCATCCCTGGCTAACAGCCATTGATGGACCTATCCTCCATGAATTTATCTAGTTCTTTTTTGAACCCTGTTATAGTCTTGGCCTTCACAACATTCTCTGGCAAAGAGTTCCAAAGGTTGACCATGTGTTGTGTGAAGAAATACTTCCTTTTGTTTGTTTTAAACCTGCTGCCTATTAATTTCATTTGGTGATCCTCTACTTCTTGTTATGAGAAGGAGTAAATAACACTTCCTTATTTACTTTCTTCACACCAGTCATGATTTTATAGACCTCAATCATATCCCCCCTTAGTTGTCTCTTTTCCAAGCTGAAGAGTCCCAGTTTTATTACACTCTCCTCATACGGAAGTCATTCCATACCCCTAATCATTTTTGTTGCCCTTTTCTGAACCTTTTCCAATTCCGATATATCCTTTTTTTAGATGAGACAACCACATCTGCACGCAGTATTCAAGATCCTCTCCTACACAAGTCTAAGATTTTGGAGTTAAACCTAGCTGGAAATCTAGTGCCTCGGGCTATATCTATTCAGTTGTCAAGAGTTTTTTCATAAAGGCACCACTCTCTTTTCTGCCTACATCTGCCAAGACAAGCTGGTGAAGTTCTCATTAACCCTTAACTTTATGAAAAGATTCTTAAAATTCTGTTTTATTGCCAGATAAGGCAGTGTCCAAAATTTGGTAACTTACATTAACATTAAGAGAAGGCAGCATCCTAGAAGCTTATTTTTTAATATTCAGTGGGGCTGAGTACCTGTAGATGCCCACCAACTTCACCTAGGAGCTGGAGATGCTCAGCACTTAGGGAAGATCAGGCCACTGCAGAACTGACCCACTTACATTGTCTATTTCTATACTATTTTTACAAATCTATTTAAGTTGATTCACACCCCTTGTCTGGCAGAGCTTTATACAAAATATACGCCACCTTGACAACTTTGGTCTTCAAATACTTTCTCCTGAGTTATGGTCCTCTCAAAATGGACAGCATAATGGCTTACATACATTGTCTTTTCAGCCCTTATCTTTAAAAGACACTTGACTTTTCTATGCAAAATTCAGGGTAATCGGCTCATCTTCTAATGAAAATTTAGAAGATCCACTGTTTTTAAAATAATAATTGTAAATTATGGTTTTGCTTTGACTGCAGTGTTGGGAGTCCTAGTACAGTTCAAACACTAAGGATAGATGCCAACAGAATGAGATATGGTAAACAATGCCTATCACCACAAGCATCAATTTACCTTTTAGCCCAAATATTGCTAATACTGCACAGACAGGTATGATTTATAAAGTAATACAATCAATACAATCTTGGTAAAACACAAAATTCTAGCACTGTCAAAAGTTTCCTGTGGTCATTTATTCTAAGCAACATTGCATAATAAACCTTTGCCTTTTAAGCTAGGATACTTAATTTCTTCCTTATTGTCTCTCCTGTCTGATTATCTTTTGCCCTTGATTACACGATGCATCAGGAGACAATGTTCTGTTTCTCTTGAAGTCCTATTTTTGTTCTCTGTCTAAAATTCAAGCTGTTAAATAATTGGCAACTCATCACCTTGCAAGAACTCTAGAAATCAAAGGGGCATAAGCAATACTGTTGCAATTTAATAGTCCCTGTGGAAATAATTTTCAAAATACAAATGAAGGGAGAAAAATCACTTGTAAACAAAACCATGTAACAATTTCAGCTGAGATTCTTTACTACAAGGAAGGTAGACTTTGGTAGTTTTCTTATTGGATATTATTTTTTTCTCTATAACTAACATACATTTTTAAAGGATATTATTAAACAGGCATGTTTTAAGTAAATTGTTAAAATGCTTTTCAGCATGCAGTATCAGTTCCCTTACTAAAATATTTACTCAGCACACTCTAATGGTCTGTGTTTCACAAGTCACGACCTGTTGACTTTGTTGTTTTTTGAATAGGGAAAATATTCACAAGGCATTTTTTAAATAAGAATCCTTCGGAAGAATCATGTGTGTTATGCATACACTGTAAAAAGCATGTAAATTCAAAAAACCTAGAGACCATGCTGGGATCAGGATTTGTTCCTGAGTGTGTAGTGGAAATAAACAACTGCATAGCCAGCTCTCAAAGAAGGATGAAGAAAAACAATTGCTGCAACCCATTTGGCCTTCAATGGTATTGTTATCTGCAGGGCAAAAAAAAAGCCGCGATCGCAATCTGCGGTGGCAATTCAGCGGGAGGGTCCTTCGCTCCAAGCGGGAGCGAGGGACTGTCTGCCGAATTGCCGCCGAATACCTGGACGTGCCGCCCCTCTCCGGAGTGGCCGTCCCAAGCACCTGCTTGGTAAGCTGGTGCGTGGAGCCGGCCCTGGTTATCTGCGTTGATTTCTCCTGGTAATTAAGGGAAATTCTACTTTGTTTTATTTGCAGCTGTAACTGCCTTTATTGCTCCATGCAACAGTCTGATTCCTGAGAAAGAAACTCAGTCTTAGGCTACGTCTTCACTACCCGCCTGAATCGGCGGGTAGAAATCAATCTCTTGGGGATCGAATTATCGCGTCTCGTCGGGACGCGACAATCGATCCCCGAATCAACACTTGTACTCCACCAGCGTAGGTAGGAGTAGGCGCTGTCGACGGGGGAGCTGCGGAGGTCGATTTGCCGCCATCCTCACAGCGGGGTAAGTCGGCTCGGATACGTCGAATTCAGCTACGCTATTCGCATAGCTGAATTTGCGTATCTTAAATCGACCCCCCCCCCCCGTAGTGAAGACGTAGCCTTAATGTTTTCCACACTAAGGCCCTGATCCAGAACAGTACGTGCTTAAATCCCATCAACTTCCAGGGGGAATAAGCACATGCTTGTGCTTAAGTAACCTTTCTGAACTGGGATGCTTTCCTGAATCAGGGCAGATCAAAAGCTGTACTGCTCGCCATACACTTTCAGCAGGCTGTATGTACAAGGACTTCAGTTGCAAATTGTCATGGACAATAAGGATGGTAATGCCTAATTTTCTGGGCACCAAAATAAAAATTTGGTATCATTTGTAATATCATAACACCCAGAAATCCCAACTCAGATTAAGGTCTCAGTGTGCTAGGTGCAGTATAAGCACATAATAATAGCCTCCAGAGAGCTTGTCCTTCTACCCAACAGCTATCCAACTGAAGTAATACCCAGGGCAACTTGAAAGCTATTCTGTATTTCACATATTCTGCAGACAATTTCCTCACCCTAAATTAGTTCAATGCGTACACAATTTTATACTTTTAGAAACTGGAATTCGATTTAATCTCTAATTTCTATTTCTTTCAAAGACAATTTAAGAAAAAGGAAGCATGTATAACCTATGCATTAACAAAAGCTGACTGGGGGAAAAAATCACTTTATATATGAATGAAAAAATAGCAAAACATTAAAATATGTTTACAATATGTCATTCATTATTGAGTTTGGGTGAGTTACTAAAGTGTTCATGTGACTGTAAAGTAAACTAGTATCAAAAGGAAAGGAGTGGAGGAAGGGAGAGAGAAGCAGAGAGAGAAATGGATAAGTATGGATGTCTAAGAAGAGAGGTGAGGTAAAAATGATGTTCTAAAGACTAAGTAACTTGATCACTGATTTCTAAGAGGTAATGTAAATGGATATCTGTTTTTAACACAGTGATATTTTACACACACGTCCTAGAAGATGATATAACTCCTTACTCTACTACAGTGATACTCAGACTGCGGCTCGCGAGCCTTAAGTGGCTCTTTAATGTGTCTCCTGTGGCTCTTTGCAGCACATGATATTAAAACACTGTGATTTAATTATTAACCAATCTAAGTTATTAACCAATCAGGATGCTTTTACTACGTTATTAACCACTTATGTTATCAACTTGCACTAAGTTATTAACGTATTTGCTGTGAGAATAAACATATATATATTTTAAAAAAATATATTTCCTCTGTCATACTGTTTAAATATGACTAATACTATAGTAAATGAAACAATGAATTCATGCTACTATGGCTCTTTTGGGTAATGCTGATCATTAATTTGGATCCTGAACCAATGAGGTCTGAGTATCACTACTCTACTGTTTAAAAAGGAAGTTTGTGTTTGATATAACTGAATTGTGATCCCCAGTTTTTACGGTGATCAGCAACATAGATATACTTATAAATAAACTGATATGCAAGAGTTTAGAAAGTCTACTGACAGATGATCATTAATGAATAATAAAATGTATTGTTATGAATTGTGTAAATCTTAAAGGAATTAAAAGAGCTTGCACATTCTTCCCTGGTTTTATTCCCTTTTATTTATTACACACAAGTTTCATTATTTCCTCCCCACCCCTGCCTCCACACCAGCTGTCCAATCACAAAAGGTTTTCTTTATTCACAAGTATTCAGGCTCTGGCCTGAACCCTACACCTTGATTGTCATCAGCCACTAATACTTTCCAATCCACAAACACCCCTTGTTACCTCTTGGCTCCTTCCCCATCAGACTTCACACTTCATTTGGAGCATTCTCTCCAAAAAGCCATCTCTCTGTAGTTTCCCAGTGATTATTCAATATTTGTCCCACTACCTCAAACAATACATGTAGCAACTGAGTGGCATGAAGGGGACACATCATCAACTTTTTACTATCCTGTGTATGTCCCACTCCATGCAGATGTAGGACCAATGCATTCTCACTCCTGCATCCCCTCTCTACATCTTTTGTGACTGTACCATTGCCCCAAATGGATTTGTTATGAAAATACTGGGACTGGCCTTTTTTGCATTACAGTACTTGAAGCTTGAACAAAAAAAATCCAGTTAAAAAACACACATTATGTTTGTAAAATACAGTAAGTAAATAATGAGCAAGAATCCATTGTAACTTGAAACCTAAGAATCCCAGAAAAAAAATCTGCTACTTATAGATTTTATGAACCTGTCTCCCCTTTTTCAAAGAAAAAGGATTTTGTATGGGAAAGAGGATAGAAATGGAGGCAATGAGTCCTCTCCTTCGTAATGAGGTACTTTCTCTTTCACACAGCTATATTACTACTGTAAACCCTCCAAGGGTAGAAGAAACAGAATTGAATTATTAGGCTGAGTAGTTTCTTAGGGAGGAAAAAAGCAAAGAATTCACACACTGCTTCTCTGTAGGAAATTCAGGCTTAGCAGCAGTTAGGTATCTTTGTTCCTATAGCCAACAGTTGGAGAACACTCCGGATATGCCCCATGTGGGTGGAAAATAATTATGAAAATAAGCTGAATGGTTTCTATCAGAAGAAAATAATAAAACCCTGAGTGGTACAAAATATGCAATTCTGTCATCAAAATATATGCACAATGAATCTTGCTCTTAAAGCTCTGGAAAATGAATGGACTGCAGATAGACTTTCTGGAACATATTTCTATAGAGAGGAAACTGAGGCAGTGAATGGCATCTATCTTCCCTGTGACTGGTGCATACTCTAACACCTCAATATTAGTGGCCAATATGCACACACTTTTGGAGGATGAATCCAAAGAGAATCAATGCAGCATACAGTTCTATAAACGGTGCCTTTATTTGACTTAGAGTTTGCCAACCTTTGTTGTGATAACCACAGCTGCTGTTTTGGTACATTGAAGCTGTTAGTAAACAGGGTAGGAAAGAGCAGCCCTCGTGCTGCTCTAAATTTCAGCCAAGTATTGACTCTGCAAACAGCAGCATCAGTATCAGGAGACAACAGAAATCTCAACACAATGAGCCTGATTCACCACTGTGCGACTCTAGTTTTACACCAGTATAACTACACTGAAAAAAAATCAATGAGGATACACTGGTGAATCAGCTGTCAATGAGTCAATTTGCAAACTGTGCCCCAGGTACTAAGGATTCTGCAGTTCTCCTTATATTTCAGTCTAGTATTCAAATGTATCTCTATACTTAGAAAGGATTTTGATCTATCTTTCTGTAAACTTCATGATGTCCAAGCTTCAGTCTTTTTTTTGATGCAACTGTGGAAATACTGGGTGCGCATGATAAAATGATCACAGTTTCAACTGGTGCTACCTGTACTCAGAACACTATAGACCTGATGGCTTATTTTGGTTTCACACAGACAGTTGTAATGGATTTAAAGGAAGCTGTTCCCGATGTGCAGTTTTGACGTATAAAACAAAGATATAAAAAGAACATGAAAGAAGAGTTCACTGGGGTCAAAGCCCTAAGGTCCTGAAAGAAAATAAATTGGGGAAACTGTGGCCAATATTCACTTGTGACTGCCTTATGTTTCATTCAGCTTAATTGGACCACACCTAATACTATGAGTTAAAATCCTTAAAGATTAAAACAATCAAGAGAAAAATTTATTTTGTATAAAAGTCCTATCAACTTCAAGGAAAAACATATTGGGCATGATTGTGTAACTCAGGCTACCAGAGTGTCACCTTCTCCTCTAGTGGAGAGACCACACAGAGATACGAGTCAGCTACTGACTCCCAACTATGGCAGCTAGGGTGAAATCCTGCACCATCCTACAACTCTCAGACTTTCATGAAACCAGGATTTCATACTGGTACTTCAGCTTAAGTAGTAGAGGCTGATGTTTTCATATCCAGAGCTGCCCAAGTTCAGTCCGTACAGATGCCATCTTTAAATCAGATATAGCAACTCTGAGTTATATAAGAGGGGGAGAAATTACCATATAGACTCATTCATAAGCCGAATATTTTTGGTAAAAAAAAAAAAAAAAAAAAAGCCTCAAAGAGCAGGGGTCGGCTTATAAATGGGTCTATACCAAAATTTGATGATTTTAAACTCTATGGAATCATTGAATTGAATATCTAATACATTGTTGTTTTGTTTACCTGGAGCGTTCACAGGCATGGAGCCCCTCAGCTCCCTGTGGACGTGGTTCGCCGCTCCCAGCCAATGGGAGCTGCGGGAAGTGGCGCCGCTTCCCACAGCTCCCATTGTCTGGGAGTGGCAAACCGTGGCCACTGGGAGCTGAGGAGCCCCATGCCTGTGAACACTCCAGGTAAACGAAAGTCCCAACCCGCCAGCGGCTTACCCTGACGGACAGGGAGCCAAAGTTTTCCAACCCCTGAAATATAGGGTCGGCTTATGAAAGGGTCATACAGTTTTTGCTATTTTTACCTATCCATTTTGGGGGGTTGACTTATAAACGAACAGGCTAATGAACGAGTATATACGGTAAAAGCATGATTACCCACCACAAAAGCATATCCCACTACCAGCATTCATGATCATTTTGTCCTTGTTGACAACTACTTGTAAGCCTCAGAGCTGCTCTAACTTAAGTTGGCTGCAACAGCCCTCAAGAGTTTGTTATCCCAGATGAGGCTTACCAAAAGCATGAGCACTCTTGCCATGCTGCCTCCCCTAGGCTGAAAAGCACATACCTAGGTGCCATTACATGACCTTCAGGGTAACAAGTCCCTTGCAGGAGAAACCAAGCTCTTAGTTTCTCTCTCAATTTTACAGTTGCGAATATGAATGGATGCAATCTCAGGTCCTTGTTTGCCAGAGAACATGTAGCTTAGGTCACGGTTTCTTTTAGTAGTGAGAAGAAAGCCTTCAGAAAAGCACGAGTTTTGCATCATGCACTAAAGATGGCTGTAGCTCAGTCTGATCTCCAGTAGCAGCATGTCCTATAACTGAAGGAGCAGGGATCTGAAAAGCGAGAATTAAATCCCTTTAGCAGGACTCTTCTCTCCTGCGAAATCCTGCAAGTGGTCAGCCGGCAGCATATCATAAATAAGTGTGTCCAAAGGACATTTGAAACAAACTACCAAGAGAAGTGGTGGATTCTCCACTTATTGAAATCTTCAAATCACGACTGGTTGCCTTTCTGGAAAATATGCTTTAGTCAAGCACTGGTTACTGGGTTCAATACAGGAAAAATAACTAGATGAAAGATGATGTAATGATCTCTTCCATCCTTAATCAAATGAATATATGAATCTTTGTCCCTAGCCAATAGGAAATCAGGCATCAGAAGGAGGAACACCATCCCCGTGCCTTATCTGGGTTGGAGCCCCACACTGTAAGGAGATTAACACATAGTAAGGTAGTAATGTACACTACCATTGGCCCACTGTCACTTTTATAGCAACTGTAGTTTAGGAAGGAGCAACTGAAAAGATTGTTTACATGAGCTGATTGATCCATTCGGTGCTCAGGAAGTTGTGTGTGCTTTAGGATAGATGGTAGACACAGGCTTGGAAGGATTACATTTTTATTGGTAAATGTCATTATACACCGATTTCACACACATACCCAACCCACCCCACACACAAATATTTCCATCAATAACTTAAATTTACAGATCGAGTAAAAAAATGCTGCTTGAAACCTTATTATTTAATTATGGATACTTACTTTGAAAATTTTGGCATGTTGACAATTGGTGTTTTAAAGGTTATAATGCTAACTTTTTGAATCTCAATATCTACTGTCAACTATTGTTTGTCACACCCCTCAATTTCTTACAACTGAGAAAATTTAAATAAATAAAATCTATTAAAATGCTTAAAAATAAACATTGATATTAAATCTAATTCTGCCAAGCCTATAGCTAGACCTTCTTACGGGCAGTTTAGACTCTCTCAAAGGAGTGGCCCTAATTATTCCCAAGTGTTTTTCACTAATCAGAGGGGCAATGGTTTCAGTTGTAAATGCTAACAGATTGCCACCACAGCTTTCAGAGCCTGCAGGTGAGAGACTGACCCATCCAGCTTAGCTTTGGCTGATGGCAGTACTATTATCTCCTCCTCTCTGGTACTGTGTCCATTGAGCTGGAAAAAATAGTTTAACTCATGGTTTCATGAGACGGGGAATTTGAGTCAGAAATCATGCTAGGAAGTGGTGCTCTATGAGCTGCCACCGTAGTTTGTCAAGTAGGGTGTTCAAACAAGGTCCACAGCTCTTTAAATTTCCTCCCCCGCATGGGTCCCAGAGAGCTTGAATTCAGTGACTTTTAGAGCAAGGTTTATCTCATTTCTAGGCTTTCACAAGTGATGGTACGGTTTTTAGTTTGTCTCAGAGCTTATCCAGAAAAAGGCAGTTGTGTCTGATTAGCTGGCCCACTACCATGAAAGTTCTGCAAGACTGTGGAAGCTTTGGTGAATGACTTCTTAGAATCTCCAACTAGTCCAGCCTTTGCAAATTCCTTCTGCTGATGACTGGATTCAGATAGGGACTTTGGCCATGATTGCCACAATCTACTGTCCCCTTTTCATTCATTGAACATCATTTATGATGCAGGGTGAACTAAGATCATGAAAGGCAGTGAGAGCGCAGCTAATGGCTTTGGATAGCAGATAGTGGTCATGTCCAACTAGCTGCAATCTGGTATTTAATCACTGACCTCAGGGGAAGGGAGTTCTAGAAGCCTGTCATACATTTGCACTCATACTGGACAGCATCAGAGCCAAGAAAGACTGTTTTATTTAAAATCTTATACTTGGCTCCAACTTGACAAAGATCATAATTTATTTTCTCCAAAGAGGAGGAACAACCAGAGGTACAATCTGACGGAGTACCCACAGTAAGTGCATCCTCATTAGAGCTTCTCATGAAGGTTAAGAGCTGAAAAGTTCTCTTTTCCCTTAAGAGCTTTTGTTGTACATGAGTAGCAGCTGTGGTTAAGAAAGTTAGCATAATTCCATTTTTTGTCCACACAAACGGTATTGATTCTGAGAGCTACTGAGCACTTACAAATCCTATCTAACGTTCTTGAAAACAAGGTACTGGGAATTAGAGAATAGTTTTGTCAAATATAAATCTGGTGTGCACAGAGAAGTTTAAAGACTGAGATGTTACTAGGTTACTAGGGCTGCAGGGGCAGAACTTTGTTCTTTGGCATAACTAAAACCCATCCTTTGGGACTAAATGTCCATATACATGCATTTTCAGTGGAGGGGTCCCTTAGATTTCATTTTTTCAGGACGTCTTCATTATCTCTTCAGGACTATAAAGGGCACAGGATTTGACACAAGGCTTTTTTTTACTTGCTATTTGAATACACGAGTGCAAGAAGCTAGGAGGGTTTAAAAATGTAATTTGTCGGTTTTGTTGGGACTCTGCATGAATTTAATGTTGATAAAAAAAGTGCCAGATCAACAGCTCTATAGACAGAAATAATCTATTTGTCCACAACTAGTTGCAGCATAGCTAGTGGCAATGAAAGATTACTCCCAACATGATGGCCTCACTCCTCCCCACACATTTCATGTTTCCACCCTGACTCAAAGGGACAAAATCACAGGCTGAGATGTATGTTTGTGCCCAGTTTCCTTTTGGAATTAGCCTGAGACCTACATACAACTCATTACATGCAGACTGTTGAATGACCAGTTTGAATTGATGTTAAATTGTAACCTCTTCACAACAGGTAGGTCATCTTCAAATCAGCACTTAACACACTCTTTGGACCATACAAATAAACAACAAATCAGTTTTTGTTCACAGTCAATAGGAGCCAATGCACTACAAGTGGAAAACTTTGTATTCTATTTAGGGCTGTCAATTAATCGTAGTTAACTCACACGATTATCTTAAAAAAATTAATCATGATTAATCAGTTAATTGCACAGTTAAACAATAGAATACCAATTGAAATTTATTAAATGTTTTTCTACATTTTCAAATATATTGATTTCAATTACAACATAGAATACAAAGTGTACACTGCTCACTTTATATTTTTTATTACAAATATTTGCACTGTAAAAATGGGATAAAAAAGAAACAGTATTTTTCAATTCACCTCTTTATCATTAAAGTGTAACTTACAAAATGTAGATTTTTTTGTTACATAACTGCACTCAAACAAAACAATGCAAAACTTTAGAGCCTACAAGTCCACTCAGTCCTACTTCTTGTTCAGCCAATCGATGCAACAAACAAGTTTGTTTACATTTACTGGAAATAAAACGTTAACTCACTTATTTACAATGTCACTAGAAAGTGAAGTTTGCACGGGACTTTCGTGGCTGGCATTGCAAGGTATTTACATGCCAGATATGCTAAATATTCATATGCCCCTTCATGCTTCGGCCACCATTCCAGAGAACATGCTTCCATGTTGATAAGGCTCGTTTTAAAAAAAATAAAAATAAAAATAAAAAAAAAAAAGCATTAATTAAATTTGTGACTGAACTCCTTTGGGGGAGAATTGTACGTCTCCGGCTCAGTTTTACCCACATTCTGCCATATATTTCAGGTTATAGTAGTTTCGGATGATGACTCAGCACGTTGTTCATTTTAAGAACACTTTCGCAGCAGATTCGAAAAAAGCAAAGAAGGTACCAATGTGAGATTCATACAGATAACTACAGCACTCGACCCAAAGTTTAAGAATCTGAAGTGCCTTCCAAAATCTGAGAGGGATGAGGTGCGGAACATGCGTTCAGAAGTCTTAAAAGAGCAACAGTCCAGTGCAGAAACTACAAAACTTGAACCACCAAAAAAGAAAATCAACCTTCTGCAGGTGGCATCTGACTCAGATGATGAAAATGAACATGCATCGGTCTGCACTGCCTTGGACTGTTATCAAGCAGAACCCGTCATCAGCATGGACACATGTCCTCTGAAATGATGGTTGACGCATGAAGGGACATATAAATCTTTACATGCCAAATGCACTAAATATCTTGCGATGCCAGCTACAATAGTGCCATGCGAACGCCTGTTCTCACTTTCAGGTGACAATATAAACAAGAAGCGGGCAGCATTATCTCCTGCAAATGTAAACAAGCTTGTTTGTCTGAGCTATTAGCTGAACAGGAAATAGGACTGAGTGAACTTCTGGGCTCTTAAGTTTTACATTGTTTTGGTTTTGAGTGCCGTTATTTTTTGTACATAATTCTACATTTGTAAGTTCAACATTCATGATAAAAGTGATTGCACTATGGTACTTGTATTAGGCGAATTGAAAAATACGATTTCTTTTGTTTCTTTACAGTGCAAATATTTGTAATCAAAAATAAATATAAAGTGAAATACTGTACACTTTGTATTCTGTGTTGTAATTAAAATCAAGATATTTGAAAATGTAGAAAACATCCAAAATATTTAAATAAACGGTATTCTATTGTTTAACAGTGTGATTAATTGAGATTAATTTTTTTAATCGCACGAGTAATCACGATTAATTTTTTTAATAGATTGACAGCCCTAATTCTATTATTGATCCTTGATGGATGAGGCAGCACGCAGAGATGCGTGGCCGTACGTCCGCCTAGGAGCTGAGGGATGTTGCCGCTTCCGGGGAGACACGGAGCCAGGTAGGGAGCCTGCCAGCCCCGCCAATCACCCCCTGCGGCACGCCCCCAAAGCAGATAACCTCCCCAGCACTCCCCCGGGCCGCCCTCATCCCCAAGATTTAGTACAAGTCATGGACAGGTCACGGGCCGTGAATTTTTGTTGACTGCCCGTGACCTGTCCATGACTTTTTACTAAAAATACCCGTGACTAAAACATAGCCTTACAAATAACCCATTCGTAATAAACTAAATCAAGTGAAGCATTCAAGACAGGTTCAATCAGAAGAACTCTAACAGTAGTGCTGTTGTGTTTTGCACTTTCACTACAGTTCGATATAATCTGTGATAATTTTATCCTAAAGCTTTTCATACACAGGAAGGCAATGTTAGTACATTGCATTTCTTCTTGCCTTCATACATTTCAGGTTCCAGTATTTAAAAAACCCAAACCAAAACAAAAAACACATACACAGTCTTTCAGTGACATAGTTATTAATCACACTGAGCGATTAATATGCTTATTTTATGTTATTCCAACTGAATTTATATGGTGCACGTTAGCTTCTAATAGAAGATTGTAGACATGGACACATTTTTACCCACGCAAGCCTTGACCAATATTCTGACTTAACAACTCTCTCACCGTGTAATCACTTTGCAGGCAGCAGTCAGTGCTGGCACTGGTAAGAACAATCCCCTTTATGTATTTTTTTAAAAGAGGTATTTTTGACACTACATGCATCCAATTCTTTTAGTTCTGTCACTTGTATAATTATCCTTCCTTGTTAAGAAACAGCAAAGAAGCTTTCCTAATGCAAACAATACTTCTGTGTATTGAAGTGGGCACCATCTGGCATACTCACATTAGAGGAATCTCTCACACCTTAGTAAGAGCAAACCTAATTTGGTACAAACAGCCCTTAAAAAAGATGGTGGAAAAACATATGCTTCATAGCAACATTCTGTCAAGATTTTAAAAAGGGAGGCTCCCCCAACCTTGTGATAAACCCACTCTTTCAGGAGAGGTGCGGGACTGCAGAATCCAGTCATTTAACTTCTTAAAGAAAAACACCATCTTATAGCAATGGAAGGAGGCAACCCTGCATGGCAAATAAACTTATAAGTCTAACTTCACTGGGAATGTGCAGCAAGTATATTGAGAGTACACGACCTGTATTCTTTGAAACAGTGGGAGGAATTCAAAGTTAAGAAGGGTAGAGGGAGGCATTGTAGATGCAACCACCTTTTGAAATTATTATTGAACACCTATCTCTTGGCACAATATGGTACATGTGAAAGCAAAAACAGTTCTCAAAATCTCTTTCTGGGCTTTTGGACACGTCACACCTGGCAAGAATGAACAAGATTAACAAAGCTGGGGAAGAACAGCAACTCCATCAAGGGCAGGGATGTCACTGCCAATTACCCTTTAATTTGGGATTTAAATAGAGGTTTCTGGAAATTGGGAAGTTGTTAATACTTCAATGAGCTGTGTTTGATAATACCCTCAACTTCCTCTTCTATTACACACACACGAGGAAGGATCCTGTTCTGTAATATCTAGTAAATTCAATTTTACATGTGATACATTTTGGTCTGACTTGAATCAGTTCTTATTTTCTAGATTATTAATCATCGTTCTACTGTAATAGTCAAGGTCCTGCTGCCTTCTTTCAGAACAGAAGAAATGTAACATTGAAATATGACCCTATGGCTTCTGTTCTTCCATTCCTTTATAATAGAGAAAGGCAGGGAATTTGCCATAGCCTCTGTTGAGTTATAGGGTTTATCTCATAAGTGGGAAAGCGCCATACCTCATAAGTGTCAACGAAAAGGAAGAAATATGAGAAGACTATTGGACATAAGAACGACCTATAACTCATATCTGGCAGTGATGTATTATACGTATTAATTGCTCGAAGAGCCAGATTTTCTTTTCACAGTACTGTAAAAAACAATCCCAGTAGAATACAATAAATTGAGCTAACAAACAAAACTAATTGCCTTGATTAATGAAGCAGCAAGGATTTGGTTTTGACAATGCTAGTTACTAAATCAGCACCCAGTCATATGACTGGTAATGGGGGCCCAATGAGAGTAATGTCCCAGTTCCACAAACACTTACGCTTGCTTATCTTTACTCACATAAGCAGTCCCACTGAAGCCCAGGGGACTACTTGTGTGCTTAAAGCCAACCAGGTAAGCAGGTATCAGCAGGATCAGGGCCTTTGTTCCATGGCTGTTCTCAGTCACAGAACAGGGTGCTGATTCAGGCCCCATCTCGGCAAAGAACTTAAGGACATGCTTAAGCTCATCCCTATTCAGGAAAGCTATGAAGCACATAATTCGCATTGACTTCCAAGTTCCAACAAGACCTAAGCACGTGCTTAAATGCTTTCCTGCTTAGGGATATTTTCCTGAATCGTGTCTTCACTATTTAGCACTGTCATAAATGCTGCTTTAGAGAAGCCACTGCAAACTAATTGCCTTATCGGGGCCTAAATGATCAAATATGATTTGATAAAATGTAACCAGAAAAGAACATACCTTTTCAGCATACTCCGACACTATCTGCTTGATCTCATCAGATTGGAGTCCAACAATCTGACCTACTGTGCTAGCTGTTAACCTGCCCTGCAATTAAATCAAGAAGCATTTATTGAAGCTTTGGGACAATCTGTAGTAATAAATTGTAGGTTTGATTGTAAAGCACCTCCCCCGGAACTATATAAATACAATACTATTTTAATGTAATCAAATCTGTTTATAAAAGAATGAAGCATGTAATGAAGTTCATCTTCCGCAGAACTCAGTAAACAAATGAAGCTTCTTACATGCCCTCCAGGAAGAAATGTAACTACTGAGGCTTCCTTCATAGCGCCAATAATTCAACTAAATTTGAAGTCACCTTTGCAGACTGTCAAAGTGCTTTAGCTCTTGGGCAATACATATTTTTGCATTGTGCATGCAAAAGCATTCTGTAACAGGAATCAATTTGGATCAACAACTTTTGAGCCAAATTATTGCCACGTAGGTGTGTGAAATAGTGTTCCTCCTAAATCATGTGTTTAGGGAAGCCAAATCTCTCTCCTAAGGTGAAGAATTCAAGGAGGCATCTGATCACAAAGCAAGTCTGTCATGTCCACCATTTGTCAAATGAATTTCTGTCCATTTGGTACATCAGAAAATGTGAAAGGTATCAAGATTTTCAAAATATTACAGAGAATGTTTACTATGTTTATTGATACATCCGGAATCACTATGCAATTGCAGGGAAAGGATAATAATGCAAACAAGCAACATTTAGATGTTATGTTATATCAAAGATATCAAATCTTAGATGTGATGTGTTGAATGCAATGAAATGCACACAATATTTTTTCCAGTAAGAGGAATACCCTATCAGATCCCTACCTTAGCTCTGTAAAGTAAAAGTGTGAGAAAGTCTAGGTTACACAAAGGCTTCATATGTTTAAATGCCATTTCAAGGGCCGTTGCATTGTAGTATGTTTATTTATGCAATTATTTCTGCAGAAACCACTTAAGCAGCACTAGAATTATGCAAAAGCCACAATCATTATTTTAGGGTGAAGGATTTTAAGTCAGAAGTCTTATGAAAAGTACTGTCTCATGCTCAATCATCTTTCCCTGTATCCATTTTTAATACATAATTTCAGTACCTCATGCCGACTTACAACTGTTAACCATATTAAAGGAACAATGACAGCTTTCAAAGCCAATGGCAGATATAGAGAGGAAATTCAGGGGCACAAGTAATTTAAGTGTTGTTAACCGTGTTGAACTGATTTATTATACAGCAAAAAAACCAGACTCCTGGGATTGGAGAACTCTATTATTTTAATCTCTGTAACTACACAACAGTCCTTTTATCTGACTAGCAAAGTCTCAATGCACTTTGGGCCCAACCCAAATCCCAATAAAGTCAATGGGATTCTCTCTGCTGATAAATTTAGTTTGAATTCTGATGGCTAAGATATATCAATGCACATAAATGTTGAAATTGTTGTTTTGCTTTAAGTATTGCTTACCTCTTCTGTTGCCATTGCAGCCATTCCAGTCATCAGTGTTTTAATGCGAAGCTAATGAGAAAAGAAAGATAAGAGAGAACATATGTGAACAAAACAATTAGCATTATTGGCCTTTAAATACTTAGCATACTTCTGTTCTATGAGAGTTCTCATCAGCCAATCAATCCAATTTGCATTCTATTTTAATGCTCCTAACAGAAGAGTAAACTTAATGTTACTGAGGCAGTTGCTAAAATTAGTCCACCCAGAAAGTTCTCTGATTACAGTAAAGACTCAGTTCATGTGGCGCCTATGACACTCAGCTCCCATCATTGTCAATGGGAGATGAGGCCACTGAGCTACTCCTTTCCCAAAACGGCATTAACAGGATCAGGTCCTAAATACGAATGGCTCCATGGTTGCAAAACAAAATGTTGGCCAGGTTTTTACATGGAAAATCCTAAGTGAACATTTACTTTTTGTGCATCTGTTTATTATCCCATATTTCCCTATCTGAAAGGAACTCATTGCTCAGCTAAGCTATTGAACTTTTCCTCTTGTAGAGAGGGAAGAGAACATGCTGTGCTTTTTACACTGTCCCCAAGCTATTAATATCTAATCCCTCTGTGTGTGTGTGTGTGTATGCGTGTATATATGTATAGCACACCTCTTCAGCAGCTTGAAGGTCATCATCATCATAGGCATCAGCCTTTCCTGACGCTGCAAGTCCTTGAGGTAGTACCATTTTTTTGTCTTCAGCCTATTTAAGGAAAATAAATATACCACATAGCTACATGATAAGATAATACCAGCAGTCAAAGGGTTATGAACGTAAAACAAGGAAGAAACTGTAATTCAGTTTTATATTTAAATAACTGAAATATATTGTTATATACTGCCTAGTATCCAAGTTCAGGCCCTGCCCAAGCAAGTGTAACTCACTTTGAGTTTAATGGGAATCCAGCCTGTGTAAGACTGATGGCTATTTAGTCCCCACATCTCTGTGTATGGTATAGCAGGTCAAATATAAGAAAGCAGCATTTTTTACAAGTGTATTTTAAGTTTCAGAGTAGCAGCCGTGTTAGTCTGTATCCGCAAAAATAACAGGAGTACTTGTGGCACCTTAGAGACTAACAAATTTATTAGAGCATAAGCTTTCGTGGTTATGCATCCGAAGAAGTGGGTTGTAGCCCACGAAAGCTTATGCTCTAATAAATTTGTTAGTCTCTAAGGTGCCACAAGTACTCCTGTTATTTTTAAGTGTATTTTAATATACATAAAGTCTAAATCTAGATCAAAGTAGTGGTTTAAAATCTGTGCACCTGAAAACACATTTTAAATATAAAGATATAAACCTATGTGGGGGACTGTCCACTTTCAGAAGAATTAATTCTGTTAAGGTAAGTAGCATTCCCCAGAGATTTATACTGTATTTCTTGACACCACGTCATCACTCTGCCCAAACATTTAAGTCCCCTCTCTTGTAGTGGCTTAATTCAGATGACAAATGGCGACACTCTGACATATTGGCTAACAAAGCCAATAGGACTTTGTGAAGGGACATGGTCATATTTTATGGACTGCACTTCAGTCATAGCTGCAGATTGGTTTATTTTTTACCCACAGCCACACAGTTAGAAATATCTTCTTTTATATTACTTGAATATTACATTTATAAGTTAAATGTTGGTGTGCTGCTGGTTCTTCACATACCCTACCGCTAACCATATTATGCTTTCCTACCAACCTGCAACAGGATATGCTCACAATTTGATGCATTATCTATATCAATAAGAACATCTTGTTACTGAAACAAAGTAATATTGTGCTGCAGCATGTTCTATTTCTATGGGTGTATTAAATTATAAAATTTTTAGGGCTGTCAAACGATTTAAAAAAGTATTTGTGATTAATCGCACTGTTAAGCAATAAAATACCATAAATATTTATGGATGTTTTCTGTATTTTCCAATATTTTCCTACTTCTTGTTCAGCCAATTGCTCAGACAAACAAGTTTGTTTACATTTGCAGATAATGCTGCCCACTTCTTGTTTACAATGTCTCCTGAAAGTGAGAACAGGGGCTCGCATGGCACTGTTGTAGCCGGTGTCGCAGGATATTTACATGCCAGATGCACTAAAGATTCATATGTTCCTTCATGCTTCAAGCACCATTCCAGAGGGCATGCATCCATGCTGATGATGGGTTCTGCTTGATAACTATCCAAACAGTGCGGACAGACGCATGTTCATTTTCATCATCTGAGTCAGATGCCACCAGCAGAAAGTTGATTTTCTTTTTTGGTGGTTCAGGTTATGTAGTTTCCACATCGGAGGGTTGCTCTTCTAAGCCTTCTGAAAGCATGCTCCACGCCTTGTCCCTCTCGGATTTTGGAAGGCACTTCAGATTCTTAAACCTTGGGTCGAGTGCTATAGCTATCTTTAGAAATCTCACATTGGTACCTTCTTTGCGTTTTGTCAAATCTGCAGTGAAAGTTTTCTTAAAATGAATGGCATGTGTGAATCATCATCTGAGACTACTATAACATGAAATACATGGCAGAATGCGGGTAAAACAGAGCCGGAGACATACAATTCTCCCCCAAGGAGTTCAGTCACAAATTTAATTAACGCATTTTTTTTTTAAAACGAGCGTCATCAGCATGCAAGCACGTCCTCTGTTATGGTGGCCGAAGCATGAAGGGGCATATGAATGTATAGCATATCTGGCACATAAATACCTTGCAATGCTGGCTACAAAAGTCCCGTGCATACGCCTGGTCTCACTTTCAGGTGACATTGTAAATAAGACGCAGGCAGCATTATCTCCCATAAATGTAAACAGACTTGTTTGTTTTAGCAATTGGCTGAACAAGAAGTAAGATTGAGTAGAGTTGTAGGCTCTAAAGTTTTGCATTGTTTTGTTTTTGAGTGCAGTTATGTAACCAAAAAAAAAATAAAAATCTACATTTTGTAAATTGCACTTTCACAATAAAGAGATCACACTACAGTACTTGTATGAGGTGAACTGAAAAATCCTATTTCGTTTATCATTTTTACAGTGCAAATATTTGTAATAAAAATAATAATAAAGTGAGCACTCTACACTTCGTATTCTGTGTTGTAATTGAAATCAATATATTTGAAAACTTAGAAAAACGTTCAAAAATATTAAATAAATTTCAATTGGTATTCCATTGTTTAACAATGCGATTAAAACTGCAATTAATCATAATACATTTTTTAATCGGTTACTTTTTTTTTTAGTTAATCGCGTCAGTGAACTGCGATTAAATTGACAGCCCTAAAAATTTGATATGCACAGTACCAGTAAGAGCATTATTTCATCGAAAACAAAAACAAAGCATGGTCACATTAGCTATAATAAGGGACAATCCTACAATGTTTTGTTCATGGCACAGCATAATACATTTGTATCACAGCATATGATCCTTTGCGTGATCATTGCTTGAAAACATTTTTATCTAATCAAATGACTTTTAGCAGTCTGTTATTGGATTTGTGTCAAACAGATTGTTTGTGAAAGCAGCCTGACATGACCTTTTAAGGGGTATTTTCAATGTTGGGAGATAATTTAAAAAAAGAGGTAGAAATCAATTATATCTTTCATGGGCTGCAGAGCTTTAGTTTCATTTAGCAATTAAAAAAAAAAAAAAAAGCAACAAAACACACACGCCTGCTGACTTCATAGCCTTCCTTCAAGATTTTCCAGAATTGAGGTTTCTTTAGAAGAGAAAAAATACGATTCCTTCCCCCTTGACCACACTGTTTCTTAATTTATATCAGTAATCAATATTACCCCTTACCTTCTCCATTTTGCCTGCTTGTCTGCTAAATCCATACCTCCTAAAATACACATGAAAGAAGTCAAAGAAATGTGTTGCTGGAACAACCAACATTCTCAATTTCATAAATACACTTGTATTAATTTTCTGTACCTAAGAAATGCACTAAGAGGTAAATTCTGTAACACAAGAAAAAAAGCCAGCTTTGGGTTAGTTACTGAATGCCCCAATAAAATAGACTTTATGGCATATTTTCAATTTAATTTTCATTTCCCCACCAATCTTTCTATACTGTAATTCCATAGAGCTGCAATCAACATTCTATAGTGCTCATGTCTGGAGAGCAACATGCTCTTACTTAGGGAAGGCTTAAGCGTTGGTGGAGGAAAGTAAAGCTTAGCAGTTATTTATATATGCCTGATTCAGGAAAGCGCTTAAGTTCCACTAAAGTCAATGAATGGGACTCGTGCAATGCTTAAACGCTTCTCTGAATTGCAATTTTTTTCCTATATCAAGGCCTTAAATCCTCACAGCGCTAAATACATACACACAAATGGGCTTTTGGTTTAATTTTTTCTCAAAGAAAAGCTTATCCCCCCGCTAACCCACATTTTTAAACAGAGTGTATTTTGTTATTATGCACAACTTTTCACAAGTAACCAAATGGTATTAGGTCAGAAATGAGTAACCAAACTCAGCATTATAAAGACCCACAAAAAAAATAAAAAATAAAAAAATATATATACACACAAGTATGAAAGGACAAGCTTGACATTCCTGGAAAAATTATTTGGAGATAAAAGACTGTTTAAAGTGGTGTTTGCTGTAGAAGGAGTTTCTAACATCTTATGAATAAAAGTAGTAAAAGTTTAAACAAAGGCTCTCAGTGGGAAACAACCCTGATATCACTAACTGCCCACTTATCTCCTTCAACCTTTGTACCTTCAGGGTCAAATTCAGCCTTTGATTATGCCAACACAACTCCCAGCCTTAAGAACCTGATCTACACTAGAAAGTTGTACCACTTTAACTATGCTGGTAGAGTTAAAGCAGTACAATCCTCCTCTTCTGGATGAAGTTATATCAGTTTAAAGGTGCTTTATACTGGCATAGCTATTCCCATATGGGAAGGGGAATTAGCTATAAAAGTCATCTACATAATTGCATCCACACCAGGGGTTATACCAGTATAACTACTTCAGCAATAAATATAGAAATAAATCACACTCCTAACAGGTACAGTTACACTGGTACAAAACTTATGCATATACCATGCCTTATAGCAGTGGTCCCCAACGCGATGCCCGCGGGCGCCATGGCACCCACTGGGGCATTTATGTGCACCCGCCTAGTGCCCGGCAGGGGAGAGAAGCCGCGGCCCCACGCCCGATGGGGACAGAGAACTCAGGCTGCAGGCGCAGTGTTCTCTGTTCCCGGCAGGTGCGGGGCCCGCCTAGTGCCCAGCGGGGGAGAGAAGCCGGGGCCCCGCGTCTGCTGGGGACAGAGTACTCTGGGGCTGCGGGCACCGGTGTTCTCTGTCCTCGCGGCTTCTCTCTGGATTCATATATTATGCAATATTAAATACACCTCTACCTCGATATAACGCTGTCCTCAGGAGCCAAAAAAATCTTATTGTGTTATAGGTGAAATCACGTTATATTGAACTTGCTTTGATCCACCGGAGTGCGCAGCCCCGCCCCCCCCGGAGCACTGCTTTACCGCATTATATCCGAATTCGTGTTATATCGGGTCGCGTTATATCGAGGTAGCAGTGTATGATGTTTTTCGTATTATTTAATGTACAAATACAAAATAAGCTTTGAAAAATTGTTGGCGCCCGCCACACTCTTCTGAAAACATGAATGTGCTACTGGCCACAAAAAGGTTGGGGATCACTACCTTATAGAATATACTGTACTACAAACGGATGCATTAGAACCTTTGCCCCCAAATTAATTTGTGATATGTAAATAAGGGGTGGTGATATAAGCACTGAGCCAAACCCCACAGAACTCAACAGAAAGATTTCACTGGGCTTCGGATTAGGGTTTTGGCCAACCTATGAGCTTTAAACACAGAAAGACTAGCAGAAGAAAAGACAAGTGAGAATATGGCAGCAGATATTCAGTGTCTATAGCCATATTATGCCACATGCCATAACTGTATATAGTAATGCCCATCTGTTTCTCCAGGCATTTGGAAGGAATGGAGTTGAAGGCTAAATGGGCTTTATAATTACTATGTCTGCAGTGAAGGAGTCTTAGGGCTAGTCTACATGATAGATGTTGTCCTGTTTCAAACAGGATTACATTAACATGTACTAAGGAACTTTTAGTGTGCATCAGCAGGGTCCACATGGGCCACTTAGTGTGCAAGATGCTGGTGTGAACTAGAATTTACACCCAAATTACTTTGGACTAAGGTATTGTGTAGAGACGGCCTGATTCAATTACTGTACTATGTCTGATATGTATTTGTTGAAATGGGATCAATGGTCCATTCCAATACTATTATGGCAGTTAAAACATTTAAGGTTACCACTTACACCTTTGTGGAATGTGTCTCATTCTTAAGTACAGCTGCTTATTTTATTTTAATTTACATCATCCTACATTATACCTAATAATACCAGTCTAAACTTTAATGTTTGCCCCTTTGCTAGCACTTAAGCTTTTGTCGTCATCCTTAGTCTATTAAACTTTGATTTCTGCTTCCCATTTTCCTCAACAACTTTTACTATACATTTAATCTTTCTCCTCTCTCTGATTACCACCACTTTTGGCTGGCAGGTTCAATGCAGACCTATGATCACACAAACTTTTTCTTCTCTGATCAAATGCAATGCAGTTTACGCCAGAGTTTCAGATCTCTTCTGTAATCATAATTCTGTACATATCACGTTCTCATTTGTTGCTTATTGTGCCGTATCAAAAATGGTTCTCTCCAGTCAGGCTCTCCCATAACATATTCCTGTTGTTATAATATGTTATGCAAGATATCCATACTTAATCCACTACAATTCTGCAATATTCCTAGTTTTCGCCAAGTTCCCTTCACTGTTTATAAATCAGCCTAAATTTCCTCAGTTCCTAACAGCATGCTACACATACTGTAATAATTAAGGGGGCTAATATCAGCTCAAACGATCAATCTAACAAATTTCCAGTCATGCCCACTACCCTGCAAACTGCATGCCTCTAGTCTCCTTTAATTTCCTACTGAAGCTCCTTGAATTTGTAAATGAGCTCTTTAACAAACCTTGTATTTTAAGCATATTTTGTTTCATGAGTTCTCATTAATTCATGACTGAATCTAACAAAAACCTCATTTCCACTACAAGACCTTTTAATCCTTCAATGCCTGTCCATCCCTATTTTTATTTGCTCTCTCTGTACTTGCCCTTTCCTCTAAAGTCCTAGTTTAAACCTCCTTATGCTGCAGCTTTATCTGTTCTTTCCACCAGTTTGGTTCCTCTTTCCTCAGGTGTAGAGGAAACGTGCCTCCAAATGTTCTGCAACATTTAAGCCAAAATCATTACTGATGATCCACAAAATGAAAATTTCCTTGGTTTTACTCCATCTTTCAAGCTGCCCATTCAGATTCTTAAATGTAGTGGGCCTGGAAGAGCACCAAAACCTTCCTATAAAAAAAAAAAAAAAAAAAATCTACCCAGAATTTTATGTTCCTGAAATTTTTACTCTCGCCTGCTGGGGTCCAATCTGCTGATCTAAACCAGAACTATCTCAGGATTTAAATGGGCAGTCCTAACAACGGGGGGGAGGGGAAGAATCTACTAGCACACAAGTCAAAATCATTCCCAGCAGAGTGCCACCAACCGGTGCAGAAACTAGTATTTCATTAAAAAAAAAAGTCTAGCTTAGATCATTGCAAAGAATATTTTCCAACAGTAAATTGTTGAGTGTAGCAGAGACAGATGTTTAATGGAATGCAATGGAGCCACTCCCAACTGTAACATTATATTTTTCTTTATAAAAGTAAAAACAAAATTCATTATGAAATGGTTACAAGTCACAAGTAATTAAAAACTAATTCTAATTAATTCCACCCAAAAACTAAACAAAAAAATTGCCCTTTTAAAATACAAAGTTTTCCAAATGAACAAAAACTTCAGGGAGAAGCCAGCAATTTTATTCATTCAAGAAGGTATTTTTAAAAATGGTAGATTCATGGGAATATTTCAATTAGGAATGGGCAAAATTCTGCAGCCTTTGGACAAACTCCCACTGACTTGTTGTTTCAAAGCATATTGCAAGATTTCTCAACACGGTAGCTAAGGAACATTTACTCATTTTCCGTCACAAATGTGCAGCTGTGTCATTTCAAGATTATGGCGCACAGTTTTTGTAAATGTTAGATTCGTTACAGAATTATTAGCTACTGTATACAGGAACTCCTCACTTAACATTGTAGTTATGTTCCTGAAAAATGCGACTTTAAGCAAAACTATATTAAGTGAATCCAATTTCCCCATAAGAATTAATGTAAATGAGGGGGTTAGGTTCCAGGGAAATTTTTTTCACCAGACAAAAGACTATATATAAACACACAGTATAAGTTTGAAACAAACAATTTAATACTGGTACACAGTGATGATGATTGTGAAGCTTCGTTGAGGTGGAGGAGTCAGAGGGTGGGATATTTCCCAGGGAATGCCTTACTGCTAAATGAACTAGCAATTGACTGAGCCCTCAAAGGTTAAACTCTCACAACACTCTACAAGGCAGCAGGAAAGGAGGGAGGGCAGACAGAGACACACCCTGTGTGTGAGAGGAAAAAATGCGCATTTCCCCTTTAAGTAGCTGATCCCAGGCTTAAGTACACTGCCTTGTTAATTAAATCAGCTTGCTGAGACCTGAGACAGCAGCTACTGCCTAGAAGCTCTCTCCCTCATCGTGTGTCCCCCCTGCTCTATGGAAGATGGGATAAGTGGGGTGCAGGAGCAGGGGGGAGGGGGAGACACCCTAACATTAGCCCCCCTCTTCCCCCCTCCCCCAGTACAGCAAGCAGGAGTCTATGGGAGCAGCTGCAAGGCAGAAGGCAGGAGCAGCACATGGCAGTGGGGGGAGGGACAGCTGCTGCACAGGGAACTTAGGGGAGTGGGGAGCTGATAGGGGGGCTGCTGGTCCACCCTGGGTCCAACCACCCACCAGCTAGCTGCAACGGGCTGCTCTTCCTGCAAGCAGTGGACAAAACAGGTGGCTGCCAAAGACATTAGAAGGGAGCATTTCACAACTTTAAACGAGCATGTTCCCTAATTGATCAGCAACTTAACATCGAAACAACGTTAACCGGGACGACTTTAAGTGAGGAGTTCCTGTATACAACAGGCATCTTATTTCTTGAAGCACTAGAGATTGTGATGATAGAGTAGTGTTCTGAACAGATCCAGAGATCCCATTAGAACTACTTACACTCAATGGCAAATACACTTATTTTTCCGCGCTAATATTTAAAATATCTATATTGAAATCCATTGAAAAATAATGTTCTTTGGTTAGCTTATGTATAGCATTCAAAGGAGCAAGCATGTGTGCTGAGTGAAAGGAGAGTCTTTTCTCATTCATATTTGCATTCCAAATATACCTCAATAGTTCTGTTAAGAACATACTGCAGATTTTATTCCACTCTTATTGTCAATGGGCAGGAAAGAAAATGTTAGTTAGTCCATGCTGCCATCGCCAAATACACAGAGAATGAGAGGAAACGTTATAAAGCATGCTCCAACTCAGGGCACCGTTGCTGCCTTAAAATAAAAGTCAAAAGGAACAAAAAGGAAAATACTCACTGTAAAGAGTCAGTAAATCTAAGGTGGGGAGAAGGGATGAAAAAAAGATACAAAAAAGGAAGGGAAAAAAAGATATAAAACTCAATACTAGCTGAAGAACTTAGAAAGAGATCACAGTGGAAAAGTCATCTAGTAAGGGAGGCTTAAGTATTACTAAGCTAAGAAAAAGAAAATATTAGAAATAGAAGTTGGAAACAAAGTATATTAGTAACTCCAGTTCCTTCTTCCCAAATACTGAACATGTTTTCCCCCATTTATCTCATAAGAAACTGGAAAGATTTCAAAAGGCAACAGATATTTGCAAATATTTAATTTCAATTAGCTGTGTCTCTTCATCTGGAAGTTCGTTCGCATAGCACAGGCAGCATCAGTGCTATAGCTACAATTCAGTCTCCTGAGGTATTAACCACATCCTCACCATTTCAAAACAAAACGATAACCCCACTGCACTTCAATCCCCTTTCTTTCAGACTTCCAGAAATCACTTCCTGAAAGGCAACATTGGTTAAAAATCACAGCTGAAAGTCTCAACCCAGAAGTGTCAGGAATCTAGACCAATTTTTTTTTACGTGCAGAGATCAACCATGTACAATAAACTATCATTATTTATATGGTAGTGGTACTAACAGACCTCACTCAGGGTCTGAATTTCCACTGTGTTAGGCACTGTACATATCAACAAGACAGCCCTTGCTCCAAAGTGTTTATAGTTTAAGTAAACTTAAAATGTGAAACCTAACATCTCTTTAAACCTGAGCAGTCTGCATGAAAATAAAAGGGTTCCAAACAAAAACCTAGGTTGCTAGGCTTATACAATATAAAGCATTTGAACCACATCAGGATAAGTGAACAGTTAACACTGATGAGACCCACTTACCTGCCATATTCCAAAAGTGTGGCGTGAACCTTAGACTCCTCATCTAGCAGCTCTTCTGCTCCATCCTGACGTTTGTATTTTCTCTGGGGTTTATAAACCTCCTGCAAGATAGTAAACGAATTCAGAAATTGTCAAGAACTTCTCCTAAATAAATGATTTTATTTTCTAAATGGATAATGACCAATCCCACGTTCAACAGCCCACCTCCTCCATCCACGCTGCTTTGAATTCTGTTTCCGCAGTTAGGTTTGTACACTCTGACCAAGTTAGACCTAAAAGGCTTTGTAGAGCACCTCTTTTCTTTCTCCCTCTTCTTTCTTTTTTCTAATATTACACATGAATATTTCACAAAAGGCATAATTTATTCAATTTGCCATTTTAAGCACATTTGAAAAGATGGCCAAAACCAACAAAACAGATGCCTCTTTAAATGAAAAAACCTATAATTAAACAGACAGCTTTAGTGATTGGGAATTATGTCTTAATTGGATAATTAAATTTAATTACTATCTACTTAATTACTGCTCCTTTAGCCAGTCACACAGGAGGGAAAAACAGATTCTATTATATTTTAAGGGGAAAAGCATGCAGGAAAAAAAATTCCCAGCATTCTATCAACCAAAATTAATCAATGCCATATCGTAGCTAAGTTAAAGAATGTTCAATACAATTAAATACTAGTTGGAGAGAAGTGCAGTAAATACAGTAGAATCTCAAAGTTACAAACAACAGAGTTATGAACTGACCAGTCAACCACACACCACATTTGGAACCTGAAGTATGCAATCAGCAGCAGCAGCGACAAATAAAAGCAAATACTGTACAGTACAGCACTGTGTTAAACTACTAAAAAAATAAAGGGAAAGTTTAAAAAAGATTTAACGAGGAAAGGAAACTGTTTCTGTGCTTGTTTAATATAAATTAATAGGGTTAAAAGCAGCATTTTTCTTCTGCATGGTAAAGTTTCAAAGCTGTATTAAGTCAACGTTCAGTTGTAAACGTTTGAAAGAAACGTAACGTTTTGTTCAGAGTTACGAACAACCTCCATTCCCAAGGTGTCCATAACTGAGGTTCTACTGTACCATGCAGGATCACTAAGGCCACATCTATAAAGTTCTGTAGCAGTGTAACTATTGGGTGGGGTGATTTTTTTAAATGATATTGTTATACCTGTACAACCCCTAGCATGGATGTAGTTATGTCAATATGAAGATGCCTTATACCAGAATAGCTTATTCTCCTTCCCGTGTGGGAACAGCTATACTGATATAAGCTACACTGTGGGGCTATACCACTTAAACTATATTCGTATAATGAAGCAGTACAACTTTTATGTATAACAAAGACCTAAGAGTACTTCAGGGAAGTAACAAAAGAACTACTGGATCCAGGATATGAAGGACTTTTAATGGGGTTATTTTTGTCATTTGGTGCGAGGGAGAGGCAAATACATGAGACATTCTGTAACTGGAACAATAGTTTTTAAAAAGTGATTTATAAAAGGATAAATCTCTATAAAACATTAAAAATGAAGATCCACAAATACTACTGGCAGTGAAAATACTGGAAAAACAGATCAAAAGATGTGTTGTCAACTCTTCTGATTTTACTGCCAGGTTTGTAACATTTGGTGTTTTTCTTAAAGCCCCAGCTATCAGAGTCAGTTGACTAAGTGCGAGTCAGCTCTCTTTCTCTCAAAAATGCACATTTCTAGCCCTAGCCCTCATGGTTACAGAGAAACTTGAAAACATGAACCTTAAAGGTTCCAAGACCAGAAAGGTAATACCCCACCCCATTTTTTAAAAATGTCACAAATTTTAAGCCAATCTCATGTTTTGGAGGGGCTTGATTCATGAGGTTTGAATGCTTGGGGCTGTTAATGCAACAAAACGTTAAACACAGGGAAAAGCAAGCCTAGTATTTTTCATACTTAACCAATATCAGGAAAACTAGTGGACATGGCATTTTATCACGTGGGATGATAGTTCCAAAGATTTTAGAAAGCCAGAAGAGACGATAGTGATCTTCTAGTCTGACCTCCAGTGTAACACAGACCAAGATTTTCACCCAGCAACTCTTGCATCAAGCCCATAACTTCTTGATAAAGTAAAACACATCTTTAGAAATTCTGATTTATAAAGACTTCAAGTGAGCAAAAATCAACCAAGTCTCTTAGTAAGTTGCCAATTGCTCTCACTTTTATCTACCTTATTTCTAGTCTGCATTTGTCTAGCTTCTCCTTCCAGTCACTGGATCTGGACTTTGAGAGCTTTCTACTATCAGATGTCTCTCTATGCTAAGGAATGGAATTCATCATAGCAATTACAGCATGCACAAATACACCATAAATGTTAGTCTTAGCATCAGATAATTGTGTAGATGAACGTAAAACTACTTACTGAGAATCTCAATTCACAGCACATTCATCTTTCATCAGTAGCAGCTCTAGTTCCAGTCAGTATTACTAATTCTTAATATTCCCTTTGCCAGCCTTCAGTCCTGGCCAGAACCATAAATTTCATTTCATATTCCCCTGGAGTACAGCAGGTAGGTCTTTAGTCCACAGTTTTAATAATTAATCCAGATGACCGAATAATCTTTTCACATTTATTTGATCCTCTTTTAGAGAAGATGATCTCTTCCCACAAATTCCAGTGCAAAGCGATGTAAGGATGCCCTGCAAAGGTGACTTTTCCCCAGTACTTAATTATGTAGTATGAAGGTTTAGGAGGGTTTCTTCCCTGCAAGAAAAGTTATTCTGCTCATTTTCTGCATTAGAAATTCAAGTTGTCTGGCCTGCAAGATTCCACGGCCTTGTCTCCATAAGACACCTACCAGCAACACTGATGGCAGCAACAGTCGAGGCTGTAGTGAAGACAGAGCACAGGTATTTTTTTTCCGCTGTGCTGTTTAATGCTACTTTGAGCAGGGGGAAAAAAACAAGAGTGATAGACCCCCAAACTCTGAAGTTGCACAGATGGAAAATTACAGGTCCCAATTTTCTTTAGTCTTATCTACACTGGGAATGCACCTCCATTCCAACTACCTAAATAGCTTAGCGTAGACCAGGAAGCTACAGTTTGCTCTGGTGGGAATTACTACTGTAAGCTTCGCTTTTGTGGCTCTCCTTGTCTATACCAAGAGGCAGTTACATACTTGGCCACTAATGGCTGGAAGCAGGACAATTTCCAGTATAAACAAGGCAATACTGTAGACTCAGCCTACAATAACTGGAGAATCAATTAAATGTCTTAAGCAGCAGGATGATGAAACCCAACAACTGACAGAGGGAAAAGGTTTTTAAACCAGTCTGCTTAAGATGCTTGTAAGCTGCCAACATTCCTCACCAGCCTCGAGAATTATCAAGCATGCCTAAATCAGTCTTTAGCCCTTGTCTCCAATAACAACCAATAAACTCGCAAAAGGAAAAACTTCCAACAGGGTCTCTCTATCCAGCCACAACTTACAGGCTTCTCACCTGGAGTCTCCTTTCTCCAGTGACCACTACAGGAAACTGTCCCTTCCTCTGCAACCTCCCTTCCGCCCCACCCCCTTCCTGCAACTCTTTACAGGGAACACTTGTCCTATTCTCAGCTGGACCCAGGCCTCGGGCCCTTAGAGGGGCAGGCTATCCAGTAGCAATGCTGTTTGTTAACACCTGTTTAATCACCAACTGACAGTTTGCACAGGAAGTTTCTGTTAAAGATTTAACACACTCCTTAAAAATCAGGGAGGACAAGAGCGGATATTTCCAAGGTTAAAAAACTGATTTTTTAATTTGTTTTATAAAGAGGGGAGAGGGTGAAAACCACCTTTCAAGCGTTTATATATCATAATGGAGCAAAAAAGGCAAGTCCAATTTTAAAAGAAATAATTTCATAGGCCATCTTTAGAAGCTGTTCTACAGAAGGAGTGTTGTGAAGAAGGCACAGGATGGTAATTTATGCAGTAAGGAACATGCTGATGTATGAGGCAAGCAACTCAGGAGCTATAAAGTACATTTTTAAAGGGTTATAATTCCATAGTAGCAACACTAGTTTTAGTTGAGGAAGCATCTTCTACTATAAAGTTCCTATTTTCAAGCACTGATAACTTGTTAAAAAAAACTTACCTTTGGGATTAGTTTTTCAATGACTGCTCTTAGCTGAAAAGAGAGTTTTTTGACCAATTTGGTAAAATTCCACTTAGACCTCTGAGTTCAGTATAATAAAATAGTGTTTTTCAGATATTGAGAAGTATACCAGGCATTATTTCTGTACATGGAATATTCCCAAATGGCTTATGTTAAAAGATCTCCATACTTGACATGTACTTAATACTTATATTCTCTTCTCAGTTTCACTGGTGCAAACTCTCTATCATCCATGGAATTCCAATACTATAACTAAGAAGAATTTGGCCCAGAAGTCTCAATCAAATGCTTTTGATGCGTCTGAAAAGAAGTGTAGAAATACCAAAGTTGTGTGTCTGAAAGGAGATGAAAAAATCTCCTACACTACATTTTTAATCAAGTATAAAGGTGCAGAGCTCATTACATTATTAAAGATTTAAAAATGGGTCTTACAGCAATAATGAATTTCATATACATTGAGGTATAAAATTTAACAGTGCACTACAAAATATTGCAAATGTGTAAACAGATCCAGTTAACACAGGAACCATAACCTGAAATTTCTTACTTGTGTGTCAAATTAGCATAGGGGTTTTTATTAATTTTTTAAAGCTGTAACTTCATTTCTTTACTTCCCATTATTCATTCTACTCTTAGTCCCAGTCCTGCAAATGGCACTCATGTTCTTAAAGTTTGCAGGATTGGGGCCATAGAATCTTGAAAACTGGCCTAATTCAAGTGTCGTGTAAGTAGGTGCCACTTCACTGACTTCCACTGACAGAGCAACACTGATTTGCGTCAATCTGAATTTGACTCAACATGTCTATGCCTGCTAATTTTCCTGCCCTTCTCCTTATGCCCAATGCTAAATTTCCCTCACCTTTTTCCCTTAAGCACAAGCCAACACACTATTTACATCATTGTCTGTCATCAATGGAGACAGCACAGTAATGGGATTAGGGTTTGTTAACTAATTTGATCCAAGTGTCCATCTTGCAGAGGGCTTTGCCCCAGCAAAGAATATCAGTATGTATAAAACACAGTTGTTACCAGTTGCTACTCTGAAAACGGTTGTTACCAGCACTTAAAGTTTCTTGACAGACAAATGGGTATGTTATAAACTAGATGCTATTGCCCTCTGGAGCAAGTTTTCAAGGAAGTCTAGTTTGGGGCTCAAACTATTTGATAGGGTCCCTTTAAGACTGCTACTGTCTAAAACAAGTAACTCAGGTCAGCTGAGGCCTGGTAAAATGATTAATCCTGGAGTGACCATACTGCCTAGGAGAGAGAGTAAATGTGTGGGAGGGAGAAATGAGTAACCACTGTTCAGCTGTTACAGCAAGAAATGAAGAGGATCTGGGATTCAAATACATAGGCAGACTTGGGCTGAGCCAGTTGTGCATTGTGCAGCCTCAAACAAGTCACTTGATCTCACACACAACTATTGGGGTAAGAGCAGATGCACAATGAAAACCAGACTCTGTTCTGTAAGCTGAGTTCTAAAGAAACACATTGCAAAAACAGACCCAAAGAACAAACTAGAAGAAAACAGGGAGTTCCCACTCCCCACCCAGATTATAAAGTGGCTTGTGGTATAAGAGAACACAGGGGGCCAGATTCTGGCTCAGTTACACCAGTGTAAATCCAGCATAACTCAAAGCCAATGGACCTATTCCAAATTTACTCCTGTGTAACAGAGAGCAAAGTTTGTCCCAGTAAGTGAAAGACAATGACAGAAGCTATACGTTACTGCTATCAACCCCCTTTAAACAGTTATTTAATATACAGTCACAGGGCCACATTTTGGTGGATTACTGTATAGAAGTCCCACATCCCTTAACCCAAACAGTTTACAATGTATGAACTGGAAGGACATAAGCAGTAATGTATGCATGGTATTTTAAGAAGTGCTATGTAAATGAAGTAATATACATTCAGGATAATTTGCAATCGCAAAACTGCATATTTGTGCTGTTACAACAGTTGGAAGGCACTATGACCAAAACAGGGCATTAGCAAACTAAATCAAACTAAGCAACATTCCCTCCTTTCTTAAGGCTTGGCTACACTTGCGAGTTACAGCACAATAAAGGAGCCCCGGGCGCCCTAGCTCATGACCCATCCACACTGGCAAGGCATGTAAAGCGCTCTGACTCCGCGGCTACAGCGCTGCTGGTACTCCACCGCGGCGAGTGAAATAATGCCACAGCGCCAGCGTGGATGAGGTGTTGTATTACTGTGCTCTGTATTTAATAATCCCCTTAAGTCAAGTGGCCACTCTTGCCATTGTTTTGTAATCACTGCAGGAATGCAGATATACCCTTTGAAAGCTCCATTTCTGACAGCCGGAATGTTTATCTGCTCCGAGACAAAGCAACCATTACTGTGGAATGCTGAATGTGTGAGAGAGAGGTGGGGGGGGGGGTCTGTTGCTGTCTGAACTTACAAGACAGCATGCTGACAGGCTCTCAGCCCCCAAAAACCCACTCTCTCCCCCCCCACATACACACAACACACTCCCTGTCACTCTCCACTCCACCCCACCCCCACCTCATTTGAAAAGTACGTTGCAGCCACTTGCATGCTGGGATAGCTACCACAATGCACTACTCTCTGTGGCCGTTGCAAGAGCTGCTAATGTGGCCACGCCAGTGTGCTTCCAGCTGTCAGAGTGGAAAGATTGTAGCGCTTTCCCTACTGCGTTCTATGAAGGCTGGTTTAACTCAAAGCGCTCTAAATCTGCAAGTGTAGCCATGCCCATAATCTTTTAGAGATGCAGGAGCAGACCTTGACACTTTGAATATAAGAAAAAAAAAATCAGCCTGCCGCAAAGAGCTCAGTTTAACTGTTCCGGTTGTCTAGAAAAGTGTGTCTTTTCAGAGTTGGCTCTATTCAAGGAAATGCAGTTGAAGCTGATCTCACCTAACCTTGGTTTCTGAAATGAGGAGATTTTTCACAGGAACCAACAGGAACTGCAGAGGTGCAAATGGAAGTTTGCAGAGTCTTGAGAATCTCCATTATAAAAAGTTACCTCCTACAGGAGTAGGCTGTACGCACTTCAGCAGCTACAAACTAACCTTGGTTTCGAATGCACTCAAATCTAACCTGATACCATGAATTGCATTTAGTCTCTAAAATGGGGAAACCTCAAGCAGCACTTTGCAAGCCAAACTGGCTTAACTCCATGGTGCTGTTTATGACAAACTCACTCACACACACACACAAAATCAAACCCTCTGAAAAATATCTTTCAGAATTAGGTGAGGTAACAAAAATCCTTTTTTAAAACAGAATCTAGTGCTATGATCTAGTCCTTAATCCTAATACACTATTTACAGTTTTGCCAGCATATTTACAAGATCTAGAAGTAATATCCATACTTTCCAAATCTGTCAGGTCAGACATAAAACCAAAGCCCTGGAACATTTCCAATCACTAAAGAACCCATGTCTCTTTTTATTAATACAGGGAAGGTATCCCAGTGCCCTGGCCAATTTCATTTCTGGCAGCTCTGTTTTGCCTCCCCTATGCAGTATCAATTGGATACAGCACTCTTCATGACATGCTGTCCTAAATGGTTGTTTTACATCACTTGTGCTCTGTTCAACAACTACTGCTTTTCACACCCCAGGAGGCTGCATTTCAGTAAGGGATAATGGGAGCCCTGTGTAGAGCACATATAGCCTTTTTTCAACTTGTAAAGCATTTCTGCATCTGCTAAGATCAAAAGTACGTTTTTAAAAGGACGAAACCACACCAAACTTAACATCTAGCAGCTTCTGCATTACATCATATTAAGAGCAGGGTGGATAAAAATCAATAATTTTTTTTATTTAAATCCAATTTTTTTATAAAATGCTTTTTGAGGGGAAAAAAGCAATCTAAAGATAGTTTTAATTAAGATACATTATAGCTCAAAGATCTCATCATGGAATAGGGGTTATACATTTTAATTCTATAGTATGAGAATATATTCATGTAATGTTTAAGAAAGTTTTGTAAATGAGTTCCAATAGTTCATGGATTAGGGACCCAATTTTATGGGGTTCCAGGGGCTTCTGTATAGATTATTTAGGTCAATCTTTCTATCTACCCAATGGGACTCAGTGCTCAGTCTAGAAGATACCATCAGAGATGCTTAGTTTTGCAGTTCTCAAATTGTGGATTTGTCTCTCCAGAGATAACATGCTTGTTAACCGCAAAAATGTTTTAAAATAAATAATATATAGAGGTGAAAAATAACAGACCTCAACCCTATTGTCCCTCTGCAAATTTGTGTACACAGAGTCAATCCCTTACCTCTCTCTAAAAGTGAAAAATTTCAAAAAGTTCAATAAATAGAAGAATAGATCTGGACAAGAAGAAGAAGTCTGGAGATAAATGTGAGGAGGGAGGAACAGGCAGTAGAAATAAAAGCAGCATATTCCAGAAGTCTTGAGGTCTGAGTGTAGCCTTCATTGATTTGAGATCATACCATTCTCTCACTGGGGGGGGGAAACCTATAATGGCAGCAGGCTGTAAGAGACCCAGTTTGGGAATATTTTAATGAAGTTCCTCTACCTGTGGGTAAGACAGGCATGTGTGCAAAATGCAAACAATGCAACAAAGAAATGCAAGGCCTGGTTGCCCGAATGAAACAACATCATGAGAAGCGTTCCTTCTCAGGAAGAAGCTGCGTTGAAGATGATGAAAGGAACATGTCTGAACATGCAGGATTTTCAGGTTGGTTAACTTTTTTATTTCATACTTCTTAAGGACTGCCTGTCTTCCTTCTGGATTATTCTTGAATTCTCATGTTTGAGCAAAAAATATAGTTGTTACTCTATGGTACTATCATTTTAGATGCAGTTGTGATAAAAAAATAAATAGCTGAAATAGGCAGATCTTCCTTTTACAATTTCACCTTTAAAGTAGTGGGGTACTGAATGTCAGTGAATGCAATGAGTAATAATAAATGAGCAGTATGGTAATAATTAAATAACTGCATTGACTTATTTTGTTTAGGAGAATCCATCCTCAACATACAGGATTCTGAAGACTATCCACCTTCAAGATCACCATCGTTTTCTATAGTTTCAGAGTTATCTGCCAATGATAGTGTTTCAGTCACATCATGTATGTCACATAGCCACAGTATATCACCTGTAGCAAAAAAGAAAAAGAAAAAAACTCCATCATCCAGAAACAATCATAGATAAATTTGTGATAAGAACCTGCAGATTACAAAACGAGGTAATCGATGAAAAAATTGCCCGGTTTGTTTATGCAACAAACTCTCCTTTCCATATGATTGAGAACCCACACTTCATTAACATGGTTCAGTCATTAAGACCAGGATACAGTCCACCCAACAGAGCAGATGTCGCAGGCAAATTACTGGATAAAGTGTATGAAAGAGAACTTGAGCAGTGTGGAAAAGGTCTAGAAGGGGAAATTGTTAACCTGAGTCTTGATGGGTGTAGCAATGTCCACAGTGATCCTATTGTATGAGCTTGTGTGACAACAGAAGAAGGGAATGTCTTCCTACGGAAACAATTGATACATCAGGAAATGCACACACAGCAGAATACTTACAAGTAGCAGCAGTGAAAGCTATAACAACTGTGAAAAAATTTCAAATATCTAGTATGCAGCTTGATCACAGACAATGCTGCAAATGGATTCAAGATGAGAAGAAATTATTTAGAAGAGAGTCCCAAGCTAATAACATACAGTTGCAGTGCTCATTTGATGCACCTCCTAGCCAACGACTTCAGTGTTCCAGAAATAAAGGCTAATGTTGATGAAATTGCAAAATACTTCCATAACCACTTTGCAGCAGCTGCTCTGAAAAAAGTGGGAGGAACCAAGCTAACTCTCCCACAAGACGTGCGATGGAACTCAGTAGTGGACTGTTTTGAGCACTATATCAAGAACTGGCCTAATCTGATGACAGTTTGTGAACAAAATCGTGAAAAAATAGATGGCATTGTCGCAGCCAAAGTTCTCAACATTGAGCTTAAAAGAAATGTTGAACACGTGCTGAGTACCCTGAAGCCTATTTCTGTAGCCTTGAACAAAATGGAGGGAAACAGCTGTTTTATTGCTGACACTGTTGAAATCTGGAAGGAATTGAGTGAGATCTTAAAAAGAGAAATATGCAATGACAGAATTAAATTACAAACATTAAAAAAAATGAATGGGACAAGCACTATCTCCAGCTCATTTTCTTGAAAAGATTCTCAATACTCGGTACCAGGTCAAACCTTAACTGCTGAAGAAGAGGAGTTGGCTATGACATGGACATCTAGCACTCATCCTTCCATAATGCCAACTATAATAAACTTCAGAGCTAAGGGTGAACCATTCAAGAAAGAAATATTTGCTGATGATGTTTTAAAGAAAGTCACACCAGTGAACTGGAGGAAGTCACTTAAGCACTTGGATTCAGAGACTGTTGAAGTGATAATCTCACTTTTAACAGCAGTAGCTTCTTCTGCTGGTGTAGAAAGAATATTTTCTTCCTTTGGACTGATTCACTCCAAATTGAGAAATCGTTTGGGACCTGAAGAAGCAGGAAAGCTTGTTCTTCTTTTCCAGATTATGAACAAACAGGAAAACGAAGGTGAAGACGACTGTTAGCTGCAGAAGTCAATATTTTAAGTTTCTCATGTTGACCTGGCTGAGACAGTCGATTTAATTTTTGTTTTTTTGTTTTTTAAATATTTCATTTAACCATTTTAATTAAAAACAATTTTAACAAAAACAAACCGGATTTTAAAAAACTTGAACATTTAACTCAATTCAAAATTTCATATGCTTGTTTTGTTAAAATATTATGTGTTTGTTGTTGAAGAAAAAAATCCAGAATACATAACATTGTTGTTTTAGTTAAATAAAACAATTTAAATGTCTGTCTGGTGATGTTCTCCTCCTAATATGGCATGGCAAGAAAATCCTCCAAATATTAATGATTAACTTGTTGAACTGGAGATAGTTCACCTCCCAATGACTTCATAAATATCTACTTCAATTACCTTTGGTAAATGAAATAACCAAACAATCATTCATGTTCTGATATAGCTGTAAAACTAATCTGTTTTTCAAAATAAATCACTTTAAAAATGTATAGTGTGTACCTTCTAAAAATGGAACCTACATCTATCTCCGAGTCGTGAAAAATGTGTGTTAAGGTTATAACAACCAACAAGAATGCACTTTTATGTAGAAATCCATGATTTGAGACTTCCTGACTAGCGATTTAAATCAAATCCACCCTGATTAAGAGAACAAAACTCCAGACCTATTAAACAAAAGAACAAACAAAAATCATCTATCAATATAGAACAGGGGCATCTGAGCTGCTCGTTATGACATTCTACACTTTTCTCCTGACACACTGTCAAAACAGTAACCCTTTTACAGATACACTGACAAAGAACATTGGTGTTCCCAGAATCTGCTCTCTAGCTTTGCTCACTAAGTATCATGAAAATACGTCAGAGCCTCCTCTTTCCCCCCTCTTGTTTTTAAGTGTTTTGATGAGTTTTGGCAGCTTTACAGCAGGAAACACTTTTTTTATTAAAGCCACTGGGTATCAATGCAAGTGCCATAGAAGCCATTTAAATTCATGACAGTTGTCCAAATGCAGCAGAAGTTGTCCTTTAAGATTTTTAACTGGCTTACATACATACATATATATATATATATATATATACACACACACACACATATACATATACATATATATATATATAAAAAAAGAGAGCTGAAGTAAAAATGTAAAGTAGCCATCTCCCAATGCAACTGTATTCCAATTCCCCTGCCACCCACCTAACCACTATGTCTCCTGCTTTAACATTAAGAGATTGCAAAAATTACTTGGGTATTACTTAATGCAGCCAGATGTCCTTGTTTTAGTGCCAAAAAGTGTTGAAATGTCATTATTTAGATCTCAAGATGAGAGGTTATAGCTCAGAAATCCACTTTACAGCTATACCTCACAGGAAAAATATACATAATAAAAACATAGTCAGGGTCTAATCTCAAAACAACAGTATTTTACATAGGGGAGAGAAGGAAGGGAGAAATGTGTAGACAGGACCAGAATAGTACACCTCTACCCCGATATAACGCTGTCCTCGGGAGCCAATAAATCTTACCGCGTTATAGGTGAAACCATGTTATATCGAACTTGCTTTGATCCGCAGAGTGCGCAGCCCTGCCCCCCCCCCGAGCACTGCTTTACTGCGTTGTATTCGTGTTATAACGGGTCGCATTATATCGGGGCAGAGGTGTATGTGTTTTAAACTTTATCCCCTGGTTTAAACAAAGCAGATACTGAGGTTCAAAGAACAGCCATTGTTCATAGTCTAGAGCTACCTTCCATACTGGTAAGAATGCTAAAAATCAACATTCTCCTATTTAATTCTCAACAATTTACCATAGCAACCTCAGCACATCACACAACATCAGTACAAAAAGCATCCATGGCCCATGAAACCTTTCTTTCACTACACCCATACCAGCACGAAACCCTTTTTCACCTGACAGTTCTCTTCACATATCTGAGAGTTAGAAATACACACACACACACACACACACAGTCATAGCATCTACACATACAAAATAACTACAAGTTCTACTGCAAAGGGCCCCCGAGCTCTTCAAAGCCTCCCCTTCTTCCAATATCTCCCACCCCCAACCACATAAACACATCTCTGCTGATACTTTCCAAGCTCACAAAGACTACACAAAGACTTGGGGTCTTCCTGATCTCTGGTGGTAAGGAGTTCCACACTCTAGGACTTTCCACTGAGCGCGCTCTGCCCATGATACCCAGAAATTTCACCCTGGAGAAAAGGGGGGGAAGGGCAGATGTAGTGGCCTTGTTAATCACAGCTGCCATGGAGGGCAGTAGAAGGAGAGGCGGTCACTGAGATGGGTCCAAGCGAAGGGATTTGGGAATCAAGAGCAGCATCTCAGGCTGGGTCTGGAACTGTAGAGGTAGTCAGTGCAGACTGTGAAGTACCAGTATGATGTACTCTCTCCATCTAAGTTCATTCCATTTAAGGGGCAGAGCAGCCCATTGTAGCGCCATGTGGCCCATACAGTTAGCCCCAGGTAAGCATATTGCAGGAGTCTAGTCTAAGAGTGACTAAAGCATTGATCAGCCTACTTCGGCTCAGAGATTATGGGGCTTCGAATTTTGGAAGAAGGCATTTCTATATACTGTGGTTCTTTAGGTGTCCAAAAGCAGCAATTACTTCAATAGGACCATAACTGCCTTGACTCTCAGACAAGGACTTTCAAACACTAAGTCTAACAATGTGTTGGAAGAGTCCTAGACAGAGCAGGTGAAAAAGAAGAGAGCTCTCTGAACCATCTATGTCAGACATGGTCAGTTCTCGACAACAGAAAAAAACAAATAGAGACCTGTAAAAATAAAGAGGCCTTTCAGGATCACTGTCACAGGTGGCAAGAAGCAGAGGAAAAGGCATGCCTGGAAATCCTAGCGGAAAACAGCACTGTATACCTAGTCCTTATAAAATATCTAGATTGCAACTCTTTCTACAATGCACTTAATACTACACAATGATAAGAGCAACAGAAAACTAAGATATAAAATGAGCCCCAGGGCTTCAGATCAGCTACTATGTAAATTAGAGCCTCAGGAGTGGGTAGATTTTCTAGCTCATTTTATACATGGAATTGAAATGATATTTCGAATAATTATGAGATGACTGATATATGCTGCATTATTTTAAGATTAAACATAAAAAAGTGTTTACTTTAGAACAATCTGAAGTCTATTTTTTCTTCTAGTTGCAGCTCAGTTTGATCTACTCTGATTAAAAATTATGCAAATTTAAAGAGAAGAAATATGGAGCTGAGGGTCAAGTGCACAGAATAAATTCTTAATGGCTCTTACCTGGTGATCTGAGGTTTTGTTAAATATCACCAAGGTTTTTTTGTTTGAAGTTCTCCCTACACAGAGATACAGCATTATAAATTCTAATGCCAAAGTAAACTCGTGGTTTCTTTCCTCAGAAGGATTTCTGCTAGGTATTCAGCATTATGGACCCACAACTCCTATAAATCAGTATTGTCTTATGTTCTACTAGTAAGAATCCATACTGCATGCTGAACATGCATGTTGTACTATGCAATCCATGGGGACATTATCAGCGCCAAATTGATTTCTATATCACAATTTCCTGCTCGCTTTGAAAAGGAAGGGGCCTGTGTATTTCAGATTAGTGTTAGCTTTGAGAAGGAGGGTTTTTGCACAAATGCACAAACTGCTTCCTACCGTGGCTGACTAGAAAAGACACTATGCAAGAAAATGTTATGGTGGAATCAACATTAAAGATGATACACAGAGAGCAGCCTTTGTGTCTCTCTCCTGTGTGTGACTGGAGCTGGTACAAAATTAATCCACCTCCAATCCAGAGGTAGACAATCCCTAATATTCTTTTAATGCCTTATTCTGAGCTGGTGTGGAACCTATACCGCCAGTATTCAGCAGATGTGGTGGCAGTTCTCCCTACTTGAGAATACCATGGGCCTGTCCAAACTCATGTCAATAAAGTGAAGATGCACTATCATTTAACTCTAAAAATTAAAGCGCTGCAGTTATCTATAATCTAGTGGAGAAGAGCTTGCAGATTCTACATTGTAAGAAAGTATCCACTCCTTTGTCACCACAAAACAAACAAATATATTTACTCACTGCATATTTAGCCCTGGGTGACCTCAAATCCCAGAGCGTCCAGCACTTTCCCAGAGTTAGTGCTGCATGTCCTGCCTGCTGTCCAACCAGATCAAGACTGGGGACTTCGTGGATCAGTGTCCCAGAACAGGAAACCTACCTAACCTCTGGGATTTCAAAGCAACATCCAAGGTAAAGCTTGTGGAAACATGAAGGTTTTTTCCTTAGAGAATAGTTTGAAATCCAAAGTCCACCCATGTTTGAGCCAAGACTGTGATTTCAACATTCCCAGTAAGAGAATTAAACTTTCCGTGTGCAATCTGACCACCAGTTGGGTAGCATAAGCCTTGGGAAAGCTAAGAAAGTCAGCAAATGCTGATGGGTAGTCAACAAGTGCAGGTCAGGTACCAGAGGTGGTCTGATGTATTTATACTGGGTAAACGGTATTGGTGGGGGCTGGGAGCAGGAGAGGAAAGAAACACAACAAGGCAAGCCAAGTCTTCCTTTTGAGAAGATGCTCAAGTTGAGATGCTTCAGCACTTCATTTGTGTCTTTTCTAAAGCAATTAACAAGATCATAAGCTTCCTTAACATGTTTAACATGTGTCCATGATATCTGTAGGAAGATTCATCCTGGAACAAAGATGGGGGGAAAAGGTAATACAGGCCATTTATATTAAAAAAACATTTGTCCAACTATATTTTTTTTATAATTGTTTCAGCAATTATAAAACATGGTTGACTAAGACCCGTTCCTCCTTCTGGTCTTGAATATTTTTAGATAAGAAGTTAGTCTTCCAACTTATTCAAGTTAGTGTGAGAAAGTGGAGAACCAATACAAGGTCTAACAATCTACATAAATAAGGCTTGGCAGAATTTGATTTTTGTTTTTTTTTTATAATTTTGATAGATATCAATGGTTTTTTTTATGCTTTAAGATTTTTATTGATTTAAATTTTCAGAGTTGCAGGATATGATGGGAGGTCAAACAATAATTATGTAACGATAGTACATGTTGAGAGTCAAAAGTTAAAGCTTTACAACTGTTGACGGTTGTGTTTTAACATCACATCAAAAACCACAAAATAAATATCCTTAAATCAAACTATTAAGTTCTAAAGCAGCATTTTTCTTACTTTGTCTATTTGTAAGTTTCTATCATCATCGATGGAAATATTTTTTTCGTCTGTTTGTGTGTACTGGGTGAAGTCAACGTTTATTGATATTTGCCAATAAAAATCTATTCCTTCCAAGCCTTTATATTAGGAATACCCAGCCTCTGGAGAAAAGGGGGATGACTTGGATTTGCCGCTTTCCACAAACCAGCATTCCCTGAAATCTTCAAAAAACAGAGATGCATGGTCAAGTTCCATCCTGCCTGTGAAGTCTGCAGACTGAGAAGCAGAAGTAGGACAAAGTGTGCATCACCACCACTAGGTTGCTGCCATCACATCAAGGTCTATGACCACTGAGGACATTCCAAGTTTCTGGGGCAAAAGGCCCACATTCTGGAATCCCAGTTGCTGGGATTTCAGTTCAGGCAGGAATCTAGTCTTCAGTCTGAATGGGGAGGGGGAAAGGAATGGAATCTGTTGGGATGGAGGATCCTGAACTTGATGTACTATGTAGATGTATGGCAATGAAATCAAGATAGTGTGAGTGGGAACCCTGTTCTGTGGATCAACCTCATGAGGGGTGTTCTGTTGATCTTCTGTGGATAAATTAGGATGACCAGAAGGGAGAAAAGTATAAAGGGATGATGTATGGCTGTTATTTCACCTGAACATAGGCATTCATGGCAGGGACTATGTCAATCCAGCTGTGACTCTGTTGCTGATGGGCATATACAAAAGCAGGAAGCTTCGCTGAGGAGACTGAACAGAAGGCAATGTAGCCACTAAAACCCAGCTGCTTCATCAGCATCAATCCAGTTTTTTTAAGATCATCACTTCTTTGTACTGGTGACCAAAATCATACATCCAGCATTATGATTTCACTGAAGAAACAAGAGCAAACTATGGCTGAGATTGGACAAAATCTTCTAATGATAAATATCTTTAACTTCAAACAACTTTGAAAAACAGGTGAAAGTTCAATGGATTTAGAGGGGGAAGTGATGTGTGACACATTAGGAGTTTGCCTCTCAGCATGACAGCACCTCTTTAATTTACCTGATGCGGCTGATAAACAAGAAGATTGCATTCCTTATGCAACAGAAGCAATGTTATCAGAGTATGCAAATGGAAAAGGGCAAACCTAGAATGGGAAGATAAGTTAATTTCCAGCTTCACATGAAATATGGACTATTGGAGTGAAGTTACTCAAAGGGTCACCATAACAACAGCTAGTAGTTCAAAGAAAGATGTAATTAACATTTTTAACAGGGAGGGTAATTAACCATGGAACAGACTGTCAAGGGAAGTGATACATTGACCACCACTTTGAGACTCTTAATATAGATTGGATCGCTTCCTAAAATATATGTTCTAGTTTCACCACTTATTTGCCTCAAAAATGTTGACTTATGTAGCACGGAAGAATAATTCCCATCAATGCAGCAGGAATTACTGTGTGAAGTTCTTTGGTCTGTTTTATTCAGGCAGTCAACTAGATGATCATAGTGGCCTTAAAATCTACAGACAAGAATTTCAAGGCTGTCATTTTGGGGGGCATCAATTTCTGGGTACCCAGCTCCACCCACATTAATGGGGAATATCCCTCTGACCCCCCAGAGGGCAGGTACTTCCCATTTTCTGAAGACCAGGCCTCTCTGCGGGGTTTATTTGAATACCCCAAAATTGAGACCACCAAAATCACTAGTCACTTTTCAAAAATTTGGCCTTTGAATGTACAGAGAGCATCAAGGACAAGTGTAGCAAACTACTGACGTTGAAAGTAAATGGATAGTCAGATTAGAGATACAAATTGTTCAGCAAACAAGAGCAATGCTATCTAGACATTTTAATTCAGGTAAGACAGAATGACAATTAAAGTACACATGATATACTAATCCTTGGTGGCATTATCTGATTCATAACATTATTTGCAACAACATGGTTTCTGATAGCAGCAGCTTCTTTTTCAGTTTTGACATTTGAAGGGTTAGAAGCTATACGTTTAAAGAAGGAGAAAAATAAAATACTACCAACTCTCAAGAGTTTGAATGCCTTGAGGAAAACACATTGCCAAGTAGGCATAACTTGCAAGGAGTGCTCATATTTTGGTTGTTAGTTATAGCAAGTAGTTACAATGAAAACAAGTTTTGAGATTTAAATTCATTTAAATACATTTAATTTCCAGGGCTTGATTCCATTTTAATTCATTTTAAGGGTAAATTATTCCTGTTTCTGACAGTTTCAAATGAATGTTTTAGTCTCCTAGAGTTTTAATGATGTATGTGTCATCTTGTGACTTTTGTTTGATGGCATGGAAAGAGACACTCCCTGCAGTGGCAACTGACGTGCTTTATGCCGGCGGTGCATTATACACCTAAAGGTTTCTAATGGGAAATGTTGGCATCTATGACCCTTTCTGAGAACGAGATCTGACATGCAGCACCTAATTGGGACCTCCTCATGAGAAAACCCAGTAGCAGTTGCATTAATTAGAATTAAATATCACATTTCATTACTCACAAAAAGGTCTTTAAACATTTAAGTTCTGAAGCTTGATCATAAAAGCTCAATATAGTGTACTTACAAAGATATTGGTAACTGTTTTGATAGCCTTCTCTTTCCTTTGCATAAACTCGTCATCCTGCAAGACAATTAATTGACACAATTAAAAACCAAAAAAATTAAGCTTAAGCCTCAACACTACTAATGCATTTAGCAAGCAGACTTGTCAACTGATTCCTAAATGAGCTGCTCAATTATTCAGTTAAGTACACTTAACTCTACAATTGCATCAACAGTCTGTCTGTTCTCTGTTCGTACAGCACTGCTACAATAGGGTCCTACCCAAGACTGGGGATCCTTGGTGAAATCGCAAGGCAAATTAACATGGACTTGTTGCAGAGGAAAGTAAGTGTTTCAGTGTACAGTAACTCCTCACTTAACGTTGTAGTTATGTTCCTGAAAAATGCAACTAAGTGAAACGATGTTAAACGAATGCAATTTTCCCATAAAATTTAATGCAAATGCAGGGGATTATGTTCCAAGGAAATTTGGGTGGGGGGGACAGACAAAAGGCGTTATATACTGTACAGTACTGTACTGTGGTTTGGAAGTGCCCCTGGCTTACCCCACACAGGCACAGCCAACTGCAGGCAAGAATGCTAGGAAGCACCTTCGCAGCAGCAGCTTCCCCGGAGAAGAACAGGTGCCGACTTTGCCGGGGGATGCTCCAGGCCCGCCTCTTTCTGTCCCCGCTCCATTCTAGGCCCACCTCTTCCCACCCCCACTCCACCTCCTCTCCGGAGCAGCAGCATCCCCGCTCCTCTCCCCTCCTCCCCCCACCAAAGTCCTAAGCGCCGCCAAACAGCTGTTTGGCATTGCTTAGGACTTTCTGGGAGCGAGGGGGAGGAGTGGAGATGCAGCACTTCCCTGCTCCTCTCCCTCCCTCCCAGAAAGTCCTAGGTGCCGCGAAACAGCTGTTTGGCAGTGGGGGAAGCACTGGGAGGGAGAGGGAGGAGGTGGAGAAGAGGAACTTGTGCAATGCTCCCTTGTAAAGTCACTGCTCTTCTACAGAATCTTACAAGCAGTGGACAGAGCAGGCAGCCAAACAACGTTATAAGGGAGCATTTTGCACAACTTTAAATGAGCATGTTCCCTAATTGAGCAGCGACGTAACTTTGAAACAACGTTAAGAGGGAGGACGTTAAGTGAGGCGTTACTGTAATGGTTACTTAGATTTCAGTTTGGGAAGGAGGGTTGTCAGCATTATTATTTCCATTTTAATGAGGATACTGAGGCAGAGAGAGGCTCAATGACTTGCCCAATGTCACATAGGAAGTCTGTATCTGTAACAGAGCGGGGAACTGAAACCAGTTGCAGCCTATCACCCTAGCCACTGGGCCATCCTTCCTCTCACAATTCTGTATTCAAAATACAGCTGTTTTAGGAAGTGGATCTATTATTATAGTTTAGACATTTGAGATTTTTAATCTCTCTTTTATTACCACTCATCCAGCATTATCAAAGGAACCTATGGGGTTTAGGAGTCCAACTCTGAATGAACATCAATGGGATTTGTGCACCTAACTCCCTTAGTGGCATTTGAAAATTTCAGACATATGCCAGTCTGTGTCAGCAATCTCACTGGTTAACCAAACCAGTTAACAACTGAAATAGCAACTGCACCTCCCCAAAATGGAAAAGGAGGTCTAACTCTAGATGTCCATAATATTCCTAGCACAAATGGTCTATGGAAAGACAACACAACAGTAACCTCAGACAACCAATTAAAATGAGCAGGTGAAAGATGTAACTAAATGTTTGTAAACTCATACTTCCTTAAAGACAGTGCAATTGAATACCACAATTTCATAACAAGTTCAGCTGAAGAGTGGGGGGAAGATTGGCAAGAGGTTATAAAGTTTTCAGTTACATATTCAGAGGTAGTTTCACAACCTCAAGGAAATAAAAAGGGATTGCACAGCAAATCAGCCCATCACACTAGAATTCTACTCCATACAGTTTAAGCAAAAGTAGTCTGTTATGCAACTGTAAACTCCTTAGTATTTCATTTCTATAAGCCGTTGTGAAGATAACTAATGTACTGAGAGAACTAGTCCCAATGGATTGGTTCAGAAAAGGACATATTACATATCTCAACCTCCAGGCTAATATGACTAGCATTATCAGAGATATTTTGCCCAGAGCTGTTGCAACTGTAACAATTTGATATTGTCACTTTCTGGGCTGAAACAGTGGCTCTAAGCAAAAGCTGGTAATATCATACTTATGAACTATTTGGGGTTAGCAAGAATTCATCTCCCCCGATATACGCGGATGGACCTTCAATTTGGATTCTGGTGTTTACTTGCTTTTCTAACAGTAATCTTCATAGTTAGACCCATCCAGTTATAGACTAAAAATCATGGCCAGATCCTCAGCTAAGGTAAATCAGCACAGTATTATCAACTTCAATGCAGTTACACGGATTTACAGCAGCTGAGGAGACAGCCCCATGTGTGTACAGACATATTCTGAGAGAAAACAAAAAGATTTAGCTAGGTCTTACCTCTGGTAGACTACGAGTTTTCTGAAACTGGGATATGGAATAGGAGCGGATATAGTCTCCCATTTCTTCTCTAGTTTCTATTGCACGTTTCACCAGCCACTAAAGAGAACATTGATACTATTATGCAACAACTTATTTCTAAGTATTTTGTATGTGAAAAAAATCAAATATTTCAAAACTCAAAGTTTTTATGGATGTGTGACACCTCAGTGATTAACTCCATAAATAGCTCAATAACATTAGCTATTTTATTATCTTCATCTTCTCTATTTTTGTACATATTAAAAACTCAACAGAGTCATAAACTAAGTAACATTCATACTGTGTCTGTAACCCAGGCCTTCCCACACCCCATAGACTCATAGACTTTAAGGCTAGAAGGGACCATCATGATCATCTATTCTGAGCTCCTGCACATCGCAGGCCACAGAACCTCAGTCACCCACTCCTATAATAGGCCCATAACCTCTGTCTGAGTCACTGAAGTCCTCAAATCTTGATTTAAAGACTTCAGGCTACAGAAAATTCTCCATTTACTCTAGCTCAAACCAGCAAGTGACCTGTGCCCCACACTACAGAGGAAGGTGGAACACCCCCACCCTCCCATCTCTGCAAATCTGATCTGGGAGAAAATTCCTTCCCAACCCCAAATATGGTGATCAGATAGACCCTGATATGTGGGCAAGACCCACCTGGGAAAGAATTCTCTGTAGTAACAGAGCCTTTCCCATCCAGTGTCCCATTTCTGGCTGTTGGAAATATTTGCTAATAGTCATCACGTGCACTCCCTACAGACAAGCATGACTGAAGGAGTGGGGACAGAGTGAGTGCCCTGATCCTACATTGTGAACCACATGGGTCATTGACTTTAACAGGTCTCTGTGTAGGTGCAATAGTCCCCCAAAGTAAATCACAATGCAGAACCAGAGCCTTAGTTTGTAAGTTCCTTTAGGCAAGGACTGTGTCTTTCTAGGTTTTCTGAGTCACCTAGCACATTCTGAGCAACATTATTTGTATAACAACGCATTGCAGAACTAGATATATTCACATATGGTTTATCCCATATATTCATGTCTGCTATTTCACCAAGAACTTTTTTAATTCCCACTGTAAATTTATTCTCATGGATTTTCCAAATTAGTGACAATTACTGAAAAAATGTTGAGTTCCACATCAAAATCCCATTGCCTCTCTCGCCCAAGATAAAAAGCCAATTGTCAAAGTTGATTTCGGAAGAGCCAAGGAAGTCAATACAATTACTAGGAATATTCATTGGAATTTTGCCTGTATTGACTGATTTTTTAATTCAAATATTTAGATTTCACTCAATCTCAGTCCAAAAAGCAAAATATAAAATAAAACCTAAGAAAACTATGTGGGACAGTTTAACCACAAAGCATCAAGCTAGTGACTGGAATGTTTTAGCTTTTTCCCTTGCTGTTCATCTTTAAAGAATTTCTGAGCAGAAGCAGGCTGACTCTTCCCACCCCCCATTTTTAATTCTTTCCTTTCTTCTCTCTCTTTACACCCTCTAATCCCCACTTTAAAAAAACAACAACAACAACAACAAACTTGAGTGTTTTTTAATCTCATTTATACCCTGTGTTTTGAGCCACTTTCCTTGTAACTTATTTCATATATTTATTACACTTTGCAAGGAATATCTTACTGCACCAGGACCCTACATGGGCTCAAAAAAGAACCACTAGCAGATTCTAAAGCAAGATTTCTTCCAACTGGCAGAATACTGCATGCAGAATCCAGCCCAATGTTGCAGGTAATCCAGACAATTTTGTTCTTCATGTGGGTCAGAGTGTGCTTTAGAATTCCATTTTATATAAAGACATCCTGGTGTTTTAAAATATTTACCCTTAAAAAAAAGTTTTTAACCTCATATTTCATTCCAAAGCAGAACAAACTTGCAGAAGGTATAAAGTTCAGCAGTCACACAGGTATTAAAAGTCCTATGTAAGTATTAAGGCTTTTGCTTTGTTTAAAAAAAAAAAAAAGTGTGATGCACAACAAAGCTATTACCTGTACAACAGGGAATATGTGAATGAAATCCAGTCCCTGGATCTGATGAGGCTCCAAACGATGGGGGCACTTCATTTTTGGTAAGACAGACACAATTTTCTCTGTTAAGGCACTATTTTAAAAGAAAAATATCAAAGTGTAAACAATAAAATGGTTTAAATTTTAAAGAATGACATTTCCAAAATATGCAATGTTGTTGTAGCCATGTCGGTCCTAGGATACTAATTTCCAAATTACGTAGTAGTTTGAAAGTGCCCTCTATTGGATGAAACTGGATAACACAATCTGGAAAAAAAACCTCTTGTTTTATGAGCACAGTTGTGAAGTCGTATTTTTTAAAATTAATAAGCCTATTGCTTGTTTCTTAATTTCCATTATTCAACATCAAATTTAAAATATCTTAGGCTGATCAGATGCAGTGCACGCAAGATCGTGAGGGATATCTATTTTATACATATGTTTCTGTTACCATGCACATACATTTAACTGCTCAAAGAGAGAGAGACTAACTTTAAAACATAAAATATATAATTATCAAAGAAAGTTCAATTTCAGGATGAAAAATCTGGAACTTAAAACTGTCTGAGTGGATCTCTGCTGTTATTACTAATTAAGCGCCCTCTCCTACAAAAACCATGAAATAGCTAGAATATTGTAAAAGTGGAATATCTACCAAGAATGCTGCTTACATGTACAAAGTCCAATCAGCTGGAGTATATATAATCCAGTTTGCTGAGAAAAAAATGTCCTTCTGCAGCTCATAAAAGTGCTGTTAAAGTGAAAGGTAGCTTAACAGGGGGATAACTCTACTGGGGTTCAATCTTGCACCACTGAATTAACAGGAGTTTTGTCACGGATTTCAGAATAAAGCATTTTTTCCTGACCACAAAGAATTAAGTTGATATACAACGAATTGGTGCTCATGCTCAGGAAGTATCAATCTTTACAGACAACAACTTAAAAGAGTCACTGATGTGATATATTTTCCCCAAAGGAAAAAAAAATGAGTGTCCAGATACTGACATCAGTGGCAGAGACTATCATCCTAAAGAGCTGCTGATGTTTTGAAAGAAAATTGCCCAGAAGGATGGGAGAGAGTGGGATGGAAAAGAGAAAAGATCCAGAAACTGGGGATAGTGCCTGAAGAGCCAATGTTGATTCAAAGAGAAATAGTTGAATGCGAATTTTGTAATTCCTCTTATAGATGTCTCACCATGTGATGTAATTTCCACTATGTCAATGTGTTAATGAGATGCATTAGTGTTCTTTCTTTGTACAACCAAGAGTACATGCAATCCGTTTAAAATATTTTTGTCCCACAGAGGGACAAGAAATCATGTAACAAACATAACTGCGATGTTAATTTATGCTTCCATACTTATTTTGATTACATTTATAATAGAAGACCCAAGATTTTTATTATTAGAACATTGTCTACTAAGAGCTGGCAAAATGTGCACTGGACAACAACATCAACAGAATACTTGCTAATTAATCCCTATTAACACCACCCCAAGAGCTGCATGGAAACATTGAGAGAGACTACCAGTTTAAAAAAACAATATATTTTAAAAAAACAAATATCCTTATTTATACTACTAACACCTTAGATTATTAAACATCCAAATAGTATTGTTATAACAATTTCTGCTATTTTCTCACTGTTTACTTTTTGCATTTTCTTCAGCTAGAACAATTAAAACAGACTATAAAGTTTCACTTTGATTCTTGTAGACTAGCACAGTCCTTTATTTTTGGAGTTCCAAATATTCCACGGGAATGTTTAAATTCAAACTTCTCTGTATTAAATTTAAAAAAAAATCAACTAAAATGTTTTCATTAAAGTAACAGTATCAAGGGTGACTTTCTTTTTAAGGACACAACTGATTTTTTTGTCCTGCTATCGTTAAAACTAACATCCAAGATTTTTATGAGAGATAAGAGGAAAAAATACATTCATCTCTATTTTCTGTTTCTTTGTGCATTTAAGAGTACTTTGTGTATAGCTCATTTCCCCTGGTGATGTGGATGTCTCTCAAAGCAACAGGAGAGAAAAATAACTTTTTTTTTTTTTTTTAAAGTAACATGATTGTAAACATCACTGAAAATCAAGAGGGGAACACAGAGGCAGATATAGTAGCTAAAACTATATTCCACTTATCTGAAGTGGAAAAATGGGCTTTTAATGCAACTTGCCTGGCACTGTCCTTCCTTAGTTACTTCCTGCAAATTTTAATTGTGGTCTACAACAGTGGGGGCTGCGGGAAGCGACGCGGGCCGAGGGATGTGCTGGCCGCCCTTCCTGCAGCCCCCATTGGCCTGGAGCGGCGAACCGCGGCCAGTGGGAGCCGCGATTGGCCGAACCTGAGGACACAGCAGGTAAACAAACCGGCCCGGCCCGCCAGGAGCTTTCCCTGAACAAGCGGCGGACCGGCTTTGAGAACCGCTCATCTACAGGACCCCAGGTTTATCAAGAAACATACTGCACTTTAAAAATGTTGCATTGCCCTTCTAAGGAGAGCTGCCATGGACTAATTTTGCAACCTTCCATGATGCAAGGACTGGCTAGGTGGCAATCAAGCGCTGTCTCTAAAAGGTGGCAGCAGCAGGAAGAAGCCTCTTTGGGTTTCCACCCACCATGTGAATGCTCTCCATCCTCCCTTCCTCCACAGTTTGGGGTACTTGTGAGCGACTTCCCTTTCACAAGGGTTTAGATCACAATGTTATGCTGTAGATTTTATTGGTTGATCCTTGCAATTCTAAGTTTGAGACCACAAAAGAGGACCAAAGGCGATTTACAGTGAAACTTGTCTTCCGCAACAGACAACTAATTAACATGCATCATCTTCCAAGAGACAGAGAACTGAATTATACTAAATACATGGGAGCCTTTGGGAAGTGGTCTCCTAAAACAGGAAATTTCTCAGTAAAACTGATCCCCTGTACAGGTTTCACATATATAAACATGATGGTGATTTGTATCAAATTTTTTACAATATGAAAAACCAAACCGTGGTTCCCACTTCATCAGCTTACATTTTCTGACCAATTGTAGAGTTTTCCTGAAACAATAGATCAACATCAATGTCAAAGCTGCAAGTAGTGATGCACCAGGTCATGCCACCAACTACCTAAAAATGAACAAAAATACGGTTATTTTCACTTTACATTTGAGAGGGGAAATTTTCAAACAAATATGATTTAAATCCAACCAATATGGCTTCACGTTTTTAGTCTCCTTTCCCACCTCCAATACAGCACGATTCAAATGCCATCTAATATCTCATCAAAATATAGTGAAGAGAAGAGAAATACAAGACCACCATTTGTGATGTTTCATTTTATTTTTTAAACTTGATTTCCTAGTTTTCTTGAGACATTGAGTTCTCTGACACGCAAGTAGATGAAAATCCAAGTACACTGTCAACCACGAAGAATGGAATAAAGCTTTTAAAAAAGTGATGAAGTGGCTGTTTTAGAGATTGTGAGCTATACAAACTCAATAAACAAGGATTGGAACATGTGTTCTCATTTACCTAATCCAAGTTTTTCCACTGCTATTCTTTTATTATTTGCATTAGAAGTAGCACACAAACCCCCCACAACATGCTAAGCACTATACAAACAGTGACAGAAAGCCCCTGACCTGAAGAGGTCTCTATCTTAGGCCCCAACCCTTCAAATATTTATGAACATGCTCAATTCAAAATACCAGAGCAGTCTCATTGATTTCAAAGGGTCTACTCACTCAAAGTTAACCATGTGTACATATTTGCAAAACCTAAATACACAACAGACAAAGAGGTAACAGGCACAGAGAAGTGAAGTGACTTACCCAAGCTCTCACAGCAGGTCAGTGGCAGAATCTAAATAGAACTCAGGTTTCCTGACTTTCAGTCCAGTACCCTTTCTACTACACCACACTGCCTCTCTAATATAAAACACTCAGCATAGTTATGAAATAATCCTTGTATACGAGAGTCTAGTTTGTTTCTCATACTTGACTGTCTAGTGTGACAGTCGGTAGAAGGGGGGGTATTTTTATTATAACAATATTTGTTAGTTAATCAAACAATTAACAAAAAGTCCTATAAAATATTCTATACCATAACAACCTACAGAATTTCACTACAAACACTTATGTATGTAAGTAACGCCACAGCAGGATCAGGATACAAGGCGCCAGTCCCACAACTGGACGTGTGTGAGTACCACTGAAGTGTTCATTTCCACAGATCCAGTTACAGAATCAGGGCCTTAGATAGTCTTCCTTAGGCATACTTATATTTGTGCTTGTAAAGTGCTGTGACTGCCTATGGCGCTATAAATATAATAGCTTGCAGTTTTAACAAGCAAAGGTTTATAGGACAGCACAACTATCCTATGTACAAGCAAACTATTGAAAGAAATGAAAGAGCCCATTTTCAAAGGCTCTGCCATAACTACAAGGGATGAATTTTCAAAGCAAGGTTCAGGGATTTATCATCAAGTCAAATGTTAAACCAACAAAGGTACCTCTCTAAGCATATACTCTGTACAGCATGACTTACTGACTGTCTTTGAGGATGAAGGTCCCTATAACTGCCTTTCCACGGAATTACCTAACCCTTCCCAAAAGATTTCCAGCAACAGTCCAAAAACAGCTTCACTAGATAAGTTGTTCCATTCTTTCATGAAACTCCACACCTGATAACTTCCTTAACCTTCTTTCAACTTGCCCCCATTACTCCTCATTTTCAGTATGAATAGTACCTTCTACAATGATCATACCACAACGCAAACAAGTTTTCATATTAAACAAATTTAGGTTCTTGTTTGTTTAGCCATGAAACTCTAGTTCCAGCTAAATTCCCCACACACCCACTTCAGAATTTTAGGCCCTGATTCTGCAAATAGTTATGTATGTGCTTAGCTTTATGCATGTGAATAGTCCCATTGAAGTCAACAGGACCACTCATATGAGTAACTGCAGAATTGGGTGCCTTCGTTCCCTGAGATAGGGACTCAGTTTTGCTCATATCTTCACTACATTAGTGGCACTATATAAATAATAAAAATAACTTGATTTGCTGCTGATCTCCCCTCCTCCTTACTACCTGGAACTATTAAGCTGAATTTGAAAACCATATTTAGTAAATACAGTAAACTATGTCTAATTAATAATCCTGAATTATAATCTCACCTTGTCAAAGGGTGATAACCCTTTGATTCTTGCCCTGAAATACCCAGCTGCCACCAGCAACTCCAAAATTTCAGTCAATTTGATGTTTTGTTCTTCATCTTCTCTGGTTTCAACCTAACAAACAAAGATACAATTAGCCCTAATTTTAAAATATTGTATTCACTCTACTCCTCCAACCACCCAACATTAGGACTCAAAATAAAATTTCCCAGTTTTTTTCTTAATATAGACCACGTGTATGTTAATAGAGAGATTCTCTCTCAGACACTTCCCTTCCATTTGCAATCTGATAACATCTTTATGGCAACTACAACAATTGCATACATGGAAATACATTAGGCAAGTATTTAATGTGTTTCGAAGTGGCTTTACCATGAAATGTTTTGTCCTGTTTGAGAAAACCCATGTATTATTTACCAATCACTCTTGCCCTTTTATTTCAATCAGTCTGCATCTCTTCTCTAAATGTGGTGTTTTCTCCCTCTTTTAAATAAACAATTCAGCCGTTGCATTTAAATTGAATCCATATCAGTTCCTGCTCTTCATTAGATCTCCCTGTCCTATCTGTTCTTAAAGTAAATCCAAACAATATGGGCACCAATTGCCACAGCACAGGTAACATACCTGTGATTCTGCAGTTTTCTGTCAACTCTGTAGGTCTTATACAATACTACATCTTAAATGTAATGTTTTCACAAAAATTTGTATGAAGATGGTAAGAGAAATGGTTGTGGGATTCAACTGTTTTCTTTAAACCAAACAAACCATTTTCAACAGTCCAGAGTAGGGCAATAGCAGCACTAATATCGAGCACTTATATAGCAGCACTACTATAGAGCACTTATATTAAGCTTTTTTTATTATTATTTCCAAAGCACTGTGCAAATATTAACTAATTAATTCACACAACACCCCTGTGTAATAAGTGTTGTTACCCCCATTTTACAGGTAGGAAATGTGGGGAAAGGAGAATTTCCATGACATTCCAAACCCTGGAAGAAGAATCAGCTGTAGAGCTAGGAATAGAATTCACACGTTCCTGGCTTCAGGCCTTATGCTCAATCGGCTAGAAACATCCTGTCTCTTTTAACTCAAGAATCAATGCAGGAAAAAGGAAGCAAGGCTGGGAAGTCGCTGCCTTTGCAGTATTAATAAAGTAAGACAATCCGCCAGACCAAAGTGTCTCCAGCTGTTTACGTTTGGTAGAAATGTAAGGGTCCAACCTCTTAATCTGGGAGTCTCCTGATATTTTACGTTGATGTGGGAGCTTTCTCACTCGGAAAGGAATCAGCACTCACACGTACAACACTGCTGAGATGAGCAGAGGGCTGCAGCCAGGGCGACAACCGCAACCCTCTAGCCCTTAGCCCCTCTGGCCCGGACCACCCCCTTCCCCCAGCCCCTCACCCCCAACTCCCCAGGATCTGGGCCTGATGCCAAAGCCCGTCACCGGGCAGGCCACGCCGGGGTCAGACCCTTCAGCAGGGGAAGCCGCCAGGCCTGGCAGCCACCGGCATAGGGGAGAGGCAGAGGCCGCCCCAGGAGGCTGTGACCGGCACATAGCGGCGGTCGGGGGCCGCCGGATGGGGCCCTGCGCCTGCTGACCGTAAGGACCCGGCCCCGCAGCCGGGCGCAAGGCGGGGGGCTGGGCCAGGGGTCTCGTTGCACCCCGGCTGCAGGAAGCCCAGGGAAGCGGCGCTTCCCCCGCGCTCCTGGGGGGGCGGCGAGGCCCGGGGAGCTGGGGCAGGGACGGAGGGAGTCAGTGCAAGCAAGGGGCAGCTCGGTGTCCCCGGACGGGCAGGCGGGGCCGTACCTCCTGCGGAGCCTGGTACCCGTGTCCCTTGGGGGCGCCCATCGCCCCCGCTCTCCAGCCTGCCTGCGCCGCGCGCCTGCCGCTGTCACCCGCGCTGCCCCCGCCCACCAACGGCCACGGGGGTGTCCCCCCCGCGCGCCCGGCTCCGCTACCTCCCCGCGCGTGCGCCCCCGCCCTCCGGGCGCGCAAGCACGTTCGAGCCGCGCCATTCGCTGCGAAAGGGGGCGGGCGCTGAAGGGTGACAGGCGGGTCATGTGACCGCTTGGAACACAGAGCGCCGGGGACTGGGGGTAGCCGCCTCCAGGTCTGCCCTTGGCTGTGGGTGCCCGCTGGTAGCAGGCAGGGGGTTAATTGTAGGGAGGGCCGGGGCAACCTCCCTGCCAGGCCAGGGCATTTGTCCTCAGCCCCCTTCGCGTGCATTAGCCCCCAGACTCCAGGGAATCCGGGATTTCCCTCCGCTTTGCGTTTCACTCGGGGTTGCGAGGCGGTTTAAAGGCATTTGTGGGCACGTGCGTAAGCCCTGCAAATGCATCTTTTGTAAACGCAACTACTTATCCCGATTTTTTCCCTCTCTATTGCAAAAGTTTCCCGCACCCCCTAAGGGTTTCTCACCGTTGCTGCTAGTGCTATGCAATAGTATTCAGAGCGAGTAATGTAGGCTTGTTAGTTACTAAACTATCAGTGGGAGTTTAAAAGCATGCCCCTAATTTTCTCCCCCAAATATAAGCGCCATGCTAGCAAATCCACTGCGCCTGGTAGATAAGGGGTTCTCAGGACAAATTATTTGGTGGCCTCAGAGTGTGGCCACCAACTCTTGCTAGTGGCTGCTCTCACACTTTTCCCTAAAATATTTCTTGATTAGCTTTAGGAAAAACAAATAAATATGCACAGATACACGTCCATTTATTTATTCCTAGCTAGTAAGTCTGTTGTGAAAAGTGATATTAATAAACGTACAAGTATCACTTTTCACAGCAGACTTACTCAGCCCTAGCAAACCTGGGGACAAATTAAGCCCTGGATGGGGTGTTGGGGGAAGCAGCGGGTGGCTGGAGCCTGATGCCCCCTGGCCGGGAAATGGGGCCCAAGGATGGAGTCTGAAGCCGCATGGCCGGACCCTAGGGCCCGGCCCTAGCAGCTGGAACCTGGTGCTGCAGCCCAAAGCCACACTGCCAGAGTCTGCCACCCTACCACCCCGGAGCTGCAGCCTAAAGCCTGAGCCCCACCGCCCCTGGGAAAGTGGGGAACTCACTGCTCCTCCAGTGTTGTGCCCCAGGTGTCCCCAGAGGCAGGCAGGGCCCAACCCCTGCTGGTGGCTCCAACAACCAACCCCAAGGCATTGGCAACAGGAAGGAGGAGGGGCCACTGCTGCTCCCCACTCCCCGCGCAGTCACACTACTCAGGAGGCTGTGGCTTCAAGAAAAGGCCCTGGTGGCCCCATGCAGCCACAGAAACGCTATATTAGATTCATTGCAGGTTGGGACTTCTGGCCCTGATGCAGCAAAGTACTTACTTAAGTCCAATCCTATTCAGCAAAGCACTTAAGCACATGCTTCAACCCCACTGAAGTTAACACAGGTTTAGGTGATTTTTTTAAAATAGGGATGGGGCTACTCGTGCTTAAATTTGCTTTTGAGCGCTATGCTGAATAAGAGCCTTAGGGTCTGATCCTGCAAACACTTATTCATAGAGTCCTGTGCGGATACAAAAATGTGGATCCTCCAGCCAGTAGCTATAAAAGTCCTCTTAGTAGCTGTTCTCTAATTGCTCTAGCAGTAAAGGGTTAAAAAGTCTCACTGCTATGCATAGGTAAAGGGAAGTAAGTGGGCACCTGGCCAAAAGAGCCAATGGGAAGGCTAGAACTTTTTAAAATTGAAACAAGATCCCCCTTTTGTCTGTCTGTGGTTGTTCTCTGGGGAGAGGCAGACAGGGCTGCAACTATGCTGTAAAAACAACCAGAAGTCCAGTGGCACCTTAAAGACTAACAGATTTATTTGGGCATAAGCTTTCGTGGGTAAAAAAACCCCACTTCTTCAGAAGTGCATCTTTCGTTGTTTTTGTGGATACAGACTAACACAGCTACCCCTCTGATACTTGGAATTATGCTGTAAGAAGCTTGGGGCCAGGTATGAAAAAGCATCGGTATCATACCTAGAAACTACTCATTTGAAACCCCAGATATGTAAGTAGATCAGGAAATGTCTAGGAAGACACAATTAGGTTTATCTCTTTTTATTTCTTTATGGCTTGTGGACTCCTCTGTGCTTGTAACCTTTAAGCTGGACCTCAAGAGAGCTATTCTTGATGCTTAATCCTTGTGGTTGTTTTTTTTAAAATCTAGCAAAAGCCTACGTTCCCAGATGTATTTTCTTCTTTTTTTTATTAATAAAATTTACCTTTTTTAAGAACAGAATTGGATTTTTGTGTCTTAAGAGGTTTGTGCACAGATTATTTAATTAGCTGGTGGCAACAGCTGATTTCCTTTTTTTTTTTCTTTCTCAGCTCTTCCTCAGAGGCGGGGTGAAAGGGCTTGAGGGTACCCCACAGGAAAGAATTTCCAAGTGCGCCTTCCTGGGTTCTCAAAGGGGTTTTGCACTTGGGTGATGGCAGTATCTACCAATCCAAGGTCAGAAAAAAGCTGTAACCTTGGGAGTTTAATACAAGCCTGGAGTGGCCAGTATTAATTTTTAGAATCCTTGCAGGCCCCCACCTTCTGCACTCGAAGTCCCAGAGTGGGGAATCGGCCTTGACAGCATCCATGATAATTAACTTGTATCTGACCCATGATCTGCACTCCACCTTCTATATGTATCCACATCCGCACCAGCACCCTATCTCACTGTAAGAGCCCTGTGCAGATACAGACATTTGGATCCGCATCTGATCCCCGGTTCGCAAAGATGGTAAAGAATACAGACGGAGATCAGATGCGGATCCAAATTGTTGTATCTGCTCAGATGTATATTTTCACCTTTTTAAATAACAGACCTGGGTTTAGACTTTACCTAGGTTCATCCTTTCCTTCACTCACTCATGTTTTAATTTCTTTGCAGATAATATTAACATTTATATATTGTTTGTCTGGCTCCAGTTCCGTATTCTGACACCAGTGTCACTCCTCCAGAGCACCTAGGGCCTTGAAGGTCGGCTTCTCAATGAAGGAGCATTGTGGAATTTTGGTTCATGCTGAAGAATGAAGGGGCATACAAATGTTTAGCATATCTGACACGTAAATACCTTGCAACGCTGGCTACAAAAGTGCCATGCAAACGCCTGTTCTCACTTTCAGGTGACATTGTAAACAAGAAGTGGGCATCATTATCTCCTGCAAATTTTAACCAAACTTGTTTATCTGAGCGATTGGCTGAATTAGGATTGAATGGACTTGTAGGCTCTAAAGTTTTACATGGTTTTATTTTTGAATGCAGTTTTTTTTTGTACATAATTCTACATTTGTAAGTTCAACTTTCATGATAAAGAGATTGCATTACAGTACTTGTATGAGGTGGATTGAAAAATACTATTTCTTTTGTTTTTTACAGTGCAAATATTTGTAATAAAAAATAAATACAAAGTGAGCACTGTACACTTTGTATTCTGTGTTGTAACTGAAATCAATATATTTGAAAATGTAGAAAACATCCAAAAATATTTAATAAATTTCAATTGCTATTCTATTGTTTAACAGTGCAATTAATCACAATTAATTTTTTTGAGGTAATTGCGTGAGTTAACTGCGATTAATTGACAGCCCTAAAATATCTAAATTGAGGTTGGCTTTACCTCATCCCTTCCCTGTAATCACTGGGGAAATCCTGGACAATGCTTCTTATAATTTTGATTCAAATGTTCTCTGAACTGTTGTAGGCCATTTTTTTGGAGACAATGGAACAGATTTTATGGTCTCCATGAATTGAAGGCCAAGTTTTATTATATTGGACATATCAAGGATTTTCTGTCTGTGATCCAAGCCTTTCCTTTGATTTTTGAAAAGCTTGGCATAATGTTCTTTTCAAAGACTCTCATATTCTCCAGAAGCAATTACTAAGAAAAACAAATTAACTTTCATCACGCTGTCTATTCAGACTTTGGAAATAAGGACAGATGCTGAACTGACAATTATTTGCAAATCAGAGTCAGTTAATTTCAGCATGAATTGAACCTGAGTATCGATGACAAATAAAATACATTACTTGCCTGAAAAGGTTCTTGTTTCACTATGACACTCCAGCCCATTCCATTAATGTTCAACACCAAACTAACTTGAGTTTAGTTGAGAATCAATGGAAGAGTTATCTAACTATTCTTATTAGTTAAGAAAATACTTTGTGGAATTTTGGTTCATGCAAAGGACTGCTTTTCACAAGGATCATGGGTTCTGATTTGTGGGAAGTAATTGGCTCACTTTGAAAGCTTTGTCAAGTCTTTTGACCTCAGTAAATCCAGCCAAAAATTGGGTACAAATTAGGAATAGGTGAACAGAGAAAGTTCCTTATCTGGATGTTAACCAGAGCTCCATGTATAATGTGACTAAACATGCATAAAAATTGCCCCATAATTTCTAGGTTTTTTTTTAACATTACCACATGATATTGGTCCAGAATCTAAGTTTTAATTTAATAAAATAAGTCAATACCCCACATGATTGTCACCTAGTCTAAGACTGGGCCATGATGTCTGAGGCTAGGTCTACACTACAGCGGGGGGGTCGACCTAAGATACGCAACTTCAGCTACGTGAATAGCGTAGCTGAAGTTGCGTATTTTAGGTCGACTTACCTGGCTGCGAGGACGGCGGCAAGTCGACCGCTGCCGCGCCGCCGTCGACTCCGCTGCCGCCTCTTGCCGCGGTGGATTTCCGGAGTCGACGGCAGAGCGATCAGGGATCGATTTTATCGCGTCTTCACTAGACGCGATAAGTCGATCCCCAATAGATCGATTGCTACCCGCCGATCCGGCGGGTAGTGAAGACGTGCCCTAGGTCTACAGACAGTATAAAACCGTTGCGCTGAAAGAGGTGTGAACTGCTCCTCTTCTTCTCAGTGGGTGATAACTGAGAGGCCGAATGATGTCAATTAAAACATCATCAACTATTTCACTGCTGATTATTTTAGCACAAATAGCCAGGTGATATGTTTGCTTATTATTGTTTAATGTAGTCATAGGTAGTGGGGAAGGCTGCAGGGGGAAAGATGGAACAGACAAGAATTCAACCATCTACTCCAACCTCCAAATTTGAAGTCACCTCTATCTTTGTCCAAAATGGAGGGAGAGAGGAGATGCATCTTTCCATCCCCAGCTTGTCTCCCATACCTCCTTTGGTGGCAAAAAGCCACAGCTGGCTTATCAAATGTCTGTAACCTAAGAGCTAGTGTGAAAGGCTCATAGTTTTTGATCCAGAGGTCCTGGTTCGATCCCTGTTGGTGACAACCCACCCAGGCACATTGCATTACAGGTGCTGGCCCATCCAGGGATTTGAGCTGGATGGCTCTCTGAAGCTTGGAACAACCTTCCCTCAGCTGGAAGGAGAAATACCCTGATGTGGTTCTGTCCCTGGCTTACTGTAAAAGAGAAGGCAGCTGTAAGTGATTGTTTGCTACCCAACTGGCTGAAAGGGAAGGCACCAGTGCCTAATTGGCTATTGCTGATTGGTTGAAAGAGAAGACAGGGAAGAGGGAGGGAGGGAGGAAGGCAGGCAGGCAGAAGTCGGGGGAGGGATAGCTCAGTGGTTTGAGCATTGGCCTGCTAAACCCAGGGTTGTGAGTTCAATCCTTGAGGGGGCCCTTTAGGGAATTGGGGTAAAAATCTGTCTGGGGATTGGTCCTGCTTTGAGCAGGGGGTTGGACTAGATGACCTCCTGAGGTCCCTTCCAACCCTAGTATTCTATGATTCTATAAGTCAGGGAAGAGGAACTAGGAAAGAGAGAGAAATTGAGAGCTTCCTTTCAGAACCTGCACTCGAGTGCTGCTGGAGGCAAGAGAGGAGCAGCTGAGGGCAAGCTCTTGATAGGATTGGGGGAGGCTTCTGGAGGCCTGCCTTGGGGATTCAGAGAGCATGGGCCTGAGTACCTGAAAGGAAAGAGATTAAGGTGTCATAGACTGTGAAGTAAGTGGTCTAACCTAATGGTCAGAGGAGTGGTGATCAGGCCTACTGGTCAGAGTCAGAGCTAGGAATCAAGCCAAGCATCAGAGCTGGAGTGGGGTGTAGAAACAAGGATCTGGAACAAGGCAGGCTCAGGAGTCAGTCAAGAAACAGGGTCTGATGTAGCAACCAGACAAGGATTCACGTAGTTGCTCATACAATTTCCCATGCCTCCTTCTGGCTTAAATAGTGAGCCAATCAGAGATGCTGGATATTTCCTTTAATCAGGAGCTTTGTGGGTGGTGTATAGGGTAAGCCAGTGGTTCTCAGACTTTTGTACTGGTGACCCCTTTCACATACCACGCCTCTGAGTGTGACCCCCCCCCTTATAAATGAAAAACACTTTTAATATATTTAACACCATTATAAATGCTGGAGGCAAAGTGGGGTTTGGGGTGGAGGCTGACAGCTCGCGACCCCCCATGTAATAACCTTGTGACCCCCTGAGGGGTCCAACCCCCAGTTTGAGAATCCCTGGGGTAAGGTAAGTTCCACCAGCCCCCACTCTGTGCTGGTACCTGTGAGCTGCCAGGTGGTGGCTGTCATCTGGGGACCCACAGACTTGGGTTTAAGCCCCTGATCCTTCACACCAGGGAGGGCTGAGCTGGTGTGTTAGGTGGGGAAACTGAAGCCAGATTTCAGAAGAGGGACTGTGAAAGAAAATTAGGCCTCAGAAAGGAGGGATAGTGTTCGGTGGAAGACCTGAGAAAAAATCTTTATCTGAAGCTGCAAAATGGTCAGACCTTCAGAAAAGGAAGGGTTGCACTTAGTGGGAGACTGGAATGAAAAACACTGTATTTTGAGCACACTCTAAGTTAATGATCTCTTCCCCAAGAAGGGGCAATGGTATGTGACACAGGACTTGGTGGACTTGTTGAGGAGCTCTGGGATGAAAGGAAACTGAAGCTGGGTGTGGCAGAACCATGCAAGGGCCAGAAGGGGGCGCTGCAGAACAAGCATGCTCATTTACAGTCTCCTTCTGGTGGCTGGACAACAGAGAGATTTGTGAGGCAGCTACAACTGTAAGCTAACAGATCCTTTACTGCCTTTTAACTCAGGCAGTCGAGGACTGGGATTCAATCCACTCTGCCACTGACCCAGCCAAGGGCCTCGTGTTTTCTTTTGTACTGAGTACCTTGTCCAGTCAAGGAGGATTTTGCTGTATGTCCAATAACAACAGCCAGTGTTGCCTGTTATTTTTCCTCATCCAGCTGATTTAGAACTGAATTGACTTTTTGAATGTGACTAAGTTTCAGGCTGTATTCAGTTCGTTAAAGAAGAAAACCTCAGATCTCTTAGACTTGGAATCTCAAGTGTTACCATTCCCAATAATACAAAAATCACAAATCACTCAATGAGACAATAATCATGTGATTGGCTTTAACATGAGGTTTTTGGTTGTTTTTTTTAAAATCCTTTTATTCCCCCTTCTGACTTTTGAGCTTGTGGAGTGCACTCAGATCACTGTGTCAATCTTTGCTCCACAGGCGTGAGAGCCATGTTTCTTTTAATGAAAGCATAAATTCTCACCTAATCTCTTGACTTCAAGAGCTGGGACTGTAAGAACTACCCCAAATATTGCAAGACTCTTGATTAAAATCACAAGAGTTAGCAACACTGTATCACTAAGGCCTTGTCTGCAATACAGAGTTTTGTCAACAATTTTATGTCAACACTCAAAAAGCACTATAATAAAAATCAGTATTGCGTGTTCACATTCGCTCCCTCTGTTGGCAGAGCACTCCACAGTTCGGGCACTATCATCGACAGTGTGAGCAATGCACTGTGGGTACCGATCCCACAGTCCAGCTCAACACCTCCTGCTGCTAGGTCTTGTGGGAAGGCAGAGCGGATCGTGGTGCATCTTGGGACTGGGCTCAATGTCCCATGATGCATTGTTTTTGTCCCAACATTCCATGGGCTTCTGGCTTTCTTTCGTGGCATTTTTCAACGACCCTTGTTTGCTGTTCACCCCGCCATCTCTGTGTGAAGGGATGGATCCTGCACTGCTCTCCTATGCTCTGATAACTGTCATGAAGACATCGCGGATGGCAGTGCAGTTAATCACAAAGTTCCTAACTGAAGAAGACTCCCAGTTGCCTGACATGCTGTGTGATATGGATAGGAGCAACTTTAGATTGCTTTTGGCATTCACAGAACAGCTGCAGATGGTGGACCATCACTTTTGGGCTTGGGAAACAAGCACTGAATGGTGGGATTGTATCGTCATGCAAGTCTGGGATGATGAGCAGTGAATATAGAACGTTCAGATGCAGAAAGCCACCTTCCTGGAACTCTGTGCAGAGCTTGCCCCAGCACTGCGGCGCAAGGACACCAGAATGAGAACTGCCCTATTGGTGGAGAAATGCGTGGCGATTGCTGTGTGGAAGTTGGCAACTCCAGACTGCTACCGGTCAGTCGTGAATCAATTTGGAGTTGGGAAGTCGACATTTGGGGCTGTGTTAATGTAAGTGTGCAGGGCAATTGATCGCATTCTGCTACGAAGGATGGTAACTCTAGGAAATGTGCATGAAATAGTGGACGGCTTTGCAGAAATGGGTTTCCCCCTAACTGTGGAGGGGCAATAGATGTCACACATGTTCCAATTTTGGCACCAGACCACCTTGTGACAGAGTACATCAATCGGAAGGGGTACTTCTCCATGGTGTTGCAGGTGCTTGTGGATCACCGTGGGCATTTCACTGACATCAATGTGGGGTGGTCCAGGAAGGTGCATGACGCAGGCATCTTCAGGAACACCAACCTGTAGAGAAAGCTACAAGTGGGGACTTTCTTTCCAGACCAGAAGATTACAGTGGGGGGTGTTGAAATGCCGAGACTGATCCTGGGTGACCCGGCATACCCCTTATAGCCATGGCTCATGAAAACTTACACGGGACACCCGGACAGCAGTAAGAAGCGGTTCAGCAACAGGCTGAGCAGGTGCCGGATGACAGTGGAATGTGCCTTTGGCAGATTAAAGGCACGCCGGCAGTGCCTTTATGGCAGGTTAGATCTCAATGAGGATAATATTCCCATGGTCGTAGCCGCACGCTGTACATTGCTTAATCTTTGTGAAGCTAAGGGTGAAAGGTTTGCTCAGGGGTGGAGTGCTGAGGCAGACCACTTGGCTGCTGATTTTGAGTAGCCAGATACCAGGGCTATCAGAGGGGCCTAGAGGGGGGCAACTCACATCAGCGAGGCTTTCATGCAACACTTTGAAAATGAGAACCAGTCATGTACATCTCTGTGATTAGTGCTGCAATGTTACATTACATGTAGTTTTCCTAGGAAGCAATGATGAAATTTGGGGCCTTACATTCCAGTAAGCAAATGATTAAGCTGCCTGTGTATGTATTGGTAGTTCCTGCTATCTCAATTTGTAGGAAACAAATAAAGATGAGTTACCATTCAAAAACTTTGCTTTTATTGCACACGAAACAACACACACACACACACAAAGATGCTTGGTGGGAAAGGAGGTACCAGGGAAGGGCAGACTTTCAGAGCTGTATGTAGGTCCAGCTATCATTTTGAAAGCTGTCCAAGGGGGTGGAGTGAAGGGGAAACCGAGAAGTCTTGGAAAACGGAAAGGACGGTGCAGGCGGAGTTTGGGGGGGAGGGCACGGAAAAGAGTTCTGAATGTGCTGCAGAAGAGGGCGGGCATGCATCTGCTCAGTCTGCAGCATTATTAAGGGCTTCAGCATCAGCGTTTGCTCCTCCATGACTTCAATCATCCGCTCAGTAGCATCCTTAACAGACTCCTGATTTTCTTTTCTGTCCTGCCTTTCGGCTTCCCTCCACTCCTTTGGTTCCCTTTTCTCTGCACTGGAAAAGTGCAGGTACCTCCCGGAACATGTCTTCTTTGTTCCGTCTTGGGCGCTTTCTTATCTGGCAGAGACGCTCAGCCGGTGTGTGGGGGGTGTTCCTCTGGGCCACATCTGCTGAAGCACAAGGAACAACACACAGAAGCATGATTGTTAAGTTCACGCACAGCATTGAAACATTTCAGTAAAATACACCTCTGGAAACATAACAATCACTTTCTCACTGACCCTTGGCAAGCACACATCTCTGCGAACACCCAAAGCATGGTGAGTGTTGGCTGCGGTGGGGGGTGGGAGGGGCGCTCTACATGGAGAAAAGAGCACTCTGCAAGGGCTGCATTGCAGCTGACTAGGGAAAAAATTCTAAAATTCTCCTACACTTTTCCACAGGCAGCGGTCATTGTAGCAGACATCTCACAGAATAGCGTCCAGCTCCTTGTAGAACCAGCAGGTCTTAGATGCAGCACCGGAGTGATGGTTTGCCTCCCTTGCCTTATGGTACAACTGCCTCAGCTCCTTTAACTTCGCTCTGCACTGCAGCATGTCCCGATCATAGCCCTTTTCGCACAAGCCTCGAAAGATCAGCTCACTTATAATATCTATATCCCATGTTCGAAGGTAATATTTAGGTGTTTGCTCCCTGATTGTAAAAGGGTTTGCTCTGAAACTGTAAACCCCCACAGTCAGGAGAGAAGCATTACTAAGTGTGAAATACTAGTTTACCACAGGAGTTGTCTCCCACCTAACAAAAGAAGGTCCGTGGACACCAGACAAACCATTGTGTAACATCAGAGGACAAAAGACTTTGTTGATTGCTCCCCTCACGTTCAGGGCTTAATTTGTACCCGGGGCTTGCCGGGGCGGAGTCCCGGCACCTTTGGGTTCAGCACAGAGGTGAAAGTAAGCCGGTCCGGTGTACCGGCAAGAGCCAGTACGCCGTGCCGGACCGCATCGGCTTCCGCGGCGGGGATTTAAAGGGCTCTGGGCTCCCTGCCGTGGCGGGGAGCCCAGAGCCCTTTAAATCCCACCTGCAGCTCGGCGCCCGGGCTGGGGCCGGGACTTAAAGGGCTCGGAGCTCCCTGCCGCTGCGGGGAGCCCGGAGCCCTTTAAATCCCGCCCGCAGCTCCGGCGACTGGGCTGGGGCCAGGATTTAAAGGGCTCGGGGCTCCCCGCAGCGGCGGGAGCTCCGGGTCCTTTAAATCCTGGCCCCAGCCCGGCAGCCGGGCTCGGGCGCGGATTTAAAGGACCCGGAGCTCCACAGCAGCCGGAGCCCCGGGCCCTTTAATTTGCCCCTGAGCCCCGGGGGCTCTCAGCCACCTCTGCAGCTGGGAGCCCTGGGTTGATTTAAAGGCCCTGGGGCTCCCAGCCAAAGCCGGTGCCCCAGGGCCTTTAAATCTTGAGAGGCCCCACCTCTTCCGGTTGAGGCCCCACCCTCCTCAGGACTCCGGCAGTACCGGTAAGTCCTGTAAGTTACTTTCACCCCTGGTTCAGCAGGTCATAGCCCCGGCACCTCTGGAAAGTGCTTAATTTGTGCCAGGGCTTGCTGGGGCTGAGCCATGGCATCTCTGGGCTCGCTCCACCAGTTACTGGTCCTGGCAGGGGTAGCAGGAGGCTCATGCTGGCCGCAGAGCACCCTTTCTGCGTTGCGGAAGCAGCCACTTTGCCCACAGGCTCCAGCGCTGCCACATTGCCTGCACCCCAGCGCAAGGCCAGCAGCACGTTGAGCCTGCCTGATGCCCAGCAGGTGCAGCTGCAGCTAAATTGGCGCAAGCTGAGCTCCCATGTCCTGGGCAGTGATTCTTTCGGGGCTGGGGATGCCAGCCCCAAGCAGCATTTCCACAAGCGCCCCCTTCCAGCTTCCTAGGGCGGAGGCTCCTGCAAGGAGGCCACTGCCCCCTGGGAGGCCCAGGAGAGGCAGAGATTCCCTAGGGCTGGCAGCGAGGAAAAAGGTGAGGCGTCAGGAACTGGTGAAGTGACCATGCAGCTGGGGCGCAGTGCAGGGCAGGGGGAGCTGGGCAGCAGGGAAGCTCTAGGAGGCAGCCCTGTCAATGTTGGCAGGGCCCCGCCGGGGGAGGCAGAGCAGGCACCCAGAGAAGTTGGAGCGGGGGTGCACAAGATGCAGCAGGCCGGGAGGCGGTTCTGCACTCCAGGCAGAGGGCACTGACCCCATGGTGCCCACGATCCTGGCTGCTGCAGCCCCTAGTAGCAGGTTGCTGCCCTGCCGGTCCCCCCCCCACAGGGGACCCTCACCAGGAGGAGGTGAGAGCTGGGCCTGACCCTGGACCCTCTTACGCGAGGTATGGGGTGCTCTTCCCTCACCAGGGGATTCCAGCTGGGCAGGTGCCCCGATCCAGGCCGAGAGCAGAGCAATCCGGGTTCAGGTAATGGGGACCATAGCTCCTTTGTACAGGAGTGATGGGTGGGGTGGAAAATTAACACCCGCCCCACATTGAGAGAACAATGGGAATGGGGGTAGTTGGGGGGCCAGTGCTGCTCTCCCATGTCCCCTGCCCCATTTGGAAACCAAAGCACCATCCCCCCAGGACAACCATGCAGGGCATGGGGGTATGTTTGGGGTGGGTGTTTGTGATGGGGGGTAGTTTGGGGGGGCCATGGGGGACAGGCTGGGATGGGGGTGTGTGCAGGATGGGGGAGAGGCAGGTTGGGGTTTATGGAGTATGTGGGATAGGGGTTGCATCATGCTTAATTTGTGCAAGGGCTTGCCAGGGCTAAGCCCCGGCACCTGTTTCATTACAACTTAAGCACTGTCCACGTCCGTGAAGAGGAGACTTTTAAGGGGACTCGTCCTATCAGCTTGAACTATGGGGGAAGGGAATAAAAATCCCTGATGGGAAGAAACTGCATCTTTATGCTGCTTGGACTCTGAGAGGCAAGGATTACTAAGCATAAACAAAAGATCCCCAGTGCTTAGCCTGGGTTAGCCCTAAAGGACATATAGAGCTTGCTTATTACAGAAGCTTCTATTACCTTTTGGAACCTAAGACTGTGACTCATTTGTGTGTGAGTGTTTGCCTGCTTTAACCCTGTAAATAACTATTTCTTTTTCTTAGTTACTAAATCTTTAGTTAATTCATTGTAGCACTGGCTACAAGCTATGTCTCTGATGTAGGATCTAAGGTGGAATTGTCCTAGGGTAAGTGACTGGTCCTTTGGGATGAGGGGTAACCTGAATATTGTGATTTTTGGTGTAAGGGAACATCTGTCTCAAACGCAAGCTTGCCTAGGTGGCAAGATAAACCGGAATATCCAAGGGGACTGTCTGTGACTCCATGTTAAGGCTGTTATAGTACCTAAAGGGTTCACACTTCATGCTGGGTTGGTGAAATCTAATTATAGAACTCAAAACCACTTTGGGGTTTGTGCCCTGGTTTGTAATAATCTGCCCTGAGGTACTCAAGCTCTCCAGCCACTCCAGATAGCTTGGCAGCTACCATATACATATGTTGCTTTTCTTCATCAGATTGTCCATAAAGGAAAATGACATCCATATCAACTTCTGCTGCCTGCAGGGATGCTTAGCAGAATTTCACTCCTTTTCATTTGGAAGGATTCTGGTGGGTTTCGGAAGTCAGAGGATAGGCAATGAAAGCAATGTCCTCCAATGGCATTATATAAATTGTCAGCTTTGCACAGTCAGCATGGAGCACAACTAGCTAGAATCCAGTATTTTCTTCTAGTGAGAAAAATATAGTGAGTTGCGCTAGTTAATTTGCAGGTTATACCTTCCACAGTGAGATAAATATGCTTTTGTCCTCCTTACTACTCTATCAAGCTTAAAGATACTCTTGCTCTCTCTCTGCTCCTCTGTAGAGATTCTGGCTAGAACCTTGCTCTGACCTCTTCCTGCTACAGGTTTAAAGAAACAGTGCATATATTCTCACAGGTATGACCACCCATGTTGTCTTTGGGGGCTCTCTCTTTCCTCAGTGACAGACTACTCTGGTATCTGTCTGTCCTTTTCCTGATGTGCTTCTCCCTGGACTGGTAAGAGAATGCCTGGGCAGGGCCATCCACACTGGCTTTGCATTTGGGAAACAGGACAATGCAGGCTGATGTACCTGATGCTTCCAGTGGGTGTGTCAGGAGGGCTGAGAATCCAGCCCAGGAACCACTTTAGGAGGTGTATGGGACGTGAGAGAGAAGAGCAAACCTAAAAGCCAGAAGGCAGCCTGAGAAGGCATGGAGGTATGTGTAGTGGGGGAAAACTGATGCAGCTGTGCCGAGAGCAAGAAGTCAAAGATCTCAGTTGTTCAGCAAGAAGAGGCCTATGCCATGTGCAAGAGAGAAAGATAGCATCTGCCTGCAGCAGTGGGGCAAATGAAGAGGACTAGAAGGCTCCAAAATGAAGTACAGGCATAAGCAGGTAGGGATAAAGACTGTTATGCCAGGAAGGGAAGCAGAAGCTTTGGGGCTACCCGTGAACTTGTCAGCAGAGGCAGAACTTCTGGGGTCAGGTACCAGACTGGAACTAAGCAGGTCACTGCTGTGTAGACTGCCTGCATAAATGCCGGGCAGAAACCCCAGAAGAGGTGGATTTCCAGACATGCACTCACAAGAAACTCAGGGGAAAAGAAGAAATTAACTGACTTGCCCAATATCCTGGAGGAATTGGGACTGGAGCTACAATTCTAAATTGTAAACCAAATTAAAAAATAAAGAAAATAAGAAGGTGGGGATGGGATGGGGAGAGAGATGGAAAAGACTTATGCTTGCACCTCTAGGCCAAACCTTTCTCATTTAACGTATCTAAGATATGTATTTGGTTCTGTAAATTACCTGTATCATGGTGTAAAGGTGTTTTTAGGGGATCCAAACAGGAGTATGATCTCTAATAAACCTCTTGAAGCTAGCCAATCAGAACATAACATAGGGCAAAGGAGGAATCAAAATCATGTTTTAATTTCCCATAAATGGCTGCTTGCTCTTAAAAGGTCACTCTACTAGGAAATCTGACATGTTAGGTGTCTTCGCTGACTTCCATATAAAATTTTCACCATTTACAAGGTAAAACAATTTTTCCTACCAACACTGTGGCTCAACATAGTATCTGAAAATCAAGCTATGTTCTTTCCACCTCATAGCTCATCACTTACCATCAATGGTGATAAAGATTCTGAGATCAGGAATGAACTGGTAATTTTGTTGCCAGTGCATCAGGCAGGATAGAGTATATCTTGCTTTTTTTGCAACTTTATTGACTATTAATCTTTTCAGAATATAAAATTTCTCAGTAAACTAAACAGACAGTAGGAGTTACCACATGAGCTCAGTTTGGTTCATTTAGTCTAGTAACTTGCTTCTGGTAGCATCCCACACCTGGTGCTTCAGAGGAAGACTAAAATGTCCATAATGACTATAAATAATTGTGTAATGCTATCATTTAAGGGAGAGGGGGTGGGAAACCTTCAGTACCTTGCAGACCATCAGATTAATCCCCCAAGCTTGAAACTTGATTAGTCTTATAGCATTGTTTCAGCTAACACATCAACAATAGTTCTTTGGGCATGATCCAAAGCCTACTGAACTCAATGGAAACAGTTCTATTGATTTCAGTGGGTTTTGGATCAGGCCCTTAATATGGTCAAAGAATATATAAATACTGTATATCAGATGAGACTGGTGAACGTACACATGAAGCAGAATGGTCACTTTTATAGCCTCTTTCCTGTCTCTAACAGCATCTGAAGGTGACAGATAACTTTTAACCATTAGAGCCTCTTTTATATTCTTGGTTGCAAATCAGATTGTTTGAATTTCTGTTTAGATGCAGCAAGGTTTCTCATTTAACCTAAGCTGTTGTCCATACTGCATATCATTCTACTTGTTTGAGGCAATGGAAATAATAATTTTAATAAATGGAGATATCCTATCTCCTAGAACTGGAAGGGACCTTGAAAGGTCATTGAGTCCAGTCCAGTCCAGTCCCCTGCCTTTGCTAGCAGGACCAAGTACTGATTTTGCCCCCGATCCTTAAGTGGCCCCCTCAAGGATTGAACTCACAACCCTGGGCTTAGCAGGCCAATGCTCAAACCACTGAGCTATCCCTCCCCCCCCATAGTTTTTATTTTTCAAGACAACAAAATTTGCTTGGACACCTCAAAAACAACAACAACAACAACAACAACAACAGTAGACACCTGGTCTCACTGAGACTATCAGCAATTTGGGGCAGACCAAGCCCCACAGAACATACAATCAAGGTCAGCAAGCAAGGACCATGAACAAATGAACTAAGGGAATGAATTCAGAACAGTACTTTAGTACGTGCATAACTTGAAGCACCTACGTAAATCTCCTTGATTTCACTGGAATATAAAAACATGCTTAAAGTTAAGCATGGGCTCAAGTGGTGTCCTAAATAGAAGATGGACTTGCACAGATGTTTAAATTCTTTCCTGAATCAGGGCTATGTCAGGGAAGAGGAGAGAAAGCACAAGGATTAGACATAAGATCACATGTCTACTCCACAAGGTGTGTGCACATCTTCATGGTTCGGTTCCTGATAATTTCCTTAAACCCCAGTTACTTTCCTTCTCCTCCCACTCCCAACGCTTCCTCTTCCCTTTCAGTGCTCCTAGGTGAGATGGAAGAAGAGGAGTTTTAGGAGGGATTTGAAAGAAGCAAGGGAAGTGGTTCAGCTAACAGGCTTGGGGAGGGCATTCCATCTATAGGGGAACCATGGGAGAAAGCGCAGAGAAAGGAGTGGGTGAAGGGAACAATGGGGTTATTAAGGTTGGCATCACTGGTGGATTGGTGAGGATGTGATTGGGTTAGTTGTTAACAGGCACAGGACTGCATGTAATAAGGCAGTAATCTCTATTAAGGGCCCAGTCTTGCTGCCATTGAAATCAGTGAGCGTTTTACCACTGATTTCAATGGGAGCTGGACCAATTTCTTAGTGTCTCTGGAGCTATTTTAAAAATATCTAATAATGGTTGCAGTTGCACAGTGCACCTTGGGACAAATGCATATGGAAAGAGAGATTCCATCCCATCTCTTACAATGACTTTATGGGAAGCTTAAAAATAATTTTGTAATATCTTTTGCATGCCATGGCTTTTTCTAAGATTCTGTGGAATCATTTCTCTGTGTCAACAACAGATGGCGCCGAAGTTAAGCAAATGGATGAAAATAAAAAGCAAATTTATTACCCCTTCTAAGTTGTACTGCTGCCTACCCTGAATAGTTCTTGATGCATATTCATAAAGTAAAAAGTGTGTGTCCAGTGTATTGATCATCACTGGGATGAACGAGGCTTGTTTTAGTATTAACAAGTATTGCTTAATGGAAAGTCAAAGTCATATTATGCTGCTAATGCAACGTCAGAACATTTCTGACTAGGATGCTGTTAATGGTATGTCAATATTTCTTTCCATTTTAAACCCTTATCTGACCATGTGATGCTGAAGCTCAATTTCAAGTCAGTGCATTTTCAATTCATTTTTTCAAATAATTTGTACTAAAATATAAAAAATATAAGTTTATTGGCCTGGGATGCTTTAAAACTGTTTTAAAATGCCAAATAAGAATGGAGGTAAAGCCACAAAAGCTGCATGAAAGTGGTACTAACAACTTGATTTCAAACAACAAGAGCAATGAGATTACTCTTAATCTTTTAAAATCCAAACTGACACTAACTTCATCTCACATCTGATGAGATTTTTTTTTAACTTCCAAAGGGGGAAAGGATCGAGATGTCAACATAGAAATTTAGCTTCACCTTTGATATTCCTTGCCTGAGATGAAGAACAGGGTGAAGGGAAAACTGAAAGTCAGATTGTCTTCCCTTTAATGTAGTTTGTTTGATTGATCACTATGCTGAAAGCCTGCTTGATTTTCTTAGCTTAGCATGTTAGTTACAAATTGGTACTATATATATATATATATATATAAAGTTACCTTCACCTAAGGAAATCAATTTATATATATAAATTGTACCAATTTGTAACTAACATACTAATGCAATCAAGCAGGCTTTCAGCATAATATGTATATGCAGTGATATGTATAAAACACCATTTCAGATCAGAACACTGGCCCATCAAGTTCAGCATCCTGTGTGTGTTCATGTCCAGTACTTAATAATTAAGAGGAAAGTGAACACTATCCTACCCCCCAATGCACCTAGCTAATTATGCAGTACTGCAGCTGAGAGACTGAGATACTATGGAGATCAGGCACTGAGGGAGGACCTCTTTCAAAAGCCCATTGAAGTCAATGAAAAGACTCCCATTGACTTCAATGGGCTATGATCAGGCCCTCCGATATTATGGTGATGAAAATAGTGTAAATGCCGAGAGTGGACAGAAAAATTCCTTCTTGACCCTTCTGTGGATCAGTTTATGCCCTGAAGTCTGAGGGGATGGATTCTGCAGCATTACTCCTGAGTGAAGTCCCAGGCCAATGGGACTGCTTACAAGAGCTTCAGCATCACTCTCAAGATTTGATTGCCCTTATCGTAGCATGCATAACTACATATTTTCTTTTCAAGTTCGTATCTATACATATCATGTTTTGAATATGCTTTTAATCTTGCTGTAATATTAGAATCTTTGCTTTAAAAATGTGCATGACATGCTGCTAGACATATTTATAACAAGCAGCACATCCAGTTTCAATCACTTGTGAAGGAGCGGCTCTTCTTAATCTGTCAATCAGCCCATGCACAAAATGTACAGAGCATCAATTGCATTTTAGGTTATTTACTGTGACTTTTGTATCTGCCAATAAATCTAAAATCCAGGTCAAAGAATATGTAGCTCAAATAAATCCATAAATGTAGCAGAAAAGCTTCACTAACTACCTGAGATTGCCAAAAGCTGAGTTCATTCCTTATTGCGAAAAATATTGAGGTCCATAAATTATTTTTATCGCCTCCAGAGCAATGCAAACAGTTTCCTACAGATGCTGACGGTGATAGAATTTTTATTGAACATCAAAATATCACATTTGTACACCTCCGAATATAAGGTAAAAGTTTATACTTAGACATTAAGGCCCCAGTTCAGCAAAGCACTTAAGTACTTGCCTAAGGTTAAGCCCCTTAAGTGCTTTGCTGAACAGGGATGAACTGTTGAACTGCAGTGTAAAGGCTGGATCCTGATCCCATTAAAGTCAGTGGTAACATTTTCATTTCATTCAGATGGGATTGGGCCTTAAAACATTTCTGTTTATTGAATCCTTAAATAAATACAGAAAAAAACCGGACACATGTTTTGGGGCCTATGGAGTGAAAATAATATTAGCGCAGGAATTAAACCTTGTGTTTGACTAGATTTGACATTCCTTGCTTTGGTTTAGTCGCTCTTTGGTTAGGATTTAGTTGACACTTTCCTTAAAGAAATTAAAAACTATGTTGGGCATGTAAAGAATGTAAAAATAATGAATGGTGAACATTCTGCAGAGAACTTTGTAGAAAACACCACTGAATTAACTTGCAGTACATTTGTTAAACATGAGCAGCTCTAATAATGACATTTCATTTAACAATGCCCTTTGTCTTTTCAGTTCATCAGTTACCTATTTCAGTAATGAACTGCAGTCATACCATTCTGATTTTCTCCTAATGTAAAGGCTGAGATCACTTCACTTGCACTGAAGCATGATGCTATTATTCAGTTTGTGGCTTAGGAAAAAAGCTATAGAATATATCACAATTCTAATTGGCTAACAAATATTAAAGTCTATGATTGTTAAGGGCAGCCAATAATTCGGTTTAGTTTTTGATGGGAACAAGTAAAATTTTAAAAAATGGTTTGAAAATGCTCAGTATATATACTTTATGAGCAGTGTATTAAGTATTCATTGGGAAAAATGAGCCATGCATTAAATATTATTTTAATTCTTTATCAACAATCCATGCACATAGCTTAATAGCAGCATCTTTAGTTAGGGATAATAATCTCAACTGCAGAAGCAAAATTGAGTTACCTGCAATTTTGATAAAAGATTTTCCAAAGAACTACAGGAGGCCAGATTTTGTGGGTGATATCCCACATCGCACTATGTAAACGCAAGACAGATAAAAGAAATCATATGTCTGCTTGATATGATCCATAAGTCTTAAAAAAGGTAATGAAGCCTGTGTTCAAACTCATTTGTTGGCCCCTTTAAGGTTTCTTAAATTTAAAAAAATTCTCTGCATTGCCTTCTCAACTATGAAAGATACATTTTCACTTTCTATCCACCAGGATCCATTCAAAATATTTTCAGAGCTCACCAAAACATTTAATTAGCAAAGACTGATGTTCAGCACTTCATAATCTTTTCCCAACTGAACCAAATCTACACAATTTACAATAGATCTTTGGAAAACTGCTTTATACCAAGTGCTGCATCTATAGATCTCTCTCAATTACCCACAGTAAATTTAGGCATTGTACAAGAGCAAATTTTACAGTCCATGAAGAGATGAAGTGAAATCTAGATGAAATTCATTGTGACAGATTCTCAGTTAGTGCCCTGATGTGTCTGTATTACAGAAGATAGACATTCTATTAGCATGGAAGCTCCCATAATGGACTGTGAATCATTTCAGGTAATAGAGATGCCAAGTAGAATGACTGAAAAGCACTATTGAATTCCATTAGCGCTCTTTGTTTTTAAATCAGTCATTTCTTTGTGAATATCCAACTATATACTTCTTGACCCTATCTGAGAGTAGTAATTGTGAACTAATATTACAAAACATTAATCTGAGTTACTGTTCAATTAATGTTTCTGTTCAAGGGTTATTTTTATACTGCAAATGTGAAGGAGACTGTGGCTTGTATTACAAATATGTATTTTGTACTTGTGCTAGTGCAGAATGCCATTTTCAGTTACATTTGAGCATCTACTGTATTCAGTCTCATCTCATTAGGTATATAAAACCAAGGTATTGGATATTCTTTTTTGTAAAGTCATATAGCCAGGATAAAATAACTATAATTAACAAATCTATAAAGGTAAACATTTTAGAAAGGATGCCACAACTAGGCTTTTTTCATTTATATTCTTGGTTAATTATTAGCAAAATAAATAACTAACACCATATCCTGCTACCCAAACAGCCCCACCTTATCTATCAATCATGTATGATTTATCAGACTTAATAGTTGTTTGGATAATTAGTACAGGATTTAGGTTTATTCAGTGTGCTGAAACCTCAGGAATGCCTGCATAATTGCCATTTACCAGTAGATCAAGTTATGAATTATTCTTGTCCAGATAAACATGAAGGTTAGAACCTAAGCAGTACATATTTCTTCATCCATTGCCTTTAATACAATTATCAGTTTACATATCATGTCATACAAATGGTATTTCACTATGTCAGATATCCTCCAGTTTATTTATTTATGGGTAATTTAAAAACAAAAAACCCCTCTCCTCTTGTGTGTAAGTGCTTTGTACCTAGTTTAGAAGGAATAATAGAAGTAATATTGAATACACTGGCAACATGATTTGAATCTCCTCTGTATTCTCACATAAATCCTTTGGGATGACTTTAAAAAGAGTAGCCTCTACATCTTCTGTCTACAATCATCTACCTTTGAATCAGAATGAGCAATATTATCCTTATATACTTAGAGTATCTGTGTCTACAGCTTGAAAATGAGACTCTCCTTAATGTTGTAATGACAGGTGTAAGATTAACTTTGTTAGGTGTCTAGCCACTCATGCAAACTAAATTAAATTAATGGAACAAATTTCTCTCATAATTAAGATAAAAATTCATGTCAGCTGTAACCTTGCTGTACACTAATTATATACAAATGATTTATCATCTGTTTCGCCCAGAATATTAATCCTCACCTCATTGATAACTGCAGCCAGTGTTAAGAGATGAGAGTTGATTAACTATGACAGATTGGGCAACCACAGTACTAAGTGCCTGAACAACCAGTGAAACCAATAATATTCAAATAACACTTCTTATTTAAAAATGAATTCCCATGAAAACAGATGCATGTTTAATGAAGGATATGGTGATTATTTCAATAATGTCTGATATTGGAACAGTGGGCAGAGCTAATCAATAACAATTAACCACTTAGTCTGCTAAAGATATGGTTCTATAAAGCAGGTCACATACATATTAGTGGGACCCCAGTTCAAGACATTTTATGCATAATGTCTTCATGCTATATAGTTACTTATTTACTTTTCTGATTGCAGAAGGCTTTTGATTGCTTATGCATGCTAACAAGCCAAATAGTCTATTGTTGGCTTCTCCTGGCTGTAATAAAAATAAAAACAAAAACAAGGGATTGGTACTGTCCACAGTCCTTTGAATGGTCCATATGTAGAGTCCAAAGGTAATTATGACCAGGAAAGCAATATCTCTTTGTGAGAATGTTGCTTTACAGAAAAATTAGCTCAAGAGGCATCATTCTGTGAGACAGAAAACACTCTTTGATCTTCCATCATATGTCAAGGTTGCTTTTAATTACATGAAAATGATCAAAATTAACTTGTATAAGCCTTTAAGGAAAAGTGATTCAGTCTTTTTTTTTTTTTTTAAACTACCACTGTGTACTTTTGGGAAGATGGTTATAACGCGTTGTTTAATGAATAGTTTAAAGCATGTAACCTTCCAAGCATTTTGAAGCTTTGTACTTTTTGTTTTGTGTTAATGCTGTCACCCCCTGGACTCTTTTCATGCTTATTGCTCATAGAGACTCCCAGAATCCCCTTACTAGCAGTCAGAATGGAGAAAACTCAATTTCCTGTACCTAGGCATTAAGAAAGAATGATTAGCAAGAGGGCAGGCAGGGCGGGGATAATGCTGTTATAAGTGAATTATTTTCCTTGAAAGTTTGTGTGTCTGAAGCAGAATTATACCTACAGGAAAAGTAACAGCTAAAATTTGATTTCAAGCAATTCTGAACCTGAACCAGATTGTGAACCTCTTACTCACACTGGTGAGCAATGGGACTACTTGTGTGAGAATCAGCTCACCAATGTGGGTTCATAGACCAGTCTTCAGTGAATTTAGTGCTGGTGAAAGCAGAAGGAGACAAGTCATCTCAGCTATCTACATTACAGGTACAGAGCAGGCAGTGGCAATGCAAGCTTCCATATTCACCAACATACCCCATCTGGGACATAAAGGAACACTCTAGTTAAGAAGGTAGTTTGTGTTCCCTATCTATTCAGGGAATGGCTTCTGCTGAAATCACCAATTCTTCAAATGGTGGTGTTTCTTGTAATGTGGATATCCATTCCCTCTGATCTGCACTGAAATTCATTTCAGCTGGGCCACCAATACAAAGCAACCACTTACCAATCTGATGTTTGACCCACGAGTCTAGGAGGTAAATATTCTATTTCCCAGTAATAGTACCCTGAGCTATCTGATCCCACTGTCCTATTTACCTTGGCCTTCAAATCACAGAGTTAAACTCAAACTAAGAAAGAAATAGGATCTTCTAATTTCGTCCACATTTCTTGCAATTTCAGGGCTAACTGCCTCTGAATCTGTAAATGCAGATAATTAGAAGAATCATATGTATAAAGTATTAGAATATATGCAGAACAAGTCAAGTACTTGATAACCAATTTAATTTTGAGTCTAATATCAACTTTAAATAAGGAAAGAGGTAATAAGATTTATCAAAATCTTATTCCTGGGGGACACATATCTGCTATGAACCTAATCAGCCAGTGTATCACCACTGCTCTACACAAATGCTAATGAAAGAAAGTTTATATGGTAGAACAAAAATGGATCATAATCAGTGCAAGTCTGATGTTACACCTAGAAATTACCCTACATGTTTCTATCAAGATTCAGTGTGTCAAGCCTGCATGTGGCATTGTTCTTTGTCCCCATGAATAAAAAAATGAGAAAATGTGAGAAATCATAAATAGAACATCAAAAGGAAATCACAAAAACAGCCTCCCTGGTAAACAAGTTTTCTAATGGCCGTTTAGCACTCTTTATATGCAAAGCACTTTACAAAACCTTCACTTATTAGTCCTAACAACAGCCAGGAACTTGGTAAGATAGGCCTTCTTTGTACTGGTGTTTTTAGCCACTGGTGTAGTTGCACCAGTGCAAACACCCAGCGTAGAGGTGGTGCACCAGTCCAACATGTGCATCTTAAGTGGTACAAGTCACAGTTTACACCAGTGCAGCATGTCCGCCCTAGGGGTCTGCATGGGTAGAGATAAGTTGGTGTAGCTACTCTGAGGGCTAAAATGCCCCATTGTAGACAAGTCCTTAGCATTGCTCCTTTTAAATAAGGAAATTCAGACACAGCAATAGTTAAATGCCTTTCTAAAGCACATAGGAGTCATTGGGGCCATTTCAGCTCAGGTTTCCCCAATGTGGAAAGTGAAAGCTTACCTTTATTTTGAAGAAGGACCAGGGAGCCAAAGTATGTAAGGAACATTAATCAGAGAGAAGGCATGTGATAATTCATCACACCACCTCTCCCAGCATAAACCCAGTGGGATGTCTGGCAGCAGTACCATCTCGATCCAGCCCCCTCTTGGGGAGAATTCCCTCTGGGGCACAACTGATGCAGAGAGCTGTACATTATATGTGACTGCACCATTTTGACTGAATTTGTCCCAAAGTGAAACAGGGGCTTAGAACTCAGCAGTTCCTGGCTCCACTAGACCTATGCCCATTAGGCCTGATTCTCATCTCACTCATATCAATCTAACACAGGTGAAAATGCATTGACTTCAATGGAGTTACTCCAGGTTTATTCTGGTATAAGCAAGAAGGAGAAGCAGATACCAAATATGGTACTGCTCCAGTCCTGTATCTACCACCCCATTGCACAGTTAATACTTATTACCTCGAGCATCTACCTCTACATCCTCTCAGAATAAGAAATGAGATTACACATCCTCCTGCAAACCCTCTAACGGTGACAATTCCATGAGTCAGACAGTGCAAACGTCCCAATTATTTCAGAGGGGAATAAGTTGAGCCCTGCTTTTGCTATTTACAATTATTACTGAGGAGCATCAGCTAAACAACCATTTTCCTGCAGCCCTCTTTAAAAGAAGAAATGAGCCCAATATGCTGCTAACCTAATGAGGACTGTGTGACAGAGTCATAGATACATTTTCTCACTAGCCTAATGAGGAAAGTGACAGACAGTGAAACAGTTCACACTTGAGTAATTTTCTAGTCATGAGCAACCACAGTGCTCATAGTAGCAGAAGCCAGAGAAGGAGCGAAGAGATATACAATAAATATACACTGGCTCCACTGGCCAGAATAAGTTATCACTAGAATAGAGGTCTTGGGGCAAACTCCCCTAGGAAATTTAAACAAAAAGAGTCAATTTAAGGCATCTCTAGCAGTGCATTCAATTAAAATTAAATTTTTAAAAAAGAGGATCAGCTGCCATGCTGCTAGGCCACCTGCCCAAAGGAAAAAAAAATTAGAGATGCAATGACCCTGCACTACCAGTGTCTGCAAGCTGCTCACAAATAGCTGAATAATATCTGCTTTTCACAAATGTCCATGGCCTTTTAGTCCTAGGAAAGAAAGGAACTAGTATCAAGTAACTCATTATCCATATTGACAGCAAGTGTTCACCATGAAAAATGCTTTCCCTCTTACTTTTTTAATACACTGGCACCCTCCTACAGTGAAGTCATTATTTTCACAGAAAAATATCACTATGAGCCAAGTTTCATCCATTGGCATGGATTCCACTGGGCCTACAAGATCCATTTGGGGAATGGTGCCACGAGGAGCTGCCCTTGGGGGTAGCCTGGTAATGCCAATCACTGTGGGCAGACTCCACCCCCACACTTTCAGCTGCCAAGGCACTCAGGGTGCTGGGGATGTTAGGAGACAAAGTCCAAGTCTAGGGTGTGGGGGCTTTTCCCAGCTGAATGACAGTCAGGGAAACCAATTGGGCTGAGTGTCCCAGAGATGTTCCATCCAACAGCTTGGAAATGGAGCCGTCAGCCATGGGGAGGAGATGCGGGAGAGAGAGATTGAGTACAACCCCCCCTGCCTCCTACGCCAAGAGCTTGTTGTTTTTACCAATGAGCCCAGCCTGCAGACAGATGCTTGGGAAAATCAGGAGCTCATTTGCATCCAAAGCCTCTCTTGTGAACTGGTCTAGTTCTCTCCAGGATTGCATCACGGTAAAGGGCTGCCAGGTAAAGGAGAAGGATTACACAGCAGCAACGTTCCCCTTCTAGGAACTTTGCACCTTCCTGGTTCCAGGCTGCTCTGGGAGCTGAAATGACCCTCAGTGTAACTTAAGCTGGACAGCCCAGTTATGACTGCCTCCCTTGTCTGCCCTATGGGTGCTGGTGGCACAGAGAATGTCTGTAGCTATGCACTTGCCTCCTTCCTGGCCTCAGCCTCACCTCTGGCATGCCACCTGCATCAGAGTTTTTGGGGTGTGGGTGCTCCAAGTACAGTGGCTGTAGCATGGGTTAAAACACCACCCAAGTACCATAGTAGAGAGAGAAAAGTGCTGTTGTGTTACTAACGGCACCCCCTGCAAGAGTAGGCTATAGCTTCCTGATAGACAATGTGTCACATTCTACTTCACTGAGGGCACGTCTTCACTACCCGCCGAATCGGCGGGTAGCAATCGATCTATTGGGGATTGACTTATCGCGTCTAGTGAAGACGCAATAAAATCGATCCCCGATGGCTCTTCCGTCGACTCCGGAAATCCACCGCGGCAAGAGGCGGAAGCGGAGTCGACGGCGGCGCGGCAGCGGTCGACTCGCTGCCGTCCTCACAGCCAGGTAAGTCGACCTAAAATACGCAACTTCAGCTACACTATTCACGTAGCTGAAGTTGCGTATCTTAGGTCGACCCCGCCCCGTAGTGTAGACCTAGCCTAAATATGTAGCAGCCTTCCTTGTCAACTCTCTTGTCAAACATTGAACAATTAAACCTCTCAGCCCTATTATTATCATCCCTATTTTACAGATAAGGAAGCTGAGATAGAAAATTAAATGATTTATCAAAGGCCATAAATGAAGTTAGGAAAACAGCCAGAAACAGAACTCAGGAAGTCCTGGCTTCTGGTCCTACATTCAGGCTACTAGAGCCCAACGTATTTATCCATTTATCATATTTATATGCTGTGAACAGGTTCCTTTGTATCCACCATTTTTCCTCCTTAACGACTGTGGGTGAAAATATCTCTTTGGCTTAGTTTATGAGATATTTGGTTTACGAGGGAAGTAGTTTGATCCGGCTATGAGTCAGAAGACTTCTGTTCTAGTCTCATTTCTGCCACTGACTCACTGTATGATATTGAGCAAATCATTGGAACTCTCTGTCCCTTATTGTCCCCATCAGTAGAATGGAGACGATCATTCTTACTCGCCTCCGCATAACCCTTCTGCCAGGTGCTGATGGCAGCAAAAAGGGCAGGGTTCAATTTTCTAGGGGGTTCTTTAAAGATTTAACTAATGCCGACTCAAGCCCCCACCCAGAAGCCTGGGGAACTGTATACACCACCTTGATGGGCAATACTTCCCCACTTGCAAGCAATGAGTAAAAAAATAAGAGAACTTTATTTGGAGGGAAGATGGGAGGGGGACACAACAGAATGAAATTGAGAAAACTAGCAATTAATAAATCTACAATTTCTATGAGGTAAAACTCCTCCCCTCGCCCCACCAGGTGACTTAACCCTAGTCCAACCTCAGTTCTCCTGGCAATTGTGAGTGGCTCATGCATTCCAGCCATTTGCCTTCTCCCCAGATTCTGACTCACAGTTAGCTATCTGGGGTTGGAGAAGGCCCAGGATGCCTGAGCTGCTCTGGGGGCTGTACCACCTGATCCAGGTGGGGTGATTTCAGCTTTAATTACTGGGAAAGGAGGCCTGCACCAAGGTTCCTCAGATAGGCAGCCGCTCTTGCTGTGGCTTAAAGGTGAATTGCAGAGTAAAATGAAAATAGAATTAAAAACTAGATTTCTGTTCTGAGTGTCCCCACAAAACAGGCTCTGGAGGACATTTGCCACAGAAATATGTTTTAACTAACTTTTAAAAAAGAGTCCCCCACTTCCCTCTCTGAAGTTCTCTTGGTGCTTCCTACCTGACTGCAGACATCCCAGAATATGCCACCACAAATACCAGCGTCTCATTGTAACCTATGCCATCCATGGCATTTTTAATATCATAGGCCTTGACTGCACACTCAAGTTATACTGATTTAAGGCAAATCGATTTAAATTTATCAACACAAATTAAACTGCTATAAGCCAGGTATAAACGGATATAAGAGTGTCCACACAGGAGCATGCTCTTGTTTAAATACATTGGTTTTTAAACTGAGTTGAGTAAAACCAGTGCAACTTTTGTGTGTAGATTGAGCAACAGAATCAGTCTGAAATATGTTCAGCAAACCAGGAAGTGTCAAGAGGATTTCAAAGAGGGGAAAAGAAAAAAAGGGTACTAAAAAAGTTAGTGGTTTACTCATTGTTCATCTTTGCTTTGCAATTCACCTTAACTAATCCTGTGTGTGAGCTACAATGCCTGGGACTGTAAATATGTGCAAAATACATAAACCTAAGAAATGGAGAAAAAACTCTCCACTGTCTAATAAAGTTTGTTCTTTTACTTGTTAAAAGAACAAACAGGCTAAATCAATAAATATGCTCTACATCTTTTTGTGTTCGTGCTATAATTAATGTAAGATCCTTTAAAACTCCTATCGATACATACACTTGTCACAGGGTGTGATGGGGCATGGGCCCCACACAAGTGTAAAAAGGGTTAACCGCAGCAGGGGGCAGTCAAGGTGAGTCCTCCAAGTGACCTAGAGAGGTTGCCTGAGGCGCAGCTAATAGGAGAGAGGCTGCAAGAAGCAGCCAATCAGGGCCCAGCAGGCTCACATAAAAGGAGCTGCAGGGCAGCACAGGGTCAGTTGTTGATTGGAGACTGTGTTTCTAGCAGGCTGAGAGTCTTGTGACACCTTAGAGCAATTGTTCACAGGGATAGGGGAAGCAAGAGGGAGCTCATGGCTGGCTGCTGGGATTGGGTAGTTGCATGCCTTGAAAAAGGTGCTGGGGCCATAGGGAAGTGGCCTAGGAAGATATAGCAGCATTGGGAGAAGTTAAAGAGTTGCAGCAAGAGGTTGCTAACTGTAGGGTCCCTGGGTTGGGACCTGGAGTAGTGGGCAGGCCCAGGTCCCATGCACCACTGGGGAAGTGGCAAGATTATTGGACTGAGATGCTAACCTCCCAGAAGGGGGGAACACAGATGATGACACAGCCTGAGGGTTGAGTCATGAAGAGGGTGCGGCAGTTCCTGAGGTGGCAGGCAGATGTAGAGATGGAGTGATGGTGTGCAAGCTGCAGACAGGGGGTGTTGGCTTGAGCTAATCCTCAGAGTAACCAGGAGGCGGAACCAGTCCAGTGGTGAGTGATGTGCCCTGTGACACAAGCACATATTTAATATATGACAGAGCTACATCTTTTAGAGTTTTCTTTTGCTTTATTCAAATTAGTAATCATTTAGATCGTCTTTGAAAGACTTTCCTCCCTTGCTCCCAATGCATGCTTAACCTAATTAACTATAAATGAGAAAAAATGCTATTCACATAAAAAGAAAATGTTAACCTATAAATTATCCAGCTCTCCCTATTGAGGCTGGCAACGCCTCTCCTAGAAAAGCTCCAATGTTGGTGCAGTGTTCTTGGCTTGCCCTCCGGTTGGTGCCCCCAAAATAATTTGAGACAGCATGTTTTTCTGCCACTTTGGCCATCTGACAACATTTGCTGACAGTGGGTTGTCTCCAGCATTTTCAAGATTACACACAGGAGGATTTCCAAGATGATTTTGGAGGGTGAAAATCACTCTTTACATTTCAAAAAACATTTGCAGAAAACTAGTGGTCATGTATGGAAATATGAATTCTTTATTCCCATTAATGTCCTCAGCTGCTCAGTGTGTCTTTCTGCTGCTCTCCTCTCCAAGCCTTCTTCTCAGTCACCCCCGATCTCTAGGACATGTTCGGTCCCCCAGAGCCTGATCAAAAGCCCATTAAAGTCAATAGGTGTCTTTCCATTGACCTCAAAGGGATCAGGCCTCCCCTGAGCCATGCATCCACCACCTTTCAAGTTCCTCCTTAAAATATGCTTCTTCCAAAAGGCCTTTCTCCTCCACTCCAGGTACATCTACACTGCAGCTGGGAGTTGAAATTCTCAGCTCTGGTAAACGTACATAGTCTAACTGTGTATGAACTAGCCCACTAAAACTAGTGTGGCCATGGAGGCATGGGCGCTGACTCAGGTTAGCCACCTGAATACTTACCTAGGATCTCAGATTAGATAATTGAAACCTTTGATGTGTACAGCCAGATAGGATTCCCCTGGCTTTTCTCTTCCTGTTATTTTTTTTCCTGAAGAACTCACAATCCTTCATTTTCATTCACTTCAGATTGGTGATAGGTGACCCACTGTGAACAAGACAATACTCAATTTACATGTAAACAGATAGAGGAATAAACATCTCTTGTCTGACAGAAAACCTGTTTTTTCACCTTTGCGGGTGATGAACCCCCCAGACACAGACTTGAAGAACATATTTTGAACAATATGTACATAACTCCTTACATTGTATCTATGCATACATTTCACAATGATATTGATGACCAGGGTGACGCCAGCTTTCATTGGAGACCTCACATGACCATTCTTTGGTGAACTAGAGTGTACGTGCCAGATTCAGGAGATTCCTTTAACCCCTCTTCACTCTCTTGCCAGTTAGCATTAAGAGGCTCTTGCATAACAGAGCATTAACAGAGTTGTTCCTTTAGCTGATTGTTAAGGAACTAGGCTTTTTGCTGTTGTTGGTCTGCTGACAAAAGTCTGTCTGTCTGCAACCACGATTCATTAATTGCTCTCTCTATCTAAATAATTTGTTTCAGACATTTTATTATGTACAGAATATTACAACTAGACTTTTGACCCTGTATGAAATGAAAAATATCCACGCACGGGTGGAAAGGAGAAAGAATGTAGAAATGATGAATACACAGAGAAGGGCAGACAAAAAAGCCACAACAGTATTGAGGTCCTGTAGCTCCACCAGGCAAAAGAGAACCCATTATCCTGCAATGTTTAAGTACCATTACTCATGTAATACTAGTTACTGATACAATAAACTAGAGAAAAACCATCATCAATCTTCTTCCCGCACCCCAACCCTTGACTCTTCCAGCATCTTGATGGTGCATGGTCATGAGTTGAAGTGAGATGTACCCTCTACCTGTGAGCAGAGATCCTCACACTAAAACACACAACAACATAAATTGTTTGTATTATGGGGCTGTAGTACAAACAGAGAGAAAAATGCAGAAAAAGTATCGGTATGTCTCTTTAACCTTCTAGACTGTAAAACCCTCATAACATGGACTTTCTCATTTTGTGTGCATTACATAGTTCAGGGCACATTGCTGGCAGTAAACTAATTAATAATAAATAACTATCTTCCATTGAAACCTGCTAGGCTCTCATGGTGAGAGGTGTCTTTTAAAGCTGCGGGGGAAGGGAGGAAATTACTATAACCTTATAGTATTGGTAGTCTCCTTATTTTGTTGTGCTAGTGTTGCTCAAAGGATGATTCATGGCCTTATATCCTCAGCAGAAAATACAAAAGACATTCTAAGAATTATCATTCCGGTTTTTAAACTAATTTGCTTGGGCCAGTTATGCGCCCTGTTTTTGTTCCATCGACTTTCAAAAGAGTATAACAGGAGTAGAATGACTTGTGGATGGGCCCTCAAGGAAAACTCCCTTTCCCCACATATGACTTCTCTCACTTTCCCCATACGCCATGTCTTCTATTCCCATTGATTCTGCTGCAGTAGCCAGTCCCTCTCTTCCATATCCCCACAGAGAAACTGCAGCTAAAAACGTTCCCCAATACCACTCTCAGTTACTGTTAGCCAGTGCCAAAATCACCCACAGCCACATGGGGCCAAAATTATCCTGCTTCCAGACAGTCACATAGTATAGCCATTTGCCTCCACCCCTGCAGGAGGCAAGCTGGTGGGGATACCTTTGTTCGAGAGGTCTGCTGCTTGCCAGGAGCTAGGATACACGATGTGACGGAGAGACTGCCGAGACTCATCAAGCCCTCGGATCGCTACCCCTTCCTGCTTCTCCACGTGGGCACCAATGATACTGCCAAGAATGACCTTGAGTGGATCACTGCAGACTACGTGGCTCTGGGAAGAAGGATAAAAGAGTTTGAGACGCAAGTGGTGTTCTCGTCCATCCTCCCTGTGCAAGGAAAAGGCCTGGGTAGAGACCGTCGAATCGTGGAAGTCAACGAATGGCTACGCAGGTGGTGTCGGAGAGAAGGCTTTGGATTCTTCGACCATGGGATGGTGTTCCAAGAAGGAGGAGTGCTGGGCAGGGACGGGCTCCACCTAATGAAGAGAGGGAAGAGCATCTTCGCCAGCAGGCTGGCTAACCTAGTGAGGAGGGCTTTAAACTAGGTTCACCGGGGGAAGGAGACCAAAGCCCTGAGGTAAGTGGGGAAATGGGATCCTGGGAGGAAGCACAAGCAGGAGAGCGCAAGAGGGGAGGACTCCTGTCTCATACTGAGAAAGAGGGATGATCAGTGAGTCATCTTAAGTGCCTATACACAAATGCAAGAAGCCTGGGAAACAAGCAGGGAGAACTGGAAGTCCTGGCACAGTCAGGGAACTATGATGCGATTGGAATAACAGAGACTTGGTGGGATAACTCACATGACTGGTGAGTACTATCATGGATGGATATAAACTGTTCAGGAAGGACAGGCAGGGCAGAAAAGGTGGGGGAGTTGCGTTGTATGTAAGAGAGGAGTATGACTGCTCAGAGCTCCGGTATGAAACTGCAGAAAAACCTGAGTGTCTCTGGATAAAGTTGAGAAATGTGAGCAACAAGGGTGATGTCGTGGTCGGAGTCTGCTATAGACCACCAGACCAGGGGGATGAGGTGGACGAGGCTTTCTTCTGGCAACTAGCAGAAGTTGCTAGATCGCAGGCCCTGGTTCTCATGGGAGACTTTAATCACCCTGATATCTGCTGGGAGAGCAATACAGCGGTGCACAGACAATCCAGGAAGTTTTTGGAAAGTGTAGGGGACAATTTCCTGGTGCAAGTGCTGGAGGAACCAACTAGGGGCAGAGCTTTTCTTGACCTGCTGCTCACAAACAGGGAAGAATTAGTAGGGGAAGCAAAAGTGGATGGGAACCTGGGAGGCAGTGACCATGAGATGGTCGAGTTCAGGATCCTGACACAAGGAAGAAAGGAGAGCAGCAGAATACGGACCCTGGACTTCAGAAAAGCAGACTTTGACTCCCTCAGGGAACAGATGGGCAGGATCCCCTGGGAGAATAACATGAAGGGCAAAGGGGTCCAGGAGAGCTGGCTGTATTTTAAAGAATCCTTATTGCGGTTGCAGGAACAAACCATCCCGATGTGTAGAAAGAATAGTAAATATGGCAGGCGACCAGCTTGGCTAAACAGTGAAATCCTTGCTGATCTTAAACGCAAAAAAGAAGCTTACAAGAAGTGGAAGATTGGACAAATGACCAGGGAGGAGTATAAAAATATTGCTCAGGCATGCAGGAGTGAAATCAGGAAGGCCAAATCACACTTGGAGTTGCAGCTAGCAAGAGATGTTAAGAGTAACAAGAAGGGTTTCTTCAGGTATGTTAGCAACAAGAAGAAAGTCAAGGAAAGTGTGGGCCCCTTACTGAATGAGGGAGGCAACCTAGTGACAGAGGATGTGGAAAAAGCTAATGTACTCAATGATTTTTTTGCCTCTGTCTTCACAAACAAGGTCAGCTCCCAGACTGCTGCAGTGGGCAGCACAATATGGGGAGAAGGTGACCAGCCCTCTGTGGAGAAAGAAGTGGTTCGGGACTATTTAGAAAAACTGGACGTGCACAAGTCCATGGGGCCGGATGCGCTGCATCCGAGGGTGCTAAAGGAGTTGGCGGATGAGATTGCAGAGCCATTAGCCATTATTTTTGAAAACTCATGGCGATCGGGGGAGGTCCCGGATGACTGGAAAAAGGCTAATGTAGTGCCCATCTTTAAAAAAGGGAAGAAGGAGGATCCGGGGAACTACAGGCCAGTCAGCCTCACCTCAGTCCCTGGAAAAATCATGGAGCAGGTCCTCAAGGAATCAATTATGAAACACTTAGAGGAGAGGAAAGTGATCAGGAACAGTCAGCATGGATTCACCAAGGGGAAGTCGTGCCTGACTAACCTAATTGCCTTCTGGCTCTGTGGATGAGGGGAAACCACTTAGGACGGAAGAATCCCATGCACTGCTACAGACTAGGGACCGAATGGCTAGGTAGCAGTTCTGCAGAAAAGGACCTAGGGGTCACAGTGGACGAGAAGCTGGATATGAGTCAACAGTGTGCTTTTGTTGCCAAGAAGGCTAACGGCATTTTGGGCTGTATAAGTAGGGGCATTGCCAGCAGATCGAGGGACGTGATCGTTCCCCTTTATTCGACATTGGTGAGGCCTCATCTGGAGTACTGTGTCCAGTTTTGGGCCCCACACTACAAGAAGGATGTGGAAAAATTGGAAAGAGTCCAGCGGAGGGCAACAAAAATGATTAGGGGTCTGGAGCGCATGACTTATGAGGAGAGGCTGAGGGAACTGGGATTGTTTAGTCTCCAGAAGAGAAGAATGAGGGGGGATTTGATAGCAGCCTTCAAGTACCTGAAGGGGGGTTCCAAAGAGGATGGAACTCGGCTGTTCTCAATGGTGGCAGATGACAGAACAAGGAGCAATGGTCTCAAGTTGCAGTGGGGGAGGTCTAGGTTGGATATTAGGAAACACTATTTCACTAGGAGGGTGGTGAAGCACTGGAATGCGTTACCTAGGGAGGTGGTGGAGTCTCCTTCCTTGGAGGTTTTTAAGGCCCGGCTTGACAAAGCCCTGGCTGGGATGATTTAGTTGGGAATTGGTCCTGCTTTGAGCAGGGGGTTGGACTAGATGACCTCCTGAGGTCCCTTCCAACCCTGATATTCTATGATTCTATGATTCAATGGTTCACAGAGATGTAACTGCTAGGAACGTAGACCTATATCCTCAAAGGTATTTAGGCACATAACTCTAACTTAATTGCTTTCCATGAGACACTTAAATGTCGTTTGAGGGTCTGGGCCTAAGGGAATGTCTACACTTAAACCGTGTCACTGTAGCGCTTCAGTGTAGATACTACCTACGCTGACAGGAGGGGTTCTCCCATTGGCATAGGTAACCCACCTCACTCTTATTTGGATCAGTTCTATGGGCTTAGTAGGAATAAAAAGTAGTTAACGCTTATTTTTGTCAGCATGTATCTGAATACACAGAGGGAGGAGATCTGCTGAGTATGTAGATTCCATGTTTATGAAGTCACTTTATCGAGCAGAATTTCACTGTAATTAGTTTTTACAACACCCCATGTTACTAATGGGGTAACTGAGACACAGAAAAAGCAAAACAACTTTCCAGGGCTTTGCAAAAAAAAAAAAAAAAAAAAGGCAGAGTCAGGATGAGCACTCAGGAGTTCCTGGCTACAAGTCCATGCTGAGTTTAGTAGATCAAAACTTTTCTCCTTTAAAATCACTGAACTGTGCAAAAGGCATCCTCTCCAAAGCCAGAACTTTTAGGCTGAGCTGTGTCACAGCTGCACAATTTAGTTTTAATTAATCAGTTCCGAGTCTCATTAGCGGAACACAGCAAGAGAAAAATATTTGAAAGAAAATGAACTTTTGTCAGAAAAGAGCATATTATTTGTGAGACTAAAACCTTGCTTCAATTTACAATTAATAGGATTAATAGGATTCAGTAACCACCAGTAGAAAATGTCAGAAAAGCTATTAGTGGACACTTAGGTCACGTTGTAACTTAACATATTTTGTTTCAAAGCTTTAGATCCAAGAAAAACACCCACTGTTCTCTGTGGTCCCAACTATATCTTAGCTTCAGAACAAAAATGTGAAAGGCCCAAATATTAAGCAAGGATAAATGTAGATACTTAAGCAAATGTCATGTTACAGATTTACCTGCCAACAAGCTGCCAGCAGGGTTCAGGTCAGAGGTTAATGAAAGACATCCAAAGGTCATTCAGTGATTATGTGAGAGCATGAGTTTAATAGGGCATCAGGACGACAGATACTGACAGAAGATTTATACCAGAGGTGATGACATTGCTACGAATACTGCTGATAAAAAGAGCCCCAATATAGGACTGAACAGAATGATGAATGGGGCACATGTCGACTCACACTTCTCATTATAAGCTCTTTCACTCTTGGTGGCACTTAGCATCATTTATTTACTGTGGCTTGAAGGTGCAAGGCAGTAGCACGGTATATCTAGTGCTTTTAAATGTAGGCTTGCCATATAAAAATGAAAGAGATGAGATTAGACCTTTGAATAATTGCCCAGCTTTCCAGCAGAGATTATATTCACTAGTGCTAACATTATTTTTTCCCTAATGTTCTCTGTGTGAACAGCTCAAGTGAATGAATTTTCTAAGGCAGAAGGTCAAAGGAAAATAACTGATAAGCATTGCGCTTGGTATAGAATATCGCTTTACAATATTCTCTCCTTCTCATTTGTCAGATAGGGAATAAGAGATAATATAATAAAAGTATATAAACATATTTTTTGTCACGCCACATTTAGTTTTACTTGTCCCAAGCACTATTTTTCTTTGTGGATATTAGTAGGGGAAGGATCAAAGAAGTCAGCCAAAAATGTCTAATAATAATAAAAAAAACCCTCAGAACCAAATGCAAGGAAAACTGAGACCTGATGAATAACTGGCACTGCACCAAAAAACACCTTTTCAGCCTGTTATATATTTATCAAACCACTGGAGTGTGAATTCTATGAATAAGTCTTATCATCTTTCAAGCAGCAGGCACAATAAAAATTAGAACTACAGAAAATTGTGGGTATTACAAAAGGTTAGTTCTACCCATTCATACCTATCTGTAGATGGGAATGTCACAAAGGAAAGTCTCATCTGTCTTTCTGCCTGGGTTCTCAACCAGTGATGGAGCAGTGTTGGATGATGTCACCTTTAATGTTTAGCTGCACACACAACAAATGAAACGGCTTGACCAAGAGAGATTGTAAAAGGCATATGCAATTTTAAAGGATGGAGAGGTGGATCATTCAAAGCATGAATTCCCCAAAATAGTTAAACTATCGTTTAACTATTTGATACTATTATTATCTAATTTTAAAATCTAACATCTCTGTATTTCAGTCACCATAGTATCTGAGCACATTACAAGTATTAGAAAAACTAAATATAGCAAAAATTTATTAGTGTAATTATTATTATTATTTATTAGGGACCATTTGGTGAGCCCCTGACTCCTGTTGGTGAGCATTGGCTTCACTGGGACTACTCATGTAAGTAACTGCTCACTAAAGTGACTAAGGGTTCACAATCTGGTCCCATAGAAATAGTAGTAGCAATTAGAGATCCCCATAGGCCCTATATACACACACACATGCAACAAAAATATGGTCCCTGCCCCGAAAAGCGCACGCATCACCTTTCTGAGCTGAAGAACTGTGGTTTCTAAAGTTGTACATAAGACACCATTTAAAATGTAAAGGATTTGTTCACTATAGCATTATATAATTCCAAACCAATCTCTTTTCCAAGCTGAACACTCCCAGTCTTTTTAATCTCTCCTCATATGGAAGCTGTTCCATATCCTTAATCATTTGTGTTGCCCTTCTCTGTACATTTTCCAATTCTAATATATCTTTTTTGAGATGGGGCAACTAGAATTGCATGCAGTACTCAAGGTGTGGAGATATCATTGATTTATATAGAGGCAATATGTTATTTTCTGTCTTATTATCTATCCCATTCCTAATGGTTCCTAACATTTTGTTAGCTTTGACTGTTGATGCACATTGAGCAGATGTTTTCAGAGAATTATCCACAATGACTCCAACATCTGTTTCTTGAGTGGTAATCGCTAATTTAAATCCCATCATTTTGTATGTATAGTTGGGATTATGTTTTCCAATGTGCATTACTTCGCATTTATGAGCACTGAATTTCATCTGCCATTTTGTTGCCCAGTTTTGGGAGACCCCTTTGTAACTCTTCGGAGTCTGCTTTGGACTTAACTATCTTGAGTAATTTTGTATCATCTGCAAACTTTGCCACCTCACTGTTTACCCCTTTTCCCAGATCATCAGGAACAGTCCTGTACAAGTTTTCCAACATATTTCTACCAATAAACTTCAAGCCTGACATGCAGTAATTTAGTACTGAGTCTCTGATATCACACATAGTGGGGTGGCTTACTGATTTGGATATATGTCCATCACGGAGCAGTATAAAACTACAGGTTATATGTTTATTTTGAGCCAGAGCCAGCATTTGAATGGAGGACTTTAAAAATGAAAGGTTGGTGTTTGAGCATGCTTAGTCACCAGTGAGACACTTTCATTCAGAGTGTTTTATTATACACAAAAGTCAAATGAACACAACACATTTTATTTGGTTGATGGAAGACACGGTCCTGAGCACAGGTAGTTACCAAAGCAGACAAGAAAATCTCAGTAAAGCATTTGAAGCTCATATCCTCCAAATGAATAAGAATGAGATTTCTTATTTAGGAATAAATTAAATAGAACACAAATCAGATTTCTTATTTATATGCAGTGAAAGAGAAAGCCAGGAGCAATGGCAGTATTGCTGAAGCATAAGATCATAAGAATGGCCATACTAGGTCAGAGCAATGGTCCATCTAGCCCAGTATCCTGTCTTCTGACAGTGGCCAATGCCAGATGCTTCAGAGGGAATGAACAGAACAAGGCAATTATCAAATGATCCATCTCCTGTCATCCAGTCCCAGCTTCTGGCAGTCACAGTCTTAGCAATCTTGGCTAATAGCCATTGATGGACCTACCCTACATGAACTTATCTAATTCTTTTTTGAATCCAGTTATACTTTTGGTCTTCACAACATCACCTGGCAATGAGTTCCACAGGTTGTGCATTGTGTGAAGCAGCACAAGGACACTAATAAAATATGATTCACTCACCAATGTTCTAATATTCCCACTGGAGATCAAGTCTGAAGGTGTTTGATGGAGGATCAAGTTGATTGTCAAGATTAGACCACTATTTCTGAGACTGCAAATAATCATTGAGGTTCTAGACAAAGCATCACTCAGTTTACCCCATATGCAGTGTTTCCCTAACAGTGGGTCCCGACCCACCAGTGGGTTGTGGGAAGGCTCCAGATGGGTCACCACATCCAAGGCTGGATTAACCCACCACCGGGCCCCAGCCTAGGCAAACATACATTTCTTTTGGCACAGTATGGACGGGAGGCCTAGAGGAGGGGGTTGAAGAGCAAGCCCACCCTGCACTTAGCCTGCAGCAGCAGTTTCTGTCCCACAGGGCTGGGCCTGGCTCCCTGCTCTGGGTGTTGCGACTTGGTGCATGGGATTTCAGTGTCACTCAGGTTTGGCCCGGCTGCCCAAGTGACACTGTGATCCCATGCACTAGGTCACAATGCCTGGAGCAGGAAGCTGGGCCCAGACTCGCAGGACAGGAGCTGCCACTGAGGGGTGAGAGTGGGGTGGGATTGCTCTCCAACCCTCAGCCCTGGAGCCTCCCCTCTGCACCAGCCTGGGATTAGAATTGCGGTGCCAGGGCAGAGGGTGCATATATGTAATGGTGTGTGTGTGGGGGGAGAGATTTGCAAAAAAAGACAAAATGCAGTTTTGGTGGGTCATCGTAGTAAAATGTTTGGGAACCACTAAATTATAACAGGTTTCAGTTTTCAACAGAAAGCAACAAAATGCCATAAAACTTTTTGACCATACACAATTGGAATCCCATTTAGTAGCATGAAACATTATCTTTGCTCCACTGCACATTGAATGGCAGCAAGATTGTGCTAAGCATTGGGGAATTTCCATTGAGAAATTGTATGAGAAGGTTACCTTGAAACAGATTGGCGCTACACACTCCAGAAATGCATCTTGTTTCTACCATGCGCAACTGCCACTCCCTGTTCGTGTCTTTGAATTTATTTGGAATGGAAGATCTTCATAAGACTTTCAGAAGGAATATGTGATAATTTCTCACATTGTACTAATAAAGGTTGGTATAATTTTGCAAAGTGATTATATTATATGAACAATGGAGATGGAGCTCAACACTTACCTAAGGAACAGAAATAAAAACAATGTGAATATCAGATAACTCAGAGAATGTTACCTACTGGAATTTGATCACAACTCTATAAAAAGAGACCGCTTGCTCATATTGAAAACAGATGGTCAATCATTATATTTTAGCACCTTCTATGGAATGACTTAATATTGTTCTGGGAAGAGGTTTCTCATCCTACTTTTCCAGTCTGTAAAGGATCCAGTGGGTATGTAATAAAAGACATAAGTTCTAATACTACTTTGTGTTTCCAGTATTTCTATTTGTATGTGATTTCTGTTTATGCAAGACCTGGCCTGCTCAGAGCACTTCAATACTTGGATGATGAAAATACCATCAGAAGCCCAGATCTCATCCAAAAAAAAAAAAAAAAAAAATCCAAACACAAGTATGGAAATATTATTTGGGTTCCTTGAGAGTACACACCCCAAATTCTTTACTGGTATAAATCAATGCCACTCCAGTGGAGTAGTGCCAATTTATACCAGCAGAGACTGTTTCTGAAATACATTGCCATAATAAACAGGAACAAAGGGACAAGGGGAAACCTGAGATCCTGTCTAAACCATGCTTTAATTCAGTGCCTCCATATCACCAAGATATCGAGGCACATTCCTGTCATTCAGCACATTTATATTCCCATTGACTTCAGTAGGACTACTGACATGTTTAAGGTGCAATGCGTGTATAAGTATCTTGTTGAATCAGACTTCAAAAAGAATGTATGCTCAAAAGCCCTGGGGCAACCTTAAATAAAACAAGGTAAAACATAATAAAGCTAATGCTGAAAACAGAAACATTTTTTGTTATTGTGAAAATCTGGAGATGGGCCCAAGGCATAAAGATTAGATCTGGATTCAAACTCCACCCAGATTTGAAGGGTTCCGCTCCAATGCTCTGAAAAAATACAGCTGGATTATTATCAATGCTTTTTCCAGAAAGAGGAGCTAAAACAACAGTGTAGACAGTTGGAAAACCAGGACTGCTTCAGGACTCATTGCTGACACTGATTGATGGATGACTGTAGAAGACTCGGACAAGTCTTTCCAATCAGTTTCTAACAAAGATTATAGCAAAAGCGGCAAAACTAAAAGGGAGGAGGGAAAAGGGTTTAATGTTTAGGCCAGATCAATCTACAGTACAAAACCTACTATCTAAGGGCCCTTTTTGCTAATATTTATATCATGCAGCCACTCTAGGCATTACCTTCATTTGTAAAGTACATAATTTCTCCATATCAATTGTGAATATAATAGTTTAATTAACTAAATACAGATGAATAATTCCTCCCTTTATAGTTGTGGTGAAAACTATGTTGAGTAGGTTTCTGGGCTATGGATCCATTAATCCTGAAGCATTTATATAATCACATTACCAACTACTGAAATGCAGTCACATGTTTGGTAGATGTTTTTCAATACAGCTGTGGCTAAAACAAGTTATAAGTAAAACTGACTTTAAAAGTGAAATCAATCTCCATGGAAAATAATGTATTGGAAAATATTTTGTCCATTTTGCTTCAAAAATTTGACAATATTCAAACTTTCTGACCATGACTGCTTATAACATGGTTTGACCAGTCAGTGAGGATGAGTTCTGAACTTTGTTATAACCAAACTAAAAAGCTATGCTTTAGGCTACATGAAGATCCAAAGCAAGATATAAACTGGTTCAGATAAACATCTTTTACTTATGCTTATTGTGACATTTTATACCTTGGGAGAGCATCCTGTAACCCCCATATTCCACATTTATATATAATTGTGATCTTGCATATAAAGCATGACATATAAGGCATCAGGGGAAAGGTTATGATCTGGTGAAAGTCACTGTTCTATCTAAATATGTACATCATTAGTGCATATGAACTTATGAGAGTTGTATGGTTGTCAGTAAAACATGCTGTAAGTTGGGGAATCAGTCAGATATTAGCTCCCCAGAGACAACAGCAAGGAAAGTAACTAACGCCCAGGCGGGTGTCAAACAACCATCAACAACCATTGTCCAGCAAGCAAGTTACAATTCAATGACTCGCCTGCATGAGGCCACGCCAGGGGAATTGCTCAACCTTGCCTGGTGACTCAGCAATGCCCACCAGACATGCCTGGACTTGTGTTCTCCAAACACATGGACTAAGGGTATAAAACAGAACACACTGCAAGCAACAAGGACACTCAGAGGACTGAAGTCCCCAACAGAGGGGACTGGCCCAGGTTTCAAGGGTAAAAACCGTGTACTATGAACTGCAATATTCAGTGGGGTGAGAAAAACATAGGGTTGAGAGTTTAGACTGCGTGCTTATATTTTCCTTTCTTTTGGTAACATAGGGCTTGTCTACACTGGCACTTTACAGCACTGCAACTTTCTCACTCAGGGGTGTGAAAAAACACCCCCCTGAGCACAGCAAGTTTCAGTGCTGTAAAGTGCCAGTGTAGACAGTGCACCAGCGCTGGGAGCATAGCTACGCCCCTCATGGAGGTGGTTTTTCTAGAGCGCTGGGAGAGAGCTCTCCCAGCGCTCTGCCGCAACTACACAAGCCACATTTCCAGTGTAGCCTAGCCCTAACTCTGACTTTTTGCCTATCACTTATAATCACTTAAAATCTATATTTTTGTAGTTAATACATTGGTTTAACTGTTTATCTTCACCAGTGAGTTTGCCTGAAGTGTTTGGTAAGGATGTTTGCTCAGGTTTACAAAGGCTGGTGTATATCCACTTTCCATCGATGAAGTGGTGAACCAATTAATAAATTTGCACTGCTCGTCTTGAGCAGTGCAAGACGGTATATTCCTGAGGTACAGTGCTGGGAGCTGGGGGGATTTGGCTGGTGCCTTTTGCTGTGTGATTTATGAGTGGCTCTGGGAGCATTCATGCAGTCTAGCTGGGTGTGGGGCTCCACATGCAGTTGTGCTGAGTGATAACAGTGCCTGGAGGGGTTTGCTGCTTGTCACTAGCAAGGCATTGTGAGAGACAGCCCAGGCTGGAGAGAGTTAAGGGGGCACAGTGGTCCCACAATCCCAGGCTGCACCCCAGGGATCCCGTCACACTTATGCATGTTTGTTAAACATGATATAATGACAGGAGGCTTACAACTGAGGCTATTGGCTAAGACTCCTAAAGCATGGCTGCACAGAGGTTTTTGGGATAGGGTTGCCACCTTTCTAATTGCTGATAACTGGTCCCTTGAGACCCCACCTCTTCCCCAAGGCTCCACCCCTGCCTCTTCCTCCCTAAGGTCCCACCCACTGTACCTCACTCCTCTGCACCCTCCCCCTGTCGCTCATTGGATTGTCTCCTCCTCCTCCACCCCACCCCCGCTGGGCTCCCTCTGTTCCGGGGCTGGGACAGGAGCAGCTGCAGCCTGACAAGGAGCCTGCCTGCAAGTAAGAGGCAGCCCTGGTTGAGCAGGGGCTGGCACAGGTTAATGACCTGGCACCTCCCCCTGCCCTGCAGTAACCAGACTTTTGGTGTGCTGCCAGCTCCCCTTTTTGACTTGACTTTCTGGTAATAAACCAGGCACCTGGGAACTCTAAATGGCACCTGGACACAGAAGCCAAAAACTGGACTGTCCAGGTAAAACCAGACGGGTGGCAACCCTGTTTTGGAGACCCAGGGCAAATTCTGAAACTGAGGTCCTCCCACCCTTCCAAAAAACTACCATGGTGACGAAAGAGTTTAAAAAGCGAGGAGGAGAGGGGCAGGTCAGAGAGGCCAAGGCCTGTGAGATTGCTGGCTTCCCCTTGGGGATGAGGGCAGCGCAGTAAGTAGGCATTTTAGTGCCCAGGGTGAGCAACCATATTTGCACCCCCTACCTTTTTTCCCTCCTCATTTTTCTTATTTAATTCTCCAATCCTTCCAGTCATTTGCTTAGGCTGGCATGTGCTTCTTTCTTCCCACTTGCTTATACATTCATCTTGACCTTGTTTTGATTTCTATTGTATTTATTGCCAAATGACACACACATAATGCTTGGGAAATGCATTACTTTATGTCTATACATTTTCAATTTCCTTTCTGTGACCTTTCTCTTCATTGTTTTAGCACATTTAAGTTCGCACAAACCTTCCTTTTCTTTTTTTTTTAAAAAAGTATGCTGCTGAAGTTCTATGTTCCTGCATTGATTTCCTGTATTTTAGTTTCGTTTAACTCCTGTTAGAATCTGGATGTCCAATGGAATTAATAATGCAGTAGGAGGCCCTTCACTTCTAGGTCTTCTGAATCTGGCCTAATTTGGTAGTGATCAAACCTATAATGTCAGTGGCATTTAAAACCTAAATCCTACAATATGATGGGTGTCTGTGGCTGTTTGGTGTATGATGTAATGTGGTTGTCTTGGTCATGTTCCTAGTGGGCAGGTCTCCATATCACAGAAACCACCAGCGTCGTTGGCACTACACCACTCCCTAGGTAGCAGCCTCAACAGGGGTGCCAAGGACTGAACGTGTATGGAGACTAGATCACTGCTGAGACATGTTGGCAGGCTGGTGTGGGGAAACTTGTGCTGTGACTGTCCACGCTGCACCTGTTCAGTAGATAAATAAAGGGCTTTAGTCTCTGGAGCTGGTGATCCAGCACCTTCTGCAAGCAGTAAAATAAACAAATAAAGCAAACAAAAACTGCCACTGATATCGTCCCTAGGATTTTATATTCCATCCATAATGTGAGATAAGTAATAACCCTTTTCACATGTAAGAACAGATGTGAGCTGATAGTTTAACATTGCTACTGCTTTGTTATGCTTCAGTCTATGAAATGCCAACCTTGTTGAAAAGCCAATTTTATACAACTTATCTATAGCAGGTTGTACTCTTGCCGAGATATTGGAAACATTCACAGTGTGCTGCCCCTTTGTGCAGAACAAGCTTCCCATATGTTGCAAAACACATCAGCAGTTCCGATTTTTGCATGTGTCCCAGCTGCACGCTAACCAGAATGGCTAGTCTGCCTCCTTTTTTGAAGAAGAGACAAGACAGCAGCCTTAGCTGCCAGAATAAAGGAAATCTGTGGGAAATGTGCTTACTTTTCCACATGTCTGAAGACCTTCCAGAGGCCTTCTGTATGGTTGGAGCACTTTCAAGAGGCTTTCCAGGAGATTTGTAGGGTATTTTGTACAGATATATTTGCTATATACTGTTTATAAAATAAAGACCTTTTTTACTGTTAAGATGATGCCTCAGATGCACAGTTGTACCTGATGTAGTTGTCTGGATTTTGCAATAAAGAAGAGGCAGACACTGCTGACTACTCGTTCTTAGTCAGACTCCAACATAATCTATGTGAGAGGCTCCTTGCAGGACAGGGTGTGTGTGTGTGTGGGACACACTCACATTCACACACTACAGACCCCTTGGGCCAAACTCTGTTCTCCGTTACACTTGTGGAACCCTATTGATTTCCATGGAGCTGCATGCATGTAAGTGAAAGCAAATTTGGCCTCAAACCCGAGAAGAAGCAGTTTACAGAGTCCTCTGTCTGGATATCTGTAGCCCTCTGAAAAATACAGGCAACAGTAGGAGGGGTTTTCTTCTGAGTATAGTCTCCACTAGTCACAGGGAGTGTTTCCCCTCTTTGCCTAATCCACAGAGGATGTGAGCCTATCACAGCCTGAAGCTATAACAACCTACACTCTTACTCCTAGATGTCCATGCTCCAATCCCCAGTGTGGGCCATGATGACAGCCACACATATGTATCACCCCTGATGTCTGTTTCTTTAAATTTGCTTTGCCTTTGGATTTTTGTAAGCTTCTCCCTCAGCAGATCCTCTGACTCTTTTAAATGACTGCCTCTGAATTTTGATTTAGTTGTTTGCTATAATCTTGTTTAAATTCAGCTCATTTAATTTCTTTCCCAATGTCTTTCTTTGCCATTCAGGCTCAACCTCCTGAATTCTCCGTCTGGTATCTCAGGAGCTGTTTCTGCCTCACCAAGAGTTTGATTACCAAACCCTTTGAACTTGATTCTGGATTTGACAGCCGGAGGCAGGCTGGAGGGGATACATCAGAGCTGCAATAGAGAGGGAGACCCTAGGGAGAATTGGGTCTCAGAAAGAATTTCTCTAGAGCAGTACATTCTGCTGCCTGGCATCTCTGCACTCTTACACTTGGTGCACTGTGCACTCCTCCCCACCAACACACACACTAACTGGTGTAGAAAGGAGGCAGTAATATAGCCCTAGCTTCATTATGCCCCCCATTCAGTTAACACATGGGCAGGGCCGGTGCAAGGAAGTTTCGCGCCTTAGGCGAAACTTCCACCTTGCGCCCCCCCCAGCCCTGCGGCAGCTCCCCGCCCCCCCCCCTACCCTAAGGCGCCCCCCCCCGCGGTAGCTCTCCCCCCCGGGGAGCCGTGCGGCAGCTCCCCACCCCAGCTCACCTCTGCTCCGCCTCCTCCCCGAGCACGCTGCCTCTGCTCTAATTCTCCTCTCCTCCCAGGCTTGCAGTGCCAAACAGCTGATTGGCGCCGCAAGCCTGGGAGCAGCGGGAGAAGTGGAGCAGCGACGGCGTGCTCGGGGAGGGGGCGTAGCAGAGGTGAGCTGGGGTGGGGACCCCTGCGGCAGCCCCCCCCCCCGCCCTGAGGCACCCCCGTGGCAGCTCCCCACCCCCCCGGCCCGGGGAGCCGTGCGACAGCTCCCCACCCCAGCTCACCTCTGCTCCGCCTCCTCCCCGAGCACGCCGCCCCCGCTCTAATTCTCCTCCCCTCCCAGGCTTGCGACGCCAAACAGCTGATTGGCGCTGCAAGCCTGGGAGGCAGGAGAAGTGGAGCTGCGACCGCGCGCTCAGGGAGGGGGCGTAGGAACGCTGTAAAAAAAAATTGGGGGCACCGCTTTTTGGCACCCTAGGCAACCGCCTAGTTTGCCTTAATAGTAGCACCGGCCCTGCACATGGGAGCATTAGCAGGAAGCAATTCCTACTCTCCCCAACAGCACTGCGCTGAGCACAAGCAAAGGAGCGTTCTCTTCTTACCCAATATACACACACACACACATAGATCCAGGAGCAACTTGGCCATTTATGTCACACGTGGCCACATTGTGACCTACAGACCAATGTAGATTATTGAGTCTCTTCCTGTCTGCTTCTCTCTCATCCATCAATTCATTGTTCTCCTCTCCTTCATTTATACTGCTTTCAAGGCACATGTTCTGGTAGCCAGCCTGTTGTCAATATCACCTGCTAAGGTAAACAATTGCTAACCTCACTAGGGTTAGAGTTCGTATGGGGAGGGCTCCGCACCTAAGGATTAGGGTTCCTATGGGTAGGGTACTTGGAGTTAGGGTTAGGGATCCTATAAATAAGGTATTTGGAGCTAGGATTAGTGTTGCTTTGGGGAGGGCTCTCTGACCTAGGGTTAGGATTCCTATGGGTAGGGTAATTGGAGTTAGGATTAGGGTTCGTATAGGTAGTGTTAGGGCACCAATGGGTACGGCTCCGCACCCTAAAGTTAGGGTTCTTATGGGTAGGGTACTTGGAGTTAGGGTTAGGGTTCCTATTGGTAGGGTATTTGGAGCTAGGGATAGGGTTCCTATGGGTAGGGTACTAGGAGCTAGGGTTAGGGTTCCTATGGCCAGGGCTCTCCCCCCCCCAGGGTTAGGGTTCCTATGGGTAGTGCAGCCCACCATAGGGTTAGGGTTCCTATGGGTAGGATACCTTGAGCTAGGGTTATGGCTCCTGTGGGTAGGGTATTTTGAGCTAGGGTTAGGGTTCCTATGTGTAGGGTTTCTGGAGCTGGGTTTAGGTTTCCTATGGTAAGGCTCCGCACCCTAGGGTTAGGGTTCCTATGGGTAGGGTACTTGGAGGTAGGAGTAGGGTTCCTATTGGTAAGGCTTCCCACCCTAGGGTTAGGGTTTGTATGGGTAGGGTACTTGGAGGTAAGGTTATGGTTTGTATGGGTAGCAATTCCCGCCCGAGGGATAGGGTTCCTTTGGGTAGGGTACTAGGAACTAGGGTTAGGTTCCCATGGATAGGGCTCCCCGCCTTATGGTTAGGGTTCTTCTGGGTACAGTACATAGATATAGGGTTAGGGTTCCTATCGGTACGACTCTCAGTCCTAGGGTTAGGGTTCCTATGGGTAGGATACTTGGAGTTAGGGTTCATATGGGTAGGAATCCCCGCCCTAGGGTTAGGATTCCTATGTGCAGAGTACTTGGAGCTAGGTTTAGGGTTCCTATGGGTAGGGAAGCCCGCCATAGAGTTAGGGTTCCCCTGGGTAAGGCTTCCCACCCTAGGGTTAGGGTTCCCATGAGTAAGGCTTCCCACCCTAGGGTTAGGGTTCTTATGGGTAGGGTACTTGGAAGTAGGGTTATGGTTCCTATGGGTAGGGATCCCTGCCCTACGGTTAGGGCTCCTATGGGTAGGGTATTTGGAGCTAGGGTTAAGGTTCCTATCGGTACAGCTCTCAGTCCTAGGGCTAGCGTTCCTATGGGTAGGGTTCTTGGAGCTAGGGATAGGGTTCCTATGGGTAGGGTACTTGGAGCTAGGGTTAGGGTTCTTATGGGTAAGGCTCTGCACCCTAGGGTTAGGGTTCCTATGGGTAGGGTACTTGGAGGTAGGGGTAGGGTTCCTATTGGTAGGGTTCTGGGAGGTAGGGTTTGGGCTCCTGTGGGTAAGGTACTTGGAGGTAGGGTTAGGGATCCTGTGGGTAAGGCTCTCCGGCATAGGGTTAGAGGTCCTAAGAGTAGGGCTCCCCGTCCTAGGGTTAGGGTTCCTAGGGGTAGGGTATTTGGAGCAAGGATTAATTTTGTTTTGGGGAGGGTACCTGGAGCTAGGGTTAGGATTCCTATGGGTAGGTCTCCCCACCCTTGAGCTAAGGTTCCTATGGATAGGATACCTGGAGCTAGGGTTAGGGTTCCTATTGGTAGGGTTCCCAACCCTAGGGTTAGGGTTTGTATGGCTAGGACTCCCCGCCCTAGGGTTAGGGTTCCTATGGGTGGGGCTCCCCACCAGTGTTCCCTTTATTTACATCCATGTGTGTAATGAATTTTGTTATGTGCACCAATATGGAGGTGATATGTGGTGGGGGAGGGGAGCGAGGGGTAAGGAGTTTGGGAGAGGGCTCAGGGCTGGGGCAGAGGGTTGGGCTGCAGGGGGTGAGGGCTCTGGCTGGGGGTGCAGGCTCTGGGGTGGGGTTGGGGCAGAGGGGTTTGGGGTGCAGGAGTGGGTTGATGGCTGGGGCAGAGGGTTGGGTGTAGGCATGAGGGCTCCAGCTAGGGGTGAAGGCTCTGGGGTGGGACTAGGGATGTGGGATTCAGGGTGTGGGAGGGGGCTCATGGCTGGGGAAGAGGGCTGGATTGCGGGGGGTGAGGGCTCTGGTTGGGGGTGCGGGCTCTGTGGAGGGGCTGGGGATGAGGGGGTTGGGGTGTGGAAGGGGGCTCAGGGCTAAGGCAGAGTATTGGGGTGTGGGGGAGATGAGGGTTCTGGCTGGGGGCTCCTCGTAGCCAGGGTTTGGGTTTTTGTTAGTAGGGTTCCCTGGAGGTTGGGTTTGTGGTTTCTCTGGGTAGGGGTCTCCGGAGGTAGGTGGCCAGAATTTGCAGGAATTCATAAAAACTGGGACAAAATACCAGTGTTTTTTAAAAGTAGCATGCACACTGAGACAAATGTGCGGGGTAAAAAGCCATTCTAGTTGTTTGTTTTTTGTTTTTTTAGTTATGTGATCATAATGGGCACTCCTTTATGTCAAACAACTTTTTGTTATCTTGTTCATCATACTAAGGGAAATATTCATTTCAGAGGACTAAATCCAGGATATTCTGAATCTTGTTGTTTGTTCTGTGGTCTATGTAAAGAAAGAGCCTTTTAGTGCTCTCCAAAAAAGATGCCTTTTCTGTGTGGTTTCATTGTAATTCCTGTCAATGTCAACGTAAGTACGAAATCCCTAGAGTCTACATTTTGGCTTTATGTCTACCTCTTTTCTGATTTGCTTACTTTTGAAATCTCACATTCAAACACAACTTCCTATCTCCCCCCCCCCCCCATCTTTTTTTTTTGTTCTTCTCTTCCATGACAGCTACATTGAAAGGTGGGTAGATCTTCAGCTGGCACAAATTGGCATAGCCGACTGAAGTTCTTGGAGCTGCACTGATTTATTTTTATTCTGTCACATATTAGACTTTCATTCCCCCCACCCTCCAGTCATACAGTCAATATTTCTAATGTGATCAATTTAATTTTTCTTTACAAATTAGTTCCTTGTAATTTTATTGTACTAAACACTTGGTGGCCCAGACTATAAGTAACCTTAATTTATTTATAGATAAAACATTACTAGGCCATATATATGACAAGGAAGGAAAAGATCCATCAATCAATTGTAGTCTTCATACATTCAACCTACTCCTTACTCGAATGCACTAATTTTGTTTGTATAAAGCTTTTACTATAAGGTTGTTCCCAGTGGGCTGACAGGCCTTGTCTTTGAATAAGGCTCCTGAACCATAAGTATAGTAAAACTAGCAATGCTTTGTCTGGGGGAGGCAGCTGTCCTAAGAAGTTTATCTTACATCCAAAAAGGTCATTTTATCTGATTAAAAAAACTTGCGGGATCCAAAAACTGTAAGTCAAATATCACCACATAAAACACACTGACTAAGCAGTTGGCTGTAGGAGTAACTGAGATCAATATTTTTTGTTCATCTCTATTGTATATAACAAAAACAGACATTGAATGACTTGACAGTAGGTAACTGCATACCTAGCACACTTTTGTAATCATGTACTCCTATCGCAGTTAACTGCTTCTTCCTTCCCCCATTCCTTAATATATCTGTCACAATCTCTTGTGCCTTGCCTTAAATTAGATTGTAAGTGCTTTGTGGCAAGGACTGTCTCTTACTATATATTTGTACATAGTCCAGCACAATGAGGCCCTGGTTGTGCCTTTGGGTGCTACTGTAATACATAATATAAAATAATTCCATATTAACCAATCAGTCTTCTTGCAATTGTATTGGGGTTTGCACTCTTATGTGCAACAACAACCCCCATTCCAATCATCATATAAGTGATTTTGTAACGTGGATATAGCAAAATTCTTGCAATAGTCGACTTGATTTGTAAGTATTCTAAATCCATTATATTGTATTTAAGACACGTGGAATAAGAATAAAAAGAAAGTTCATTGACTAACACCACAATGGAATGAGTAATAGCATTCTTTCCCAATGGTATTTCTCTCATATAGATAAAAATATAAATAACAAGCCTCAGGATGTTCTTATTTATTGTTCTTCCTGCTTGTTGTTAATCAAGTTAGTTTACCAGAGGTTGTGTGCCTCAAATTGTAGCGTCTCCCCAAGGAAGTCTACAGGTGCCACAAATTAGTGATAAAAATGGGATTCCTGGATTAGTAATCTCTGTTCATTTTGCCCTAGTCAGCGAACCAACACTGTTAAACAACATTAAGTAAGTGCACAAATCTTCGTATCAGAAAGGGCCCAATTCAGGCCAACAATTTTTAAGCCCTCTTTGAAATTAATCGCAAATGATTAAATCTTTATCCCTCTGTTAGTGATATTTATTAAGCACAACTATACTTGGGGGGAGGGATAGCTCAGTGGTTTGAGCATTGGTCTGCTCAACCCAAGGTTATAAACTCAATCTTTGAGGGGGCTATTTAGGGATCTGGGGCAAAAATCTATCTGGGGATTGGTCCTGCCAGTTGGACTAGATGATCTCCTGAGGTCCCTTCCAACCTTGATATTCTAATATGCCAAAATAACAAAACTGAAAGCAAAAGGATTTTACACTGTGACTCAGCTTTGCGCTTCCTGTTTTAGTAATGAACTGGATTCATAACAAAGGCCAGTGTCATCCGTTGCTTGATGGGTGCATTTCCTACCTCACTATAAATTACAGACTAGACTACATTCTTCTTGCACTTTTCCCAGGAATCTCTCTCTCGTTTCTGGCACATCCCCACCTCCCCTTTTCCCAGCTGCTCGCCTCCTGCTTCATGACTACAGGAGCGAAGGGGAACCTCCGATCCGGTCCGTGCTTTGCAAGCGCCCTGACTGGTCCCGCGGAAGCCCCACTGCCCCGAGCTCGTCTGCAGCGGCCGGGCCCCACGGAATCCCTCGTGCCCCGAGTCAGCTGTTCGCCCCAGCCCAGCTGAGCGCCGTGGAGCCTGCGCAAGGCGGAGACTGAGGCAAGGGAGGGAGAAGATGGCGGAGGCAGAGTAAGTAAGGGGGCTGTGGCGACACTTGCCCTGGGGCTGGGCACTTGCAGTGGGAGTGGCGAGGGCGTTAAGCCGGGGGGAGATACGGACTGTGCCTTCTGGGGGATGCAGCTGGGATGGGACAGAGCCGCTGCCGAGCTGTACCCCTGACTAGGCTGGTGGTGTCTTGCTGCTAAAACCTTTCCCCCTGGAGGGAGTGACTTCAAATGCCGGGTTCAGTGGGGTGGCGCCGGGGTTCCCTCTTTGGGATCCTATGTAGTGAACTCCCCCAGGCGGGAGTCAGCCCTATATTATGTGTCAGAAGGGGCCACGTCCACATCCGGCCCTGGGTACGGGTCAGATGCTGCTCTCTGGGCACACAAGCCCCTTGTTGACTGGGGCAGGAATTGTATACGTCTGTCCAAGGGCAGAATTTGGCCCTAAATGATTAATAACAATGTGCTGCTTCATATCGGGCCCAGTCCCAGTCACTAAAAGTTGTTGCCACCCGACAGCCGACTTCTTGGCGTATGCAGGGCCGGATTAACTCTCCTGTGGGCCTGGGGCTATTAGATTTTGTGGGGCCCCTGTATACAAGTCTTTTTCCTAATTTAAAACAAAATGACCACAATTATGGCATCGAGGTTATTAACGCTATACTAAACTCGGCTTTTAATTAACATAAAGCCGTTCTGTGGTTACATTTCAGTCTTAAAACATGTAGAATATAGTTAAGTTAATTCAAAATAGCCTACTTCTTATCTTAGAACAGCTGTTATATTAGTTTCTTTCTGGGAAGGAGTTTGGGTGCAGCAGGAGGCTGCAGGCTGGGGCAGCGGGTTGGGGTGCAGGAGCGGGTGAGGGGTGCGGGCTCTGGGAGGGAGTTTGGTGCAGGTGAGGATTCTGACCTGGGGCAGGGGGTTGGGGTGCAGGGTCTGGGAGGGAGTTTGATGCAGGAGGGGGCTCTGGGCTGTGGCAGAGTGTTGTGGTGCAGGAGAGGGTGAGGGGTGCGGGCTCTGGGAGGGAGTTTGGAGCAGGCGGGGATTCTGACTTGGTGCAGGAGGGGGTGCAGGGTCTGGGAGGGAATTTGGGTGCAGGAGGGGATTGTGATTTGGGGTAAGGGTTGTGAGGTACAAGCTACAGTCGGGAGGCACTCACCACAGGTGGCTCCCAGCTGTCGGCGCAGCAGGGCTCAGGCAGGCTGCATGCCGTGGCCCCACGCCGCTCCCGGAAGCGGCCGGCTACTGGCATGTCTCTGCGTGCCCCAAAGGTGAGGGGGACAGCATGTCTCTGTGCGCTGCCCGCGCCACCCCGCAGCTCCCATTGGCCGGAACTGGCCAATGGGAGCTGCAGGGATGGTGCTGGGGGCATGGGCAGCACGCAGAGCCATCTCTTTCCCCCCCGCTACCTGGGGCTGCAGGGACATGCCAGCAGCCGGCCACTTCCGGGAGCAGTGTGAGGCCACGGCATGCCGGCAACCTGCCTGGGCCCTGCTGCGCCAGGGCCCCCCTTAGTCCCTGTGTTAATCCGGCCCTGGGCCTATGTGATCTTCGGACAACAGGCATCTCTCTGAAAAATCCACCACCCGCAGCAGATGCTCTAGTTGGCAGACTAATGAAGGTCTGAATTCACCTTGCCATCTAGCTACTCTCTTATCTCTGAACGTGTGCCAGAGCCACCGTGGCAGGCTGTAGTGGAAAAACTTGCACTGCTATTGTTTGTCCTGAACCTGTTCTGTTCTATGTTTTTGCTTTCCAGGGCTGTCAGGCTGGTACGTCTCATAAGCACTACATTGACTTAAAAAAAGCCTTCAAATTAATCCAAAATGATTCAGAGTCTCCTTCCAAATGAATGGGACTTGCAAGGCCAGGAATCAGTAAGGAGCAGGACAGGGAAAGCTGCATAATTATTGGTGCGGTGCCTGAGTGGTTAAGGTGCTTGACTGCAATCCCGAAGGTTGTCTCGGGTTCAAGTCTAACTTGATCTCACACTGAAAGGCCACTTCCAGTTCACTCAGCTGCAAACTGGGTACCTGATCCATTGGATTAGGGCAGTCAAAGTCAGTCTGATGTGATGCTGACCACATCACTCCCTTGTGTACTGTTGGCTAGGAAACTGACATGCCTTAACCACCGCAGCATGAGAAGCTATTGATTTGGAGGAACTTTGACTTGGCTTTGAGGTGAAGTTCCTGGATTTTAATGTCATGAGAGAAACTTAGTCCTTGTCTACATTAGAAAACTCCCTCGGTGTCAAAATGGTAGCTTTTCATTTCCCGGTTCTCATCACCTGGTGCTAGATTTTTAGTTTAAGAAACTCAGTCTTCTTTTCCACTCCACCATGTTCTGCATAACATCTATATATTGCATACGAATAGTTTATTTGTGGGATTCACACAAATGAGCCTTATTGATTAGCTCAACTGGTAAATTTTGGAGCAGTTTCAGGATGCTTTTCCTGTTAGAGACATTGCAGTGACTGGAAAAAAATCTCAGGTAATAATTTAATTATTGTACATGACTCCCAAAGCCTTCACGTGGCACAGTTTCCCCTCACTAAAAAGTTTGAGTTGAAGTGGTGTGCCACAGAAGGGATAAACTGGAGCCGAGCCTGTCTTGTAAAGGTGCCAGCTCTGTAGCTTTCCTGCGTTGTTACAGCTTTGAATATCCATTTTCAAGAGGTGATGGCACAGCAATGTTGTAGGGTCAAATTGTAAACTGTGGTGGCGTTATTCAGACCTGGATGGAAGCTTTGGATAAAATGTAACTGATTTTGATTAATGTGTGTATATATAGGCACACACTCTTCCCACACCCACAGCTGTAACTTCCCTCAGAAATCTTAATCTCCACAATTAATACAGGAGGCACAGTAATAATACATTGCAAAAACATAGGATCTTGGTGCTTTTTAAAGATTGGTCAGTTGTTGTCCCTTATTTATAGGTGGGGAAACTGAGGAACAGAGGTAAATTGATTCCCCTTAAAATCACACAGCAAATCAATGGCAGAACCAGGAGTAGAACCTAGGAGTCCTGTGTCCTCGTTGCCTGCTCTTAACCAATACACCATGCTGCTAATTCAAGGCAAAGCACTCGCTGCTGTAAACATGTTCATACTCTATACGTGCCTCTGCACTAGGGAATTCCTTTCCTTGCTCTGAGCGGTCAAGGTGACACTGGTAAAAATGTTTGGTCCACAGCAGAGTTTGCCCGGTTAATAGCACCACTGCAGCTGCACTGTTGCTGTAAAACAAGTAATTTCCTGCCATGGGCAGGAAATTTCCTGCCTGTGATTGGTTGATGAATGTTGCCAGTTGTTTCATAAATCATTGTCTGCTGAATTATTTTAATATTGTGTATGCTGGCATCATTAAACTCCATCCATACTACTGCCAATATGTTTTCTCTAGTAACTAATAATAATAATACCAAGCTGTATATAACATTTTTCAGCAGTAGGTCTCAAAGCACTTACAAAGGAGATCAGTATCATTATCCCCATTGTACAGACGAGGAAACCGAGGCACAGGTAGGTGAAGTGACTTGCCATTAGCAGGTGAGGTGATTTTGGGCAGAGCCAAGAATAGAAGCCAGATCTCCAGAGGCCCAGTCCAGAGTTCTACATAGAAGGCCACACTGCTCCCCAGTGTTGACCCTTCAATCCCATGCTTTTTATTTTACTTATTTAAGCAATGACATATTCTTACTTGGAACTTCAGTGCTTGCGCTAGAGGTCCATGGCTTATCCCACTAATCAGATTTGATAATGTTTTGCTGCTGCTCTTGCTGTCTTCTCATTTTGTATGATGCTCATTACCTTGCCCTGCTCTCCTCTTTCCCCCTCTTTAGGGGCAAGAGTGACATGACATTGCAGTGGCAGCGGTGAGATAAACAGCAGTGAGATAAAAAAAAAGTCTTAGTCATTTAAGATGTTGCTGCTCCATTCTAGATAACTAAAAATGTAATGGAGATTTATCATCTGGGCCATCATGCCAGAGCTGCATCAGATCTGGTAGTGTTGTAAATTTCGCACTAGTGTAAATGACTACACAAGATGCAGGAGGACAGAAAAGTAGGCCCTCTGTAGCCACAATAATGGCAGCATTTCAAGTTCACAAACCTGGGTCGCACACTTAACCATTCACAAGTGTAGTCCTATTGGAGTGATTACGACTGTCCACATGAGTAAATTGATGCCCAAATCCACAAGAATGAAGTTCTATATGGATAGGGCAACACTTTTTTATGTGGCCTCTTTGGTAACCCTCTCAAAAAGTATGGATTTCTGCCTAGCCGTGGATCATAAGACCGTATTGAAGACCGTATGGTGTGCTCTAGGAATGGAATGGGGAAACAAGGAGTCTTCTGCTTCTGTCTCTATCCATGTGGCCATGAGTAAGCATTATCGAAAGCTGCCACTAGTTGGCCGTTTCAAATTTAAAAACAATGTTTGTTTTCTTTAAAGTTCCAGGTGGCTAAACTGTCCATGTCCTACATGAATGGGATGTTGAATCCACGTAAAACAATAGTTTTGATAGATGGTTTTAAAAAAGATGCTTGGGAAGGAAATTCTGCCATTCATATCTAGTGTGTACAGAGCTGGGCATGTATGTATGGAGTGCTCTGATGCTGATGGGAAGGTGGAGTTTCTTTACCTCTTTGCACTGTTTGTTTTGTAGCTGAGAATCATTTTTCTTAACACACTATTACAATTTTAATGAAATCTGTGTTGCCTTCATGAGAATTTCTGTGTAATGGGATTGTGTGCTCTTCTAGCTTTCAAAGACTCGCCTTCTCAATTATTACAAAGGTTGTTGGCTCCACCCTGCAAATTTTTTCTCAAATTTCATTTCCCCACTCTACACTGTGAGCTTTTTACTGGCTTCTTTTGAAGATCAAAGAAGTGTGTAACTCCACAGCTGCCTTGAAACTAGATGCCTCGTTCTCTTCTGAGCCACCTACACCCTGGTACCACTTCATTGTCTTCTTTCACATCAGAGTCCTCACAAACTCAGTTTTCTCTGAAGCAGGCGCCTCCTCCTGAGTAGTTTTTATTTCCTGTTCTTGCGCCATATGGTCCCACATCATCAGCCATGCTGTCCCACTCCTTCTCGGGTTTGGTTTTTCTCCCCCCTCCAAAGTATGTAAAGCTGTTGCTAAAACTTTATTTTTAGCAGCATATTCATCAGCTTAACGCATGATTGTAGACAGAACTGCAATAGCATTGTTGCACAAAGAGCTAGTTCTGTTGAGGTTTGCCTTCTTCAGAAGGTAAATTCTATCTTCTGCAAATTCAGAAAAGCTTGACTTATTTTTAAATATATTTTTTAACAGATTAAAATACATTTTTGTAAAAATGTCTTTTTTTTTTTTCCAGCTGTGTCTATTGTTTTCACAGGGTTTGGGGTACGTCCTAAATTGGGAGAGTTAAAATACCGACTACAAGTGGATCCTCCCCAGTCACACTGGTGGATATTGCCTCGTGCGTCATGGCAGAAAGCGATGCAGCACCAACCATATCAAAAAAGTGTGGTCCATACATTTCATCTGTAACCAGTCATGGCATAAACTTGGTGATTCGTGGATTAGTGCTGTTTTTTATTGGCGTGTTTCTTGCATTAGTATTAAACTTGCTACAGATTCAGAGAAATGTCACGCTCTTTCCACCAGATGTGATCACAAGCATCTTCTCTTCAGCTTGGTGGGTACCACCTTGCTGTGGCACAGCCTCAGGTAATGTCAGAAGGTGCCAACTGTCTGTATGTTTCGTGTGGGTGTGGGTTGGGGTGGTAGTGAGGAAATTAAAAATCCTTCATTAATAGAAAAATATGGAAGATTTAAAATTTTGGATCTAGTCCTGCTCCCTTTCCCATCTATCTGTTTCCTCTCCAAAAGATCTTTGTACATTTTTACAGAAGTTGTAGGGTGAATCATAGAATCGTAGAAATGTAGGACTGGAAAGGACCTTGATAGGTCATGTAGTCCAGTCCCCTGCACTGAGGCAGGACTAAATATTAGCCCTGCTGTGCTGAATTCTTGAGTCAGAAGATTATGCTCAGTTTTCAGGATTAGGAATACAGAGTTTGGCAATCCACTGAAATCCATAGGATTGTAACCTTGAGGCTAGATTACTGCCATGCCCTTTGTGGGCAACTCTGGAAAGGAACCTGGAGATCCCAGTTTTTGCAGCATGGAGTAGTTTGCCTTGTCTGGTGTAAGCTGTAATGAGAGTATGCCATTTTTGCCCCAGCTTCCTGTTTGCTTCTGAGTGCGGGTCAAGGTGCAGGTTTAGACCTGTAAAGCTCCACGTGGTCTGGAACGCAGCTGTCCCCCTATATCCTAAGGAGATATAGGCACAAGGTGCTGCTTTGCTCTTGTCAGTGGTACATTGTTAACAATGGATGTCCTCTGAAATCTGCTCCCTTTAAAAGTCTGACAGAGTTTGGGCTTCAGAACACAGTGTAAGACCTTTCCCATGGGTCAATATAACACTTTACCAGTGGATTATTCTGAGCAGCTGGATGGGGGAATTCTATTATAAGTAGACCTTTTATTTTAAAGACAGTATCTTCCTTGAGCTCGATTTTAATGAGAGTGAGGAGTCCATTTGCCTCTTTGGGTGGTAATACAAATCAGTAAACTTACCTTTGGTCTATTGGGCACTACTGGCATCAAGGTTTTGCTAAAGGTAATTTTTAAGTCGAATATTTTATCTAATTACTTTTCTTTTGGTATGGTGTTGAATCATTTCACCACAGATTTCATAGAAGAGCCTGATCTGAGAGGAAACTGTCCAAATAGCTGTCTCAATATGTCAGTTTTGTTCTCTCTGTCTTTGGAATATTTTGGTCACAGTTATATACTTGTATCTGTAAGTTGCCTGTCTAACATAGCTCTTATTCTCTAATCTTGCTGCTATGGTATCCTGTATTTGCTGCATATTTTTTTATGTTTAAATTGGTTGTCTTGACATAGAGCTCATGAGGAGTTTGATTTACTGATAGAGCAGTTTGATTTGGCCATCTCGAAGGATTTTTTCTTTCCTATTTGTAGCGGGGCTCAGCTATCCAACAACATATCTATTATGTCTTTTTACAGTAAGTGATCTCAGGTTTGTTTTGTAAAAGAGAATACATGGATGTAGCTCTGTAAAATTATCTGTTAGTAAGATGGGCTTTTTGTGTCCATGGGACAAGGGGAGAGGGGAAACAGGCTCTGAAAAGATTTAAAGGGTCCGCAGTATGCCTACTGTTCTCATTTAGTTACACACCATGCTCCCACACTATTTTCAGTGCACAGTCTACTACAGTTGTTTCTACCTAAAGGATTTGTTCTGGGGGTTGAAATGACAGTGTCCCATTTGCAATAGTGTCGCTCTCTTAGCAAGCAATGGACCATTACATACCTACAAACTCTTTACCAGGCAACTCTAAGGTTCAGGCTTTGTCACAGTCTTGAGGTGACAAGCTGAGCTTCTATGCTGAAATTGACTTACAAGGTTGCATGTTCTTAATCCATTTCTTCCAGCTTTAAATGCTACAGTATCTCTTTGTAGGAATGTTTCACAATTCTTCCTCTCCTGCTCTTGTCTGTCTAGCATACAAGTGCTACCTGAGGGAATAGTGTTTGCAACCTACTCAAGACGATCTGCTGGATAACTCATGTGTTGTTCTGCTACCCATACCTACACAATCTAATTGACATTAATATGTCTCTGGGGTATGACTTCCCCCTCTCCATCACCCCCAGTAAACAGATCTGCAAAACTACAATATTTGTAATTCTTTGACGGACCCCTTAGGCATTAGGCCTAGTTTACTCATCCTAAAGACACAAATTAAGAGAGATTTTTCATAGCCATCCATCAGTGCTATTTGCGGAGACTTTTTTAATTTACCGCTGTTAGCCATCAGTTGGGCCCCACATCCTCAGCTAGAATGCTGGTTACATGGCAATTTCTGATGCTGCTTCACTGGTGATTTTTCATTTATTTCTTAAACCCTGTAGATCAGGTTCCTCTCTGGCACGTGGAAAACATCTCCTGTGAGATGCATCCAACCTACCACCATAATAGGTGTTAGAATTCAAAGCTGCCTCCTTAGCCCCTGCTTCTTACATACTAAAACAGCGTAACACTAAACTTTCACGTGTGCCTCCCAGCTGGGGTGAGAATTGTCTTTATAGGTGGAACTACGGTATAGTGAGTGTTTAAGGAAAAGTATTGACAATGTTTAGAAAATCCCACTTTTAGTTTATTTTCACCCCTTCCTGGTATTATGCACCAGCGCAAAGCTGTTTTTTTATATATATATATAGAGAGAGAGAGAGAGAGAGAGATACACCTATCTCATAGAGCTGGAAGGGACCCCAAAAGGTCATCGAGTCCAGCCCCCTGCATTCACTAGCAGGACCAAGTACTGATTTTGCCCCAGATCCCTAAGTGGCTCCCTCAAGGATTGAACTCACAACCCTGGGTTTAGCAGGCCAATGCTCAAACCACTGAGCTATCCCTCCTTGTGGCTGAAGATGCTGCAAGGGAATTTTAAATTACAAACATATAGCTGTTTTCATTGAATTTTAAGGCAGCCGTTTAATAATAACTTATGTTTTGGGCCTAAACTATCTGAAATGCCTTCCTTTTTATTTTTAAATCTTGACAGTGTTTGAAAAATATTTGTTTTTTATGGTTGCAGAACCACCTTGGTCTAGATTGTCTCTAGTGCAGCTAAGTATTGCAGATGCTTTAATTGTTAATTTTTCTTTCATATTTCCACAGCTGTGATTGGGTTGTTGTATCCCTGCATGGACAGACATCTGGGAGAGCCACATAAATTTAAGAGAGAATGGTCCAGTGTAATGCGATGTGTAGCAGTCTTTGTGGGTATCAATCATGCTAGTGCTGTATCCTTCTATGTGGTAATGAAGTTTGCAGTAACAAATTCTGGTGAACCAAAGGTTAAATAGCTGCTCACAATGTAACTGTTTCTAAAATATGATGTATAAAGTTTTAAAAGGACATACAGAGTGTAGCTTAGAGTTAAAACTGTTATAGAATGTCAGTAGCTGCACTAGTTAATGAAGGTTATGCATATAAGTTTCTAGAAATACCACTTAAACTGAAATCTCTCACCTTGTTTTTTTAAATCTATGTTTGTGTCTTTTTTAGAGTTATTCAAGTACATATGGGAAAGGAGTTTATGCTCTGAGAAATTTTTAAGGTTGCTCTTCTTGCACTTATTGTAAACTCAATACAGTTACAGTTTTAAAGACCAAACTTCACATGTGCAGCAGCATCAATGAAGAGTGTGCACTTTGCTAAGCACGGGAAAAAATTGGTAGGAAAAAATACTTGGCATTGGTTATTCATGGATCTCAAAGCATTTTACAAAAGCGAATAAGCATTATTATCCCTATTTTACAGCCGGGGGACTGAGATGCAGATAGGCTAAGTGACATGCCTTAGAATATGCAGAAAGGAGAGAAGTTACAAGTGAATCGATGTGGCATGATGTGAAATACATCATTTTTCTGCCGAATTCTCAAAAAATCCATGTACACCTTTACACTAGACTAATACTAGCCCCAGATGAAGGAGTCATGATTCCCAGAAGCCCATTGGACAAAAACATGTCCTCAGAATGGACTGTGATGCCTCACTGGCAACCCATGAGCAGTTGTGCTTTGTGTCATCGTGTATAGGATCGCCCTCTCCAAGTTAAGGCAATTGACTAGTCTACCAAACCCAGACTCAAAGATAAGTAATTAAAAGAAAAATTTAAGAATCTCTAGAAGGCTCATTCTTTCATCTTTAGCATCAGGTCCCAGACTATGGTCTGCAGAGAATTGCTGGTGATGTGGTGCAAACTCCCTGGCCATGTGGTGCTGGCTCTCTTTTTTGTTTCCAGCTGAAAGAGAACCAGAAGAGAGAGAATGGATGAAATGAGATGCCAAAGGAAGGCATGGAAAATGGGCTGCGTTCCCATTCAAGTGGCCTTACCTTTGGATGGATATTGTTCTTTTCCCACAATACCCCATCCTATCTAGTGTGGCCAGAAAAGTTGGAGCTATCAAAGCTAGGGTCTGCTAATATCCTCTTGCGGGCCTCAGTTCTCCCATATTTGAAGACGTGTCCATCTGGTCTCGTGGATGCCACCAACTTCTGACCATCCCCTGACTGTGGGCACATTCAGATACAGGACCCTAAGAAATTCTGACATGTTTCTTGAAAATTGAGTGGTGAACTCCTCATGAGTCAGATTACTTTCAGCAAACACCTCTGCAGTTTGCTATCAGCCATTCCACATTTTTAAGGAAGCAATGCCTCTTCCATAGCTATTATTAGTGTAGCAACTCTACTTGCTTCTAAGTGGCTTCCTGAAAAGCCTGAGCTTCAGTTCATCTCACTTTAAAATAGCAGCATTTGATCTGACTTTGATCCTTGTGTCTGTCACTCTCTCTCTGTTACCGTCCAGTTTACCCCATTTCTTGTTAGACTACTCCACTAGATCTTTCTCCAGGCCGGTGGATTCCTGTGGTTGAGACCAGGACAACATTTTAACCTATACATTTGTCATCCCCTAAATCTAAGTTTAGGCTTATGAATGTTAACGATCTCTCTTTAACGGTACTTTCTTACAGAGATGTTGAGAAAATGAATTAGTTGATATTTGTAAAGTGTTTTGAAGAGGGCAAAGTGCTACAAAAGTGTCTAGGATTATTAATTTATCATATTTGCATAGCTGTAGCTTTTTAAAAAGCAAACAAGATTCTGAATAAATGTTTTACTGGATAAAAATACTATTCTAATTAAAAACATATAATAGTTATTGAAATTAAATATATTTTGTTTTTCCAAATGACCTTATTTCAATAGGCAACAACATAAGATATATGGCATTTTGGCAATTTAATGTTAGATTTAAGGCTTTAACCTTAGGATATTAAAGGAGCAACAGGTGAGGCTGGACTATTGTTGGTACTTCTTCATCTGAACAGTAATATTTTTACAGTAAATCTGTCAAAAAATCTGATATTCTACTTAATTTCTGTCTAGTCTCCTTGTACTTTAAAACAATTGTACAGTTTGTAGCAAAGTCCTGAGACAACATTGTGGGTTTAAAAAAATACTGTAAACATAACATAACATTTTAAGTAAATATTTTTATTAACACAGATAAAATAATACTTTAAAATTATTATTATAATATTCTGATACCATTTAGTTGTATTAAATGAAGAGAGCCGTGTTTATGCAAGAGCTAGGTGGTGTTATTATGTAGGACTGTGTTATTTTTCAGGTCAAAAGTTAGTTAATGAAGTAAATATTATTGAACTTCACCTGAAGTTGGCACTTTAAAACTGATCCTTAACAAATGACCACAGAAAGTGGATTTTGCCAACAACATACAGTTGTCTCTTACACTAGCAGCGCTTTCAATTGGACTATGGTGGACCTTTGATAGATCACGAAGTGGCTTTGGTCTTGGAATAGGAATTGCTTTTCTGGCCACCTTGGTATCACAGCTTCTGGTCTACAATGGGGTTTACCAGTGAGTCTTTATTTTTCTTCTGGTTAAGTGGTGTTCATGTTAGATTAGTAAACAAGAACATTGAAGGTAGATCTGACTTAACTTGAGCCCTGAACTTGCTAAGACTTAAACACATGTGTAACTTTACTTTAATTGGACTATACATGTGAGTGCTTATGTGTGTGTAAGACTGAGATTTTGGTTTGGAGTTCTAAAACTGCTACATTACCAACAGCAAAACAACCTGGATCAAACAGAGAAAGGATATTGGAATGAATGGATGGATGGGTAGTAAATTTGATATTTGCAGTAAGAAATCAAACTTTCTACTACAAGTGTGTGTATCTTTAGGCTAATCTATTCCCATATCCAAATTTCTCAGTATGTCTATCTCTGTGCCTAACTTTAAAAGTATACGTTTTTTTGAAGAAAGGATTGTGCACAGGGTTAAGTTCAGTGTTGGCAGTAAACAGATAATAATGCAAACTTGTATTCCTTTCTAGATATACATCTCCAGATTTCCTTTATGTTCGTTCCTGGTTACCATGTATATTTTTTGCTGGTGGCATTACTGTGGGGAACATTGGTAGGCAGCTGGCAATGGTAAGTTAGGGTTTATTTTATTTTTTGGGGGGTACGGAGCTTGTATTGTCTGGTTTTAAAAGATTCTTTCCTAATAAACACCAACCAGTTATTCAAATTGCAAATGTGGACTAAGATGGGAGTCCAGAGACAGTGCTTTTCAGTTTGGTCAGCATGTCCCTGCCACCAGCAGACGTTCTGTCCGCTGCTGAGTGCCCCACATATCCTAAAGGGTTCCCCATTTCATTGTGTTCATTCCATTCTGTACGCGCACAAGCCTTTGCAGGATTAAGGCCTAAATAAGAACACCATGTTTGGGGGGAGGAAAGCTGCATAAGCTCCAAGTTAATAGCTAATGTACTTAGGCTCTCTTTTGCTATGCAAGGAGGTACAGAATGCTAGCACTCTGTGCATAGATTGTGTACAAAATGCTTACTACAGAACTGTAGTTGGTGAGGGTACCCTGAAAAGCCTGGGAGTTTGGGGGCCTGAACTGATCTGGGGGAAAGTGTGGGTAGAGCTGTTGTGTCAGTTGCTATGTAGATCCCTCCCTTTCACAGCTGTCTAACTCAGAACTTCATTGTATAAATCCTTGTTCTCAAATAATTTTCACTCTCTTTGGTTGTTTTGCAGTATGAATGCAAAGTCATTGCAGAAAAATCTCACCAGGACTGAGGAAAAGCAAAATACATCTTTTATACAGGAAAATATATGACAAACAACTGTCGGAAGAACATGCTATAAGGAACATTTTGACTATAAAATTGCCAAAATGCAGTTCCCCCCACCCTCCCCCTTGAATGGTACACGTTATTGCAATCTGTGATTGCTGCTTCTGTAAGTCCGTTAGAAACCTTGGTGTCTGATTCCTGTGAAGTAACACTCGTATGCAATACATTTGACAATATTTGTTCATAGACAGGATTGTTTTTTTGCCAATCTAAACTAGGTTTACCATCTTTTTCCACAATGTTTCAGTGCCAAACAGACCTTTGAGTTACTGTACTGTAGCTGAAAATTCTGCGTCAGTTTTTCTAGGCAATTTGGGGAATTGAAGTTTTTGATAGTTTAGCAAAAGCCAGAGAATTCAGAATTAAGGCTGAAGATATTGCAACTCATGCTGGTAGCTAGTCATAAACATGCCTTTTCCCCTGAACAGAATCACAGCCTTGCTACTGATTAATGAAGACACGCATCACCTAGGGCCAGATTCTGACACTACTAGTCATGCTGAGTAATACCTTACTCTACAAGTAGTCTGGCTGAAGTCTGTGGGACTAGTGGGTGGGGGAAGGTTCTATTTTAGGTATGTGTATGGCCCCATTTGTGTAATATCTAAGTGTCTCAAACTCTATAATGTATTTATCCTCACTACCCCCACTGTGAGACAGGAAGCATTTTATAGATGGGGAACTGAGGCACAGAGAGGCTAAATTTCTTGCCCAAGGTTCACACAGGAAATCTGTGGCAGAGCAGGGACTTGATCCCAGGTCTTCCAAGACGGAGGTTATTGCACTAACCACTTCTCTTTCTGTCAGTGTGTGTGTTGGAATCTGGCCTATATTTTGGGGCTTACCCCCAGTTTCCCTTTTTGGCTTTGCAATTCCCCCTTCAGATTATAGGGCAAACTCACCTTTGCTTCAAATAGACACCCACCTGATTGATTTAAGTTGACTTCTGCCTGATTATGCCAGCAGTGAATTAGGCCTGGAACGTCCCCACCTCTTGTTTCTTGACTTCCATCACTGTCTTGATGTTGTTTAAGCAAGCTCTTTTATTGCATTTTAATTATTATTATTTTTAATCTTCCATGAAAGATTTTTAAAACACGTTACAGTCACATAAGGAGACTGAAGTTGGTCCAAAGAACAAATACATGTTTAGATAAGTTTTATAATGTCTATGTATGTATTGTACATGAAGCCTGATATAGGCAATTTTTTTTCAGTCTTGTGTGCTTATATCTGAAGTCTATAACATATGTAGTGAAATGCCTCCTATAGAATGTAACAACAATAAGAGTTAGCAGAAGGAAAAACTTTTGCGTGGACGCAGCTTTTAAAAATTTTAAATAAGCAAATGATATTTGGGGATCTCAGTTCAGCAGCTCCACAGTTTTTCATTGGCTTATTACAGCTCCATGACATTTCAGTGCCTCATGCACATTTTCACATATTGGTCACAATTCAGGAAAGCACTTAAGCAGGCTCTTTCCTTTAAGCTAACCTTAAGCATATGCTTAAGTGTACTCCTGTTTAGGGATGTTTCTCCTCCATCAGGGTCATAATAAATAATGCAACCTTGGATGTTACATAAATGAAGGTTGTAATTCCATTTTCAGGTTCTGGCATTTCACAAGGAACCTGCTGATATATTTTAAATTTATTTTTTTCCCCATAACATTTCGCCTGATCTGCATTCCTTACTCAGGCAAGTGATTTCAGTTGGACTGCCTGATCAGATCCTCAGCATGGTTGTCTTCATAAAAAGTCAATGATTGGCATAAAAGCGGAGGTATTGATCATAATTTTTACAATAGCTGTAGGGAAATAATGCGATACCTCATTCCACGGCTTTAATGTTGACCACTGTGTGTGTTTAAAACTGGAGGTAAGTCATTTCTTATTTGCTTAGTAATAAGTTCTTCTATCTATTGGTTTACATACCTATAGAAAACAGGACGTGTATTCAAATGTACAGTAAAAATCCTTGTGAAAAGTGGTTACTGTTCATTTGTGGCACCCACTTTGCAACATTTTAAAATCACATTCATTTAAAAATGATTGGAGTATACTGTCAGCTAACTTTAAGCTGATTGTGCAAAATGCACTTGGGTGGTCTCCTTTATTATAGAGCTGTTATTTTTTTAATTCTTATTTGACTAAAATAAGTTTGCATAAAACCTTGTATGCCAAATTTTCAAACTGCATTATAATTTTATGGCTGGAATACTCAGAACCTGAAAAAAGAGGTACATAATGGGAATGCTTGACACAGCCTTAACTATAGTGGTGTGAACATGCTGCTATTGTATAGTGTGTAATTATAATATTAGACTGTCTTCAAAATGTTCAGTATAGAATGAATAAGGTATATTTTAGATACAACTTTATAAGCACTATAAACTCTTCACTAACTATGAGTTGTAAGGTCTATGCTGTTTACTTCTGCTGTTAAAAGCAAAATATGTATTAAATATAATTACAATATTTTGTGACAGGTTTATTTTTTTTAAGTAGTAATCATTCATAATTATACTGAACATCTCCACAAGTGTTTCACATGCTAATTTTAGCTGTAGAGCTGGCATGATGGTTTCACAATCCCCCTGTTTAAAACTACTAGATTAAAAACAGGATTACTAAATAAGGAGTGAGACTTAAATCAACAGTGATTCTAACAAAACTTTGGTACTGAACTGCCTTTAAAATTCTGACATTTTAAATCTGAAAGCTGGAAGGGGAATACCAGGGCTGGATGGGAGAATATATACACAAATGACCAATTTTATCTCAAACTGCGTAAAACAGAAAATAAAGATTTTGGAATAAATGGTAATTTAAACATGGAAAAGAGGTTAATTGTGGGGTGTCCCAAGAATCCATAACAGGACCTGTGTTGTATAACTTCTTTATCAGTGGTCTGAACTGGGTGGGGTTAACAGTGAGGTGGCAACGTTAGGTAATGCAGCGTTAGTTAGGTTAATCAAGTCTAAAATTTTGAGTTGCTTCAAAGCTACCCCCTTAGCAATTCTATAGTACATATATAACTTTCATTTCATAAACAGATGTGGAGGGGCCTGGACTTGATGACTTCTTGAGGTCCTTGTTAGCCCTATATTTCTATAATTATCTAATGCACATTGGAAGGTTCAGTATGAATTATTCATATACATTGATGGATCTTACATTAGCAGAAAAGAGAGGAAAGAGAGATAGGTGTCATTGTGGGCAGTCCAGATAAAAATTTCTGGTCTATATGGTGTACTAGTCCAAAAAACCCCAACAACCCTGGGAAAAAACAAACAAACAATCAGTCATAGGTGTATTAAGACAGATAAATATTCAGGCTGAGGCATAATAGTGTCTGTGTTCTGTTTTGGACACGACATCTCAAAAGTAATACAATAGAAATAGAAGAGGTCAAGAGCATTGCAACCAATGAAAACAAACAGCAGTATTAAATGACTTCACATCTGAACATGGGAATTACTACACACATTTCCCTGTTGTCATAATAGGTAATACTAACAAAAATTTTGGAATGGATACGAAGCCTCATGCTGCATGGTTTAAATCAATCTTTTAAGTATTAGAGATTAGGCTGAGAGATCATGTGGGGGCAGATTTTCCCATATCTGCTTGCTCCAGCCTTCTTACAGCTTCCTCTGAAGCACCTGGTGTTGGCCACTGTCAGAGACAGAGTACAGGACTAGATGGACCTTGGGTCTCATCCAGTATGACAATTCCTATGTTTCTATGCACTGTTATGGAATAACTCAAAGCTTTTTCCTAACACCTATGAGTTAGTGGTTAATTTATGCACTGAAGATTGAACGTTTACATCCCTCATTTTCTCTAATGAGATCTCGCACACCTCTGGATGATGTTATCCGTATAAACATCTAAAGTGGGGGATACTAAAAGGGTTAGGATTATTTAGATTAGAGAGGAGACAGGTAAAATGTGGTACAATGGAACTATTTACAATAATGAACGTTATAAAGAACATAAATTGGGCATTTCTTTACCTCTTCTCAATGCTATAGGAAGGAATTTAAGCCAATGAAATAGCCAGGCAATACATTTCCTCATTCTGTTTCCTCCTTAAAACTCACCTCTGCCTGGATGCCTATAAATCACTGCACAATGGCTAGGCCATTGGCATACTGACACTTTTATTTATTAATATAAACCAGATTGTTTCATTGCCTATCTTGTCTTTTTCCAGGCCCATTTATTTGTTTTATACACTTATTGTCTCAACAGGTGTATAGATTGTATACTCTTTGGAGAAAGGGAGGCCTTTGTATTATAGTATCTAGCTAAATGGGTCCCAAATTCCTAATTGAGGCTTCTGGCTGCTTCTGTAACTCATTGTCAGAAGGTAGTATTGAGGAAAAGAGCATGTAAAATTAAATTAAAGATTAGACAAATGATTAATAAGACTATCCATAGTTATGCTACACAGGGTAAAAATGTTCAATGAACAGAGCTCTCATGCTAACCCTCCAGGAGTGTTCTGGAGTCTCCAGGACTTAAAGGTTAATCTATAATTGAAGATTGTTATGTGATGAAACCTCCAGGAATACATCCAACCAAACTTGGCAACTCTGCCTCATGCTAGGTTATGCCAAACAGTTGCATGGGGTTAGGAAAAAACTCCACCCCACTCCCATAGGAAAGTTATTGCATAATTGTCCTTAACAGGGAGGTTTACACATTTCTTAGAAATATCTAGTGCTGTCCATTGTTTGAGATTGGATATTGCACTAGACCAGAGGTCGGCAACCTTTCAGAAGTGGTGTGCCGAGTCTTCATTTATTCACTCTAATTTAAGATTTTGCGTGCGAGTCATACATTTTAACGTTTTTAGAAGGTCTCTTTCTGTAAGTCTATAATATATAACTAAACTATTGTTGTATGTAAAGTAAATAAGGTTTATAAAATGTTGAAGAAGGTTCATTTAAAATTAAATTAAAATGCAGAGCCCCTGGACCGGTGGCCAGGACCTGGGCAGTGTGAGTGCCACTGAAAATCAGCTCGCGTGCCGCCTTCGGCACACGTGCCATAGGTTGCCTACCCCTGCACTAGACAAATCATTGGTCCGATGCAGTGTGGTTCTCAAAGTCTTTAGCTAATGAATTTACTGACCTTTGCAATTAAAAAAAAAAAAAAAAAAAGCCATGGAAAACTGCAAGCTTACCCTATGATTTGGGGATGCAGGGGTTGACAGTTGTGAAGAAAGCAAACCTGATGCCAGTCCTTTAAATATTAATGTAAAAGAAACCCTGGCAAGAGCAGTTGGATAAAGAGTACTATGACTCTGTGATGATTGGTGCTTCATTAAATATGTAGAAATCTCACTTGAGTCCCTAATAAAATAATGGAACAAATATGGAAAGAGAGAGCTCATTTTCTTAATAGAGGGTGACAGTTATGAACAGTAGACAGCATGAGTTTACAAAGAACAAATCAAGCCACATGAATGTGATTGCTCTTTTGATGTTGTTTGGATGAAGGGAGTAGGTGTAATGGATCTGGATTTTATGAAAGCATTGTAATACAGTGCCTCACAGTTGTGTGTGAAAGCTTAATTCAAATGGTCTTAAATACAGGCACTGTCGTACACACGTGAAAACTGGTTGAAGGAACTGTAAATAAATAGGAATGATAAACCACAATAGTAGGAGCTGGAGATTGTCTATTGGGATCTAACAGGGATTGGTTTTAGGTCTGGTCTTGCCAGCCCAAACCCAATGCTGATGTCCTCTCCCATGGACAAGGAAAGCACAGAGCTTTCAATGATGTCACTTATCAATTTACCGGCTTGGTGGTGACCCAGAGTTCTGTGTCTGGAAGTTGGATGGAACTTCTGCCATATGCTTTGTGGCTTAGATCTGTCTTATTTTTCTCTTACATTTTTTTTAGCCCACCAAACAGTGAAGACCTTTTGGAAAGAGGCTTTTGTAGGCTGCAGTCCCCATTTTGTTGCTGTTTAGACCTGCAGCTTTTTCTTAGCTGATGCATTGGGTGCTTTAGTGGGTAGGTTGTCTGTGTGTCTGACTGTTACTATTTTGTTATGATAGAGCCTAGAGACCAGGACCCCATTGTTCTAAACACTGTATAGACCTAAATGACGTATCCATTCTGTGCTGCTGCCCATCATTTTAGCAACTTCCAGACACAATAGATTGAGATTGGCAATAGAGAAGTCCCAGGCTTCATTGAGTTTCTAGTTTTTCTCCTTTCTTAGGTTATAGACAGCTCTGCCTGGGGTAGAGTCTTTTTTCTTATCTTGAGGAGGGAGGAAGGGTAGAGAGAAGCAGCTGGCTGTGAATGTTTCTGTTGCTGTGGAAAAGCTTTATCAAATAGGAAGCTTGGCAGCATCTCTTAGAGCAGGGTTTCTCAACGACTGGTCTGGATCGGCACTGTTCCCTGAGATGTCCCTGACAGTGTAGGAAGGCAGCACCCCGGTGCCGGGTATCAAAAAGGTTGAGAAACCTAGAGGACTCTGGCCTCATCTAATCTGTCCTGGACCGCTGGATTCCCCTCCCCCAACCTCACCTCAGGAATGCCTTGTCCTGAGCTTTGTGATCTATGATGTCCTGGGGATCGCAGTTGCCAGTGGTTTGTATGTGGAAATGTAGTCTGTGGGATCTGAGCCATTAATGGCTCTGAATAATGGATGGGGTCACCTGTTCCCACCCTGCCCTGTAGGAATGCAGCAATGAGGAAGCTCATACATGCAGTGCCTGGTGATCCTCCTCATGACCGGTCCTGGAGGCAGGCCTGTCCTGTATGGGCCAAAAGGTAGGTGCAGGAATTTTACTGTGGAGTGTCCACCCAAGTGTCCATCCTAAGCTACTCTGTGTCCTCTCCACCCTTTCCAACTTTCCTCTCTGCCCCCCATCTAAGCCAGTGTGACAGGGCCACCTTCTCCACACCTCGGGCCACCACAAACAGACTGGATGCTCTCAAGTTCATGAACACCAGTGTGTTATTTATTGGGTCCATGGCACCAGCTTACGAGTACAGCCTTGTGCAGCACCATACCACTGGAAGTAAACAACCTCCTTACCCGCTCGCTGGGGAAGGGAGAAGGCAAGATCTCACCATCCTGAGATCCTGTATCCCCTGGCAGCCTTCCCAGCACTTCCTTCCTGTCCTGTAACTGTTCCCAGATGACAAGCTAATTGCTCTCATTAGCTCGTCAACCTCCCCCCATAAATAAGCCATTGAGCACCCATCTCCCAGTTAACTCCGCTCCATGGGAGAAATAGCTAGTACCTCAGGTCCATCTACGCAGGAATAAAAGACCTGCAACATGGCTGCAGCTGGCATGGGTCACAGGGCTAAAAATCGCTGTGGAGACATTTGGGCTTAGGCTGGAACCCACGCTCGGGGACCCTCCCCACTTGCAGTGGTCCAGAGCTCGGGCTCCAGCCGGAGCTCAAATGTCTGCACAGCAATTTTCATCCTTGCATCCCAAGCCCCGTGAGCCCAAGTCAGCTGACCCGGGCTAGCCGTGGGTTTTTTATCCCAATATATACATAATCTTAGGCTAGGTCTACACTACAGCGGGGGTCCGACCTAAGATACGCAACTTCAGCTACGTGAATACCGTAGCTGAAGTTGCGTATTTTAGGTCGGCTTACCTGGCTGTGAGGACGGGGGAAAGTCGACCGCTGCCGCGCTGCCGCCGACTCCGCTGCCGCCTCTTGCCGTGGTGGATTTCCGGAGTCGACGGCAGAGCGATCAGGGATCGATTTTATCGCGTCTTCACTAGACGCGGTAAGTCGATCCCCGAAAAACCGATTGCTACCCGCCGGATCGGCGGGTAGTGAAGACAAAGCCTTAGTGACCAGAGTGCTGGGTCAGCTGTAGGCTCCTAGCACTCTGTCACAGCTAGTCTTTCCATCGCTGCGTTTGGCTGGATTCTGCAGCAGTAGGGACTAGCCGCCCCTTCTCTCCCCCGGCTCCTAAGGAAAGAGTGTTGTCATAACAGATGCATCACCCTACCCGTCTTGCGTGTTTTTTACATTTGGAATCCTTGTTGCTAGTAATGCCCATTTATAACATTAATGGATAAACATCACACACTTAAGTGGTGTTAAATGTGAAATATAGTGCTTGTAAAAGTACAACCATGGCTGGGAAGAAGGGAGTGTGTGCCTCACAGTGGGAGTAATCATCTAGTGCTTAGTTCTGATGCCAGCACTAAATGCAAAGCAGGAGGCATGCTGGAATTTAATGTCCAACTCTAAATCTTAAATGAAAGGTAAATCCAACTACTTAACGACAGTGGAATAGTAAACATTACTTAGTTTAATTGTTTCATGCAGTCGCATTGCATTTTCACTATGTATATGATCATGTTTTGAGCAGAAGGACCTACGGCTTTGTCCTGAATTTTCTTCAGCAGGCAAGTAGCAGCCTCAAATTAAAGTATAAACTTTATGCACGGATTTGCAGGCAGCATACTGGCAGTTAGTGTGTTGACTCCTGAAAGGCAGTTAGTCCCGAGGGGAAGCAGTAGTTCTCCCCTGACCTCTCTTAGCAGGCTTAAATCCAGGCCAAAGGGCAGATTTGCATTTTTTTTTTTTTTAGAAAGGGATTTCTTTTTTTCCTAGCAGTCACTAGAACTCTGCTGTCTGAGGTGTGAGGTACAAAAGATTAACTGTCCTGTTAATACTTTTGCGCTAGGTATTTTCTAATGCACCCAGTGTACCATAATTTCAAAGAATCAAATACAATAGTAAGAAAGAGAAGATGGGGGAGAGCGAGACTAGTAAGTACATTACAGATCTACTAGTTGAGCGTTCAGAAAATTCTACGTTTTAGGCTCCCAGACAGAACTCACGACATCCAAATCCCAGATAAATAGAATTCATCCAAACGTTAAAAGAGATTCTCGTTGGCTATGCCCACACCCCTGTTGTGTTTGCTTTCTATGAATATGCTAGTAAATAAGTTTACTGGTGGCGATGTTTGCTGAAATAGTGCAATTTAAGCTAAGGTTGCAAAATATATTCTGAAAGGGAATATTGAGTTTGTAAATGTGAGTGTCTGTGCACTTCACTCGAAGTTATGCTCAGCAACTCAGGGAATGGGAATATGCCTTGTGGTAAAAGCAGCTTGAATTTCAGATTTTTGAATATTTGCTGTGCCTAGTTTCTGAAGCAAGAATTATTCTGTGAAAATTCGTGAACAGAAATGGAGACAAAATTTAGCAAAGGAATTGTTACAAATTATTTATCCATCTCTGGGGAAGGGAAACCACACAACTTTGCACAGGGCTACACAACAAACAGTAAGGGGCAAGAAAGCTTGAAACGATAAATGGCTTTTTTTCACAGCCTGAGTTTCAAGATTGGGAGCCAGATCCACAGATCCAGTGTTCATACAGACACGCTCTCGGCTCCTTGGGCCTGCTTCAAATTACGACAATGGGTAACTGCTCATAAGGAGTAGCTCTGCTGCCTAGACTTGGCAGAGTATGTTGTGCATCAGCCACATCCCATCCCCACCCCCATCCCCAATCCAACCTGGAATACCACCTTATAACAGGGGTCAGCAGTCCCTTAGCATAGGCCATTCTTTAGCTGCAGTCTTTAGGCAACTTTAAGTACCCGCTGGAGCAGTGCAAAGCTGTCTTGGGAGGATCTGATCCCCCAGTAATTTTGTTGGTAATGTGAGAGTACATCAGGTTTATGTGGGGCAGAAATAACTTTGATTGTAATGGGTGTGTGTTTTAATGATGTACAATTGAAACACAGGCTGCCTTGCTTTTCAAGCACTCACTTGCTCATCCTCCACTGCTGAGATCCCCGTCACTCAAAAATACCAAAGAAGTAAAAGTGATATCCTCTTCTCCTTTCTCTTCCTCTGCCCCTCTCTTCAAACTATTTTACACATATGAGTTTGATTTAAAGGCACTTTAGTTCTTGGAAAACTGGGACTATTTATAGGGTGGGTTAGCTTTGAAAGAACCCACTGTTTTCCTTTTAAAAACAAATGCGCGTTCTGTACTGCATGTCAAGTACAATCATTGGTGAATGAACGGAGACAGGGCCAAGTCGTCTGCTAAACTGGCACAGCTCCATTGACCTCAGTGGATTTGCAGCAGTTTCACCGCAGAGAATTTAGCCCACCATGGTTGAGAATGCTCAAGAATACTACAATAATTGTTCAGTCCTTTTCCTAAGGTAATAAGGAGTCAGAAATGTACCTAGATAGACAAGAACAAACTGAAATTTGCCTTTCCCTCCTTCTCTTTCATCATGGATGGAAGCTGTCATCTTTCTCTGTGATTTACAAAGTGCACTTTTTATAGGGTACGTCAACTCTTCAGAGGGACGAAGTTGTTAGCATCAGATGTGGCAGATCAGCGTAACGATGATGTGAGTGCAAAGTGTTGGCTATTGATGAGCTTGTTGTCATAACAGATTGCCATATTCATGCATTTTTGTTTGATATTTCACTGGTAGGAAATTCAGCTCAAGATTGATTTGGGACGGTGTCTCTTCTGATGAAACAATAATAATGTTCCATGTGATTTCAGACCCACATTTAGCCACTGGCTTCCCAAAAGCAGTGTAACAGCACAGACAGTTAGAGGTGCCCTGGGTGAGAGTTGGTGAAATCTAGAAATGAAATCTCTGAGGTGGGTATCTGCTCACGGTAAAGTTTTCTTCATGTTATGTCTACAGACCCTGATCATTGCATTGATCCAGTGGGCTAAACTGTGGGTCGGTGAAGGGAAAGTTCTCCAGGGCATTAGAAACTGAAATATATTTCCTGAAATCAGCAGAAAAATAAACAAATACTTCTTTGTATGTGGAATCTCTCTGCTCTGAGGATACCTATTATCTTTGTATGGATGATTCCCTGAAGCTCCAAAAGTGGTGTGGAAGTCTTCATGACTCCTAGTACATAAGAATTTTCACACTGGATTGGAGTAGTGGTTCATTTAGTCCAGCCTTCATAACTCTCAGTAGAGTTTGACTTAAACTCTGAAGTAGAAAACAGCTAATAGAACAAACAGAGATCTGTTGTGCAACTGTCCTTTTATTTGGTACAAAGTTAAAGGATTGTAGGCAGGAGTTTGTAGAGAGAAGAAATCATGATCCTTCACCCGAGGATCAATGGGTGTGAATTGTTGGACTATAGCTTTTGCTCAGGAAGCCAACAACTGACAACTCTGAAATTCAGTTCAAATATGTTTGTACAGACAAATCTATGTGAGATACAATACATGATCTAAAACTGGTTGATATCAAAGGTGCCTAGTGGGGTGAAATGAACAGGTTAGAAATTGTTTACCTGAATCTTGGTGAAGCACAGAGAGATGCAGCCAGTTAACCTACATGAAGCTGGTCAACAGTTGCTTGTACAATGCAGAAGATATATTTGACGCTTTTGAGTGTTTTAATTGCATAACACCTTGTCCATCCTGCTAATTAGAATTCTTTAAAACTATCATCAACATATAGAGAGAGTGCTGTCTTCTTCTAGCACTGACCCACCCAATATTCTGGATCACAAGAACTGTCACTTCTTTACCCTGTGGTTAAAACGATCTCCCTCAAGTTGCTCTTCTGTTTGGAAGAAAGTATATTTGATTTTAATTTTTCTAGGTTTTTCCAGTATCCAAGGTTTTTTCCCCCCTTCACAATGCTATTTTTAATAAAAATGTGCCAAATCAAATTTTGATTATACTTGATAAACTTCCAGGGAGGATGTCTACTTTAAAATATTTTTGGTTTATTTCTAACAAACACTCACTGAGTCATAATTAAGGTCCCAGTCCGGAAAAAGTTACGTACATTCTTACTGTCAGGCATGTGAATAGTTACATTGACCTCATGTGCATAAAGCCAAGCATACCTGTAAGCATTTGTAGGATTGGGACTTCAGGCTTTGTTTTATCTAGCTTTGGGGCAGGGTTTTGTTCTCAGTATGTACAGTGCCTAACACAATGAATCCTGGTCCATGGCTCGGACTCCTAGGTGCTACTGGAATACAAATGATAATAATTTAGTACTCCCTAATAACACAATCCTGAGAATTTAAACTTAAACCTCTACAGCCCTACCCAGAGTCAAGTGATAACTGTACAGTTTTGCTCTACAGTTTCCCAAGTGTTGAAAAGTGGTTCCTTTTCAACACTGTCTTGTCAAAATGCCAGACACAGCTTGTTTTTGACATTTTCAGCTATGGTTAAATAATAGTCATGTTTCTGTTATACCTGTTGACTTGAAGGCAGTTGTGCATTTCTCAGCTCAAACGTGAAATAACCAGACATGGGTCTTGACAAATATTTTTCTTGCTTGCCCAAGGCAACTCCGAGGGAAAAAAAGCAGCTTCCAGTTAATCACTTGCTTCAAAATTCAGTTTGGTGAAATAGGCAATTAAAAAATATGACAATTTTCATCAAAATCTGCAAATTAAATGCCTCTAGTCAGAGTGGGCTGCAAAAAATGCACTAGATAATTGCCACTTGAAATCAGTGAAGTATCTAATGTTCTAGGGGAGTGAGGATTGTGGCTGTTCTGCCTTAGTAAGCCTTGATTGATTTAGTAAATAAGCATTTCCACTTCTCTCTTTAAAATAAATAAGCAATTTTATTGTTTCTGTATGGGAGGTAAACAAGCTCGTGAGCAGTAACCCAGTAATAGCATGAGGCTGAGTGCCATCTGTCATAGAGAATTTTGTCCCTTTATGCACAATACTTTCTCACAGTGATGGGTCCAGTGTAGGTTAATTGATTAACAGAGATCTTCCTTTTCTTTGCTGACGAATCTGTATTTCTCACATCCATGTCCTGTTGTCTTGTCTCCTGAATTAACAGACCCTTTGGTGTCAATAGTTTAGAACACCGATTGCTAAAAATCTAAATCCATTTTATATTAGGGGAAATGCTATTGCCCTGGGGATTAACAGATACTTCTGATGATAGTAAGAGGTGGCAGTGAGGAGAAGGTCATGGGGGAGTGAAATAATTTGTTGCAATGGTGTAGGATGCAGTTGATAATTACATTACTATTATACAAGTTTGAGAAACGCTATTACAATAAAGAACAAAGGCTAAATCACTCCCATGTTTCCATTCAAATTTTGCCACAGTTCCCCACACCTGTTTCTCCCCCTCCCAGCTGTTAACACCTGTCCTTCTGTCAATGGTAATAACGAAATTTTAGGTGGGCTATATATTACCGTAACATGAAAGAATTATTAATTTTTGATATCAGAAATACTTCTATGGAAAAATATATATTTTTGTACCAATGCCTCAGAACAGCATGTGTTTTTTGGTTTCAGATTAGAGATTTTAGGCTCATATTGCATAGATAAACTCCAAACGCATGAGATGTCCTAGAGTGACCTGTTACAGCTGACTTTGTAGCTCTCATTTTGTTGCTTGACATATACTCAGAAGGGTATTGCTGCAGGGTGCGCCTCTCCCCTTGTGATGCTTGTTATTTGTCCTCATCAGTGGCATACACTGTGCATTGATTGCTACCAGAGCGGACACATCCAGTGCTGTTCTCTTTTCTTACTTCTTAGATGAATGCAACACACACAAAGCTGCCTGCAGCAAGCACTCCGCACCTTAGTCATGTCTAGGTCTACACTACCACATATGTCAGGTATAACTTGCGTTGAATGTGTGTGAATAAACCACTCCCCTCAGCACCATAAATTATACCGACATAAGCACCAGTGTGGACAGTGCTTTATGTCCTCGGGAAAACTTGTTTCTCCCACCTCCATAGCAACCACTGCTTGTTGGGGGGTGGATTAATGATGTCGACAAGAGAGCTCGCTCTCTCGTTGGCATAGAGCGGCTACACTAGAGAGCGGGCAATGGCACAGCTGCATCGGTACAGCTGCGCTGCTGTAAGATGTGTCGTGTAGACATAGCCCTAGTCATTAGGAAAAAAATTGCCCAACTTCCCTGCTCCTAAAGAGAATGAATCCCATCCCCAGCTGTTGTAAATCAACATGGTCCATTTACACCAGCTTCTCCTTTACGGTTAGATTGTGCCACAAGGACTCAGCCCATACGAAGGGCAGAGCTGCCCAGGGAAGGAACTGTGGCTCAGGGAGTCACAACTCCCTCCCTTCTCTCCCCTTGGCATGGAGGTGGGGGCATTAGTAATTTTCTGCTGGCTTATATCAGTGACAAATTATGATTCCCTTACCCATTACTGGCTCAGCTTTGCTGGCTGGAATGGTGGGGGAAAGGAGTCAAGGCTCTGTTCAGCCCCCCATCTCTACCAGTCCATTCCCTGTCCAAGAGCCTGGTAGGCAAGGTAGAAGCAGAAGAGGATTTCTTACTCCCCCATTTTGCAGATGCATAGTTCAACCCAGAGCCCAGCCCTTAGTTTAGTGTAGGATTTCATGGTGGGCATAGGTGCAGTAGGTCTTTGTATCCATACACTGCTTGATGATGAAGTGAGACCAGACAGATCACCAGAGGTATCCATTCAAGAAATGAGGGGATGTGCCTGGTACAGCAAGCAAAGTGCTGTCCATTTTACCCCTGCCAGGACTTCTCGTCTGCAATTTATAGACTTCTTTCATGTATATTACAATACTTTGCTGTCGTGACAGCCACTTCAGACCCGCAATGACTCCTTGTTGTCATTCTAATGGGCTCTCCACAACATACTTTGTTGCTAATGAAATGTTACTAATATTTGAAAAATGTTAAATTAGTCCAAAGTTTCCAAACTTGGGAACTAAAGTCCAGAGCCTATATCAATATTGTGAGCACTGAAATAATTAGCCTGGTTTGCAGAGGTGCAGCATTTCCACAGCCCCAAAGTTTGAAAATTTTGGTTGTACTTAATTGCACATAGGACCAAAAATCTTATAAATCAAATAGATACCATAGGGCCAGTCCTACAACCCCTCCGCATATAGCGCTCTAATTGAAGCCAATCAAATGAAGCTGACTACATGGATGAAAATTCCTCAGAAGCGATCACAGCCCAAGAGCTATAGCAAAGTCAGTGATAAACCACTCCCACCCCATTGATTTCAACGGGAGAAGAGGTAGGCCAATGCTGCACACTTTTGAAAATCCCACTCATATTTAGTCATTCACAATCCCTGCATGAAATCTGACTAAATTGTCATTGCCCAGGGAATCTCCATGGGCTTTGGTAGGGGACTGAACCCTGTCTGCCTACGGCACACAGGGCCGGCTCCAGGTTTTTTGCTGCCCCAAGCAAAAAAAAAAAAAAAAAAAAAAGGGCTGAAGTGCCGCCCCTTGAAAAGCCCATGCTGGTGCCTTGAGCCGGCCCTGACGGCACACATTAATAGTGTAACCATTAGAGATTTTTATTAATGGAAAGCTGAACACAACCGTAACTGTGAATCAAGAAGATTATATCCTGTCCACTATCACTGGGCTTTGTGTTTTGTCAGATAGGCAGCATTCATTTTGGGGAGGAATAATTGTTCTAGGTCTTCAGCAGATTGGAAAATTCAGTATCCCTATTACAGATGGTGAGAAAGCTAAATGCAAACCATGACTATCCCTGCTCTGGAATCAGTTTGCCTAAGAAGACCAAATTGCTGAGTCATTTTGTTTTTCATGCTGTAATTGCCAGTTGATATCCACACTGAGTTAGAACTCCTGGTAACTTTCAGGAATTCAAGGACCATGCAAATTACAACCAGGATGTTCCGAGATCAGAACGTCCCCCTCTTAGCAGATGGCTCTGGCCCACAATGTCCAATAATCACATCATGAAATCTTATTACTTTTGCATGCTGTGCTTGGAAGAACATGCCAAGCTGTAGTCAGGTTTCATGGGATCTGAAAGTTTCTTAGTGAAGAAATAATTTTTCTTCTTCTACTTCTTTCTTCTCCCCCTCCCCCCAATAAATGGACAGTTCACAGCCTAGAAAAAGTCATCAGTAGTTCAGGATACACTGACAGGAATAAGGGAACATACTGATTCTCGAATGAAAATTGCTTAGCTTTTCCTTACAAGGATCATGTTGTTACCCATTTATAATCTGCAACTGTAATTGGTATCCCAGCACAGTAGTGTTCAAAGAGGTAGCATGAGCAGTATCATTCTGCTCTATAGCAGTGGGTGAGCGTTTAAAAACCCTTTTAGATTGACTGATTTGGCATTGCTTTACATGTGTCTTTGCCCTGGGAAATTTTTAGGATTTGGCTACTATCAGTATGAGACTCTAATAAGACAGTTTGCCTCATGTGACTTCAGCTAAGCTTTGTTCCCGCTGCCTCTTGGCGATTTTCACAGATGATAGATGATGCTGTAAACGAAGTGTGCAGAAAAGAGCAACCTTCCTGCTGGAGACAAATTACCTTCTTGCTTCTGCAGGCTGCATGACTGTTATGTTTTTTCCCCGTTGCAATCTGTATTGGGTGTAACATTACATAATAAGTGATTAAAGATCAATGATGACTAAGAAGGTAAGTGATCAAATATTGTACCTGATAGACATGTACACATCATTTATCTCACTTTTCTCGGGGAAGAAATTATACTGAATTCCTCAGCTATTAGTTCAAGGCAAATGGAATCTTAGATTCAATTAAGGGTTGGTGCTTCTGCCTTAAGTTCTCTTGGAAGTGTTATTCAAAAGTCAAGATCATGTAGTTGCACTTGTCCCTTTTAGCAGCTCTAATCAAACTCCAGCTTATCAAACCTTTACATCTTTACTTGAGGGAAGAAATCAAGTCAATCAGGATATTGTGTAGATTATAAATTAGGACAATAACTATTTATTTTGGCTTGAAACATTTGCTACCGAAGTTACCCACTAAGTCAATATCTGAACCAGACCTAGAATGAAGTATTTCCTATCCTGTATATTGTGGCAACGCCTAAAAGCTTCATTCAAGTCAGAGTCCTGTTGTGCTATCCGCTGCGCTGTACAAATATATATTAAATTGTAGTTCCTACCCCAGAGAATTTGCAGTGTGAACAATAAACCAGAGCAGCTGGAGGAAACAAATAAGAGACTAGGGGAAGGGAGTTTGAGGTGAGGAAGGAAAATTCAATGTTTTAGCGTAACTGACTGCACAATTCACAGCCAATCAGCATCAGTAATCACAGTATTCACAATTTGCCTGCCTGCATAATTCCTGCCTCTCAGTCCTTTATTCATACCCCTGGAATATTCTGGATTATACTGGGCAGTTTAAACCTGCATAGGGTAAAATTAGTTAAATATTGATACATCACTTCATGAAGATTTGGCATGGCTTTAGATGCATTTTTGCAATGGGATATTAGATGACACACACTCAAGATTGACTGATACAAGGTTTCCTGGCTCCCACCCCAATCCATAGTGTACATGTCTTTTTAAAATTAGCCTCCAAACTAGCAACCTTCCAGAATGACAGCTGCAACATAGATAAAATCCAAAAACTCAGGGTGTGAAGTGAGTTCTTCACGCTGAGGAGGAAGACATTTGTTCCACACTGCAGAGTATTGAAAAAGAAACATCATATCTGATGTTGTTCAGTTTCTTATGTCAAATGAATTAGGTGGTTTTGGCCAAGTTTGTAGCATTCCATTCTCTTCATCACAAAAGCCACCTCCACAGCTGTCACCTGTCACCCTGCCTTAGATGAGAAGGAGTAGAGGAGGGCAAATAATCCTGAAGCCAAACTTTTAGGGTGCAACGTATTTACAACCATTTTGCAGTGAGAATACCTAAGAGCTAGAACAGGTGTAATAGAGGTTGGAGGGAGAAGAGAGCCAGGCCAGGCTTCCCTTTCCCTCCCTCCCTCCTCTTAGTATCAGGCCCCTGTGGCCCATTCTTCTCCACACTCCCTGGGGGGACAACACATGGGACCAGAGGTCCACCAACCGCAGATGCGGTGAGAGAAAGAGCTAGGTTAGGCTTCCCCCAAGAGGCCCGCACATGGCCCCTGAGGCTCATTGTCCCCTCTGGCAGCACTACATGGGGCAGGAACTGCCCCAACTCCTGGGAAAGGAGAGAGAGAGGGGCCAGGCTAGCCTTCCCTCTTGTCCCAACCGCGTCCTCAGCATTCTTTTAATGTTGTTTTTTGTATGTAATACATATATAGAGGCCCTGATGCTGTGAAGACTAAGCATGTATGCAGAGATCTGCAGGTTTCTTTGAAGCATTGGAACCACAATAAAGAAAAGCAGCCCAAGAGAAACACAATGGTCAGGCCAGTATCCCTTCTAAAGAGGTAACCCTGACTCCTTATGTCAGGATCAGACTGATATAGTGCTCATCTCTGTCTTTTTATATATATATATATATATATATATATATATATATATATATATATATATATATATACACACACCTATCTCATAGAACTGGGAGGGACCCTGAAAGGTCATCGAGTCCAGCCCCCTGCCTTCACTAGCAGGACCAAGTACTGATTTTGCCCCAGATCCCTAAGTGGCCCCCTCAAGGATTGAACTCACAACCCTGGGTTTAGCAGGCCAATGCTCAAACCAAGAAGAGGCTGATCCTTGTCCTCCATTCTGAAGTTCTTCAACCAAATTATAATTCATTGCCTGGAACAGTGAATCAGTCAGGAGCAGGTATGTTTTGTAGAACACAGAGACATTAAGGCCAGATAACCAGCTCCTGTCCCAGAAACATCAATGTGTGATCTTGGGCAATTCTTAACCTCTCCATGCCTCAGTTTCTCCAGCTACACAATGGGAATAATAACACTTACCCACCTCAGAAGACTGTTGGGAGGTTTAATTCATTAATATTGGGGAGGGGGCTTTAATATTCTTAATGCAAAATATTGTTATTCTCATGTCTAAATGGCTTTCTTTGAAAATGGAACTCTGCTCTGAATGGCCACGATGGAAACGCAGACTTGATTCTCAGGCCTGGTCTACACTAGGCGTTTATGTCGAATTTAGCACCGTTAAATCGAATTAACCCTGCACCCGTCCACACCACGAGGCTATTTAGTTCGACATAGAGGGCTCTTAAATTCGACTTCTGTACTCCTCCCCAACGAGGGGAGTAGCGCTAAATTCGACATGGCCATATCGAATTAGGCTTGGTGTGGATGGAAATCGACGGTAATAGCTCCGGGAGCTATCCCGCAGTGCACCACTCTGTTGACGCTCTGGACAGCAGTCCGAGCTCAGATGCTCTGACCAGCCACACAGGAAAAGGCCCGGGAAAATTTGAATTCCTTTTCCTGTCTGGGCAGTTTGAATCTCATTTCCTGTTTGGACAGCGTGGTGAGCTCAGCAGCAGTGGCAACGATGCAGAGCTCTCCAGCCGAGATGGCCGTGCTATCCCAGAATAGAAAGAGGGCCCCAGCATGGACTGATCGGGAAGTCTTGGATCTCATCGCTGTGTGGGGCGATGAGTCCGTGCTTTCCGAGCTGCGCTCCAAAAGACGGAACGCAAAGATCTATGAGAAGATCTCGAAAGCCATGGCAGAGAGAGGATACAGCCGGGATGCAACGCAGTGCCGCGTGAAAATCAAGGAGCTGAGACAAGGCTACCAGAAGACCAAACAGGCAAACGGACGCTCCGGATCCCAGCCCCACACATCCCGTTTCTACGAGGCACTGCATTCCATCCTAGGTGCGGCCGCCACCACTACCCCACCACTGACCGTGGACTCTGAGGATGGGATATTGTCCAGGGCCAGTTCCTCGGACATGTTAGCGGACGGGGAAGATGAGGAAGGAGATGAGGAGGACGAGGCAGTCGGCAGCGCTTACCAAGCTGATTTCCCCGACAGCCAGGAGCTCTTCATCACCCTTACAGAGATCCCCTACCAACCCTCCCCAGCATGTAACCTGGACACAGATTCAGGGGAAGGATCAAGCGGTAAGTGCTTTAAACATATAAACCTTTATTTTGTACAAAACTAGAATATTAATACTAATAACAATCTTTGAATCATGATTTCTTCCCCTTGGGCGCTTAAATAATCAGTAACAAGTATTTGTAAAAAAATCAAACAGTGTCCGGTTCTGCATGATTGTGCTGCCCAAGCTGCTCCACTCTTTTGTCGCTGCTACTGCAGCTATATGAAAAGCCGGTCTATATGTCCGGGGATAGAGCAGTAGTCCTCCACAGACATCTCAACAAAGCTCTCCTGGAGGTAAAGGGATAGCCTGTTCATCAGGTTCCTTGGGAGAGCGGCTTTACTTGGTCCTCCAAAGTAAGAGACGTTCCCGCGCCAGGAGACAAGCAGGTACTCGGGAATCAGCGCCTTGCAGATCATGGCGGCATAGGGCCCCGGTCTCTGCATGCTTTCTCGAAGCATCCTCCGGATCTCGTTGTCCGGGATGCTCATGAGGGTGATGTCGGTCATGACAACCTGCTTTGAATTAGGTAGGGGACTGGTAGTATTGGGACTGCTTGCAACAAGTTCCTTTACAGAACTGTGACCGCTGGTTTACAGCCACGCGGTGGGGGCAGGAGAGGGTCAGCATCCAGGGATCTTTCCCTGGCACATCCGCGAGGGGGTGGGACAGGGCCACAGTTCTTGCTTGGCCGACTGATGGCAGCACAGACTGGCATTGCTTTCAATGTGAAAGGTGGCCAGTGGTACTCCTAAAGTTTTAATCTGCAACAAGTCTACGGCTTACCATCTTTGCCTGCTAGAGAGAGTACCGTGTCCTGCCCTGGTTCCCAGATCGGCAATGCAAAAGCCCAGGCACTGAAGGCGAGGTTCGAAAATTCGACCTTGTCCTCAGTGCGCATGTGATAGGTGTGGTTCATGGTCTTGTTCACGGAGAAAGACTATGTTCTTGTGAATCAAGGTTCTTGATTCACAACTACATTTATCTTTTGGAGGAATTCACTGCCTTTTCCTCATTCCCACAGCCACATCTGCAACTGTCTCCCAACCCAGCCTGGAATCACACTCCCAGAGGCTAGCGCACATTAGGCGGAGGAAGAAGAAGACGCGAGAGGACATGTTCTCTGAACTTATGGGCTGCTCCCGAGCCCAGGCAGCACAGCATAACCAGTGGAGGGAGAATTTGTCCCAAATGCACCGGATACACATGGACCGTGAGGAGAGGTGGTGGCAGGAAGACCAGCAGGCGACTCAAACGCTGCTTGGACTTCTGAGGGAGCAAACGGACACGCTCCGGCGCCTTGTTGATGTTCTGCAGGAACGGAGGCAGGAGGACAGAGCCCCGCTGCAGTCTATCAGGAACCGCACTCCCCCGCCACCAAGCCCCATACCCCCCTCGCCCAAAGTCCAAAGAAGGAGGGGCGGGAGAGTCCGTGAAAACTCTCACTCCACCCCTGCAGACTGCTCAAGCACCAGAAGGCTGTCATTCCCCAAGATTTGAAAAGTCCTTTCCTGGCCGCCTCAAGCAAGCCCCCGTCCAAGTTTCACCCCCCAGTTTCATGTGTGGTTGTTAATAAAAAATACGTTTTTGTTCAGTACTGTTTCAGTCATGCTGTTTTGAGGGAGAGTCTGTCTGCAGGGGGGGGAAGGGGCTTGGTAATTGTACAGGACATTCACCTTTAGCAGGCTACAGAGGCGGGGGCAGGTCCAGCAGCAGGGCACATACACAGTGCACTGACTAGTTACCCTGGTCAGTCTGGGAGGTGGTTTTCATGTTCTGTGCGTGGGGTGGGGGGGGGGTGTTGCTCTGTGACTTTGTGGCGGGGGAGGGCAGTTACAGATGTTATGCAGCGGTCCTTGTCCTGGATCACAGAGCCACGCAGCAGGGGATCTGTAACCCTCCTCCCCCTGCCATAAAGTCACATAGCCCCCACATACACGCAGTCCCGCTCAGGAGGGCTGGCAGGCTCCGTGGAAACAACCAATCCGCCACTGCGATTCCTGTCATTCCTGGAGTTTAGAAGGATCATTTGCATCAGTACACTACACCCGCTCCCCACCACAGTCTGCGTCCCAGGTTTAAAACATTCCCGCGAAAACAGTAATAAAGACAACGGTGTTCATTAACAAAATAAAAGTAAATTTATTTTTTTGGAAGGGGGTGGAGGGGGTCTGTAACTGGAGAGGATAGTCATCCTTAACTGGGTAAAGAAATGGGGGCAGGTTCAGCTTCTCTGTACACAAACTGTAAAGTCACTGGTCACCCTGCTCAGTGTGGAACCAGGCTTTCAAAGCCTCCCGGATGCACAGCGCATCCCGCTGTGCTCTTCTAATCGCCCAGCTGTCTGGCTGGGCGTAATCAGCAGCCAGGCTATTTGCCTCAACCTCCCACCCCGCCATAAAGGTCTCCCCCTTGCTCTCACACAGATTGTGGAGCACACAGCAAGCAGCTATCACAATGGGGATATTGGTTTCGCTGAGATCACAGCGAGTGAGTAAGCTTCTCCATCTCCCCTTGAGACGTCCAAAAGCACACTCCACCACCATTCTGCACTTGCTCAGCCGGTAGTTGAAGAGTTCTTTTTCAGAGTCCAGGGCGCCAGTGTAGGGCTTCATGAGCCAGGGCATTAGCGGGTAGGCTGGGTCCCCAAGGATGACTGTAGGCATCTCCACATCCCCAAGAGTTATTTTGTGATCCGGGAAGTAAATACCTTCCTGCAGCCGTCTAAACAGACCAGAGTTCCTGAAGACGCGAGCGTCATGAACCTTGCCCGGCCATCCGACGTTGATGTTGGTAAAATGTCCCCTGTGGTCCACCAGTGCTTGCAGCACCATTGAAAAGTAGCCCTTTCAGTTGATGTACTGGCTGGCCTGGTGGTCCGGTCCCAGGATAGGGATGTGAGTTCCATCTATAGCCCCACCGCAGTTTGGGAATCCCATCGCGGCGAAGCCATCTATGATGACCTCCACGTTTCCCAGGGTCACTACCTTTGAGAGCAGTACCTTGACGATTGCCTTGGCTACTTGCATCACAACAACCCCCACGGTAGATTTGCCCACGCCAAACTGGTTCACGACAGACCGGTAGCTGTCCGGCGTTGCAAGGTTCCAGAGGGCTATGGCCACTCGCTTCTGGACAGTCAGGGCTGCTCGCATCCGGGTGTCATTGCGCTTCAGGGCAGGTGACAGCAACTCGCAAAGTTCCAGGAAAGTCCCCTTCCGCATGCGAAAGTTTCGCAGCCACTGGGATTCGTCCCAGACCTGCAGCACTATGCGGTCCCACCAGTCAGTGCTTGTTTCCCGTGCCCAGAATCGCCGTTCCACAACATCCAGATGACCCATTGTCACCGTGATGTCCTCGGAGCTGGGTCCCGTGCTTTGTGAGAGGTCTGTGCCCCTCTCAGAGTTCAGGCCCTCACCGCGGTGCCGTAGCCTCCTCGCCTGGTTCATCTGCATCTGCCTCTGGGAAAGGTGGATGATAACCTGCGAGGCGTTCACAAGTGCCACAACTGCAGCGATGGTCGCAGCGGGATCCATGCTCGCAGTGCTGTGGTGTCCGCGCTGTCACTGACCCGAAAAGCGCGCGAACTGATTTCCCGCCGGCGCTTTCAGGGAGGGAGGGAGGGCGGTATTGACAGACGGATGACGACAATTACCCAAAAGCACCCTCGACCCTTTTTTTTTACCCAGAAGGCATTGGCGGCTCGACCCAGAATTCCAATGGGCTGCGGGGACTGCGGGAACTGTGGGATAGCTGCCCACAGTGCACCGCTTCCAATGTCGACGCTTTCCCCGTTAGTGTGGACTCACAAAGTCGAATTACTGTCCTTAGTGTGGACACACAAGTTCGACTTAGCAATATCGATTCCACATATTCGATTTAAGTGAAATCGAAATACCCTCGTAGTGTAGACATACCCTCAGCTTCTTACTCCCAGGGGGCTGGCAGCAGGAAGAAGGCAGCAGGCTGGTTCATCTCCTGGAGGCAGGGAATGAATACCTCAACAGTGACCCCTCTGGCTGATTAAGGCATTGCAGCAGTGATGAGTTTTGAAGTAAGTCATGTTCCTCTATACCAGTGGTTCCCAAACTGGGGTTCGTGAACCCCTGGGGGTTCGCGAAATTTTACAGGAGGTTCTCGGAAAAAAATTCCCTAATGGCGGACAGAGCTGTCCCTAGGGACCCTGGGCAGCACGGGGCCAGCAGCCTGGAGCCCCTGGACTTCCAAGAGCTAAGTAGATCAAAGCAAGCATAATCTATCACACTGAGGAGATTTAAACTTCAAGGACTCCTTATAAGAAATGGAAAGGGAGGTGGATATATTTTGCTGTTTTTAAAATTAAATAGGCAGCTAAGCTTTGTTGTAACGTGTGTTGTTTGCCTGGACTGCTCAAGACTTGAATGCTTGTGTAGGAGGAACTCTTTGAGTTGGCTTCTTAAATACCTTCATGCTGTTTTACATCTGATACTCCTTGATGAAACATAGGAACCTTGTCTTATAACAGGCTTATTCAAAGTGATACGAGCTACGAAAGTGAGATCTTGGAAGAGTGTTGCCGTTTTCATAATGTAATAAAAATACTGTAATGATAAGTAATAATAATAAAGTGTGTAATAAGCATGTCATAAAAACAAATTTTATATTTTTTATAATTTATACTCAGGTAAAGGAGAAAATCCCTGGAAATATTCATTTTTAGGAGGGGGTTTGCGAGACAACATTTTAGTGAAAGGGATTCACAGGTTGTTAAAGTTTGGGAACCACTGCTCTTTACAGTGGTTCTCCACCCGTGGACTGCGGACCAATCAGCACACAGCTGTGGCCCATGTGACATCCTCAGGGCCATACAGGTAATATATCAATTGTGTGGATGCAGCCCACATAACACATAGAGCTGCATATGTGTCCCACAATGGTAAATCAGTTGAGAACCACTGTGTCTAGTACTTCTGAGTACTGGGCATAGTGTGGGAGATTGCAAGGGGCCAAATCAGGACAAATTTCCAGCAGATCTATCTATCTTATCTACCTTTTTATATAGCACTGACTGTTTCATCGCGTTCTTTCTTTGGAGCCACTTTAAGAGCCTAGGCATGCTTACAGCACATTTGAAGTATCAGGATCAACACTACTCCAGTGGCTGAGTTTTGTAATATAATAGTTACAGGGCTTCTTTAGGAAAACAAAGCTAAGAAAGACTTCACAAGATGTTTCTCCATTCTAACTGTGGGCAGGTTTTTCACAGCATCATCTCCAAAAGCTCTGCTCTAGTGCTGTTCCTTTCTTCTGGTGTACGATACATCACACCCTGTCAGGGTGTCTTGTTCAAGGGGGTTGTTTTTTTAATTTGCTTTTCCTGGCTGGAATGTCCCCCTGGATCTGCCAATTAGCGATTATGCATCCAGAGCCGAGCGTGTCCTGACATGACAGGCTTAAATGCATAAGCTCTTGAGGACAGCATGTGGTAAACTGGCCATAGGTGAGGACATGAAGAGAGAGTCTAATTTTGGTTCCCTAGTATAAAGTTTCCATGTAGGAAAGAGCAGGAAGAAGCATGTACCCTTTCAGTTAAAAGAAGAATGACTTACTGGGATATTGGGATGTTTTGGTTATTTATATAATTTAGATCGGATACAGGGTGAGGAATGGTACGGCTTGGGGCCTTAGAATAGGTTATGGGAGGATGTTGAGGTACAGCAGCCAGGGGATACTCACTCTCCCTTTCCAAGCCCTAAGGGAAGGGGAGCTGCTGGGAATTTGTTTCTGAAAGGAGGAAACCTCCAGTGCTGCAGCTCAGGGAAGTGTCTGATCTCTGCTGTGTGCTGTCACCTCCAGCTGGAAAATCTCTGTCTCCACTGGGCCTGGTGAGACCCAAGCTACATTATCCATGGGCGGATCCGCTGTGCGTTGGTGGCAGCAGGCAGCCTGCTGCTGCACCAAAACATGGCCATGATGTTGTATCTCTATGCACAAGCACTGCTCGTGATGCTGCCAATGCAGGCCCCTGCCAAACCTTGACCTGGTATAACAGCACCACCTGCCCTGCCCCCTGGGCCCTTCCATTGGAAAACCCACTGCACCGATTCATTAACTGGTACTAATCAGCATTTTTGTTGGCATCTCAGAAGTGAAGACATGGAAAAAGAACTACTCTTGCACTTCTAGCCAGGGTGCTGAGGCCCATTGGCAGGGCAGCATGGGGAAGCTGGAAGGGCCACAGCCAAAGTTGTGTCTCTTCAGTGGGTAAATGGACGGCGTCAGTGGTCTCCAACCATTCACCCCAGTTACTTTCACAAATATTTATAATCACTTTTTAAAAATATGGGGGAAGAAAAATACGTTTTGTGTGGTAAAAATATAAAGGTTTCTTTCAAAAAGTTACATACAGGCAAAGCTGAGAACATTTAAAAATTCCACATGCGTAGATGGGTAGGCTACGAACTTGTGAGAGAGATTGAAGCTCAATAAATTCATCATCATCATCATCTTCATCATCAAAGCAAACCCAAAAGTCTCCTTGCACATTTTGCTCCATCCCAGCCCAATACATTGCATTATAATAACTGTGTTTGCTTCTCATGGAAGACACTCAGTTACTACAATGATGAGTGCCATTATACAAATCTAGAAAGACAGACATGATGCATGGGCCAATAAAATTGTATTCATGTATGTTCCAAGAGCTTTTGTATTCCTGACTAAAACACTAAAGGGAAAGTTGGTCTATTGTCTTTGTTCACAAACTGAACATTAGTCACTGCTATGGTATATTAAATATAGCCAGAAATAAGGGGAATGGATGGCTAAGCAGGCTGGTATGGGGATGCAAAACCTTTCATATAACAATATGATTGGTTGGTGGTCTATGTGAAATGAGTTGTTAGTTTCATTTAGAGCCAAGTGAGTAATTGTCTTTTCAGTTTAGTGGCCAAACCAAAAAAATCTAAAAAAATATGTGGTTACTTTCAAATTGAAACTTGAATTTTTTCAGTTTTTCTCAACAAAATGAAGAACAGAAAAAATTGTTTGGGTCAAAAATGAAACATTTTGGATATGGATTGAAAATGACATTTTGAAACAAAATGGTGATTTGAATTGATATTTGCAAAACAAACAATGTTGACACTTTCAAAATTTTTGTTTTCAGGGTTTTTTGGGGGGATGAGGGTAGGGTGGGGGTTGGCCAAAACTATTAAATGGGTTTGACCTGAATTCATGAATAGTTTGTACCACCAAAAATACATTTTTCAGCAAATTTACTATTCACCAAAAAGTTTCAACCTGCTTTCCTCTCACTACATTTTCTAGAGGATAGGTGTCCATGGTTTTCAGTCTGTGAGTACCTCCAGTGAAGTCCTGAATACTTTAGACTCCCAGTCAAGTCAAGACTACACTCTTTGACTGCCAGGTGAACTATATTATAGACCATTTTATTTTGGTTTAGTTGGGAGTTGAATATCAGAGGGGTAGCCGTGTTAGTCTGGATCTGTAAAAAGCAATAGAGACCCGTGGCACCTTTAAGACTAACAGATGTATTGGAGCATAAGCTTTCGTGGGTGAATACCCACTTCATCAGACGCAAAAGCTTATGCTCCAATACATCTGTTAGTCTTAAAGGTGTCACAGGACTCTCTGTTGCTTTTTGGGAATTGAAGATACTCATCACCTCACAGGTTTAGGCCCCATGTCCCCCCAAAATTTCACAATTATATCTCATGTGTAACTAGAGGATTTTCATAGATTTTTAAGGCCAAAACGGACCATTACAATCCTCTTGTCTGACCTCCTGTATAACATAGGCCATAGAATTCCACCGCATGGTTCCCGGGAGCTAAAGCATATTTTTAAAAGACATTCAACCTTGATCTAAATACCTCAAGTGATGGAGAATCCACCACATGCCTAAGAAAGTTGTTCCAATGGTTATTTACCCTCACTGTCAAAAATTTAAGCCTTAGCTAAATTTGTCTAGCTTCAGCTTCTAGCCAGTCAGTCTTGTAATGCCTTTGTCTGATAGATTAAAGAGCCCCTCTACCACCAAAAACCATCTCCTCATATAGGTACTTGTAGACCGTGATTAAATCACCTCTTATCCTTCTTTTTGTTAAACTAAATAGACTGAGCTTCTTTAATCTCTCATGTTTTCCAGACGAAACATTCTTGTATCTCTTTTCTGAACCCTTTCCAATTTGGATTTTAGTCTGGAGAACTGCGAATCTGGCACCTTTCATGTCATTTAAATGACAGTCATTTAAATGACAAGAAAAGATGGCATCTCAGTGAGAAAATGATTCTGGGAAAAATTTCCTGAGGTCTGTTTGGCCTGTTTCCCGGTTCACTTTCCATTGTTTTAGAATAAGAAATTCCATCAGGGTGATTGCTACTATGAGGAACTGTGTGTTCTTCTAGTTGCTGTCAACATCATTCCTGCTAAACTCAGTTCTGGGTGTGAGGTTAGCTTGAAGGATGCCAGACAATACTGGCATCCATAGCCTAATTCTATAGTCATTGGCTGCATCTTCTAGTTTATTTCAAGATACCCAGAAACCCACTCAGTTATTCTGAGGCATAAAAGGAGACTTATTTGTAGACTTATCTTTTCTGGGTTTTTTTAATATACTGACTGTTTTAAAAACATAATGTGCCATTGTACTTGAATGGCATAAAACATAGAAACTTCAGAAAAGATATATTGCTAGAGAGAGACAGACTTGTTGGGTCAGATCCTCAGCTGGAGGATCTGCTCCAACAGCACTGCTGTGTTAGCATTAATGCAGCTACACCAAATTACACTAGTCGAGGACCTGGCCCATTACGTTATAGTGATCTAACAGTTAATGGATTTATAATACTATATGCATGAAAATCCAACATATTGAAACCCCAATCAATGGGAGTTAGGTGCCCACATACCTTTGAGGATCTGGGCCTAAATATATGATAAAGCAAATCCACTATGAGGGTGGTCTCGGTTGGTCATCAAACCTTATTTTGGTAAAGTGAGGTATGCAGGTTGCTTAGAAAGAACTTTAATGGAGTTGGGAGTTGGAATACAGTAATTTTATACTGTACTTGACATACTAACAATTAGGGCTCACTGTATGCTTATATGAATCATTAACTTCAAAAGCTGCTAGTTCAGCCTCTGGCATAGAGCAATGCATCACTGCTAACTGGTGTTCGCCACAACAGAAACAACACAGCTGTTCAGATAAAAGTTATAATTCATCTCACTTGTGTAATGAACAGTTGAATCCAACTCAGATAATACTAACAAAATTTAAGGTTTATTGCAAAATATTTTAAATATGCTCAGAGCTAATCTCCCAATGATTATTCAGCACTGATATCTGAAACTTTCCCATTTTTATTAGGGCTAGTCTTTGCATATCTAGTCTACAAAACTTTAATATTTGCATGTCATAAATGATTTTTCTAAAGTTAACTTTTCCCATACTTTGACTTATCAGTTTTGGTCTTGGTGGTATGCATTTCAGTTGAAGTTTTATTACATTATCTTGGCAGCACATTATATTTTTTTTACACATGGATTTGATTGAGAAATGAAACTGGAATAAGAATGAGGTAGTAGCAGCATCTGCTGGGATACCCAACTATTGCTGTTGTCAATCAATATGATTGATTAAATATGGTGGCACACATTTTATTAAAATGAAATGCTTTCCCTGAAAAAGACTATTATGCCAATATATTATACAGCTTTCCTAAAGAATGTTACCGAAGAGGTGGTCTGTTTATGATGTATAATACTTGTAAATAGTTGGAATGAACTAGGGAGTTCAAATTACATTTGGCTGTTAGTGGAAACTGCAGTGTGTGTGTGTGTGTGTGTGTGCACCCCTGCACACACAATATCTATTATTGTCATATTGGTAAGGCCAGCAACAAAAATGGGAGTTTAATTTTTCTACAGGATTGTAAAAAAGATTTCACTCAATTCACTGATGTTTTTATATACAGGTCCTTGATTTCAAGGTACTTAATGCCCTGGACGCAGGGTAATTAAAAGACCATCTAAAGCTCTGGGGTGAGGGCTGTGCTCAACAGCTCCACTCTTCAGGCACAATGGAACTTTATACCATAAGCTTGTCTATGCAGAAGGAGACAAAGCTTTCTCAGGGTCCGGTCTGTGGCATGAACTGCCATAGGAACAAAGAACCATCACAAACTCACTATCTTAGATTCCAAGTGCAAGGCACACGACTTCAACCTGCCTTTTCTAGCATAAACACAGAGCAGCATGTACATTTTTTAAAAGAATCCAAATTTCAAATCCACAATTCTTTCCCTGGGGAGAGAGTGAGAGAAAGAATGAACCACACATGACAGATATTAGTCATGTGGCTTAATTCATTCCTGGAAGGTGTTTATATACCACAGTGAGGAGGGCAGTATAGGAACCTATACAAAATAGAATAGGTCTTTGCAATGTTCATTATTCACTGATCTTAACATTGCTTACTTTAGTGAAGACCTTTTAGGGGGAAATCATGGTGCTATTGAAGTCAGTAGGAGTTTTGCCAGGATTTCACCCTATAGAGTTTTGGGTCACTTCACAGTTCTACATCATTTAAAAACTGAAATATTGTTCCACTCACACACCTTGTCCATACAATAGAATGAATTATGAAAGACTCTAATGAAAATGTCTTGCCATTTTATTTCTGAATTTTGAAATTCAAAATGTCATTGAAATTTCAACAAATTCTTACCATTGCTGCCATCATCCTCGTTAAATGAATTGGAATAACATGTATCCTTGTTATTTTTGTAATAATGATCTTTCCTAAATATAAAACAGATATATTTTCCTGATATCAGGCCACATACATCAACCACAGAGCTAAAATCATGAACCTTATGTGAACCAGCCACTATTGGGGGACAAAGATTCACACTCTTCGATAGCAGTGGTTCTCAAAGCCGGTCTGCCGCTTGTTCAGGGAAAGCCGATTTGTTTACCTGCCACATCCGCAGGTTCGGCCGACCGCAGCTCCCACTGGCTGATCTCGTTTGCATAGGCACACCCACCCTGCCTAGGTGCTCAGCATGATGGGATTGCTTGCCCAAATGATTACTTTTGGCTGGTGCTGGATCCCCAGTCCTCTTGTTATTGGGGCAGGAGTAATAAAGGGTTGTTATCCTTGTTGTGTGAATCAAGGGCAGCAGAACTGTGCTTGGCATACCCTGATTGAAGGACTCACCCTCAACTAAATGACACTTGCTAGGCGGGGAACATGGGTTCCAAAGCCCAGTGAATTGAGAGAGGGTGGGGATAGGTACATGTGCCTGGTTGTGTGGGCTCTCTTCACTGTGCAAGGAGAGCTAATTTAGACTTAACTGAGAGTCTTGTTACACACTTCAGACCTGAAATCACTGATACCTAGGTCTAAGCATTAGATGTGTTTTTGGGCAGTGTCTCTGATGTAAGAGACTGCCTAGTGTGCACCAGCAGTGAGGTTCCCCCACTAACAGCTACAATTACTGAGAGCTGTGAGACCTGAAGACATCCCAGTGGATCGGTGATTGGTTGGCAGAGTGGCTGGTGGAGAGGCGTGGTGATCAGCCGGCAGGGCAGCTGGCGGAGAGGAGTGGAGTGCCAATCGGCCAGTGAAGAGGAACCGTGAGTGAGTGCCCAGGCAGCGGAACGAGTAAGGTGCCTTCTTACTCTCCCCTCCACACCCAGGGTGGGAGGTGAACTCTGCAGATGCACCTCTGAACTGTGAGTCTGCCCTGACCAAGGACAACAACTGTGAGTGGGGTGCAGAGAAGGGACAGGCATGTTAAAGGGACTTTTGGTTGCTGGATTTAAGAACCTGAGTGAAAAGGACACTGCCCAACTTACTTGGGGGTGGGTCTTTTGCTCATGGTTTATGTTATGAATCATGTTTGTGGTGTTCTCCAAATTTAATGCCAGGTTACTTCCCACCTTTTATTGAAAGTTTCTTTGCTACACTCAGACTCTGTGCTTGTGAGAGAGGAAGTATTGCCCTTTAGAGGCGCCCAGGAGGTGGTGTGTAATTGACCCAGGTCACTGGGTAGGGGCTCGAGCTGGTTTCATGTTGTATTGTTGAAAAGGAACCCCTAGATACTGACCCTGGCCCTTGTTACACACATGCTAACATGATTGTAAATTCTAGTGTAGACAGGCCCTGAACATTTGCAGCTAATTGTCATTAATCCCTAGAACAAACATCTGTGTAGTGTCTACACTAGAATTTAAAATCACATTAGCTGACATGTTAATTAACATGTTAAAATATGACTAAAATACATATTTAGACTTTACCCCAGTGTGGGTTACCAACACACATCCACTAAACTTAGGCTATGTCTACACTACAAAATTACGTTGACCTAATTTACATTGGCTTACAGCCCCTGCAGTTATTAAATCGCTAGTGTGTGTGTGCACACTTGGATCCTTGTGTCAGCGGTGCACATCCTCACCAGGAGCACTTGTATCGATTGTATTGTCAGTGTGGAGCACTGCGAGACAGCTCCTGAAAGCCAGTAACAGTCAACATAAGCAACACAGTGTCTATACTGACACTGCGTCGCCCTAATTACATTGATCGTGACTTTGCGCTGCCTGGGGAGGTGACGTTACTATGTCTGCACTACGGACCTTACAGTGGCACGGCTGTACTGCTACAGCTGCACTGCAGTAAGGTCTCATGTGTAGCAGCTCTATGCCAACGGGACAGCTCTCCTGTTGACATAATTAATCCACTCATAGCGAATGGCGGTAGCCATGTCTGCAGGAGAGCTGTCCACACCGGTGCTTTTGTCGGTGAAACATGTCAGTCAGGATGTGTTTTTTTTCCACACCCCTGACTGACAAAAGGTTTACTGACAAAAGTGCTAGAGTAGCCTAAATTGGCATAGAGAGGGATTTATGTTGGCGGGAGCCAAATTCAAGAGAAGACACTTCCACAGCTAGGTCGACACAAGGCAGCTTACATTGACCTAACCCTGTCGTGTAGGCTGGGCCTGGGTAACAGCTGCTCTGTGGTTTAAGCTTTGAGATACTAGACTAAAAACTGACCCTACTGACTTCAGTGGGACCAGAATTTAACCCTTTTCTTTCTTTCTTTCTTTCTTAAAATACCTGAGCAAATATATAGCAATATACATCTGGGGACTTTTCCTTGATCCACCCATGCAATTTATGGGGGTTATCTCATTAATGAGAGTTATTATTCCTGGCCATGGTTATGAACTTCAATGGTGCCTAAATCTGGGGATTAGGAACCTAAGTACCTTTGTAGATCCAGGCTGTAGATACTAGGGTGATAGACACAACAGAAATGCCTTAGGTTTAGACAGACAGACAGACAATCGGAACAATGTCAGCTAAATATACCTCAGTGACAGGCCTCTGTTATGCCGCCACTCTGACAGCTTCCAAATAGTAGCAAGGAGTTCTCTCCTCTGACTCCAGTTCAACAAAGCATGTAAGGATATGCTTAATTTTAAGCACTTTCCTGAACTGGAGTCTCAACGAGTATGTCTACACAGCATTTTGGAGTCTGGGTCAACAGACTTGATTAGCAGGGCTTGCACTAGCAGTCTAAAAACAGCTGCATAGACGACAACACTTGGAAGTTGCGGCTCGGGCTGGAGCTCATGCTCCGAAGCCTAGGGATGGGGGTGGGCTTCAGAGCCCGAGCTCCAACCGAAGCCTCTTCTGCAGTGATATTTTGTTTGATTGCAGTTTGTGTCATCACACAGTAAAAACACTATACTATAAAATGTGATCATATATAAGACTACCTTAGGCAATCGTGTATATATGATCTCCATTAAATCAGAAGTACCTTTGCTACAAAAAAAAATGGATAAACATCAATTTCTTCATTTGTTACTCAGGACCCCAAGGCTACCTCCTGAAACGAGAAATGTCCTTGAACAATTGAACAGCAGAGAAAACCAGCTGGAGCCTGTTGCTTCTTCTTTTTTCACCTTTTTAGGATTCTAAACATCTGTTTGTGAATGTGTCTGATCACTAGATGGGAATTTAAAGCAAAGAATACACTATTCACTATTTTTAGCACAGTGCAGGCCTTTAAAAATTACCCTGACATCTACTGCAAACCAAGCCAACAAACAACGTATTTGGAACCAGAAAATCCCCAAATCCAAAATATCGTGGGTGGCTTTAACATTGTTGTCCAAAGCATATGAAATACAACATTGTGGAGTTGGTAATTGCTTTTAATTAAATCTCTGAAACCCACAGATTTATATTTGTTCAGTGTCCTTTAAAATGGACAATAAATCTGTATAGCTGCTTCTATTTTTTTTACACAGCTTTCTGAGAAGGTGATATTTGCCTATACAGTTCTATTTTTTGATTTTATTATATAAAAGATTCTAACTGTTGATTTATTATGTATGGAACAAATTGTGTCTTTGAAACATGCTGTACTATAATGACTTGAGTTAGCACCGAAGATACATATGCAGGGACTAGCAGTCAATTTTGACTGAGAGTAGATAATACACCAACTGTGTATTATGTTTAATGTAGATTAATGTGAGTTGCTTCCCTTTGCATGTATGTACACAGGTACAAATAATTAAGATTAATTTCCACTAGATATAATGGCTCTCACTGTGCACAGTGCCATAAAATTCTTCTTTAATAGCTGTTAATTGGATGTATTCGCTTTGATGGTAAAGTCCTGATTAGTCTCGTTACCCTACAGTCCCTGTCCCCCTCCCTTAGCCCACTTTTGTGCTTAGAGAAAGATTTACAAGAAGAGAGTCACAGCTATGCAGTTTATTAGCAAAAAATCAATACATGTATCCTTTCCTCCTACACATATAAAAGGTTCTACAAAACATAGTGACTCTGCATAGTGTTAAAAGGAAAGACGTGGGACATGTTTCCATTGCTTTATTCCCCATCCTTCTTCCCCCATATAGAACTTTCACAAGGAACAATTCACAGTTTTTGCTGGATTTCCTTTTACATCTTTGTTTTCTTCCTTTGGCTTCTGTACGGGATAGGAACCTCAGGATTACTCAGTGGTAACGTAACACTGTACACTGAGAGTTTACTGGTGCCAAGCTGTAAGATGCAAGACTGAAGTGAACAATCTCTTTTATTGGTTGGTTCCATATATTTTTTTCTGGAAAAGATTCAGTCTTTTTTTTTTGCCATCTCCATTCTTTGACATACTGTAACCCTAGGCACTAAGGGCCAGAATCTCTTCTGGTACTACCCAATGTAGCTTCATTGACATCTGTGGCACTATTCTGATTTACATCAGCTGAGGATTTGGCCCCAGGTTTTTTTTTGTTTTTGTTTTTATAATAATATTTTTTTACAAATGTTAATTACAGATGGGTAAAGTCACATAGAAGCTAATGTCTAAGGCCAACCCTTTCAAATTTAGGTGCCTAAATACAGGGCATCTAATCAAGTGGCTTCTATAGATACCTATAGAACTAAGAAATTTTCAGTGGTGCTGAGCTCCTGAAGGCAGTAACAGATACAGGAGGTCAGCAGCTCAGAAAATCAGGCAAATTATTTTGTTGCCTAAGTATGGATTCAGGAACCTAACTTTAAGCCCCCAAGTTTGAAAATGTCAGCCATTTTTAGATGTGTATGTGTGTGTAAAAATTTGCATGCATGTTTTTTTCATGTTTGAATTGCACATGCAAAACACTCAGGGCAAACGTACAACTGCAGCTTGTATGTGTGCATTGGGCATTGTGTGCCTAGAACATTTGTGCACACTTTTAAATAATTAGGCTTGAATCCCAGGATTCTTCCATTACAGTTTGCTGCTCTAGCAACTTTCCCACCCTAACACAAATCCTCTGTACTGTCATATTATTAATACGCTGGCCTGATGCCTTCCTCTTTGGTGATTAAGGAATAACTACCATGCCATAGGGTTACGGGTAGCAATAAATAGACTTTGGGGTTAACAAATTAAGATTTGGGGTAAGTGGTGCTATTCTATGCACTCCTGGACGTTCAGGCTATGTCTGCACTTATGGAGGCATGTAGAATATGGGCACTACACGTGTAGCTACATGCCACAGTGAAAAGCACACTGCATCCAGGCTTGACACAGAGGTATGCAGCTACACCTGGCAGTGAAAGGCTCTGGCAGCAAGGAGGCAGTGGGGAAAGGCTCCAGCAGTGGGGCACTATTCTGCTAAAAATAGTATATATGTGGGAGGCACAGCTTGGGTATGTAGAGAGCCCTGTAGGCTCAATACCATAGGGTTCAGGCATGTGGGCACTCTACTTGTTTAATTCATGCCACACCATCTACACTGCTATTTATACCCATGCTAGCTGGGCATGCAGTGTTTGTGCATGTGGAAGAAAACAGAGTCTTCACTCTCAGGTTGGTTGCAACAAGTCAGAGACAGTTTATTTTCCTGACACTTGCAAGGGGAGGGTACACCCGGACAGGGGTTCCCCCCCGTCCCAGGCAGGTCTCTGCCAGATAAACAATTAGGGTAAGCATTTATACCTTTTGTTACAGACAATAATGATCAACAACCGCATCTTGTTTATACATATTCCTTCTGATATCTTACTTTTCTCAGCAGTTCCTGCTACAGTCTGTATTCCATTCTTATCTAACACAAGATCGAAAAACAGTATTTCTTACAGTTTTTTTGTTCCACTCACTTTCCACTTGCCCAGGCCCTGCCTGAAATCTCTCATTATTAGAGCTAGTGTTAGTCTGACTCTTACTTTATTCCTAAAAGTTAAGATATCTGAGTTCAAATTCCCTTTATCCTTTTCTCTGCTTCCACATGCTCTACACATCACTGTAAGCATAGACGTATCTTCAGTTTAGTCAAGTCTTGATTTGGCCCTTACTTTTGCATGCCTTGTTCCCTCCTGTTGTAAAATCTGTGGACAGTAATTAAAGGAGTTGCAAATGCCAGGAGAGTTTGTCCCCAATCAGTGCAGCTGAAGGAGGGGGTTTCATAGATTACAAACCTGGAGGAGACCACTGTGACCATCTAGTCTGATCTGTATAACACAGACCATCGGATTTTCCCAAATTAATTCCTCTTTGAACTAGAGTGTGTCTTTTTTAAAAAATCCAATCTTGATTAAAAAAATGTCCAGTAATGGAGAATCCACCACAGCCCTTGGTAAATTGTTCCAATGGTTAATTACCCTCACTGTTAAAAATGTATGCCTATTTCTAGTCTAAATTTGACTAGCTTCAACTTTTTGCTTTTGGATCTAGTTATACCTTTGTTCACTAGTCTGAAGAGTTATCACATTTCTGTCCCCCATGTAGGTATTTATAGACTGTGATCAAGTCACCCCCTAACCTTCACTTTGATACGCTAAATCGATTAAGTCACTTGAGTCTTTCACTATAAGGCATATTTTCAAACCCTTTAAAAGCCCCTTGGGGCAGGGACTGTCTTTTTGTTTTGTGTTTGTGCAGAGCCTTGCACAGTGGGGTCCTGGTCCATTAATAGGGCTCCTGTTACCAGGGACGGCCCCAGGCACCAGTGCACCAAGCGCGTGCCTGGGGCGGCAAGCCAGGGGGAGCGGCCTGCTGGTCGCTGTGGGGGCAGCAGTCAGGGAGCCTTCGGCGGCATGCCTGCGGGAGGTCCACCGGTCCCGCGGGTTCAGCAGCAATTCGGCGGCGGGTATGCCGAAGCCGCGGGACTGGCGGACCTCCCACAGCCATGCCGCCAAATCCGCATTACCAGCGGACCTCCCGCAGGTGCGCCGCCGAAAACTGCCTGCCTGCCGTGCTTGGGGCGGCAAAGTACATAGAGCCGCCCCTGCCTATTACAAATAATAAATAATAATAATTATTGTGGCGCTTCTCTGAACCCTGTCCAATTTTTCAACATCCTTCTTGAACTGTGGGCACCAGAACTAGGCACATGTTTGGCTCCACCTCTCTGTGGAATGAGGCACAGATGCTGCCCCTTCCAAACCCTGCAGTTCTCAGGATATCGGCAGAAGGCTAGCTGTGGAGAGGCTTTGGGCTCCCATGCACCGGCTCTGTGCCACCGGCAGCATACCTCTTCCGATGCCTGCTCTTAGGCTGCGGCTTCCCCCGGAACCCTTGTTAAAAGGGGGATGAGATCGCCACAGAGGAAGCTGTGCTGCTAGTCCCCAGTAATTAACCCGAGGCTGATGAGGGGGAAAACATATGTGTCCCTGGCCTCACATCCACATAATGTGGGGCTACTTCCTACGCCAGCCCTCTCAGTCCCCACCAAGCCCACACGAGAAGGGGGACAGCTACATGTGGAGGGGATGCTTCACACTTATATCTGGGGGACGTGACTGGGCACCAGGGGGCCTAATCCTGCACACATGCGCTCCCATATCGAATGTGACTTTTGCACTCAAGTGTTTGCAAGACCAGGTCCTTTTGTCAAGGAGGGTTTTGTAGCTGTGCGAGCCAAAGCTAGCTTTAGCCAGATTGCAGTTGGCTGTGAGCTTGTGCTATCACTGTGCTTAATGATTTTAATGCGCTAACAACCAAAGCGGAGTCCTAAACATGTATCAATTTTAAATGTTCTACATACATGATAAAAGTACATGATAAAATGCCCTATAGTAGGGTCAGCACTGCTGGTTCCATGAATCGCTGCTACTTATGTCCTTTTCTTTGGGCAATATTCCACTGTACGATGTGGATTTTGGAGGACACATAGTGATAGATCTATATTGCTATCTCTAATTGTATTTCAATACCCATGCATGCTCCTTAAAGTACTCAGGTCTCTCCTTGCAGTCAGGCAAAACCCATACTGGGCCAGTTCCGCAGCTGATCAACATAACGCCATTGATCCAATTTACACCGCCTTCCAAGGAGCCAACTGATTGATGCCATTGTGAGTTTTGTCAGAGTGAGATTGAAGAATTGGTCATTTTATGAGATCAACAATCTCTCAAACATTAATGTGTAATATTCTTTCTCCTATCCCCAAATTACAAGTCTGCATAATAATGGTAAGTATAACAAAAGTAATAAAAATATTGCCTATTCCTTGTAGGTTACTCATTTTAAACTGTTTAGTAATTATACATTTATTGTAATTTTACGTGTGATATGTAGCCAAAAAAGTGACTATTAACAGAAGTAATTAAGAACAGTTTTTCTTGCTCCTAAAAATAAAACAGCGATACATCAATAAATCCTTTAACTGGGTTTGTGGTTATTTTAATCGTCATTTTGATCACACTACATTTTCTAACTCCAAAATATTCCTCTTGTCCTAGTCTCTGCTTACGAGTCCTTTGCCTTTGGTCTACCCCAGCAAGGAGAGGGTTAAAACCAATATTTGTAGATAAAGAGGTAAACATATTTACATTCAGTTTTTCACACTTCATGCATATGTCATGCAGTGAATAGTTTTAGAGGTATGTTTGTACTATCTAGCCAGAATTTTTACAGTCTGCAGGACACAAAATCTCTATAAAGTGACTTATTGAAATAGAAGCAGATTGGTAAAACCGTTTCTCTCTTATGAACTGTGAAGAATGATCCTCTAAATGAAATCAGGAAGGAACTGGACAGAATCTTGTTTAATGGTGTGACAAAATGAATCACAACTATTCCAAGCATCCATCACTGCTAAAAGGGGACCACAAATGATCTGTGAACTACTATATATTGATTACTCATGTACTACAAGTGTCGGATTTAATGTTCACACACCATGGAAAGGCGGCAGGGACAGATGGTGCCTTAACTCTTCTTTGATAGATTTTAATGGTGAAATATTGATTTCTATCTGGCCAAGGCCTGCTGTTAGGGGCCAAAGTCATTTGTTGGGTATAGCTGGACACCCAGTCTGCTAGGGGTAATCAATCATTTTTGGCAAGGCAGGTGAAATTCTGAAGAGAAGCACCTTGGATTCCCAAATTGTATCAAGCTGAGGCTGAGGCCAGCGTGCACGCACGCACATACACAAAAAGACTCCATGAAATTGTGCTTGTAAAGAATTATTAATGATAAGACATGTTTACTGAGAAGAGTCACAGCGAATCACAGCTGACATGAAATAGTCTGGGAGCCTCAGCGAGAAAATGAGCTTCTCGCTAAAAGGGACTATATTTTATTTAAACATCCGTCTAGGGCTGAAAACTCAGGTAATCTGTTGTGTTACAAGCCACTGGCTGTTCTTGCCATCCTGAGAGATAACAGTGAGGAGCTAATAGGAACACATCAATCACAATCAAGCTGCAATTCCAGCAGTGTCTCCTCTTCCCAGCTCCTTTTTTAGCTCCTTAATAACGATGATAACATAGTTCTGGGCTCCTGAGAGGGTTTCTTCCCACCGAGGGTCATATTCATACAGAGAATGGCTTGCAAAGTCAGCATCTCACTCCTATGGAAACGGATGTGTATGTGAGGGGGAGGGGGATGATGGGGGGGGAGAGAGAAATTGATATACACTGTGTGTGGGGGACTGGGGGATGTGGGTTTCCCCCCATAATAAATCCACTGACTCCAATGTCATTCACCCCACAAGGAACATTCTTGTTGAGGGTGGGGAACGTCTGCCCAGATGTGCAGCCTGCTCCAGTCATGCAGCCTGCAGTGCTCCCAGATGTGGGAAGCTGGTTGAGGCTGATTTTTTGTTTAGATTATCTTGCTTACCTAATGATTTTTGCTTCACTGCTCAGCTCGATTGTGTTCACTAGGATGGCAGGCTATTAAAATGTCAAGGCACATTGAATTGTTGTTATCAAGGAGAGAGACCTTTCCAATCAACCTGTGTTACTCTGGGTTGCATAAACGCCAAGAAAGGATTGGAGGAGGGAGACCTTCTCCATAGGAAGCCGGGGCGAGGGAGCCAGAGATTCACAGTGTGTGTGCGTGTGTGCCTGTTGTGGTGTGTAGCAGTAATTAAAATGCCATCTTTTATAACAGGTATTAGACATTTTCTCTCATTTGCATTAACGGGGGGAGTTGAAACTTCTCCCCATTGTGCAGTTCGCGGCAATCCTTGTAAAGAAAATACTGTGAGGAGGAAACTCGTGTGGCTGAATCACTGGCCCCGCATACTAAGGAGATGCTAGGCTGGGCTGAAGGAGAAAAACAAAGGCAAATGCCTTCTTCATGTCTGCACCTGCCTTAGGGCTCGATAAGAAAATAAGTTTACTGCTCTACAGGGAGAAACACTGGGAGATTGTCCAGTATCACAATATTGAACAACTGGTGACAGGATGATACAAATCTAGTGTATTTGGTGACACAAAATCCCCTAGCTCTCGTCACCACCGCCACCGTGTTCATGTAATTGTGGAGCATTTTATTACACAGAGGCATGTCAGATATTGCCATGGATTGATTTTTTCTTCCTCCCCTCGTAAACTATACAGTACATCATATTCACTGGGAGGGGGGGAAATTCCTTGGATTCACTTCTCTATGTTTAAATCATCTTACAAATATTTTGCTTTTCCCTGTCATTTCTGTTTCATTTTTATTTAAAAAAAGATGGCTTTGTTTTTGCTTGGATATGGTTTTGTAGAATAACTACATCTATTCTTTCCCCCATGCATCAAGCATCATTGATTGGCTAGAACATCATTGTCACTACTGGGTGTTCATCTTCACCCTTGCCTTTGTCAGTTTCATCATCTGGCTCTCTCTCTCTGTGTGTGTCTTACATGCACACATGTTTACATACACCACCAGACTCAGACACAGGCAGACACAGTTTCTCTTTCAGCCTATCCTCTGGTTTCTCTTTCTCTCTCTCTCTCTCTCTCTCTCTCTCTCTCACACACACACACACACACACTTTCATTTTATCTTTGTTAGGCCTCAGTCTTGAGTGAAGAGGAACGAAGAGGGGCAAACTGCAGTGCTGGTGCACAATCATTTTCATGATTGGGACATTAGGATGTGTCTGTACTAAGGATATGGGGCAGGGGAGAATAATTCCCACCGGCTTTCCCTCGTGCACAAAATGTCCTCTCTTATCACAGTTTTATTCTCCCAACATTTTTCCCCTCTCTGTCTCACACTTTGATCTGTCTGGTATTTGTGTGGGGCCCATTACCACAGTAGCTGAGTGCCTCACATTCTTTAATGTATTTATTCTCACAAAACCCCTGTGAGGTAGGGAAGTCTGATTACCCCCATTTTACAGATGGGGACCTGAGGCACAGAGAGACTAAGGCCTGGTGTGGGAGTGAGGCACCTAAATACTTTTGAAAATTTAGCCCTAAGTGACTTGTTAAAGGTCACACAGAACATATGTGGCGGAGGAAGCCAGTGGACCGCCCTTCTTTTCTCATACATACACTTTTTCTCTCTTTCCACACTACCCCTCACTTGAAACATGTACCAATAGGCAGATATTTTTAACAACATCACACTCTTGTAAATTTTCTCTCTCAAACTGCTGCTTACTCAAGCAGCCGTATTTGGCTAGATAACTAGAAGCTATGTTCTGCCCTTGTCCTGAGCAGGGGTGTAAGGCCCCACAACCAACCTACACAGGTGAGTGAAATCTACCCGGGTCATTGGTCTAATGCAAAGGAAAACTGTGCTGTGAACAAATGTAGGAGAAGAAGGCAGGGCAGATCTTTGGCTCTGTTCCCTTCACTGGCTAAAGTGAGTGGCTAAATGAGCAGGGGGAAGTATGCTTCCCTTACAAGACCCTTACAAGAGCCACAGTAACTTCCTATTCTCCAATTCCATACCAGAGCAAGGGAGGAATGGTACCTGAGAAATATGCACAGGGCCTGCTGGGGTGATGCATCTTACACACCACTCCTTGCTCGGGCCGGTGCCTAAGCTGAAACCTTCTGTGTATATGTATGAATTTCTGAGCCCCACAGTCACTGCTCTATAGAAGTAGAACTAATTTTTCTTACTTTCCTGTTCCTTGTCTACATTCTCATACCAGTAAGACAAAGTATTCTGAGTTGTATACTTCCCCCATGATCTCATTCATGAATTTGCAGTGTGGTTATATCTCATCTCCTCCACCATGCTTTACATCTCCTAACTGCCTAGAGACCTTACCTTGCCGATCGATACTTTGCTTTGCATTAGCAGGTGGCTTACATTAACAATAAGAGTACAAAATATTACAGAATCTAATCCCCTCCCTTGCACAAACTATGGGAATGATCAGATCCAGACCTGAAATTGATGGTTTGGGACTAAGATATTTAACCAAACCCAAATCTCTGATCTAAAGCTGGTTGGAAAATGGTAAGCAATGTCTGAAAAAACTTTGTCAACATTTTAAAAATGCATTGACTCACAGATTTTAAGGGACCCTTAGCCCACCTCCTAAAAAACAACAACAACCAGCTGTAGCCATCGGAGCATGCTCACATGGTAGGACACTCATGTTCAGACCATCCCCAGAAGGATCCTGCTCTTATTTAAGGATAGAAGGATTTCTATTAACTTCAGTGGGCATTTTGATCAAGCCCTAAGGCAATGGCAAATCTTCTATTAAGTTCAATAGTGCAGGATCAGCCCCTACCACAGGTTTGGAATAACAGAGTGAGCTGAAGTCCTTCAATAGGTTGAGCTAATAAACAGGGTCTACGCCTGTTAACCTCATGCCTTTTTTGTTCATTATGGTCTTGCCATCACAGATGATTGGCCCATTAAGGGGAGATGGGTCCAGCCCCACCTGTGACATACTGAGCTCACATCTCCAGTTGGAGGAAATAACTGAAATCACCTGAAGGGCAAGTCATGTGGCTGACTCAAGCCTTCCGTGGGGGAGAGAGAAGCCAGAAGCTTGTACAGACCTAGGGGGACTCTAGGTAGGAAGCCACTACTGCTTGATAAGGCCAGGATGAACTCTAAAGGAACTTGGGAGGGGTCGAGAAGAGAGATCCTAGGTAAAAGGGAGTGTATGTTGCTTGAGATTGGGGATGATTTGTGTTTGTATTTAACTTAGTTATCCTGGGAATGGACTTTTTTTTAAAATGATTTAGTTGCAGTGCTAAGTCACTGCAGTAACCAAACCAGGTTGGAAGGGGGAAGTTCCAACTGGAGTGAGGGGAAACTGAGGCTGTAAGTAGCTAGCCTGACACCAAACTGGGTAGGTGGTGTGGCTTCAGGCTTCAACCACAGCACTGTTTGCTGCCAAAGTCCTTTCCACACAGGTCCCTCAATCTATTGCGACATTGCTGAGGCACAATCCTACAAAGGCTGACCTGTTGCTACCTGAAGAGAGTTTGAGTTAATTTTTGTGGCTCTATAGCCACGCTAACTGAAATAACTGATGTTTGTGTGCTCTGGATAATTCTATTGCGCCACGGTAGATGACAGAAAACCTTTATTTATTTTAAAGGTGTCTTAATTTGCCATCTCAACAGAGAAACAAAAGGGCTATAATAGTGTGAGTGATAGGGGGACAAACTGGCACAAACAAGGCCCCGATTCATCATTGCCCTACTAGCGAGGCTGGTGCAAAGGGACCGTAGGGTAGATGTATAGCCCTCTGAGGAAATCCCATGATGCTAGATGGGGTGCTGGAATAATTTGTAGAGTGGGGGTGCTGAGAGTCATTAAACAAATTGTAAAACCTGTATCTGATAGAAACCACTTCAAGCCAGGGGGTGCTGCAGCACCTATGGTGCTAGAGGTTCCCTCTGCCAAGTACACAGGTGGCTCCACCAGTCCCATGTTGCTTGCACAGGAGCAGGGGAAGCTCAGGCTGGGCTGGGGGAGGACAGTGATGGACAAGGGATTTGGTGCAGAGTAGATGCCCATTCAGGCAGTAAGGAAGAGTGCCAACCTCTCTTGCACATGTGTGTGGGCAACCTGAGCCTTACTTCGGGGCAGGTAAGAAGCAGGCACTCTGCATCCTCTTAGTCCCTGCAGAGTTGGTGGGCAGGGGAGCTTTGATTCCAGTCCCCCCACTCCAATCTGCTGGCCAGTGTCACTGAGCTGGTATGGGGGAGGATGATGTAATTTGCTACTGGTATAGGCCAGTTGCCAATAACTACATAGCCCTCAAGCAAAAACAGTGGTGCGGTGCAATATCCTGTGCATGGGGTGTCAGGAGAGCTTGATTTTTTTTTTTTATAGCTTTGCTGCTGACTTGCTGTGTGACCTAAGGCAAGTCACTTCACATTTCTGTGCCTGTTTAGACTGTATGCTGTTCTGGGCAGGTGTTCTGTTGTTATATGTGTGTACAGCGCCTAGCACATGGAGCCCTGACCTTGGTTGAGACCTCTTGGTGCTACTGTCATAAAAATCATATCTATCTATTTAAAACAGCAGATCACCCAGTTCACTTCAAATAATGATGTAAAATTCACCTCTTAGCAGCAAGTGAATGAGATTCTCCTACTGACATGCTCCACAGGGACCTGTCCTCAAGGATTTAGGAGTATCATTCTTCCGGCCTAAAAGAATAGATTCTGTCTGCTCCATACAGAGTGGATTGGGATAAGCTGTTCTTGCTGTATCAATGTGGGGGCTGAAGAAAAGACTGATAATGTTGATCCATGATCCCATGGATTATGGCTAGCCTTAAAAGAGGAGGAGGGACCGAAATGTTGAACTAGCTCTTCCGAGTCAGGCCAAAGCTGTTGGGTTTTAACAGATAAGTGCCAAGATAGGGAAGAAAAAGACTGGAAAACAGTCTGAAACACTCCTAATAACCAACAGGCACTTGTTAAAAATACTAACTGCAGCTGCCAGAAAATACCTTACCAAAGAAAACCCTACAAGTGAGATGACTGAAGAATGTGAGAAATTAAAGAGACAGACCAAATCACAGCCTGAATTTGACAATCTCAACATCTGTTGGAGGATCACTGAGCTCTGATACTCTACTTCCAACATGTAATGAGCCAAGGCAAATAGTGACAGCCCAGAAGTAAAAGCATATTGCATTGTACTCAGGCAGGATGTGATCCAGGCACCTACATTCTGACAGATGTGCAGAGGTTTTATTCATTGTTTATATCAGAACTAGGTAGATAGTTCAGTGGGGAAGAGACTTTTGTAATGTATCTGTATGGTGAATAGCACCCTGGCCTATAACTAGGGGTTCTAGCTGCTACCACCATACAAATTAAGAATCCTGTACAGGTATATGGATCACATCCTGTCTAGGTGCAATGCAATGGATGTAAAATACAGCCTTAACCTGCTCATGCATATCCCACTGTTAGGATATCTCCATTAATTTAAATTTATCTCCTAGAACTGGAAGGGACCTTGAAAGGTCATCGAGTCCAGCCCCCTGCCTTCACTAGCAGGACCAAGTACTGATTTTGCCCCAGATCCCTAAGTGGCCCCCTCAAGGATTGAACTCACAACCCTGGGTTTAGCAGGCCAATGCTCAAACCACTGAGTTATCCCTCCCCCTGTTAGCATTGCTCTGCTTGTGTTAGAGGGACTCCAGCAACAAGAGAGTGCCCCTAGATGCTTATGGATGTTATGCAGGGCAAGTTGGCCACTCCCACCAGCAGCTGGAACTCCAACAACCTCCTTCCACATCTAGTTAGGGAAGTGTGTACTTACCTTCAGAAAAGCTACCAAATGCAGGGAGTGTGCCTAAGTTTCACTACACTGTCCCCGTGCCTCTACATGACCGAATAGCTGCCTGCTTTGATCAATAGTATCAGGCTGGGCTCTGAGGTGAACAAGAGACTCTTTGTGGTTTAATATTTCCGAATGTACAGAATTGTGCCTAGTTTATGGTCCCCGTTGAGACTACATGTTCGTAATGCTGATTCTCAAGGTAAATCCAGTTGCAGAGTGGATTTAATTAATTCTTTAACTCTGATTTGGATTTAAAAAGGCATTTGCACAGGAAATTTGCTGATTATACACAGGGTGATATGTGCACACCTATGTATGTGATAGAAATGCAGGTAAATGAATTCAGTGATACCTTGTTTTGGTACTGCCTCATTGTACCATGTAGTTGTGAAGCATTGCTATAACTCAGACTGGGACTCTCCTCTGGTGACCACAGGAGGTTTGCCAGAGGGAGAAGGTACCTAGACAGCTCAGTTGGAAGCCCAATCAAAGCACCTTCAACTACAAGTAGTCTTCATTCCATGCCCCTTCTCGCCATGTACAACATTGCTGGTGGTACCTGTTGTTTTAGCTGACAGGGGAAATAGCTCTTCAGTGGGGCAGGCTCAGATGAATGGTGGAGGGACTGGAACTAGGATACACCTACTTACTCAATGAGCCCATTTTGCAGCTGTGACAGTCGGTACCCCTAAGTTCATCCCTTTACAAGACAAGACTGATACATTTTGTACAAAGTATGCCTTGTGAGGTATCATTTGAAAACTCATAATTTGCTGATCATTATTGTCCTGGTAAAATGTGTGGCAACATTGTATGTAAAGTTATAAAATTCTACTGTATGATATTACTAAGATATGCTCCAAGTCTGGAGAGCAGTCACAAACCAGTTCCCCAGAGACAAAAGGCTAGCCAACATCTCAGCCGGGTGTCAACAGAATCAAATGGACCATTTGGTTTTGGTTAAATGGCGATTCCCATTCACACAGACTGTCTCCTGAACCTGAGCTGTAGATGATTATCAGAGGAGAAAGAATAAGAAGGGGGAGCAGAGACCCCATATTATTCCTCCCTTTCTCTCTAACCACAGCATCGACAACACTTGAAGAACAAAGGAAGCAGCATTAGACTACGGCGGGATCCTGAGTGAAAGAATTCAGACAATAAGATTGCTAGAACTTGTGGTGAGAGAAACCTTTGCTTTGATTTCACTTAGGTTGTTAAGTTAGGCTTAGTTGTGTTTTTGTTTTATTTTTTTACTTTTATTTTTTGTAACCAATTCTTTCTTTTATGCCTCATTACTTGTAGTCACTTAAAATCTATCTTTGTAATTAATACATTTGTTTTATCTAAACCAGTGTGTTTGAATTGAAGTGTTTGGGAAACTGTAGTTGAGAACAGGATTTGTGCATATCATTTTGTATTAATGAAGTGGCAGACTTCATATGAGCTTGTATTGTCCAAGCGAGCTGGGCAATACAATACATACATTTCTGGGGACAGTCTGGGTCTGGGAATTTGCTGGTGTTGCTCTGCAGTATAATTCTTAAGTGGCTGGCTATAACACTCATGCAGTACACTTGGGGGTAACTTACATGCTGGAGGCTGTGTGTGAGCAGACCAGGAGTGGTAGCTCTCACAGCGAAGCAGTGTAAAAGGCACCTCAGGTTGGAGAACTGAAGGGACTCATTGGTCCAGATTGTGCCCTGGGTAATGTCACAGCAGCACTTGCTTCTACACCTCCATATGTGTGGCAGCAGTGCTCTCAGCTGTTTCAGAGAGATTTCTACACAGTCCAGGATGTTATGTGCATTAGGCTTGCTTTGTTTTCCAGATTTTATATTTTTTCCCTTGGGGCCTCACTACAGGGCAGAGTTAAGCTGGTTTGGGTGTGTAACAGGATGGTCTGTCCACTTTGAGTGGTAAAGGATCTGTGGGCCAGCTAAGCCTGTTTCAAGGCCCAGTCAGATACATGGTTGCCTGCAGGATCTGGGGAATTGTAGTTCTGTGGGCATCAGGTGGTGGTCACATGACCAGTCACACTATATAAGGCAAACCTATAACTTACTGTGACGTTGTGCAGTCTATATGGTTTTATAAAAACTTGATAATAAGTCAATATAATGTAACTGGGATAGTTTTAGAAAAATTTGACAATAAGTGAATGTAACGTAACTGGGATATGCTTCATGCAAAAGGTCTCTTGTAAGGTATCATTACAAAGCTTATAATCTACTGAGTATGATCATCTGATTTGTATAAATGTACCACTCTTGTATCTAAAACTAGAAATATAAAATGTAACTCTGAGGGCCTATTGTAATTATGTAAAGTGTGGGCCATTAATGATGGTTTGGAATCTTGATGACTCCCATTAACCAGGACCATTGTCTGCAGATGGCTGTTTACCTGTGAGTCTCCCTGTATATGTGTGTGCTGGCAAGTGAGTAATGAAGTCTTGCAGTGACATGTGATCATGTCACCTGAACTGGAATCCATCTTTAACCTGGTGCTTTTCCAGTGAGGGGAGGGGGTGGAAACCCAGAGAGACAAAGGGTTCCCGCCTTATGCAAAAGATATATAAAGGGGTGGAAGAGAACAGAGGTGGAGAGGAGCCATCATGGAGAATCCCCTAGATAACACCTAAGCTGGAACAAAAGCTGTACCAGGGGAAAGAATTGTGCCCAGGCCTGGAAGGTGTCCAGTCTGAGAAAAACTTACTGAAGCATCTCTGAGGGTGAGATTATCTGTATTTAGTTTGATTAGGCATAGATTTGCGCATTTTATTTTATTTTGCTTGTGACTTACGTTGTTCTGTCTGTTACTACTTTGAACCACTTAAATCCTACTGTCTGTATTTAATAAAATCACTTTTTATTTAGTAATTTACTCAGAGTATGTATTAATACCTGGGGGAGCAAACAACTGTGCATATCTCTCTATCAGTGTTATAGAGGGCGAACAATTTATGAGTTTGCCCTGCATAAACTTTATGCAGGGTAAAACGGATTTATCTGGGTTTAGACCCCATTGGGAGTTGGGCATCTGAGTGCTAAAGACAAGCACACTCCTGTGAGCTGGTTTTCAGGTAAACTTGCAGCTTTGGGACTAGTAATTCAGACCCTGAGTCTTTGTTAGAGCAGACTGGAGTGTCTGGCTCAGCAAGACAGGGTGCTGGAATCCTGAGCTGGCAGGGAAAACAGAAGCAGGGGTAGTCTTTGCACATTGGGTGGCAGCTCCCAAGGGGGTTTCTGTGATCCAACCCGTCACACTTACCTCAATCAGAAGACTGAGAGAGGGTAGAGATGACTCTTTAGAGTTCTCAGGCAGATGGCAGGAGTTTCCTGAAGTAATTTCAGGGCACAGGGGCCTGTTGGGGAACTAGTTCCAACTGGAAGGGGCAAAGGACTGCAAAGCCCTAAAGGGCAGGCTATAAGGAAGGTGAAGACTTTTGAGCTAAATGGTGGCTAAAGTATATTATAAACCAAAAGGTCTAATTAAGCTTGGAGGAAATCTGGAAGGTTTGTTCTGGATGTTATTTTCATTGCAATAAGCTGGACATAGAAGGGGAGCAGTATTGTGAAAACACCAGGTGTGGTTGCTTGCTTGATGTTAAGTGGAAGGTAAACTGAGGCAGTGGGTGGGCTGAATGCTGGATCAGATGCATCCTGATACAGAGTGCCATCACTGTATTTTTTACTTTAGCATGTTTAGATTTCTCTATAGAGTAACCTTAACTCTGAGTTCCCTGAGTTTAAAATGCTTGTCTTTGAGAGAACTACAAATCTCTAATGTGTTTAACCATTACATTACTGATGTGTCCCTCAGCCTTAATGTAACTTTTTCCTCTGTTCTGTAGGATTTTTTTAAACTAAATCTCATATACTGACACTAAAGAAAAACCCAAAGTGAATGCTACCATATCCTATTTCTAATGATTTGATGGTATGTAGTATCAACCTAAAATCACTTAAAAAGCAAACAAACTCCAGGGAAGATCTCACTGGTTAATCATAGCAGCACAAAGTAGCTATAGAGCATCTGCAAGTTAAAATGTGATTACTGATTTGCATCACCACAGCAGGACAAAGCAGGAGAGTGTACTAGTGAATTTGCAAATTCAAATAATGCAAATTTGCAAACAATGACTTGTTAGTCTATGATTCTCTCTAAACCATCAGGGCTGGAAGGGACCTCAGGAGGTCATCTAGTCCAACCCCCTGCTCAAAGCAGGACCAATCCTCAACTAGAGGTGTTAGTGAGACCAGCCCTATGTAAGGGGAGAAGAGGAAGATCCCAGTACCTGAGTTGCAATGTGTCTGTGCTTAAAGGGTTCTCCCTGCACTCCCCTGAGCTCTGCCAAGGATTCTGCGGCAATGTGCAGAGGCAATGGTGTCATCGGAAGCCTTTTAAGTACTGATGCCCAAGTGGGCATGGAGCTTCTGAATAGGATAACTATATTTCCCAAAGAGAAAACAGGACACCCCCAGCAGCTCCCCACCCCATGTGAGGCTGTTGCCCGGTCCCTGGAACCCTGCGGGGGGGCCCCCTCAGGAGGCACTGTTGCCCAGTGGCTCGAACCCGGCCGCCTCGCCCCCTGTGCTGGAATGCTCTCTCCTGCCCCAGCTCTGCCTCCTCCCTTGCGGGGGGGCTGGCATCTCTGCTTGCCCCCCCACATTCCTCCACACTGCACCCCACCTTTTTTGACAAAAGTGAGCATTTGTCCCCTTTGCTCTTGCCAACTGAGCAAGTCAGCAAGAGCAAACGGGACAAATGCCTCCTTTTGAAAGGGGGGGGGGTCGGTACGGCCAGGATAAGGCTTAAAAAAGGGACCGTCCCGGCCAGAACGGGATGTATGGTCACCCTACTTCTGAAGAGTAATGAGAATGGGACTAAGTAATCCACCAATGAACTCTTTACACTTGTCCAGTCTCCCTTACACCAGTGAAGCATTACAACCAGTAGAATTGTTGCATGCAAATTAACTCTAGAGAAGTGGTGGCAATTGATTGAATTACCTCTGTCATAGTTAGCGTTAGACAAATAACTGACTTTTTTGGTTCACTGGAAGTTGTGGAAAACTTGGGGGAGGGGGGTGGAGTGGAGGAGGGATGCTAGTTTGATCTGCACTGAATCAGAAAATTTCAGTGAATTAAAAAAGTCAATTTTGAGTCAAATGGAAGATGTCATCCGTCCCAAAATGTCTTGTTTTCAAGCATTTAAAAAGGGCTAGATCTTTAGCCAACCCTGGAGGAGCAGGTGGTCCCACCATCCTTAATTTCTGCTCGGGGGTTAGCACACTCAGTTGGAGGGGAATGAAGAGACACTTAGGTCTCCCCTATCCCAGGTGAGGGTCCTAACGCCTCAGCTAGAATTTACAAGGAGGGTGGTACTACACAAGGGGTTATATAAAACATAGCTCACGTAGAACCCAGTCCTCTGTTACTTATATCCTAAAAAGGTATTTACCAGTTACGTCTGGTGGTGTCAATGTGTGGAGAAAATAAGCCATGGCAAGAAGTAGTGATGTGGATCTGCCAAAGTGAGTGCCTGACACCTGCTGCACTGGGCCAAATTCAGGCCCTCTCTAATCACCCCAAAACTGTGAGATTGGTTTTGCCCTGGCTAAATTAATCCCCAGGAAATGTGGGCAGCAGGTTTTGGCAGCATCCATGCTAGTTGTGCTGACCAAACACTCCTAGAATGCCTTCTTCCCATCTGCAGTTGGCAGATGTCCCAGAATAAGATGCAGCAAATGCACCCTCCCCTCCCACTCCACCTCTGTGGTTACCCTTAGATATGTGTCTGTGCAAGAGGCAACTTGTTCTCCATTAAAAAATTAGCAAACAACGAAGTATGTATGCTCTGATCCTGGACAGATGTGATTTTTGCTAACATCCTGAGACCTGCGTACACTCTAAATTCCACTTACGGGTATGTGCTCAGCATCACCTAATCATAACCCCGTGAGCCTTTTATGTACACAGTCCCCATGCCAAGAATTAGTGGACTTTGCTAGTTCATTTATATTGTGAAACCCAACTGTCTTGCATTGAATACAGTATATCTCCTGCATACATGATTCAGCTCAGGTTATCATGCTATACAGTGTAAATCAATGAAGTGAAATGTAACCATTGACAGCACTTACAATTTCCCCTATTACTATGAAATCCTCTTTCTTTAAATGGAAGGTGCTTTTATGACCCATTGAAGCATGGCTGACATAGTCTTCAATAGTGGCTATTGCCTAAATACTGCAAACATAACAGTTATAAAAGATACATGTGGTACCTATTTAAAGGGGGTAGAATAAAGACTTGGTTAAATTGCTTATGCATATTTGTACCATTTTCCATGCTAGTTCAGAAACTGGATATTATCCCTGTCCCATATATAAGATCAGCACTAATGTGTGCTTATCCAACCTCCTTTCCCCATCCTATGCCATTCCTCTTGCTGACAGTGCAAAATACCACACATACTGTGCACTCCTATACTGGTGTTTACATATGCATCTGTGTAATTTAATCATTATTTATATTATACTTTTTAATGGATTGGTAAATGTTCCAAATTGTGTTTTGTAAAAACAATTCAATTTCAGTAACATGGATACTTCCCAGAGCCTCTGCTATTAATTATTTGCTGAGAGGTAGGGAGAGACAGCCATTTTTTTGTAAACCCCAAAAGGATCTGGATTAGCAAAGTGTAGAATAGTGAGGTTCTAACGCATTTATTAGCTCCCCCCATTGCAAGAAGTATAGATTTATTGAGGGGAATGGGCCAGCCTTTAGATTGACTAGCTCATATCCCTAAAAGTTTCTGGAACCCATGCTTTGTTTAATCAAAAGAAATGATCTCTATATAAGTCAAGATTTCCCTCAAAAACCCTGAGTGTACCAGGTCAGGCACCAGTTATAGAACTATAGGAGCAATTTGATGGACCACCACGAGGTGGGTCACAGAGTTGCCTCTTAATTAGCCTGGGAACTCCTCAGCTTTGGAACCCTGACACTTGTAGAGGAAAGATCCAAACCAGACAGGTTTCCAATGATCTGTATCTATAGTTAACTACACAAAAATAACTAAGCAAAAACCATGCATATCACATGAAAAGAGAGAGTTAATATCAAATTGTCAAATCTAACCAGCCGGTTGATTAATTCATATAACGTAAACCACCAACTCCTTATAAGCTTTAAGTAATAATTTGGGAAGGCAACAGTCCTGTTATTCCACAAAAGTATGTCTCAATACCAATCAATATACAGTACTTAGGTTCCAGCCAAATATCTGATATAGAGAGGGTCGTATCCTTCCCAAGTTAAAGCTAATGTTTAGCAATTAAGGTAGCCTGGCCAATAGTTAGGTGACAGCCATTCGCTTCTTTCCCCCCTTCCTACATCCACCCGCCAAACATAGGATTACAATGAAAAAGTCTAATACAATTTATGACACCACTTGCTAAATTTAATAGTCAAATGATAAATTTAGGTGAAAATAACATGATTTCTTAGGATTAAGCATAACACTCCTAACGCATGAAATATATGCATGTGTGATCTTTTAGACAGCAAGGTTTTACCTAATGGTGTTTAAGACATTTGAGGAATGCTTCTATAGAAGCATTCTCAGATAAATTCTGTGAGTTCTCGACACACACATGCTCACTACCAGCCATCTGCTGGAGTTAAAAACAATTGCAAGAATGCTGAGGTAGATGCATGCCTCTACTAATAAAGATTGAAAAATGAAATGAAACTAAGGAGGTGGTTGTGACTCTTGTGGTTTCCTTTAGTTTCATGAAGGTGACACAGAGTTGAAAAGATTAGCTGGTTTTGTTCGCCCGATGTTTAATGTTGATAGACTTGCCGGCTGGTTAGAGGTTACTTGCCTGTAGAAATCTAATCTTAGATGTTGCGTGTTGCTGACTCCTACCCCTTCAGTTGCCAGTTGAACCACAAGCTTCTTTGTCAGACTCAGTGGCGCTGTATAGCCAGAGGCCAGCAGCTGTTGCAGGCAAATGAGCCGGAAGTGAGTAAGCATCCTCCTTTCCTTCAGTTGGTGGCCTGAGTGGTTCCTCCCCCGTGGAACTCCTTGCAGGAGCTTCTTGGTGAAACTGAATGGGAAGTCCTTTTTTGAGGTCTAGTAGCACCTAACAAGGTCCAGTTAGGTCACCTTTAGGAAACAAGGAACCTCCCCATTCCCATAACTTGGAGCTCAGAAAGTCCACAGATCTAAAAACATACCCAGTCAGTCAATCAGCAGGGCTGTAGGTATCTTGAGACGTTCGAGACTATGGGTCAATCCACAGGCATTATCTCAACCATTCTAAAAGTCCTGACTCAAAAATAATTTTAAAAATTCAAAGCTAGCAAAAAGTGGGAACTGAAATAATAGGACTACACCAGTCATGCATTCACTCAGCCATGCCCAGAAAGGGGCAGCTCCTGCTCTAGACAGATGCTTATAGCTTCCTCTTAACATTCTGGAACTTGGCAGCAAAACTTTGAACAGCCTTTTTTGATACACACAATTTGGGAGAAAGATTAGACTTTAACTGAGTCAGAGTAAAAAGTCTTTCCCCCCTCCAATCACAATTTTGGGGTTCAGTTTTTATGCTTGACACCATACAGTTGTAGGAGAGTTAGTTAATTCTTGACCAATTTTAAGATGCAGATTTGGCGACTGAGTGGTGATTATATATAATCAGTGCACAGAAGTCCTGTTTTTGTAGCCTGTCCCAGCAAACCTGCTGTTTTATCCAGTTCTCTTACAAACCCTGATTACCTGAAGGAGCTGCTGCCTAGCTGAAGTGGTGAAATTGACAGGCGGTTGCTTGAGAGCTTGTGCATCTTAAGGACCCCTTCTGCTGGGTCTCTCACATGTTACAAACCCAGCCCCTCTCTCCATCACTGCAAAAAAGCCACCTGTGAATCCCCATCTCCGTAGGTGGTCTTCAGCCAGTTATGAAAGTAAAAAAAATTGCATGAGCCTTGGCACACCTTTCATTACAAATTGAGCACTGAGGAAAACCCTTGGGACTCGTGAGCAAACAGCTTAGGGAATGCAGGCAGATAAGTGTTTTCTCCCACTGGCTCTTTTTTTACGCTTAGAAGTCCCCACTTTTTATCCTGAAATGGGGGTGGGGGAGAGAAGGAGGAGTGGACACACATTTGTCACTCTCACCTGCCAAAATCCTTTCATAGGAACACCCTGGATTTCCAAGCAAACCTGTCCCCTGTACCTCACATGCCCCATCACTGCAACAAATCTCACACTGAAAATCTAGTCCTCCTGGCCTAGTAGTCCTCCCAAACTGCAGTTTTGCTCATAGTAGAGGCAAAGAAAGTCATAACCTACCTTAGGTTAAGTCCTACCTTAGGCAAGGTCTACACTACAAGGTTTTGTCTGTGTAGCTATGTTAGTCAGAGATGTGGGAAGGGGTGGCTCTATGTTTTTTGCCGCCCCAAGCACAGCAGGCAGGTGGCTTTCAGCAGCGCGCCTGCGGGCGGTCCGCTGGTCACGTGGATTCGGCGGCATGCCTGCGGGAGGTCCGCCGGTGCCGCGCCATCAGCATCCCCGCCGCCGAATCCGCGGGACCGGCGGACCTCCCGCAGGCAGGCCGCTGAAAGCCGCCTGCCTGCCACCCTCACTGTGACTGGCAGGCCGCCCCCCGCGGCTTGCCGCTCCAGGCACGCACTTGCTGCGCTGGTGCCTGGAGCCGCCCCTGGATGTGGGGGCGGGGTACCACACACTCACTCTACATAGCAATGTAGAGACAGCTATGCTGACAGAAGAGTGTTTCTGTTGATATAGCTAATGTCATTTGGGGAGGTGATGTTACTATGCTGGCAGAAAAATTCCCTCTGTTGGCATATGCTGCATCTACACTGGTATAGCTGCTAATATAGCTATGCCTGCAAAGCTTTGTAGTATACACACAGTCTTAGGCATTGGAAGCTTTTGATGGAATGAGTCATCAGAAAAACAAACATAACTGCAGCCAGCAAGGTTTTTCCCTCAAGGGCAAATGTTGACAACGTGAATATAAATAAAAGAATAAATTTTTCTCCAATTAAATTTCTACCCACTCCTATGGCCTCCATGTCTACTCACCAGCAACCACGCACCGCACCATAACAACTCTAACTCAGGAACCAACCCATGCAACAAACCTCAATGCCAACTCTGCCCACATATCTACACCAGCAGCACTATCACAGGACCTAACCAGATCAGCTACAACATCACCGGCTCATTCACCTGCACGTCCACCAATGTTATATATGCCATCATGTGCCAGCAATGCCCCTCTGCTATGTACATTGGCCAAACTGGACAGTCACTACGCAAGAGGATAAATGGACACAAGTCAGATATCAGGAATGGCAATATACAAAAACCTGTAGGAGAACACTTTAACCTCCCTGGCCACACAATAGCAGATGTTAAGGTAGCCATCTTACAGCAAAAAAACTTCAGGACCAGACTCCAAAGAGAAACTGCTGAGCTCCAGTTCATTTGCAAATTTGACACCATCAGATCAGGATTAAACAAAGACTGTGAATGGCTATCCAACTACAAAAGCAGTTTCTCCTCCCTTGGTGTTCACACCTCTACTGCTAGCAGAGCACCTCACCCTCCCTGATTGAACTAACCTCGTTATCTCCACACTGATTTATACCTGCCTCTGGAGATTTCCATTACTTGCATCTGAAGAAGTGAGGTTCTTACCCACGAAAGCTTATGCTCCCAATACTTCTGTTAGTCTTAAAGGTGCCACAGGACCCTCTGTTGCTTTTTACAGATTCAGACTAACACGGCTACCCCTCTGATACTTGACACGTCTACTTTGTAAGTGAAGATATGACTTTAGCATGGATAGGAAAACCCATTCTAGCTTTAATCTAGCCAGTACATCTCATCAGAGTAGTATAGTCATGGTGGCATAAGTTTCATTGGGGACTAGCAAGCCAAGTAAAAGCTTTAAGCACTAAAAACAATCCCATGTTCACCTCATTGATTTGCAGTGTGGACTGTGATGGTCTGCTTTAATAATGCAAATGTTATATTGCAGAAATGCCCAAACAACTTGATTTTATTCTGTAAAAAATCCGTCCTCTGCATGTGCTGTACAGTATGTACTTCACCGTGACTGCAAGATTATGGTTGGCTGATGAGGAGGATGTCTTAGGACAGAGGTTTTCAATAGATCGTAAGCTCATTGTATAAATGAAAACTGCACTTTTTGATAAGTCTATTCCTCTTGCTTTGTGTTTCCAGGGGGGACAGCAAATGCCAACAAGCACATTCTGTCCTGGGGCTTGATCCAAAGCCCCACTGAAATTAATAGAAAGATTCCCATTGACTGCCATGAGCTTTGGCTCAAGCCCTTATCTCCTGTTACTAGAGTTCAAACAGGTGACATGGCAGTGAACAAAGCATATGCACTAGCATTTAATATCACACTCCTCTTGTGGGAATTCACAACTTTTGAACTGTCCCTGTTCTCTCGTTACTTGGAATCCATGGACGTTTGAGTGGACTTCTATAGCTTTCGGATTGTTTGGGATTTTTGTTTTTATTTTTAATTAAAACTTTTATGGAAATTCTCACATTTAAAACATAAGGCACATACTTACAAATGACCAGTTCTAACAAATGCAGAATTTTCATGTAGTCAATATGAAATACTGGAATATACTTTGAAGCCTGAAGATTAGGATATCATATTTAAGACAACTTGTGTATGATCTCAGCCACAGCACAAAACCTCTTTTGAAGATCGAGTCTATCTAAGTCAAATTTTCAATAACTATAAAGATACTGGGTCAGATTCGCTGTGGTGTAACTCCATTGATGTCAATGGAGTTACACCACAGACAAATTTGGCTAAAAGTCCTTTACGGAAAAAGCATGAAATGAAAAAGCCTCAGTAATTAAACTAACAGGCTTTTCAACACAAAAGAGAGAGAAACTAAGAGGGTTGTGTTTTGCCTAATCAGTTTTGCATCCTTAAATACGTACTGCATGAAGAACTGAAATCTAGAAAGAGCCAAGTCTTTACACTCCTAGCCAGATCCTAGCTAAAGCCCTGAATACGACGTGTCATTATGATTAATTGTGGGTAATGAGTGTTTTATGAACCTAAGAAAGAAACACATTTGTTTCTCTGGTACTGTAGTTGTAGACTCCTGTTTTGTTTTAAAGCTTTAGGTATGCAAAGCCAAATAGATGATGAAACCCCTCTCTTGGCTCTTTTGTTTATCTGTGGAACAGCTACTATTAAAGGTGCGGGGTCAGATTCCACTCACACGAGTAGACCCGTTGGCCTCAGTAGTTCTGTTTGTGCGAGCAAGGAAGGATTTGACTCAAAGTACTGTAATTTTCTATTTTTCCTTTCAGAAAAGATTAAAATGGCTGGCTGACAGAGAAAAACTAAGGAAAATAGGTTCTGTGGTCATCTGCCATAGAAAATCAATGTGACTGACAGAAGGCTAGCATGCCACTCCATGTGAATAAGGGTGGCAGAATGAGACCCTAAATGAAATGGCCTGTTCACTATGACTTGCTAATTGTGGCCCTGATCCAGACCCCATTGCAGTCCAGTGGCATGTAGGGAATATAGGGGTTTCCATTGACTTTGATGAGCTTCTGATCAGGCCCTAAGTGTCCAGTCCAGACACTCATTGAACAGGTTCATAAAAGCTTAAGGAAAGCCCCGGGGAGGGGGGCAGTAGCAGAGGTCCAGCACAAGTTGACTCTGCCTACCCATGAACATTGGCGTGGATCTCAGCAGTTCTCTATCGAGAGCAGAAACAGGGCATGGCCAATGGTTCTGCACGTGACATGGATCCATGTGGCCTCCTTTCAGTGCAGGACAGGAAGAGAAGGCCTTATATTCTTCTCTGCAGCAGCCAGCACTGCAGGTTCTTGGGGAACCCTCTAGTGGGGTTAGGACTCCCCAGCTCCACAAGAGTTTCCCTTGAATGCAGCCCTTAATTTGAGGCAATGCTCAGTCTTGGGTCTATTTTAATTCACCAGTGTGGTATTGTAGGCCAGATTCTGCAAAGGGATTAATATAGCTGGACCTTGACTCCTATGCAGAGTCCCACTGAAATTAGTGGAACTCCATGAATTAGGGCCTAATTAGATAGTATCATTACACTAACATTTTAAAGGGGTTGGGGGAGAGGGAATAACTCTTTTCATTCAGACTTGGTCTATTGTTGTTCTTCAGTGTGCCAGAAGGTGGTGCAAAATCACTGCTCATCCCACCAATGAAGACAAAACTCGTTCTCAGTTTTTCAAAGGCTACTCTACAACTATCCAAGTATAGTGCCAACTGGGAAAAATATGAGGCTCAACCTTAATAGCTTTTTCTTATAATCCTATGCAGTATGGTATGTATTTATGCCTGGGAATAAATAATGAGTGGTAAGAGAATTGAAGAGAATCTGGACAATTCTAAATGATATTTTAATGCAATAATAATAATAATTACAAAAGGGATTTCAAATGTGATTATGTTTACAGGACAAAAAAGTCTTTGTTTCATTGAATGCATACAAAACACTGGGGATACACTATAATTTACCTCTATGTGCTTGTTTCCTCCTCTTTGTATGAATGCTTACTTTTTGTTTTAACTATGTTTAAAAGATTTTCATAGCCAATATATTATTCCCATGTGGTATATGAAATGGAAACAGCTATTTTATGAAAAAATATTGTCAGATACCTCTAAGTCAAAGGAGGCAATAGCTTTGAATGCTGAATATTCCTTTGTATTTAAAAATAAATAAATAAATGGGAGAACATTGGCAACAATTAGTTTATAATTATTCAAATTTGCAAAAGAAATTAATTTGTTTTTCCAAAAAAAAAAAAAAAGTATACAGCACTAATGTTGAGTTGTCTCAACAGCAACAAAAACAATTTAAGTGAACTAGTTTGTTTTGTTTTTTAAACTTTTTATAACCCCACAAAAGTGCTACCCAGAATTTTGTTTTAAATTGGGTCAAAAATTGGGCCTGAGTTCAAGTTACACTGGTAAAATATTTAATAGCTCACATTTAAAAGCTCAGTGGAAAAAAGTTTATAAATGAGGAGGAGAAAGGTGTATAAATGAAACATTGATGAATGTTTCTGTTTAGGAGTTTGTGGGTTCTAAATTAGTAATGATCGCTACCATGGGATAGGTTAGAAACATCTGTCAACATGCCATTGATCAGTCCAAAACCACTATTTTATAATAAATGTCACTCATTCTATATGGTACACAAAAAGGTTAAACTTATTTATTATTTATTTATTTATGCTGGCCCATATCTATTTCTCCTTTTTTCTGTTTAGTTTCTACGCATTTCAGTTACAATAGTTTGCCTTCTGGGGTGAGACAACAGACATATACACTATAAAAAATATACTTGTTTCCACACACTTTTTGCAGATCAAAATGATATTAGGTTTGTGGGAAAATAAGTAGGTTAGTGCAGAAAACATAGGTAGTATTAGCATGTTGTCAATTTCTTTGCTTTTTAAAATTTTGATTAAGTTCTTCTGGATAATTTGTTCTCTGTTACAATATAAAAAAGGCTTTTATTTCAAATTCTGCTTTGGAAAGTGGAAGAAATAATGGCAGATGGGTTAAATGGAAAAAATTCTAACTGTCACCTTAAAAGCTCACTGTCATGTTATACAGTATTTCAGATCCAAAATCTCTTAAAACAAGGGAGCAGATCCTCAGCTGCTGTAAATCAGTGTAGCTCCATTGAAGTCAATGGAGCTGCATTGACTTATGCCTGCTGAGGATCTGGCCCATTGTTTTGACTTTTCTTTGAAGCCATGCAAGAGCTAAAGCAGTGATGCACTGCTGTAAAATTCTTTAAACAGCTCTAGCTTTTAGGAAGTGTCCTTTTCCTCCCTATTTTAAAAGGTAAATTGTGTCATAACTATGTATTAGGATGGGATATTTTAGAATTTAGTAGTTATTTCTATCAGAGTGACTCTTGCTACTGTCATTTTAGAATGTATAAACATTAAGAACATTTATCCCTTTGCTAAATATCTTTGAATATTGGATTTCATTTGAATATTTAATCATTTTTGGAATCTGATATTTTAAAAGTGTCACAAAACAGCGAAGGTCAAAAATGTAGTTCGAAAGTTTTTTGAGCGAAAACTTTTTGTGTTATCCTAGCTTGCAATAGTAAAGGAATCAAAATGGAACAGAAGCTCAAATTCACTTTCTGTGTGACTCAATGTGAAAGCCATTTGACTCCTTAGAATTTTGAAAACAAAGTCTAACATGCTAGTAACAGCGTTATAATTGTTTGATGAAACTTATATACTATATGTGTATAGTTCAGGCAGGTGTACATACATCATCTTTAAACAATCATTTTATTTGATAGTTCTTGATAGCAACAATTGAAGGCAAAAGATATGAATGATAGTTAGTTTATCTGGATTTTCCTGTTGTTAAGCTAATGGGGAGTTTCCTATTGTTCCTGTTCCTCTGATCTTTCTTTCTTCTCTTGTTTAGTTGTTCACAAAAAAAGTGGAGGAAAAAAGAACAAACTGAATTTTGTACTGTTCGTAACCATTGCTGGAAATCTGTTATAGCTACCAAGAAAAGCTAAAGAAAACCAGAAACAGAGAGGCTATTATTTATAGCCAGCAAGATACAGTATGGCACCATATGGTAGGATTTATCAAATTCCTTCCTTCCTCATGCAGGGTAAATAGGAGCTGTGTATAGCTACCCCTTGTTGTTTTTTTGCTAGCCACTTATTCATTTACACCATAGGCTAAATTCTGCTCATCTTAGTACTTCTACATCAGCAAGACTACTTGTGGGTGTAAGGCAAACAGGATTTGGCCCTATTTCTTTTTTTCTTTCAGAGACATAGTTTTGCTAGAACACAGTGTGCATTTCAATCAATTAACAGACAATGATAGATAATTAATGCCTGGCTTGGATCTTCTCATTTGATACTGAAATGTTACATTAGCCATTTGAGGGTTTACAGGCTGACATTTACCAGGTGTAAGGTGCTGTAAGGTTAAGAAGCATCAAACCTAAAATAAGAGCCTGACTTCCTCTTCATTTTGTCTCCCTTTGTGTTACATACTAGGGCAAGAAAGGTCTGCCAATCACTATCATTTCTTTTTCTTGTTCTATAAAGGCTGGGTAGTCACAGCAACAGGGCTGTGACAGGCTGGTATCCATTTAGAACTCCAGGGGGGTCCTAATAGGATTGAACCAAAAGATCAAGTGAATAGTTTCCTATTTTAGATTTGTAATATCTCTGAACTGCTTGCATATACATGGACCTTACGGTGTTATGAGGCGACTTTTAACCAGAGAAAAGACCTGTCTGTTTCTTAGAGAGCCACACTTTAGAAAGGTTCCCCCCTTGCCTACCCTTCCCCTGGAAAAAAAAATTAACCCCATTTCCTACTCATGCCTACACACACACACAATTGGAAAGTGTCATTTCCTTTCATTAATTCATTTTACCAGATCAAAGTAAATAGTCCGTTTATGGAGAACAAAGAAGCCCCTTTTTGGTATTCCGTGGAAGTCGCTATCAGATTCAGAAGTTTACTCATCTTTCTGAAATCTGGCAATGACTGCGCACTGCCTAGATTGCAGCCAAACAACTCATGCACGACGGGTAAATAATTTCAATACAAACCACATTTTAACATGAAATGAATTGGAGGTGGGGGTTGTTTTACAGATTTGGAGAAATCTAGAGTTGTTTTGGTTCTGGTTTAGATGGCAGAGGGGTTTTGGTAAATCCACAATGAAAACAGCTCTAAATGAGCTGCTTAAAAGGGAGAAAACATGAAAAGGAAGGAGGGAAAAACAAAACAAAGAAAGAAAGAAACAAAAAGCCCTGCCATCCTTGAAATTAAATAATCGCACTATCACCAACAGCTTTCATCACAGCTGCCTTTTCTTTTGGCTTCTGTTAGGAAATACACAGAATCAACTTTTGTTGATGGATGGTAGTAAAACGCATGTAGATACTGGTGCCTGCCTAGTCCTGTGAAAGGTTGTTTGTGCCAAATAGGAAATTTACTAAGAAATATTTTATATGTTTTTATGACCGGATTCTGATATCCTTTTTTACTATGAGCATCACGTTGTGCCATGAAGAGTGGGACTTCTTGTGGAGTAAGATACTGTGAGCCTATGAGGAAGAGTATCAGAATCTGCCCTTTAGAATTAATAACGTACATTTAAAAATAGATTAAAATGCTGCTTGCTGCTTGTGGTTTTTGAAAACCACAGCTTCTTTTTGCTTGTGCAGGATTGCACTTGGGGTGTTCATGAAAGGTGCCCTGACAAACAGTTGAATTTCCCTGATGATCCCATAGAGGGACAAATCCTGCTCACCTTACAACCACAAGTAGTCGTGTGTGCAGGAGTCAGCCCCAGACAAATGCAATACGAGCAGTGGTAGTCTAAGCTTCTTTGTGCTGCCCTGCCAATGAGCTTTAGCCTGAAGCAGAGGAGATCCTCAGCCAGTTTAAATTGGTACAGTTCCATTCGCTTCAGTGGACCTATGCTGATTTACACTGGCTGAGGATCTGTCCGGGAGACACCACTTTAGGATTCAGAATGTACTCCAGTCTCTGTGCCCATTTCTTGGCTTTTTAGGTGAGATTTCCACCAAAGGTGCTAATTAATACCAATTGTAGTGGATATCACGGAGGCCACCTTCACTACTCACTGATATATCACTCTTGAATCTGTCTTCTCACCCTGCAGTCTTTCTGGTCGCTGTCATCAAAAGACCCCCCCCCAGAATCCTTTTTGGTAGGTTCTGACACATCTCTTTTGAAATAATACATGGTTTCCATATCAGCAAGAATGCAAAGTTCATGCATGGATCAATTATTAATGAAAGGATTGTGTCTAGGTAAGTATACTCTTGCACCTTCCATGCATGATTCTTGTACTTTTGCTAGTACAAGTTGTTGCAAAAGATTTTGCATGCTTTGCAGACTCAAAAGCGTGCAAATAATTAGAATAGTGGTGCCATTCTGGAAGAAAAGATTACACAGAGAAGGGACTAGGGGTCTGAGCAATTAACCAATTATACTAATAGGAAGGTTTCCATTGACTGCTTCACCATGGGCAGTGGCCAGTGAGCAAATCCACATACATTACAATGTAACATGGAAACAATAAGATCTAAACTTTAAAACAAAAGGAAACACCAACCCACCCCACATATTTCAACCGATGGGATGTCCTGGTGACATCCCATCGGTTGAAACACAGGCCCCAGGTGTGTTGTTGAGCTGCACAGCTCAGTGGGAGGAAGAGTGTAATGTAAGATACACCAAATAACAGCTTTATCTAGGGTATCAACACACCTAGGGCCAGGTATATTGAAAACTCAGTAAGGGACTTTGAGACAGTTTAACAACTAAAACTAGCACAACACTCAAATCTCTCAATTTTCCCCTCCACGCTCTACTAAATCTTGATGCAAGTAAACAGCCGCCCAGGTAAAGAAATGATCTTTGTGGGCTAAATCTTGCAGTTCTTACTCAGGCAAAACTACCATTGAATTCCATGTTAAAAGGACTTTAGGATTTGGCCCAGGGTTTGAAGATACCTGCATGTTCTATGTAGATCTCCACTTTTCTTGCTATGGGGATTTTCAGCATACTTGATGAGGGTCTAAAGATCTTCTGATTTTCCTTTATCCAAACTTTTAAGGATACCTGTGTTATGCTGACTGTCCTTCCAGAAAACTGGGGCTGGAAGGATCTCCCTCTTGGAGCACAAAAAACACCATTATTTACAGAGCGGGTCCAAAGTTTCCAAAATCTTTTGAATATTTGAGGAAAAATGGGGAGGAGGACAGAACTTGCTATGCTCTGCAAGAAGAAGTCGATGATAGAATTTTGTTGTGGTGGAGGTTGTTGAAATTTAGAATTTCATCAAAATTTTGAACTTCAAATAATAGCCCATCAAAATTCTTCAAAGTTCAAATATTTCCACAAATAAACATATGGTAAAAATTCATGAACATTGCCTGAAATATTTCCCCCTTCCTTCCCCCCAACCAGATCTAATTAATTAGCTAGGCATTGGAGTAACTGTGGAACTCTTGAGGAGGCAGGGGAATGGGAGTAAATGTGGATTCTTGGTCTCCCGGATGGCATCTACCTCAGGTTAACCCCTTCATCACATTCTGAAGTGCTGCTTCATGTCACCAGGACATCCCATTGGTTGAAATGTGTGGGGTGGGTTGGTGTTTCTTTTTGTTTTAAAGTTTAGATCTTATTGTTTCCATGTTACATTGTAATGTATGTGGATTTGCTCACTGGCCACTGGTGAAGCCCATGGTGAAGCTGTAAAGGTGTATGACCACCTGATAAATTACAGTTTTGAATAAAACACCACTCTGGCCCGAATCCTTTTTTGCTAACTTTCAGGCCACAAAAAAGAGAGATAAGTGTAATGTGATGAAACCCTATTTCTTTAAAGAATCAAACTATCGGCTTCCCCTTGATTGTGAGAACTTGTGGGTGGCCTGCGTGAGGGAATAACTGTGGCTTTATGTAGCATAGGAATGTTGTTTGGAGCCTTCCTACCTACTACGAGATATATAACTGGTCTAGCCTTAGGAATTGACATTTTTCCCTGAGACACTTAAAATGTCCAATAGTATCTCTGTTTCTTCCTTTCTAGTGTGTGGGAGAATTAACTTGATTAGTTTATCGGGCTTTTAAGATGTATTTATGTTTGGTGTAAAAGAGCGAGGGAGCATGTGTCGTGTGTGAATTCATTGAGCAAACGCTGAGTTAAAGGAATGAATTTTGCATTTCATTTTAGACGGGGTGAGATGGCTGCTATTACCTCTTGCAGCAGTGAGCTCTGTAGAATAGATCCAGACCCTGTGACGGTTCTGCCTCCAATTCCTCAGCCTCCTGCAAATTAGTCAAAAGCTTCATTGTCTCGGTGGAATGTAACAGTCATGTCAATGAAGGCGACCTTAAAGAAACGTAGCACAGTAAAGGTACCTCTTCTCACATTGAGGGGCATCTGAATTTTGGCCCTAAGCAGCTGGTACATGTTTGAAAACCTCATTACAAATGATGATTTTTGTTTGAAAAATAGACATTTCATTTAATACCAACACCAAGTGTATGTTTCCCCAGTCTCTCACCTGCATCTGATGATCTGGACTGTAAGCTGTCTGAGGCAGGGACTCTCTTCTTTGTTACCTGTCTGGAGAGTGCCTAGCACAAGGCTTTATTGGGGTTGCTACATGATAGCATCACACTACAGTAATCTACAGTTTACATGAAAAGTACCTATGACTAAATCTAAATACAGAGTGAATATGGGCGCTATTCGTGATAAATATACTCACTAGGTAGATGATTTTCCCATGCATTTTGTTCACCTGAAATGAGGGGAAGAAATTTTCCTGACCGACTACCTGCTTTTGTGCTACAAGCCACTTCTCCTTGTGCACAAGGAGATACTTCCCAAGGATTTGTCTGCTTATGAATGGCATAGAGCTGAGCTATCCCCTTGCATGATGGATTCCTGAGAACTTCCTGGCTAGAGGGTCTGGCTTGAAGGTTTTATGTTAAAGAAAGTGAAGTTTGTCCTTTTATTGTCAGTCTGCATTTTGTCCTCATGATACCCGGGCTTTTTTCATCCCCATTAAACAGGAGAGGTTGACAAGCCAAAGAGTCAGACTCAAGAGGGATGTGCTGATGTCCAGCGAATTAGGCACATTTGAAATAAAGCTGGAAAGGTCAGGAAAATAAGAAGCTGCTGGAGTTAAGGTTTGAGGAACGGATTTGTGCTTTATTTCTAAGATCTTCCTCAAAGGAAAAATATGGTATGCACCAGTCCTTCTAAAGGATGGGTGGCATAGGCTGGCACACCCCTGGGGGAAAAAATAGTGGGTGCTCAGCACCCACTGGCAGCCAGCCCCCCTGATCAGCCTCTCCCCTCCCAGCGCCTCCCGCTCGCTGTGGATCAGCTGTTTAGCGGCGTGCAGGAGGAGTGAGGGTGGGGTACGCTCAGGGGAGTGGGCGGAATGGGGCGGGAAGAGTTGGGACTGTCGAGCACCCGCCAGCAACTCATACAGATGGTGCCTGTGGTGGGTGGGTAGGATGGAGAATCAGAGGGGTGTGTGCACCTGGAATATGCCAGTTAAAAATTAGCCATTAAAATAAACAACTCTTTAGTTTGAAGCATGTATCACTGAGCAGTAGCGCACTTTCCATCCAAAGCGCACATATGTGCAAGTTGGCATATAGGACTGCACATATGCTACAGTCTGTGCCTGCTAGAAAACCACCTGCTCCATCATCACTACTCCTTGGGGTGGCAAGTGGGTGCTGAGCACCTCCGAGACCCCTCAGCCCACTCTGCCCACCCCACAGCCCTCAGCTGAGTAACAAACAGTAACTGTGTAGCCATCCAACTTTTAGAGCAGCTTTAAAGGCATCAACCCAAACAGCCTACCAGCACTGGTGCAGTCCCCAGACGCCTGCCCCAGCACACCCGTTTGGAACTGTTATCACTAGACCTTTGTGTTCCTGCTAGGCATTCATCATGCACAATATTGCTGTAAGCCTCTGCTTCGCTTGCATTGTATTGCTTGTATTACACTAGCACCCTGCTGCCCCAACAGAGGCACAAAGCACTGAATAAACACACAGTAAGAGACCGGTCCCCATCTCACAATCTATGTAGACAAGGCAAGGAGGGAGTATTATTATCCCCATCTTACAGATAAGACACTGAGGCTCAGAGAGTGTCTTGTATCAGGTCACAGAGGCAGCCTGTGACACAGCTGGGAATTGAACTCAGGCGTCCAGATCTCCGTCTAGTGCCTTAGCTGCAAGGTCATTCTGCCTCTCACACTGCAGCCTGTTCTCGGTGTTATTCTTTTCCTTCTAGGCATATTTTCTAGGGTTGGTGGCCCTCAGCCTGTCCCTCACTGGACTGAACTGCTGCCCTTTGAGGTTATGGACATGGAATGTTTATGTCCGTTATGTGTATTGTAGCTTCCAGGTATCCTCCCACATATGACATTCCCTTCCCTTCATGAATAAGGGGTGCTATCTCCATTTTTTCCATGGGTAATCTGCAAGAAAAGATTTCAAAGTAAAGGAATTGTTATGTTAAGAGCAGGCTTCTCCTTTACTAATTATTATTAATATAGTTACATGCATATTGCTTTTAACCCCTAAAGATCCCAGTGTTAGTTAGAAACTCTGGACTAGAGCCGTGCAGAGAATGGAAATTTCATTTCATGGCAGATTTTGCCATTTTATTTTCATTCTGATTCAGAATGAAAATTTCAAAATTTTCCATGCAAGAAAATTCTGGGGGGAAAAAATCATTTTGGGTTGATTTTAATTTTTTCCAAACAAAACATTTCAACCTTTTTGTTTTGATTTTGACTTTCTAATTATATATATTATAAAATCAAAACATTTTGAAATGAAAATGTCAAAATGGGCTGCTTTAACATTGTTAGAACTCTTTTCCCACTTTTCCCCTGTCCAAAATAATATGTTGGTGAAATCAACATGTTCTGTCTACGTTTTTTCTGATCAGCTCTCCTATGGACCCGTGTAAATTGGTGCGCCCACATCTGGGGTGAAGTGTAGCAAACAACCAGTATATAACCAATATCTTCAATGGAAGTTATGCTTTAATAGGAATAGCAGAATCGAGCCCCAAGTTTGCCAGATTTGTGTCCTCTTCAAGTATGTAAAGGAAAAAGGAAAGGTAAGCAGCAGATGGGGTTGGGTGGAAAGAGAAAGATCAGAGAATGAGAACTTAGTTCTCCTCTCAGTTTCAAAATGGAGAGAGATAAACAGAGGGATCCCCCAAGGATCTGTACTGAAACCTGTGCTGTTCAACATATTCATAAATGATCTGGGAAAGGGAGTGAACAGTGAGGTGGCAAAGTTTGCAGATGATAGGATAAGATAGTTAAGTCCAAAGCTGACTGCAAAGAGTTACAAAGGGATCTCACAAAACTGGGTGACTGGGCAACAAAATGGCAATGAAATTCAGCATTGATAACTACAAAGAAATGCACAATGGAAAACATAATCCCAACTGCACATATATAATGATGGGTTCAAAATTAGTTGTTACCACACAAGGAAGAGATCTTAGCATCATTGTGGATAATTCCCTAAAAACTTCAGCTCAGTGTGCAGAAGTGGCCAAAAAGGCTAACAGAACATTAGGACAATTAGAAAAGGGATAGAAAATAAGTCAGAAACATGGATTTATCTAGTGGCTTTCACAATGAGGCACCAACACTTCGAATGCTGTATCCAGTTCTGGTTTAAAAGCTTTAGACCCTGATTGTCTTCTCCATTACAAACTAAGAACATAAAAACTTCCATACTGGGTCAGACCAGGATATAATGGAAATGGAAATGGAAAAGATTCATAGAAGGGTGTAGAAGTTCAGGGTATGGAATGGCTTCCATAGGAGGAGAGACTAAAAAGATTAGGGCTGTTAACTTAAATAAGAGATGTTTGAAAGGGGATATGAAGAGGTCTATAAAACCATGAAAGATGTAGGAAAAGTGAATAGAGACGTGTTATTCCTGCAATACAAAAAACAGGGGTCACCTGATGAAATTAATAGGCAGCAGGTTTAATAAAAACAAGAGGAAATACTTTTTCACACAACGCAGAGATAACCAGTGAAACTCATTGCCATGGCATGTGGTGATGACCAAAGGTATAACTGGTTAAAAAAAGGACTAGATAAGTTCATGGAGGATAGGTCCATCAATGACTATTAGCCAAGATTGTCAGGGATGTAACCCCATGCTTGGCTTGCATAAACCAGGAACGGAAGACTGGGAGGGGGATCTCTCCAAAATTGCCCTGTTCTGTACACTCCCCTGAAGGTCTGGTACTTGCCACTGTTGGAAACAGGATACTGGGCTAGGTGCACCATTGGTCTGACCCAGTATGGAAGTTTCTATGTTCTTAGTTGGTAATGGAGAAGACAATCAAAGCTTTTAAACTAGGAAAATGGCAGCTCCTTTGATATTAGCATACATGATAAAGCGTATTCCACCTGTTGTAGAAATAAGGTATATGGTAAAAATATTGCCTAGTGATTTATCTAATGTTCAATTAAATGTGTGAAGGTTAATCTAACTTCTAATGTGAAAAGATTACCTGGTATTATATCACCTACACCCTGCCCAGAGTCAGGTCTGCTCTCCTGACACCAGGATAAATACTTGCAGTTAAGTCACAGGCCTGGAAATCGAGAGCTGTTTGGCTCCCAGCTTTGCATAGGTTTTCTGTCTGGCACTGGATAAATCTCATAGGCCAAGAGTGTCTGCCATTTTTAGGTGCCCACCTTGAGATGTCTATGGCCTGCTTTACAGAGTATTAGGCTTTGGGTGTCTCAGGATGGGCACCCAAAAATGTTCACCTTTCAAGGCCTCAGAACTTATTGAAGCCACATTTAGCTGTTAGCCAACTGCTTTAAATTGGGATTCTCTCTTCATTAGTGAGCAATAATACAGAGGCAGGACTGGGGAAGATGAGTGTCCATAGATCCCTTATCTAACTCGGCTGCTTTTACTGGGAAGAAAAGAGCTGTGTATTAGTGAGGGCCCTGTAGAAATCCAGAGGTTTATTCTATGTATTGATGTTACAGAGCTTTAGAACTTGAGTTTAGCAAGTTTCGTGTTTGATCAGCCCAGCTAAGCAGAGCAAGCAGGGTTTGAATGCAAGGCAGAAGTGTTTAGATATGGACTGAGAGACACTGCCATTATCATTCCAGTACTGATGAAGTCAAGGGACACAGTGGATGTTAGGCCAGAATTTAGACTAAGAGATTGTCTGTGAACAACATCTGATGAGCAAGAATGTGTGTGCTAAAATAAAGGAGGGTGAATATTAAGATGAGAACTTGAAATAGTGACATAGGTAGTGTAAGAAAAGCCTCTGCAAAAGTCTAGATAGAAAGGAGACACTGGGGTCACTTTACTATTCAATAGCTTCATTTTATAAAGCTATTCCGAGTACTGTTTAAAATGTTTGGGCACTATTGATACAATGTATATTCAGGGTTTAAAATACAGTGATCCTGGGAATGATTTTTGCATAATCCTTCCTAAAAAGACAGAATTCTGACCTCGGCTTCAGCAAAGAGTGAAGCAGAACTGCAGGAAGTGGAGTATATGCATGTATAGAATTTACCCCAATATTCCAGTTAAGACACTTGGCAAAATTTGAGTTTGAACTGCCTTGTGCCTCAGTTTCTCCATTTACAGCATGGGGATTCTACTTTCCCACACCAAAGGGGTATTGTGAAATTTAGTTCATTGTTTGTGAGGTTCTCAGTTACTACAGTGGTGAGTGCCACAGAAATGCCTCTACACCACAGTTTTCTCTCTTTAATTCAGAATGCAACGTGGACATGATCTTATACCTATGTGTCTAGACTCAACATCTGGGGAGCCTGCATGGTAGCACAAGTGAGCTGTCTAATTCCCTCTTCCACTCCTGCACGGATGCCCATCCCTTGCCACAATCTGGGCCTATTTATTTTATTGCTGTGCTCTTATAATACCTTAGAACATAACATGCTCTAGTAATTATGGAGAAGGTGATGCACATACCTTGCAACAACAAATATGCAATTGTTGATTAGACAAAAGCCTTAAAACTATCCTGAATTAAATAAAAAAAGACAATCTCTCATGCCTTGGTTACAGTTTAGCCAGTTGGAACCACTCTACCCGAAATCACTTGGACATCAAGCACCCATATTTTTAATATGTAAATAGGAGACAGTATTAGACCAGAGACAATCCTCTGTCATTGCTTCTTAACCTTAATCCCCCAAAGGTCACTTCAGTGGTACCACTGGGCTTTTGGCGTGCCACTAAAAATGGAGAAAAACCCAGCCTTCCACTAGCCAATGGAAATCTTTAGGTGAGGATTTGTCAGGGTTTTATAGTGTTTGTAAGGGATACTTCATGTTCTGTAACATGTGGTGATGGTGTTCTTTGATTTGTAGTTCTGAACAGACACATTCTCATAACCTTTGTACACCCTCAGCTTTGGAGGTCCTAACGCTGCCTTTGTTCAGGCCGTTTCCATGCTCAGGATGAATGTTTTTCTTCATAAAGAACATGTTAAATATTATCAGAATTTCAGCAGCAGTTTTATATTTCAGGCATATGATTTGGCATGTTTTGTCGGCTGCACGTAGCTTTTAAGTTACGATTTAATTTAGATTTCGTAAATTAAAAAGCAGCTGTTTCTCTATATAGGAAATCTGAGTCAGCTGTAACTTTACTGTTTTAATAGCCATTTTCAAGGTACAATACATTGTATATCAGGGCCAGATTCAGCATAAAATCCATCTGGCTGCTTCTGTAGAGCTAAGTCAGTACAAGGCCCCAGGAAACTTGGCAAATCATTGTGGCTTGGCACCTCTTTTTGTTTTTGCCAGACATACCTGGATTTAGGCTGATGACTGGTAACTTGATTTATAGGGAATGATACAAGTTTGATGACTCTCAGTAATGGCTAAACGGAAGGATTAAGGCAAAATCCTCCCGTCAGAGTCACACTGAAGGTGCCATGTCTATGGGTGAAATTCACCCCTGTGTAGAGAGCTGGTGCATGGGAATTTTAGTGGTTCATGGACCCTCTGCACAAGGGGAATTTCATCACCTGTGTATGGAACTCCTGTTGACAACCCTGAGAGTACCCCTTTTGCAGAGGAACAGAATAAGGGCAGGAAGATTCACCATGTGTATCTGAGGGGTTAGTTCTTTGCCAAGGCCCCAATCCTGCAAACAGCTATACACGCGTGACACTTTTCTCATGTGAGGAATCCTTTCGGCTTTGCACACAATGCTCTGAATTAGTTTTTGCCCTAACATGCACATTTTCCTTTCTCTCCTGGATTTTCCCTGCAACATGAAGAATGACTAGGCTATGGAATTCAGTATGGAATCTACCAAAAGCACCCAACCACATGCTAGTTCTATGTGGGTTTTGGCAGAGCAATGTATTTCCCAGTATGTAGACACGGGGAGCCCCTCAGTTTGAATTACAGAAGGAAATCATTTAGCACAAGCTTGAGAGTTCTGATGCCTTAAGTAGACTGAGTGTTGCTCACACAATAAATAGTCACTAAATATTGTTCCCACAGGCAAATTCCTGTTCCACCTACTGATATATAGTCAGGGTCATCCCTAAATATCTATTGTTCATGCAATTACAGAAGGTTTCTGGACAGACATTTAAAATGGAATCATTTTGCACACTTGTATAGGATGAGCAGTCTAGTTGGATTATTGCAGCGGAGCAAGCCTTGTATATGGTACAGCTAAACTAATCTTGGTTTAGTTTCATTTGTGCACTATGCATAATAGTTAGTAACAGCCAATCAGCCTCCATCGGCATGTGTTGCATAGCACAGTTCAGCTAGAAGGCAGCGTGATTCACAAGTTGGCTCACATTGATGCTTCAGATGTTTCAAAATTATTGATGTAACAGTATTTCAGCTAGGTTGTTTACTCCTGGCTTGTAACGCTGTCTGTAAGTAGCACCTGCATAAAGATCTTTAGCATCTTCAATGTGAAGGAAACCAATCCTTCCCTTTGAATTTTACATACACATACTGTATCACGGATTTTCCCATTTGTGGATCTCTCCTTGAGGCATCCTATAAAAAGGTTGTTAAAATGCACATCCTAGGTATTCCCCTCTCAGAAGGTTTTAGATTTAAGTACAGTTTACATTTACATTGCTAGCCAAATTCAAAAGGAACAACCGACTTTTCCTTATATTGACCCTTACTAATGGCTAAATCTGACATTTTCAAAGGAGCCTTTTGGGCACTTTACTCCCATAAATTGCTTTGAAAATCTTGGTCTAATGGCATATTATACACAACCACTATATGCAATCACATCTTGCGCATGATGGTAGATTTCAGCCTCTCCTTGGATTAGATCATAAGCAATGCCGTGCCCAAATATCTGAGGACAACTAGCTAGCTTTAGGAAGTGGTGTTGCATTATTTCTCAGTTTCAATACAAATTCTTTCCTTTTGCACTAATCTCTGTCTTGGAACTTCATACATTTTTCCATTCCCAATTTATTTATGATTAGCTCAGTGTGATACTGTGATGTTCTACACATAGCCTTGACTAGAAGGTATAGTCTTCGAATGAGGATGAGGTGGTAACCATCATGTGAGGCAGGAAAATAATGGCAGAAGAAGGATTTTGAAACTGATCACTGACTTCACATCTGGAATCTGGAATCTCCACTAAGAACGTCTGCTATGAAAAGTAGGACTGTGCATATGAAGCCTTACATTGGGAGAAGCTTATGATAGAACAGAAGTGATAAAATAGTGATCACGTGTTCCTTTTTTTCAGCAATAGGGTGGCACAGTCGTGTTTAACCAAAACTTACACTCTTTATGGCTCTCGTTCTGCAAATACGTACGATCAGGTGTAGTTCTCTCTACCTGGAGCAGTCACACTGAAGTAAATAAGGCTATCCAGGGCACCAGTTGTGCTGCCCTTACTCAGATGGAATAGTACCTCATTACACACACAGTCCCGTTTGACATCAATGGGACTATTCATGTACTCAGGAACTACTCACCGTGAATAAGGAAGGTGCAGTTGGGCCTCGTGGTATAAACAGTATGCCTGACAGAAACTATTTCCATGACCAGGCCCCATGTTAGTCATAAAAGTCAAGGGACCAATCCTGCAACCATTATTCATGTAAGCACTGCAACCACTTGAATATCCCCAAGATCTGAAAATGAATCATTGTCTGTTTTTAAAAATTAAAGCAATGGGCCAAATTTGTCTTTGGTGTAGCTCATGGATGCCAATGGATCAATTTGGCCCAAAAAAATGTAAAATAAAATAAACTACAGGATATCACATTCTTAAATATATATTACAATCTTAATAACAACTAATAGCTCTTTTCATGGGGATCCGAGGAAGAAATTATAAAGTTTCCAGTGTTCAGTTTAAAAACAGCTTTCTAAAATCTGCTGAATATAATACCTAGTTGATTATGTGACTTAACATTCATTTCATTTTTTAAAATAGCTTTACCATGTCAGATTTAGAACATACTATAAGAATGGCCATATGGGGTCAGATCAATGGTCCATTTTGAAAACTGACCATTTATTCTTACCCATTGTTTCCTATCTTTTAACGAATTACTGATCCCTGAGCAGTCCTTCCCTCTTATCCCATGACTGCTAACTTTGCTTAAGAGCCTTTGGTGAGAGACCTTGTCAAAGACTTTCTGAAAGTCCAAGTACACACTATCCATTGGTTCGCCCTTGTTCACATGTTTGTTGACACCTTCAAAGAATTCTAATAGATTGGTGAGGCATGATGTCCCTTTAGAAAAACCATGTTGACTCTTCCCCAACATGTCATGTTCATCTTTGTGTCTGATAATTCTGTTCTTTACTATAGTTTCAACCAGTTTGCCTCGTACTGAGGTTAGGCTTTCCAGCCTGTAACTTCCAGGATCACCTCTCTTTTTAAAAATCAGTGTTACATTAGCTATCCTCCTGTCATCTGGTACAGAGGCTGATTTAAGTGATAGATTACATGCCACAGTTAAAAGAACGAGGAGTACTTGTGGCACCTTGGAGACTAACAAATTTATTTGAGCATAAGCTTTCGTGGGCTAAAACCCACTTCATCGGATCCAGTTTTAGCCCACGAAAGCTTATGCTCAAATAAATTTATTAGTCTCTAAGGTGCCACAAGTACTCGTTCTTTTTGCTGATACAGACTACACGGCTACCACTCTGAAACATGCCACAGTTAGTAGTTCTGCAATTTCGCATTTGAGTTCCTTCAGAACTCTTGGGTGAATACCATCTGGTGCTGGGTACTTATTATTGTTTAATTTATCAATTTGTTCCAAAACCTCCTGTATTGACACCTCCATCCGGGAAAGCTCCTCAGATTTGTCACCTAAAAAGAATGGCTCAGGTGTGGGAATCTCCCTCATGCTCTCTGCAGTGAAGACTGATGCAAAGAATTCATTTAGCTTCTCCACAATGGCCTTGTCTTCTTTAAGTGCTCCTTGATCATATGGAAAAATTATTATAGCAACATAATTTGTGCCTCTGTAGTTAAGACTCTGTCAGGATATCCATTAGAAAACTCACTTTTCAGGGTTTATAACCTGGTCATAAAAATTCACTCTGGACTATAATTGTTACTAAGGTTAAAAGCAGATCTGTGAAAAGCACCCTGGCAAAGCCAGTTGCCACTTAAAAACAGTCAATAGCACTAGATATGCAGGGCTCACAAGCACATTTTATCAGTCTATGTAAAGTTTGGAAGGACTTAGAATGGTCTGTGCTGGGAAGTTGCAGAGGACAAGACAGACTGAATGAACGGTAGGTAGTTTCTAACTCTGTTGACTTTGTTTTTTGTGTACTGCATCTAAGGAGTGAGTCTGTCTGCCATTTTGGGAGGGAGAGCTGATGCAGCATGTTAAAAATGAGATACTCTACTTGTGTCTGTCTTGTTGTTCATTTGGGAAATATCTGGCTGATCTATGTGTACAGGAAAGCATAACACCTAGAGGTAACTGAGAATGAAATTGGCTCCAGAACTGAGGGCCAACATAAATTCTACGCAGCACTTAAGTCTTCAAAAAAAGGCCTATGTGAGATTTTTACTGTTGCAATTGTCTTCTGCTGGGCCTCTGATCAAGGGCGAATTATACCCATAATCCTCTACACTCCTCTGTTATGAGGATATCAATAGCTGGTTCAAACATATATTAGTTAATCCTTTCCTCTCCTCAGCTACTGAGGAGGTGACATTCTTCCCTTTGTATAGCTGGGGATGCTAAAGAAGCCTTGCCCAAGGCCAAACAGCACGTTTTTTGACAGAATGCAGAACTCTTCACTCTGTGTTGTACTCTACACACTGGTCTATGTTGTCTTAATGGTGCAGATAAGTCTCGGAGCAAGGGAAGGAAAAATCTGGATAGGCTGTGAATCTCTAAGGTAACAGAGGAAACGGAGTTGGTTGGTTAGGAGACTGGAGAGGTTTGTGTTTTTGCTGATGGACAATAAAACTGAAGAGAGGCTAAAGCAGATGGTAAAAATTGTCATTTTTTATTCTGTTTCATGGATATAGTGATTCAAAATAGAATTTAATAAATCAAGATATTTTCTTTAATTGCATTTCTCTTCCTCCACCCACACACTCCACACTTTTTAAATCTAAGATAGTCAACAAAGTTATAAAAATGTCCCATCACTTTTATATTTTTCTAAATTGCCATTAATGTGATTTACAATTAAGACAAAGTCTAAAAATAATGGGAGCGTTCATAAGCCCAGTGATTTAATACAATACATAAAATTGCTGGCAAAGCAATAACCTTAAACATCTGAGGAATAAGTTCCAGTGATGCCATAAATTCCAGCAAAATATTTTGGGAATTACAACACAGGAATTTATTATAGTTTGGCTGGAATAATAATTTCTCCTTGGCTGATAGAATGTTTTACTGATTCCGATCTATGGATGATTATCAGTGCTGTGTTTATCACATGAGCTTCTTTAAGATTGATCTGATTTCCACCCCCCCAAGGTTTCTAATCTTAAAATAGTGTATCAAAAGTGTTTCCCCCACCTTCAGTCAAGGCCAGCAGAGATATGGTGCAGATGTGATACCACCATCTTAACTAATAGTGTGGATTGAACAGTGAACCTCCAGAGTTAAGAGCATGAATCTCTACAGCCTGATCTAAAGAGCCAGACTCTCAAGTTGAGAGCTAAAAAAGACCCATATGCTCTGCAAAGAGGGAGCATGTAACACACACTGATCAGTGGGTTACACACTTCCTCTGCACATAGGAAACTCATCCCAAGTGGCTGAGGCACATCAGACAAGCCCTTACTTACGTGGTGGTCATGAGCCAAGAAGCTGGGGCCTTTTGCAGCCTGAGCTAAAGGCTCTATAAGAAGGCTGTAGAAGACTCTGATCCTTTGTAGACTGGGCACAGAGAGGGATGCACAACACACATTGACCAGTGGGTTACACAGCCAAGGGGCTGAAGTCTGCTTTTGTAGCTTTCAAGCAGTTACAGAGAGGGGCTCACCCTCTGAACATTTGAGTCCCAATTTCCAGCATGACTGAGCTGTTTGTGCTGCCTTTGGTCTCCATGCAACCAACATGAGCTCTGTTATCCCTTGTGATACAGGGGTTAAAGAGAGAGATGGGATAGTTAATGCTCCCATGAGCAGCACTAACAAATCCCCCTTATTACTATGGCCTTGATGTCATGTAGGAGAAGAACATGCTGCACGGGATGGCTGCTCCCTGGCTCCTCCTTTTGTGTTCTTCAAATATCTCCTTTTCCAACATGGCAGATGGGGCCACAGAGATAACTTGCGATGGGGAAGCAGGCAGCTTTGTGGGAAGCTGGAAAGACCTACCATGTGGCCACCTCTCCCATCTGTGCAGCCTAGGGTGACCAGATAGCAAGCGTGAAAAATCAGGAGATGTGGTGTGGCGGGGTGGTGATAGTCCTGAATATCAGAACTGTCCCTATAAAATCGGGACATCTGATCACCCTTGTGCAGCCCACCATTGCACCTCCAGAGATTTCTGCAGTGCTTCTGCCCTTTACACTGAACACCCCTATTTGACCCCATCTCCCGCTCTTGGCCACATGTGCTGGGCACAATGGGTAGCTCTCCTTAACTGCCTTCTCCATAGCAAGGCAAAGGATAATGCCATAAATCTGATCATCTTGGTTGGCTTTTTGTAGAGCAACGAGAGCTCGTTAGCTACTGTCCACTACCTTCTCCCATGTCTGCTGGTCCTACAAGCAATATTTTTCAGTGGAAGGTATGGTTCCAGAGCCTGGAGTGCTATGCAAAATCCAAACAATATGGCCAAGTGCTTCCTGAGATGAGCCACTCAATCAAATTGAGCTTAGGACCAACTTCCTAGCCCTGGATGTCAGAATACTACAATGTGGTGTTCTTATTAGGAGTTATTTCCATAGTGTCATAGGTATGTGTGTGTGGAGGGGGTGTGTGCTTTCCAGACCAATAAAATATATCTGTACCCTGAGGATCTTACAGGCGAAGGGCTCAGCTGTGCATTATTGACCTGATCCAATCACAATTGCATTGACTTCAAAGACTCCCACTGATATAAGCAGGCTTTGGATCAGGCCCTAAAGGGTTGATACTACAAGGTGCTTAGAACTTTGGCTCTGATCCTGTATGTAAATAGTTGCATTGGTTTCAATGAAACTTCTACTGTGCTTAAAGCTAAGTGTGTGCTAAAGTGTTTTGCTGGATTGAAGCCAGAGTGCTCAGCACCCTTGCAGGATCAAACCCAGTCTGCACTAGCCCACGGTGGAGGCAGTGTGGAGCCATACCTTCTCAGCAGGACCTCCAGGAGGTGTTTTTCTTGGGGCCCCAGCATGAAATGGGAAGCAGGCCTACTGCTGCTACTCTTCAGATGTGTGAACATACTCTGTCCAGCACGTCAGACCTGCTGTGTAGACGAGTGAAGAGAAATGGCAGGATCATACCCTGCCTCTCTCTACCCTCTTTGTGGGTATTTGAGGGGCTACATTGTAACAGGTGCTTGTGCAGGACATGCAGGTTGGAGAGGCTCCACCAACACTGCACACCTGTCTCATAAGGGGGTACGAGGGATCTTGACAAACACTGGGGCTCGCCAGGTAAGGAAGCCAAGAGCTATAGCAGTAAGGCTCTGTTAGTTGGAGTTAGTTCTATCTGTCTCCTCAGGATTATGTAGGCAATTGTAGTTTTACTATTACACATGTGCAAACATACACTTTGAAGTAGTTAAAAAGTGGGGGGGTGGAGGAGGATTTTTATCTTTCCTTTTTAGTCAAAATTTTGCTATGGGGCTTGCCCATATTTGTAAGGATTTAGATTTCCTTGAGTATTCATCGACAGGTGTGACAGAGTGCATGGCGTTAACAGGTGAGCCTGCACTCTGATCACTTTTGTACTAATTAGTTCCCCCAGAGAGGCCTGATTGGGGAATGAAATGTAATTAGCAAATCATGGTAAGAGGATGGATGAGTAAAAGGATTAATTAGCCCATTAGTTGAGGACTGGGAAGAAAGTGCAAGGCAGAGGAGCAGGGCTGGCTGGGATTTCTCCAAGAAGAGAGACCTTGTCTCCTCTTGTACCCTAGGAAAACTGCTGAGACTATAAGGGACTTTGTATTGTCCCCCAAAACTGTAAAGGTGTTGGTGGAGGGATCTGAAATAAACAGCACTGTGTCGCTTTCCAAGCAGTGGAGTCTGAGCAGGTTTCTGTGGTGGGAGAAGGCAGGAGCAGACCACCCCCAGCTACAAGGGGTCCAGCTTTGTACCTAAATTTACTTGTGAAACATCATTACCTTGAATGGGGCGGCTCATGTGCAACCAAAGACCAATGATGCTCCTCTGTAACTACTTCAGAAAGAAGAGATAAGTGAAGCTGCTGAATTCTGAAGAAAACGATTTGTTCCCATAATTGTGCAAGAGTGGTTGGCTTCCCTGTAAAGGTCATCCCAGAATGTTGGCGAAGCGAGTGAGGTTGGGGAAAATGCCAATAATGCAATTTAAAACTGCATAGGGCCCCAAATCTTCTATGTTCCTAAACTTCCTAAATGTTTAGGTTTTGAATTCATGCCACTTAATAATTCAATCCCAATCTTCCAGGTTTTTCTGCATTTTCTTTCCTATATTGAGGTTTCACCCACATTCCCTCTTCTTCAAATACCCTGTCGCATACCAGAGATGCAACTCTAGCCATTGCTTAAACTCCAGGTGGCTGGACACTGCTTCTGTATACATTAGTTAGAAGATATTTTTCTTTTTTCCCCTCTAAATTGTACAGACTTCTAGGCCATAAATCTAATTAGTCTAAAGCTGTATCCACCTGTATTTTTGCAGTACTATATCTTTTGCAAAGCACTCACACAAAAACAAACAAAACAAACTTTCAACCGTCATAAAACTTACTCCTGTGTCTCCCTGTGTAGTGTTCAATGCCCAGCTAGTTTGCCCACATTCCAAGATGAACTTTACATGTAAAAAATAAAAACCTCAGTGAGAACTTGGCAAAACAGAGTGCAGTGGATTTCCATCCTAGAAACAATGGAGGCCGGCCACATTACACAACAATTAATGTAATCTTTCTGCACTGCATACAAAGCAAATGTAAAAAGGAAATGGTATATATTAAATGTGACTCTTGTAAATGTGTATATGAAGGTTCTTAGAACTATTGCAGAAAAGTATTGAAGGCCGGATACTCCCCTTTTTGCATGTAGAATGGAGTAAATTAGCAAGATACCATACCATATTAGCCTAGCAAACACTCATCTCTTTGAGCCAGATCCTTTGTAGGTGAAAATCAGTGTAGCTCTGCTGACTTCAATGGAATTGTGTTGATTTATACCCACTGAGGCGCTGGCCCTTTAATTTTACAGACTTAGTAGTTTGGTGCAACATACACAGTTGGAGATGGGCTCAAACCGGAACTTCAAATCTGAACCCTGATATCTGAACCTGTCCTATAGTTTTGAGTCCAGGTCATATCCTAGAACAGAAATGGCATTGGCATGTGGCTCAAGATAGCAGGTATCTTGTGACTACCACTTTTTTTGGACCAAGATGGTGGAAATCTTGTGAGAACAGCTAATCTCATGAAATTTCCACCATTCAAGGCAGAAATCCTCACAAAATCAGTGATCAATTGATTTTTGTGAATGTTCTTCCGTTTTCGGCATTCCTGAATCTTTTACTGGAAGCTTTTAAGAGCTAGGAAACTTTAAATACAATTTAACTTTACTCCAGATGATTGGTTCTCCAGCTTTTTCCAGGTGTGGACCCAGTGCCGGCTCTACCATTTTTGCTGCCCCAAGCAAAAAAAAAAAAAAAAAAAATCCACCCAAACTGCCGCTCGGACTGTGCCGCCCCAAGAATGGATGGAATGCCGCCCCTTAGCATGTGCCGCCCCAGGCACATGCTACTTCTGCTGGTGCCTGGAGCCGGCCCTGTGTGGACCACACAGTAGTTAAAGCTCATGAACAGTTCCCCTCCCTAATTGTGAAAAACGCATGCTTTCCATTCATAGTCATAGATCATCCGTGTGACAATGAAGGTAACTCTTGACATGGAAAAGTAATATTAGGTGAACATTTAATGTATTTTTAGCTTATCTGATTGTGACATAGCAAGTGGACAAAGTGAGAGAGCCTGCACCATATAACCAACCTGCTCTCCCCAGGTCACTAGCCATACTACAGTTTGGAAAAGATACTCTAGACCAAACTTAATCCTGATCTAGATCCTTGGCTCATCTTTACATACAATATATAAAACCCAAAGCTTTCTTGACCTTCAGATACACACACAAAATATAATACAGAATTCTACAGTAATCTTCCAAAAACCCTGCAATTATAAGAATATAGTAGTATTTGTAACCACTACTCTAGAATACTATATTTTTATAATATTGCAATAACTCCCCCAACCTAGATTTTCTTTATTCTTTGTAATGAAATCAACATCTTTAAATAAACTGCACAATTTCTTCAAAAGAAATGAAAATTGCATCTATTCCAGGTTTCTAAGAAATATCCTTGAAGGGTTGCTCTGAATTGTTTGCAATTGGATATTATTTTTCCACTGCGAGTAATGTCAGATTATTTAACAGCAGTATCTACCTGTTAGCCAAAAAGAAAAAAAATCTCACTGAAATTTTTTTTGGTGGTGAACTATTTTCAGAAAATAGATATCAGACTTGTAATGCATCTTCAGAGATGATTTAAACAAAAAAAAAATGACAGGTCTGTTGTTGCATTGAGTGAGCTGAAATACTGATTGAATCATGAACGATTATGAGACTTTTCATGGCTCCTCCACTCTTTTCTGAAAATGTTAAAGGTCTCACTAAACTTATCAAGTGGCTGATTGCCACCCGCAGGGCACAATAAAGAGCTAAGGAACATGTCGCTGCATCACCCCAGTTCATTTCAGTGTTCCCAGTCAGTCTTTCCCCCCCTAACGCCATTCTTCTTTAAATAACAGCATTTGAAATATCTATTTGTTTAAATGTATGGCATGTGCCTCTGATAATCTGTCTTAACATGATGCAGGGTGATACAGTACAATGCAATATAATTGCTACTTAGCAGCTATGGGATTCTTGTCATCTGGGATTCTGTTCTCATGTACACTGAAGACAATGGCCAATATAGGAGAAATTGGCACATATCATTGTCCTTTTTACCTAGCTAATGGTCTCATAAACATGATGATAAATAGGGAAAAGGCACTGAAGAGAATACTGACAGGTTCTTCTCTTCAGTGGACTCGGTAGCAGCATGGAGGGTTCCTTCACTATTGTAGTTACTGAGCTGATAACACTGGTTACAATTTTTGAGAAGTCGTCTGCTTCAGAGATAAAATGTGCTATTTATTATGTATTTTGATGTGCTGAATTCAAATATGACAATTAAAACAACTGATTGGCTACTGTTTCTAAGATATTTAAGTTTTTACATTTTATGTCATGTATATTGTGTAGATAGTAGAGTTTTAACCATAAATTGTAAACCTAGGTCTTTTCATGTGTTTATGGTTGCTTTACATGATAATATTTCACCTGTCCTGTTTATGTAACACTTTAAAAATCAGCAAAAGGGTTATATAAATAGAATTTATTATGAAACAAAAGGCAAAAAACTATTCTGTACATAGTTTAGTCCTATTCAGTGTCTACTCGGCGCTTCTTGGCTTGTCTCTTGTATTCATTAAATGGAGCATCTCTTGTCACTGTCCAGCAATAGTCTGCAAGCATTGATGGGCTCCATTTGCCCTGATAGCGTTTCTCCATTGTTGCAATGTCCTGGTGAAATCGCTCGCCGTGCTTGTCACTCACTGCTCCGCAGTTCGGTGGAAAAAAATCTAGATGAGAGTGCAAAAAATGTATCTTTAGTGACATGTTGCAACCAAGGCTTTTGTATGCCTTGAGGAGGTTTTCCACCAACAACCTGTAGTTGTCTGCCTCGTTGTTTCTGAGAAAATTTATTGCCACTAACTGGAAGGCTTTCCATGCTGTCTTTTCCTTGCCACGCAGTGCATGGTCAAATGCATCATCTCAAAGAAGTTCACGAATCTGAGGACCAACAAAGACACCTTCCTTTATCTTAGCTTCACTTAACCTTGGAAATTTTCCACGGAGGTACTTGAAAGCTGCTTGTGTTTTGTCAATGGCCTTGACAAAGTTCTTCATCAGACCCAGCTTGATGTGTAAGGGTGGTAACAAAATCTTCCTTGATTCAACAAGTGGTGGATGCTGAACACTTTTCCTCCCAGGCTCCAATGACTGTTGGAGTGGCCAATCTTTCTTGATGTAGTGGGAAGCTCTTGCACGACTATCCCATTCGCAGAGAAAACAGCAGTACTTTGTGTATCCAGTCTGCAGACCAAGCAAGAGAGCAACAACCTTCAAATCGCCACAAAGCTGCCACTGATGTTGGTCATAGTTTATGCACCTCAAAAGTTGTTTCATGTTGTCATAGGTTTCCTTCATATGGACTGCATGACCAACTGCAATTATGCAGTAAAACAGCTTTAAGACTCGTCTTCAATGAATCAATGAACAGTCTCCACTCATCTGGATCGTGAACGATGTTGAGGGCTGCCATCACACCATCGATGTTGTTGCAGGCTACAAGATCACCTTCCATGAAGAATGGGACAAGATCCTTTTGACGGTCACGGAACATGGAAACCCTAACATCACCTGCCAGGAGATTCCACTGCTGTAGTCTGGAGCCGAACAGCTCTGCCTTACTCTTGGGTAGTTCCAAATCCCTGACAAGGTCATTCAGTTCACCTTGTGATATGAGGTGTGGTTCAGAGGAGGAGGATGGGAGAAAATGTGGGTCCTGTGACATTGATGGTTCAGGACCAGAAGTTTCATCCTCTTCCTCGTCTGACTCAAGTGAGAATGATTCTGGTGCATCAGGAACCGGCAGTCCTTCTCCGTGGGGTACTGGGCGTATAGTTGATGGAATGTTTGGATAATGCACAGTCCACTTTTTCTTCTTTGACACACCTTTCCCAACTGGAGGCACCATGCAGAAGTAACAATTGCTGGTATGATCTGTTGGCTCTCTCCAAATCATTGGCACTGCAAAAGGCATAGATTTCCTTTTCCTGTTCAACCACTGGCGAAGATTTGTTGCACAAGTGTTGCAGCATATGTGTGGGTGGTCTCTTGGAAAAGGGTGGTTATTTGGACTCAGCCGTGGGGCTACAACATCCCCCTTCCCCCAGGGTTGACGGGGTACACCTGCCCCACGACAGTTAGTAACTGAGCATTTCTCTGCTGGCAACTGAGTAGAGTGTTTCTGTGGTCTGACTGCCCGACACAATTCCATTTCAGAAGAACACATGGTGCCTGTTAAGTACCCTTTCCATTAGCCATGTATTTGCCTCCCCACTGTTTTGTAATGATACTCATTAGCATTCTCCTCTGCAGCTCCTGCCATCTGGAACAACCTTCCTGTATCTGTCCACCTCACTGATTCTCCATCGCTTTTCAAATCTCATCTGAAAACATCTCTTTTCCCATTCTGCCTGTACCACTTAAGTCCTCTTTCTTCTCTGTTATTAACGTTACCTGTTATTTTAACTTAGCCTAAAAATGGCTTTTATAGCATTGATTTATCTGATTTAGACAGTGTTTGCTTTTTTGTGTTTAACTCAGTAAAGCATTTTGGGGTGCAGCTTCTATCATAGAATTATAGAAATGCCAGGCTGGAAGGGACCTCGAGCTCCCATGTCCAGCTCCCTGTGCTGAGGCAGGACCAAGTAAACATAGACCATCCCTGACAGGTGTTTGTCTAACCCATTTTTAAAAACCCCCAGTGACAGGGATCCCACAACCTCCTCTGGAAGCCTGTTCCAGCACTTAACTACCCTTAGAGTTAGGAATTTTTTCCTAATGTCTAACCTAAATCTGCCTTGCTGCAGATTAAGCCCATTACTACTTCTCTTACCTTCAGTGGACATGGAGAACAAGTGATCCCATCCTCTTTATAGCAGCCCTTAACACATTTGAAGATTATCAGGTTCCCCCTTAGTTGTCTTTTCTCAAGATTAAACATGCCCATTCTTTTAATCTTTCCTCATCGGTCAGGTTTTCTAAACCTTTTATCATTTTTGTTGCTCTCCTCTGGACTCCCTCCAATTTGTCCACATCTCTCCTAAAACGTGGTGCCCGGAACTGGACACAATACTCCAGCTCCGGCCTCACCAGCGCTGAGTAGAGCAGGAAGACACTAGCAACATTAGAAAACTTTAGGTCTGATTTTTAGAGGTGCTGAGTACAAGTCCCACTGTCTTCTACTGGAACTGTGAAAATCAGGCCTTATATATTTTGGAATCTATGTATTTACACTATTGGTATCACAGACCTCAATATACTTTCAAAACTATTTTTGCTGACAATGGGAGTTTCATGGACAGATGCAGGGAAGCACTGCATGGTGGGCACCATTGAAATGAAAACATTTACTGCACTGGGGCATTTTCTTTACCCAGAGTGTCTGTGGCACATTCCCTGTAAGAAACGTAGATGTGGGGATTACCATACATACTGCAGTAGCTTTATTTAAATTTGATGAAAGGGGGCAATCAAAACAACCTCTCAGGGCAAAGGGTAGCTTCTGTAATTGGTAAAAGATCAAGATTTTAATAACATTGACCATGCATGGGTCTTAGGACTTGTTCCAGTGCCCATTGAAGGCGATGGAAAGGCTGCCATTAATTTTTGTGGGCATTGAATCAGGCCCAGAAGTGTTTTGTGAATATTGAGTAAGGCAACGTCTACACTGCGCACCTTACAACGGCATGACTTTGCCACTGCAGCCACGCCATTGTAAGGTGCGCTGTGTGGCTGCTCTTTATCGCCGGGAGAGAGCTCTCCCAGCGACAAAATAAAACTACCTCCAACGAGGGGCAGTATCTTCGTCACCGGGAGCATGACTCCCGCCACCCAAGTGCTGTCCGCACCGACGCTTTTCATCGTTAAAACATTTGTCATTCAGGGGTGTGTTTTTTCACACCTCTGAGCAACAAAAGTTTTCACAAGGAAAGTGCCAGTATAGACACAGCATAATTCTTCCATTTAAAGAGTCAATCTCCAAGCAGGCATACTTTCTGGTCAGAGAACTAGTGTACCATCTGATTCATTTTTTTATCCTGGGGGCAATAATTACAAAATTATTAATTTAGCAATATTTATGGAGTTATCTGAAAGCTTAAACATCCCATTGCAATACCCACCTCTCTACTCCATATCAAACCGTTTCTGATCTATAGATGTAGATTTAAAAAACCAATATTCCAATACTTTTGTATAAAAAGATAGAGGGTTTATAGTCTACAAGGAGTTCACAAATATCAAAACATTAAAAAAATACAGCTTTAAAAAAATGTTCATTAACAATTTTTTTGCTCCTTCTTTCCTTGTTGTAATGAAATGAAGACCGGTGACATCAGAACAAAATAACAGCCCAATCTTTGTGTTTTGCAATGAATAATAAAGTGTTTTAACCTCTTTAGGGATTTAACACCACGTTAATCCTTTAATCCCCAGAAAAACCAATTTTGTTGACATGAAAAGGGGATATTTAACTTCATCCAATTAATTTTCTACCTTGGAGAGACCATGATTATGAAGATTAGATGGAATAGATTCATTACAGCCACCTTATTCTGTATAAAGTGATAGCTTTGCCACTAGATAATTGTATCAAAAAAGGAATTTGTATATCACAATTATGCTTACTTTCCCCATTTGAAGAAATGAAATGCCAGTACTTTGAAACCCTGCAAACGTTACCATTTACTACTTCTGTAGTAGTTCAGATACCATTCAACTATTAAATTCAGCCAACATTCCTGCCCTGAATATTTTTTAATTTGAATTGTTCTTGTGACACACTTTAAATATATACTATGGAAATAGCATCTAATAGTAAAATGCTAATAGTCTGAACGTACTTTATAAATGTAAAGAAGGTGGAGGGAATGAAACCCCTTTTGAACAATTATTGGGAATTAGAGTTGGAAAATAGTTTCTATTTCACTATGTGCTTTTGCATCCATCTCAGCTACTTAGCACTGCAAGTTTTGCCCTGCTTCTGAACCAGATTTAAAAGGACAAAGAAACCAATATTAAGTGTATTTACAGGGCTGGATTGCCAAGTGCTCAGCATGTATAAATTGGCCAGCTTTTCAAAAGAGCCCAGCTTCTATTGAAGCACCTAACTAAGGACCAGATCTTCAAAGGTGTTCAGCACCCAGTAACTCCCTTTGTGAATCTTATGGCCGGATTTTCAGAAGAGCTGAGAACCCAACATGCTGAGCTTTTTTGGAAATCTGGCCACATATTTTGACTTATTTGGGGATTGTCCACATATTTGGTTTAGTTGAGAATTGGTCCTGATTTGAGCAGGGGGTTGGACTAGATGACCTCCTGAGGTCCCTTCCAACCCTGATAGTCTATGATTCTATGATTTTGGTGCCTGAATGGGAGCCAGACTCTTCAAAATTTGGTTTATCGAGATTAATCTGGTTTCCATTGTATTTAATGGCAAGATTCTCATGGAGTTCAATGGGAGCAAGGTTTCTGAGCCTTTTTCTCTTCTCATGCTATTAAAGTCAAATTGCACCAGTCTAAAACCAGTGTAAGCAATGTCAGGATCAGCCTTTCTGTTTCTGTCTTCATACTGAGCCCATCACCATGGTGTCTAAGTGTCACTATAATGATGTAACAACTTTCATGCAGAAAGATTGCCAACTGATTTCCTGAGGCCATGTCTACAGTATGGGTACGACAGCGGCACTGCTACAGCACTATTGCTATGCCAGCATAACCCTATAGTTTAGGGGTTTTTTGTCACTGTGGGAAGACCACCTCTCTGAGCAACAGTAGCTAGGTTAATGGAAGCATTCTTCCATTGATATAGCTTCATCAACACCAGAGGTTAAGGCTGCATACATATGATGCCCAATGGTGTGGATTTGTCATACTCCAGAGCAATGTAACTATATCAATCAAAATTTTAAGTTTAGGCCAAGGCTGACGCTGGGTCAATTCACCTTTGGCATGCACTGGAAAAGCTCCCAGTAGTTTCAAAGGCACCTGTGCCCACTTTCAACAAAGGTGAATTTGGCTTGTCTGTATAAAGACCAGTTTAGAGAACCTGCAACTTCCACTGAAGTCAACGAGAGTTGTGGTTGCTCAGCACCTGTCATGATTAAACCTACAGATCCCAGACACAGCAGATATTAGACATTGATTTTATAACTGATATTACACTTGGTATGAGCCAAAAGCTCTCCGATCTTTCCCTTAGTTTTAATATTTTGGTACCATTATAAAGACAGACCTGTATGCGGAACATGAATTATTGCAGTCCATTTGTGAATAGTGTAGACCAGTTCCTTCTGTACATTTTAAAATGCACCTGGTGCAGTATTGATTTTTAAACAGCAATAACTTTGCTACAATACTACAGCTCTTCTCTATGATCTGCAGCACTTTTATTCAGCATTAAAGTACGTGACTTGTACAGCGTATTAGGCCTGGTCTACACTAACCCCCAAATTCGAACTAAGGTACGCAACTTCAGCTACGTGAATAACGTAGCTGAAGTCGACATACCTTAGTTCGAACTTACCGCGGTTCAGACGCGGTCCACACGCGGCAGGCAGGCTCCCCGTCGACTCCGCGGTACTCCTCTCGCCGAGCTGGAGTACCGCAGTCGACGGCGAGCGCTTCCGGGATCGATTTATCGCGTCCAGACCAGACGCGATAAATCGAACCCAGAACTTCGATTCCCAGCCGCCGAACTAGCAGCTGGGTGTAGACCTGGCCTTAGTTTGTGCATACATGCACACTGCCCTGCATTGACACAATGCACCATAATGGCTTGCAAGGAGCCATTACATTCTGTCATGTCAATAATCAGCAGATTAAAGCTCCCTAAACAGGCACTAACAGGGCCGCCCGGGGGGGGGGCAAGTGGGACAATTTGCCCCAGGCCCCTCAGGGGCCCCCCAAGAATATTGTATTCTATAGTATTGCAACTTTTTTTTATGGAAGGGGCCCCCGAAATTGCTTTGCCCCAGACCCCCTGAATCCTCTGGGCAGCCCTGGGCACTAACGCCACTGACTGTAACAATCCAAAAGAGCCAGTACATCCTATGATATCAACAATCCATCAGTTAAGGATCTTTAATAGTATGCATTGGCACAACAGATTAGAACGGCTCTGAAGGAGACAGTTACAGCCCATCACGGCAATGCTTCACAAGTTTGAAGAGTTGTTTTACAGCCTTCCATTGACTTCTGATTCTTTCTTTTCTCACCCCTCCTGTAAGGACCTGCAGCAAAAGCTACATACAAATAATTCCAATTTTTTAAAATATTAATTGGAACAATCATAAATTCAAGATAATTGAATCCATTTCTCCACTTTTCTCCCACACCAGTGTGCATGTGTACACACTCCCATCCCTGTGCTTCAAAAAGTGTAGCATACATAAGAGAATACACCTGATTTCAGACCCCCGTGATCTCTACACACAACTGGTGGAGTTAACACATTCACTCAAAATATTATTGGTCTTGAGGGCTCCAGTCTGTTGGTTTTTATTAAGGAAACAAATGGCTACACCTAGGAGACAAGAGGTTCAGAAAAAGTCAAACCTTTGGGCCAGATTCTGACTCTTACTCATGGTGAATAGTACCCCTGAGTGCTACTTGCAGAGGCCCCCATTCATCAAAGCACTGAAACACATGCTTCATCCTGTCAGTTGATTTCAATGGGAGTTAATCATAGGTTTTGAACTGTGTCCAGAGAAAGGCACTATTCACCATGAGTAAGAGAATGAACATTTAACCCTTCATGTCTGACTCTTTCCACAGAGATCAGTGTTTGGTCTGTTATATATTGATGTAAGATGCCTGGGTTGTCCAAGTTGGATAGGTTTTAGGGAATTTTTAAAGTCTCCAGTTGTCAACAACTTAAGAGGGACAATAAATTACTGACAGTCTGAACCGTGTTGATGACCCAAGCTGGGGTCAGTATGGCACTTGAATGGTTCCTGAGGTCTCTTCCAACCCTAATATTCTATGATTCTAGGCAGACAAGCCTGGTGGTTGGGGTCTGGGGCAAGACTGTGGGTCAGAACTAAGTCAGAGTCTGTAAGTAAGCCAAATCAGAATCATAGTCAGGGTCTGGTAACAGGCCAAAGGTCAAAGCCAGGTTGGAGTCAATCCAAGCATCTGGGGGTCAAGAAGTGGGTGCATGGCTAGAGCAGGGTCAGAATAGGAATCAGACAAGGCTGAAGCAGGCTAGAACAAGGCTGGGGCAGGAGCAAGAGCAGACTGGAAGTCTAGAGAGTCTGTAACACTGCGAGGCAGCGGAAGAGTTCCTAGCCAGGTGGCACTGTTGCATGGACTAGCTTGCTGCTCTGGCAGTGAAAGTGAAACACTTGTGCCTTGGGGTCATCTGACCCAGGCCCTGCTCAGGGATAGGCTGCTGCGGCATGCTGGAGAGATGAGCCACTGCAGGCTCTGTTGGAGGGTTAAGTCATTGAAGCTGAGTGAGCAGCCATGGTCTGGCTGTGGGTTTGCTTCACAAATATGATGGAATTTCTGTTTTTACAGGTTTTTTTAATTGTGAAATTCCATCCAACACACTATTTTAAAAGAACATTAAGGTTGCAAAGTCAAGGACTCAGAAGTTAGGAAATGCTAGGTTCAAGATTGCCTGTGCAACCTTAATTCCGACTCCTTGTGTGTCTGCATTATGCTACAGTCTTTAATTACATGATCACATACTATTTTCCACAGGACCCCTCCTTCATTCTGTGAATAGGATGGATAGTCCTCTGGTGGTGAAATGGGGCTGTGTAGCGAATGAGGCTATTGTCTACATGGATTCCTGCCTCATTTGTAAATGAAGTCGGAATGTGTATGAGGCAGGGGGCTGCAAGCAGAGAAGTTATAGTCTCGTGTTTAAGGAAGTTGGATTCTGTAAGTGCTTCTGTAATATAGTTCCTATGTGATACTAGACTTTAAACTAAACTGTTCACAGTTAGTCGCTAACTGTGTGTTCCTCATGAGTGCATGTGATGGGGTTTAATCCCCATCATCTGTAAGGCAGGAGAAGAGAATCTAATTAAGTATGTTCCACGCCTGGGAGATGATTAACGGATTGCCTGCTGGCCAGAGGAGGTAGCGCTAGGCCTTATAAGGGACGGAGAGTGATCAGTTGAGGACAAAGACCTAGGAGAGGAGCTAGGGAGGAAGGACTAATAGCTTGGGTCTGGGTGATGCTATGAAGCAGAGCTACAGGAATAGGATATCCCCTGTGGATGGGGCCTTACAGGGGAGAGGAGCCCTGAGCTAGGAGCTGTGAGAATCAGGGAATAAAGTTGAAGCCCATGATGGGTGGAAACCTGACAAGGGGGAAGTGTCAAAGTTGAGCCCCACGTTGGACAAAGGACCTTTAGTTTCCAGCTCAGCCCTGGAAGGGGGTTGAATTGTTGTGTGATTTGGCCAGAGGGCTGATTCACAGAAGACCCAGTGAAAGAGTCTGGAGAAGAAACCAGATGAGACTGGGCATTGCAGCTGAGAAAGTGGCCACTGGATGGAGTGTGAGGCAAAGTCCCAGGCAATGCCACATCTGGGCATGAAGGGGCACCCTAGAAGTAAGGATGCATGTTTACAAGGCCCAAGATGAGACAGCTGGGGCAGATTTGCAGAAATGCTGAACATTCCCAACTACATCTGAAATCAGTTGAAGTTGTACTTTGACCATGTAAAGTACTATAAAAATGCTAAGTATTATGAAAAATCAGGCCCATGGTGAATCAAGCTAGGCTCCCCAAATTAGTGGACACCTATTTCAATTTTGACCTTAATATCTCTGTGCCTCCGTTCCTGAACTGTAAAATGGGGATAATATTACCTCTGTTTTCTGGAGTGTTGTGAAGATCAATTAATTGACATTTGTGACACACTCAGATACTATAGTGACTGCACTATAGAAACTCCCAGGAAGAAATTAATAATTGTGTATTCAGTGCAGGGTTCGGATGGGTGGGGCCACTATCCAAAGTTAGCTGGTCCGGTGAGTAGACCAGGCCCAGTGCCCCTGTGTCAGAGCAGGTGGGCCCAGTTGAGCTAATTAAAGGGGGCAGAGATACCCCTGGAGCCATAAAGGCTTGTCAGAGGGGGGAAATGAGGAGGAATGATCGGGGCAGGTTGTTCCTGGGGAAAGGAACCACAGAGAAGTGGCACTAACTCCATTGGTGGGTCCCTAGAATAAGGGGCCAAGTGCTCTGGGAAGTAGCCCTGGGTCACATGTGCGAGAAGGAGAAAGAGAGCTGGCTGTGAGAAGAGAATCTGGTTGGGATTGGGAAGCTGTAAGCAGCAGGATTGCTGGAGACCCCTGGGTGGGGAGGCCATGATACTCTTGCTCAGCTCACCCTTTGTCCTAGAGGTTTTGTCTATGTGCTTATTTGTCGAAACAAATAAACCTACGTGAAGGAGACTGGGCACGGCAGCGAGCACTTGTTAAACTGGGGAGAAGCTTAACATATGATGGAGAATGTGGGCACTTCGATCGGCCCCTGAGGCAAGAGGAGAGTGAGTGGATCTCTAGTGTCCAGTGAAGAAGGGGAAAAGAGGCAGGATGTGCACAGTGACCTTTGGTCATGAGAGGTGCACAAGTGGTGGCCAACATATTATAGCCACATATTGAATAAGGAGGACAAAAAGACAAACTGAATCTGAATAAGGTGGGGTCGCATGGAAAAATAATGTGATCATATAATTAAATACATTATCATAAAGTCTGCATACGGGCTGCCTTAACTCTGACATTTCTTAATTTTTGAGTGCTTGATTTTGCAATTGTAACATTCATTAAACATTGTTCCTATGGGATGTAATTATTATTTACTCTTTGTATTGTGATAATGCCTACAGGCTACAATTGGGGATCAAAGCCTACTTGTGCAAGACATAGCACTTACTATAACAAAGAAGCTGTCATTGCTCTTCAGAACTTGTAATCGAAGTAATAAGAGCAGGATTTGGATTTCTCCAGCAGTCTTGCATCAGTTTTCATCATTGACTTTCAGAAATGACTAGTGATTTTGAATACTCAATGTGAAACACTTCAAAGGGGCCTGATTTTCAGAAAGGGCTGATCCACCATTGAAAAACACACCCCTTTCAGGAGTTCCAAATTGGGCACCCAAAATTACAAGCCACTTTTGAAAATTGTGTCCTTAGGATAGTTACTGAAGCCTGAAGTATGAGTCGTTGGGAGCCACTACTTTCTACTCCTCTCCATTGTGCTGATGATGTACCCTCTTCTCCTTGACTGAGTCACCTTCAAATTTTCTTGGCTTTCTCCACAGCTGGGTGAAGGATTTGTTTTGACTGAAATTAGTGCTAAAATGTGGGGGGAGGGTATAAGTGAAACTTCTTGTAACCCTCATTCCATTTAGGAAAGAGCCTTGGTCCTTGACCAATTACTTGGGAAGATGTCATCTGTTCAACTTTGACCCAGGTTAGTGGTAAACAAAAATGATCCTCACCCAATGTCTTTAAGGTGGTGCTACGCAAAAAAAAGCAGTTAGTGGTCTCAGCCCAACTTCAAGTGGGCAAAATTCCTGCCCTGGCCTGTTTTCAGCCGCAGTGAAGAGGTTAAGGACTAATAGGCATAACTGCTTATCTTCAGGAGTTCCCTGAGGAACAAGTGTAGGTGGTGTGAGAACGATTGCAGTGCTGTTATGTAGGCAGTGCCTGTTCTGTGAATACTTACGAGACTACTCTTTCCTGTGCTGCTAACTCAGTACCTTTCTCCAGCACTTGAGAAAAGTAAAAGGCAAACAACCCAAACAGATGTAGATAATATAATATATAGAAAGAATGTCAGCCTTACCTTGGAGGGCTAAATCCTCAGTTCCATTGACTTCAGTGGAGTTATACCTGTTTAAATGGGCTAAGCTAATTGACACTCCGACCCATGGATGTTTGGCGTTTGGTTCATTTGTGTCCTTCAACATATTAATGTTGAACCAACTTTTTAAAATAAGTTTCTCCAAAGGTAAATTATCTTTTCTCTACCAACTTCTTTCCACAGCCTGTATATTTTACAGGGAACAAATAACAAATCTGTTACCCTGTAATTAAATTGGATTACAGAACAATTACGGCCTTGTTTGCTTTCTGCAGATTACATGGTAATTATATGTGGTGTTACCATGAAAAACCAAGAATTTCTAACTGTCATTACATGGTTATTTGTACAGTACAATACAAGAGTTTAATTATACATGCAGCATTTTTACTTCAATGGAAAACCGATTAAAATAATATTAATGCTTCAGTGTTTTGAACAAGTGCCAACATATTATATAACATTTTATAATATTAATAGATATTTGTGTATGGCTGGGATTCTCCTCCATTGCCCCATAATTTCATAATTGCCCTTCCCTTTGTACATAAGAGACATTTATTCAGAGGAAAAAATTGAGTTTGTGCATAACATTTCAGTGGGAGTTGGATGTATATGCATATTCAATAGTCAAGGGAAGAATTTGGCCTAGATGCTATAAATGAGGTGGGTTTTTTTGGTCCAAAAGCCTATTTAAACATTCCCATTCTTATATATGAGGAATGCTTGATGGTACAATGTGATATAACAGCTTTATCATCATGAGTTTGAGATGTTTGCATTACTTATGAAGGACTATTTGTGGGTGTAAGACCTTGCTGTTGAAGGATTGTGCTCCTTTGAGATGGAGAGGTTACTTATCCTCTGAGATTAAAGTGGCTTCTTCATGATCTCTTGTTAGACACAGTAAGATCATCAAGATTATTTGTTCATTATAATAAGAGTTTGATCAACTCAGTCCAATGAAAATAGCAACAATCAGAAATCAATAATACCAGAACTGTGCAAATAACTGATTTTTTTCAGTTTGGTAACTGAAGTGAAATTAAAAAAAAATCAAACTTTTTTTTTGTTAAACATCATAAAATTTGAGTAAAATTCAAAATTAAAAGTCATCCCGAATCAAAATATTGAAATGTTGCATTTTGTTTCAACTTTTTTTGGATTTTTTTTTCCTTTGACCAAAACTAGTTAGTGAATTTGAACTGAGTTCACAGATTGTTTTGGTTGACCTGAATTGGCATTTTTTGTCCTTAAAAAGGCTTTATGTGAAAAACTTCACCCAGCTTTCCATAATACTCATTACACACATACCAAAAAGTGATCAGCTTCTAATCTGTTCAAAGTTTGTGTCTAGCATTCAGAATCTGGCTTTATAACAGAGACTTGCCAGTCGCTCATGTCTGTTCTCATCACCATTTCTCACCTCACCTGACATCTGATGAAAGAGCTTTTAAAAAAAAATCAGATTCTGACTGGTTCTCATTACTCTTTTTCATCTTTAAGTGGCCTATACTTCAGATATGAAACACCTGAACTTCCTGGAGCCACAGGTTCAAATAGTCTCAGTACCAGGGCCGGCTCCAGGCACCAGCTGAGCAAGCTGGTGCTTGGGGCGGCAGATTGTTCAAGGCGGCATTCTGCCCAATCCTAGGGCGGCACAGCCGCTTTTTTTGTTTTGTTTTGTTCTTGTTCTGCTCCGGCCGCCCTGTAGGGGGTGGCGGCGCGGAGAACCAGAGCGCCCTGCAGGGCAGTCCTCTTCCTTCCCTCCCCGCCGACCGGAGCGGAGCCCTCGCGGCAGGAGGCGGCGCAGCGGGAGGGGCAGCGTGGCAGCGCCCCTGCTGTAGCCCTGGCCACCCCCTTCTCTCTCTCTCCCGCCCGCTCCCTCCCCCTCTCCCACCCCCCCACAGCCGGTCCCCCTGCACCCGCGCTCTGGCCGCGCCGCAGGTTTGTTTTTTTGCTTTGCCGTTCTGGCCGCCGCGGTTTTTTTTTGCTTGGGGCGGCCAAAAAGCCAGAGCCAGCCCTGCTCAGTACCACTCATTTTTATGTACATGCAAATGTACATGATGCACTAATTTATCCTTCTGAGGTAGATAAACTACATGGTATCCAATTTATCTCGTGCTCTTTGGGATGAGACCTCCATGATTAAGGTCCTCCTTGCTCTGCTTGAACATAAAAAATCCCATGCACATTTTTGTAAGAGTAGGATATGTCCTGATGCAACTGGCCAACACTTCTCCCATCTGTAAACTACCAATCATAAGCAAATGGATTCTCCACTCTGCACCACAGATAGGTGCATGTCAGTGGTGCTGTATGTGTCTAGTTAGTCAAGCTCTTGGGGATCACTTGAGATAAAAGGTGCTATAGAAATGTAAATTATCAAGTATGCTGCCATTATTATTACTACTACCTGGTGTTACGTGCTGTGTTATCTAGAGTATATTTCATCCACATACAGTGAACTCAGAAGTCTAAGTAACAATTAGGGTGCACCTCTTATTAAAGTCAATGGCCAATCTCTCATGATGACCAGCAGTAAGGATAGGACGGATCCTACTGTAATAACATAACTCTGGTGGGTTTTGTATTTCGCAGCTGGCTAGTCACAACCAACAATGTGAGCCACCAAAGTTCTTTGTGTAAGAGAGGGCGGTAATTTCCACCACAGATTCATTATTGTAGTGCCGAGGAGCCCTGGTCACGTACCTGGACCCCACTGTGCTAGGTGCGATACAAACACAGAACAAAAAGGCATTCCTTGCCCTGTAGAGGTGACAATATCGGATGGATACAGACAGGGAAGTACAAGGAAACAATGAGATAATATTGGTCAGCATGATAGGCAGTAGTCTCAGCGAATCAGAAAGTTTTAAGAGGTGGATCTAAAGGGGAATAACAAGTTAGTATTGCAGATGTTTATGGGGCAGTTTTTCTCTAGTGTGGGAAGTAGCCTAGGAGAAAGTGTACAAAGGTGCTTGTTTGAAAATTTAACAAGTAGGTGACGGAGTCTGAGATTGTGGGCCTGTTGGAGGGGGAAGTCCACATCTCAATAGTGAATAAGAGATGATAGGCCCTACATGGCCTTGCAAGTGAGAATAAATAGCTTATCTCTGATGCAATAGAGAAAGGGAAGCCAGTAGAGGCAGACAGCGAGAGGGATGACATGGTCAAAGTGATAGGCTAGGAAAATTGAAATGTCACTACTATCCACTATATCCATTGAATCTGGAGCAAGTCATTACCAATCCTCCATGTTTTTTAAGTCAGGTGACATCAATGGGAGTTCAGCATATGGAGGACTTGCAGGACTGGGCCTTTGGTTTGATTTATGGCTATTCTTATTATCTTTTACAAATCAGTTGGAACTCGTTTGGTTGGCAGTAGAGAGCAACAGGTACCATTGCAGTCAGTGACAGTGGTGAAGATGTAGAATGAAAACTGTTTCACTGGATGAGACCTTTTGCATCTTGGTACTTACTATTTAGAAAAGCTGAATTTGACACTTGTTTGGTGAAATCAGCAAAACTATTTATTTTCCAGTTTTCATGTGATGTCTGTGTTTATATAGAGTGAACTAGATAATGATTCACAACCTTGAAACCCAATTGAAAAGTTCATATCCTTCAGTGCTACCAGATAAACCACCTGGATTCTGAAGTTGTATATTAAAACTTTTGTTTTGCATATAGCACTATTATTAAGTTTCTCAAGATTGTTGTTCTGGGACTTTTATGTGTATAATGGGGCTCATAAAGGAAAGACACATAATAAATGAGGGCCACTGATTAGCCATCATATTGGGAAGATGAAGTGAACAACAAAATTTCCCTACGTGAAATTTTCTTAATGAGATCCTGTCATACAGCATGCTCTTGAGAAGCCTTTGTAGTCATAGGAAAATGGCTCAAAAGCTTTTCCACGCTAGGACCATTATGTGCTGTAGTTTAGAATTTTGTTACTTTAATATTGACAGACAAAACACTTTTTAGGTAAGTGCCACTGGTAAATACAATGTCACTTTAGACTGTGGGAAATAGTCATTAAACTTAAGGTGAAAAAGAGAACAATTATTTGCTTTTCTTATTCACTGGTTGCTAATTGTGCTCATCGAGTGATTAAAAATGAATACATTAATTTGGTTTTTAATTGTTTTGTCTGAAACCCTTACAGAATTTTAGGGACGTAATTCCTTCTTTCACTTTGTTCATCGCTTTCTTCCTTCTATGGGGTTGGACACTAAGGACCAAATCCTGTTCCTCTGAAGTCAATGGCAGAACTCCCACTGACTCCAGTGGATCCAAGGCTATGTCCTACATTTACCTATACCTATCTCATAGAACTGGAAGGGACCCCGAAAGGTCATCGAGTCCAGCCCCCTGCCTTCACTAGCAGGACCAAATGTATGGGATCCACTAACTTGATCCAGGCATTATGAGTAATAATAATACTACTTTGCCTTTCAATAGCATCTTCCATTCAAGAGAATCTAGGCATTCTATACACAGTGAAGTGAAATTCGTCTCCATGTGGTAGGCTCAAACAAGGCCCAATGGACCACTTAAGCCCCTCTCTGAGTCCCGAGCCTGTGTTCAAAGCTCACTGATGCTGTAGTCCAGAGGCAAGTCCCCAGAAGCTCAATGTGGTATTTCAGGAGCAGCCCCTCCAAAGGGGTTACACCTGTAAAGTAAGCAATATTATCCCAGTTTTGCAGTGAAAGAAATCTAGATTCCTACAGCTCAATCCAGCAAGCTGTGGCCCAGAGCCCACAAAGCACTTTAGCACAGGCTCAGCTTAACTTCAATGGGACTATACATGTGCTGGATCAAGGGCAGAATGCACAGCACCTTGCAGGACCACGCCCAGCGAGATGAAATAACTCGCTCAAGGTCACACAGGAATTCTGTAGCAGGGGCAAAAATAAAACAAGAACTCCTGACTCCCATTCCTGAGGCTTCATCACAAGCCTGTCTTTCCTCTCTCGATTGTACATGTATATTGGCATGGGTGGAAAATCTTTCTGCTTCATTTCCCAAGGTGGTTACAGCCAAGCAGTAGATTAGTGAAACATGCCTGGTCCTGCAAGCCTAGTGCACTAGCAACTCCCCTGGACTCTCATGGGAGTTCCATGAGCAGAGCACTTTCAGGATCCATCCCTATAGTTACATGTCTGATTGCACGCTTAGTTAGGCTGCTGATTTTTAAAAGAAAGCTCACAGATATGTAGCAGTTCTGTGGAAAGACAGAACCACAGGTCCATCTAGCCTATCCTCCACTAGGTAAATCCATTTCCTTTCTTCTTGTCAGGTGTAACCAGCTGTCTGATTAAGTTGTGCATTTGCTCTGTTTTAAACTACTGAACATTTTTCTGCTGCTGCCCACCATTGTACCTGGGTACCTTTCAAATAAAATAGATTGGCAGTAGTCCTCTTCAGGGTATAGAAAATCTCCTTGGGGCTAGATCTAGCCATCTATTTGGTAATTTGAAGCTATTAGCACATGTGACATCTGCCCTTCTGCACTCTTTGGGTTCTGCACTCCTCTGGTTCCAGTTCCTTTGCAAGGAGGGGAAGCAGTGTGGTCTAGTAGGTGGAGCCTGGGACTGAGACTCAGGAGTTCCATTCCTAATTCTGCCACTGGCCTGCTGGCTGACCTTGGGCAGGTCACTTCACCTCCCTGTGTTTCAGTTTCACCATCTGTAAAATGGGGATAATGATACCGACATCCTTCATAAAGGACTTTGAGATCTACCGATGAAAAGAGCTAGGTGGTGGTAATAATTAAAACTAAATATAAAATGTGTTAGCAATACACATGTTTACTCGTCATTCAATTCACACTTCTGTCACTGACTCATTAACCCTACTGTGCCTCCATTTTTCAGCCAATGAAATGGAAACAGTAAGTACAATAACGTTCCTCACAAGGGGTGTCACAAGGCCTAATCGCTGGTTGGAACATGCTTTGAGAGCTCTAATGAAAGAAGCAATGGAAGGGCAATCTATTAGTAAATTAACAGACATAGGGCTAGTTCCTCAGCTGGTGTAAACCAGTGTCACTCCGTTGTGGCGCAAACTCAACTTACATCAGTGGAGGGTGGTGTTCTAAAACCTCTTTATAGCAATGTGTTTTAAATACTCAGCTACTGCTGCAGTTTGATGAAAATCCAATTGAAAATACATTTGTTTACAGAATATGGTACAGACAACTTTGTACAGTAGTAGTCTAACTTAATGCTAGCAAGGGGTTTACAGATCACCTGATGTGATATAATACACTGCGGAAGTGCAAAGAGTTGGTATGGATGTATAATACAGAATAAATATAACAACTTGGATGTGTAAGATAACAGCTTCATTTGGTTGGCTGAATTTGGAAATTTTCCTGGCGTATCCAAAATGTCATTGTGAATCACAAATGCATATTTGATTACTAATATTCAGTACTTTTAAAAAAATGATTTTTCATTATGTGGTTAAACTAGATATCCATATGGGTTAAAATCTATAACTCCCCTGAACTGATAGACAATTCAAAAGGTTTAACAGATTTCATGCATGGCTTGCTATTGAAACTGTATATCTAAAGGAAAATTAATATATTGATCATAGAGATGCACTTAGGCTTATATGAAATAAGTCTGTTGCTTAAAAGTCTATGGACAATCTAATTTTTACCAGTAAAGTATGAATCCTATGTGTGTTTGACTTTTTTGAAAGTCCACTTACAGATATTTAAAATAGTCCACGTGTTGGAGCTACACCTATGAGAGTTCTAAACAAGACTTGTTATTCCTATGGATAAATATTGCCATTTTGATCACTTCGAGTCTTTTTTATTTAGGCCATTAGAAATAGCTTATCTTATAAAATAAGTGACTAAAGGCCTTCCTGCTTTACATACGTATAAATAAATATTCTGAGTAAAATTCTCAAAAGCACCTATTTGACTTGGGAGCTTTAGATCCATTTTCAAAAGTGACATTGGCACTTTTTTCTCTCATCTCTTAGGGCATCTTGGGGCCAACAAAGTGAAGGTAGGAATGTATGTTTATGGCCTGGTCTACACTGCTGCTTAAGTCGATGTAAGTTGCATTGCTCAGGGATGTGAAAAAAAATCACCCCGTGAGGTTGATGTAAGCTATGTCACTAACACAGTGTCTACACCATGCTATGTTGGCAGGAGATACTCTCCTGCCGATTTAGCTTCCACCTCAGGGAGGTGGAATACTGAAGTCGACGGGAGAGCGCTCTCCCATCGACTTATCATGTCTTCACCAGACCCGCTAAATCAATGCTGCTGCATCAGTCAGCAGTGCCGATTTTAGCAGTCCAGTGAAGACAAGCCCTTAAATCTCTACAACATGTATCTAGAAAGGCCCAGATTCTCAAAGGTTTGAGGTGCCGAACTCACGTTGATTTCAATGGGAGTTAAGCACCTAAATATTGTTGAGGTTGTGGGCCTAAGTGAATAATAGAACTGTATACATTTGTCATCCCTTACTGGTATGAATTTTTAAGTTCCACATAATTGTTAGCCCTTCTTACACACAATGAAGGGAGTTCTGAAAGAATTCATAGCTCTATAGCTACAATAAATGACAAAGTACCGAATATAATCTCAGGCTTGGGAACATTAAAACTATTTGATCAAATATTAGATTAGCTTTAACTGTTGAAATAAATTTAAGGATAACTTTAGTAGATAATGATGATAGCTAGACCATAACTAGGAGTAATGGGGAAATTTTAAGAATAGGGGTGTTTAGGCTGAAATTAGTCTCTTTAGGGAAAGCCTCTTTTTGTGATTAAAATTAGGGGGAGAAAATAGTGGCAAGGGTATGGTCTAGATAACCCAATTGGCCTTTTCCATCTCTAACTTCTTTGGTTCTATGATAAGTTGTTTGCATTATGGGAGAGTATAATACATAGTGAACCTGATTTGAGTAACCCTCATGTGAGGCAGGCAGGCACTGGATAGTTTCCGTTAGGTACTGTGCATGATATCACTAATTTGATCAACCATGGGGCAGGGGGAATTTGGAAAGAGGCATGGGAATGAAACAATGGGACCTATTGACATAATCCTCAAAAATCCACATTAGAGCCCACAGGCAAGATGAGCTCATACACAGTACAAACCAGAAGACCTTCCCAGGAATTAAAAATGAGACCATTCAAGTGCAATCCTTTCCACCCAGGACCTATAGACAGGTTGAGAAAATCCCAGGCCAATAGTATTAAAAGCTGCTGACCAGTCTAAAAAAACCAGAAAGTCATCAGTCAATGGGACTAGCACAGTCTGTCGCACTATAGCAAGGCAACAGTCTTTAGAACCCTAAAAGAGGAGGGTAGGGACAGCATGATCATTAGTAATGATCATGATCATGCCAGCGACAAGAGATGATTTTTTTTTTAGTAGACCCTAATGACCACACCATAGGAGGGAAGCTGTCACCCTTCCATAGGCAAGTATTTGAGGAAAAACAGCAGACACAAGCCTGACCTACTAGGCCCCAATTCAGGAAAGCATTTAAGCAAATACTTAAGTCCATCCCTAATCAAGAAAACATTTAAGCACATGAGTAAGGTTAAGCATGTGCTTTCCTGAATAATTACTAGAGATGCCTTCCTGAACTGAGGTATCTAAGGGGGAATTTGTGTGTCTGCTAATTGTGTTTTCAGACTCAATGGACAATATGTGGCCCGCAGGCCGGCCCCCGCAACCCTACCATATAGAGGAGCCCTATTGATGTTTGCTCTGCAAATCTGAGTCCTCAAATGTCTGTTTGCAGGATCTCACTAGCACAAAGAGCAGCTTCCTTCACCACAAGACACAGGAAATTTTCATAATTTATGCCCTCTGATTTCCCACTGAAGTGTAACTTAATCTTATTAATTTCTGAAGGAGGTTGTGTTTAGTTTTCATCAGGACAATGCAATATGTACATGAAAGACTCAGAGAGAAAAAGGGAGATTTGAGAGAAAATCGTATTAAGGGGGGGATTGGGTTTTTTGTCTTTAATATATTTTCACATCTGTTTTTATTTCTATCCGTGTTTATTATTGTATTTTTGGTGAGTGAGGAAATCTTTATATTAAAAATGTTTTTGCAATAGATGTTCTATTTGGTGGGGGGGGTCTGGATGTTACTTAATGGCACTTGGGTGGTAGAAGGCATAGGAGCATTGTTGCACTAACTCAAGTCAGCGGAGCAAATGTGAGATCAAACACGCACTGGGAAATTGTCCTCCAACTGTCTATCTTTGAAATGTTAAAGATCACACATCAAACAAACCAATCAAAGGCCATCTTAATGGGGAGTACAAACAAAATACAGAAGAGTAAGCTGTGACTGGTCCAAAATCACACTACAGGTCAGAACTAGGAATAGAACTCAGTCCAGTACCCTAACCACTGGTCCAATATGCCTGTCTGCTAATACACCAGGCCAGATCCTCCAACCCTTACTTAATGTTGGGTAGCACCTTACTCTATAATGACTTCCCACAGAAGTCAAGGGGACTAGTTGTGGAGTGTGACCAAAGATGCCAGGGGGGGCATGCTGAGATTGCTCAATTAGGGCAAACTGCAAAGAATGGGGCAGACAATCCCCCAAACTGGTGGTTATTCTAATACTTAGATTCACCCAGCCAGCAACAAAATAGCTTCTATGATACCTTACTGGTTACCCAGAAGCCAAAACACAGTTCCCTTAAAGGAACCCAGCCTTGAGTTCCCACTCAGACAGCCAAGTCAAATATGATGAGGATTACTGAAAAACTTGTTCATCATATAAAAAGTTGTGTCCAATCCTTTAGGGCCTAAGTGAATAATAGAACTGTATACATTTGTCATCCCTTACTGGTATGAATTTTTAAGTTGGACACATTACCCACTGGGTTAATGAATATTTCAGATCTTACCCAAATACACGCTAAACTAAGATCTATTAAAAAAGAAGAGCGAGTATTGGTTAAAAGATGATTATACATACAAACTTGAATAAAATTCTTCTGTCAGTTTCAGAGTAGAGATGATGAGCTTTAGAGGTGCAAAGAGTTCTTTCAGAATCAATTCATCGGGTTATAGTCCAATGTCCAATATCCGGGCGATCTAGAATGGAACTGGAGATCTTAGACTTGCAATTAAACTTCCTCTGATGAAGCTTAAGCAGATCTGAGATATCAGGATCAGGGTCCAAGAATCCATTTTTATAGATCCCCAGCAGCCTCTTGACAGTGTGCGGTCTGTGGGTGAACAATAGTGGATTTGAAGTAATCCCCTATTGCCTAAGCACCACTGATAATTAGCTACAAGGATTAACATAAGGCAACTGCTCATCTCCTGCCACTTACAGGTAGTTTACTACATACTGCAAAGAGAAATGAAGACAGTGATATTACTACATTCACAGTTCATCTAAATGCTAACATCTCCTTTTGATCTCTGAATTAACAATACAGTGACATACAGGAACTGTTTGGTTACATCGTCAGCCTCTAACAGTATATATGTAAACACACAAAAAACACACTTATTATCTACTGATCTGTCTCTAAAAGTTGAATCTGGGTCAATTAGCCTGCTCGTTGTGTAACCCTTTCTGGCCCTGTGTCACGTGGACTAATGGTATCAGTTACCTGGCCAACATTTTAGCTTTATGAGAAAATATCTTTTATGGGGATGGAAACTTAATTTGTTCTCTCTTCCCCAGCTACTCCCAAGCCTCCTGATCCTCTAGCAGCCCCTCCTTTCCATTTTTATTATCCTATTAGTCATTTATATTCACATTAATGTAAGAACAGCCATACTGAGTCAGACCAAAGGTCCATCCAATTCAGTATCCTGTCTTCCAACACTGGCCAACACCAGATGTTTCAGAGAGAATGAACAGTACAGAGGAATTATCAAGTGATCCATCCCCTGTTGTCCAGTCCCAACATCTGGCAGTCAAAGGCTTAGGGACACCCAGAGCATGGGGCTGCATCATCCCTGACCATCTTGGCTTGATGGACCTATCCTCCATTGTTTGTAATGTACTGAATTACAATAACTGAGAGATGTTGTGCAATGGAACATACTAGTAAAAATACAGTGTGAAATCCTGGCTTCATTGAGGTCTATGGCAAAATTCCCATTGACTTCAATGGGACCAAGATTTCACTCTCAATGATTTAAAAGGAGAAATAAAAATTGACCCCATATGTTTCATTCTCTTGAGACCTCATCTGGAGCAGTCTGGTTGCTCGGTTGCAGAAAGAGGGGAAGTGGAGAGTGCAATGTCATATTTTGCTATTGCCTCTTGGTACATGCACAAGACGTGGTGGTGGCAGGGCAGGTGGAATTACTTCTCTCTTCCACAGATGGTCAAAGACCTGTATTTCTGAAGAAATGTGGTCTTTGTATATTTATGGGGAGGTTACAAGTAGGATGATGAATAGCACTGAAAGATTTCTTCACCTTTCCCCCATCAGTAGAATTCTGCTGACTTATCATACGCAGACCAAAAGCTGTTTCCCAATGCCCATGTAAGATGTTGCATCATGGACATTTGACTAAATGTTATTTGCTTGGCAATATGCACACTTCCCACAAAGCGCCCGATCCTGCAGAATGTTGAATTACCCATTGATTTCACTGGGAATTGAAGAAATGCAGTATCTCCAGGAACCCCCTTGGATTGACACAGGAGTTATGTACATCAAAATACATGGTACCAGTGGGGTTGGAAATGTCACCTTTAAATGTGAGTGCCGAAACTCTTTAGAAAGCTTCTCTTAGAAGATTTGATTTAGAGGTAGGCAAATTACTGGTAAATTACAAATAACTTGCAAATTTAGCCCTACGTTGTGTTTGCAAATTTTCATGTTTCAGCAAACTGTTCACTTAAGCTATGCATAGTTCATGAGTTAATTTCTGGAGTGCAGTTGCCTACCTAAATTGCATGGATTGGAGGACGGACTTTCCTGTGGGCAGGAATAGGGAACCAACAATTGCAAGAGAACTTCATGAAAAAATCAAAGGCTCAAAACTTTATGCAAACATGTTTCATGACCCTTATTTTCTACATCATACTAAACAAAACATCACCTGTATGAATTTTACTGTAAAATGAATAAAAAGTCACAAGGAGCAAAATTAGTCAAAACAATTTTGCAGTTTTTATTCCATTGAATATTTGATTATTTTCTTAGCAGTATTCTCCTACTGTAATGTACACCATACTCTTCTTTGTTCTGCAGAAAACACAAGGTTTTTAGTTCTAATGGTTTTATGTGAACCAGTGTGGTGGTTTTTGTTGTTGTTTTTTTTGCTGTTAATGGTTCAGTTTCCCAGTGGATCACATTTGGTTTCACTTTGAGTTTCATGTTCAAATGAAGAACCCCAAAGCTAAAACTCAAAATATTTTTTTGGGGCACGCTTTCGTGTCAAAGTCATTAGAACAAATGATGGGCCCAGAATGAAACTCCTGAGCCAGTCATCCCCCTTGAGGCTTGCAGTGTTTGGAATCCAGATACATCTGTACATCTATATACATTTGGCAGTTTAAGTCCATCTGTAGAAACTACCAAGGCCAAGAATTTCAAAACGGGAGTCTTAAGGCAATGGGTGAAATTCCTCGAGGCACAGCACAGAGGTGGAGCACAGAATTTGCAGCCTGGGAGGAGGGGCCTAAGGTGGCTTTAAGCTCTCAGGGATGTGACAGCTTTCCTAGGTTGCCCTATGGGCAGCAACACATGCTGCAGCCCTGCCCCCAACATACTCCAGCCACACACCCCTTGCGATTGGGGGGGAGGGATAGATCAGTGGTTTGAGCATTGGCCTGCTAAACCCAGGGTTGTGAGTTCAGTCCTTGAGGGGGCCACTTAGGGATCTGGGGCAAAAAAAAAAAAAAAACAGGACTTGGTCCTGCTAGTGAAGGCAGGGGGCTGGACTTGATGACCTTTCAGGGTCCCTTCCAGTTCTATGAGAGAGGTATATCTCCATAAGTACTGACAAGAAGGATCTTGGAGGATAGCCTGCAGCTGAATTCTTCAGTTTCTGCACCAGTGGAATTCCTCTGGACAAATCTGCAGCTTAGTCAGTCCCTTTTACACCTCTGTGGCCTCTTTACTTGGCTGGTATGAAGATGAGAAACTCTCCCAATGGGAGCTCTTGCATGCTTAGGGCCCAAAATTTGCCAAGACCTGCCCACAGGTTTACCTTTGCACATTGTGGGTGGAATCCTGGTCCCACTGAAGTCAATTACAGAAATCTCATTGACTTCAATGAGGTCATGATTTCACCTGTGACTATTAACTCCAGGGGGAGTACTCGCCATGCTTAAAGATAAACATGCACAAAAAGCTTTGCAGGGTTGGGGCCTAAATGTGGATTTAGTATTCTAACTTTAGGCTCCTATTTTTTTAAAAAAAAACTTGGCCCCAAACGCTGCCCACATTTGCAAAACTCAGTGAGTCTAGCCTGAGTTTCAGATTCTGAATTAAATCAGAAACATGAGTTTTCTGTTTCATTATGGAAAAACTTCACACATCTCTATTGGTGACTTAACCACCTTAAAGTTATTTTGTAGAAAAATTAAAATATGAATGCACAAAACTTATGACGGACTAACTGGAGTGCAACAATTTGACTTTTCTAAAACACTAAGTGGTTTTGATTTGGTAGGACTGCAAAAAACTGTCTCAAGCTACTAACTTTTAATTTCTTAGCAGTCAAAAGTGATTGAAGATGGTTTGTTTACAAACAACCCCTCCCAAAAACTTGCTTCAACCTAAAACATTTATGGGAAGCTTCAGGCCTTTGTATAGATCAGGGGTTCTCAACCTTTTTCTTTGAGTCCCCTCCCCCCCCCCATCATGCTATAAATACTCCACGGTCCACCACTGCTACAACTGTTTTTCTGCATATAAAAGTCTGGGCCAGCACTAGGGGATAGCAAGCAGGGCAATTGCCTGGGACCCCCACGCCACATAGGGCTCAGTGAGGCTAAGTTGCTCAGGCTTCAGCTTCAGCCTCAGCGTGGCGTGGCTTCGGCTTTCTGCCCTGGACCCCAGTGAGTCTAATGCTGGCCCTGCTTGGCGGACCCCCTGAAATCTGCTCATGGCCCCCCAGGGGGCCCTGGATCCCTGGTTGAGAACTGCTGGTATAGACAATATACAAACCTAAAACATAGGGATTTATTATTGAAAGTTAGTTTGTCTTAAATAGTTGTTTTGTTTACTATACAGAACCACTCCCTGAAGGAGCCCTGTGGCTGATACGTGAGAGAGAAAAAGTTTGAAAGTAGAAACAAATTCTGATTTGATTTCATGTTTTTATATATGAAGTTCATTTATGAGTGCTAACATTTTGCTATGAAAAGCTATAAACATGGGATCTTCCACAAATGAGAAAAAATGTTAACTAGCTTTAGCTGTTGGATTATAATTTAAGACAAACAATAGTTTACTGCATCGCAATTGAATGCAGAGGTATTACTGAACTCTGCTAAAATCAAGTAATCTTTTAGTTTCTATTCTCTCCAACTAAGCTACACAGCAGTGTCACAAAATGACAAATTACAGGATGAACGTAAGAGCAGTACCTTCAAAAATACAATAGTTATACAAGCCATCTACTGTTAATGAAGAATATAATGCAATTTGTCTGTCTGTAATACAATTATGCAAATCAAAGATGGAACTATCCTGAAACCTCTCTCTACATTCCAAGTGATTAAAATGAGATAATTTATCAAAAAGAATATTACTGATGTTTATGTGTTGCACATTAATCCTATTACAATAATGTATCTTTCTACTAATGTAATGGATTTGTGCAATCTAACAGAAAATGACTTTTATACTACCCACAATTACAAAAATATTCAAAGCATATCCACTGCTGTATAATAGCATATGCCTACAACTGTACAATAAACCTATTAAAACAAACAAAGCTTATGAATGTAACCTTCATACCAATAAAGACAATTCTAAATTCAATTTTATTGCCCTCATTATTTCAACAGCTCCATATATGATAAACACTGGAAGTAAATTACTTTAACCTTCTTTACTTTATAAAGAAAGAGAATTTTATAAAAGTAACATACAAATGGAGACTGCATTGCTCTTCAGAATCAGTGGAATGGGTATTAACAACGTAGAACAGGGGTAGGCAACCTATGGCATGCGTGCCAAAGCGAGCTGATTTTCAGTGGCACTCTCACTGCCCGGGTCCTGGCCACCGGTTCAGGGGGCTTTGCATTTTAATTTAATTTTAAATGAAGTTTCTTAAACATTTTAAAAACCTTATTTACTTTGCATACAACAATAGTTTAGTTATACATTATAGACTTATAGAAAGAGACCTTCTAAAAATGTTAAAATGTATTACTGGCACACGAAACCTTAAATTAGAGTGCATAAATGAAGACTCGGCACACCACTTCTGAAAGGTTGCCGACCCCTGATGTAGAACATATCATTAAAATCTATTTGGACTGCAACTTATATGTTCGTCCATATACTTTTTAACAGCCTTGGTGGTTTATATATAAATCTGTTTGTATAAATTGGTTAAATTTATGGTGATTTGTATAAATGCAACCCAACAGACACTTTTATTGCAGGACCAGAGAGTAGTCATCAATGCTTAAAGACTGAAGAGGCGTTCTTTTTATGTTGTGTCCAGTGAGGCATGTGGAGGAGTTGAAAAGCACTAGAGGTATTATGGAAGTGACTTCCATGTATATGGAAATTGAATAGAAGATGTGAAATTCCACAGGGGGGGGGGAGAACTCTATTAAGGGAGTTTCAGAACTAAGCACTGGAAAGTTAGGAAATGCAAAAGATGAGGCTGCGTATTCAACCTTAACTCTGCCCCCTTGTGCATATGCATTACGATATGAGCACGTGCTCAAATAATACTATATATAAATTTTCTACAACCTTAGATTCACAAATGAAGTATCTTATGATATTTGCTGTTCATTTACACTTACATTAATTTCAGTTCCAAAATAGCTCCGTGTATTTGTATTGATTTAGACTTCATAGGGTTTTTCCTCCTTAAGGTGTTTATTTTTTTTTCAGCATTCAGTTGCTATGTATCCTACATCTTAAGTGCAATTCAAAGGTTGAGGTTGCCAACTGCAAACCTAACTTACCTGCCCTATATATACCAATGCAATTTCATTGTTACTATGTTGTATATGAAGGGCCAAATTAAGAGGTGATGTTGTTTGCGCCTTTTGGTGCCCTCAGCTCATGAATTATCCCATGCTTCCAGGATTAGGTCTGTATATTCTGCATGTCAAAACTGGGAAATTAAAAAGGTACAGGGGAGAAAAAAGTTGAAGCCTGATTTTTCATTTACTCTCAGAATGCCAGCCTCTAGGGGGCTTAATGTAAATGAGAATCAAGACTTACATCCTTACACATGTCTATTTAAATTGCTTTACAAGTTACAGAACATCCCTACTCTGCTGAATAAATATTGTAAATACTCTCTTCCTAGCCTTAGCCTGTATAATGCTGTTGTGTAAATTATGGACCGGATTTTGGGATGCAGCTAAACATCACATGGCAGAGGTCATGGAGTTGTTGGCCACGGTTGCTTAAAACTCATCTTTACACTCCCTTGACCTTGGTGCTGCTCTGTGCAGGCTGGTCCCCTACACTGTGTTAGAGCACCAAAGAGCCTGCTCTAATTTTACACCAGTCTAAAGAGTTAGCTAAATAGCGATGTGGTGGGGTCCATTGTAGGCTGATGAACCCAGTCAGCTGCCCCCAGCTCAGTTTGTAGCCCTTACCTCAGGGCTAAGTTTATTCTTTAATACACACATGCACAAAGGAAACTGGAACAATAACAAAAAGCAACAGTCCTCCTCTCATTTGAGGCTGTGGGGCCCTCTGGCCTTCAGTAGCTTTATGGTCTGGAACTTCTCACAATGTGGGTGTGGGAGGTCCTCAAGGCTGACATGCCCTCTCACAGCCTTCTGCTGCAGTGACATAAGAGTGCATTCCCAGCCTTCTCCTGGTCCCAGGCTCACTCATGCAGCTGGAGCCCTCTTTTATATATGCCTGAGAAGTGCATCATCAGACAGTCACTTGATGCTGTCCAGCTGGGTCAGATGATTCCCAGCACCTGACTGCTGGTCTCCTCTCCAGACCAGGACTCTCCAGCCCCTTTGGTGCTTGAAGGGACAGACTGCTCTATTTACATCCATCCCAACCTCACCCCTTTCCTCCTGCCATGTCTGCTTTTCCCTTCTACCCCAGTAGTGTTGGACTGAGTGGTTCTAGTGCACCTGACATTGGCTGTTCACCACTAGAATTACCCTTAAACTGGGATGATCCTTCCTAGGATGGCTAAACTGGATTGTATGCCAAATTATACTAGTGGTGTGGTGTGAACAGGCCACACTACAATGGAGAATCTGACTCAATATGAGACACCACTATATGTTAAGTACAGCAGCATGTATCATTAGCTATAATGAGCTATAAATCCAATATCCCTCTTGCATCTATTGCATTGTGTCCTGTGAATTTGAGTTCCCAAGTTGACTTTTCTTCTGTGTTATGAATTGGGTAACATGAGCTCATTTGGTAGAAATCCTCATTTTAAGACTTTCTGGCACAGGGCTGCACTTCCAGGTCCTGTGAACCCTGTTTTTTAAAAGCCATTTATTATAATAATGTTTCCACATGTTTCAAAGAGGGTTTCTGAACAACTGGATGCTTGCCAATCCTGTCCACTTTTAATCTAACAACCCCCCAGCTTAAATAGAACAAAAACACAATGACCAGAGCAATGGCCAAATCTTTTATAAACCTTGGGGGAATGGCTGTAATCCTAAGAGGCTCTCACAAAATTCTATCCATGCAGACGTAAAACTTTAAAACATACTACGGCTCTACTTTCAGTTTCTTGGATCACAGAGAGAGAGAAACCACCAAAGGATGATTCCTAAATAGACATGATTGTGCCTGTGATGCCAGCAGAAACATTAAACAGCTGTCCCATGTCCTGTAGTAGGTGACTTAGGCTATGACTACACTACAGAGCTTACAGAAGTGCAGCTGCTCTCCCGCCAACAAAGGTCTGGCCTAGATCAGCGTAATTTACATTGTCAAGGGGGTGGCTTATTCGCACCCCTCGGTGATGCAAGTTTCACCGAAGTAAGTGGCGGTGTGCACATAGCCTTAGAAATAATACTTAGCATTTATACACTGTACATATTTACTGTGGTGTATGAATACCAATCTACATCTCTCACCACCCCTGTGTGGTAGGTAAGTATCTTCTTTGTAATTCTGTTTAACAGATAGGAATCTGTTAATATTAAGGCTTACCTGCGTCTACAGGTCAGACTGCCCCCCTGCAAAAGAGGGAGAGGAATGGAAAGGCAGAGAGATGAATGAGAAACAGACACACGAAGGTGTGTTTTGCTGCTGATATCCATTTACTGTCTTGCAATTTAAGAGGTTATAGAGAGTAGATGGGCGATGTAATATCTTTTACACTGGCCCAACTTCTATGGGTGAAAGAAACACGTTTTTTCGAGGTACAGAGTTCTTCCTCAAGTCTGGGAAATGTACTCAGAGGTTATGTCTACATTGCAGTTAGACAACTGTGGCAGGCCCATGCCAGTTCACTTGAGCTTGCAGGGCTCAGGCTACAGGACTTTTTAATTACAATGTAGACTCTCCAGCTGGAGCCCAAACGTCTAACACCATAGTTAAGCAGCCCCTTAGCCTGACCCCCATGAGCCTGAGTCAGCTGACACTGGCCAGCTGCGGGTGTCTAATAGCAAGACAGACATATCTCAGTTAAATACAAGGTGGAACAGATTGTTTAGCATAAGTAATTACATATTCTAAGAGACGATTCAAGGTGAAATGCAGTCATAGGACGACATATGGGGGATAGTGGGTTACAGATAGTGGAATTATGGCTTATTACAACAGTCTTTCTGAAAACTCTGATTTTTAGTGTCTAGCAAAGTTATGAATTTAAACTCCACGCCTCATCTTTTGAAGGTGTTGTGCAGGTTTCTTTTGAGGATGAGGACTGAGTAGGCAGGCATCTCATCTGGTGTTAAACCAGACAGTCATGTTTTCTAGGGTTTGTTCATTGTCTGGTATTCAGACAAGACCAGAAATGGTTTTGTCCAATATTGGCTGGGGGATACCATTTTGAGGAGTGTGTGCATACATCATGCATCTCAGGTCACATTGGTTGGGGCAGGCCCACACCACTCACAGAGGTACTGGAATGGCTAGTATTCTGGGAATATGTGAGTGGCCCCTGAGGGCTGAGAGGTCAGATATGGAGTGATTGTTTTGTGAAAAGTGTTCTTCCACAGGTGATATGGTGGTGGTGTCTATTATCATGTAATGAATGAGAGAAAGCCACTGGTAGGTTTGGCCCATTAAATGTTTGTACTGCTACCATGCTAGGAACTTGTCACATTTATGCTTGCTTTAGGGATGTTTGAATGTCAAAATATTTGCAAATGGTATAACAGTTGAGGGCCAGATGCTCAGCTGAGTCACATCAGTATAAATCCAAAACAACGTCATCTGCTTCAAAGGAATTATGGCAGGAATTTGCACCAGTTTAACTCAGATGAGCAGCTGGCCCTGGGGCTCAATACTGCTTTACACTGGTGCAAAGCTATTGAAATCACTTGTCCTTCAGTGTTTAAAGCAGACCTCAGACAGTGCCACTCTGAACTAGTCCATCTAGACCTCTGTGCAGTGAGAGCTTCCCCTATCTTTCTCTTTTTCAAAATAAGAAAGCTTGGCAAGGGTTTTGATTATGAGATGAGCATTGAACTGAATGTTGAATGAGTTTCAGGGATGGGGGAACTCCACGGCCATCCCTCCCTTTTTCCACTGAACAAAAACAATGACAGTAACACACTGGTCAGCATGTAGTCTGAGGAAGGAGGTGCCAGCTTGGGGATTTGGAGAGCCTGGTTCAATGCCTGATCAAATCAATTAGAGACAGACTTTCAAAGGTGTTTAAGCACCTAAAAATGCAACCAGATGCCTAGTGTGACTAAGGCCTGGTCTACACTACACCTTTAATTCGGATTTAGTGGCTTTAATTCGAATTAACTCTGGAACCGTCCACACAACGAAGCCATTTAATTCGAATTAAAGGGCCCTTTAATTCGATTTCTGTACTCCACCCCGACGAGCGGAGTAGCGCCAAAATCGAATTTGTCAATTCGAATTAGCGTTAGTGTGGCCGCAATTCGATGTTATTGGCCTCCAGGAGCTATCCCACAGTGCACCATTGTGACCGCTCTGGCCAGCAATCTGAACTCGCATGCACTGGCCAGGTGGACAGGAAAAGCCCCGGGAACATTTGAATTTCATTTCCTGTTTGCACAGCGTGGAGAGCACAGGTGACCACAGAGAGCTCATCAGCACAGGTAACCATGCAGGCTGATAATCGAAAAAGAGCACCAGCATGGACCGTACAGGAGGTACTGGATTTGATCTCTATATGGGGAGAGGATTCAGTGCTAGCTGAACTGCGTTCGAAAAGACGAAATGCCAAAACTTATGAAAAAATTTCCAAGGGCATGATGGAGAGAGGCCACAATAGGGACACAGATCAGTGCCGCGTGAAAGTCAAGGAGCTCAGACAAGCCTATCAAAAAGCAAAGGAGGCAAACGGTCGCTCCGGGTCAGAGCCGCGGACATGCCGCTTCTACGCTGAGCTAAATGCATTTCTAGGGGGGGCCGCCACCACTACCCCACCTCTGACTGTGGATTCCGAGCTGGGGATAATCTCATCAGGGACACCTGATGATTCCGCGGAAGGGGAAGAGGAGGAGGAGGAGGACGAGCTGGCAGAGAGCACCCAGCTCTCCGTTCTCCCCAACAGCCAGGAACTGTTTCTCACCCTGACTGAAGTACCCTCCCAAGCCTCCCAAGCCAGCACCCAAGACCATGACCCCATGGAAGGGACCTCAGGTGAGTTTACCTTTTAAAATATAAAACATGGTTTAAAAGCAAGCATTTTTAATGATTAATTTGCCCTGAGCACTTGGGATGCATTCGCAGCCAGTACAGCTACTGGAAAAGTCTGTTAACATGTCTGGGGATGGAGCGGAAATCCTCCAGGGACATCTCCATGAAGCTCTCCTGGAGGTACTCCAAAAGCCTTGCCACAAGGTTTCTGGGCAGTGCAGCCTTATTCCGTCCTCCATGGTAGGACACTTGACCACGCCATGCTAGTAGCAAGTAATCTGGTATCATTGCCTGACAGAGCCTGGCAGCGTATGGTCCCGGTGTTTGCTGGCATTCAAGCAACATCCGTTCTTTATCTTGCTGTGTAATCCTCAGGAGAGTGATATCGCTTAGGGTAACCTGGTTGAAATAAGGGAATTTAATTAAGGGGACTGAGGTGGCCGTTCCTACTGGGCTGTTTGCCTGTGGCTGAAAAGAAATCCTTCCCTGCATTTAGCCAAGTGCAAGGGGGGGGGGAGGATTGGCCCAGAGCTTTTCGCGTTTTGCTAGCAGGGATCTTCCCTGATACCAGCCAGGCGGTGGGGGGAGGGATAAAGCACTCATCCCAGAGAATTCATGGCGGGTGGGGGGGGGGGTGTTAGTTTGGTTCCTGCAGGGATCTTCCCTGATACCAGCCACGCGGTGGGGGGAGGGATAAAGCACTCATCCCAGAGAATTCATGGCGGGTGGGGGGGGGGGTGTTAGTTTGGTTCCTGCAGGGATCTTCCCTGATACCAGCCACGCGGTGGGGGGAGGGATAAAGCACTCATCCCAGAGAATTCATGGCGGGTGGGGGGGGGGTGTTAGTTTGGTTCCTGCAGGGATCTTCCCTGATACCAGCCACGCGGTGGGGGGAGGGATAAAGCACTCATCCCAGAGAATTCATGGCGGGTGGGGGGGGGGTGTTAGTTTGGTTCCTGCAGGGATCTTCCCTGATACCAGCCACGCGGTGGGGGGAGGGATAAAGCACTCATCCCAGAGAATTCATGGCGGGTGGGGGGGGGGTGTTAGTTTGGTTCCTGCAGGGATCTTCCCTGATACCAGCCAGGCGGTGGGGGGAGGGATAAAGCACTCATCCCAGAGAATTGGATGGGGGGGGGGTGTTAACCTTCAGCAGCAGAAAACAAGCTAACAGGAAAACTGCAGCACAACGGGCTTTGCTTGGTATGTGGGAAAGCAGGGCGCAGAAGCCTAAAGACAGTGGCTTACCATGGCAGCATGCAAGGTGAATTCTGTTTCCCCGACCTGCGTCTGTGATCTCTAGCAGCAAAGCCACAGGCACTCAATATTAAGAGGCAAAATGCGACCTTGCACAGAAATCACATGTGCTATGTAATGTGAATAGTATACACCGTGAAAGAGTATAAGCATTGTTCTGAAAAATGTATCTTTTAAAAAAATTCTCTCCTTTTTTCACTCCCTCCAGCAGGTGCAAATGTTTCAAGCCTCCCTCCTCCTTCCCGAAGGCTATCCCAGATAAGGCGTCGTAAAAAAAAAACGAGAGAAGAGATGTTTTCCGAAATCATGCAATCCACCAGGAATGAAAGAGCTCATCTGAATGAGTGGAAGGAGACGGTTTGCAAGTATAGGAAAGAAGCCAGTGACCGTGAGGACAGGAGGGACCAACGTGAGGACATGAGGGACCAACGTGAGGACATGAGGGACCAACGTGAGGACAGGAGGGACCAACGTGAGGAGAGGAGAGACGCTCGAGATGAGAGGTGGCGGCAGGAAGATCAGAGGAGTCGGGAAGCAACGCTGGGGCTGCTGCGTGAGCAAACAGACATGCTCCGGCGTCTGGTGGAGCTTCAGGAACGGCTGCTGGAGAACCGAGTGCCGCTACAGCCCCTGTATAACCCCCCTACCTCCTCACCATGTTCCATAGCCTCCACACCCAGACGTGTAAGAACACGGGGGGGGGAGGCTCCGTACACCCTCCCATTCCACCCCAGTGGACAGCCCAAGCAAAAGGCTGCCATTTTTTTAACCTTTTTTTACTGGGCTTTTCCTTCCCGCAGATCCTCCTCCCAAACCCCACTCAGGTTCTGTGCCGCTACAGCCCCTGTATAACCCCCCTACCTCCTCACCATTTTCCATAGCCTCCACACCCAGATGTGTAAGAACACGGGGGGGGGGAGGCTCCGTACACCCTCCCATTCCACCCCAGTGGACAGCCCAAGCAAAAGGCTGCCATTTTCTTAACCTTTTTTTACTGGGCTTTTCCTTCCCGCTGATCCTCCTCCCAAACCCCACTCAGGTTCTCTCCCTCTTTTTATAATCAATTCATAAAGAATAAATGATTTTTAAACAATGGTGACTTTATTTCCTTTGAAAGCAAGCTGGGGGAAGGGGGAGGGTGGGTTCCTTACAGAGAATGAGTCAATAAAGGGGGCGGGTTTTCAGGAAGGATAAACAAACATAAATTTCACACTGTAGCCTGGCCAGTCATGAAACTGGTTTTCAAAGCTTCCCTAATGCGCAGCGCTTCATCGTGTGCTCTTCTAATCGCCCTGGTGTCTGGCTGCGAGTAATCAGCAGCCAGGCGATTTGCCTCAGCCTCCCACCCTGCCATAAAGGTCTCCCCCTTGCTCTCACAGAGATTGTGAAGCACACAGCAAGCAGTAATAACAATGGGGATATTGGTTTGGCTGAGGTCTGAGCGAGTCAATAAGGATCGCCAGCGACCTTTTAAACGGCCAAATGCACATTCTACCACCATTCTGCACTTGCTCAGCCTGTAGTTGAACAACTCCTGACTCCTGTCCAGGCTGCCTGTGTATGGCTTCATGAGCCATGGCATTAAGGGGTAGGCTGGGTCCCCAAGAATAACAATTGGCATTTCAACATCCCCCACGGTTATTTTCTGGTCCGGAAAGTAAGTCCCTTGCTGCAGCCGTTTAAACAGATTGGTGTTCCTGAAGACGCGAGCGTCATGAACCCTTCCCGGCCAGCCCACATGGATGTTGGTGAAACGTCCCTTGTGATCCACAAGTGCTTGCAGCACCATTGAGAAGTACCCCTTGCGGTTTATGTACTGGGTACCCTGGTGCTCCGGTGCCAAGATAGGAATATGGGTTCCATCTATTGCCCCACCACAGTTAGGGAATCCCATTGCAGCAAAGCCATCCACTATGACCTGCACATTTCCCAGAGTCACTACCTTTCGTAGCAGCACCTCCGTGATTGCTTTGGCTACTTGCATCACAGCAGCCCCCACAGTAGATTTGCCCACTCCAAATTGATTCCCGACTGACCGGTAGCTGTCTGGCGTTGCAAGCTTCCACAGGGCTATCGCCACTCGCTTCTCAACTGTGAGGGCTGCTCTCATCTTGGTATTCTGGCGCTTCAGGGCAGGGGAAAGCAAGTCACAAAGTTCCATGAAAGTGCCCTTACGCATGCGAAAGTTTCTCAGCCACTGGGAATCGTCCCACACCTGCAACACTATGCGGTCCCACCAGTCTGTGCTTGTTTCCCGGGCCCAGAATCGGCGTTCAAAGCCTATAACCTGGCCCATTAACATCATAATCTCCAAAGCACCGGGGCCCGCGGTCTCAGAGAATTCTGTGTCCGTGTCCATGTCCTCATCACGCTGGTCGCTGCGCTGCAATCGCCGCCTCCTCCTCCTCCTCGCCTCTTTTTTCTGGTCCTGTGTAAGCATAAACTCCACGAGAAAGCGCGAGGTGTTTATAATGTTCAAGACTGCGTTCTGGAGCACAACGGGATCCATGCTTGATGCAGAATGGAGTCTGCAGAGTTCACTCAGGAAAAAAGGCGCGAAATGGTTGTCTGCCGTTGCTTTCAGGGAGGGAGGGGGAGGCTGTACCCAGAACTACCTGCGACAATGTTTTTTGCCCCATCATGCACTGGGGTCTCAACCCAGAATTCCAAGGGGGGTGGAGACTGCGGGAACTATGGGATAGCTATGTAAAAGCTACCCACAATGCAACGCTCTGGAAATCGATGCTACTATGGTAGCTTGGACGCAAACCACCGAATTAATGGTGCCTAGTGTGGCCGAATACATTCGAATTTACAAAATCGGTTTCCTAAATTCGAATTATATAAATTCGAATTAATCCTGTAGTGTAGACATACCCTAAGTACCTAAGTAGGTTGGGTATCTAATTCCCCTGGAAATCATGTAACCTGCTTAGGTACATTTGAAAAGCTCACTTGTCACCTATTAGCAACTAAATACCTTGGAAAATACAGCCCTTCATCTCGCTGAGCCAGTTGTTTTAAGGCATTAAGAAGCCTAAATTCTGTGGAAATCGGTGGGAGTTAGGTGCCTAAGTACCTTTTAAAAATCTGGGCTTCTGTTCCTCGGATCCCAATTTGTAAAATGAAGAGAATACTTAATACTGCCCCTCTATCACAGAGATGCTGTGAGGTGCTCAGATACTATGGTAAACCTAACCTTGATAAGTACCTAGAATGGAGAGCGAGTCCAGCCTTTCCTATTCTAGTTAGCTGACCAAGTGACTGTGAGCTGGTAGCCTAGTGGATTGAGATGAGCATCAATAACCTGAACCTGGCTCTAGTCTATTCCTCCTCCTATGCTACAGTACCATAGTTTAGCTCTGTTTAGTTTATATTCATCTCATTGTGCCATGCTAGTATGTGAATGAGCAGCCTGCAGAAAGAGAGACAAGGGTGGGTGCGGTAACATCCTTTATTGGACCAACTTCTTGTCTTTCTCACCAACAGAAGCTGGTCCAATAAAAGCTATTACCTCACTCACCTTGCTTCTCTAATATCCTGGGACCAATGCAGCTACAATCGCACTGCATATAGACTACAGCAAAGAAGTACTGATTCTCTATGCTAAAATATAGGGGCTGCTGTCTGTGCAATGCAATTGGGAGAATTGTATGACAAATCAGAGCAAATTAGAGCCCAACTGGTCTGAATCTTTCCTCAGTTACACTTGCATGAGTGTCAGCAGCATTGCTGAGGTCCAAAAGAAGGCAGAATTTGGCTCACCATCAGGGTGAAGCTAAAAGGACGAACTGTTCCATTTTCCAGGGGGGAATGGACTAATTTTTGAGCAGCATAAGGCTGGCTGGCTGCTAGAGCTTTTCTGCTCTGTTGAGGTTGTAATTACAGCCTCTCAAAGCTTGCGTGACATTGCTAATTTGACAGAAAATGGAACACTGATATCTGTAAGAACACTCAGAGCTAGGGTTTTGATTATAGACTATACATATCTGCAAATCAAAGCTGTGAATATGAAAAGCATTTAAAAGTGTGTTATCCTAGGAATGTTCCAAAAACACAAGAGGGGGAAAAGTAAATGTCAACTATTAAAGTTTTAAGGAGATTAAAACAACTAAAAGTCAAACTGGTCATGGGAATGTAGCATGAAATAATGAATCTGACATTACAAAACCTATTCCCCCCCCCCAAAAAAAACCCCACCACAACTTTTGTTTGGCAAAAGCTTTTTACCCCAAATCTTTCAGATTAAAAAGTCACATCTGTCCAGCTGAACACTTAAAACAGATACTCTAGCTCTAGATATTCCATTTTATTTTACATGGCAGTTTCATTCAGCGGGCCCAAATCCCCTCTGACTTACACTGATTTTATATCAGTATAATTCCATTGATTTAACTGGAGTTAAACCTGACTTAATACAGTATAAACGAGAAGAGGAGCAGGCCCTAAGTGTCCATAGTAAATGGTAATTTACATGTGACTGGTGTCAACTTACATGGAAGATATCCTGCTCCTTGAGGCTAAATAAAATTACATCTCTCTTTAAATCAGACTGCAGGGGATTTGATATCCATTGAACCTGTCTAGCTATGCCTACACAGAATAGCATCTGTTACAGTAGCTGGTAATTCCCTAATTAATAAAGATAGATCCAAGTCACAAATTTCACATCCAGATCTGATCTGAATCTTCCCAGTGTTTGAAGGAATTCAGTCCTGGAGTTCTGCTTTGCTCTTTACTAATTGTAGGTCACAACCTGCAATCTTAGCACCTGCTAAAGGAGTTGTACATGTGGAAGGGCTGCAGGAAACAACCATGCATTTTCTGTCAACATGAACATAATTACTGTGTAGCAATGTTGTATTGTGTTAACAATCTGTCACTATAGGCCTAATCCTGTGTGGTGTTGAGTGCCCCCGTAAGGTACTGGTGCTCTTAACTCCCAACTTCAAAGGGAGATAAGGATGCCTAGTACCTTGCAGCATCCGGGCCTATGACCTTAGAGCATGGTAGTGACGAGCATCACCAATAGCTTAAGAGATGATAATAAATGTTATCTTCCTCACTTGGAGTGGGGTGATGCTCTGCCGCAGGAGCCACTAGTCAGAACTAAGCACTTCTAAATGATGTTACAAAAGGGTCTTGAGTTTGGGTGGCTTCTAAGAAATCTCTTGTCATGGATAAACACTCCCTGGTTGATATGCCTAACATCCCTTGATGTTCCCTGTATTCACTCTGGATCTGTAGGTAGAAATAAAGATGTTGGTGTTTATCCAGCTGTATCTAATTTATAGAAACCATGTCGCCAAACTTTTTGTACCTGAGAAATGGCCTCACAGATTTGGTGTCAAATGGGGGAATAAAAAACTGTTAGCTGCCGCATGTTAAAAATCTAACCGATCCCAGTTCTTCATTTTTATCTGAGACTCCCTTATTACCATGATGTAAGCTTTAAATATATGGAAAAATAACAAAACAGTAAAGGGGTTAAATGACAGCAGGGATCAATATTTTACTGTATTCCCTCTACAGTCTAACAGATACAAATAGAAAGGGCCAGGCACAGCATAAATATTTCCTATTATGGATAAACTAAAGTCACAATGGAATCTGTCATGCTTGTGATATGAGAGATGGACAATATTTCTGAGCTGCTGCCATGCTGGCACTTGAATGGAGTTTATATTTTGCTTATGGAGCCAAATCAGAAACCTTTTTTTTTTTTGGCCCAGCATGTGTAATTCTTCTTCATGGAAGCTCGAAATGGCTGTAGAGCAGCTCAATATTCCATTTATTTTATTTATAAAAGAAATTCAAAGCCTGAAAAGATGAAGTAATTGACTTACTGGGATGACAGTTAAACCCACTAAATTTAATCTTATCCTCTCAAGTACAACATATCACGCTTACAAATTATCACCCTGCACCAGACAGGCCTGCTCTCTTCACCTAATCCAAATGGAAATGAAGGCCTCTGTTATTGTATTATCTGACTTTACTATCAGCATTAATCCGGCTTAACTCACTTAATGATGCCACTTGTGGCACTATGAAGGCAGCAAAGAAGTCTATAAACTACTTCCATTAAAATGCAAATCTGGCCCACAGAGAAAATAAGTGACACAAAAGTAGGAGAATTCGGCCATACACTGTATTAGCCTCTTGCCGCACAGAACTGATACAAGTATAATAACTGATGCTGTGATTATTATTCTAGCTGTGGATTTCCAATGAAAGGAAGCCAGTCTACCACAGAACGTCACAAAAGTGCTTCAACAAGCCAGGGTATTTAATTTCTGAAGAGATTTATATTTTTTGTTGTCAGGAAATGAACAAATACTTATCAATGTAAAAACTGCTATCTTAAATCTTCCTGCCAGGTTTTTCATACTGATATTATTTGCACCCTATAACACAGGAAATGAAAATCTTCTATGCCTTTCACATCTCCCCTGTATCTTAAAATCCTTTGGTAACAGACTTACTTAAAAAACCCTTTTGTAAACACAAAAGAGAACTTTTGTGGATCAAGTACAGGGAATAACTAATGCCAAAATTTCAAACCCAAACTCCCAGCATCTGAAAGCTGAAAATTTCTACTCTATCTTATTTTTTCTCTTTAAAAGAAAAGCATAACATCTATTTTACTTGTGAATCCTGTTTCAGTTTTAGTATGAAAAATACCCTCCCCCCCCCCCCCCCACACACAAACATACAGACCACCCCTTTCTGTATGAAAAATCATCAAGGTAAAGGAGGCATAGTAAAAACACTGGCAGGGGATTTTTTGTTTTCTTTTTAAGTCTCCTAATTTCTCATGAGCTCAATAGTTCCTCTCTCCTCAATGACTGTAAAACTTGACTTCTGGCTCTGGGAGGCATAGGGACACAGAGCCAGAGCCTTAACTGGTGTGAATCAGCATAGTTTCACAGACTTCAATAGTGATGTAAACAAATATTTACACCAGCTGAGGATCTGGCTCAGTATGTTTATGCACAGGGAGACAGATTTGAAGGAAGTTATAACCCACTACATTCCATTTCACTATTCCTCTCTCTCTTCCCCCCTCGCCCCCATGGAAAGCTTACTACTGATAATATTACAAATTAGACATAGGTCCGCATTGCAGAAGTGGTGTTCATGTTTCAAACACTCCCACTTGGGTGTGTATTTGAGTCAAGGATTTTGGTTGAGTCTAGGGTACTGACAAGAGCTAACTGTCAGATTCAGATCTGGATGTCAGTTTGGATTCTGAATCCCCCTCAAAATTTGGGGGTGTTCAGAGCTGGAGTCAGAACCATTCTTTATAATACCCCACTTACCAACTCCAAACCCACAAAATGACCTGTTATATCGGCAAAGGGTTCAGCCACACCCAAGTTCAATTTTATACTTGTTGAGATAACATTAAATAACCTTTCTTCCTGTCTTAGGTCACAATTGCTCTGTGGTGTTGGTGATCTTATTTGCAGTTGCCACTTATCCATTTCACAAGGGAGCAGATTCTGGTACCCTTCCGCCGTCTGTAGAACACCTTTGTACATCTCATTAACTTCAGAATCACCACTCATAGACTAGGATATTATTCAATGCAAGTGAGAATATCCAATTCCAGCCTAAAACAGTCCAGTGCAGTCTGACGTGAATTGCAGTGTCTGCTTAAAAGAGGTTTGCTGCTGTGCAAAATTCAGCTATTTCAGCTCACAGTGGTTCGTGCATGTTGTGGCTTTTGCTCTTTACACAACAAAATAGTGTGAAGAAACGACAGATGCACTGCTGGGTTCCAAATAATCGTGTTTTTACACACACGCAAGGCTTCGCTATATTTGTACTGCTGCTCTGACTGGTTTCTGGCAGCTTCTAAAACACAGAACACACTGAACACCAGTAGAGGGCTCACAAACTATTTGAAGGGATACGTCCTCATGCACAACAATGCAGACCTCCTCTGAGTATTGGTTCCTGTGGGTTTACATTGCTGGGCCAGATCCACAGCTGGTTTAAATTGACAAAGCTCCAGTTGCACTAATTTCCACCAGCTGAGGATCTGGCCCCTGAAGTTAATATTGAGGTTCAGTCTGAGAGAGCCCCAAACTCAAAGTGAATCTAGTTTCCAATTGAATCCAAGTGAAACCTGTGCTTGGAACCGTTTCCCACCTGAAAGCATGACACTGCTCAACAACCCACGCTTCCATGTGGTAACGAAGCCAGGGAAATTAGGAATGGTTTCAGGTTCCATTGTGAATGGTTCACAAAATTCTTCCCAAGACAGCAGGCCAAGAGTTGAACGAATTGGCAGATTTGTGGGGAAGCTTACTCAGTACCTGCATGAATTATCCCTAAGGCCTTAAAAAGAACAGGAGTACTTGTGGCACCTTAGAGACTAACAAATTTATTAGAGCATAAGCTTTCGTGGGCTACAACCCACTTCTTCGGATGCATCCGAAGAAGTGGGTTGTAGCCCACGAAAACTTATGCTCTAATAAATTTGTTAGTCTCTAAGGTGCCACAAGTACTCCTGTTCTTTCATTTGATTCAGTTACTCTTGTAGATAGACAGAAGAGACCTGCTATCAAGATCCAACATGTGGATCTGAGAGTAGAATTCTTTCCTTATATTTTTGGAATGAACCCATATTCTAGTGAGGGCTAGGGCATAATATTCTGTCCTTCCAACGTGTACCTGGGACTCTGCATAAAACCAGGGGGAACAGCTCTTGTATATGAAGGTGGAATGCTGGTTGTGGGTGTCACTTTCCTTTCCTCTTCCTGAGTGACTGTCTGGGAATAGGGGAGGACAGGGCTCTTTGAACTGCGTTTATCCTAACGAGGTCATTTTATAGTATTGTGTAACTCATTCTGAGGACTTAACCAAACAGGCTCCATCCCAGATATGTATATGAAAGGAGAGTTTCTTGTACACAAGCAACACTGAGCAAGAGAGAGGATTGTTTTATAAAATTAAACTAAAATGTCTTTTTGTTTGTCTATTGTATCTGTATAATGCTATCTAGGTCCTAAAGTACGAATTATAGCAAACCAAACAAAATGATTTATAATATCAAGCCTTAGCACTCACTGCATGAAGCCAATACTTTTGCGATGCTATTAAAACCTCAATATTCAACCACCCGAGGCAACTGCAGTGACTGTGTAACTTTGTATACTTGGAATAAGAGAATACTCACTGTAAAGTGGCATGCAAATAATAAATTTTTCACAGTGCTCATAGGGAGCATGACTTTTAGAAGTATGTGCATACAGATGCTCATGAAAAAAGCATGCCTGATTTGTGCAGGTGCAGTCATGTTACTTACATCGGCAAGTGACCAGTCACAATGGTTCTGTAACAAAAGTTTGGAATTCCCATTTCATGGTAAATATCAAAATTGACTTTTAATCTTGTTTCAGGATTAAAGGAAATTCCAAGTGGCAGAACTTCCTGTGGGAAGCTTCCAGCCAGCTCTTTGACCCAGCAAACTCCTGCTGAAGACTGTTAAAAGTTTGATTTAAGTGTGGGTTGAGTAAAAGCAGTCAAGGATGTCAGGATCTGGCCCTCACAGAAGAGATGTTGCATGCTTTTCAGTGCCGTCTTCCCTAAATCTCCCTACGAGTATAACCCAAACCTGCCTGGGAGAAGCCAGTCTTGAACTATGTTTTGCCACTACTGCCACCTAGTTATGGCAGTGGTTTGTGATGTGGACCCTAACCCACTTAGAAATGGATGGACATTTCTTATTCTTTTTGCAAATGTCATTGGACAGCAGTCAGCTGATACCCAACTTAGTGACGCTACAGACCTAACCAACATTCAGATACGTACCCTAGATGAGAAAGACTAAACATCCAGTCCTTGTGCAAGCCATCCAGTCCATAAGCAGTTTTGCAATATTCCTGGAAGTGAAATAAATAAGAATTGAAGATTCAGGCTGTGACAGGGTCCCCAGGTTGCAACATTGACTATGAGACCGCTGAGTCCTCTGTCTCACTAACCTGGAGTATCCCTCTCACAGTGTGATGCTGTGACAAGCCACAAACCTCCGGCAGGTGCTGCACTTACACAGACATCCACAGGCAGGGACACACCGAACTGAGTTACATGAGTGATCTCTCAGCCACTCATGAACCATCAATAGGGAGGCTCCAGCCAATTCCCCCCCAGCTCCCCAGTATTGCTTCCCAGAACTGTACCATCTTATACTGGTCAGAAGCCTGGCCAGTGTAAGTTCATTACCCAGTCCACCCCTCCCTCAATGTGGAGAGGACACACACTAGTCTTAGTAAACTGAGCTGAGGTTTCCCAAGCACTTCAACTGAAATGCACTGTTTTAGGTAAAACTTAAAACAGATTTATTAACTACAGAGCGAGAGAGAGTTTAAGTGATTATAAGTAGTAAGCATAGAGATCAAAGTTGGTTACCTAATTTATTTTTATTTCTTAACAGTCTAAGTTCTACAAACTAAAAAGGATTTGAATTAAGCTGTGTCTCACCCTGACAGATGGTACAAACAGATCATAGATCCTTAATACACAGGCTAGAAGTGCCTTCCAACCCTGGACCACCCTCCCACAGTTCAAAGTCTTCATCCTCCTGACGTTCCTCCAGGTGTTGAGTTGGGGGGAGAAAGGCCAAGTGATGATGTCACTTCCCCTCTTTTATAGTTTCTTCCACTTTGCTGGACATCCTCGGTGGTCAAGCAGTCTTCATTGTCTATATGTTTTCTCTGAGAAGTCTTCTGGGATGGGCTGTTGGGAGAGTGAATTCCCTTTAATTGGCCATCAGTGCATCTGGCTACACCACTGTCGTACCTGAAAGGCTCATTGTGGGTGTTCCCAACCTCACAACGTATTTCAGTAACACACACATAGCAAAACTTCATAACTTCCCAAACAATAATAGCACATACACTCCAACAGGATATTAATGTTCAACAGATCAAGACTTTTAAAATGATACCTCACAAGGCATACTTTATACAAAACATAACAATATGATAGTGGTGAATATGGGGGTTCCAGGGTGCTACTCTGAGGTACAGACTGTCACAAAGGAACATTTTTTGTTATCAGGTAAATGAGCAAAGAACTACTGTTTTTAAAATAAAATCTTCTCCTGAGTTTTGTGCTCAAATGGTGAGGAAGTCTCCCTACTGTGTCCCCTTTCAGTCCAGCACAGTACGGCAGGTGAGCCCTGCCTCACTTCCCTTTACCCAAGTTATAAACAAGTCCAGACAATTGAATCAAAGAGGGCCCCCTCCCAGGGTCTCATTTATTAATGATAGCCACAAATACAAAGAGAAGTTCACTCAGATACCCCCAGGGACAGTCATTGCCTCAGGCTTCCTGGCTCCTTTCTTCCGGAGACTCTTCTTTCCTGCACCTGAAAGTTTCTGGTCCAGAGACCCGGCCCGTCTGGGAGTTACCTCTTTGCAGCCCTTGCTTAAGCAGGAATCCCCAGCTCTCCTCTTTTGAATTGGGCTGTACTAGCTAGTTGCACATTGTCTCCTTACCCAGAGTCACTGGTGGATTACCCACTGGTCTGATGGGGCCCATGCCCAAGGGCCCTGGCCAATTGGGGGGGGCCCAGAAAAATGGGCACCCTCACATCCTGAGCCCGCTCCCCACAAGAGCACCGGGCAGGCGGGAAAGAGCGGAGCAAGCCCCCACACCCTGACAGCAGGGTGGGGGAAGCCTCTGCCCACTGGCCTCTTTTTTCCTTAATTAGCCTTCAGACTGCTCACTACAGCAGCCTCTTCTTGCCACTGTCTCCTCTGCTCAGGGCCGCCCAGAGGGGGGAGGCAAGTGGGGCAATTTGCCCCAGGCCCCGGGCCCCGCAGGGGGCCCCTGGAGCGGGGTCCTTCACTAGCTCCGGGGACCCCGGAAAACTCTCGCAGGGCCCGGGCCCCTGGAGCTTCTTCCGCTCCGGGTCTTCAGCAGCGGGGGGTCCTTCTGCCCCGGGACCCGCCGCCAAAGTACTGGGTCTTTGGTGGCGGGGGGCCCTGCCGCCGAAGACCCCAGGCCCCCTGAATCCTCTGGGCAGCCCTGCCTCTGCTATAACAGAGTAGGCAGCTTTAAGGTTGCTCCCCTTCTCCCAGGTCATTCTCAATTGGTTGGGTGAGAGGGAAGCTGTGCTTTGCCCTCTCTGCAAGGCTCCTGGGCTAGGACCTGTAAAGAAACAGTAACAGGATTTCCTCCCAAATGCTTCTTACTCCTAGGTTTGTTTCCTCTCAGCAAACGTCTCCTAGGTCCTTGTATATTTAATCAGGCCTTTAGACCTTTTAAAGGGACATGCCACACAATGAGGGAGGCTGACCATTAGGCATCACTACCCTTGAGGAACAGACTGCCCGATCACACGCACTATTGGGTTTAGCTGTATATGTGGTGGTATCTTAGCATAAAATGAGGCCATAAGTCTCATTTCCCTGACTTGGCAGTTCTGATATAATGTCTGGCCTTGAGTCTGGAAGTGCATGTAAGTGTACTTACAGTAAAAGATATGAGGCCAAATTTAGTGAATTGGCTCAGATTTCTATGGGAGTTGCACTCGCTCACAGGGCCACAGTTTATAAAAATGGACCATAGGTAAAATTATTCATCGTATCCAGGGGCAGATTTTGATCAGCCTATGAAGTGGCATTTCCAAATCCTGCCAGGGATCCTTACGCATGGGAAACCACAAGAACTCATGCTTTGCTTTCCAACCTAGCATTCCCTGAGAATTAGAAGAATCAGCATCCAGTGCCACTTCTAGACTGGGTTGGATTGTCTTAACACAAGGAGATAATTATAAAGGATACATTTATATTGCAGAAACCCCTAGCTTAGATCCTTCGATTTGAACAAAGCTGTGCATTCATAATCTAAAATAAATGGTTATATATCTTGCCTGGGGGAAAACAATTGTTTGTTTTGGCTTAATTGTGAACATACATTAATTATGTAACAGAAAGAGGGCGCTAAGGCGAAGTTTTGTGCGTCTCTGTGGATGTGAGATATTTTTAACCACTAGGGCTTTGCATTTGAGTTCCACGGGAATAAAGATGAAAACAAAATTCTTTGAGTAAATCTGAAAGAAACCAAATAGCTCGGTACTTGTGTCTCCCCCATCGCCATACTGCAGTGGTGGGCAACCTGTGGCCTTCAGGCCATACGCGGCCCATCAGGGATATCCGCTGGAAGGCCGCAAGATGGTTTGTTTATATTTGCACAGCCGGTTACAGCTCCCAGTGGCCGCGGTTTGCCTTTCCCGGCCAACGGGAGCTGTGGGAAGCAGTGCAGGCCACAGGGACGTGCTGGCCACCACTTCCTGCAGCTCCCATTGACCAGGAACGGCAAACCGCAGCCACTGGGAGCTGCGGGCGGCCATGCCTGAGGATGGTCAATGTAAACACTGTCTCACGGTCCACCAGCGGATTACCCTGACGGGCCGCAGGTTGCCCACCACTGCCATACAGGTGTTAAAAACAAAACACAAAACCTCCTGGAGCCTGTATGGTCCAAAATAAAGGGAAATCTGGTCTCTTATTTCCATAGCCCACAGCCTGGAATGCCATTAGGACTTAGGAGATGAGATTTTAGATTTTATTGGCCCTTTAAATAGTTCACTTAGGCCCTGATGCTGCAATCGGATCCAAATGTATGTGGATCCTTGAGCCTGTGGAGAGCCCCATTTAAGACAATGAGGCTCCATGACAGGTTCAAGGATCCGCCTCTGTGTGGATCAAATAGCAGTATTGGGGCCTTAGGAATTACAAAGCCTAAAAAAATGTTAACACAAATAAACACAACCCCCCATGCACAGCGGTGCTATTCCCATTGAAAGGGAATACTCCTGCGTAATGCTACACTAGGATTTTGTGGACATGAGCTTGGCAGGAGGAGAACTGAATGGGGTTGTGAGTTTAAAATCTGAGCACTCGGTTCTCCTTTCACACCTGTTTTAGACAAGTGTAGCTCTACCGAGTTCATTGGATTTCCTTCTGATTTACGTCAGTGTATGGGAAAGGAGGAGGAAACTCTGAATCTTTAACCTCTTTTCAATTAATAGAGTTAAGAAGCATAATCCACGTTAACTTGAACGCTGTCTTTCCTGCTTCTCTATTTCCCTCTTAGCAGATAGTGCTGAGCGACCTCAACTCCTGTTGAAGTCAGAGAGAGTGGAAGGTGCTTGGCATCTTACAGAATATAGCCCTTATTTTGCAGTCCAGATGACTGAATGCAGTAAAATAAATTCTTAGGTGGAGTAATGCTTGTCATACTTGACTGTATGTGATGTCTTCTCTGACAAAAAGGGAAATGGATTATGAAAAGGCATGCAATATCAAGTACACATTCTGTATTTGTGCAACTGTGCTCACTATTTGCAGGGCCAGATCCTGCATTCCTTAAGGAAACCCAGCCCCCATGCACCTCAATGGCAGCCGAAGGTCTATAAGGAATGCAGGACAAAGGTTCCTATTTACAATGGACGCAGGTGGGAGGTCCACATTGAGCCCAATCTGACTCTGAAAGTGAAACAGAGAATTTGTCAGTATGGCCAGCTCTTAATTTAAACTATATTTAGTTTTTAAAAAGAGAAATGTACTTACCATATTTTTAATGACACTTTATTATTAATTTGTACTTGGTGGAGCAGGTCAAAAATGCAGATTTTTTTTTCAAAAACTTTCCATTGACATTTCAAAATTTTGAACATTTTCTGCCAGCTCCAATATTTTGGTAGCACCTAGAGGCCCCATTGTGTTAGGCACTAACACAGAGTAAGGCCTGGGGTAAAAACTTCAAAAGCACCTAAGTGACAAATAAGCTGAAGTAAAATTTTCAAAAGTGATCTTAAGTACCATTGGCTTTTGCTCACTTTTGAAAATGGGACTTAAGCTTTTAAGTCACTTGGCTAGCCCTGGTCTATACCCAAAGTTGAATGCTCTAATATTGAATGTGCATGGAATGTCTCACAACCTGATAAATTAAATAACAGTGCTTATGACCTAAGAGAAATATAGTGATGGTTAGTGGATGGTGGAGAGGGAGTTGGGCAAGGATATATCAGAAGTAAAGTATAACTAGATACCTGAATGACATAATGGTCATGATGCTTCCCTCCTTGGTCCGCTCCCCAGAAAAGCACTTAACTACATGCTTATCGTTAAGCATATGAGAAGTCCCATTGAGATCAATAGGATTATTCACATGCCATGGCTACACTTGGAGATAGAAGTGTGATTCCCATCTCATGTAGACATACTTGTTCTAGGTGTTATTAGGCTAGTGGACTATGAAGAAAAAAGTGTAATTGCTGTAGGGCATGAAGTGCTGAGTGGTGATATAGGCTAGACACCCCAAGTACAAATCCACCTGAACCCTGTGGGTATGTATTCGACACAGCTAGCCCATGCTGCTGTTCGCTGCTACCCCAGCTACACTGCTATTTTTAGTGTGCTAGCTTGATGACTATGTCTATATGAGCTGTGAATCACACCCCTACCTCCAAGTGTAGACATACCCACAGTGTGGACAGCTAAGCATGTGCTCAAGCGCTTTTCTGAATCAGAACCGAACTGAGTAACATACGTATGTCGCAATATTAAGATTCGCTGTAATCAGTTCTCAGATGTGTATTAATTTGGGTTTTAATGTTCTCACCAAATGAACTGTTCTTAAAGTTTCCATTCATAAATACAAAATGAATGTAGTTGCCCCTCTCATTCATTAATCTCAAAGTGCCTTCAAATATGAATTAATTGATATTTCAGTGGGAGACAAGTATGTATTATTATCCCCATATAACAAATGAGGAAGCTGAAACTGGGTGAAGACTGGGAAAAAGAAAACTCACGGACTCAATGGAATCGTAAAATAAATTTGCCTGGATTGTAGTCCCATCGTTTTTAGGTTCAATTCCATTGATGTTCTTGCAAGTGACCTTGCAGGCAACAATGTTAATGGAAACACTGAATTTTGTACAAATATTGGGGAATATTCACAGAAATTATATTTTGATTTTATAATTATGAGTATCACACCAGAAACTTGGATTCAAAATGTTACCCAGTCATGGAACCATAAACTTACCCAGTGTTCTATATGTCAGCTCAAAACAGCTTGAAATTCCAATAGCAATTATTTGAAATGAATTGCTTATGGATAAGTTAAACAGCAAAGACTATTTGCAGAAATTATTCACTGAATACTTCTAAACAACAAATAAACGGGAGGAAATCATGATCAGTTTACCCATGGTATATGAGAGGAAAAAGAGGCAAAATTCATTAAATAAGTTATTTATTTTGAATTATTTGGTAGCTCTAATCAGAACAATTTTTAAACAGACTGAATCTGAGTTTCAAGTGGGGATAAATAAGAGAGAGCATGAAAGAGGAATCCAGAATAACGAATCATACAGAGCAGATTAATTGCTCTCTTAGGCTTTGTCATAACTCAAGAGGGACATCAAACAAAACTAAAATGCAACACACAAAACTGAATAAAGGAACTACTTTTTTTGTACATAATTAACCCGTGGAACTCATTGCCACTATATATTACTAACGCAGCATAAGTGGGATTGCAAAAAGGATTAGACATTTATGAGAATAATAAAGAACATCCACATTGACATTAAGTGGAATAATAATGTATACGGAGGGCAGCACTCGTGCTTCTGGACATAAGTCAACAACTAAGTGTTGTAGGTTAGGCAGATGCTTCACTCATAGCCAAGTTATTGCATAATTCTCCATTCTGGGGGTTTCTCATGTTGCTATGAATATGATAAAGCACTAGGGCCCAGATCCTCAAAGGAATGTAGGCACCTAACTTCCGTTGTAATCAATGGCAGTTATGCACCCCTAAATATATTTGAGGATCTGGGCCTAGATTACATGCTGATCTGATGTGGCATGGCAATATTTATGTTCTTTTTGTTAGCTAGCTCTCTATTTAAGATTGGTCCTAGTAGCAGTGTACAGAATTACAGTGTGAAAAGCAAAGCTTGCAAAGTTGAACTTTTGCTGAATAGCAGCAAATTTCCTGTGGGCATTGGCCCAGGCATTCTCCTGAGTCCACTTTAGCCAAAGGCAGAGGAGATCATGGTGGAGGGCTCAGCAGCAGAATGTGTGCCATGGGTGAAGATTGCAGTGGCACAGTGTGGCTGACTGCAACCTCCCTTGCACCAATATAGCCAGGGAACCAGGACAGCTGAAAGAGTGAGTAGTACTGGCAGGGTAAGAGGCATAGACAAGGCAGCCTCTGGTTCAGTGGCTCCCATCATTGAAGCTCGGGGTAGGCATTAAAGGGATCGGGAGTTTCAAAAGCTTTCCCTGATGATTTAACTGTGCTCCCACTGAAGTCAGTGGGCAACCTCCTTTTGGTTGCAGTGAGAACAGAGTTAGGCAATTATTGAGTGGAAAATATGTCCCACCCCCTCAGAGTAAATCCTCCCTGCGACTCAAGTGGTCTTGATGGTGTAATTTACACTTCCTTGTGACAGGCCCAATGAGTGCATCAAAATGTAACTGGCTGTCTCAATGGCTATTAAAGCTCCTGAAGACAAAGCCCACCTAAAGTGTTGAATTTAGTCAAGAAACACCTAAAAAGGATATGCGTTTAAGCTTTTAGAAGAACATCTCTCAGATTGGGCAGCACAAGGTTGGATACCACCTGAAGATATTATATGCACACCTATTCTACCCTCTACAGCTGGAGTTCTCCTACATAATTCCATGTAATTGATCATTAATGAGTAAATTGCTGTGTGAAAGACTGCAAAACAGCTTGGGTGAATTGACCTGCACAAAGATTGTTCTTCTAGAAACAAGCTGAAATTCTTACCGCTGAGCAATTTCCATGACAATAGAATAGCTCCGGTAGCTTTTATTTTAAAACAAGGATAAAATGGAACAAAAGAGAGAGCAAATAAAGGAGATGAGAAATCTGAGATAAAAGACAAGACACTAACTAGCCAAAAAAAAAAAAACAAGCCAAAAAAAAAAAACCCCAACCGCTAAAAAAACCATCAACCCAACAAAGGTCCCATTAATCTAAAAATATTAGTTTCTTGTAAGAAACTAGTTGACACTTTAACTTATTTTGAGGCAGTTTAGAAACTACAATAAAAATAAAAAAACCCTCCACAGTGCATCTACTCCTGGAAATCATGGTAGATTCTGCTATTTGAATCTTATCCGCTTTGAAAGTCAATGACTTGGGGCTGGGGGGGTGGGGGAGGGAAACCACCACTTCCTTGGCAGATTGCCACTAATTTGTTTCATTTTTCATCTGTTACACCCATCATATATGTCTGCCTTTATTTTGTTTGCAAACCTGTGTGCCATTGCATGGAATGATTGTTAGTATATATTTATATACATATATATAATATGTATTTTATTTCCTCTAGAAACAACTAGGGGAAACCACTACTCAGATGCAGCTTTCTTGCTTTTAGCTGTTTCAGGCATTTCCCCTCCATGCAATACCCCACCCACCCCATTGCCACCTCTCTGTTACCAAGTCAAAATAAAAGTCCTCCCCCCCCCCTGTATCTTTCATTGTTTTTCCGATGGTTGATTGAATGGTATGCTAGGTTCAGTGAACTTGGTCTTGGCTAGTGCTCCACCCAGAAACAACATTCTCTTCTATACAAATTACCATATGAAAGCGGCTAATGTCATTTTACTGAGGCTCTGCTCAGTGCTTCAGAATTGTGAGTGGCATCCTGCACTCCGCGTTTGCTTGGTTTTAAGGAGTCATTCTGCTTTCTCTTCCCCACCCCCTTACTCGTGCCCTACCCTTCTATGAAATATTTTGTCTGCTTTCCTTTATTTGCCAAAATGTCATCTTCACCTAATGAAATATGCATTACCTTAGATGTGAAAATAACTTGATCCTGGAAAGCTGATATTGTAAAAATGTTAGTTGATTATACAAATCCATGGGGCAGATCCTCAGCTGGTGCAAATTGATTATCACACACTGATTTACACCAGCTGAGGATCAGTCCCTTGAAACTTTAGAAATCCAAAATTCCCATCAAATATTTTCTTTCTGGAGAGAAACACACCCTCAGCTGGTGTATATTACCATAGCTCCATCCATGCTAGTTTGCTCCCGCTGAAGATCTGCCTCCTTCCCTGTAACTTGCTGTTAGAATTTTAAGGTAACTAGGTATCCCTGAAAATAAACAGGCTCTTTGCAATAATATTTCACTAATATCACTTGGGAATCAAGAGAAAGCTGTTACTCTTTGTTATCATTACAGCTTCAGTACACACCGCTTATATAGTTGCAGCATTTGTTCCTGTGCCACTAGTAAATACAATTTACATGTGTCCTAAATGGAAAAACTGAAAATGTCACACTGAAAACAATAGTCTCATAAGCACACATGCCTATGCTTAAAACAGGAGGATCTGTTTATTCGCTACAAGTCCATGCTCAGTGCTTATTAATTGACTGCCTTATTATGAAAAGGTTTTCATGGAACTGGAGAAAAAAAAGGAATAAGAATATTGACAATTCAAGGGCTGGTTTGAGACGTGTATATTAAAAGGCTTTCCAAGTTCATTGCAAATTTAAACTGCTGTTATTGTTCAGTTCAGTATAATGCAATACAACAGGGCTTCTTTGTATATGTGGTGGTGGAGGGTGAGGACACTTTGCCTGAGAGAGGAAATATTGTTTTTTCGTTATTTTTATCTTTGTCATTCCCACAATAAGGGACCAAAGTGTCTGAAAGGATTAAAAATATGGTTGTAATTTGGCATTGGGTGATTGTTTCAGTAACAGTGTGTGTGGGAGAGACGGCAAGAGAAAGAGAAACATGGCCAATTAGGACTCTTAAGTTGATCACAAGCAAACAAATGACTTTCCGTTTTCTTTTGTTGCAGCTGCGTTCCCTATGGGGCAAAACCTTTCAGCCTATACTTCAAGGTACAATATGCTCGTCTGAAAGGATAAATTATTAAAATGCACAGTGTCTGCTTGTGAAAACTTAGTCTGCAAAGCTGCACTCACTTGGCCCCAAAGAAATAATGATAACATCATTTCAGATTTCAGTTAAGCAAAAACACATGCTATTTTTTTTTTTAAATTTGGAGTTCAGTTGGCCTAAAGAAAATATATCTACAAAAGAAAAATTGAATCTGCTTCATTAGAAAGTCAAGGTGTCTGGCATGATTTATACAATGCGAAGGGGTTATCGTCACCTAAATGTGTAATATGATTAGATGTGTATGTGAAGTCTAGTATTGCTGTTTTGTGCAGCATATTTTAATACCCGCATCATATCATGAGACTATCACATCTTTCATTATTTGTCCACATAAATGTTAAGAGCTCAATCCTGTTAGAATCCAAGCACTTCCTGTAATATGCTGAGCACCATCGAGTCACGTTGATTTCAGTGGGAGCTAAGGGCAATAAGCGCCTTGCTGGATTGAGTCTTAAGACACCAGATAACACAAATATTTGGCTATATTGAGGTTCCTATGGAGTTCAAATGAGAAACCAAAACAACATTTTTCCCTAGTTCCCTCTCCCACTTTCTAGGTATTAACTGTGTGTTCATCACCATGCTGTCTGAGTGCCAAATCTTGTCCGTTATATTCTAGCTTGTTAATAAGGAAAATATATGTATTTGTCTTTTTGTTATATATAAAACAAACAAAAAACAGCCTCACCCAATTAAAAATAAAACCACCAATGAGCCAACCAAAAAGGAACGCTTTGAGACACTAAGCAGTGTTTAATATTGATTACTGAGTAGATTGAGACAGCTATGAGGGGTTTTGTCAGTGGATCAAATTTTACGTGTCTGACAATGTTAACAATATCAGACACAATCATTTATCAACAAAACAGTTTCAGCTGTTTGGCAAAACGCATTGCATCCCAGAAGTGTTTTGTCATATAGCTTCTTCCATCTAACAAATCATGGTGTTATACACTTCATCTTGCCTGTGGCAATGAGAAGAATGTTTTTTGGCAGGAGGTATGTCAGTAAGACTGTTGATTAAGAATTTATATAAGGTCTTTTTTTCTAGTTTAGAATTTATTAATGTATTACTTCTAGAAAGGTGATAATCATTAACTATCCAGAATAAAAATCTAAGAAATTGATAAGGACAAAGTATAGGGCTTGTCTATATGGGGACATCCAGGAAAATTAACCCTAATTAAAAGTGTGAATTTGAAGTGGATTAGTTAAACCACATTAAATCCCTGTCTGGCTGCTGTAGTTCAGAATTTAAATGGCCTTAATTCAATTTAGCTTAATTCACTTGAAATTCGAATTAACTTTCCTGGATGTCCCCATGGGATGAAACCCCATGGAGACCTAATGAGAGCACCATACACATCTGAAGAGTTTGCTTAGACGCTTGTCAAATATCTAGGGACAGGTGTGAACATCTAGGTTTGGTTCATATAAGAACTAGCTGAAATGACACATTTCAAACTGAATCCAGACCTGAAAATTTTAGGCCGGATTCTAGTACATTTGTTCATAATGACTTCTGTGGGACTTCTAGTGGTATGAGGTGTGATTCAATATGAGCAAAAGAAGTATAATATGGCCCTCAGTGAGAACTGGGAAAGTTCAGTTTGTTTTTCACTTGGCTCCTCTATCAGGAAACCTCCCATGACTGCTTCACTCTGCTGCAGCAGAATTCTCCTGGGAAGCCCTGTAATTTGCCCCATGAAAGGATTCATAGCTATGCTGCATATTCAGAGCCAGAGGAAGACATTCCAAGGGGGCAGCAGCAGTGGACTCAAATTTGCTCTGTCTGGGAAAAGGGGATAAATCCTTCCCCCGTGGAATGCTGCTGAAGAGAGGGAGTAGTGGATGCTTCCCACAAAGAGTGTGAGTGTGGACAGGGCTTGGGACATGACCGGAAAGATTCCTCCCAAAGGGAAAAGTTAATGGAACTTTCCCTTGAAGAGTTTTGGTTGCCTGGATGAGAAGGTGAGAGGAAGAATGGTTACCCTGGAAGAATGCTGCTACCTCTAGACAGGAAGGGATCCACTCAGCAAGAATAAGGTGTCAATGTAGGAGGGACTCAGGAAAGGTTCATGGAATTTGGATGGATGTTGGAGTGATCATCCAAACTGAAGTGCTGAAGCTTTTGAATCTCTGAAGTTTCATGATGTTCATGATGCTTGTTCAATGCCTTTGCCAAAATAAAGCTTGTCAATCTTTTCTAACCCTCATCTCAATAGCTTAGAAACTGAAGTACAGACTATGGCTTGCATAGGGACTATTAGTGTTGTAAGTCAACAATATGGGCAGTTATATGGGACACTGTCCCTGCCCTAAGGAATTTACAGCCTAAGGCCCCAAGCCTGCAAAGATTTATGCACATGCTTAAGTCTACACACTGTGAGTAATCCTATTGAAATAGCACATAAAGTTAAGCACAGACATAAATCTTCACAGGATCTGGGCCTCCATAGGTTAACAACATGAAATACACTGGGAGAGCCAGGAGCCAGTTTATCGTGGTGTATTTTCTTGTTGTAGATATAATTGGTGGCTGAGAACATTTTGGTTGACCTGGATTTGCATTTGCAGGCTTCCCACAGAGATGAGATTTTAGGACAGTTTTGAAAGGTCATGGTCTACGTGATACTACCTTAAAAGAAAAGTCCTGACCACTAACTTAGATAATAAAAAAAAAGGTATTAGCTGTGTGCCTAAGCCAAATCTTGATTTTCTTTCCAGCAGAACTATCCTGCTCTCTGACTCTTACATCTTGACTATGATATTCATTCATAATACCACTGTTTTCAGTTGTTGGTTTGGGACAGTCACTGTTATAGTGGGTAGAATTTTTCACACATAAATTTGTATGACGAAATAAGGAGTTTCCTCAAAATCATAGATTTTGTGGGAAAATGTTGATTTGGATTCAATTTTCAGATTTTATTGTGGAAATTGTTGAAAGGAAACATTTTGTTTTGAATCAACTTTATGACATTTTCAACTATTGGAAATGTTGGCATTTCAAAATAAAACTTTTTGGTTTGATCAAAATTGTCAACATTTTCCATTTTGAGGTTTACAAATTCACATTTTTCAGAACTTTTCATTCTGTGAAAATGTTTGATATTTCAACTTTTTCTCCCTCCCGCAAGCCAGGATGAAAAATGTCCAGATATCTTTATTTCTTGCAGGATAGATATTCCATTTTCTGAACAGTTCTAGTCGCTGTACATTTTACTTTATAATTTAACCGATCTATATCCTGATATGAAAACTCTTCACTGAAAATTAAGGCTGGGTCCATTGGCTGTATTAAAAAAAAACACAGCTGTCAAAAGCAGAGTGAAGCAAAAGAAAAAGAGACAGTAATTGTCTAATCAGAGTGATTCATGGTAACTCAGGATACAGTCTGCACATTCCAATCAGTGGCGTTGCTCTCTGAGTGTGCAACAGAACCCATATTTTAGTAGATTAGGAAGGACTGGGGTGGCCCCACGCAACTTTTGCTGGAATGATTTGTTCCTTTTTGTTTTTATTTTCTGATAGCTTCCCCAACCCTAACAAGGGGGGGGGGGGGTGGAAATATTGGAGACAGGAAAATTTATTGTTGAGGTAAAAAAGAGGGGGGGAAAGTATTTTGCAATATCCAATAATCCTGAAATACAATTATATATCTTGCAAAACCGTGAGAACTATAGCAGGCTTATAACTGATCAATTTTCCACCCAAGTTTACAAGAAAAATAAAGACCATTGGAGTTCATAAATCAACATTTCTTATGGTTCTTATATGTTTTCTCTCTCCTGGAGGTAAGTGATTCTAAGAGGAAGCTATAAACTAGTAAAGAAGTGCGTGTGTGTAAATATATTTACATCATGGATTTCACTGCACCATAAATGGAGCTGGAAATCTATAAAGGCAATAAAATACTTGGGCTCTAGTGGTTTTAGAGATATCATTGACAGGCTCCTCTTCTCTGCAATCTTATGTCCAGGGTTCAAATATGCCTTAATCAATGGGATTACTCTTTTCAAACTGGTCACCCGGGCATAGTTGTCCATGACACCCACAGTGACATGTGAACATGACAGAAGAGAATCATATATATTAATAAGTATTCATAGGTATTTGTATGAATCATTAGTATGTAATATATTTTTATTCTTAAAAACTGGTACAGTGGACCTTCACCTGCATTCAGAAGTGCTGCTGGGATTCAAGTGTCTATAATAATAATAATTAATAATAAACATTAATTAATAATAATTAATAGGTCTGATTGCCTTGCCCCAGTATAAAAATCCACAGGAGGAGGTCAAGGGGAAGAAAAGTAAGTTGTTCCATCAAAAGGGAGAGTGTTAAGATTTGCACACCTACCCTGTGACAGAAGCATGCAGCTCAGCCTTCAAAACCAGTGTATACCCAAGATCTCTCCCTAAGGGTGTGGTCCTGTGGAGTTTCCCAGATTTGCATCTTCTCTCCTTGTTTAATAGGTCTACCAGGAGAGTTAGTGAGTAGCAAGGGCTCCAGTCTTTTCAGTGTGCTGATGATATGCGCAGCTCTATATCTTTATCTGTACTGACTCAGCCAGTGCTGTTGAATATCTTACCCAGTGTCTAGGCTTTGAGATATCATGGTGATGGATGCAGCATAGAATAGAACAGATGAGATTTGGTCAGGGATGAGGGCTAACTGGCTGGTGCTCGGTCTGGATAAGACTGATAGATTGGGGAAGTGATGCTCATAGATAGGAGGAAGCAACCACAATATGTGTCCTGGGTTATATCTGCCCCTCTAATTGAGGTTGTGTGCTTGCCATTTCCTAGGGGTGATATCGGATTTCTAGTCACTGTCAGACCATCATATACAGTAGTTCCAAAAAGGCTTTTTTTCAATCTGTCTTTTTCCAGGGGATTGTGACCATTTCTTTCAGTTGTGGACATTGCTGCCATCATAGAATGATAGAAATATAGGACTGGAAGGGACCTTGAGAGGTCATCTAGTCCAGTCCCCTGCACTGAGGCGAGTCTAAGTGTTATCTAGACCATCCCTGACAGGTGTTTGTCTAACCCATGGGTAGGCAACCTGCGGCATGCGTGCCAAAGGCGAACTGCGAACTGATTTTCAGTGGCACTCACACTGCCCGGGTCCTGGCCGGTCCGGGGGGCTCTACATTTTAATTTAATTTTAAATGAAGCTTCTTAAACATTTTAAAAACCTTCTTTACTTTACATACAACAATAGTTTAGTTATATATTATAGACTTATAGAAAGAGACCTTCCAAAAACATTAAAATGTATTACTGGAATGCGAAACCTTAAATTAGAGTGAATAAATGAAGTCTAGGCACACCACTTCTGAAAGGTTGCCGACCCCTGGTCTAACCCGTTCTTCAAAACCTTCAGTAATGGAGATTCCACAATGTCCCTAGGTAATTTGTTCCAGTGCTTAACCACCCTGACTGTTAGGAAGTTTTTCCTAATGTCCAACCTAAATCTCCATTGCTGCAATTTAAGCCCATTACATCTTGTCCTGTCCCCATTGGATAAGGAGAACAATTGAGCAACCTCCTCTTTATAACAACCATGTCACTTCAAGATTTAAAAACTTATATCAACCCTGAGGTTGGAGCTGGTGCAGAATGCAGCAGCTTGCTCATCAAACAACATAGCTTGCAGAGAATCCCTATACCAGTGCTCCTTGTTTCTCTTGGCTGCCTGTTGGGTTCCAGTTTGATACCTGATGGGCCGAATACGTCACGCTCAGCTAGAACTCTCTGTCTGTAGACCTCTAAGCACTTCACCAAGGTTGGAGAAGTATCTAAGGCACTGAGAGTTTGAGTGACTTACCTGAGATAGTTCAGCAAGTCATTGGCAAAGGCAGCTATAGACCTGTATTTCTTGACTGCCAGTCCTGTCTCTTCTCCACTGGATCATCCTGTGTCCTAGATTTGGCTTTGATTTTTGAACCCCTCAACATTAAAAGGAAAGCAACCCCAAAAAACAAAGCTATTGCAAAGCAGCACTCTGCCTAGACATAAATTTGTCACCTCATTTCTTATAAGTAAGGCTACGATTCTGTCACGGAAGTCACAGAATCCGTGACTTCCATTGACCGCTGTGACATTTTCTGGCATGGGGCTGGAGCTCCCAGCCAGTCCTGCCCTTGCAGCTCCCAGCCCCCAACGTGGTGGGGGGACCCCGCGCAGCTGCCCAGCTGCAGCTGCCCCACGGCCAGCGGCTGGGGGACTCTGCAGCTACCAGCTGCCCAGGGTGAGGAGACCCCGCAGCAGCCCAGCCTCAGGGGCAGGGGGACCCCAGAGATCCCACGCACTGCAGTGGTGGGTGACCCGGGAGCCCCAGTAGCAGTGGGTGCTGAACCCACCTACCCCTTTTGTCAGGGATATTTTTAGTGGAAGTCAGGGACAGGTCACAGGCTGCCGTGAATTTTCATTTATTTCCTGTGCCCTGTCCCTGACTTTTACTAAAAATATCCGTGACAAAAACTTAGCCTTACTTATAAGTAATATGGCAGAGGAAGAATTTGAAGAAGGAAAAAGGCAGTGGTCTCATGAGATTGGGTTCTTTGTGATTTTGTAAATATGTGCATGTCTTTTTGTGATTGATCTGGTATCTTAGAACAGATTTTTTGCAATTATTTATATAGAGGTACAAGCCCATTTATCTAAAAGTATCCACCCACCTGGCCTGATTTTCAGAGGTTCTGAACACTCACAACTTCCAACTTTATATATCTGCTAATTTTATTTTCTCATAGATTAAAGATGGGCCTGAACCAAAACATTGTCTTTGAACTCCAATAAAACTGGAGATTCCAAATCAGAACCTCACAACTCCGGGCCATTTTCTCTCATTCTCTTTTGCCTCATATATTTTCCCTTTGTATGTGGAATCTGTATTAAAAATCAATCAATCAAACATTTAAAGGCTTGGATTTTCAAAAATGCCTAAGTGAGCTAGGTGCTCCATGTCGCCTCACTCTCAATTGAAGATGAGCACCTAATTCCCTTTGGAGCCTTAAATTGGAAGAAAAAAGTGTTGCTCTTCAATTTGGAAAAAGGTTTCAGTCCATCATGAACACTGGCCACGCTGTTTAACACTATGAAAGAGCGGGAGATGGTGGGGGGTTTGCAGGGGAGTGTATTCCCACCATTGGAGCATTAGAAGACATGCTAAACTGTGAAGTCTTCTTACCCGACATGGTTCTGGATGCCTGATAACTTCACTTCTTGAGTTGCTGTATATGTTATGCCTTAAGTTTGAAGGAAAAATTGTGTTTTCATGTCAGAAGAAAATATACCTGACAGTTCAGAATACTGAACAGTAGTTACAGCTAAGCAATGTAGTTTAGGTAGATTAGTATACTCACTCTGGGGTGTTGACAGTCAGTCAGTTTAGTTGCTTAATCCAAGCACTTTTACAGTTAAAAATTGTTGCCAGAAAAAGGAAACCAGCTCTTGAGATACATTATCTCCTTTCAAGATTGTCCTGAGGGTACTTATACTCATTATCCTAACATTAAACAAGTGAAGGATTCCTTTAAAAAAATATTGTTCAATCCATTTAGAGTCCCTGGAGCTGAGCGTTTTACATTTTTGTGGCTTGAAACAATAACAGTAGCAATTAGTTTACATTTATTTATTCTTTATGGTTCTTTCCCTCCGTTTTCAGCACATTTTGAGTGCTGAAATCCTGACCGATTAACTTCTTTAACACTGCAGTATAGTAATACATTAAAAAAAAAAGTATGAATGAAAATAGAAATACACACGATTGTTATTACTGATAGGGGGAAATCACACCATGTTAGCCACCTTTGGTTTTGTAGTGTATAGTCCCTTAGAATATGGATAACAGTGTTTACACCTCTGGTGATATTACAGTTTGCTCCAATTGAGATCTTTCCTTAGCACAGAACCATCCAAGGGACATCAGATCTGTTCTGGTTTCTTCAGGAATTAGCAAGATCAGTGACTTTCTCCAAAGCTAGATGTGAAACCAGTAAAACAGCTAACAATGCAAAGAGAAGGAGTGAAAAGAAGAAAAAGCTTTTTTCCCCCTAGAATGACAGTCATAATTTAGAAGGCCATCATATATAGAGAACATTATTACAAATTTCATTTGTTATTTTAAAAATGACAGAAGAAATTGACTTATCTGCTTAAATGTTCTCTCTTCGCCATAGCTGTAATTTGTTAGTGCAGACAATCTTTAGCCACACGATCAAAATGTCTGATTAGTAATATGCTTTATTGTAGTATATTTTTCAGCCGCTTGATGTCTCTGCATGTAGTACAGCATTTCAGGCAGGGAGTAGCTCCTGTCCTGGTAAACAAAGGCACACAAAGTTGAAACTCAAGTTGTGTGGAAGGCTTTTGATGTTTAGCTGTTTGCTTTAATAAATGCTGCTTGTGTAAGACAGATTCTGTATATCATGGCATAGTGTAGAACTGTTTAAAGAATGAGAGGGTTATTTTGTGGAAAATTTCTATTCTTTGGTGGAAATTCAAACACTGAAAAAGTTCAGATGAAATATATTGGTTTTCAGGCATTCATTTAAAAAAAATGTTAGTGAAAAAAATTTAGTTGAAAACCCAATTTTTCATCCAAAACCAGTTTCAATGGAAAAATGTTGACCAGCCATACATAGCTTTTTTTAGATTCATTTATAGCATTTGCTGTGAAGGTTTTTCTTGGCTGTTTGTTCCATATTCGTAGATGTTAAGGCCAGAAGAGACCTTGATGATGATCTAATCTGGCCTCCTGTATTACACAGGACATAGAAGTTCATAAGTCCCTACTCTCCGTGTGCCAAAAGAGCTGGGAATGGGCGATGGGATGGATCACTTGCTGATTACCTATTCTGTTCATTCCCTCTGGGGCACCTGGCACTGGCCACTGTCAGAAGATAGGATACTGGGCTAGATGTACCATTAGTCTGACCCAGCGTGACTGTTCTTATGTTCTTATTTTTCCTGTTCCGTGAGCAACATACTTTGGCCTGAATGAATTCCCTGGTTTTAGATTTTTTGCCTTGCTTTTGAACCCCTCACCAGAGTGAAGACTTTAGCTTGTTCTGCTTTACCAAATCACTTCACATTCTTGATTGACTTCACCACAAACTCTGTTTAATCCACAGACACAAGAGCTCACTTTAACCTTTTTTCATAAAAAAACAAAACAAAAGCAAACAAAAAAACCTTAAAACAATGTTGGTGAAATCTTTGGCCTATTGATGTCAATGAGAGTTTTGCCACTGACTTCACTGTGTTTTGTCCTCTTCAGGCAAATTGTCTCCATCCATGGAACAGGGTCCAAAAAACAATGCCTGACAGCACACAGAATATACTAGATGAGGTACAAGAGTATCAGGCACTGGACAGATTATCTGATATTGTACTCTTTATGTTTCAACATTACAGGAATAATTACTATATAAAACAAATGGTGCCCACACACTGGGTTTGACATTCTGGATTTTGCATCAGGAGGCCGGGCCCATTGTCATTCTCACTTCCCTCTCACACAGTGCTCCCCTTTCACACTTACAGGTACAAAATGAGAGTTCATGAGGGTCAGGTCAGATGGGGATGTGTGCAGTGTGGCAATTTGTACAGGATTTGGACCAAGATTCCTAGAGCTGGGGTGGCTTCTTTCACAGCTGTTGAGCTGCATGAACTCCCTGTTCTCCCTCTTCCATGCTGCACAGGCCCATGTAGAATCAGCCCCCAAGTATATAGATTCAACAGTTTTTCTACAATCAGCCCTAACTTCCTTTTGTGGTCAGCACATCATGTGAGTTTTCCATTTAATATGCCCTATTTTGTTTTGCAGTCGACACCCTTATTGGCTGCATTTTGTATTTACTAGCAAAGGTGGCCATAAAATATCCTAATTCCCCCGTCACTTGCTTTATTGAGGATTATTCCATATGTTATGGCCATCCTTGATACATTGATATCTGCAACCAAAATTATGGCTTATGAGATGCATCCCATCACGGACATGGGCCTTGTGCCAGCCCTGTCCATGTCACTGGTGGGTCTTTCCCATTGGCTTGGGATCAGACTCATAGTAATTTGAGATAGAAAATGGAGTAGATGGGGTAGCCTGGGAAATCACAAACCATTTTTGAAAAATATTTTCGCTTTTCATCAACATTTCATTTTTGCCAAAAAAAATTCACCACTTGACCAGCAGTAACTGCTCCTTCCAAGTGCAACGGTTACAGCACCACTTACAGCAGGGGTTCTCAGACTTTTGTACTGGTGACCCCTTTCACACAGCAAGCCTCTGAATGCGACCCCCCCTTGTACACTAAAAACACTTTTAAATACATTTAACACCATTATAAATGCTGGAGGCAAAGCGGGGTTTAGGGTGGAGGCTGACAGCCCGCGACCCTCCATGTAATAACCTCGCGACCCCCTGAGGGGTCCTGACCCCCAGTTTGAGAACCCCTGAGTTACAGCCATCTGCTGTTTCATTCCGTAATATAGGTTTCTACCGAAGCAGCAGTTTAAAACCTATCCATAGCTTTACTTGATAATCTTTTAACTAAATTGCAGTTTCCCTTAAAGTCTTTACTAAATCTCTGTTTCGTTTAGCACTCCCTCCCCCACCCCAGATGAATGTTACCTGGACCAGTTACTTTACTTACAGGTGTATGTTATCACATCAATGATCATAGTTATCTAATTGCTATCTAACTCCGCTCTACTGTAGCAGAATATTTAAGCACTGCATTCAGCAGTTGTGTGTGCTTTTTCTCTTCTTTAGGGACAGAGTCAAAATAGTTGTGTTACTTGTCTATATACACTAACCCTGGCTTCTGTTCCCACATCGAAGGGCACCAGTTTTATCTTTTAATTTCTGCTGCTGTGTATGTATCTGTAGAACTTTGTATTCTTAACTAGAAAATTCCCTACAAAGTCGAGTTCGTATTTTTTTTTAACTCTTCCCATTGGCCACTCTAGTCTTCTGCTGCTTATTTTTACTGATAGCACAGACCTCCTCCTTAACAAAGCATATTTTCATATGCATCCTACTTCTTCTGTTGGTGTCCCTGGGGGCTTATCAACATTTGTTCCTACTGTCCTTTCCTCTGTGTGGACTATTACTGGGACGAATTCCATCTACAGGGTCTCTAATTGTTCTCTGAGCAGTTTTCAGTTCTGTAAGGTAGATTTCCTTATGTATGATAAAGATTCCAATCAGAATTATTACTTGAGGCATTTTGGATTCCTGTTGCAAGTTTTACTCCTGTGAGTGTTTCAGATGGAACAATACTGTCATCACGAGCCTCTTTAACTTGCAACCTTAGTTGACATTCTTGGCTCATTTCCTAGAATCAGGTCCAAAGTAGCTGCTGACTGTTACACACACTACAAAAGAAAACAAATGCATGGCACACTTGCAGGCACATTGCTCCTGCCCTGCTTAATTTTGGGGCCAAAATATATGAGTAATTAAATTCCCCCATGGCCAAAATTTTGGCCTCCTGACAAACTCTTTGACTTTCTGTAGAAAGTGTTTAAAAAAAAAAATGACTTGAACTGCCTTAGAGGTCAAGAACCACGGCTGAGACTCACGTGAAAATCTTTATTGTCTGTAATGTCTATTCAAACTGTGGTGTTCGCCAAAATCTGTTTGTTTTCAGACTCAGTATAATTTGGCACTAATCTTACCTTTTCTCCTCTCACTGTTGGGGCATCAGGGGTCTAGTCCAGAGAAAGAGCTGCTTAGTGGAAGGCTGGGGGCAGAGAGAAGCTATTCAGTTTCAGAGGTGAGATGATAAGTGCTAAGGGGCATTTTTTTTGAAGGGGGGGGACTTTTTTTTCAGCAAAAAGCTCAGATTCATTTACACTGAAATGTTTCAGAAATTGGTTTCAGTTTCACCAAATAATTTCACTTGGAGAAAAATATCTAAAAAACAAACGCAGGAGAGAAGAAAAAGTATGTGTATATAATATAAAGTAATACCCAAAACCAAAAGAGAGAAAAATAGGAGAGGGGAGATTAAGAAGCTGGGGGGGGGGGGAAGGAGGGTGCAAAGCAAGCTGAAAAGAAAAGTATTTTTTCAGAGGTAAGTGAAGGCTGGAAAAAGTTTCACCTTGAGGCAAAGAAGGGGGGGAAAAGACCATCCCTCTCTGAAATTTTAAAAACCTACTAAAGAAAAAATTATTCTGAGGGAAAACGCAAACACTGAAAATGCCAAGGAAAAGAGACAACCAACTAGTGAAGGAGAAAAAATGTGTCAGGAAAGAAAAATGTGGAAAGAAAGAAGGGATACATGGTGAATGATTATTCTTGCACCTTACTACATTTTGAGTCCAGAATATTTTGATCACAAATATACACAAAGGGCCCCATTTGTCCATTGTATTGTGGCCTCATTATGCTGCTCTGGACATATAAAAGCGTTGGGCTGTATTGCTTTGGGATAACTTAGGCATAGGTGAATTTCCCAACTGGTGCGTATTGGCTCTGTTATTCCCATTTGCAGTCCTCAGCATAGCATATGTGTCAGCAATGTGCTTGGAGCATCACAGCACTATAGGTATTCTGGCAGTTGAATTATACAAGACTTGAGGCTGCTCTAACACTAGGAATCAGGTAGAGAGAATAAGACCAGAATACCAAAGCGGTCCTACAGTAGTTTAAAGCCATCTTTGACCCCTTTTCCCTCACTTCCTGTGCCAAAGAGAGGTCAACTGAACTGAGAATTGGGTATTCGGTATTCAAAAGAGAGTTTCACAGTGGTATATAATTAAAGAACAATTGCTGAAGCCCTGGCATGGATCTGACACACATGCCTCTCTGCGTTCATATATTGTCTCCGCTATTTTAGGAATTTGTTGGCTGAAGTTTCCCAGCCTTATATGAGACAGTTACACTGCTGGCATAGTCTAAATCTATACTCTTTTATAGAGAGGAAGAATGGCCCAGTGGTTAGACTGTTAGCCACAGACCTGGGTTGAATTCCCTGCTGTCCCGCAGACTTCCTGTGTGACCTTGGCAAATCACTTAGCCTCTGTGTGTCTCAGGTTCCCCATCTGTAAAATGGGGATAATAGCACTTCCCCATCTCACTAACTCGGCGGTGTTATGAGAAGAAATACACTAAAATTTGTGAGGTGCCATGGTAATGGGGTCTCTAGAAGTGCCTTAGATAAATGCACCCTGCTGTTGCTGTAGGTTGAGCTACTCCTGTTAAAGGCACTCAGCACCCAGTGATTTCTGGGAGGGTGCTCAGCCTACCTCACAAACACATAGCAAAGCTTAGTTTGTCCATGTTCATTAAGTGCTTAAATCTCAGGATTAAGGAGGCAATGCAGGTCTAAGTCTGCATGGTTCAGTTTATTTTAGTCACCTTTCTATCTTGTGTTGTTATGCCCGCTCCTTTCCCTAGTTTAGACATGTCTTGTTATTCCAATAATGTCTGTGCTTAACACGTAGGTCCCGTTAGCATCTTAGGTCTGTACTTCATATTTGCATGGAAGATACTTCACTTCTCTCTTTTATCCTGCTTTACCTTTTCACCATCACCCACATTATTACACTGCAGATATTTTACCTTGAGATCTAAACAGTCCCTCTTCACACATATGTAAATTCTAAATTACCTCATTGCTAATCTAAGAAACAGGCAGCTTTCCATGTTAGCAGGCAATCTGTTCCTATACAGATTCCTGGTTCAAAAAGGAACTTGCCTCCTTCAGAGAAAGGACGGGGCCTCTTTTGTCAATGAGAATCCCATGATTCGTCTGTGGGTCCTGCTTTGGCTTTTGTCAATGAGAATCCCATGATTCGTCTGTGGGTCCTGAGCCTGCTGTCACTTACACAGGTGAGTAACATAACTCATGTGAGGAGGTCCATTGACTACTGGTGTGAATAGTGCAGAAGCACTTGCAGGATAGGGCCCCAGTTACATAATCATTGATTTAAAAATGTATGCACAATGGGAGCAGCAAGTCAAATGGTTTTTCATCAGGGCCAAATTCTGAGGTTTCTGGTCATGCCATCTGCCAGTGCAGTCAATGGGAACGAGTCTGAGTAGAGAAACTAATTAGGGTCAAATCCTAAATCCCTTCAATATTTCTGAGGAAGTAATAAATCATGCCATAGACGCTTTGGGGTGGGTGGAAGTAACCTTTCCTGATGTTTCAGCCACCTCAAAAGTCTCTCCAAACGGATTGTACTTGTGATCTTTCCCTTAAGTAATATTGCCACTCACATCCCTATCACATGTCCCTTTCTCAGGCAAAGCTTGCGCTGACCTCCAAAAGAGCTTTATCTGAGTAAGTACTATAGGGTTTGTCCTTTTATTGGATGATTTAGTGAAACCAAATTAGGTGCAATCTCACTACAAGACAATTATAGCCAACTCTATTTTTGTGCATTTATTATGGCATAGTCCAGTGGTTCTCAAACTATTGTACTGGTGACCCCTTTCACATAGCAAGCCTCTGAGTGCGACACCCCCCTCCCCTTATAAATTTAAAACACTTGTTTATATATTTAACACCATTGTAAATGCTGGATGCAAAGCGGGGTTTGGGGTGGAGGCTGACAGCTCGCGACCCCCCATATAATAACCTTGCGACCCCCTGAGGAGTCCCGACCCCCAGTTTCAGAACCCCTGGCATAGTCTGAGCTAAACTGTTTATTCAAATATATTTCACGTGGCTAATTCCCATACATTTGCACACCTGACAGAGAAACATCAGATCTGTAATAAATCTAAGTGAAAGGAAATGTACCAATATTCTCTCTTTAAAAAAAAACCCAAAATGTTGTTTTATTAATATGTATCTTCACATTAAGAACTTCATAGTTTAGTGGAGGAATTTAGATAATCAAGTACAATATAAACACCCAGCTAAATGTCCTTCAATATTTCTGTAATAAGGATTGGAAAACTGTTTTCAATATATTTCACAACTGGTTGCCCTGAAAATCTATTTAGTAGTATATAATGTTTACCATTAATGGAGAAAATTATCTGGTGCATGGATTCAGAATTAACAACAGGATGTTTTCTGTTTGTTGTCATCTTGCTATGCACACTACAATTTAAGAAGGCATAAACTATTTAGAAAATAGGCTGAGTAATGACCTTTTAAGGTGCCATACTAGGCTGCAGCCACTAGCAAGTGCTCTTGAATAGTTTTTCAAGGCAGAGAGTCCTTGAACCCACATGAACTGTAAAGTTTGAATCTCTGGTTTTAATTTGTTAGAAGAAGTAGAAAGAATGCAATTTATAACTAGGGAAATACTGTGCCACCAATACAGACAGTCAGCATTACATGATAAAACACTATCATAGCAGAACATTCAGTATACATTCAGAGACATAATTGAACTTCGAAAGATGGACTTTACTTACTTTATTAGTAAGCAGGATTTAAAAAATACTATGACGGCAAGCAGCAGTAATGTCATTATTTCTTAGGCTGGTAATTCTGATTTCTAATATCTACAGTTTTGTTAATAGCTTTTATTGCAGTATAGTTACAGCTACTTCTAAATTTCTGATCTTGGGGTTTTTTGTCCGTTTGTTTCCATGTTTAGTCATTTAAGCTGGACATTTAAATAGAAAATTACCAGTATTTTAGCCTGTGCTGAAATCTGAACAATGTACAAAGAAATTTTATTGTATCCGACTAATCACAGCTGACCCTTTGAGTATATAAAGATCTCTTTACTGTAATTTTCAGACACTAGAGTAAACTATTTGATCCAAGTCTTCAGTTACTTTATTTTCATATGAATTTAGATTTGGTTTTGTCCTAATGGTAAAATGAAAATACAGTGGGCTTTATATGTTGCCACTGGACAGACGTTGTGACATAAATTAAGTAAACAAATAAAGGAAAGCCACTAAAAACGTGTGATAACCTTTAAACATCCAGCCATGCCATTTTATAAGAAGGTGCATGCAGTGGTGTTGCCAGTATGCTAAACCATTCCTTCACCTATTGGATGAAAGATTGAACAAAACTGAGTGGTTTGTTAGCTTACAAAATTCTGCTTCAAGAAAACAATCTGTTTTTGTTGAACTCATTCCATACTTTTGATCATTAGTTAGAGCCATCAGCCCTTAACTCCAGCACTCATTCCCCTCCCTTCCCCCACCCCAATTCACACTTCTTGTAATTAATTTTATGGCCTTTTTAGAAAAGGGAGACCTCTACATTTTATGCTGCATTGCACAAGCAATTGAAAGATGCAGATGAAAAAAACCTAAGCACCAACTGTTTAGCAGGTTTTTATTCTATTTTAAATGAGCAACCCATTTAAATCAATTATCAGCTTAAAATGAGCAGCCTGATCTAATTAGTCTTAACCCCTGGTGGGTTAATGAATGCAAGGGAGGTACTGGGCAGATGTATTATCCCCCAGGATACTCTTCCACTGACCACAATGACACAGAATCCTTCTAGGTTGGTAAGTGCTATCAAGCAAAATTACTGAAAACAAGAATTGCAGTGTGCAGAATTATTAGTTCAATCAGCAGAATGACTACGCATTGCATGGCATTTTGGCCCTGACTTTATAAGGCAAGCATTGGTATTGTTTGATAAGAAGTTTTGAACTGCCAATATATCAGTTAAAAGAACTGGAGTACTTGTGGCACCTTAGAGACTAACAAATTTATTTGAGCATAAGCTTTCGTGGGCTACAGCTCACTTCTTCAGACGCATCCGAAGAAGTGGGCTGTAGCCCACGAAAACTTATGCTCAAATAAATTTGTTAGTTTCTAAGGTGCCACAAGTACTCCTGTTCTTTTTGCGGATACGGACTAACACGGCTGCTACTCTGAAATATATCAGTTTTGTGCCTTTCTACAGCAGTGTTTGAAATGAGATAACATTGACCCTAGAAGCAAACATATTTGTGAATCATGCCAACTGACATCTTCTGGAAACTTGATATGTGAGCCCCCCACATATCATGCCCCCCACCCCATAACCCCTTGCATTTATGTAAACATAATGTCCACTGTTCTTTATTATGTAGCCAATTAAGAAATTAATATCATACATGCAAATAGAAAATATGATAAGTTGCATTCAATGTGGTGCAGGGAAGAAGTCACAAAGTTAATGAATGTTCTTATTTTTCTTATGCTTTAAGACATCTCCTGACTGATTTGCTCTGAGTGCGCAGATGTTTGCATTTTTTTTTAAGATGACATTTCTTAGATCAAATGCTAAATCTTTGGTAAATGTTACCATCCATTATTGCACAGAAGTTCTGCATCTGTTACTGTAGTTGAATTTTTTTTCTTTTTAAGTAAATTTTTCGCAGCCCCTGACCACTGTTATCAAAGTTGTTTTATAAAGATAAACTGCTAATGTTTGAAACCATGGCAAACAAGGAAATTGTCTATTGGCCTCTCATCCTAGTTTATCTAACTAAGGGCCATATCCTGTACCATTGAAATCAATAGGAGTTTTGACATTGATTTTAATAGGAGCAGAATCAGTCCTCTAAATCTCCATCAACATGTTTTTATATGCAAATACCACCCTAAAAACTAACCTTTCCAAATTACAACAAAATGTACTGATACCTTGATACTTGTATATTGTACTAGTGAAGAAAATAATCAAGGATTCACCAACTCCTCTCTTGTTTAATTGGGATAGACAAACAGGCACTGAGAAATTATTACACTACATGTGAAATGTTGAGTAATTTGGTGCTGATGGTTGTGCTTAAAAAGTAGAAAACTCTCCTACTGTTAATTTGCTTTGAAACTGTCCGAGTTGAGTAACTGAAGGGAAATGGACTGAAGGTTATGAAAAGATATTGAAGATTTAGTGAACATAACTGGTTTAATAGAGAACTTTTTGCACGGCTTTGAGTCAGTGGTTGCACGCGTGTCTGTCAAAAAAGGTCAAAAGGATTTTTTTTTTTAAATGGGACTAAGGATCTCCTTTTAAAATTAGCATAAGGGCATCAACCGATGTATAAAAATGCCCCTGTGTTGCGAAGACACTGCTGAGTCACATGCTATTCCTCTGTATTTTCTGATTTTAGTGCTTCAAACTTCAGTAGTCTCTCTGACATTACAATCTACATTCATTGTGACGGTAAGGTGATTATTTTCACGACCACAAAAGGATATATAAACTGAATGCATACAAATGCACACGCTTCAATTTAAAGAGACAAGGTGGGTGAGGTAATATCTTTTCTCTCTTAATATCCTGGGACCAATACAGCTACAACACTGTCTACACTATTCAGTTTGATGCTTCAGTGTGAATGGTTTAAACGATCTGCTAGGTCAAACTGGCATGCTTTGGAAAGGCTAAATAAATCTTGATGAATTTCATTTGAGAATTGATGCTGTCTTTTGTACACTAAACTTGTTTTGCTTTAAAATAAACAAACAAACAAACAAAACCACCTTCAAAGTCCTGCTTGGAGAATTTCTACTGTTTTTGAAGGGTGGGGGGAGGCAATGGGGAAGGAATAATGAAAAATAACTCAATTTTTTTGTTTGTTTGCTTCAGAAATGGAATTAGAACCTGATTAGATAATAATAGTTTCACCATGACTTATTGCAATATTGCTTATTCAGTTCACCCTGTGAATAAGTCCCATCATTAAATAAGCTAAATTTGAGTGCAACAATTATAACTTTTGCTAACTACCGGCAGTGTAAGTATTAAGTGTTTAAATACACCAATATTGGAGCACGATAATTTTTAAACATAATTACTTCTTTTATTATGCTTTGATTAGATTAAAATTAATGCATTATTAAGCCATGATATGTTCTACCATCTAGACCTCTGTATAGACACAGATAGCAGTTCTCTCCCCCCCCGCCCTTTCTCAGGTCTAAGTTAATTAAATTCCCTTTAATTATAATTTACTAAAAAGCTCCACTTTTACCACTATTATGTCTTTTGAACTTTCAGATTAAAAAAAAAAAACCCTAAAAATGGTCTTTTACAGGAGAACTGAACTGTCAGCGAATTCAGGCAAAATTAATTATTTCAGCTTGATAAACCTTTTCATCTATTTGACTCCTTATACAGAAAAGCCAATTAATAATGTCAAACATGCTTTGCCTCTCGGGACCAGCAAGTTCTAATGAGTCTGTTTACTGTAGAGTGGCTAGCAGAATGAGCCGCATGTAGAAATTTTCTAATCGCGGCACACCTGTCAAGCTGAGTCTCATTATCTGTGTACCAAGGGCAAACCTCATTTTGTCAGTAGTGGTTTTTGAAGAACTAACAACTGCCTGGGGAAGCATACAGGACTGTCGGCCAGTAGATGAGTCACTTAATTACCAATCAGAGCAGCAGAAGTGAATTCCTAATGTTCTTTAGTACCAACCCTGCTAATCACTAGTATATGCATCTTGCCTTATCAGAGTATCCGGACCAGCCATTTATTTTCAGGATGAAGCTTATTTACCACTTCCCTGTATGCTCTAATAGGTTATGATTGATGATGTTACTTGGTATACAGCTATTAATCAAATGCATATTATAATGCCAGTGGACCCCTCTCAGCCAATCTGGTTCCTTCCTCCCGGTCTGATTATTAGCTGATAATTGGATGGCTCTGGAGTGGGACTGACTGGACTGCGATGACATCTCTCTGTGGTGACCTTACATAGCACCCCCATTTCTTCTGAAATTTGCAATGCGCAAACCTACATATGGCCCCTAACACCTCCAGGGCAATCCTGAACTAAACACATAGCGAGTGGCTTATATTGTGAAAGCAGCATATAAACATGAATTGTCTCTTCTCACCCCTGTGAGATAAGTGGTGGTATCCCCATTTTACAGATTGGGAAGTAGAGAAAAAAGTCTGGATCGTGGCATACAGACCTAGCCCTCCACTTAAGCATCATGCATGCACGTTGTCCTTGTCCTCCAGGAGCTATATGTCTCACACCACCTAATAGATCATCAAACTCCAGCAAAACAGCAGCTTCCCTGTCCTTGGTATGGGGATGGAATCTTCTCAACAGTGTGCTCAGTCCGCCCTTTTGAGGCTAGTGCAGGCTGGGACATCAGGCCTCTGGAAGACATATGGTTGTAGTGCCCAAGGAGACCTGAACCCTGCAAAGGCAAGAATGGTATCTTCACCTCTCCATTCCTTATGCTTTTGTGCAGGGGCTGTATACATTCTGGCCCAATGAGAAGAAGGGTTCCATCTTGCTCTCACTGAAGTCAATGGGAGTTTTGTCACTGAGCACAAAGGGCGAAAGATTGGGCCCGATGTAACACGTCCAAGGCTACAAAATAAGTACCGGATCTTTATCTGGGTGAGTATTCTCATGGATTTAAGTGAGATGACTCAAGTGAAGAAAGGTTTGTTGGATTGGTCTCCAAATCATTGCTGGAGCGTGGATTTGAATTTGGAAGTTCCTAGCTCAGACAACCAGACCATGCTGCATTTCCTTATTACCACAGATATTTAACAACACTGTTCTCTCCCCAAAGTAGATTTGAGAAGCTGAGATTGTGCATCATTTGATTCCATCTTATTTTGTCTGCAAAAGGTAGTCAGGCGTTTGCTTAATAATGAATGAAATATCTCTGGTGTAAGCCTTTCTGTATGTCCTCCTCCTAATCTAAATTCTCTGATATGAGCACACAGCTAAAACTCCAAATAAACTGCATACAGATAGACGTTTGCTTCATTGCTGGATAGATATAGAAGTCATTGGGTGAGTTCATCAGCAAAGGAAGTGAAACAAACATACCAAAAAAAAAAAAAAAAAAGCCCTCCCCACACCTTTCCAAGACTATTTTGGAAGAATAGACTCCAGCCCATGAGAGTCAGTGTCTGCAGGTTGTAGCACCATGTTTATACAATGGAGATCCACTAGAGAATGTTGTTTGGACTCCATGGTTGCACCTGTCCTTTGGATCATGTCTCGGGTGCTGCTGATTTTAGATTTAAAAAAGTAAAAGAGGATTGTCACCTATTGGGACTCCAGCTGCATTCACCTCTTGTTTGTATTAAGCCACCCACAGGCTCATGCTCCTCTCCAGTTAAGCAAAGTGAACTCTCTAATTCTAACCAAATTAATACAAGGCTAGAAAAAACAAAAGGGGGAGGAAAAAAACCCAGCTACACAAACATCTGTGTTCTTCTGTCACACTGTCTTACTCAGAAATAATTCAGTTCCCTTGTTGGGAATCACACTGTAGTTTATCCATTGGGGAAGGGGATTATTGCTTCAGACAAAAACAGGTACAGGCATGATCTAATCCTAATGCAAATAACATTTTCTGGATTGTAGGAGGAAGGTCTGGTTCAGCAAAACTATACCAACGTAAAGACTAACAAATTTATTTGGGCATACGCTTTTGTGGGCTATAACCCACTTATCTGATGAAGTGGGTTCTAGCCCACGAAAGCGTATGCCCAAATAAATTTGTTAGTCTCTAAGGTGCCACAAGGACTCCTCGTTGGTTTTGCTGATACAGACTAACACGGCTACCCCTCTGAAACCTATACCAACGTAGTTCTCTATTATCCACTGAAGGCTGTGCTAACGTTTTGAAAATATCCCCTTCCTTTTTTTTTTTTTTTTTTTTTTGCCTTAGAATTCCTTATTTAGACTGTGATCCAGGAAAGCACTTAAGCACATTGAAGTCAATAGGACTAATCACATGACTGAAGTTAAGCATGTGCTTAAGTGCTTTGCTGGAGGAAAAATAGGGGAGGATTCATAAGAATATTTAACACTTACTGTGTCTATAGCATTTCACCAGCTTAAAGCACCTTTTCCTAAACTATTACATACACCAACTTCAGTGCTGAGCGGTGCAAGAACAAAGGTAATGAACTAGGGAGAAGAGGACCTGGGACAGCTAGCAAAATAGAAGTGAGCCCTGTAGAACGGGACTGAAAGCTGTGTGTATTAATTTTGTGCTCTCTTCTCTCTTTGCTACTTTCAAGTTTTTAATTTTGTTCTCTTAACATTTTCCCCCTCCTCCACTGAATTGTAATGCTGATGAAAGACTGGACATCCCTGAATGCTAGTCTTGTATTTATCCACAGTATAGCTCCAGCACGAGATTTCCCATTTTGCCCCGTCAAACAGCATCAACCCTCAGTTGAAAAGACTAAACTTAGGACTGAAAGGAGCCTCAGCATCCTCACCCATTTAATCTTTGGCCTCTCAGCTTGATCATCCCAGCAAATTTTGGTTTCAGTTTTGTGATAGACACAATTGGTTAGAGCTGGTCAGGAATCTTCTGTCAACATATATATTGTACAGAAAATGCAGTTTCAATTTTTTCTGCAACTTTTTTATTTTATTTTATTTCAGATGGGAACATCTAAATGAAATATTTCATTTCAGGTCACACTGACACACTGGTTAGTCTGTGTCCACTTGAGCTGATCTTGTGCATTGTTGGGGTTATAGTTCACTTGCCTCATGCCCTTATTCTTCTTTTATGGGCCACGCACCCTGCTGGAATACGTTTCTATTTATACCTCCTCTGTGGCTGAATTGCCGTGGTGCATCCTGGGAGATGTAGTCTGGCTGGGAAGCCAGGCCATACAGGAGAATGGGGGGCACCAGGCACCTGACTACGACTCCCATGAGGCACTGTGGCAGCTCTTGGAGGGATACAAATTAATGTAGAACCAAGCTGAAATGTTTTGTTTTGTCTGAAAATGTCCAAAAGGAAATATTGAAACATTTCCAAGCTGAATATTTTTTAGAACTTTCCATTCTGTGAAAAACTTTGATATTATGACTTTTTACTTTTGGCTACAAAACAAATGTCAAAATAACAGTTTTTTCAATGGGACAAAAATTCTGGTTTTATTTATTTATTCTAACCATCTCTACACCTGCCTCCTAGTCCTGAACTGAAACCACCAGCTCAATCATTCACACAAGAAAGAGAGTCAGCAAATGGTTATTACAAGCCTGTTCAATCTTTTGAAGTAAAACTTCTTCACACAATGCACAGTCAACCTGTGGAACTTTGTTGCCATGGGATGTTGTGAACCCCAAAGAGAGAACTGGGTTCAAAAAAGAATTAGATAAGTTCATGGAGGAATAGGTCCATCAATGGCTATTAGCCAAGATGGTCAGGGACATACCCTCATGCTCTAGGTGTCCCTAAAGCTCCAAACTGCCAAAAGCTGATATGATTCTGGCAGACCAGGTCCCAGCTCATGCCAAGCTCCGTGGGCCTCAATGAACACTGACAGATGCATAGCTAGAAACCACTCTGGCTCACCTGTGCGCTAGCATTGTTAAAATAGAGGTTAAGTTTACAAGAATATGTTTATTGTCTGGACTTGATGAAGTGCTTGTAGGATGCAGTATGTATTCTAGCCAAAAACTCCAAAGGTAATAACAAAATGTTTTTTAAGTACATCAGAAGCAGGAAGCCTGCTAAACAACCAGTGGGGCCCCTTGACGATGAAAATACAAAAGGAGCGCTTAAAGATGATAAAGTCATTGCGGAGAAACTAAATGGATTCTTTGCTTCAGTCTTCACGGCTGAGGATGTTAGGGAGATTCCCAAACCTGAGCTGGCTTTTGTAGGTGACAAATCTGAGGAACTGTCACAGATTGAAGTATCACTAGAGGAGGTTTTGGAATTAATTGATAAACTCAACATTAACAAGTCACCGGGACCAGATGGCATTCACCCAAGAGTTCTGAAAGAACTCAAATGTGAAGTTGCGGAACTATTAACTAAGGTTTGTAACCTGTCCTTTAAATCGGCTTCGGTACCCAATGACTGGAAGTTAGCTAATGTAACGCCAATATTTAAAAAGGGCTCTAGGGGTGATCCCGGCAATTACAGACCGGTAAGTCTAACGTCGGTACCGGGCAAATTAGTTGAAACAATAGTAAAGAACAAAATTGTCAGACACATAGAACAACATAAACTCTTGAGCAATAGTCAACATGGTTTCTGTAAAGGGAAATCGTGTCTTACTAATCTATTAGAGTTCTTTGAAGGGGTCAACAAACATGTGGACAAGGGGGATCCGGTGGACATAGTGTACTTAGATTTCCAGAAAGCCTTTGACAAGGTCCCTCACCAAAGGCTCTTACGTAAATTAAGCTGTCATGGGATAAAAGGGAAGGTCCTTTCATGGATTGAGAACTGGTTAAAGGACAGGGAACAAAGGGTAGGAATTAATGGTAAATTCTCAGAATTGAGAGGGGTAACTAGTGGTGTTCCCCAAGGGTCAGTCCTAGGACCTATCCTATTCAATTTATTCATAAATGATCTGGAGAAAGGGGTAAACAGTGAGGTGGCAAAGTTTGCAGATGATACTAAACTACTCAAGATAGTTAAGACCAAAGCAGATTGTGAAGAACTTCAAAAAGATCTCACAAAACTAAGTGATTGGGCAACAAAATGGCAAATGAAATTTAATGTGGATAAATGTAAAGTAATGCACATTGGAAAAAATAACCCCAACTATACATACAACATGATGGGGGCTAATTTAGCTACAACGAGTCAGGAAAAAGATCTTGGCGTCATCGTGGATAGTTCTCTAAAGATGTCCACGCAGTGTGCAGAGGCGGTCAAAAAAGCAAACAGGATGTTAGGAATCAGTAAAAAGGGGATAGAGAATAAGACTGAGAATATATTATTGCCCTTATATAAATCCATGGTTCGCCCACATCTCGAATACTGTGTACAGATGTGGTCTCCTCACCTCAAAAAAGATATTCTAGCACTAGAAAAGGTTCAGAAAAGAGCAACTAAAATGATTAAGGGTTTAGAGAGGGTCCCATATGAGGAAAGATTAAAGAGGCTAGGACTCTTCAGTTTGGAAAAGAGAAGACTAAGGGGGGACATGATAGAGGTATATAAAATCATGAGTGATGTTGAGAAAGTGGATAAGGAAAAGTTATTTACTTATTCCCATAATACAAGAACTAGGGGTCACCAAATGAAATTAATAGGCAGCAGGTTTAAAACAAATAAAAGGAAGTTCTTCTTCACGCAGCGCACAGTCAACTTGTGGAACTCCTTACCTGAGGAGGTTGTGAAGGCTAGGACTATAACAATGTTTAAAAGGGGACTGGATAAATTCATGGTGGCTAAGTCCATAAATGGCTATTAGCCAGGATGGGTAAGAATGGTGTCCCTAGCCTCTGTTCGTCAGAGGATGGAGATGGATGGCAGGAGAGAGATCACTTGATCATTGCCTGTTAGGTTCACTCCCTCTGGGGCACCTGGCATTGGCCACTGTCGGTAGACAGATACTGGGCTAGATGGACCTTTGGTCTGACCCAGTACGGCCTTTCTTATGTTCTTATGTTCTTATGTATTGATCTCACTTTTCATTCAGGAACTGACTCTCAAAATGGGCATAGTATTCTATCCATTCAAATCTGTAGCAGAGTCTTATCATTTTTAATTTTAGAGACGCCCCTGTGACATTCTGGTGCACTACAGCTTCATTTTAAAAGTCCAGAGGCCCGTGAAGAAAGTGCTGGAGTTAAGAGAGCTGGCAAAAATGATAACTGTTGGTTTGCAGGTGCTCTGGGAGAAACTGTAAACCCTGGAGTGATTGTATTTGCAATGCAAAAGAGAGGAGAACCGATCTTCAGCTAGCGTAAATCAACCCAGTTTGGACATCTGTAGCTTGAAAATAGATTGACCTATTTAAGTATATATGAAAAAAGGTAAGTTGGCTCCCACACTTGGAAACTTGCACGCCAAGTTTCAACTCAGGGTGAATTTTCATTACAACATTACACTTTGTTAAATCAACAAACCCCTAGCACCTTATATAATGGAAACTCTATTGGACTTGTGTAAATATACTAGCAGGCACCACTGTACCATAAAGCCAGGGGCTTGCTGTAGCTTCGTGTAAGCAAAATGTAAATGATGTGGAGTAGGGACTGTGTTTCTGTCGTGCATAAGATTGTGCAAATCCCATTCTTCTTCAAAGCTCTTTCAGATCCTCAGAATGTGTTAGTAAAGCCTCCCAACACCCCTGTGAAATCAAGGTCAGGCACCCGATGTCCCCCTCCCCCCCCCCCCCCAAGGCACCAAGAATGTAGCTCCCAAGAACATCAAGTGCAGTTGTCCACCTTCAGCTCTTCTAATCTGCGGGCTCCACATGTTTCACATTGGGCACCCAGGTTCCTGTTGAAGCCTGAGTTTTGCATATGAGAGGACTGGAGAACTGGACTCATCCCAGACATAGCGTGTGTCTCTTTGTCATGACAGCATTTCATAGAAACACAGAATCATCATATTGTTAGAAAAGGATCACAAGGGTCATCCTGTAGTGTAGTCTGCAGTCCACTCTATTGTTATTTAATCCGGGTCAGTCGCTCACAGAGAGGGAAACATAGTGACTTGCAAAATGGCCAGTCTAGAGCTGTACTTGCTGATCCCTGCCAAATTTAAAGGGCCAGCCCCAGAAAGTCATGCTCGGACAAAAGTTTCTATCTGAAGACAAACCTGTCCTGAATGAGGTTAGTGAGGCATTGGCTTTACAGGGGCATTTGGGCATCTAAAGATGCAGATGGTCACCTAGTGCAGATTCACAAAACCCCTTAAGTGAATTAGGAGTTGAACTCCCACTGACTTTTAATGGGAGTTAGATGCCTAAACTGCTCAGGCATTTTGTAAATACCATTGCACACACATTGCCTTTGTCAATCTGACCATAGGTAGCCACCAATAAGGTGCTCCTGGGAAAGAAGATGTTTTTTGACTGTTGCAGACCGCTGCTATATCTCATTTGCTGAAAACATTGTTAGGTTACCATTCTGTAGTGAGAAATCTAGGAAGGGTGGTGGGAAAACCAATGAAGAAATAAATATGGGCTTGAATTTTCATAAGTGGCTAGTGATTTGGGGTGCTTCCATTTTTGGCTGCCCAACTTGAGACCCCTACAAAGGGGCCTGAATTTCAGCAAGTGCTGAGCATTCACTCTCTGAAAATCAGGCCCTTTAATTTGTCTTAAGTTGGACACCCAAAATCAGTAGCTGCTCAGGGAAAATCTAGATCATGGTGTGAATAAACAGCCTCCACCTGGACCAGTCTAATTTTCTATACCTCATACAAGGACAAAAGCGTTTTGATTTCATTTTTAGTGTCCGTTTTTAAAACGGTCCTTGGGAAGGAAAGAAAAATCATGGGTTCAAATTACAGAGGAAGGTTGACAAACTTTAAACACTAGCTTTCAACACATGTGGTGACCCTCAAACTACACAAGACTGACTTTTACCTGCTAGAGAGAGACAGAGAGAGAGAGAGACTAAGGGAGAAGGAGTTTAATGAATGCCCAGGAAGTGCACTTTAAAGTCTCTTTTTGCATGTTTCCTATTATGTAAAAAACATATGGAAACGGGACTGAAATTTCTTATGAATCTGGCCCATAAAAATCTAATCCTGGTAATCATTTATCAAGAGACATTTTTTATGGAACAACAGTGCAGACCTGGATGAATTGTCCTTCCAGTGCCTCATGCTCTGCTCTTTCATGTTAACAAAGAGAAGGATTATGTTACAAAATAAACAAGTCTCCTAATGAATACAAACTATTCTTGACTGTGCTGATAACAAATAGAGCAAGGTTCAAGAGCTAAATAAAGCACATTACCTTTAAGTCACAATTGCCATTTCTGTGTTTATCATGATCAGTTAAACAAAGCAGCTGTCTAGTCTTCAGGGGGTTGGCAGAAGTATCACTTTTGCACACTAAGAACTGCTCCCTTGTTATAGTTATCATTGCTCTGTACAAGCCTGATGAATTAGCTTATGTAGACAAGAGCTCATTTCTGGCCTTCATTAAATCAGTATTGTAGGGCTGCTACTTTTACCTTTTGCTCTTGACCATATCACCCGTTGATATTATTTTTTTTTGCTTCTTCCGAAGGAGCTGGAAAACTGCTGAGGGTACGTCTACACAGCTTTCTGGTGTGAGCCTCCCAGCCTGGATCGACAGACTTGGGTTAGTGGGGTTTGCACTAGCGCTGCAAAATTTGCTCTATAGTCAGTGGCTTGAAGTTGCATCTTGGCTGGAGTTGAGGGTCTGAAACCCACCCCTGTTCCTAGGCTTCAAAGCGAGGGCTCCGTATAGCTATTTTTACAGCAATAGCGCAAGCCCAAATGCTGTGTAGACATACCCCGAGTGATACGTTTATGAAGAGCAATAGAGAATCCACTGCAATGTAAAAATAAGAGAATGTCCCATTGTCTACGTGCATTCATCTATAAAGTGTTGTTTGAAGAGTATGTCTATGTTTTTAGTTTGTAATTTGCTTGGGGCTGGGATCTTTTCATGTGTCTGCACAGCAGTGTGCACTCTTATGATGCTCTATTTAAAAAAAAACCTGATCAGTGATGTGCAATAGGTATTAAGTTCCAAAGAAAACACCTACAGGATATTACAACAGTTGTATAGTCTTGATTGAGCAATGCTGTTGGAGAATGCTTCACTGCGTATACATGCAAATTAAGGTTCTAGTTCTGCAAGCTGTTCAATGTGCCTGGACTTCATTGGGGTTTTAGACAGGCAAATGGGTTTGCATGTTTGGCACCAAAATCAGTCAGTGGAAGCATACTTTATTGAAGGGGAAAAGGGTATGTTCTCTGCTGGGGCTAGTCTTCCTGAAAAGGTTGAGCGGGTGGCTGTCTAGGACAAAATGTTTTGTGAACACCGATTGTAGAAGAGTCTGAGGGATGTGGGGGTTGTAGTAAGATGATATTTCTCCGCTAGCTTGTGGTGCACAGGACTGAGACTTGGAGATATGGGTTAATTTCTCAGCTCTGTCAGAGAGTCACTGTGATCTTGGGCAAATCATTTATCTTTCTTCCTCAGATCCCCATCTGAAAATGGAGCTGATGATCTTTCCTTTCCCCCATCCTTTGTCTGTCTTCTCCATTTGGATTGTAAACTCTTTGGGGGCAGGGAATGCCTCTGATATGTATGTAGAACCTCTAGTACAATGGGGCCCTGATATCACTTGGGACCTCCTGATGCTGCTGTAATAAAAATAGGTGACTGCAGTTTCCTGTGATCCTGCAAACTATACACACACAGATATCTGACCACCAGTCAGTTGATGGAGGACTTGTAGAATCAAGGCCTAATACTTGCTGGTTCATTCACTTACTGGGCAACCCAATCTTGTGTACCATATTGTACATACTTCTCTACTTTCCCTGATTCTTTTTTTTTTTTCTGGTTGATGTGCTGAAAAGAGTCTAGAACAAACCAGTCCCTTTAAGAAGTTGATCTTATTCTGCATTTGACTTTTTGTTGTCTTGAATTTACAGCATAGATTATTTGATATAGCTTTCTAGTCTGCAGAGTGCTTTAGGAACCACAGAAAAAAAAGGTGCTACATAAAATGATATCATAATCATTATGGTATGACTCTGAGCATTTTGGCTCTGGGAATTGCTATTTGCAAGTTACAGGACAGAAAGGAAATAACTTTGAAACTACAGGAAATCTGAGACAGGAAATTTTAGCTCTGGTAAAAAGCCATAATGTCTTATGGTGGATTCCATTTGACGAACTTTGGGGGTAGAGAAGAATGGGGAAGACACATTAAGCTGTTTCAGATCCTGGCTATATTAATCTAAAAAGATTTATTACTTTTAACATTTAAAGGTGTCATTCCTGAATAGGACAATCTATAGTATTCATCATTCTTGATTCCTTTTGTTACAAATTAAGAACAGTACTCCGAAAAGATCCCAAATCAAATTCACCATTAGAAATAAAAGGACTAAAGCTAAGTGGTTCTGAGTGACTACCTTTGACAACAACTCCTTTCTCCTCCCTTCCCCCCGCCCCCTTTCCTGATCTGGTACTAGTCTTACTTTTTATAAGTGAAAGATGGCACCAAGTGAAAACAGAGAGAAGAATTTGTAATGGGGCCCATTACAGTGTTAAATATAACAATAAAAACACCTTTGCATTTTCTCCCCTGCCTCCCTTTTGCAAGGAAAGAGCTCCATGTAAAATCCCCAAGGCCATCACAATTTTCTTCAAATCCTTCCTTAAAACTCTCTTCTGCCATGATGGCTTCAAAACTCTTAATGTTGGTTAGGGAGCCAGTGTGCTGTGCTGCCTGCTTATCATGTTATCCCCTTGTTATCGTATGGGCTCCTTATCTGTCTGTCATATCCACTAATTGTCTCTTGTAAGCTCTCTGGGGCAGGTACTGTCTCTGTTACATGTTTGTATGTGGGGCTGGCTCTTGGAGGTGCTACTAATACTTCACAATCCATGTCTACCCCAATGCAATTCCATTGACTTTGATGGATCTGCCCTAGGGATGAATTTGGCCCACTGCATCTACCCACAATTCACAATGGGCCTGATCCAGCCTCCACTGAAGTCCAATAAGAGCTGGATTTGCCCAGTAAATTCTTCACTGACAATCAATATTATGTCTAATTTGCAAATGCAGAAGCCAATCGCACCCATCTCTGTCCTGCAAATAGTTTACTCCTTTTATAGGACATCTGATAGTTTCCCTTTTTTTTTTATAGAAAACAACTGGAGGTAAACATCTGAGGGCGTGCTAATGCTAAGCTTTGAGTTACTGTACACAAATCGAAATATAGAACCATGTGGATTATTAGAAATGCCAAGAGCTGCCTGGAGGACAACAATTCCATTCTGTGGCAACTTTTGAGGTTTTGACAATTGTTCTCGTTTTGCAGTGGAATGCAAACAAAACATTTTGAATGTTTGCATGAAAATGGAATTGTGTTAAAATGTCTGTTTTCAGATTGAAAGCAGAGCTTTTCTATTCAGGAAGGTTTTTTGGGTCCAGGACTCTCTAGTCCCACACTATAGCCTGGTTATGGTTATGGTTAGGGCACGGCTCTGGGATGTAGGAGACCCAAGTTGAAGTCCCTGCTCTAGGATATGGAGGGTCCAGGTCTAAATCCCTGTTCTGCCTGATTCAAAGCAGAGATTCACACCCGATCACTTCAAATCAGCCAAAGTGTGGACTAGAACCTGGGAATCCCACATCCCAGACCAGCTCTAGAAATGCCTTAAGGCCATGCCCTTAATTGCATACTTAACTGAAACTGTCTTGCTTATCCACACTTCCAGTGTCCTATGTGGTGTTTGGCTAACGGAGGTTAAACTATAAAACTGGAAAGCGTTAATGAGAAGAGTAGTTCAGTGGAGTGCAGTGACTGAGAAGCAGCATGAGACTTCAGTCTTAGCTCTTTCAGTAGAAGAGGTTGCATTTCCACGACTGCCTTATTCTCTTTACAATGGCTGTCATGCGACTGGACCACTATTGTGCTGCTTCTGTTCTCATTTGTCACATGAATGAGGTGTAACAGTTTCAGTGCCATATCCGTAGAAATATCTGCATTTTATGCACATCTCACAAAGATACAGGAAAGGAATTCAAAGTATCTTATAATCTCCAGGCTATCTGAAATCTTTTTGTATGAAATTGCTGCCTTCTTCTCTTTACTAAAACTCTCCTATAACAAACCCTCCCTGTCCTGAAAATGCAATTTGATCTGTGAAGAGACACCTTGTTGTTCTTATGATATATTGACAAGTTGATTAAACAATTTGGTCTTGTTAGAATAAAAAAAAATTGAATTATTATTATTATTTGTTTTATGTATCCTTTGTTTTTAAATTAGGGTCTAGTATTGTTATACAATGAAGGCATAAAACTATCTAAGTACTTACATGGCCCCCGCATCATCACCATAGCATGGGAACTTCCCCAAACTATTTGCCATTGTAATTTCTGATATTAATGTTTTTTTCCAGAATGAGCAGAAGCTCTGCAAATTGGGCTCTTCTTTTGGCTTCTTCTGCAGGAAGGTCAGCAATCTCCTTCCTGCCCGGGGGAGTGGCCATCTCCATTTCGGCTTTCATTTCTATGGCCCAGGTAAAGAATAGAGAGACCTGGTTATTAATGTTCTTATTTAAAAATCTGTTATGGTACTTAGAATGCTGAGGTCTGACAATAAGTCAAAGGAAGATTAATTATGTGACACTAGTAAAAACAGAATGTGACAGTCTTTGGACTGATGTGACTAACCATCCCAATAAGTCTGAGCTTGCACAATTGCCATCACAAACTGAGCTCCATGAGGGGTGAAGTTCTGGAACAGCCTTCCGAGAGAAACACTGGGGGCGAAAGACCTCTCTGGCTTTAAGATTAAGCTTGATAAGTTTATGGAGGGGATGGTTTGATGGGATAATGTGATTTTAGTCAATAGGTCAATAACGTGCCATTGCAATTAGTATCAATGGTCAATGCAGGTCTGGCTGGAGAATCTTGCCCACATGCTCGGGGTTCTGCTGATCGCCATATTTGGGGTCGGGAAGGAATTTTCCTCCAGGGTAGATTGGCAGAGGCCCTGGAGGTTTTTCGCCTTCCTCCGCAGCATGGGGCAGGGGTCGCTTGCTGGAGGATTCTCTGCGACTTGAAGTCTTTAAATCATGATTTGGGGACTTCAACAGCTGAGTCAAGGGAGAGAATTATTCCAGGAGTGGGTTGGTCAGCTTTTGTGGCCTGCATCATGCGGGAGGTCAGACTAGATGATCATAATGGTCCCTTCTGACCTTAAAGTCTATGAGTCTATGAGTCTATGAGCAAGCATTCAAAACCTTCTTCTGTATCCATAAGCAGCTACTGGGATGCCACTTAATTACATCTCCTAGCTAGGCACTATAGAGGGAGGAAAGGAGTTAATTAATACAGCCTTTCCAAGGAGAGGGGCACAAGGTAGATCTCCATACAGTAGGAGATTGGGTCAAAAGTCTCTTTCCTTCTTATTTTCTGTTTCCCCTTTTTTGGTACTGGGAGGAAGATGTTCGCACGTTGCAGGGCCCTCCGCCCCTGCCCACAGCTCCTAATCATCAGGGTAGCCACTCCACTTACTCCACCCCATCACGTACTGCCCCTGCTTCCTTCCCTTATATCATCTCTTGCCCCCAAGAGCTATGCAGTCCTGTTTCTGTAATCTGCACTGGTTGCCTGTGAGGTTTGGGGTACTGATTTTTGACATATAAAGCTCTGAACAGCTGGTCTCTCCACTTGGAAGACATTCTCTCTCCCAGCGCCATACTGCTGCTGTTGAGATTAGGTAGATGCTCAAGCTTCCTGAGTATATTCATAGATTCATAGATTCTAGGACTGGAAGGGACCTCGAGAGGTCATCGAGTCCAGTCCCCTGCCCGCGTGGCAGGACCAAATACTGTCTAGACCATCCCTGATAGACATTTATCTAACCTACTCTTAAATATCTCCAGAGATGGAGATTCCACAACCTCCCTAGGCAATTTATTCCAGTGTTTAACCACCCTGACAGTTAGGAACTTTTTCCTAATGTCCAACCTAGACCTCCCTTGCTGCAGTTTAAGCCCATTGCTTCTTGTTCTATCCTTAGAGGCTAAGGTGAACAAGTTTTCTCCCTCCTCCTATAAGGGCCTGATCTAAGCACGCCCAGGTCAACAAGAGTCTTTCCCTTGAATTCTGTTACCTTTGCATTTGGTGTTAAGTGAGGGAACTGCTAGCAGAGTAGTCTCTGTGAAGGCCCTCTGCTAGGTGGTTCATTTGCATTTCTACCCACAGGTACAAACTAACCTGAGCTAATGAGCTTTGATAGAATAAATCAAGCAACAGTTTAAAAGATGAGATTTAAAAGATGAGAGCTCAAACTACTCCTTTCCCCCCCACCCCCAACTTTCCATAATAAGTGACGTAAGCATTGAAAATCCATTTAAAAAATAGGCTGAGAAACAGCTGCCTCCATCTCAGAAGACATCTGGGCATTTGGAAGAGAGAAATCCTTCTCCACAGGTGGAGAAGCACCAAAGTCACTCTCCTGCCGCTAATGCTGCTTCTGGGCAATGGTAGCTTCCTGATTTCTATCTCTGTCCATCTGCAGGGAGAAATAGCCAGTGGATCTAGGGTTTATATACCCATTGGCTCCATCCCTCCCCTCTCTCCAGCCCACTCCTGCAGAGCACAACTTCACAGCATGCATGGGGTATGTGGGCTTCCCGGTTCTGGCCCTCTGTGCCAGGAAAGGGGGCACCATTCAGTCTTACATGCCCAACTGAATTCCCCTTCTTTCACCAAAGAAAAATAATAAATGAGCTGACTTGGAGCAGGTTGATTTTTGAATCTGATGCAGGTCATTGAACTTTGAGAATAAACCTAGTGGTGAAAGCTGCTGTTTGTGAAAGCGATCTGGAGAGTGTATAAATCCGATGAGATGGCTCCTATTGGGATCAGAGTGTGTCAAGCCAGGTCTCCAAAGTTCCTGAATTTAAGGCATTTTAGTGAATTTTGATTCGAAAAAACCTTTGCTGGAGGAAACAAGAGTGTTTGTTTTTTAACAGTAATAATGGCCTCACACATGTTGTTGTTGCTTTAACAAAAAAGTAGAGGTCCTTAATCAACTCACATATCTACCTAATTAAAAGGTAGAGAATTAGCATTTATCTTCTTAAAAGTAAAATTAACATTACCATTCCTCCTGAAAATTATTCATAGCTGCTAAGAGCAGTCAGAGGAAGCAAGCCTGGCCTAATAAAAGTATTGAACAAATGTGTTTTCTCTTAGAAAGGAGAATGAGAGATGTATCTCTAGGCAAGGAATTCCACATGGCAGACTTCCAGAGTGACATAATGGGATGTTGGCAGCACAATTAGGCCTGAATCAGATTACCTCAACTGGAGGCCTGGGCACTGGGATATAGTGACCACTAGGTACAACTGGTTGAAATTTTGTTTGGGGGAAAATGGGGATGGTGGTTTTGTTTTTCATTAAAATGTCAGAAGAAAATGAATAGTGTTTGTTTTCCTTTTGATTTCTTTTCTTCTATTTTCGGGGGGTTTAGATGAGAATTCTAATTTTTTTCTAAATAAAACAAAAAGCTCTCTTGCTGGGGGCCAGGGGGAGTTCTGCCTTTTCAACACTTTTCTTTTAAACTTTTCCCAGTGGGTTGGGGGGAAAGGAGGCAAAACTAGAAAACTGAGAGAGTGGTGGGAATTTGCCCACTATTTCAAAATGGGGGAAAAAACAACAACATATGATCAAAGCTGCTTTTTTTCTTAATAAAACTCAGTTTCTAGAAACTCCCCCCTCCCCCTCCCAACACCAACCCCCCCTCCCCCCCCCACTATCAGTCCTATTACTGGTTTGTTAGAGAACTTTACAGCATATCATCAGAGGGACTCTATAGGTGAGTGTCCCGAGCACTCCCTTGTGGCTGGATGTCATTCTGCAGATGGCCTGCCTCAGTTTCTCCTCTTGGACTGGTCAATAATTCTCAGAAGGCTTCTCTCTGTTAAATAATAACTCTTCTTAGGGCATAAATAACAAAATAAATACAAAAGGTCTTCTCTCTGGGCACATCCCCTTCTCCCTCAGGCACTATCTGAAAACTTCCCTGGTGCCTGAGGGTCTTCCCAGCTTCAGCAGGCTACTCCCAGTTCTTCCTAGCTGGAGCAACTCCCCTGGTCTTAGGTTCTTTCCTGCAGGGGTCTCTCTCATTCTCTGCAATTCCTCTACAGTCAGCTGAGCCTCTCCTCTCTCCACAGCTTCTTGCTGCTCTTTAGAGGAGAATCAGCTCCTCCATACCCAGCTAATTAACCTCCGAGCTTTAAAGAGGCAGGCCACCCTGTCACGGTGAGGTAATCTAGTTTTAACGGAGTCCTGGTACCACTCGTAAGTGCCGGGTTGTTAGCTCTTGTGTGCTGGTCAAATTCCAGTTTTTTATCATTGCCTCAAGTTCCTAAGTTATTCATATTATTCATGGATCCTTGTTGAACACAATTGACCCAGATCTTTATTTTGTGACTCATCCAAACAGAGTGAAGCTCAATGTGTGTATTGCACATTCTTTTTTAAGAGTAATGTTTTTACTTCCTGAAAGATGCTTAATATGCTCCTTCCTCAATGAGGAAGGTACAAGTGCTTTCCTTGCTCCTATCAGGTAGTGTAGTGCTGTTGGCTTTTTAGCATGAGTGGACAGGCTGGGTACAAGTGAAATATAACAAATATAACCTGGTTATCATCACAGTCTTAACAACTTTTTCATGTATCTCTCAAGCATACATTAGAGTTTGGGAGTGTATATGACGTGGGCCTACAGAAGGGAGATAACAAGACCACAGGGAAGTGAGCATACCATAGAGCAGTTATTCTGGCAGTGGTAAAATAAGGATTCCTTCCTAGGAACATGGATCTTAAAATAGATTCCAGCAAGACATCCATCATTATTGCTCTGCAAGTGTGTGTGGTGCTTATGGCACATGATATTTTGGGGCAGAATCAACACCGCTTTTGTAAAGACAAATCGTTCATCAACAGTCTTTTAGAATTCTTTGAGGGTATCAACAATGTGCATGAGGGTGATCCAGTTGATATAGTGTACTTGGACTTTCAGAAAGCCTTTGACAAAGTCCCTTACCAAAGGCTCTTAAGCAAAGTAAGGAGTCCTGGGAGAAGAGGGAAGGTCCTCTTATGGGTCAGTAACTGATTAAAAGATAGGAAATAAAGGGTAGGAATAAATGGTCAGTTTTCACAATGTAGAGCAGTAAATAGTGGGGACCCTCAGGCTCTGTACTGAGACAAGTGCTGTTTAACATATTCATAAATGATCTGAAAAACAGGGTAAACGGTGAGGTGGCAAAGTTTTCAGCTGATACAAAATTACTCAAGATAGTTAAGCCTAGAGCTGACTGTGAAGAGTTACAATGGGATCTCACAATACTGGGTGACTGGACAACAAAATGGTAGCTGAAATTCAGTGTTGATAAATGCAAAGTAATGCACATTGCAAAACATAGTCACCACTATACACACAAAATGATGGGGTCTAAATTAGCTGTTACCACTCAAGAAAGAGATCTTAGAGTCATTGTGGATGCTTCTCTGAAAATATCTGCTCAGTGTGCAGCGGCAGTCAAAAAAGCCAACAGAATGTTAGGAACCACTGAGAAAGGGACAGATAATAAGGAGTATGGAATAGCTTCCATATGAGGAGAGATTAAAAAGACTGGGACTGTTCATTTTAGAAAAGAGATGACTAAGGGGGGGATATGATAGAGGTCTATAAAATCATGAATGGTGTGGAGAAAGTGAATAAGGATGCATTATTTACCCCTTCACATAACACAAGAATCAGGGGTCACCTGATGAAATTAATCGGCAGTAGATTTAAAACAAACATAAGGAAGTACTTCTTCACACCTTGCACAGTCAACCTGTGGAACTCATTGTGAGAGGATAATAATAATATAATTAATGGAGATATCCCATTTCCTAGAGCTGGAAGGGACCTCGAAAGGTCATTAAGTCCAGCCCCCTGCCCTCACCAGCAGGACCAAGCACTAACCCTGCCCCCGATCCCCAAGTGGCCCCCTCAAGGATTGAACTCATAACCCTGGATTCAGTAGGCCAATGCTCAAACCACTGAGCTATCCCTCCTGGCCAAAAGTATAATTGGGTTCTAAAGAGAAACTCATGGAGGATAGGTGCATCAATGGCTATTCATCAAGATGATCAGGGATGTGACTCCATGCTCTGACTGCTAAAAGCTGGGACTGAACAACAGGGGATGGACCACTTGTGTTCATTCCCTCTGAAGCATCTGGCAATGGCCACTGTCAGAAGACAGGATACTGTGCTAGATGGAGCATTGGTTTGACCCAGTATGGCCATTCTTATGTTTTTAACAGGGCAACATAATGAGCAAGGGTGAAATCTGACCCCATTGAAGTAAATAAAAGTTTTGCTATTGGCTACAGAATTTCACCTCAAGTTCCTTTTCTGGGTAACTCACCTACAATTTATATTCTAAATGTAGATAGCAGGAGGGTGGGAAGCCAGCAGCAAGCAATAGAAGGGAATCATCATCATCATAATTTTGCTAGTAACAAGGTTCTTTCCCAGGGAGAGGAGGTTGTATAATTTGTTGTGTGTTGGGTATTTCCAATCTGTTCATGTGGAATCCACTTCATTGGAGGTTTTAAAGAACAGGTTGGACAGACACCTGTGTGGGATAATCTACATTTACTTGGTCCTGCCTTGGTGCTAGACTAGATGACTTTATAAGGTCCCTTCGAGCCCTACATTTCTATTACTGTATGATTCTATGTTTTTGTTTTATAACAATTACTCTGTTTTTTTATTTTCTTTTTCTTTCTTTCTTTTCTGTGTGACTTGTCATTGCAAGACTTTTATGGAAGAAACATGTTGTTGGTTTGTTAAGTAGAGATGGGTGCAGTATTTCAGTGATGACTGAGGCAGTTTTTTGGATAATGTTTTTATTAAATTAAAGTGAACAGGATATTGACACTGCTGTAATCTAGCCTGGCTGTATTCTCTTTCTCTACAATTGGTTCCTATCTGAGTGTGGGAGAGGGTCTGAAAGTCAACAGGAAGTGTGAAGCTGCATGGAGTATTGCAAGATCTGTAGGAACTTTTAGTTTTTTGGGAAGCTGAAGTTCAAATCCAGATTAGGGTTCAATGTTATAATTCAAAGCCAATTTAGAGCTAGAGTTAGGGTTATGTACAACTCTGAAAATGGTAAAGAGCTGCCCAAAGGAAGCCATTTGCTCTGTACAACAATAAGGCTTATTGGCCATACAAAACACAGGAAGTATGCTACATATACATAAGCACCATCTACTGGCACTCTGTCTAGCCACTAACTAGTATTTACATATATGCAAACATCGAGTATTCTTGTACCAAAAGTAGCAATTAGCTCCATACAAAGTGCTCATCTGGTAAACACAATGACAGTCTCGGTTTCTTTTAGTGATGATGAACAGTGATCACTTTGTGGTAAACTCTTGTTGGGGCAGGAACAGTCCTCCTTGGATGAGGACAGTGTCTACTGCTTTGTGGGCACTACTGGAATACAAATAATAAATAATAGTGGGTGTGTGGGTATGTGTGTGTATAAAATATAATTTAATCTCAAGATATTGAAGGATTTTATAAGCCCCAATTAAAATGTTGTAATACTGCTCGGATGGGACAAAGTGTTCCTACTCCCTTGTTAAAGATGAGTGAACTGAAATGCAGAGATATTAGATGACTTGTCCCAAGTCACCTAGTGAAATCTGACCAGCAATAGAACCAGAGTCTAGACTTTAGTCTCCTGCTCAAATCCATAGACGCAACCTCCGCTTTATGTTTTCCCCAGGATGCTATTCTTAATGTCTGCTTTGAGGGCAGGAGTGGTTGGAAATTTTTTCTTCGGCATTTTTTACTGTTAATGTTAAGTCTCTCAAAAATCTTTGCATAAAAATTGTAGTATTTTTGTGAGTAGATAAGAACTTTAAGAGATGATTAAAAAGCTTTGGTTTTTGTAATAATTTTAAAATAAAATAAGGGAAAATGCATATTTCATGCATGAAACATTTTAAGCCTCTGAAGTATGCATTTTTCAAAGGCTAGCGTTCAAAAGAACCCTGGTTTGCATTCATCACTTACAGCAAAATTGTAGTTTTGTATCCAAACTCCTGTGGAGATTTCTTTAGCTTCGACTGTGTCTGCCAGCTTTCATTTTTCCTTGCACTCATATATATCACTATTTAATATAATGGGAATACTCTGAAGAAACAATCCGTAGTATTAAAAAAAACAAACCCAAACAAAACAACAAAACTTGCCCAGCTTCAGAAAGGGTTATTCTTTGGAAACTCATGCATTTGAATTTTGCATTTTGATTTATCTTTTCCACGTAACTTTAAAAATAGTTTCCTCCTTTTGGAAAAAAATAAATAATTTTAGAGTTGTAAGCAATCCAAGCCTTGCTTTGTGACTAAAAGGCACCAAGATCTGGCATAGCTTTGCATGAGTGTTTTTTATCTATCTATCTATCTATCTATCTATCTATCTATCTATCTATCTATCTATCTATCTATCTATCTGTGTGGTGGTTTGGCATTTCTCAATAAAGTCAATTCACGTAGGATATCTTGGCTGGATAGGGAGCTATATGGATTTTAAGATGTTCCACACATTTTCAGCTAACTTTGCCTACATGATTTTAACATGGGTCTGTTTGACTGTTGAACAAAGTTGAATTCACCAAAGCACTTGTTTTCCCTGAGAAAAGACAGTCTACACTGTTGCCTCAGTAACCCAACATTTTGTAAAGTGCATGAGAAGTTAGAGGGTGAAATCCTGGCCCTAATTAAGTCCATGAGAGTTTTTTCATTGACTTCAATTTCACCCAGAATTTCTAGTATATTTCCTCATATATAGGACAAGGAATGCATGCTGACATTGTAAGTCAGGAGCCTGATTCAAAACCCACTTAAATCCATGGAATAGCTCTCATTGACTTCAACGGGCGCTGGTCACAGTCTAACTGGAGGTCAATTTACATGCAGGTCATTGTACAGGGTCAATGGCAAGAAATGCTTTAGCTCCCATCTTAAGAGTGGCAAAAGTGAGCAAAGGAATGTGACAAAGTCCTGGGAGGCTGGGAAAGAATTGAGAGTGCGTCATAGTGGCGTGAAGCAGCACTGATGGCGAGACAAGCCAAGGTGAGCTGAAGTCAGGAAAGCCTTTAGGGAAAACATGCAGTGCATGGAGTTTTGAGTAGGTGGGTGAGTTGTAGGGAGATTTTTTTATATATGAGTATCTTCTGTTTGGGGCAAATTTCTAAATAGTCAGTGATTTTGTGAAAGTGCTAACATGCATCTCAGGTAATTGTGATTTATTGAAAACTGTTAAAATTAGAAGCTATCACTTTAAATTCTCTGGGGGTTCCTGGTGCTGCTTGCAGGCTAGGGGGCTCTGTAGGGAAGTGTGCGATCTAGGTCTTCAGCAGTCAGTCAGCAAAAGAGCCAGCCTAAAGCAAGGTGGGGTGAGTGGTGCCTCTCTGCTTTAGGGAGAAGCTTGCTTTGTGCCTGTTTCTATTTGTTTGTTGTGTGTTAGAGTTTTGGATTCCTAGAAATAGAACAGTGTTATGTTGCAACCTTCCAGGAAGAGTGTTTGTGTTTTGTTTCTAACTGTGTGTATGCCATGGACATAACAGTAATAGCATTGGGCTGGAATCAGGACCCCATATCTGACTACACCCTGAACTTTAGAAGGAAGAGAGATTGAAATATGGATCTGTATTTGAATCTGAACTTTGCAGATCAGCCCCTTCTGGGTAAGGTGCCTCAGATATATAAATTAGCAAGAAGTAGAATAATGTTTCTTCAGATTTACATATTATTTGGCTGATGCCAAACTAATAACTGAAAGCAAAATCTTGTTTGTATGTGGGCTCAGCCAAGAAAGGTCACATTGCCCAAAATGTGTTCTGTTAATCTAAAGCAGCAGTGCTTGGCAAGTAAAGTCCTTCAGTACTCAAGAGGTGCTTGGAGATGACAATCTTATGAACATAAAGGTGCTTTTCGTGGGGTTGGTAGTTATTTTATTTAAATACTGCAGGGAAATAAGGATTGCATGTCTAGTATAAGCTCTCTGCACACTAATTCCAAGTCCAAATTGACCTTTTTATACCTTCCATTTACTGTTTATCCAGTTTTCTTTATCTTCGGTCTCCTGAGTGCTAGCATTACTGACACCTGCTGGGAAAGATAGGCCGGGGGAAAAAAGCACATGTTAACCACTGATTTCTGCCTGTCAAGGTCTGTTCCAGGTCACCTGTGCACGTTCGTGACAATAGCAAATGAGGACACATGCCATTTTCCTTTTGCTCAAGGACAGCCATTCATCTTCTCTGAGATTATCAACCCCTAAACCAGTACAATCAATATCCGGAAATTCACTGTAATCTCTCCCTGAATGTGAACCCCCTTTGGGATCGGAACTGGTCAATGCGTTTTGATGCACTCCTAGAAGAGTGAGAAGTGACTGTATTGGGCTTTATGACTAAACTACATTGACTACAAGCCAAGGATTAGACAATTTCTTCCATTTAGGGGCCATTTTATACACACTAATCTGCCAGACTTTGAGGTTTGTGAAAAAAATTGAAAGCTAGGCAAGCTTCAAAGGGATTTTTCTTATTTCCTTTGCTGATCTATATAAAACAACAATTAAAATAGGGAAACAATGTATTTTCTAATCTGGGCTAAATGCCTTGTATTTGTTTAAATGTACATGACTCTTGCTATCAATTTTACTTTCATTTATAAAATTTGGTAATGTGATATAATTCTTTGTCCGGTGCATTTAAACTATTGTTATGGTTATAAAACCAAAACTAGTTTTATAATGTTGTCCTAGGGGCGGCAGCAGAGTACATAAGAATCAAAAATGCTAACTCACAAATGGGCAAAGTTGTGTCTGATTAGTAGTTCGTATATAAATATAAAACCTAACTAAAAAGCTTCATTGAAATGTAACATTAACTTAAATAGCCAAGAGGGAACATTGGTGTAGCTTTGAAATCGGTGTGGAGGGGCAATAGTATTAGAGTTATTGCATGTTGAGGATCGGAATGAGGTAACCAGACTTAAAAAAAAATCTTCACTTGTTGGAGAGCAGTCGGTGAAGCGAACTGTGTTGTACATCACAGATTTAGGGTAAACCTAGACTAAAACAGCCAGTTGAATTGGCAAACTTTAAAACAACACTGATGCACTGTGACATATTAATTGAAATGTACTTTCCAATGCAACCACTTAGCAATTTATATAAATATGAAAGCTTTTGGTTTTACTGTCAGTCTTTGTTTCTGAACGAGAAATTTATAAGAAACATATGTTTCTAACTGCCATTGAGAGTATGTTCAGAAGATGTGGCCACTGAATTAGATCAAGCTTTCCTCAGTGAAATCACTGAAGGAACCCACTAGGAAGGTTTTCTGTTAAAAATGTCTCTTTTCAGTAATAATACATCCCACTCGCTGGACACCAGGTACCGCTATGAAATTCGCAATAGCAGTCGGCAGAAAGGGTACTGCATCGCTGTGGGAGGAACAAAGGCTAAAAACCTGCCCCTGCTGAAGTCAATGGGAGTCTTGACATAGAGCTTTCTCCCAAAATGACAAATGAAAGGGAATGAGGTCTCTCCAAGAACCAGTCTGCAATTAAAAAAATAATAATAAATCATCTTGCATAAACCTGCTAAAATAAATTTAGCTTAAAATTTACTTTGCCATAAACTTTTGATCTGAATCCAGGATTCCCAATGTTTGGGCTCGTTTAGTTCCAGGGGTTTGATTTCTGTTCTTTTGACACTTATTGAGGTGTTAAAATTGCAAAATAATCTTGTCATTTCCAATCTACAGTATTTCAAAACATTTTGAAACTACAACATGAGCCTCATTGTGCGAGGGTACACACACACACACACACGTGTGCGCGCGCTAGGAGACAGACCCTTCCCTAATGAGCTTACAGCAGGGGTGCTGGAACTAGTGGTGCTGGGGGTTCGGCAGCTAATAACAATCAAATACATGGTTTCCACTTTCAGCACCCCCAATATAAAAATTGTTCCAGAGCCCCTGGCTTACACTCTAAGTAATCAAGGCAGATAAAGGTTGGGAGAAAGGAAATATCTCTATTTTAAAGATGGGAAACTGAGGCACAGGGTGACTGACTGACCTGCCTGTGGCCTGGGAGTTGAACCTACATCTCTTTAGTCCCAATACCATGTCTTAACCTCCTTCCTCAGTAATTTCAGATATAAAATTCCAGGGAACTCTGGGCCTCACCTATGAAAACTTGAAAGTACCAAATGGGCTCTGGGCTATGGAGTTATTTCCCTAAAATTAGAGATGACAATTAAAGCTCATTGTCTAAGGGGAGGATGTCAGGATACGTTATTGTAGCTCTCTGTGGTCGATTAATTGCTGATAATTTTATGTTTGCACAGCAACCTGTGATGCTGCTGCGAAGGATGCTGTGTACACTGAAACTGCAGTTTCTTAAAGGGACTTGTCTTGTTAAAATGCACAAGGTTCTCACACATTTAATGAAAAATGAACATCAGATTACATTGGCTCTACTAAAATATAGCATCAAATCCTGTAGTCTTCATTTCAGTAGGAGTTTTGCCTTGAGAAGAACTTAGGGAGCTGATCAGTCTAGTGAAATCCACGACTGCGCTCCATGCCAAGGAAGAATGGCCTCCATATAGAATGGCATGAGGAGTGGCAATGGGGCTGAACCAGCCAGGAGAGGGGAACTTATGCAGATACAGTGGCCCTATCATGCTGCACCAAGGCATAACTGGAATAGCAACTACAACCTCTATATCTATCTGGTACTTGTATGGCTTGATTACCATAGCATCTGACCGCCTCACAACACTGCTGTGGGGTAGAGAAGTGCTATTGTCCACATTTGACAGGTGAGGAACTGAGGCACAGAGAGACTAAGTGACTTGCCCAAGGTCACATAAGAAGTCTGTAGTGGAGCAGGGACTTGAATCCAGGTTTCCCAAGTCCTAGGCTAGTGTCCTAACTACTGGACAATCCTTCTCTCATAGGCTGGAATAGCAGCCATGAGGCCTGAATAACAGAGGTTCATATTTTTAAAACTGTGTGGGGAAAAAATGTGCATGTGTAAGTCAGAGTGCTGTACGTACATATGCTTATGCGCAACTATGATTCAACGTCTATTGGATGGTTTGCACATAATGCAGATGCAGTCTTGCAAACAGAATTCTAAAAATATGAGCTTTTATTCAAGCAGCTAGTTTTTGCCCAGAATGATCTGGCTCACTGAGAGAGGCAACTTATGATGGAAGATGGCCAAGATTTTTTGAAAGCGATTAGTGATTCTTGGGTGCCACAATTTTGGGAGTTTAGACAATCTGAACAGATATTGATTTTCAGAAATGCTGGACACCCACCCTCTGAAAATCAAGCTCTTTGAAGGGTCTCAAGTTGGGAACTAAAAATTGAGGCACCCAAAGTCACTAGACATCTTAAGAAATTGTGGCCAATCCTTTTTGTGATAATGATAGTCAAATAACTTCAGTTGGAAATTAACATTCTACACAAACATGGGCTATCACACCCCTCCCCGAATAGCCCCCAATACATACATACACAGACTGATTTCCAAATAACAGCATCACTTCGTAGGATAATGGCCATGAGCAACTTACAAAACACTAGCCTACAACCAATGAATCTACGGTACCCACTTGGATGCTTCTGGAATATTCTAAAATGTTTTTCCAACAATTAATATATAAATCGCTGGCTGATTTAGCTGAAAGGCCGAAGCACATAGAAAAACCTGTACAGAAATATTTGTAAACACCTCCCCCCCAAACCTGAGCTGATCAGCCAAGTTCTCTGCCTTTCATTTCCATGTAGATAGTTTAGCTAAATTTTTTCAAAGGCTTTATGCTTTTCAACAATATATCTTTCATCACTATATCACCAAAAAGCAGTGGCTGACCTGAAGTATCCCTTAGGATTTGGACTGGATATCAAGGATTAGTTTATAACTAGTAACTTATGAGCTGCATAGTGTTGTACAAATGACTTATTTTTCTCAATTTAATGGTCAAAACTATGAAACCTATTACTGAGAACTTATTTCTGAAAGGATATTTGCATAATACTTGAGCAATAGTTTGTACTTTTATACCGCAGCAGGGTTGGCCTTTTTTAAAATAAGACATTTTTTCCCCATAGAATGAGCTCTGATTGACCACAAATCTCTAGCATTTAAATTTCCACTTGAATCCATTTGTACTTGGATTAAAAAAAAACAAAACAAAACCAAGAATGTCTGAGTTGAAATTTTGGCTTTTATGCAGCTGGGATTTGACACTATAGTACAAGTAACCCATTATTTATACAACAAGATTCACAGCACATATTGGCAGAATATTGCTTTGGGAAACTTTTGAAGTATATACCGTACTTTACTGTCACCTGCATCTACTGGAGTGGAATGTGTTGATAATAAGCACTAAAAAAAAAAAAAAAAAAAAAAAAAAGTAAGCTTTTTTTTTCTTTTCTTTTGAACACATCTGTTTTATTTCACTTCAGTATGATGACTGTAGGGGGAAGGGGATTTCTGCAAAAGATCATGCATTTTAGTTCCAATTTTTAGTAAACTTGAGTCAAAAGAAGACATTTCAATAAAAAAAAGTCTCTTCAAACAGAGCTACGTCCAATTTTCTAGCTCTCAGCACAGTTTGTTTTCAGGACAGTGGAGAACACCAAAGTAGCAGGTTTTTCCATAAATGCTTCATGTAGACTATATTTAGATTAATCATTCCTTTTATTTGTTCTAGCATAGTTTGCAGAGGTCCCAGGTGAAACGGGGTGGGGTGGGTGGGCTCATTGTGCCAGTCACTGTGTAAACAATAGCGAGAGACAGTCCTTGCCCCCAAACAATTACAATCTAAATAGCCAAGACAGACAAAGGGTGGAAGTGGGAAGCAGATTTTCTGATGCGCGAAACAACATGCCCAAGGTCATGCAGCAGGTCAGTGGCATTGCTGGAAATAGCTGGCCCACGATCGATCCTTCCACTTAATGTGGTGCTAATGTGCAATTATGGACAGAGAAACTAGTATGTAAAAATGGTACCTTCTTACTAAGCAGATCTGTGTTTAAAGTCACAGCTGCTGACATTTTAGGAGCAAAATAAGATTTCCCCCCCCCCCTAGTTTTTTTTTGCTCCTCATAACATTACAGAGCCATCATAGCAATGAGACAGTGATCTGGATGATGTTTTGGCATCATCAACAGAGTTGTTTGCTCAGTTTTGATTGGACAGCCTTCATTATAGGTAATGAGCCCTTCCCCCTCCCCCTCTAAAACAACCCCAAAACAGCTCCATCTTGTTGGGTTTTTATATTACAATAGGGCCTAGAGGTCCCTTACAAGGTCAAGGTTCCATTAGGTCAGACACTATACAAACCCTTAGTCAGAGACTGTCTCTGCTCTGAGGAGCTTGCAATCTAAATAGACATAACAAACAAAAGATGAGAGAAAGGCAATCTTATTATTCCTCTTTGTTAAAATCTCTCTCGGCTTCTGCACTGGCCTACCTGTGTTCCCACTGATTTAACTGGGAGCTCAGTTAGGCCAACGTTAAGTGCTTTTGAGAGGTACCCCCTAAGTGACTTGCCCAAGGTCAATACAGAGTGTTTGTGGCAGAACTAGGAATTGAACCTAGCTCTCCTGAGTCCCCATCCAGTGCCTTGACCACAAGACAGTGTTGCCTCTCCTTAGCCCAGCTTCAGTGGGGAGGCAGGAAGTTAGAAAAAACATGTTTGTTTTAAGCTTAGCACATGAGGTAGGGAAATCATTGAATCAATTAACATGGAACCCCACAACACTATTGATAGTGTACGACGTCAGAATAGTGGCACATTTTCATCAAAATATTGTTTATTGCAGTTCTCAGATGTACATAATTCCTGGTACTTGTGCTTTCAGCCTTTATGTTTTGGTGAGCATCACAGAAGACCTGATCCAACTTCCAGGGAAGTCAATGGGACCATAGGAAGGAAAGTGAAGGGGATTTTGTGTGATACAAGTACTGAGCCAGATTTTCAAAAATGGCTTTTAATTATTAGCACTGACTTTTTTTTTTTGCTTGCAAATGCAGTTTGACTGTACAAAATGAGTTTTTTGGAAAAGAGGCAGAATCTGGGCCAGTCATATTTTAATGCCCAGGAACATTAGCTTGTAATTTTTGCCTGTGTGTGTCATGGGGTGAACTGTGCCATTATGAGATGCTTGGGCCTCTTCTTTCACCTGTGTTCTCCCAGATCATGTGACCATAGTTGACAGGAAGGCCTGGGAAAGGAGCCGGCTATCAAACAGCTCCCTTCTTTGCTCATTGTGAGAAGTATTTCCATTATGGTGCTTGGCTCGGAAGTGCTCTGCTGAAGGTGTAGGAAATGGCCCTGGAGGAAAAAACTAAAGCAAGATAGCTTGGATTCTGGGGCAAACAGCTGCTTCGTACCCTACAGGTCTAGGGCTGATGCCTCCAGTGGAGGGATGGTATATGTTCCTCTATGATGCCACACATATGTGGTGTGAAACTCCTGTTACCATGGGGAAGCTGTAGCCCAATGGTAGTAAAGATCTCTTTGAAGCCCTGACATCAGGGAGAAGGTTACGCAGATGCTAGTAAGAGGGCTGTGGCCCAAGGAGAGGAAAGGACTTGCTTAGGAAAGCCTCTGTTCAGACTTTCCTTTATGCAGGAGGGGGGAGGACCTCTTGGTTTGGCCAAAGAACCAGACTGACTGACTGACCAGCATGGAGACTGATGCATACCGAAGGCCCAGCTCATGGGGCAGCTCATGAGGTAAAGAGCTTCTTGCTCTGTGAAAATTTAAAAGGCTGAAGCCATGTTGAGCCAAATCCTAACATCTTCACTCAGGTTGCGGTTACATCCTTCAGGGGAAAACATGCAAGGGGTGGAGGGGGGGAGGAAATGGAATTCTTGGAGGATTCCTTTATGGAATTTGTTCAAGACTTTTCCATCGGGGAGGGTCAGATTCCCTGCATAGGAAATGCAGAGTTGGCCCCTGAAACTCTGCTTCAGCTCCTTGATGATCTGTCAGTGGGCCATAAAATAGTGACTTGCTGCTGGGTTCCCTACCCCTCTGTTCCCCCCACCCCACCCCCACGCACACACATGTGTGTGCATGCACATTAATGGGGTGGGATGTCCCCCAGTTCAGAGGGTTTTCTGCTGTGTTACCGCCACTTGAGCATTTTCTGCATAATTGATGGGGGAAAATACACATTCTGCACTGCCCCCATGGTGTTCAGGGATCACTCAGTACTTAAAGAGCTTGCAAGAGCTCTGCTTTATTCTGTGTCTGGTTCCAATGGCTATGCAGAACAACAGCCAGAGCTTCACAGAGCCCAATTCAGATTCTCTGTCTGGGATGCTCAGCCCTTAAAGGGACCGTTTCCAGTACCACACCATCCTCCGACATTCCCACATGTGGAGCCCTGGTCCAAATGAGATCCCCTGGGTGGTACCACTCTCATGTGGCTCGTGGTGATTAAAATCCCACTCACCCCCACTAAGTTAGTAAGGCAAAAATGCCTATTGACCATCAGTCTGCATTTGGCTCAGTTTACTTCTATAGTAATCAAAACTCTGTGTCTTCTTTTTGCTGCAGGTATAAGCAAAGTGGGAAAGTCCACAGCAGAATAAAGGTGGATGTTCTGTCTCCCTCTCTTGCTGGTATCCTCCAGCTCTGCTCCAAAGTGAAAACCAAAAACTTTATGATCCAGCCCCTCTGTGCAACAGCTGCACAACAGCCCCCTGGGAAACTCTATATGGTGACAAACATAGCAACCCCTAGGTCATATGCCAGGGAACTCAGTTTACATCTCATCTATTAAGTGAATATGATGTGAAAATAGTTTCCTGTGTCTTTTAGATGTCCGAGAACTGAGTGGATGGCAGGTAATGAAAGAGGATTGTCCACACATTTGTTTTTATGGGTTCATCTTGTCATCTCAGTTCAGAGAATAATTGAAATAAATCCTTTTAAAAATACTGTCATTATGCCAGTGCTGCTGAGCATAAGGACAGCAGTCATTGCTCGTGTGATCACAAGCAGCAGGTTTCTATTATTATTTTATGTTTATCTTCCAACATAAGATAATCTTCAGATTGATAAAAAGTTTCAAGCTAGGGCCATAGGGAAAAAATCATAAATATTACTCTTGAAAATAGGACTTGGACATTTATGAAAATTTTACCTCAGACCTTTTAGACCCAGACTTATGCGAGGAACGAGGACATAGCACGCTCAGGGAAGGGGGCGGAATGGGGCAGGAAGAGGCGGAGCGGGGGCAGGAAGAGTCAGGGTGCGGGTGGGGACTTGGGGGAAGGGGTCGAGTGGGGGCGAGGCCTGAGGCAGAGCCAGGGGTCAAGCACCCCCCGGAACATTGGAAAGTCAGCGCCTGTGTCCAATTTCATTCTGGAATTGCTGCTGATCATGGTAAAAATAACAGATCTGTCATTTTAAAGTATAATGGCATGGAACCCAGCATTGCTGCATTTTTTATTGGGATATATATATATATATATATATATATATATATATATATATAAATGAATTGCAACTTGGTGGTGTGTGTGTGAAGTGAAGTGAGATCTTTGGGGTGTTGATTTGGTGGATTAGGTATTTTGAACAGAAGTTAATACTTCTTTAATAATTGGACCATGACAAATTCTTAGTATTATGTAGCGCTGGATGGAAAATATACTTGTATGAAACATTTCATTTTTCAAAATTGGAAACTCTTCGCAATTCCCCCATCCCAAATGTTCTTGTTTAACTGGCAAAATGGAAATATAGTGGATGTTTCATTTCTCATTTTTTCCTGCCCTCCCATTTTTTTCAGTGGAAGGGAATAAGGGTGGGAGAGGAGGAGGAAACTGAAAACCAAAAAAATGAAAAACGTTGAAAACACATTTTCACAAAACTGAATAAATGAAAACCTGTTCAATTTTGAACTGTGTGGACCAAATATGATTTCCAAATTATTTGGAAAAATGTATTTTTCCCAGTGGTTTCAACCAATTCTATAGAGATACCAGAAGGCTCCTGCACATCTCAGAACATGGGTATCTTTTGAGGTGGTGACTATGATGATTAATAATTGGTCTGATTGTAATGCTGACATGCAGGCATGTCTGTTCCTTCTCCAGGGAAAATTGACTCAGCTCAGGAATGCCTACTCAAGCTGCTCTCACACCCAGTGATTGCAGTACAGACATACCCTTTGAGGGTGTTGCAGGATCTGGTCCCAATGGTAGTAGTGATTTGAATAAGACCTTAATTAACAGCAGTGGGAGAAAACCAGCATCATAATGCTACGCATGTAAAAGTTTATCGGTAAGAATCCAGAATGCTGTACGTTTATTCGTTGGCTTACTGCTTCGGGTTAGTACATCTGCACCAATCTATTTTCTTCAGCATTAGTGCTTGTCACTACATACTTAAGCTCTCTTTTTAAATAACTGGCTTACATAGCTACATATCAGAAGTTAAGGTTTTTTTCTATTATTATTTTCTCTTATGCTGGAACAAAGATATATTTTTCCTGTCTCTCCACTCCATAGTATGGGTAGTTTACCATCTAGGCTAGTGTGTACATGTTATCAAACAAAAATAGCAATGGGCAATCCCCTTCTTCATTCCTACATATATTATAGGTATGTGTGTGTGTGTGTGTGTATATATATTACATTTAGACAGATGTATGTGTATTCATAATCAGAAAGGGCAACGTATTTGCCTCCATCAGACATCTGTGTGTATGCGAATATATTTATAAAATATAGTGCTTTCCAGTAACTGGTTACACCTGTGGGACAGAAATCAAGACGACATCTGAGAAAATAACTTTTTGCCTACAGAGCCTGCTGTGGTTGCTATTTCAGCTGTTCATTAAAGTTATATAGCTTCCTTTATCTCTTGTGTTCATGGAATACAAGCACCTCCATAACGAGCTTAAATCACCATAGGCTAAAAATAGAAACTTGCTTTCAGATTTTGGGAGGTTGAGCTAGTGGTGGTGTATGGGTAATCAAGAGATATTAGCTGTGTAATGGTGCCAGGACACCCCAGGGCAGGGGTGCTGGAATGCTTTTATGGCAAGAAAGCATGGAAAATATCTGCTTCCCTTTTTAAAAATTCTCCCTCCCCCTTGTTTGTACCTTTTGAAAGAGATACACGCTGTTGCCAAATGATCATTTATTTGCCCTTTGTGGAGCAGCCATTACCATGAATAGCACTGCTTATTATTCTAAGGATGTAGGCAATCAGAGAAGTTAGAGATGGAAAAAGATCTACTGCATCACCTCACCCAGTTACTGCTGGACACAGCCCTATGTTCTAGTGTGGTGTCCCGTTCAGTTTTTAACTGTCTTGCATGTGGGGGTGACATCACCTACAGATTCTGTACATGTAGAAATGTACAGAAAGCCAGTAGCACCCTCCTCCTGGCATACTATACTAAGGCCAGGCATGAGCATAATTCATTTCTCTCTCCACAGCATGACGCTAGTGTCCAAAGTGTTGCTACCTTCCCCGAAGGAGTAGGGCCTTAGCTCTTGTCCTGCTTGCACGCTGGCCTGGTGCAAGCAAAGCACTCGTGCCCTGAAATAGGAGGGCACAGGGGTCATGTTTACCTGAGATGTGACTCCTTCCCAGAAGTCGTTTCAATACTCCTGGGGGAATTCTACACCACTTCGTATGCAGAATTTGTGCAGAAATTAATGTTTTTTTGCGCAGAATTTCCTTTTCCTCCATAGAAATGGGCTGCAGAGCTGCTGGCCGCCACTAGGGGTTGCTGGACCCGGCAGAACTCAGCTCGCAAGTAGAAGACACTGCCAGGCGGAGGGAAAGGAAACTGGAGGGTCCCAGGCAGCTGCAGTTCTCAGTATGCCCCGAAGGAAAGAGGCAGCAACACGTAGGAATTTCCACACAAGCCCAGGACTCAGCATCAGGCTGTTTCTCCCGCTGGATCCCTGGGCACTGAGGGGGAGGGGCTGTGAGTGTCTGGGGTTGGGGGGCCTGCGGCTGGGGTCTCGGGGGTGTGTCTGGGCTAGGGGGCATCCTGTGGCTGGGCTCTGAGGGATGGGGGGCAGGGGGTGCGTTTGAGTGTGAGTGTCTGGACTTGGAGGGGCCCTGCAGCTGGGCTGTGGTGGGGAGGGGGTGCATGCGAGTATCTGGGCTGGGGGGCAGGTGTGCTCTGGGGGGAGGGGCCGTGGGTGTCTAGCCCCCCTACTGAGCTCTGGGGCGAGGGGCCAGAGAATCAGGAACTGGGTTGTCATAGGGATTTCCTTAACTCTCTACTCCTGGAGGAATTTTTTTGTGTCTGTATTGTTAGACATGGTTGCGGATAGTTATTTTTAAATAAATTACAAAATAATTGAAACTGGCATGATTATATAGTGTTATTTTGACAAATAAAATATGCAGATTTTTGCAGAATTTTAAAATATTGTGCACAGAATTTTTCATTTCTATTGTGCAAAATTCCCCTAGGAGTAAGAGTCTTCTCAGTTCCTAACACAGGCCAGTGCCCTCTGACCCCAAGATAACCCATGGTGAAATTACACCAGTATGTGATTAGATGGCAGGATCTTTTATGTGGGTCCATCCTGACGCTTCTGGGGGTTGGGTACAAAGCCCAGTTCTGATGGCAAAATGTTATGGGAGTAGCTGCTTTACTCTGCTCTGGGGGGCCTCAGTGAAGACAATGACAGTGCTGTCACTGAAACCAGGATTTCACCCTCTAGCTTCTGCACAAGATTTTCTTCCAAAGTTTTAGAAGAGGTTAAACCTACCTTTATACTTAGCTAACTCTTTTGCACAATTGCACAATCAACACAAGTTCAACTTTTAGCAGTGAATCCCCCCGCCCAAAAAAGAGAGACAACAGTGAACACAGCGGCTAGATAAACACTTACAGTGCATACAGCTAATCTGCTTCAGTCCACCGTCGGGCTGGTATAAAGTGTGCAGTCTGAGGTGGGAGGTTTGCTTACTAACCCTTCAAGGTCAAGTGGAACACTACATAAATACAAGCTTCAGCACTCCAAGTGATCTCTCACACCTAAGCTGACCTGTAGGCCTCATGTAAACACACCATCCATGAAAACGGTCCTCTGTAGCATTTTGTTCAGAGAAATCCATATATATTTGTACCAAATGACTTCAGATTTTTTCCCCCGTACTGTGGACTATCTCACCTCTTCATTAAGTTGCAGTTCACATTTGTCTTGGAACACCTTCCTTTAAACTCTTTCTAAGGAGTAAAATCCTATCGTCTAAGCATGCCTGGATCCTCCTTTATTAACCAAAGGCTGTTCCAAATGTGGTCCTGAGGATTTGCCACCTATCATAAAGGCCTGACATTTCCTTCCCTTGTAGGCTTTGACTTCTAGGCACAACTAGTAATATAGCATTTGTTCACTGGACTCTCACACATGGTTACATTTATATGTGACATTAGTGCCTCTCAATGGAAGTGGTACTTGAGATTCTCCACCCGTCTTCTCCTGGATAAGTTCCATCAGTCTAAGCAATGAGAAAGTGTAAGGCTGTTTAAACACGTGTCTTCTGTGCCATAGCATTCACTGCAGCTGCCAAACTGACAAGTTAACCCCCACCCTCTTCTTGGATTATTCAACTGCTTTTTTTTCCCTTCCAGTTTATTACCATATCTTGCTTTTCAACCTGCAAAAATAAATAAACTAAAATAATAAAGTCTAGTCAAGACTACATTGCTCAGTTTTTGGCATGTTTTAAGGAGTGTTTGCATAAATATGAGCATTCTGTTTGCTCACAAGGAAGGCAAATTTATTCACACCAAAGTATGGGCCAAATTGTCTCCTGGCATAACTCCATTGACTTTAGTGGAGTGACACAAGTAGAGAATTTGGCCCTAGCTTTGCAACACTTGTAGCCAATTAATTGAAGCCCAATCATAGGTCAAAAAAGAGGAGGTCAAAAGAAGCCATGTCTATTGACAAATTTTGAGATAAAAAGAGCAAAATCAATAGTGAAAGTAGCTAGAAGTCAAGAGGCAGGTTCTTTGCTAGCATACCTCTACTGACATAAATAGATCTATGCCAATTTACCGTAGGAGAGATTGTGGCCCAGTATATTTTTCCTCATTCTTGCTATTAGCCTGTACCTAACCAGGTTCCTGAGTAAATTTTTAGTTTGCAGTGCATGCCCTTTGAAGGATATTTATACCACTGAAAGTAAATTCTTGCATCACTAAGGTGCAGGTCTCCATTAAAAGCTTCACAGGTGATGGAGAAATCAACAACCTTCTGAGAACACACACATGGAATAGAGGGAAGAAGCACCACCTTGAGGAGACTGAGAAAAGAACTCCCTTTCCAGTTATGTTGATATAATTTATGTCGCTCAAGGGTGTGAATTAACCAAAGGGGCTAATCACAGAGGAAACTACTACTCATCATGGATCATGTTAGTAGAATTGGGCCTATATTGATTAGAAGTTCCAGTTCAATTGTAACTCATTAAGACATCTCATTAGCATATATCTGAAAGGGGTCATTGTCAGATATCATTAGTAGGGCATCATTAACAGATTTAGCAAAAATAAGGAGAGAAGGTGAGGGCAGAATGGCAGATTATAATTTATTCATAACTAATTCAGACAAGGCTGGATTTCTGTCCGTGGGTATCAAAGCTGACTCGTGATAACCCAAGAAGAAGTCCTGGTATCTTTGATAATGGAAGACCGGAGAAAAGGAAAGGATGCCTCCTTAATTATGGGAACTGAATTTTAGCACTTAGTTCAGGTTTCTCAAAAATAATCATGGAAGCCAAGTTCAGGATACTAAAGAAACATTCACCTTGATCAATACAGGTCCTAGTATACCTGGATATACAGGTACAGTATACTGGTACACTGAAGCCTTGGGTGTAAAAGACAACTTTTCTGTTAATACATTGCCCAATAATCACTGTATTGGGATAGTTTCCTGACAACCTAGGTCAATCTCTACTGGTCTTCTTTTGCTACTGCCTCAAAGCTGATGACAACTAACTTTGGTTGGGATTTTCATAGCAGTCTGAGGGAGCTAGGTGCCCAGCTCTCATTGTATTTCTATAGAATATGGATGCCAACTACCATAAGATCCTTTGAAAATCCTCGTCTTCTTCTTTAACCTTATTTGTGCTTTTACGGTTTGCTAAGGAAAAGGAACAATTTGGTCATGGTTTCAAAGGGGGGCTACTCAAGACCTGTTGGTTTTCATTTCACTGAAATCATGATCAAATTACTTCCTTTTAGAATTTTTCCAGTGGCATGTTTTTTCCATCAGAAAATGCCAATTCATCAAAAGCAAAACATATTGTGAAAATGTGTCTCCTTAGACAAAAATTTATTTAGAAATGAAAATTGAAAAAAAGCTTTTCAATAAGGTTGAAATGTTTGATTTCAAATTTTTTTGGAATGGAACATTTTGATTTTCCCACTTCAAAATGAACTTGTTTCCATTTTTATTTTACATTATAAAATGAAAGAATCAAAATCAGAACAAAATATTTCAGTATGTTGAACCCAAACATTTTATTGACCCAAAACAAATTTGGTTTTGTTCATGGGGAAATTTAGGCGCTCATGTTGTTTTGTTTTGTTCCATTCCGGGATGGAAGAAATTCCAAAATCGCAAAACTGCCCTCCCTCTCCCCCCCCCCCCCGAACAATAACTCTGGTCCCTGCTGCTTGTGCATAGCAAATTGTAAAAGAGCCAGTATAGTCAGAGAAGCTGTTGGTAAGTAGTTTGGAGGCAGTGCATCTTACATTTGGTCATGCTTGCCAGATTTGCTCTCCTTTCCGAATTGCTAATGACTGCATTTGATTTTTTCCTGGAGGGGAAGTTCACTTAGATGCAGTATGGAGAGCTCACACTTTCACTAATATTTTATTAATTTCTTAAATGAAGATCGGCTATTCGCAAATAGCATAGTTCAGTTGTGCAATGGAACAGATGGGAATAGGCTAAAATGATGTGTTATCTTGATATGTATTGTGTATTGTATCTTATCTGTGTTTGATCTGTAACATTCATTATAACTATAGGCCCAGTCCTGCAGCACCGCAAGCCGAAGCGTTTATTGCTGTGAGTAATGCAATTTATATCAATGGGATAATACGTACTTTTGTGAGCAATGCTTGGAAGTGTTTGTGGGGTTGAGCCATAATTTTGTTGCAAATGATTAGGTGCCTACCTTTATCATAAGATCTCAGACTAAATGGCCCAGCTTTGCAGAGTAGTCTCACATGAAGACCCAAATTCTCTGCTGATATGTTCCTTTAGCTTCAGGATGGTTGTGCCCACTTAAGCCAGCAGAGAATGTGGCTCCAATGAGGCACAGGGAGACCTGGTTTCACGCATGAAGTCTGCAGTAGAGCAGGGAATTGAATCTGGGTCTTCGGCTAGAATCCTAGTCCCTGAATCATCTTTCCTCGCTGCAAAACTGTGTAAATTAGACTTTGAGCACAGGTGGAGCTGGCTTATATCAGAATGGGAAAGTTTCACATTCAGCCAACAAAGCCCTAAGACCAAGATTGCAATATGTGAAGGATTTTGAAGCACTAGACACTCCTTCCTCACCAGCATGTGCCTAAATGCTTTCCTGAACTGAGGCCTTAATTTAGAAAATTGTTAATGAAAATGTAACAAATAAGGGTTTGTTTACACATCCTATATCTGACAGCTGTTTGAAGTGCCTCTCACGAAATAGGCTTTTACTAGTATTAGTCTACCTAATTAGGTCAAAAACATTAAAACTAAATAATTGTATATTGTCTGATCATGCAGTTGACACAAGAAACTGCCCACTCTAGTCAGCGGGAGCCTCCCTGAGTAGGGAGTGCAGGATTGGTCTCTAGAAGACAAATGAACAAGTAGACCTTTTCAAAGTGATTTTCTAAATGAAATACAGTAAATTCCTCTGTAACATGATTCATGAGAACAGAAGATCAAAGCATTACAAGAGATTTATCAAAAATAAATCATACTTACATGCAGTATACGGTAACATCAGATAATGTCATGTTGTTCTAATGATCATATGAAAATGATAAAAGAATGGTGCTTTAAAAAAAATTCTGGAGCCGTCAAAAATCTAAGAGGAAAAGATGGCATCAGGAATCAATTTGCTCTTTTCTCATGTTTGTCTTAACATTTCAATGCTGATGCTTTCCTATTAATTCCACACACTTAGTTATACTCTGCATATGAATGTATATGTAATTCTACTATAAACACTCAAATTTCAAATCGGCTGCCCTATAAATCTGGGAAAACTCAGTGAAGTGTGAATCTGATAGCTGTGATTAGTACTGATCAGCGGCAAGCCCGAGTTGTGACTGATTAGTCTGACATGCTGAGCGTTTCGTTATACATGGCTAAAAGATCACATTCGCATGGTGAAGAATTTATGTTCGTGTTTGTGACTCACTCCTTTCACATCTGGTCCATGGTGACCCTCTGGGAATGACATGGGTAAAGAAAAGGAGGGAAATGTGATTTTTTTTTTTTTTTGTTCAGCAAAAGCCAAGGCAGAACAAAGACAAGCTTTTCTACTCCCTGTACAGCTAAATAGGAACTAGGTTGTCACTATAGAGGAAGCAGAAGGTCAGTAATAACAGTCTGGCAATCTATTTATTTATTTTGCAAGAGAATGTCGTTTTCTCTTTCACTTATTTTCCCTGTTTTTTTCCATACAGCACTCATTACAGTAGATAGCTGTTAAGAGGCTTTATATCTGGGGTCTTGAAGAGATGGAAATGTTGTCCCATTTCTTTTTGCCTTGTCCTTGCAAGAACCCTCCCGCTTGTCATCCTCCTAAGCATCCCACTGGACCTAAAGACACAATATAAGAGAAGAGGAACTGAAAAGATGATTGCTTAGAGAGAGAAGAGACAGGAAGTTACAGAGGAAATGATTATTTTGATGTTCAAAGAATTAATGTTGGCACTGGTGCAATATCAAACCAGCAGAAAATCTTTGGGCAGCGCATACTGTAACATTTTGCAATTAGTGCTCTTTTAATTTAAGGACTACATAACACCATGGGCCACATTAATCCCTAATATAAAACACTTAAAATCTACGGTGATACCTCCGGACTGAACTTCACCCAATATATAAATGTTATATACGTAGTTAGGGAGCCACGTAAATGTGCATGTAATGTATGCACATGTGCTTGAATTCTCTTGCATTTTCAGTCCTCTCCTTTCAGTTTAATATTTCAGTTTGGCCCTGTAGTAAGGAGTGCCTGATGCTTGGGAGGACAGCCAAATTCAGCTCAGGTATTAGTGGAAGTAACTTCCTGGAAGAAAATGGAGTTATAGCCATCACTTGTGATGATTTATCTGGCATAGGGGCATTCAATGTGAAAGGAACCACAGGTATAGTCTTCAGGACTAGAATTTTTAAGAAAGGGGCTTCTATATACTAGATGACCTTTTCTTTTTGCCTCTTCTCTCTGGAAAGTTATATGAAACAAATGAAGGAGGTGGGGAATAAAAGTGTCTTTCTGCACCAAGTGTTAACTTTAAAGCTGGTGAAAGTCTTCAGAGCTTGGAGTGGTTTTTGCTTCCTTGAAATATGTTGGCTCTTCGTCCTAATTTTTCTTCAGCTTCGTTACTGAATCTTCCTTGCTTTGAAGAGCTTGCAATATAATCCTGAATCACAATGTAAAAAGTGTGTGCAATAAACAATAGCAGGGGATGCAGGACAGAGGAGCTGGTAATTAGACCATGCAATTATATGGGTTAGTTATGTACACAACTTGATGGTTCAAGAGTTTAATAATAATAGAATCCCCAAATGTTGCTCAGTGTAGTCACCATTAGTTGTCTTTTTTTTTTAATTTTATTTGACCACAATGTAGTTTTAGTTTAAATATTATTTTCTTTTTTCCCTAGGTTTGGTATTTAATGTAAACAATCTCCACATGTTTCTATTTCATATAATCAGAGAGTCCAGTAAGTCAGATTTCCAACAGAACCAAGACTGCCCTGAAATTAAAAGTGGTTGCAGAGATAATGATGTTCTGGGTTGCACCTATGTAGATCAGATACATTCTCCCCATTGGAGAGGAATGTGCAGGGCACATGGGTTACTTCAGGATGTAGTAGTGGCAATAGAATAGCCTGGAGTTGGAGAGAAACTCTTCATTTCTGGTAAGATATCCAGTTCACAGCATAGCCACCCAGGTTGGGTCTAGGATTTGGCCACCTGTGAGTGAATGGGTGTGTATGATCAGCAAGGCTGATGACCCCAGAAGATGTTAATTTCAAACGTATCATGATTACTGAAGCAGATGGAATCAGATCCTGTTGAACCAGCTTGTGGCTATGTTCAATACTGAGAAAATTCACGGCTAGAAAACAGGGTTTATGCAATTCATGACTTGTTGAGGATAGCTGACAAAGGTGGGTATGCCCGACCAGCCAGTGTGGTCACTCCCCAGCGGACAGCAAAGATGAGGATTTGGCTTTTATTGGTTATAGGCTTAGCTTTTATCATCAATTGTAATTTGCTATTTTTTAGGACTGTCAATTAATCGCAGTTAATTCAAGCGATTAACTCAAAACAAATTAACTCAATAAAAAATTAATTGCAATTAATCACAGTTTTAATTGCACTATTAAACAATAATAGAATCATCATCATCATGTTCCTATTATGCCTCTGGCATTTAGGACAGTTATGAAGCTCCTCCACTCTTTTGGCACCTGAGGCGGGGAGCTCAAATGATGCCCCCATGCCCCCTCGCTTGGGCCAAAACTTTGAAACGTCTCAATTTTGCCTTCTTTCTGTTCTACTCCTCTCATGGTACTGCTCTGCTACCTACCCCAATAAAGGAGAACTAACAACTTAAAATGCCTTGTTTAAAAATTTTAAGTAACACTTACATTTGCTGTTCAGGCGTTTGAAAGTTAACTTTTCTTGTCTGCATAGTAAACACTGGCATTTTTATCTGTTTGAATAATCAAAGTGGTGCTTTCCGTGCCTTCTTGGTTGCAAAGATTTGAACTGCTTCCTGAAGGTCCACAGTCTGGGCCAGCTCATGCTCTATTGAGATGGTTGCAAGGCTGACCAGCCTCTCCTGTGTCACTGTGGAGCGTAGATGTGTTTTTATTAACTTCAGCTTGGAGAAGCTGCGTTCTCCATTGGCAACTGTTACAGGAAATGTTAGAAGTATGCGCAGAGCAACAAAAGCTTATTTCTGCACATATATTCCAGAACTGCCTTTGGAGTTGATCCTGCTGAAATGTATCTTGAAGAGGCTTTCAGTACATCACCTAAATCACTCGCATCAATATCGCGCATGTCATCATGTGTCAACACTGTCTCTAGTGCCCTGTATTGCTGGTTTAGGTCTTCTTCAGGTATAGTGAGGAATTTTGGAATATCATACAACATCCCAAATATACTGCTGTGTTCCTTGAGCTGACTGTATTGCACAATCTAGCACCTGGTTAAAGAATTCAACTTTGAATTGTTGTTAGGGGTCTCTTATGGGATTATCCCGTTCCTCGTAATCAAAATGTTGTCTTCTTTGGTGACTCTTGTATTCTTGAATGGATGGGAAAATAGCTTCAGTGTGAAGTTCCTCTGCCAACTTCTGTGCACCCTTCAGAACGTTTTGAAATCCCTCATCTGACCGGTAAGACTGTAGGTATGTCTTTGCTTTGTCCAGTTGTTCCATTGCTCCAGATATATCAAGGTCAACACCTTGGAGTCTCTTGCTTACAACATTTATTTCAAACAGTATGTCAAGCCACAACACAGAAATGTGAACGTTTCTGGTGATTCTATTTCTCTCTGCCACTGTTCTCCCACCAACAGTTCCTGTTATAGCATTATCCTCCACAATGGCAACTATGGCATCATCTCTCTTCCCAATTTGGTGTTTGATCGGCTTGATCGCCTCCACTCGACTTTCCCATTGTGTGACACTCAGTGGTTTCAGTGTCAGAGAGGATGTTCCCAGATGTTGCTTCAAAATTTGCCATCGATGAGTTGATGCAGAGAAAAATACATAGATGCTTTGAAATACATTAAAAAATTCAGCAACCTCACTAGAAGCTAATGCTGCATCACTGACCACCAAGTTCAATGAATGAGAACTGCATGGGACAAAAAAAGCTCAAGAGTTTAACTCTCGGATCCGTGTCTGCACTCCTCTGTTCTTTCCTCTCATGTTGGCACCATTATCGTAGCCCTGACCTCTCATGTCAGCTATCACAATTCCCGTATCTTCCAGCTTTTAAGAAGCACATTTGTCATACCAGTTCCTGTAGTATCATCAATGTCAATAAATTCTAGAAAATGCTCTGTGACAGTCACCATTGCAGGGACGTTTCCACTAGGGGAGCGCAGCTGGCTCTGGCCGGGTGTCACAGCTGCGAGCTCCTGCTGCTGGTAAGGGGGCAGGGAGTGGGGGGGTTGGGTAAGGGAGCGGGGGGTTCTGGGGAGCAGTTAGGGAGGAGGGGGCAGTTGGATGGGGCGGAGGTTCTGCGGGGGGCGGTCAGGGGATGGGAAACAGAGGGAGGTTGGGAGTGGGAGTCCCGGGGGGCCTGTCAGGGGGCGGGGATGTGGATAGGGATCGGGAGGGCAGTCAGGGGACAGGGAGCGGGGGGGTTGAATAAGGGGGTGGGATCCCGGGGGGCGGTTAGGGGCAGAGGGTCCTGGGAGGGGGTGGTCAGGGGATGAGGAGCAGAGGGTGGTTGGATAGGGGGTGGGAGTCCCAGGGGGACTGTCAGGAGGCAGGGGTGTGGATAGGGGTCAGGGCAGTCAGGGGACAGGGAGCAGGGTGGTTGGATAGGGGGCGGGGGTCCCAGGAGGGGGCAGTCAGGGGACAAGGAGCAGGGGGGGTTGGATGGGTCAGGGGTTCTGAGGGGGGCAGTCAGGGGGCAGGAAGTGGGAGGGGGCAGATAGGGGGCGGGGGCCAGGCTGTTTGGGGAGGCACAGCCTTCCCTACCTGGCTCTCCATACAGTTGCGCAACCGCGATGTGGCCCTCGGGCCAAAAAGTTTGCCCACCCCTGCTGTAGAACCCAATGTGGCTGGAACATTAGACTGGGGTTCTGAGTACATATGCCATGGCCTCTCCACTTTGTCACCATTGGGGATTTTACACCAGTAATGTGTTGGATGGAAACTTCTATTTTAATTGTCTTTGGGGAACTTGAAGTTTTTCACTTGCTGTGGCCCATGCAGTACAAGGAAGTCCCTCAGGCTACTGCTCAAGTTGGTCCACAGTCCTGGGTCATCTAGACTTAAGGAACTAAACTCAGCAGCAGCTATTTCTTGCGCCTCCACCATTACACTTTTCTTCAGGAATGTGCATGGTTACATCCATTTGAGATGGAGATATGAATGCTGCAGTAGCTGCCAGGTCACCTGCACTCTGACTAACTGGAAGATCAGGCATCTCCTCACCACTCACATCCTCACTGGGGCCAGAAGGCTCACCATGAACATTTGTGTCTATGTATCTCAGGAGAGCTGCTTCCTGCTTAGATAGAAAAGCTTCCTTTGCGTTCTTTCTTTTTCTGAATGCTGTTCTGTGCCAGCTATAGTGGCTCTCAACACTCAGTTGAAGAGGACAAATAAGCAGGCTGGTAGCAGGGCCTGAGTGAGGGAAGATATCAGGGTCTTAAGGGCCTAACTGGCTCCTACTACTTCAGTTGACTGCCTGTTCTCCTCAAGTGGGTTCAGGGAAGCAGCAGGAAACAGGAAGCTCCCTGAGAAGCTGGTGTTAATCAGTGCAGGCTCCTGGGGGTGCTAGAGAGGTACGTAAGAGGCTCCTCCTCCTCTCTCGCCCTGCAGCTCCTGCTGCTTTCTGTTATTCCCCCTCACCTTTTCTCCTGCCTGCTTGTTATGTCTCTTGTGCCCTCCTTCCTCCACCACACCACTCCACCATCTCTGTGCATCTAGAGCAGAGAGAATACATATGCACCAGCAGCAGACACAATTTTCTACACTCTGGGTCCTATTGGCCCCCCTCCCCCCAGTCTGGCATCTGAGGCAGCCGCCTCAGTTCGCTTCATGGTAAGCAGGGCCGGCTCTAGGCACCAGCAAAACAAGCTGGTACTTGGGGCGGCACATTTTTAGGGGCGGCATGGCCGGCGCCAGAATGCCGCCCCTAAAAATGTGCCCCGGCTGCCCTAGCTCACCTCCGCTGCTGCTGCCGCGGCGCGCGAAACAGCTGATTCGCGCGCCGCTACTCGCCCTCCCTCCCAGGCTCTCAAGCCTGGGAGGGAGGGGGAGCAGCGGCGCGCGAATCAGCTGTTTCGCGCGCTGCGGCCGCTTGGGGTCTCCCCCTCCCTCCCAGGCTCTCAAACCTGGGAGGGAGGGGGAGATCCCGAGCGGCCGCGGCGGCGAAACAGCCATTTCGCGCGCCGCTGCTCCCCCTCCCTCCCAGGCTCTCAAACCTGGGAGGGAGGGGGAGAAGCGGCGCCCGCGCCGCGGCCACTCAGAGTCTCCCCCTCCCTCCCAGGCTCTCAAACCTGGGAGGGAGGGGGAGATTCCGAGCGGCCGCTGCTCCCCCTCCCTCCCTCCCACCCAGACTTGAGAGCCTGGGAGGGAGGGGGAGAAGCGGCGCCCGCGCCGCGGCCACTTGGAGTCTCCCCCTCCCTCCCAGGCTCTCAAACCTGGGAGGGAGGGGGAGACTCCGAGTGGCCGCGGCGCGGGCGCCGCTTCTCCCCCTCCCTCACTCCCTCCTAGGCCTGAGAGCCTGGGGGGAGGAGGCAGGGCTGGGGATTTGGGGACGGGGCGGAGTTGAGGCGGGGCCGGGGGTGGGGTAATTAAAAAACGCGGGGGGGGGGGGCGGCCAAAATTGTTTTTGCTTTGGGCGGCAAAAATCCTAGAGCCGGCCCTGATGGTAAGGCCAGGCTTGCCTCCACTCCTGTCTGTTTCTGGCAAGTCTTTTAATGGTTCCCCAGCTGTGCCCCAGGTTTTTCAGCTCGGCTTCCACAGCTCTTTGCCATGTTGTTTTCGGGCGGCCTCGTTTTCGCTTGCCTTCAGGTGTCCATCTTATTGCTACTCTGGTGATGGAATCAGTTTCCCTCTGAAGCACATGACCGATCCGTCTCCAATGCCTCCTGGTAACGATGGTGCTCAGCTCCTCTTGGCTGCACTGTGTCAATAAATCTTAGTTTGAGATTGTTCTGGGTCAAAAGATATGGAGGATTTTTCTGAGGCAGGTTATATGGAATTAAGACAGTTTGGACATGTCATACTTTCTCATTCCCCAGCATTCTGCACTATAAAGTCGTGTTGAAAGTTCGCAGCTCTGATGAATCTTGAGTTTGGTTCTGGTGTTGTATTTTGATGATTTCCAAACTGTATTTAAGCTTTATTGATTTTGTTCCAGATGTCCTGGGTTGTTCCACCGTCCTGGTTGATGGTGCTGCCCAAGTATGTGAATGTTTCTACATTGGTGAGAACATAATCCTCTATCCGTACTGGTGATGGTGAGGTAATGTTAAAGGTCATGATATCTGTCTTATTGCAGTTGATTTTCAGTCTAATTTGCTGGCTGAATGCATTGAGTCGAGTTGTTTTTTCTTGTATATGGTGTTGGGTATGTGATAGGAGAGCGACATCATCTGCCAAGTCCAGGTATTCAAGGGATGAGAAGAGTGTCCATTTAATGCCTCTTGTCTTCCAATTTAAATTTATTATAAATATTTTTGATATTTTCTACATTTTAAAATATATTGATTGCTATTGCAACACAGAATACAAAGTGTACAGTGCTCATTTTATAGTATTTTTATTACAAATATTTGTACTGTAAAATTGAGGAAAAATACTATTTCTTTTCTTTTGTTTAATTCACCTCATACAAGTACTGTCGTGCAATCTCTTTATTTTGAAGTGTAACTTACGAATGTAGACTTTTTTGTTACATAACTGCATTCAAAAATAAAATGTAAAACTTTAGAGCTTACAAGTCCCCTCTGTCCTATTTCTTGTTCAGCCAATTGCTAAGACAAACAAATTTGTTAACATTTATGAGAGATAATGCTGCCCGCTTCTTATTTAAAATTTCACCTGAAAGTGAGAACAGGCGTTCGCATGGCACTTTTGTAGCTGGGGTTGCAAGGTATTTATCTGCCAGATCTGCTCAACATTCGTATACCCCTTCATGCTTTGGCCACTATTCCAGAGGACATGCTTCCATGCGGATGATGCTCATTTAAAAAAAATGAGTTAATTAAATTTGTGACTGAACTCCTTGGGGGAGAATTGTATGTCTCCTACTCCATGGTTTTGCCCACATTCTGCCATATATTTTGTGTTATGGTGTCTTGGATGACGACCCAGCATATTTTGTTCAATTTAAGAACACTTTCATTGCAGATTTGACAAAATGCAAAGAAGGTACCAATATGAGAGATCTAAAGATAGCTACAGCACTTGACCCAAGGTTTAAGAATCTGAAGTGCCTTCCAAAATCTAAGAGGGATGGGATGTGAAACATGCTGTCAAAAGTCTTAAAAGAGCAATACTCCAATTCACAAACTACAGAACCCAAACCACCAAAAAAGAAACTCAACCTTCTGTAGGTGGCATCTGACTCAGATGATGAAAATGACATGTGTCAGTCCTCACTGCTTTGGCTCATTATCAAGCAGAACCTGTCATCAGCATGGAAGCATGTCCTCTGGAATGGTGGTCCAAGCATGTAGGGGCATACAAATGTTAAGCATATCTGGCTCGTAAATACCTTGCAACGCCAGTTACAACCGTGCCATGTGAACACCTGTTCTCACTTTCAGGTGACCATTGTAAACAAGAAGCAGGCAGTATTATCTCCCATAAATATAAACAAACTTGTTTGTCTTAGTGATTGGCTGAACAAGAAATAGGACTGAGTGGACTTTAAGCTCTAAAGTTTTACATTGTTTTATTTTTGAGTGCAATTATGTAAAAAAAGTCTACATTTGTAAGTTGCACATTCACAATAAAGAGATTGCACTACAGTACTTGTATGAGGTGAATTGAAAAATACTATTTTTTCTCTTTTCTATAGTGCAAATATTTGTAATCAAAAGTAATAACGTAAAGTGAGCCCTGCACACTTTGTATTTTGTGATATAATTGAAATCAATATATTTGAAAATGTAGAAAACATACACAAATATTTAAATAAATGGTATCCTATTATTGCTTAACAGTATGATTAAAACTGTGATTAATCACGATTAATTTTTTTAATTGTTTGACAGCCCTACGATGTTTCTTTGTAACTTGTTTTAAGTGGAGTGGTTTTGTACCAAAACCAAATTCAAATTGATTGTCAGTTTCAATCCAAGTAAAAATTGGCAGACCCCAGCTATTACCAATATTTCTTATTAAGTTTAGCAGTTCCTGCAATCAGAGGGAGCCCTGGTTGGTGGTGGTCTGCTGTCAGAAAGTTTTAAGTTTTGGGTTAGTTGTTTGAGCTCAATGCAGGAGGAGAAACCATAGCAAACTATTCCTGAAATCCCATCCGACCATCCATTTGAAATTAATAGGATCAGGTCAAGAAAGCACTCGTAAATGCAATAAATGAGCATGGAAACTGAATTCCTTTCCCACCCAAGGAGAGGAGGATTCCCTCCAGAATCAGTATTGCGTATTATATTGTAGTTAGCAGCCCATTTAATAGCTGCTTAATCCAGTACTTAAAGAAACTGCGTGAGACAACTGCATTAGTCAATCTGGGATCTACAAGGAACTACAGGGTCTATCTGTGTCCATGAGCTTCTATAAAGAATCCTTTTTGCATTCACTATGATCAAGTCTCTCTCCTCGGCTGCAAGAGGCATGGCCAGTGGAGAAGCTCGATGGGAGTCACTGAATGGAGATAGCAACAGAGAGTCCCGTGGCACCTTATAGACGAACAGACGTATTGGAGCATAAGCTTTCGTGAGTGAATACCCACTTTGTCAGACGCATCTGTTCGTCTATAAGGTGCCACAGGACTCTTTGTTGCTTTTTACAGATCCAGACTAACACAGCTACCCCTCTGATACTTGAGTGGACATAGAGACTGAATTTCCCCTCTCCTGATTACTGCAAATGGAAGTTGGCCAGGTGGGATTTGTGGTTCTCTCGTGGGCTTCTTGCAGTGGGCTGTTGCACACAGGCTTTTATTTAAACTGAGAAAGGGTGGAATGAAAATTGTTGTGGCCACTGCATGTTGCATCTGTGGTATCCAGCCAGATGTGTTTACTCCCCATTCGGTGTTATTTTATGGGTTTTATCTCTGTTTTGATCATTTGTTTGCCAATAAAATCTGTGCTTATTTAAAATAGCCTAAAGTGTCTGGGGCGTGTTCTCTTGTTGGGAATAATCCCTGTTGTGAGAAAATGTCAGAGGGAAAGAAACAGGACTCTTCCTTCTGAGGAGATTGAGTAAGGAGTTGAGTAATGACTTGAGTACTAGTCCTGGGGGCAACTGAGGTGATAATTTCTGTTCCCAGTGTGGAAATGGTAGTGGCACGGGGTCAGTATGGTCCTGGGGAGAAGGGGTAGGGCCGTGGTATTGTTACCAGTATCTGTTTGTTTTGTATTGGGCAGCAGGGTGCCAGGCATTCTGTAAACAGTTCAGAAGATACACTCCCTTCCCCAAAGAGCTCACAATGTAAATGGCTGTCATAAAAATGCAATAAGAGGGATGGAATGCAATAAAAGAAGTGATCGAATGGTGAAGTCAAGCACTGATCATGTCTGATTTTGGATGTTTTGTGCTTATGATTTTCAGGCATCGGCCCCCCACATTTCTGTGGACAGAACTAGGGTTCAGAAACCTTTTGGGAGAATATCATTTTTAAGAGGGACTTGAAGGAGGAGTAAGTGGAGCAAACCATTTGTGATCCTCATATAACCTTGATATTGTTGCATTAATGTGTCAGGTTAATAGCTGGTAGATGGCATTCAGTGGTACTGCCAAAACAGCTTTTTTTTTTTTACTCTGTCTGTTGTACTCTTTGGAAGTGCCACTCTTGTTGTGAAGCAGATGTGCACTTCAAAGCTGCGACATTGTCTAATAAGACTCCTTTACGGCTTAACTCAGATTCAGTACTATAGATAAGTTCCTAAGAACTCCTCCTTTGTAAGGTGATTCCTTAACTATCTGTGTGTGTGTGTGTTGTGTTTGAAACATTCACAATTTTCATTTGCTTTGCTTCCATGTGTTGATAACTAGATCTTGTGATTTCCAGCTTCCAGCCCATGTGACAAGTGTAGAGATCAGATTACACAAACCATTAACCAAGGACTTGTCACTCATTGCCTGTTCTCCCTTTGTTCTTAATACACATCTCAATTCTCTTCTCTCAATTCTTCTTGTGCCTTGAAATAATTCCATTAGTTAGGGAGGTCATCCAAGATATCCTTGTAACTACCCATCTTCTGGCAATAAAGGCAAGATCTTCCAGTACAAATTGTCTGGCATCTAGAGTAGCAAGCAAAAATAACTTGCACATGAACAATATACACCATCTTTGGTGTAATTCCTGCACCCAAACACCTTCAGTTGCAATCTTGTCCAATCTTACAAGGTAAGCAGAGCTTTTTTTCTCATCAGTATAAAGATGGGAGACTTTCAAGGAAAACAAGCCAGTCATTTTTTTCCCAATGGTTGCACTGTACTATCTGAACTGGTACTGCACCAAGGCCAGTATACTGTTAGAGGTCTATGGCCTTTGTGTTCTTTAAAAATCATATCGCATCTTGCACAGAAGTTTGGTGCCCAGCTCAAATTACAATTTGGTTAAATTGCCTTTTCCCTCCCAGAATTCCCCCTGCAGCTTCCCCTGGATATGCCATTCATCTCTATTTCCTATCTGATACAGCTGGTTTAAAAATATGAACTTCAACCATTTTTCATTGACATTTCAAATCTTGATGACATTTCATTCTGTTGTTCAACTTTACTATCTGAGGCCCTGATGCTATAAGGGATTCTCCTGCATGGATCATTAAACATGGAGTTCCATTGGTTTAATTGAGACTCCATACAGGACCATAAGAAGTCTGTGAGGACAAAATGGGCACATGTCTCTTCTGCAGAACTGGAACTCAATCTGTTGTGTAATGTAACTGCATTCATCAGTTGCTCTAGTCCAACCCAGAGGTGGTTGCATGGAGGAAGTGATTCGTGTACATGAATATATAATTTTCAAGGTACGTCTTCGTATCCTTTGACATCTCATACATCTAAAGTGGAGCTAGTTGAAAAAATGGAATTTCTTTTCTAAGGAAATTGAGAGATGACAAAATTGGGTTTCATCCCAAATTGGGACAAAAAGTCAAACTCTTGGATCATTTTGTGAAACAAAATGCTCTGAAAATATTTTGTTTTCACCTTAGCCAAAATGTTTAGGTTTTATAATATAAATTACAATATAACACAAGTTGAAATGACAAGATCAAAATGTTTTATTTTGATTTTATCAAAACTTTTTGTTTCAATTTCCTGTAAATGTGATACATTTCTGCAAATTTTGATTTTTGTGGAATCAGCTTTTTTTGACAGAAATTGTTCCATGGGAAAATTTTCAACCAGCTTTAATTAAAATTATTTAAAAAAAAAGTCTAGAAAGAATAACTGAAATAATCTGATTAAGAGAAAAACATTGGGCTCTGACTCTGACTTTTGCTGAAATATGATTCACAGAGCTCTCTGAAAGGTTCATACTGAACTTGCAGCTCCATTGGAGTTGATCCTTTCATTCTAGGTTTGATGCATTTAAGACCTTCAGTCCATATTTGAAAAAGTTAAGTAAACACAATTGAGGTCTCTAATAAATCCCCCTTCTTTCCACTGAGTCATTCTTCTGTTCTCCCCCATTAATTATGACCTTTTCTCCCCAAGACCAGGATGTACCTAAGGGCTGGTCCACACTAAGCCCCCAGTTCGAACTAAGATACGCAACTTAATCTACGTAAATAACGTAGCTGAAGTCGAAGTATCTTAGTTCGAACATAAAGGTACTTACCGCGGGTCCACACGCGGCAGGCAGGCTCCCCCGTCAACTCCGCCTACTCCTCTCGCGGAGCAGGATTACCGGTGTCGACGGCGCACTTCCGGGATCGATTTATCGCGTCTAGACAAGACGCGATAAATCGATCCCAGAAGATCGATTGCTTGCCGCCGAACCAGCGGGTAAGTATAGACGTACCCTAAGACAATATGTACCACTAGCAATTACCTAAGGTGTGTGGGTGTTGAGTGGAGAGAAGGTTGTAAGCTGGAAAGCTGGTTGGACAAAAGAGGAAGCAGTGGGAGAGAGGAGGCATTTCTAAGATTTTCTGTTGGAGCTTTGTGTTCAGCAAAGCTAAGCCTCCAAGTAAGACTGTGGGGTCTTGTTCATATCCAACCATTTCAAAATGAAATGAACTTTGCAAGCCAAACGACAGGGTCATTTTGCTTTGTGAACTCTTTTGCAAACCGAAGCTTGATGATTTCACACAGCCCTAATTCTACACCCATGTGTATGGTGACTCTTTGGGGGCAGAAATCCTAGATCTAGTGGCTGAGCTTAACCCTATTAATCAAGGAAACTCAGGTGAAATGAAAAAAACATATTTTTTCTACTGCTTAAGAAATAGCAATCAAAAATAAAATCAGATGTCATAGCAATGAGGTGAAAACTACAGCAGATTCAAATACTCTTGTATCATTGACTTTGATCCTCCTGAGACAAATCACTCGGAGAAAATACTGTTTGATTTATCATCAAACCCTGTGTATAAATAGATACCTAGCAGGTATAGTGTTTAAGGAGCACTTCCTTGCATTCTTAGAGAATAGTGCCTCAATGGTCTCAAGATTGATGGACAAGCTTCTCCAATCACAGAAAGAAAACCTGTTTGACACAAACAACTATTAGGATTAAAGCTATGATAGTATTAGTAGTAATGGAAAAGAACAGAACTCCATGTGTAAGTCTCCAGTTGAGTATAAAATAATTGAACTGAGCAATATGTCCCGTGTACCCATTTCAACTTGAACGTAGCTATTAGTTATGCAGCACTCATCATAACCCGCACTTTCTTTGTCAAAGCATTCACTGTCTACCCTGCACTTTTGTCAGTAAAACGTTGGTCGGTCAGGGCTGTGAAAAAAACACACCCCTGACTGACAAAAGTTTTACCGACGAAAAGCGCCGGTATGGACAGCGCTTTGTCGGTGGGAGACGCTCTCCCACCAACAAAGCTATCACTGCTCGTTGGGGATGGGTTTATTTTGCTGGCAGGAGAGCTCTCTCTTGCCGGCAAAGAATGATTATATGGGAGACCTTACAGTGGCACAGCTGTGTCGCTGTAAGGTACGCAGTGTAAACATAGCCTAAATTGTCCTCTCCACTGGTGATTCCTGGAGCAGCAGGTGGTCTGATTTGCCAATTGATAAATAGAAGGGTATTGGATAGATAACATGAAGATACAGCAAGGCCAGAAAAAGGACTCCAAAGCCTATAAAACAATAGAGAAGGGGAGGGTGGGAAATTATGAAGATGAGAGAGGAAGCAAATTGGCTGAAGATTTAAAAGACACTGATGTTGTACCAAACATTTTGTTATTTGGTAAGACATTCTTCTAGACCTCAGTTGTGCCAACTACAGATGGACCTAAATCAAAATTTGAACCTGCTCCTTCTTTCCCATGAAAATTTGGATGAACTTTGGGTTAGGATTTGGATCCAAGTTTTACGGCTTGGGACCATCCCTAATGCCAGCAAACACTTGCAACAGCTGACTCTTCTACTGCTGCCTTGATGATCATTACTGAGTGATGCCACAAGATAACAGAGAGGTGGATTTGTCGCTTGGCCCTGACCAATGAGCCGAGCATATCTTCTTCGGATTAGAATGAAGACGAATCAAAGGTGGGCCTCGATTTTCTAATAGTTTACTCCTGTCTGGCATCGGAGTTGAGAATTTTTCAATCTCTCTGTGAATTCCAGAGATATTTGGGCTCTCTTATAATGTGCCTGCTTCAATAGAATGTGCCTGCTTCAATAGAATGTGTCTGAAAGACAAAACTCTCTGTCAAGAAAGAAGTGTGCACAGTAGCGATCGTTATGGACTAGCACAAGTGCTTAGCATCTTGAGTCCTTTCATGACTGTCTGGACGAAATATTCTAATCATTTTATTCACGTATCTTTGTTACCTCTTTTTGAGAGAAAGGGTGGGGGTGGGTAGTGCAATAAAGATGAACATTACAAAACATGCTTAACATATCTAACATGATAAGAAGAGGGTAGTGTGGAAACCATCCTTCTAGCTTGGTGTATTTTTGCACGTCTTTGCAAGAATTTGCAAAATTGTCCATGGTGAAATCCAACCTGGAACGAATTACAAGGGACCAGAATCTCTGCTGGGGCGTAAATCAACGAAGCTCTGTAGATTGCAATGGAGCTATGTGTCAAATTAGCCTCCTGAGTTCTTTGGCACATTTGAAAATTTACCACTTTCCCAGATAAATATCGCCCCACTGGAAACCATTTCTAAGGCGGCTACAGTCAGTTTTTGTGGAAAGTAATAAAAAGAAAATACCTTCTACAAAACCAGCTGCTCAAATTGGTTTACACAGCTCTAATAAGGATGAGCTGATATCTGTAAGGATACACGCAAGGCTTTGTTGGAATGCCATGGTTTCCACTGAGGGGGACCTATCTGGGGTGCTTTATTATGGCTGCATCATCAAAGTGCTTAAGGGGGAAAAAATCTGAAAAATCTCTTGCTCTCATTTATTGAGCCTGACTGTTGACTTGCTTTACTATCTAATTGAATTAGTCACTGCTACAAACCAAGCTTTACCTCTCTTATGATGATGATCTTAAACTGGTTAAGCACCACTTCTGAATATTACCAGTGTTTACCACCTGCTGGGTAATGACATGAGAGGACTCCATGTTTTTAAAACTAAACTGGCTCTTTATAGACAGAACTATTTACAGAGAGAGATGCCGCAACTTCAGCTAGCATTCTAGCTATGTGTAAACAGACTGATTCCCTGGTGCCTGCCTCCTCCCCACCCCCACCCCCGCAATCTGTGCTCTTCCATTCAGGTTCTATATGCAGGTTGTTGCAACCAATAACAACTGAAAATTTAGTTGGAGAAATAGTTTACCTGCAGGAGACCCACATAAAATAACAGGACTACTATTACTGAAATAAGATCTCTTTTCTTGGATATTGTAAATGAAAGCATTTACCATTTTAAAGTAGCAGATAAAAAGATTACAATAGCAGTATAGCGTGTGCTCATGCTATTGGATTCAGTTGGAACCATTCATCTGGGTGTCATAGACCCTATAGTGCTGAAAGGAGATTTTCATTTAGCTCAAGGAGTAGAGGCCTGTGTTTTTGGAATAAGAGGTTCCGAGTTCTAAACTTTCTGTTGCTTTGAAATATAGGTACTATAGTGAAGTTTTTTAGCTGGCCACAGATATATTACAATATAGCAATAGTGCCTTTTTCTGGGTTACTTATATTGTGTGTGTGCATAATGTAGACATTTGTGCTTCAAATACCTTAATGCAGCAGTAGGCTGAAGGGCCTAGCCCATTGAAAAGCTCAGAAATGTATTTTCAAACCCACTCCCTGTATGACAGAAAGGGGAAGTGCATGGGCCCCCATCTCTTAGGCAGGCTCCTTCAACCACTGTTACAGATCATCTTGCATTGATCATGGTGTCAGAGCTCAGAGCAACTACACCAGTATTTCCCTTCTGTTGTCCCTCCAGAGCACCCAGTTTAGGCTCCTGGTTCCTCAGCCATCACCTTGCTTGGGCAGAGACCCACATTTCTCTCCCCACTGACTAGGATTTTCCAACCTGTGCATTTCCATGCCCACACTGTGTTATTCTCAGCAAGCCAGACTGCCAAACTGGCCAGTGTCTGTGCTTTGCTTTCTCTTCAGGGGCTTGTAGTGAGGCAGAGGGGCCTCACTCTGAGGCTGACTGGGAGGAACCACTCCCCGCCCCGTGGTGGGAAGAACCAGGACAGCCCTGCCCCTCATGCCAGAAGCAGAGGGGTGGGACTGGAAGTATAAGAGGGGTATATAAGAGTATAAGTTGGGCTGGAGCCCGGGAAGAAAGTAGACACCCCTGCCTTGCGGCTGAACCTCAGACTGAGCTATGTAGAGCCCAGCCCATGGGGGAGACCAACGGTGGGGAGGAGCAGCTGGGATTGCTATCCGCTGAATACCCAGAGGAGCTGCTGGGACAGTCATCTGCCAAATACCTAGAGGAGACAGAGGACCTGTGAATGACAGAGTCCTACATACAGACTGGGGTAGGCAGTAGCCCAGGGAACCAGATGTTAGTTCGGTTGTGCTACCAGGAGTTGTGTCAGCGTGCTATGGTGGGATCTAAACTGACCCAGTGGTGGGATCACTCGTCACTGCTAGGGCCCTGGGCTCGGACCCAGTGGAGTAGTGTGGGCCCAGGTCCCCTAACCCCCTGCTGCTGACCCCACGCCTTGGGGGGGGCAGCCTACCCACCTGAGGCCAGAAGGCCTTGGTGATTGTTTGCTGTCTGCCCCAGCCAGGGAGCTGGGCTAAAGATTGCTAGCTGCTCTGCCCCACCCAAAGGGGTAGAGCCTAACTAAGGTTGCCGTCTGCCCAAGCGAGGGTGCTTAGGTGACAGACTGCTGGTTACCCGACCCCACCCCAGGAGGCCAGGACCCTAGACCATTAACTGATACGATATCTTGCTAATCCTCTGACAACTGACTATTGATAGCTAGGTGGTGTAGTGAGGCAGAGTGGTTTCCCTCCAAGGTTGACCAGGAGGAACCACTTGATGCCACTACAGGGCTATAAAAGTGTAATTACCAGACAGCTTTTTCTAAGCAAGCACATTTATTCTTAAGGTGAAAGCATTACAGAGAAAACATACTAAAAACAATAAAATACCTGCATGCATGCTAATATGTTCTCCAGAGGTCATCCTCCTCTCCCAGCTCCAGCAGGGTCTCTGGTAGGAGTCTGTCCTTCTAGTTGAACCAAGGGTGTTTCTGTGGTTGCAAGTTCATAACAGCTTTAGCTCAGAACAAGCACACCCATTACTGGTTAAGTCTTTTCTTTACACAGCTTGCACCTTTGATCTTCAAATTCTGGGAACAGGTAATCAGTAGACAATGGTCCTCTCCTCAGGGCATAGCTTTAAAAGGCTGGGTGTTTGCATAACCAGAGGTTGGCATTTGCATTCACCTCCCCTAGAGATTCTGCAGGAAAACCACTTGACACAGCCCAAAGGTCCATTCTTGTCTGGCCCATTGTTCAATATATTCCTCTGAAGTTCATAACACTTCCCAAGGCTCACAGTAACACACAATCTTTGCATTTAATACAATGGGCTCCAAAGATACTTAAAATTAATTCAGTAAGTGTTTTCAGGGACTTTGCAGGAAATTGCCACATCTGTCGCACACAGAACTAGGATATTGCCCTTTATTCTAATTGCCATTTGGTTTTGAAGAAGCCGAAGGGTAAAACTCTTCAGACTGATGAGCCCCAGTTCTGCTCCCTGATTGTGCTCCAGAATGAGGCTGCTAAATGGCCTTCAGAACACGTGTCACCTTTTAATAGGCTTCCTTGGCTGATTTGAAAAGTAGTCATAAATGCTTATTAAATCACAGTTGATGCTCCACATTAGGGATGTCAGAACCTGCATGCACAGTGCTCCCTCTGGCATCATTTCCAAGAGCTTAACTGGCAGCCCAAATGGGCAGGACCTTTGAGTCTTCCCTTGGGAAGGAGGTATTGTTTGATGGGTGTGGAAGCATCCCAGGACTAGCACTGAGGTAGAGACAGTTCACTTAAAACTGGGAGTGGTCCCAGAAGTTAATTGGTTCTGGAACTGGTACATAGATGCTAGCACAGTTCACTACTAATACATCAATCTAAAAATGGGGCCATATTTTGCTTACCCTTTTTCACCATTGATTTTATTCTCCTGGATGAAGAAAGGGAACAGGATATGGCCCACCACTGCTAAAGGTGGTCATTACTAAGTCTACATACATTAGTAAATAAGAATTCCTTTTTTTGCTTAACATTTGGAAAATGAAAGACTATCTACAGCGCCCATTATCCTTCTCCTAAATCCCTCTCATGGAAAATGCCACAAGTATTGCTCAGACTCCGAGCACTGCACAATCATTTCTAAATCCTTTCATTGGACGATGACACATTGGGTCAGGTCCTCAGCTGGTAACGCCAGTGAAGTCAACGGTGCAATATGGATTCACACCAGCTGAGGTGGTCGTAAGTCCACTGTTTATAAATAGCCGAAGAAAAGAGGTGTTCCTCTGCCTTTTAGAAAGGGGCTGGTTTTGTGAAGTTTCGGGTGGGGGAAAAGCAGAAATTTCTGTTGAATTGGGTAGTACATCTTCTATTTTTAGACCTCCAGAGGGTGTGTAAGTGTTTATAAAATAGAGATTTTTTGTTAGGTGTAATTAATTTAATTTGCAAGGAAGTTACTAATTTCACCGAAAAGTAAAGATCCTCCACGCACATGATTCATCATAACTCCACCTCAGCTTTAGCCCGCAGGGACAACTAACTCCTATGGTGAGAAGATAATTTTATTTTAATTCTCATGCAATCATTGAACAACTTCAAGACCAATGCCAGCTATCAATCTTTATGCGTGAATTATTGTTCTTCCCATTCGGGTGTGGTGGAATAAAGGATGTCATACTTAATACCTATAAAGCTTTTGGGATATAATTTTGTGCATAAGCCATAATAAAGATAAAAATAATATTTTATGACTTACACGAACAATATGTTTCAGAAGACCAAAATTAAAGACTTTGAAAAGTACAGACGATTTTTTTCTGATTAAAAAAAAATTATTTTTCCTGGCACTTCAATTGCAATTAATAACAGTATATTTTTTTCTACTTTTAGCTATTTTCCTGTATTTGAACGTTAGTCTTTTTGATCCCTCCATTCCTATCTTCCTGGTAGCAATCACAGAAGATAAAAAAAAATAAAGAGCGAGAGATCAGATTTCGTAATTTGTATTTCATGTTTTAATGAATTGATATACACAGCTTCAAAGATACTGGGGACTTCAGTGGGAGTACTGAGTGTGAAAGGAATGAAGGATTAGACTGCAAAGTGTACAGTCTTAACTGCACAGTAGATAGAAATAATTTGTGGATTTTGCTAGCATATAAAATGTGTCATACATTCATAATAAAAAAAATTACAGCGCCCAGTCTTGCCAGTGATCCACATAGGCAGACACTTACACCCACACAGAGTTCCATAAATGTTAATGGGGCTCCATGTTTGTACAGGTGTCTGTCTATATTGCATAAGAGCCACTGGAAATGGTCAGGTTAAGGTGTGCAGACAATTCACCACTGCCATGAAATAAGTGACCATTCACTATCACTCAACCAATTTCCACCTATCACTCAAGCTTAACTTTGTGCCTTTGATTGGTCAGTTGAACCATGGTGTTGATTGCATGGTCGTCTATAAAAATACCTATTGGTGATGGAATTTTGCAAAGCACTCGGCATAGGCCTAATTACACTCCCATTCAAGTCAGTGGTAAAACTCACATTGACTTGAATGGGAGCAGAGTTGGGTCAACACTGAGTACATTTCAAAATGCCACCCTATATGTTTTAAAAATTGTAGGTCTCCGAATTCAGTAACAAGTTTTATTACAAAATAATGGAGGGGACAATTATTATTCAAAATAGAACATCAGGGTTTGGCTTCAGTGGAGTTAGGCCACCTGAGGATCTGGACCACTTGAATGTGTTTGAGGAAAGGTGGAGGTTGCATTAGTAACTGTTTGTGTGCAGTAGGTATCTGATATTCTCTGCTGAAGTTGACTATCTGAACTTGAAACTATTGAGTATATGCATCACATGTATACATTGCATGTATGTTATTATATTCACAAACCTATTTCATGGAAAATGTCTTTGTTCCAATACTAGCTTGCTATGTTTGTTTAACTTCTGAAGATTCCAAGGGTTTGATTGGCAGTGGAAAGAAATTGGTTGATGGGAAAATGAATGGTTAGTTATTACTTGGCAGTGAAGAATTTGCTGTGTATTTCCAGATTTTCTACGTTCTAGGTTTTGTTTTTTAAAAGTATGTGATAAGAACATTTATTGCAGTTAATCCACTTAACATCTTCCCAACCTGAATGCTCTCTTAACAAAATATTTTGTATGGGAATCATATGCTTGATCCTTCAAATCTTAACTCTTTTTCAAGTAGTCTTTAATCACACATGTAGTCCCAGAGAAATCAATAAGTATATTTGTCTAAGTGAGGACTACTTATGTGAATAAAAATAAAAGAATGGACTTTTTGTTCTGGGTTAATTCCTGAAATTCTTCATTATTCAACACTCTTACCGACTATATCTAAATTTAAGCATATCATGTATGTTTCTGAGTTTCATTTTGCATATGTCTTCTGGAGTGGCGTAGGGATAGTTTCCAGGTTTAAGTGATGTGCAGCAACAAAACCATAATTTGCTTATTTTTCTAATCTTCTTGCGTGGGAGCTATGATGTTGGCCAGCCATCATGTATCAATGATTCTAGATGAACACTGCAACAAATTTTACACAAATAACCAACTGACTTTTAAAACAAGTTTGCTTTGGCTGTGTTTCCATCCCATTGTTTACTTTGTGTGAGTGTTACAGAGATAAAGGTTTATTCGTGCAAATATACATGAAAAGTGATTTTTAAGGCAGAAAGCTTGGAAGAATGCTGAGAGCCAACCAACAACACAAACTGTGAATGTTCAATTGCACATGCTATATTTGAATGTGACACTGAATTCACCTTGTGGTTCATCAGTTATGTAGGGCAGCTAACCAAGGAATGCAAACAATATCACATGACTATGACATTAGCTAACTAACAAATCCTGCATTCCTCTTGTATTTTGAATATTCATAGCAAACTGATAAAAAGTGAGCTGCAGACCAAGAGTCTTTTGCTAACAAAGCTTGCTGATAATTTCAATAATAAAGACAATTCCACAATTTTTCAGATAACCTGCAAACAGAAGAAGATGAGAAACTTATATAGATTGTTTGTTACAGATTATTTGTCCAGTTCTAGTTCTGAGATACATTCCTGATGTCTTAATCGTTTACTGTCATTTAATATATGGGAACTTTTTGTTACCAAGTTCCAGGTCCTCAATTGGTATAAACTGACATCATTCATGTAGGCTAATGGGGCTGCACTGATTTACACTAAATGAGGATCTGGTCCAAGGGGTCTCAGATTGGCTACTCCAAAACTGACAGAGGCAAAATTAATCAACACTTCTGAAAATGCTGTCCTTAAACGCAAATGTAGGGACTGGAGCTGAAAGAGGCTGCACATGGTCCCTGCTCCAGGTTAAATCCCCAGAGTTGGGGGTTGTTGGACAATCAGCACTCCTTCTCCCCTAACTGGCTAATGACGAGACCCCAAGGGTGAAGAGGAAGGAGGAGCTATCAGGTGTCCCTCAGCAAATGTCTCCCTCCCTCACTCATGGGGCTGGCCCCTTTCACCACTGTCCCAATCAAGTTCCCCCACCCACTGAGGTGGGTGTTTGGCACTGTTGTTTTTATTTAGAGATATAGATATAGGCTGTCTTTTCTTTTAAATGCTCAGTATTGTAGGAAGAGTTTTCCACCCCCAGCTAAATCCTTGAATCTTAACAATTCCAACTTGAAATTACTTATGCTACATACTTTCCTTACCACTTTTACTGAGACTGCCATTTAGCCGCATGTGCACCTAGGTGTTTCTTTGCATTTGCTTTTTTATTTAACAAGCATTTTGTACCATATCGTTCATTTTTTATCCCTGGCTTTATATGATTGCAGGTGGTCTTTCTTATAGGTGATGGTAGCTTGGCAAATAAAATTATATATCGCAATGGGACAAACTCACGCTTGGAGTAAGGACATACAACTGCACCCACAAAATGAAGTTCAATGGGGCTATGACTCTTCACACCAGCTGAGGCTCTGGCCCCATATTTGTATTTGGCCCTAAGTATCCAAAAGGTGCATACGAATTCATTGTTCACAACTATTTTAAAACCCTGTCAGCGCTTGAACAAAATAAGAGACAGATTCTGATATCCTTACTCACAGTATCTTCCTCCACAAATAGTCCCAACGAAATCAATAGGACCATTTCAGCTTTAAGGTGCTAGTCAGTATATGTAAGGTTATGAGCAATTAGCCCAAAATGAACAGATAATTCCCTTTAATTTTCAAGATTCAATTTCACTGCTTTTTCACTTAATTAAGAAAATATTTTAATAAATATGAACCACAGAGGTAGGAATGAGCGCTGTGAAAAATGTGAGCCAGATCTCAAATGCGTGAAACTGAGCACTCTTCATATTTCATATTAAACACCCTGCAATTTTTAAAAAAGAAAAAGTAATATTTCAGACAAACTAAGCATAATGCTTATACCACAGATTCTGTAAAAAATGAACTGCATAAGCTATTAGCAACTGTATGCGTCATAAACACCTTAGGCTAGAAAATCAGATTCTCATGCCAAATGCAGCTCGGCTCCATCAGTCTACATGGAGCTATACTTCTGCAATTTTATAAGATAAATGTCCGTGCTGTTTTATATGATGAAATTACAGCTGGGGCGAATCTTCTTATTTTTCACCAGTGATTTAATAATGGCAAGCTCCGTGTAAATATTGAAAGGCCACTAGTATTGAAAATATTTTTTTCTCTGGTAGCTGAAATATGTGAGAGCTTTCTTTTTTATATATTGATCGTGCACAAAAAAGCTAAGATTTGTCTACACAAAACGTGGGAATATTTAGTAAATAGTGGACTCTAAACATTTCATATAACATATTATGCTTTACGTAGCATTTGCAGAGGAAAGCTTTGTTGAGCTATGCTTTATCCCAGCTACTGGGAACCTCAAAGGCCACTTTAATCTCAGATGAAACAGCCAGTGAATGCAAAACTCCTATCACTTGTTGGAGATTATAGAATAAAAAAGGAAGAAATGTTGCGAACTGTACTCCACTGCACCTATTTTCATGATACAAATGCCTGTGGTAACACAACAGAGGACCTGCATTTAATTATTTTTTCCCAGAACTCAAAATATATCAGTTATTTATAAGTCCCCATTTGCTCTCTCTAATCCACAAGACATCAGAAGATACAGTACATAGAGCAGTGTCTATTGTAAGTGACCCAGGATGCCACTTGAAAAGATTTGCCTGGATCTGAACCTTTACTAGAATAAAAGACTAAGCATTAACTTAATCATTAAAAGCACTACGAAGATAAAGAGTGATGAAAATGTAATCACTATAGCCAGTTAACACTTAAAGAAGTGTCCTTTTTATGACAGTTTAAAATATCTCCTGATCTGCCCTTCTGTGTTTCAGAAGTAAACCTACTTTAATTATTTCCTGTTAGAACCTTCCTATGTTGCCTTGGTTTTAGTAGGAGTTTACCTAGCAAAAACCAATGCTGCTCATTTCCTCAGTGGATTAACTGGGCAATGATGAAACAGAAGCTTCTGTCTGCTTCATTCTTTACACAACCTGGTGTTAAAGAGTGACCTTTCACCCTCAGAGGTTTTAAGGATTAAGGCTACTTTTAAGTCTCGGTCTGGTTACTAATCCACCACTTTCACTTGATGTTAAATAAGCACTTCCTGATTTACCCTTTAAATCCTGTAAACATAATAAAACAGAGTTTAACCTTTACCTTAGGATTTTACCACTATCTTATGCTCTGTCAAATAAACCTTTATAACAGGCAGGGAAGAGAAAGCTAATAAGCGATATCCTGAATTTTTTTACCTTGGGATATGTAACAAAACATTACAATATTTTTAATATATTCAGGTCAAACACTTGTCAGGAAGCATCAAGGCCTTATGCTGTGCAAATAATGGGATTTTTAAAAAGCATTATAAGCTATCTGAGATAAAGAAATAGATGTTTCCTCCACATTCAAACTGCTGTGAGAAAATGAGATTGGAAGGAATCAAAATGGATATATATTGAGACAGATTTCATAATCCAAGGCTTCATAATTTCCAAGGCAATCATTTTGTCCTCCAGTGATTCCTTTGTAAGGCCAGGCCTTCATCTGGTGTAAATTTCCTGGCTCCACTGAAATTAATGGAGCTATGTTGATTTACACCAGTTAAGCATGTGGCCCTGTATATTTTACTTCTCTTCCTTTTTTTCTTAGATTAAGGAAAATACTATTTGTATTGAGAATATTCAGTTCCGGTTATTTCTCATATCTATACATGATAAATAGGCACAAAGTTATTAATAATCTTCCTCAGAATATTTCTTCCAATGTCATGTTCAGAGAGAATATGGGTTTCTCCTTATATGAGTTTTGCATAATCAACTTCAGTAGAGTGACTCCTGATTTAGGGTTTGAGCCAATGCCCATTGGAGTCAGTGGAAAGCCTGCCAATTAACTTGAGCATGTTTTGGTTCAGGTCCTTACACTGAGATAAATGAGTGGAGAACCAGGCCTGCTATGTCTCCAATGAGTGAACTTTTAATTTCCTGAGAAGAGAGATACAGCTGTAAATTGAAATGGACATTAGATTAATGAACCACCATTATATTAAATTTGCTTATGGAAAATGTCACCTATTATTCAGATCTACTGATGTAAGATCTAGATATTATTCTACAGTAATAGTCTAAACCACTGCAGCTTTCTATAGTGTTAGCGCAGTAATTAATGTAATTAGTATGGGGTACTCCAGTATATTTTTACAAGTTTTATTTTTAGTGAATTTCCAAAGTAACGTTTGTTTTTAGAAATTTTACACTCTGCACTATGAGATAAATCTTTGTCTCATCCTCATTTTTCATTACTTACCACTCTGCAGTTAACTAGGATAAGAAGTTAATTCCCTCTGTAGGGATTCTAAATCATGGGCCTTATTATCAAAGGAATAGAGTTGTCTTACTTTGATCAGGAACCTGCTTGGCTTTTGGTGTCTATTTTGGAATATTTTATTTTTATTGAATTGAATATTTAACATGTACCTTACAAATATTTGCTCGTCTTTGTATTGACTATTGCAGAAGAGGAGATATAGATGGGATAATCACTTATACTTGTGACTGTCTTAATATGATCAACAGTCCTTTGTCTTCTGCCTTAACAATTTGAAGTGGTCTCTGCTTCTTCTATGCTTTGATAACGCCATCCACAGTGGTGTGAATAATTCAAGTGCAATCATTTATCAAGAAGTTTGAGTGAACTTCCATCTGAGCCTTAGAAGTCATCTTGTCCAACCAAATCAGAGAGTTTAAAACTCTCTCCATAAATTTGGTTGTAATGGGGGCAGCTGATTTGCCTGGGGTCTGTTGCGGAAAAACAGAATATAGCTAAGTTTTAAAAAGCATATTGGAATTAGGGAGCAAGGATTATTCTCAACTTCGTTTCAAAAATATTGAACTTAATGAATAGGGCCACTTTTGAGAGGCTAATAGTCCCCAAAAGAGCATACTGTTCTAAAAAGACCCATATATAATACTGGGCGCATTTCTGCACTACAAATTGTGCTAGAGTGTGTCAATGTATGTAGACACAGCTGGTCATGAGACTTGGGTGGGGGGAAGAGGAAGAATTGCAATAGGGGAAATTTAATTTCTTTTTCTCATTAAAATTTAGTTTTTTGTTGAACATTATCCATCCAACTTAGGCACTAAGAAAGCATGGTCCACGGGCTCTCATGCAAAGGCAGTCGTCTTGGAGAGAAAGTGTCAGCCAGGAGCAAACTCAAGCACAAAGAACTAAGAACATGTACTTGAAAAATAGGGAATCAATGGAAATTATATAACCTTGAGTAGTCAACAAGAAAATAAATAATAGTAGTTCCTTCACATGAAACAAACATGGGGCCAAATTAAATGTGAGGCCGAATTAATCTCTGGCATGACCCATTTAATTTCAACGGAGCTACCCCAGTGATGAATTTGGCCAATTAGACCAGTGTTTTGTTTTTTAACAGGGAAACAATCCCTGATTATGTTTGTTACTGGAAAATTTAAGAGCAGAAAAGATTGTCTACCTTCACCTTCATCACCTGTAGAACCTAAATCTTGCTATGGAGAGTTCATCTGCAGGGATAGAATGAAATTGATAGAAAAGTGTTGAAACTAGCTCCCAAAATCTTGTTGGCTTGATTAGATTGTGAGCAGACCAGAAGTTTGGAGTATTCTTGGTGTACTGCTTGAAAATCTGATGGCAGAATGAAGTACAGACCGGCATTTATCATGAAGGGAAACTTATGTCTTTAAGCTGAGCTGGCTTTGTGGTAGTGGCAGCCTGCATCCAGGATACCTCTCCTACAAGTCAAGATAACTGTTCTTTCTGACCCCGAATCAGTAATCAGGCTGTGGTCACCTTCCATGGGCAGTAGTAGTAGTAGTGCTAATCTGGAGCGAGTTCTTTGCCAAAGCTTCATACTGTAGTGAAGGAACTCCCTCGCTCACTTTAGGCTTATGCTATAATTAATGATAAGGTAATAATACCTACCTCTTGTATAGCAATTTCATCATTAGATCTCTCAGTGCTTTAAAAGGAAGTCAGTGTGATTATCCCCATTTTTACAGATGGGGAAACTCCGGCACAGAGGTGAGGTGAATTGTTTAAATTTAGTCACCCAGCAAAGAGTGATAGTGCTGGGAATAGAACCAGGTCTCCTGGTCTAGTGCTCTAGCCACTACTTCTCACTGCCTCCATTAATTAGAATGCACAAACCAGTTTGTTTTAACAAAAAAAATAAAGAAGCCTGAATCTTGAAGGAGCCCTATCCCAAAATTGCACCAAACTCAGCTTTTTTAATAGTCTGAGATAGGTTTGGCTACAGGTTCCTTTTCTACTGGCCCATAACAGGACCTGGCCACATGCTTACTTCACCCCTTTCTTCTGCATGACCTCCTAATTGCCTCTTGGTTCTTTTATCCTCTGCATAATCCTGCAGTAGTGGAACAGGGAGCCAAATTCATTGCTGGTATATCTCCATTGACAACAACGGATTTATGCCAGCAGAGAATTTGGCCCAGGAAGTTTCATAAGGTTCATTTAATTCCCTATCTTGCACCATTGAAGCCAATGAGAGTTTTGCCATTGACTTCAATAGGAACAGGATCGGTCTTTTCTTTTGTGTATGTTGGGCCTACTTATCCTCTCACTTACACCAGTGTAATTGCATTGACTTCAAGGGGTAACTCCTGACTTACACCAGGTCAAGTAAGATGCGAATCAGGCCCTTCTGGTTTAAACATCCAGATTTGAACCAAACCTCTGAATCAGTTGACGGTTTTCCCATCAATCAAACACAAATCCCAAACAGTAATCACAAAAAAAGAACTACAAGAGAAATGAAAAATGTATTAAACAAGACACGTACAGTACATTTTAATTTAACAATACCCTTTCTTGACACAACTACTATTATACAGCGTTAATTAACATCATTTTTTAAAAAACAGAACGTCTTTTATTGAGTGGTTAGCATTCAGACAGGTTATGACATTTGTAGAGTAATTAGCAACTGTAAATTATGACTAACCAAATCATTATTTTAACTAAAAAATAGGCGCCTGCATTCTTATGTATAAAACAGTGTTTATAAGCTGTACATGACCAAGGAATAGTTTATGACAGATCCCAAGAGACTGAAAATACTAATCAAGATTTAAAATATCTGTAGTTATAAGCCTGTAAATATTCTTGTCTGTTCAGAATTAAATTAATGCCTTACAACCAAACTGATGCAATGCTGTCAGTGGGTAGGCTGCAAACTTTAAAAAAAGAAGTTAAGAAAATCCACGTGAGAATGGCTTTGTTCCTCTCTTGCTTATACCAGAGTGTAATTTTAAATTGTTAGTTACTTTACAAATTCCAAATGCCAACATTATCTGCTTCTGTGTATTTCCCCTCCAGCACCAGCCATGGTGGCTTTCTTCCCTGCCTGCCCAGGACGCTAGGGTCACTCACCTGGTTGCATATCGAACCCAGAAAGGTTTAAATAATTTTAATGCTAAACCACAATACTGGGTCCAGGTCCCTCCAAGTGCTCATGAAATTCAGAGAAGCTGCTGATCAACTGAGTGTCAAGTGTGTGAGAATCTCGTGGGTTTGTGATTCACAGAACTCTAGTTGTGAGGCTTAATTAATTGACCTTTGTAAGGAGCTTTGAAAGCCTCAGATGAAAGACTCTGCAATGGTCACCACTTGTACTCCTGTACACAAACTTGTACACTTTACCACTCTTTTGTAACATCCTGTTGGCTTCGTTTCTTTTATGTTCATGAAGTGTAGTGCCTTGTAACACATGCACCTACTAAACATTTCTCAAGCTAGTGGTGTTAAAAAAAAAATACAGTTAAGTATCAGTGCAACTTTGCCTGCAGCCATATCACCCCAAGCTGTGATCTTGTCAGACTTCATACGTTAAAGAAGGTTGGGCTGGGGGAATGCGAGGATGGGAAAACACAAGAAAACTACAGGCAGTGATGCTGGCGATTAAGAAAATAACACTCTCCGAGTCAGCAACAATGCTCTAGCAGGGCATTAGGGGGCCCTGTGCTGCTGGAAGTGACATCTCTCAAACAGGCTAAAGCTCAAGTCTTGGCTCGTTGTCATTAAGAATATCATAACACTTTGTGTAAGAATACTATTAATTAAGTATAGCACCCAAAAGTGTGATTAGGACTTCACAGCAGACAAAGAAATCTACCCCAGAGAGCTTTCAATCTGAATATTAAACACCACACAATGCGTGTGGTTGAAGAACAGTAAGAGGAGTTTGGAACAATGAATGCTGCTGCAATACAATTACAAAGCTAGTCAGTTCAGACATGCCTGACATTTTCCCCCAGTGTCTCATGTTTTTTTGGCCCAGGTTTTCTTAGCAGTGGTAGATTTTTACAACTCCCTATTTCACAGGCAGATCCTTTTCTTCAGCTGCTCAAGCACAGGATGGTTTTAATTCATAGGGTGTTTTCCACAAGACAGTAATTATGGGGAAGTAGCATGGTCTAGTGCACAACACTCTATGCTGGGAGTCAGGACACTTGACTTCTGTTCCTAGCTCTGTCATTGACTTGCTGAGTGACCTTGGGAAGTCACTTAAAGTCTCTGGCTATGTGTACACAAGAGTTGGCAGGGTGTTTACCAGCACTGGTAGACAGATATGCACAACCTAGTGTGTGCCTGTTTTCCTGTGCAGACACACCCTGAGCATCCAAATTCCCATTTGCAAGAGGGAGATAATACTTCCTGTCTTCCACCTTTTGTGTGTACTGTCTATTCAGAGAGTAAACTCTATGGGGCAAGGTCTGTCTGTTGTTATACGTTTGTCCAGAGGCTGGCCCAATCCTGGCTGAGGCCTGTATGTGTTAGTGGAATACAAATAATCATTTAGGAACATTGGGTGTTATAGTCTGGATCTCTACAAGGTAGCCAGTGCGGAAAGATATTAATGCCACATTAAATGTAGAGATTAATGCTGAGGTACTGAGTTCCCAAGCTGGGGCTTCATGCTGATCTTGCAATTGATGACCAATATCTGCATTTAAGACTTGTCAGTGGTGAGTAACTGGAGAGTTGCAGTGGATCAGGGTGCTGGAGGGAATAGGGGAAGGGAGCATGGGGGGAATAGGTGGGAATAGAGGTGGTGTTTAGCTAACAGGATTGCTAAGTGATAGTTCAAAGAATCATTGCTCGTATCAGTCAAAACAAGAGCTTAAAAACCACGGCAAATTATGGAAATCCACAGCTAAAGTGCACTATACAGTAGAGCTAGCAGGGAATTTTTCGACAAACTGTTTTTTATTGGAAAATGCTGATTTGTCAAAAATCAAAACTTTTTGTAAAAACACACCTGGTTCGATGGAACACTGGTTAGGAAAGTTTCTTAGTTCCAGGATGGAATTTAGATAAAGCAAGTAAGATCCTGTCAATAGCGCCGTACGTAGGCCACTCACCTGAAATGTAGGTGACCCAGGTTCTATTCCTGAGTCCCACTTGGATGCCGTAGGGACTTGACCCAGGATCTCCTGCATCTCAGATGAGTGCCCTAATTGCCAGGCTATTCTGGAGTCAATCTGAACACACACTCACTCCCTTCCTTCCTTTTTGCATGAAAATGTTGACAGGTTCCAGTGCAGAACAAAAACAAATTCTGAAATCTCTTTTCCTTTTTGCAAAAAAAAAGAAAAAGAAAATTCTTGCTTGCTGGCCAGCCCTACTATACAAGTCTCACCCCAAGCTTAGCACACCATTAATTAACACACACCCATGTAAAAGAATTCTGTCCGTGCAACACCCATACGACATAACCCTCTCCCTGTACTGACACTACCCTCTGATCTTCCTGTCCTAATTTCTTTCTGACCTAAGGACATCCCACACCTCTGGAATAAGTGAGTTAAGCTGGCTGGGACATTTGTAAGCATAACTTTTGTAAGTTACTGATATACTAGAGTGATGGGTGCCTGAGAGAATGCTAAGGGCACTGGAGACAATGGGGATTGATTCAGAGAGTCTACACTTGGATTGAGGCTGTCATTCTCAGTGTGAGGCGACATACCTGCGCCAGCTCTGATCGAGTTAGCATGCTAAAAATAGAGTGTGACTGCAGTCGTGGGGGGAAGCTGGTCACCCCAAGTGAGTGCCCCACTGAACTGCTAGACTCCTACTGGGGATAGTGACCTCCTTCCTTCTTGCACCACTGTGGCTATACTCTGTTTCTAGCATGGCAGCTCAATCAAAGCTAGCGTGACTAGGTCTCCTCAAGCTGGGAGGACTCCTGTTGACTCATAGAGCAGTGCTCCTGTCATGCCCCTTACTCAATCCTTACTCACTGCTCCCTATCCCATCCCATCCCCAACACACTCCCTACACCAGTGGCTGGGAACAGAGCCAGAGAAGAACCTTTTCAGCAGTTCAATGTCAGATGGGGAGGCCTCCTACGCCAAGGTTATTTACATTGGGCTGTTTCCACTCCCTCTAAGCTTCCTTCACACAAAAGAGTCTCATGCCCATGGCCTCTTTAATAAAGGAAGGGGAATGAAGACCGCCTGTATGCAAGAACATCCAGGATGTTGTGAATACAGCCACTAATTGACAGAAAACAAATATACTAAAGCAGTAATAGTCCACAAGGGAGCTTCGAGAACCACAGAGCTTTCCCCATGACATTCAAAGGAGTGAACCTCTGTTGTAGATTCCAAGATGAAACCAACTGATTCTTTGCCTATTGTAGCTGGGCTTACCTGGTCTTCCACAGCCTTACTCTGAGAATAATAATTAGAGAAGATCAGAAAATGGGGGTGTTTTTTCCTGATGGAAAATCTTTTCATTTTCATGGGACCCTCTTCCTAAAAACTGGGGAGGTTTCTGATTACAATTTAAAATTTTGTGAAGAAAGCAGACACTCTCCATGATTGTTTTTGTTTCATTTCTGTAGAAAATTTTCAACCAGCTCTAATAATAATATATTTATTATTATCCATAGATTTTCTTCACATGCCGTACTCACAAAAGAACTTTAACTGTGAATATCACTTGTTTGGGTTTCTTATCAGTTTAACCCTTAATTCCAAATTTCCTGGCTTCTCAATGGTTAACTATTTTGCTCTGGGAATTTTTGGAGAACCATCAATTTCTTTCTAAATCATGGTTTAACTGTATATTGCTGTAGAATTACCATCACATTTTCAATGCCCAGGAACTACGCTCCTGAGGCTTAGTGGATCTAATTGGACTTAGAGTTGGTCAGGAATTTTTTAGAAAAAGTCTTTTCATTGGAAAATGCTGATTCGGGTTTCAAAACTGAAACTTTTGGCAGAAATGTATCCATTTCAAAGAAAGTTTTGTTGAAAAGGTCCAGAATGGAACTTGTGGTCAAAATGAGTGCAACCCCACAATAACCAGTAACCCGGTGGTTTGAGCACTCACATGGGATGTGAGACACTCTGAATCAGGAAGAGCAAGGACTTGAGAGATGTGGAAGACCCAGGTTCATGAGTGCTCTAATCATTAAAATGTAGTGTCTCTCTCTTTGGCCCCAAGACTTAATTTCCCTATACAAAGTGGAACAACTCCAACTGGAGAGCTTGAGAGACACCCATCCCATAATAGCTAGGGGATTAGGGAACTCACCTGGGATGTTGGAGACTTAAATTCAAGTGCCTGCTCCAAATCTGGCAGAGTAAAGACTTGAGCCCAAGTTTTGCACAACCCAGATGAGTGTCGTAACCTCTGCGTTAGTTTCACTCATCCCAGTGTGGAACGAAACCAAATGCCCAAACTTCCAAATTTCTGGTGAAACGGAATTCTTATTTCCTGGCCAGTCTTAAGTAGGAGAGATGTCAAGGTTGTATCCCCTATGTAGCTTTCTCTTCCTTCTAGAAGAAAGTTCAGTAAAAAATTAAACTTACTTCATTTTAATTAAATAATGTTGTCTCAAGGCCAAGTAGCTCAAATGTTCATTTTGATCAAACAGTAATTTCGTTCACACTTTCAAATTATACTTTGTCCAAAGGTCTCATGAAAAGAAATTTCCATTTCTTTTATTTATTTATTTATTTCTCCCTCCTCATAAAACAAGTCTGATGGGGACTCAGCCTTCAGAAAGATTTTGGTATTTGAGATGGAAACAATCCAGTAGAATGTCCATGGTGTTGAGAATATAGCCCAATTGCTACTTAAAGGAAATGAAATAACTTCTCTAATAACATTAGTTTTTATATATTAATAAGCAGTCATTTTCACTGACAATAAAATAAAGAAAAGTAGGCTACACGTAAACATGAGTAACAAGTTATTGCCTTATGAAAATAGGTTTGGGCAAGTAACATTTGGTCAGGTATACACAGGTTAAACACTAAGTTTGGAGCAATCTCATAAAAATCAAGTCAATTATTGTTTGGGAAAGTACAGTAATGTAGAATTTATAATACGTCAATATAGTTGGAAGTCTAGACCATATATCAAAAGACATAAAACAGGCACTGATATTTAAGAAGTGGTGAGTAAGAGCTTGCAAGAACACAGTGGTTCTAAAATTTAAGGTGAAATAGTGATTCTTGCCTACAGTTATTCAGTTTTGTTTAGTGGTCATGTGAATTAGTAGCACACAAATATTTTATGATTGCATTTATTCTTCATAACAATATGAATGAGCCACTGAATAATAGCAAAATCCCCGGTGAGCACGGAAGAAGGGTGATTAAATTATAATCACACTGGATTAATTAATCTATAATATTTGCTCTTTATATGAAAGAGGAAAATCAGCCTTCAACATAAAGGTTATGTACTCTTGAGGTCTGTGTCTTAATAAAGAAAAGGCTTTGGGAAAAGCTTGACAAGCCCCGCAGATATGATATGTTGTAAATGTAGACAGAAGGTTATTACTGATATAAAATACATTCAATGTAATTATCAGCCACAACAAATAACCAGAAAGATGATAATGAATAATTAACATTTTTATATTTCTGTAGTAATGTGTCTAACAGATAAGTGCACAACATTGAATTAATTTATTATGCTATAGCATTTTAGTAATGAAAACTGTATCATCAAAATATCTCTTCCATGGTAGTGCAAGATATTGGCTTAAATAACTGATAAGGTTTATTTCTTTGGTTTTTTCGTCTAATTGTAGTGGAGATGCACTGAATGTGTGCAACTAGCAACAAGAGCCATAGTAAGCTTGAGAGTAAACTATATCGCACATTAAACGTAAAAGATGGCAAGCATAGGACCTGAATCCTGAAAGGATATCCTGTTTGAATAAAAACTCCCGGATTAAGTCTGACATGAATCCCACTTTATGCCTAGGCATACTTACAAGAAATCTAGGGCCAGACACCTGATTTAAAATATTCTGCATACTGCCTAGAACTGCAGTTCTGGCCAAATCCTTTACTCGTTCCTTATTCAAAACCCTTATTGAAGTCAACAGTAATCTAGCTTGTGTTCCAGCAGCATCAAAATAAAATAAGGGCTTCATGATTTGGCCCAACACATACCACTACCAAACATACATAGCAAATTAAATACATACAATCTGTAACAGACATTACCTCTGGGTTCAAGCTTTTAAAAGCCTAATAGCAGAGAAAGCACTTAAAGGATTTTTACCCAGTCGTATATTCCTTGAACATTTACAAATGTTAGAGAAAAATTTAAGCCTACTGCAAAATATATAGGTACATTTTAAAAACATATGGGAAGATTATTACAGAGAATTACATAGGACGACTCTTCCTATCTATTTTAAGGATACATATATAGTGATGTATGATGGATCTATATACCACATATTATATTTTTTATTTTATTTTGTCTTTTAATAGCAGGAACTATTGGTTGTTTTCAAGTTAAAATGCTTTCAAACCTTTTGGTGACCAGAGAAAACCTAAATATAAATGACAGAACAATGTTAATGCTAGAGAGGCCATGAATGAGAACCCCAGTTCAGTGTCCCTTGGAACTCTGAGAAAGGTTGAGTTCTGCTGCTGAACTTCACAGCTACTGATCCTCTCTCTATAATGAGCCCCAAATTGCAGTCCAGTACCTGAACACCCCTGAACCTGGGGTTTAGTTCAAATGCAAGGCCAGAGTCTGTGGCTGAAGCCCATTGCTAGCTTAATACTCATGATTAATCATGAGGCACTTTAAAGGTGATTGATCACTATATTAATATTGCTTTAATTAAATGCATTTGTTTAAAATAAAATATAATAACAAATAGTAATCTTTACGTCAGATGTGCCTAATGGCCCCAATTATGGATTGCAACACCATTGCTTGGCACTATGCAAACTGTAAGACATTTAAGACAGTCTAGGTTGCAACAACTAAAACTAAGGGGTTCAGCATGAATGTCCTAGACCGAGCTACGGACAGTCCCAAAACAATGGCCCCTGCTAAAGGGAGGATACTATTGCAAATCTCATGTTTGGGTTGTGAATCTCTCTTGTCTATGTTACGTGTTTTGTCCTTATATGACTTGTAGTATACTCCCATGGACATCAGTGGAGAGGAGAAGAGGTTGCATGAGTGGAATATGTAGTGGAGATACATACTCTGACTGAGAGGAGAGGAAAATTTTGCCAATAGTTAGTAACAGAGCTCTGGAATCCATTAAGAAGAAAGAGGATATAAATGTGAGATAGTATTCATATCTGTTTTAACATAACCAAATTGTTGTGACTCCAAATATGTGGGCCAATCTTGCAAGCCATTAGACACATGAATAATCCTTGTTTACGCAAACAGTCACACACTTCAATGGGATTACTAGTGAAAGTGAACACTACTCGTGTGATTAAGGAATTGCATGATCCAGTCCCTTAATAAGAACATAAGAACTGCCATACTGTGTCAGAGCAGTGGTCCATCTAGCCCAGTATCCTGTCTTCTGACAGAGGCCAGGGCAAGATGCTTCAGAGGGAATGAACAGAACAGGGCAATTATTGAGTGATCCATCCCCTGTCGTCCAGTTCCAGCTTCTGGTAGTTAGCGGCTTAGGACACCCAGACAATGGGGTTGCATCCATGACCATCTTGGCTAATAGCCATTGATGCACCTACTCTCCATGAAGTTATCCAATTCTTTTTGGAACCCAATAATACTTTTGGCCTTCACAACATCCCCTTGCAATGAGTTCCACAGGTTTACTGTACGTTGTATGAAGAAGTACTTCTTTCTGTTTGTTTTAAACCTGTTGCCTTTTAATTTCATTGGGTGATCCCTGATTCTTGTGGTATGTGAAGGGGTAAATAACACTTCCTCATTCACTTTCTCTACACCATTCATGATTTTATAGACCTCCATCTTATCCCCTCTTAGTCATCTCTTGTCCAAGCTGAAAAGTCCCAGTCTTTTTAATCTCTCCTCATATGGAAGCTGTTGTCCATTTTTGTTGCCTTTCTCTGCACCTTTTCTAAGTCTAATATATCTTTTTTTGAGATAGGGCAACCAGAACTGCATGCAGTATTCAAGGTGTGGGTGTACCATGGATTTATACAGTGGCATTATTATATTTATATTATCTATCTCTTTCATAATGGTTCCTAATATTGTGTTTTCCTCATATGGAAGCTATTCCATACCCTTTATCATTTTTGTTGATCTTCTCTGTACTTTTTCCAATATACTTTTTTTGAGATGGAGTGACCAGAACTGCACACAGTATTCAAGATGTGGGCATACCATGGATTTATAGGGTGGAATTATATATTTTCTGTCTTATGATCTGTCCCTTTCCCAGTGGTTCCTAACATTGTTAGCTTTTTTTAACTGCTGCTGCACATTGAGCAGATGTTTTCAGAGAACTATACACAACGACTTTGAGATCTGTTTCTTGAATAGTAACAGCTAATTTAGCCGGCATCATTTTGTCTGTATAATTGGGATTATGTTTTCCAATGTGCATTATTTAGCATTTATCAATACTGAATTTCATCTGCCATTTTGCTGCCCAGTCACCCAGTTTTGTGGGAATCCTTTGTAACTATTCTCAGTCTACTTTGGAGTTAACTATCTTGCGTAATTTTGTAACATCTGCAAATTGTGCCAACTCTTTACCCTTTTCCAGATCAGTTATAAACAGCACTGGTGTCAGTACAGGTCCCTGGGTGAACTGCTAGTAACTCTCACTATTTTGAAAACTGACCATTTAATCCTACCCTTTGATTCTTGTCTTTTAACCAGTTACTGATCCATGAGAGCACCTTCCCTCTTTTCCCATGAGTGCTTGCTTTGCTTAAGACCCTTTGGTGAGGGATCTGTCAAAGGCTTTCTGAAAGTCCAAGTACACTATAACCACTGGATCATCCTTATCCACGTTTGTTGTCCCCCTCAAAGAATTCTAAAAGTTTGGTGAGGCATGCTACCTTGCTACCCTGCTACCTAAATTAATAGTGGTATTCATGTTAAAAAAATAAAATTACACAGCAGGAACAATGTAGCAAACTTGTCTTTTCTTATATTTAAGTTACAGCTTTCCTCAGAGGTGGGTCACAACTGAAATATTGACTGCCAGTGGCTTGGCATAGGCATTCTGTCAGAAATGTACCCTGTCATTCCCAGAGGAAACTGGCCAGTTCCAAAAGAAGTGTCACAAAAGTCAGGGAATTGGGAAGTTACAAAATACTTGGCCTATAAGGGAGAATTTAGGGGCCTCCATCTTTGGAATTGCCTGTCATTTGTCTGAACCAGTTCAGCCCATGTTAAGAAAGACCTACTGTCTTCTGTCTGTGTCATTCTTTAGATTTCCCAGGCTGATTCTTCATGAACAGCTCCATCCGTTTCTTTTTCAGAGCAATATTTTAGCATTTCTGTTTCTCTGTCTCTCCTTCTATTCTTGTTCTCCAAGGTCTACTTATTAAATTATTATATAACCATGATACTAAATCTTATCTTTCGACTATAATGCTAATACGCGAACAGAAGAGAAGCAGCTAAGACTTGGGGGAAACCATTCATCTATCAGTGGACCCTGAGAAACAGGAGAAAGCGAAGATGAGGAAGATGATGGTGTAGCTGAGTGAGATGGTGCAGTAAATAAAGATTTATTTTTCTCTTTTTAGTATAGGAATGTGCTTGGATATCTAAAAGGGAAAGTCTTTTACAAGCGTCTAAATCAAATCTCAAGTAAAGAAGGATTTATAACTCTGCCTCCAGCAAGTAACCTATTCCCTGCTACCTAAATTCATCTCTTGTTTACTTTATTGAGTACAGTATAGTCCTTAGTTAGGGAAAATCTTCAGTCTTCTTATTAAGCCACATCATCAGCAACAGCCCAAGGTAGTCTGAAGAAAGTGATTTTGTGTCTTTCTTCCTCACTGTTTGTTCGCATGCACATATCTAGGATACTGTTTACAAGGCTGTGTGCCCAAGGCTCATGGGAGCTGAGGGCAGTTACTGAAGAGTCATAAAAATTCTACTTTTAAAATCTGTAATTTCTTCAAAAGCTAAAAAATAAATAAAATAAAATCCTGGACAAAGTTTCGTATTTCATAAAATCTGGAAGCTCTGTACACTGCTGTCTAAGCCAAAATAAAAATAATAATAATAAATCCTAGGGTCCATGATAGTGATAATGGCACAGTGTTTTATACCTCCACTAATCCTCTATATTTAATATTGATCAGCTAGTAAAATACCTAATTATGTTCATAGGGGAGATGGGGCTTCTTCAATGTGATTCATTAGCTCTTATGGGTGCTGACATCTCAGTCTTCTTAGATGTCCAATAAGCAAATATTATTGATCATTCTCCAATATTAGACAAGGATAATAAATATTACAGTTTGGGTCTCCAATGTCAGGTCCAAGGGAAGAATTCTCATAACCCTCCTGTAATGAGATTCTAATCTCTGACCCCTCACTAATGCCAGATGTGTTCAGTTTTCAATCATTACCAAGCTCTTTGTCATATCTGAAATAGAAAATCCAAGGGATAGTCACAACTTACAACTTGGAGGTCCGCAGGAAAATCTGAACTGTGCCAACAATGACTACATTCAAGCTACCCAGGTCTAGAGAAAAGAAAATCCGTAAAGAAAACAAAAACATTTTAGCAGTGGGAAAAAGGTAAGAAACAAAAATACTAGGAATACAGAGATGCAAGGTAATCTATCATAAGCACAAGCATAAGAAAAGTCCTTGTGAGAATTCAAGACGGTACTGCCATGTTAATTCTCCATGTCTACATGTGATTAAATGGTAAACAAGTGGCTGTTAGTTAATTCAGTATAGCTATCTAACACTTGACCACCTATAGACAGCACATTAAATAAGGTGCAGGGTTCTAAAAAAGCTTAGATGAGTTGTGTTAATTATCCTGCAGCTAGTAGCCATTGATTGTATATCCATGAGTATCGAACGTAAGGATTTAGGATACCTAGTAGGAAACCTACGGGGCACAGTTAAGATTTGTCCTCTCGGTATTTAATCTGTCCAGGCCCTTTCAATTCTCCCATCACTACTTCCATGGTACATAATCTCTGTATTACAGCCACTGTGCTATGTTAGCCTGGGTTCAAAATGTTTGTGTGTTAAAAAGAAGCTGACACCTGGAAAATGAAATCCGCCGGCCCTTCTGTCTATAGTAATACAGCATCCCTCCAGTCTCTAGCAGCTGTATAACCCTTTCCAAAACACCTTGCCTCAATAAACTGTTTTGTGAATGTTTTCTTCTGGGGATTAGCAGATGTGCCTGCAGCCTGCTTTCCTGGCTGAAATGACAGACTTTCCAGTACAAACACTGCATCTAGTTATCTCCATATCCTCACCACCCCTTATGTGTTGTATGTTTCATAAAAATCTGCCACAAATAGTACTGTAGATTAATGCCACTAGCCTTTAATCTCTGCTTTAAAAGCTGTCCTAGGTCACCAATGAAATGTTTATGGCATTACAGCCTCTAGCGGGCCTTTGTTTGTGTCATACAAAACCCACCATCAAGTTCAGCACTATTTGGCGCAGTTGGCACACTACACTCAGGGCAGGTCTAGTCCTCAAACACAAGGAGTACAGCAAGGCAGGGCTGAGGTACATGGGCAGAGCTGTACTTGTGAAGCCTGGGTAGCACCTGCTCACACAATGCCTGGCACCAACCAGCGCCATTTTCTTTCTCGCTGCACCGGCAGGATCACCAGATTCAATGTTCCCTTCCCACCCCCCACTCCTCCATAAGTACATTTTAGCATTTATTTTCTATTCTGTTCCAGTTGCGTTTTTCAGACTCACTGTGGTATCTGAGCACCTAGTCGTTTGCCATATAGATACTGGGCCAAACACTGCACTGACTTACACCCAATGTCTTCATCGCTGCAACTTCCTGCTCTTCTCTAGCCTACACATCAACCCTCTCCAACCTGTATATAATGTAGCCACTAATATCCTCTTTCCACAGCAACCCCCTTCCTTCAAATCTCTTCAGTGATCCTTCCCACTTGTCCACCACTTTAAGGTTAAACTACTTACCCAAGATTTTCACAAGTGACTAATAATTTTTGTGTACCCATTTATGACACCTTAAAGGGGGGTCTGCTTTTTGATGTTCAGCTCAGCTGTCTCTGGAAAATCAGATTCCTTTCAGGTGCTTAAAGTTGGGCCACAAAAACAAGACACCTACATCACTAGTCATTTTGAAAATATTGGCTGTTGTCCTTGCCTTTCAGACTGTCTATGTAATTCAACCCTTATTTGACTTTGATGGACTCTTATCGGGGCATATGACCCTCTTTTCTCCCATCCACCCCAGATCTATCATGCAACTCATCTTTGTTGCAAGGAACCCCTCACTGCCTTAGACTCTCTCAAGCTGTTTTCCCCTTTTATTTGGACTTGGCATTTCTCGAATGCTGAAGGCAAACTGTGATCAAAAAGTGGGTTATCCTCTCCCTAATTATGTATATAGCTATAGCTATATAGATATACTCAAAAACAAAGCAGCATTGGAATATGCCTACATATTTCCCAATTGCTAGAGCTGTTCAGAGAAAAGCAGAGGATTCCATTTTGCAGAGGATTTTCATCTTCTGAAATTTGATTTTGCTCTAATTTGCAATGAAAACTGAAACATCAAAAGCCTCCGTGAAAGGGAATGGAGCCTCCGTAATGGGGCAGGCTGCCCCAGAGCCACAGACCCTGGAAAGGCTGCAGAGCTTGGGAGCTGTCACTCCTAGGGTTTCCAGGCTCCTGGCTCCCTGTCAAACCATGTGATGGGTTGAAGGGTAACCAGGATCCTGGAAAACCTGGGAACCTACTCTGCAGCAGCCTGCCAGGTAAGCTATGGAGTAGCCTGGGAGCTTTATGTTTAAGGCAGATAACCCAAGTTCCCAATATCACTTTGACAAAGTCTAACATACTGACCACTAAATTGTTGCTGAACATTTGACACTATTATAATATCTTAATCATAGAATATGAGGGTTGAAAGGGACCTCAGGAGGTCATCTAGTCCAACCCCCTGCTCAAAGCAGGACCAATCCCCAGACAGATTTTTGCCTCAGATCCCTAAATGGCCCCCTCAAGAATTGAGCTCACAACCCTGGGTTTAGCAGGCCAATGTTCAAACCACTGAGCTATCCCTCCCTCCTGTCCCTCTGTAGCTCTTCCGGGGTCTGTGGCTCTGGGGCAGCCTGTCCCATCATAGGAAGGATGATCTACTGAATAAGCACTAGAATGAGTATTAAGAGATGTGGATTCAATTTCCATTCCAACCAGAGACTGACTGTGTGACCTTGGGCAAATCACTTAATCTACCTTGTGCCTCAGTTCCCATCTCTACAGAGGGGATGGTACTTTTCTACTTCTCAGGAGTGTTGTGAGGACAAAACCCAATACTGATTGTGATGAGGGCGGTATAAGTACCTACCTAGGCAATGATAGTGAAATGGGACCACAATGGCTCCTTTGTGGCATATAGTTGGCACATACATAGAGGATTGTCTTAGGGCAGCCCTGAAAGACAATAGGTTAGATCCTCAGTTGATGTACAAGTTGGTACAGCTGCACTGAAGTCAATGGAAATACTTACACCAACAAAACATCTGGGCCCACAATTTTTTTTTTTTGCTCTGATATTATTTCCCAGCTCTGATGCTATTTGTGTTCCCCCTGCTCCACATCTGATTTACAAAATATAGATCAGTACAAACAGATCTACATGGATAAAAGAAACTACTTCAAAAGGCCCTGGCCTGTCAGCTTTTGCCCACATCCTGCCAACTCACACATTTTCTTCACTTTCTGGCAAAACAATTGCACAGCTTTTATGCTCTTGTTCGCCGTGAAGCTTTGCCAATCTGACAGGGAAGTGCAGTGCAAAGATTTGCCCCCAGTCATGAAAACTACCTGGACCTAATTTATTGTGCACTTTAAATTGCAAGAATGTGAAGGTAACTGCCAATGGCAAATTCACATAAGTATAGGCAAGACCACCACTGGAAGGGGAGGCCACTTAGGTCTGTCTACATGGGGAAATTGACTAGTATATCTTTAGTGGAATAAGCTACTTTGCTATAACTATTGTGGAATAGTTTCCTATTTGGACACTATTCTGGAATAAAAGTGACTTTTATGTTGGTCAATTTCCCCAGGTAGACGAGCCCTTAGGGAGCAGACTTTGTCTTGAGGTCAAAGAGCAGGACTGAGAATTAGAAGATCAGGTTACTTTTCCTGGCTCTGTACTGACTTGCTGTATGACCTTGAACAAATAACTAATTTTCACAAGTGCTGAGTACTCACAGCTGCAGTTGAAGTCAGTGGGAGATACAGATGCAGAACCTCTGAAAAATCAGGCCATGGGGGGAAAAAAAATCTTTCCGTGCCTCAGTTTACCCATCTGCAATATCTATTTCACAAAGAGCATCATGAGGTTTAAATAACATTTGTAAAGTGCTTTGAGGTAACCCAGGGAGAAGGATCTTTGTTAAACAACTGGGGACATGACATGTCTTCTTATCTGAACAGTGTCTTTTTTACTATCAATAGAAAGGAAAACTACCTAAAGGGATTCACATCTTAAACACCAATGTAGTGCCTCAAACTATACACTTAGATACGAGCTTTTCAGATAATTTTCTTTTCTGTCTAGATTCACTGTGGATGTTAGCAGGTGCAGTTCCATTGTTCCTGCTTAGTTCACCATGTGAACTTGGATCTCTGACAGTGAAAGCAGAGGGTGTGTTATCATTGGGTCCTTAAGGCTCTTTATTAAAAATGTTTAGATAAGAAATACCTCACTACCTGTGGTAACTAATGACCGCAGGTGTAAACAAGGAGCGTCAAGTAGCTAACGAAACATTATTCCACCCCCAAAGTTATTGAACAGTTTTGAAGACTGAACACGGAATAGCCACTAGCGCTATAGCAGCAAATAGCTTCTTGAGCTCCTGCCAAAGTCTTCTGTCCTTCCCTGATCAAACCCCTTTGTTTTGTAAATATTGTTTGAAAATTAGTGCAGAGTCTGAATGAAGCAACATGATGGAACATGCATTGAAGATGCAACAGACGATACTTGTCAGCTTGATAGAGTTAGAAATGTGTGTTAATTAAATATCTCCTTGAGATATTATCATCTTTTACCTACAACTCAACCACGCCCAAATATTTAATTCTAAAAGGGATTTTTAACTTGGCCAAAGGTGGAAGAGCAGCTATATTATTTCATTTCATTCTTTTTTAAACCGTCACTCCCCATCACACATAGGCACACACTAAGCACCTGAAAAATACTGAATGAAATCTATGCTTTTCTAGAACTTTACAGTTTTCATACTGCAGTATACCAAAGCTTCATGGTGTAAGTGGGGATAGGACTCCTATCTTTCTGCTCCCACAGCCTGAATCGTGAATTTTGCTAACTTGCATCCAGTTAGCAATACTGAGAACTTTTATTTTAGATTCATGTGGCTAATTTTAGACCTCCAGGCTTTTCTGAGCCTCAGTTTGCCCATATTTTAAATGGAGATGAGTACTGTGCGGATTTATTCATTAATGTCAAAGAATTGTGTGGCGGAGTTAAGCTGTGTCTGTCAGCAAAGAGAAGCTAATATACACCTTGAAAACACAAGTATTTATCATAAGACTAGACCTCCCAACAGTCTTGGGTTTTGCAGGACTATCCTGCTTTGACCTCCAAAACCCCTTGTTTGTTGAAGGGAACATTTCCCACAGTCAGGGACATCTGGAGGGGGGCAGTTTACGAGGTCCCCCAAACAAAGTGCGATCTGGTCCATGGGGTCACAGCGTCACTCAGGTCTGAGCCGGCCACCTCTCTGTCCCCCCATCTCCATCTACGGAGGGAAGAACAGGCCAAGCTTGGATAGCATTGTGACCCCATGTACTAGGTCGCAACACCAATCAAATTTGGCCCATCTGCCCCTCCATCTCTATCTATGACGTGATGGATGGGCCAAACCTGAGTGGCACTGTGTCATGCTTTAGCCATCGAAATGTTGGGCTGTATGTCAGACTGAAGTGTGTGTTCTAATGGCGGTGCTTTTGATGTTTAACAAAGGACAGTGTTGATGTGTGTGGCGGGGGAGGGAGGATTTTGGCACAGATAGAATTCAGCAGGAATTCATAATAATTACTGACTGCTGTGGTGCTAAGAAATCAGTTTGGCTTGCAAATGGTGCTACCACGGTGCTTGCTATACCAGAAAGGCAGATATAGCAGGGTTTTTTTTAATTTGGGGAAAATGCATAACACCCATATTTGGTTTTTGTTCACAGAAATATCTGAGAGTTGATGATTTGTTGTATGGACATGTATTTACTAACACTCTCCATTATTGTTATTCTTCTGTTCTAAAAATGTTCAGTCCAATCAGGGAACAGAAAAAAAAAGCCATATGACCAATCACATATGAGAAATTAAGGAGTAGTTGAAAACCCATATGTGGGACATTCATTTGCATAAACTGTTCATTGAACAATTGTGAATAAAAGAGTAGATTTGTGAAAAGCAAATGCAAGGGTAATTCACAAACAGAAAAGAAGTCTACATTTCCTGAATAAATTATTATTAATGAATAATTCAATCAGTGCTCCTGATTCTACAAAGAGAATGTGCCTTCTATAAAACTTATACTTTACAGGGTTTAAGAAATAAATATATAGGAAAAAAACTGATCACAATGTAATGAATTTTGGTGAAATATTGCTGTATTGTGTGCATAGAGAAGGGCCTTTTTTGGCCCAAAGAACTGAAGTTAGAAAATGGCCTGAACCATAGCTTCAGATATGAATGAACTCAAATTAAGGAAACACTTGGATCCAGACACCAACCTTGCATTTTGAGCCAATCTCAGATTAAAATATTGGAGGTTTTAGAACTTAAAAAATCACCACATGGAATAATTCCTGCTCTTGTATATGTCTAAGGAAGAAGTTTAATGAACTACAAAGGCCAAGCCAAGTCAGATTAAACGGATTTCAGTATTTATGAATGAAGAATTTAATCCTTTGCTTCAGGCTGGTACATACATCTGTTATACAAATTATCAACTGGTGTAAACTGGCATAGCTCCATTGACTACAATAAGGCTATACCAATTTATGGCAGCTGACAATCTGGTCCAAACACTAAAGATTCAAATATAACCTAAACCCCTCTAATTCCCCTGTCGAGCAGCAACCCAAAAGGAAGGCTGAAAGAACTGGGTTTGTTTAGTTTGGAAAAGAGAAGACTGAGAGGGGACATGATAGCAGTTTTCAGGTATCTAAAAGGGTGTCATAAGGAGGAGGGAGAAAACTTGTTCACCTTAGCCTCTGAGGATAGAACAAGAAGCAATGGGCTTAAACTGCAGCGAGGGAGGTTTAGGTTGGACATTAGGAAAAAGTTCCTAACTGTCAGGGTGGTTAAACGCTGGAATAAATTGCTTAGGGAGGTTGTGGAATCTCCATCTCTGGAGATATTTAAGAGTAGGTTAGATAAATGTCTGTCAGGGATGGTCTAGACCAGGGGTCGGCAACCTTTCAGAAGTGGTGTGCCGAGTCTTCATTTATTCACTCTAATTTAAGGTTTTGCGTGCCAGTAATACGTTTTAACGTTTTTAGAAGGTCTCTTTCCATAAGTCTATAATATATAACTAAACTATTGTTGTATGTAAAGTAAATAAGGTTTTTAAAATGTTTAAGAAGCTTGATGTAAAATTAAATTAAAATGCAGAGCCCCCTGGATCGGTGGCCAGGACCCAGGCAGTGTGAGTGCCACTGAAAATCAGCTTGCATGCCACCTTTGGCACGCATGCCATAGGTTGCCTACCCCTGGTCTAGACAGTATTTGGTCCTGCCATGAGGGCAGGGGACTGGACTCGATGCTCTCTCAAGGTCCCTTCCAGTCCTAGAATTTATGAATATCTCCATAGAGTGAACCTGTGTTTCTCTACATTCGGTTTTACATTCTACTCACTGACTTGACAGGTCCTTATGCTATTGGAAAGGGGTGTATATTTACCCTGACTTCTGTCCTTTGGCATTCAAGGCAAAGATACCTGTGGCCAGGGCACTAATTCTACAGATGATTTAAAGTCTGGACAATTTTGGGAGCAACTGATTGAGACTGGAGGAGACAGAATGAGATAAAAACAAGACTAGAAGTCCCATTTTCTGTTTAAAAACTATGTTTCCACATCTCACATGATTACAACTGGCCTATGCTCTGAGACAGGTAAATGTCCTTGGGAGTGGGTTGGGCATCTTGCACTGCCAAACACAAAGCCAATTTAACTGGTCAAAGAGCTATCTGACTTATCCTAAGTGGTATCCAATTCTCTTCAAAATGGGATGGACAGAAGAACATATTGCACAGATGACCTGGTATGTCTTCTGCTGAATAATGCCTATGACTTACATGAAAATATCCTTATGTTAATACTGGCATGTGTCTAACAGCCATACTATCATTACAATAGTCATCAGCAAAAGTCAACTTTTGCCTAGAGACTCCACTGCTAACTCTGATTATCTCCTATTCTAAGTACAGGGGAAAACTGTGGTCTCTCAATGGTAACTGCTGGCAAATGCTGAGGTTTGCATGGCAACCACTGTATATCCAAACTGGAAGATTCTCCAGCAATAATGATGATATTAGCCTACGTTTCTTAAAGTCCAACCCTGGAAGTCATAACTTTGAGGTTTGGAAATAGTTACATGTCAAATATTAGATTCAGGTTGGTAACTTTCAACAAACCAAACAGCTTTTTTAAACTGTTAACTGAATGTCCGAGTTTTATGTTTTAAAAACCTTCAGTGCAGCAATGCTAAGGCAGAAAGAGATGATTTCCCCTTTATTTTATACACCATTTGCAAGTCTGCAAAACTAAGGACATAGTGGAGTGAAGATGATATAGCCTCTTTTGGAGAAAATAACTAAAAAATGAATCATACCCATAGGAAATACCCCAGTGGGACAGATCCTCAGCAGATGTAAATCAGTGTAGCCAGATCCTCGGCTGGGGTAAGTCTGTATACAGCAGTTGAGGATCTGGACCATTATTTCTGCTTGCTAAGAACAAAATTAAATTTCTAAATAAGTGCTGTTGCTTTAAGGCACACACTTTCACTTTCTGTTCCACCTTTTTCCTCCCCCACCTTGCATTTCATTTGTGAGAAACCCCCATCTAGCTTATTTACATGTGAAAACACTTGGAGCATCATGTGGTGAGGTTCCAGGGCAGACACTGAATCCTATTCAATTCTCATTTCCTCTCTGACAGTCACCGTTGAATCAATCATGTTTTCCATGCCCTCTTCATGACCACCTAGGAGATCCCAAATCACTTTTCATCTAGTGTGTCAATCACACTCAGACCATGTCCACTTTTCATTACTAACACACTATCATGTGACCAGCTAATCTGTCACTTTCTGACAGCGGTTAGTGTGCCAATTGATTTAATTAGCAATCAATTAGCTTGTTACTATTGGAAGTAATTACCTTTTATAGAGAAAAGAGTGCAGCTGGCCACAGCCATAAAACTGCACTAATAAAACTGCATTTACCTCCCCTTCTCTACATGCAAAGTCACTAGCACTCAAGGGCTAGCAGAATTATTAGTGACATACACATGCCTTGAAGAGTCCTAGGGGGCTTTTTTTTTCTCCTTATTATACTGAAAGACTCTTTCATGAAGAGGCTACCTTATTTATACTTTAAGAAAAAGATCTGATTAAGGATAGTGTTAACATTTACATTATTTACTTCAACAGTGGCTTCAGTAACTAATGTTTGCTAATTAAAACGTACCTTAAGGCGTGTATATTTTTAAATATGTCTGCATTTCGAATGGCAATTTAATTGTAAAGGTTCTCAATTACTCCTATAAAAGCATGTAATGTATGTGTATACCAATAAGTATTGTTTTTTGCTAGGTGTTTGTATATGCATGTATGAAATATATATACAATTTTAGTTTCTTTTGGAATCAAATCCCTTTCTAACCTTTGGAAATTTGGAAGAATGGAGGAGAAGTGCTATCATGCTGTTTTCTGTTTACAGTTGGACTTAAAATAGTTATTTTCTCTTTGATATGTACACTACCCACATCCATATATTTAAAATCTATGATTTTGCCATTTCAAACACTAGGGCTGTAGTACATATCATACACTTGTGCCATTAAATTCAACCTGCAAAATACTCCCAAGGCAGACAATGACGCGCTACATTAGTTCTGTGGTGAACAGAAGAGTCAGTAATGAGATGAGTAAGTAGACTTGTACTCCATTCATCATCCTGTTTGCTTCAATATAAGTGTTCTTTTATCAGCAGTATTGGTACTGATGTCATCACACGAGGCATAAATCACAGCACAAGTGACAGTGTCCTATTAAGGGTCATGGTCTAAAATCATTATTGACAAATTAAAGACCACAGTTAGCCATTTTCCCAGTGTACCCTCATTTGTGATATAGTTTGTACCTTTATAATAGGCTGGAGAATAAATAGTCATTTATAGTTCTAAATAGTTGTGTATATTAACGTACCAACCACACAACAACATTTTTTTAAAATGGTAAGGAGCCGTGCAAAGGCAAGGACATTACCAGTTAAACTGATCCCAGTCAGAAACTCATTTTGGGGCCTAGTTATTAAGGATAATAGAGAACACACCATCTTGTGCCAATCTGTAATAAACATTAGTTAGTAATGTTAGTAAGGTCTATATAGATGGGATACATTCATCCTTGGCTTAATTAGGTACAGCCCCCACTGAAGTGGATGTGAGTTCAAGTGATGTCAAGACTGCATTTGGTCTGTTGGTCTAGATGGCATTGCTCCTAATTTACACCAGTGTGAAAGGAGAAACAGACAGCTTTTGAAGTATGTTGTCCGTGTTTTTCCTTTCCATAACACAGTTCATTATTCTGTAGTGTACTTCATAACTAGTATTGAAAAATGCGTTACAGAGAAAAAGCTAGAGCTCATGGTGCATTGTCAACTCTAGCCCTACATCAGGGGGCTGCCCTGTCCCATAGGAGTGGTCTCTGTGTCCTCTTTAAAAAGGTGCAGCATGAATTCCAATGCCCAGACGATACTGCTTGCTGGAACAGAAGTAGAGTTATGGTGGTGGTCTGGCCCCTTCTCTTTGAGGAGAAGGCTGGGGTTTGCGCTGCCTGCTGAGATTACCAGTTGTGGTGCTGGCTTTTTGTGATACAGATACCAGTCTAGTACGAACTAGCTTGAGGTCACCAAATCATTTCCTATAGGCCTCTGGAACAATCCTAGGATGGTAGCAAATTGTGGTCACTAACTGTCTGGGCTGGATTTGCACTGGTGGCCAAGAGGTAAAAGGTTCCATTATATAGTTACGGTAAATGAGTCATCCACTTCCAGGCACCACTGGACAAGTTAAAAAGGAAATATCGTGGCCCTTGGTTCAACTTCGCACCTAAAACCCCAAAGTGCCGCCTTTCATACATGCATGGATAATTAGCTGGCATAACTTCCTCTGATTTCATCCACTTTAGGTTTGGCTCTTGAGCCTGAAACTCACCCCAATTTCCCAAGGATTAAGCAAACCTTGAGATTTCAATGAGCTACAAACCCCACCCAGCCGCTCTCCTCATCTCCAGTTACTGGGGGAAAATCCCAAGGGACAAACCAGTGCCTTGCCTTGGAAGGATTCTGAGACTAGTTTTGCCTTTATGCCTTTCACCACCCCCTCTTGTTCCAAGGGAGAAGGCATCTGAGCAAGGAGTATGTTTGCCGTCTATCAGTTATAAAATCTTGATGCCAAAGGTCACTCTGGTTTAAGCAAGTTCCAACCTCTTCGACTGCAATGCAATCATGCTTGTTTCTGCAAGGCCTGAATTTTGCCTTCGCTATAGAAATTGTGCGGATTAAGATGTGAAAGAGTATTAACGTATGCTGCCAAACACAGCTCTGGCCTTCCATCGTCCACTAATGATGTAATGACTGTCTAGCTGGGGTGTGGCAGGAAAAGCATGGGATGGTTAATGATAGGCTCTGGGTTACAACATTCTCTCTGTGAGGCCACTCTTGGCTCTCGAATCCATTCGGCTCTGTAATCACACTTATTATACAATGTAACTCTTTATAATGCTTAAAATGCTTGCCAAGTGCGGTGTTATAACGAAGGTGGAGTGAACGCTGTTATTAACGTGCACTGATTTAAAGAAAGCTTACCCTTTGTGTGTGTCTTAATTTGCAAAATTTTCACTGCTCTACCACAATCTTTAATACATTTATCCTCACAACTCCCCTGTGAGGTAGGAAAGTACTATTCTCTCTCATTTTACAGATGGGAAACTGAGGCAGAGAGCGATGATGGGTATGTTTACACTAGAAACACTACAGTTGCACAGCTGCAGACACTTACTACAGCAACAGAAGGGGTTCTTCTGTAGCTATAGTAAATCCACCTCTCCAAGAGGCAGTAATTAGGTTGACGGAAGAATTCTTCCATCAACCTAGCAGTGACTACACAAGGGCTTAGGTCACCTTAACTATGTTGCATGGAGTGTGAAATCTTTCACAGCCCTGAGTGATGTTGTTGAGCGTATCTAATTTTGTTGTGTAGACTAGGCCTAAGTGACTTACCCAGTGCTACGCAGACAGCTTGGGGCAGAGCAGGGACTTGAACCCAGATGTCCCAAGTTACTACCCTAACCACTGAACCATACTCCTTCTTGGTGTCAAATCTACTTACGGTTGCAAAATAGTTATGGTTGCAAAACAATTTCCATTATAATTCTGGTTTTCTTAAGTTCATAACTATATTAACCTTTGGTACTGAAAATTGAAGATTTTGAAGAAGCTTGAGTTAAAAACATAGAATTAAATCCCCATGAACATTTTTGAGTTTGACTAGAAGGAAAGTGTATTTCTTCACTCCTTATTTAAAGGGGATCTGCAAAGGAAGAAAAAGGAGAATGTACCATTTTTGTTTCTCTATCATGATGACTTTGTCTTGATTTATTAAAATGTAGTTTTATTTACTTTATTGATGTTGCTGCTGGGGTTGTGTTATCTGCAGATAATTGTTGGAGTCTGTTTATTTTATTATTTGTATTTTTAAGAGTTTGCCACAGATTTTGTTCTGTGTTTGTGCATCATGTAGCACCTGAGTCCGTGACTAGGGCTCCTAAGAGCTATTGCAATAATAACTATTATTATTATTTACTATTAATAAGGGTGGACGTAGAGTGGGATAGATTTTTAATGTAATTTTTAACAAGTATTTTTATTGCATTTATTTATTTTTCATTAGCTTTTTTTTATTTGTTTTTGTTTTTTTCAAGGTCTTATTTTCTCCCTTAGAAATCCCTATCCTGTCTAGCCCGGAAATTTCTATGATAACCAGAGAGTTAGACAAATAATGACAAGAGAGTGAAAGCTGAGCAAATGATCAGGGAAGGGATTTTCTGGCAGACTGTTTCAGGCAGACTATTTTAATTTTTTGTCAGTTTTTTTTAACACCTATTGGACTTCAGTGACTAACAAACATTGTGGATAATTGACACTTTTGTTAAAGGTTTAAAAATAATACATTGGTGGCTCTACAGTGTGTATTCTGACACTGAAACCACACCAACCATCCCAAAAGTACAATCCCCTGCCACTCTACACTAAAGAAGCCATCCAAGACACTGTAAATAAATCATATGGATTTAGGATAAAGGGTCTGCATTCAAGACTCAGTAGTGCTAAGATTTCAACTGGACAGTGAACAAATCTTGTAAGCTGTTGTTATATTTCAACCCCAAATGTAGGAACTCTTGGAAGATTAGCTGATTTCACCAGACTTCCACCAACTTGGTTAAAATGTCATGTTGGAGATTCTTCTTGTGATATTTCTTCTGCATCTGAACTGGAAAATAGGTCCTTTTTCAGTTCTGGATCCAACCTAAAACCCAAACCATAGACACAGTGTGGGATCTGGGAATTTCACATGTGGTTCCACCTCTGCTTCCTTAAAAATCCAAAATCAAAGGGGCTTAGAAACGAAGTTCCATTTTTGTCCCATCTGTAAAGTGTACACTGGGCCACATCTTACTTTTAAACGTGAGTCCTTTAGTTTCAAAGCACATTTGTGGATGACAAGCTACAATCACCACCACCACCACCAAACAACCAGCAAAAAAACTTAAATTATGTTACGCTACAGAATGATTTGCCTAAAATGATGAAAATCTCCTTAAATAATGATATTGTGAGTTTCCAGCTCCAACTTTCTCCATTATTGATAGCTTAAAATGCAACTTTTTAAGATTAAAAATCATAGTGGAAAACTCTTATGAGTCTAAAGCATGGCTAGCACATGTGCTTATTACTGCATACATATATCTATATTTAAAATGTGCTAGAAATTATAAAAATGTATGGTATTTGGAGCTTGGAACAACTCGTAAGGCTATCTGATTTTTCAAATGATGGAAATAATTTGCTCATATTGAAGATGCTTTTAAAAGAAGTCTATTGTTTGTTTAATAATCTCCATAGATCATTTTTTTTACTTCTTTTAAGCCTGTATTACAGTAATCAAGAATTCGACACTTAAAATAATTGGCAGAGAACAGAGAAAAAAAGAAGTATACAGGGTTACTAATACACACCAGGGTTTAAGCTGACATGAATTTTTATCTTAATTATCGGACAAATTTGTACTCCCACTATTTAATTCAATTTGCATGCATCGGTAGACACTTATTAAAGGTAATATTACATCTGTCATTTTAAGACTGGTGAGAATTTTATCATATGAGCTGCACAAAACAGCCACTCTATTATGTAAAGAACTCCTTTATAAAGCTTAAAATAACCAGTATTGCATCCTAATTAACTAATTTGGGGGAAGTATCTTCTTTGTGGCATTATTATATATATTTCCTATTTGCATGTAGATATTTGTCCAGTATAAGCTGTTTCAAAGCAGAACCTGTGTTCAAAGATGCTACACTGTCTTTAATGCCTTACACTTAAAAAAATAGGACTAAATGTAAACTGATCCCAAATTAGGTTATTGTAGAGGTGTATATCTTGAGCCAAGATTTTTCAGATTTTTCACATGAATTCTACTATCCAATATCCACAAAATATACCTGTCAAGTCAGCATGGGCTAAAAGGACCTACTTCATTGTTTTTCCTTGGAACAAAGTCTTAGTATATTGTATAAAACAAGGAGGTAGGTAGATTTTCACACTACTGTAAGTCTGCCGTTCAAGTAAAAAACAACAACACAGTAGTTACCATGGCACCAGCCTCATTATCCTGCACATCAGTACAGCGGCTTAAATACACGCTAACACACCCTTTAATGTGAACGTCTTTTATGAAGTTTAATTAATAGTGGTTGAAATCAATAAATTGTTTTTGCAGGTTTGCTCTGTGAAAATTATTTTAAGGATTCTGTGGAAAGTTTTAATTTAAAAATACAGCTGGATTAAAAGAATAAAAAAGATCCTGATAGGAAGAGAAATGTAAGAATAGGAACAGCTGGTGTGCATATGTGTTAATTCCCTTTTGTGCCACCACTATTCAGCTTATGTTGCACTATAACAACATTATCTTACTAGCTTGATTATCTTACTTGTGACTTGCAGCAGTTAACCTTCAGATCAGTTGGCAAAAAAAAAAAGTGTGCTTTTTTGTCTAGTGTTTATTGTGAGACGCAATAACAAGATAATATCTCTGTCTTATTAAGGAAGTGTAGCTTTTTTAATAAGATTAACCAATGGCTCATAAAGTACAGGTCATAGGCCAAATTATGCTATCAGATAGACACACAGACAGCTCCCATTGACTTCAAAATATTGGAAAATTGACTTAAATGGAAGTTCCACTCTTATTATTAATTATTATTATTATTATTTTATTTATTATTAGTGGGGAAGTTGCCTAGGAGCCCTAGTCATGGACCAGGATCCCCTTGTGCTAGGCGCTGTACAAACACAAAACAAAAAGACTCTGCCTGCCCCAAAGATGGTAATTTATGGCAGAACTGAGCCCTCATATGTTTGAAATGTAGCTGTGTGTTAGTAACATCTGAAAGATTCAGAACATCAACTAGCAAACTAGTGGATCAACATATATCTTACCTGTGTTGTGTTTTCACTAATAGGACTAATAAACATGTCCATAGCCACATGCAGCTATTGATATATATATATATATGCCTGATGCTGATTTTTATGTAATGATATATACATAAGAGTATCAGACGGTGGAGCATGACATTAATGCAGTAATTCTAGCCTTTGCCTTTTTAGGGGAATTTTCTAAATGGGACTTCATATTTAGCACAAATTAGTTTCCAAAAGTAGCTATTCATTGAATGTGTGTTTCATGACAGCTGGAAGTTAATGCACTTTCAGCTGATGTAATATTTTTATTTTAACGTGATCAAGAAAGGGAGGAAAAAATGAACAATTCAGTTCCACTAATAGGAAGTTCTTGGAGACTTTTGTTGAATAATTCTAAACTACGCAAAACAATCCAGGAATTGAAACAATCATTGGATGCTGTGTCAAAGAACAGTCCATCAATCTCAAAAGAATTATAAGAGAACAGGTTTTTCCATGCCTGTGCGTTGGTAGGGAGCCAAATGTGTGTTGCCATTTGATGGTAAAATCAGTGTACACCTGTTCCTACCAGCTGGCAACATAACCGATGTCAGCGAGATATGTCATAGCAATGCTAGTCCAAACTGCTAGCTGTGTCTGTATGACAGTCAGCGAAGACAGAAAGAGGAACTTGGGGACCAAAAGAGGCGGAGTTTACAGTGCTGTTTCAGGGACACAGATGTGTGAAGAGTGTGATAAAAGAAGGAAACATCTGAGGGAATAAGCTCAAACAAAAAAGCAAATGTCATTTGCATTATGTAATTACGGACAACCATTGACTGCTTTGTAATAACACTCGGTAGGGCAAAGTTAAACCTACTGTGAGTGCTAAAAAGGCCTCAACTTGAAAAAAGGTCAGTGTGAATTAGTATATATTTGTGGATTAATTCTGAATGTTCATAAATTTTATACCCTAATGGTATTGGTGTATAGTGAGGATGACACTGGTGCAATTCAAATAGGATTAATTCAGAAAGGACTAACATCTAGTTTGTCACAATAATTTGTGGTGAGCTAAGGGGAAAAAAATATATATAGATATCTGTATTTTGCATGTATGCGTAACATGTAATGTGCACGTGTGTCCCACTGTGTTGCGTTTATACACAAAATATTTCAAAACAAAATCATAAACCATTTCCTAACAGAAATGGTACTGATTCTGTTATTTGATAAGTAAATGATTGATTAGTTCTGCTATCGTTTAAAAAGAAAAAGAAAAAATCATATGCTGCAAAATCCTCAGCTGGTGTAAATGAGCTATACCAGATGAGGATGGTGTTGCTTAATGTATTAAGTAGATGTTTTGTAGTCTCTCTGTACCCGCATGTCGTTTAAAAGTGAATAGCTTCTGGACTTCTGTGCTCAATGTCCAGATTGAAAGCTCAAATTTGATGGCATCTATGAGAAAAATCTTGAGTAGGAGAGGGGCAATTGGGCTTGTGGTCAAGTACTGGATTGGGACTCTGATGATCTGGATTTAATTCCCAGCTCTGCTACAGACTTCCTGTGCAATTGTGGGACAGTCACTTAATCTTTCTGACCCCCAATTCCTCATCTGTAAAATGGTGCTAATAGTCCTGTATTTCTCCCATCCTTTGTCTGTAGATGTTACTGTTAATAGCAGGGACTCTCTGTTAATATGTGTATGTACCGTATGTTGCACAATATACTTTGGATGGTTGAAGCATTGTTGACTATTTTTAATTCATTGTACATCAGATTTCCTCCTTATTTTTAGGGGAATAGAAAGATTATGCATTGTAGAGTCCAACAGCAATTAAAGGATTTATCTAGCAGAAACTATCTGCTGAATTCTAGGTCTTGGAGGTGGGCAGTGCTTAATTTGTGCCAGGGCTGAGCCCCTGCATCTCTAGGTTTGGCAGTTCATAGCCCCGGCACCTCTTTCATTACACATTAAGCACTGGAGGTGGGACAAGGTCTCAAATTCAGGGAGACACAGCCAGGATTGCTGTGTAGGGCCAAACAAAAAAAATCCCAACACTTGGGAGCAGTAGATAGAGCTGCTCACGTTTTTCATTCAAAAGGCTGTTTTGTTTTTTTTAATGAAAAATGGCCTTTTCATCAAAATTGACATTTCCACATGATGTCTGCTTTTGGCAACATTTGGGGGAGTGGGGGGTGTTGACAAAATCCCAAACCCCCAAAATTAAACATTTTGGGTGTCTTGGCAAATGAAAACCAAAAAAATTCAGGTGAAAAACAACATTTTTCAATTTCTCAACAGAAATAAAAAATCTTTGGAAGAAAATTTTGGATAAAAATGAAAACTTTTATCTTCCTCAATATTTTGTAAATACAAAAACTGTGTCCTGGCCAGCTCTAGTCATGATGAAACAGAGGTCTGAGAGCCCACATAAATGAGCTCACTATCTCCTATAAGCGGCATCCTTCAATGCAGGAATCCCTACTCCTCCCTTATCACCAACTCCATCGTGGCATGACCTTATTTTTAGGCCTTTAAAAGTATGTTCATGTGGGAGTGGGGATGACACCACTCAACCCTTCTCTATTGCCTTGATTACCTGGACTCCCCAGACTGTCATGAAATGGGAGAGTTCCATTTGTTGGGGCCGGGCTGCAAGAAGAGAGATCTTCATCCCAATGTGTCCATTTCTGAGCAACACAATAGACCTGTCAAACCAGGGAGACACAATCAGGCCACATGGTAACTTTCCGGAATGGAAAGACCCCACCCCAGGTTAAGACATCATCAGTACATCCTCTGATTTAATCCCCCAGTGTTTCAGCATATTATGGCTGTCACTGCGGGGAGAAGGGTCACCTTGGAAGACCTGCTGTGGCTCTCTAATCCAGGAGCCCTATGTTGGTTACTTTAACCAGCAGCTCATATTTTAATCCAGAGGCTGTTTGACCTGTTGTATCTTGTTTTTTTGTTTAAGGGCCAAATAAAGCACAAGAAATCTTTTCCATCTGGGGCAAGCACGGCGGTTTAAGGAAAGAGGATATAGAAGGAAGGAATCTGAAAAGGGAAGGACCTAAATTGGCTTGTTGTGATCTTTATAGCAGCTGTGATTTTATTTGCATTTCACACTATCTATGGTGACAGGAAGGAACCTGAGTGCAGAACTGGCAGGAAGATTCTGTATGAGTAAGGAGAGTTGAGGGTTCCTTGATCCAGCGCAGAGGCTTTGCAACCTCCCGTAGGCCATGGAGAACAGTTCTGTGAGAGACCTGCAGCTCCTCACCTCATCACCTGTGTGGGTGTGAGGACTGAGAGGTGCACAGGCAAGGCCAGTGGATCCAGGACACTCTGTCATACGCACTTATGCATGCTCTGCGCTCTTTTCCCCTTATCCTCCGTAGAGTATTTCTGTTCCAAGCCTGTCCAGTGGCCTTGGCATGGAGTGGATGATTTGGCTTTGTATAAATCTCCTGCGGCTAACACCTTTTGTTCCATTGAGCAAACTGGAGCAATCTGAATACATTGTGAGCTTTTAGCAGGAAATGTGTGAAGGCCTCATGATTGATTATTTGATAGCTGCGCAGTTGCTGCATGTCACCACTGCAGATCCATGTACTTGCTGAATAAACCTCACTGCAGAATGAAAAAATGTCCATTTTGGATAACAAATGTGAAGACAGAGGTTAATTTGTCCTCTTTCCTAAACTGCTTACCCATTATGTTTTAATTATGCAGTTTCTTAGAGCTGTATCCTTCCCTATAGTGTATATATATAAAAATGCACAAAGTGAAAAGATGCACTAAAAACTACTGTCCTACAGAGCAGCACAAAAACATGCTAGGTGAGTTTGTGATGAGAACAGCAGCAAATGTGACTTTCGTGAAGCTCTGGATAAGAAAATGCAATGTTTGCCTAGATGTGGTTAAAGCTTTTATATTCCTTGGAGATCCTATACATTGCAGAGCACACGTAACCATAGCAATCAGATATGGTTTGAGAGAGCCCTGTTGTTCTAGGTAGCAGATGATATCAGTCCAGAGATGCACAAATGTGCTACAAGTATAGGCCATGATGAGTATAGGACAGCATAAAATGCTGCATAAAATGTTATTAATTGGAAAATATAATCAGACACCTAACATGTCTGTCTTGCAGAAGGTAAATCTAGGCTCATATGCACAAGAACAAGTTTAATACTGCAACAGAGAGTCCTGTGGCACCTTTAAGACTAACAGATATATTGGAGCATAAGCTTTCGTGGGTGAATACCCACTTCATCAGACGCAGGATTCACCCACGAAAGCTTATGTTCCAATACATCTGTTAGTCTTAAAGGTGCCACAGGACTCTCTGTTGCTTTTTACAGATCCAGACTAACACGGCTACCCCTCTGAAGTTTAATACTGTTCATTTGCAAAGCTATAGCAGTTAACATCATGTGCAATTTAACAGCTCTTGCAGAAATTTACACTAGCAGGAGTATGGTGGCCTTAAAGAAACATGCCATCACCATAATGTAGGTTACAATCAAGCTATATTGTGAAGGTAAGAGTCATAGATGTCTAGCATAAACTTGGAATGTGATAGTACTCGGTATGACTGGAAGGTTCTGCCATATGAATTAGCTAGCAACCCCAACTCTTGGTGAGCTCATGTCACTTCAGAGCACAGTATGAAACCAGGAGGCACTTTTTTTAGTTCAGATGGTGTATTATTGTGTGTCCAGTCAGAGCCAGCTAGGAGACAGGAGCATTCTGAGTTTGGAACATATTTTCACTGTGTACGATATAAAAGCAAAGGAAAAATAATTTAATATTAACAATCACAAAATATATAAGGAATGGAAATTCTCTCTGTTAGAGATGAGCCCAATCTTCAAACCCAGATTTAAACCCTAGATTTCACCATAGTTTGGAGGAGAGGGGGCTTAGAGTTAGGGTTTTGGTTGAGGACTGTGTCTATAGGGAAACAGTAGACTCTCTCTGTGTAAAATCCTGGTTTCACTGAAGACAATGGGAGTTTTGCCCATTTCATCCTCCATACTTGAGGTTTCAAACTGGCCTATAAGTTCCCTATAACTTAGGTTTGGAGAACTGGTTTGGCCTGAATGTTGCTATATTTATTTTCAAAGCAAAAGAGTTTTTCTATGAAAACCTGAAAAATCCACAATTTTTTTTCATGGAAAATAAAATACTTTTCCTGGACAGCTGTAAAAAGAAATAGAGAATGTTTCTGCAAAGCTTAATTGTGTGGGCCATATAAGTATCACAGGAGTTGGAAAAATATTAAATTGTTCTAAAGTTATTGGTAAGGCTACGTTTTAGTCACAAGTATTTTTAGTAAAAGTCATGGACAGGTCATGGGCAGTAATCAAAAATTCACGACCTGTGACCTTTCCATGCCTTTTACTATATTTCCCTGACTAAAACTTGGGGGGGGGGGGGGTCTCGGGAGGGATAGCCCAGGGGCTGCGGCGGGTGCTCAGAGGGGGTGGCCTGGGGGACTGCGGGGGAGAGTTGGCAGGGCTGGGGCAGGCTCCCTACCCAGCTCCTGAGCTCCACGTGCTCTGCCCCAGGCCCTGGTTCTGCAGCTCCCATTGGCTGGGAACTGCCGCCAATGGGAACTTCGTGGGCTGCACCTGCGGCAGAGGCAGCACGTGGAGCAAGGCGCTGAGGGAAGGGAGTTCCTGTCACCCTTCTGGGGAGCCCCTAGGTAAGCACCGCCCTGCACCCCAAACCCCAATCCTGAGCCATCCCACACATCCAAACTCCTGCTGCTGGGGTGCAGGGGGGTGGGGCGAGACTGCCCCAGCAGCAGCTGGTGCCACTGGCCCAGGGGCTGCCCGAGCTGCTCAGGCGACCCCAGGGACAGGAACACCAGCCGCTGCAGAAGTCACTGAGGTCACAGAAAGTCACGGAATCCGTGACTTCCATGACCTCCATGAGAAACATGGAGCCTTAGGTATTGTTCATTACAGAGAATTACCGTTGATTTGAAATTTAAATTTTTATCTAATATTTTTTCTCTTCCATTAGTTCAAAACAGCTTAAAGTTCTCCACATAGCGAAATATTCTCGAACCTCACGTTTCAGTTGTAGTTGAAGAAAATGAGTTGTAATGAAGCAAAGTGAGTTACAATATTTCTTGTGGACAGTTTGGAATCCAAGGAGTTATGGTCCCAATTTTACTCACATAGGAATGGAAGTTTTTGTCATTGACTTCAGTGGGAGCTGGCACTATACGCATGTGTGAACAGATTGCTTATGTGAGCTTTCCATTGGCTGGTCACAGTTTAGAAAGAACATAAAGATATTTCTGTAGGTGACGGTGAACAATGATCTTCCTTTAGTTCAAGAGGTAGAACCCTCTGTGTTTGGAGCTGAGGGACCAGGATTTATGTTTGTTACAAATAGCATCTGCTTATTATGTGAGCAGTGTAATGCTCTTAATTATTAATATTCTTGTTTTTAATTTCTTGGGTTTTGTAAATGAGCTATTAGGTAAAAAGACAGTCTAATCCTATCGTACTTGCTTTCATCCTACCTCTTTTCCCATCCTATATATGGAATTTCTATGCCCCCCATTACCTGAGCGCCTCGCTATCTTTAATGTATTTATCCTCACAACACCCCTGTGAGATAAGGAAGTGCTGTTACCTTCAATTGACAGATTGGAAACTGAGGCACAGCGAGATTAAGGCCCAGCTCCTCAAAGGGAGCTAGGCACCTAACTCACACTGATTTCAGTAGGAGATCAATGGGAGCTGGGTACCTGAATTCCTTTGAGGATCTTGGCCTAAGTGACATGCTGAAGATCACACAGGAAGTCTGAAGTAAAGCAGGGACTCAAATCCTGGCCTCTTAAATCCTAGGCTAGCGCTCTAACCTCCAGACCATTGTTCCTCTCCCATCGTTACGTTCCTAAATCCTCATGTTGGACTGGTCTTTCTGTGGATTTTGAGGACTTCTGAGCAGGGAATCTAAATAGCTATAAAAATAACAATAATAGTCACAAGGTAATTCTCTTGGATTTTGCTTTCTGTGTTAATCTGCATGCTTGTTCTGACTGTCCCTTTCATTTCTCCCCCTATTCCATCACCTCTTCCCCCATACACATACACAGAGGCTTTTTATTCAAGACCTTTACAAAATAAGCAGACCTAGCCTTTGGCACCCATGATGTCTGTATCTGTGGCCCACTCTCTGATTGTAGGGACTTAAAAATATGAAGGATTCCCTTGGCTTTCATTTTATGGAAGGTAAATTTCTTGTCCTTCCCCAGGTGAAAGTAGCATTGGAAATGCAATGTGAGTGCTGGTGGTAGAAGTCTGTCACTTCTGTCATTTTTCTCTGAAAGTTACAGATCATTCATTGTTCACCCCCAGGACAGGCCTTTGGAAATGGATGGACTCAGGCCTTTACATTGTTGTGACTATCCTGAGACTGATTTTGTAGCTGTGAGCGGCTGATGTTACTAGGGTTGCTCTAAGCTTGTTTTCTGCTGGACAGAAATATAGTCTTTGCACCTGGGCTAATTGAGTAAGCACAGGTCTGAGAGCTATAGGTAGAGTCCTGTGCGGATATCAACATTTGGATCCACATCTGTGATAATTAATTTGTATCCGACTCCTGATCCACACCCCACCTTTCATACATATCTGCATCCACTCACACGTGAGCACCCTAAATTTGGATCTGCATACGATCCGTGATCTGCAAAGATGGTAAACAATACAACTGCACGTGCACCGCGAATATAAAGAAGATATCTGCCGATTTGCAGGGCTGTAGCTATAGGCTCTTGGAGTGTTCTAATTCGGACACCTTCTGTGAGCTGAATCAAACCACTCAACCTTTCTGCCTATGTGTGCCCATTTATAAAATGGAGGTTCCAATACTCCGGAGGGTACTTTGATAGTCTAACATTTTAAAGAGTTAAAATTCACCAAAATATAAACACACCTCTCCAGGTCTCACAGCTTATGTGGGTAGTTGGGCATTGGAACCCATTTTAAGCAGTCGTCCCCCATCCCTGGACCCCAGCAAAAGCAGATGGGTTCCATTTTGCCTGTGAAAGGAGGCTAGAGCTGATCCCAACTTCTACCACCACAATCTTTTTTCTGTACATAACAGTAGTTCTATTTGTTGTTGCCCCCAAGAATTCTCTTATTTGTACTCCCCAAAGTCATAAGTCTGGTCCTGAGCATAGTGATGTGCATATAGAGGACTGGAGTTCGTTATTGTTTGTTAGGAAAAGAATACAGACCATTGTGTTAGAGGCCCATCCAAACATTCCCCTATTGGTTCTGGAAATGAAGGAAAGAGAGAGAGAACCCAGTTGTCAACAGCTCCTACCCCCTTTGGATATTTCTTTTAAACAAGCACAGCAGCTTGCTCTGATGTTCCCTATCTTCTTAATACCTCTTTATTTCATCTCATACTGAAGGCTCTGCTCTCCTAGGGGATGCCTCTTCACCCTTTATCTGCTCCCAACCTCCCTTGCTTGCATAACACAGTGCTCTGTAATAAGAGAAGAGTTGGTACCCTTGGGAACATTTTCTCTTAAATGCAACTGACTGTACTCTCCGTCCTGATAGTCTATCTCTATCTGAAGCTCTAGTGTCACCTAATTACATTTAGGGGTGCAATTATTATTTGTATCCCGGCAAACCACATGGAGTTTTGTTTTATGTTACTTGTTTGTAACTTAACATGACACTTAATAAAAGAGCTCTATAAATCACGCTATGAATAATCATCACATTATCGGGAAATTACATGTGCAAAGTATCGGTCAGTGGAATGAGTCTTAATGAAATTCAGTCAGGAGCTGCAGACCCGAGAATGAACAGAGCCCTCTTAATAGAACAAAGTTCTATTTCTCCTGTAAGGGCTCAGAGATTCAAACAATAAAATAGTGATTTAATAGACTTTAAGTCAATCAGGAAGATACAATAACATTAATTAGCCTTTTGTGTCTAATTCACAACCAATCCTGTTGTCTACTTATTTATGTTCTAAAGTGGCCTTGATGAAATTTTTAATATTTCACCTAAGCTGAAGATTCATTTCCACACTGACTGGTAATTTTCTCTTATATAGCTTGAAATTGTACTCCAGATAATTTTGCATAGTAGTATATCTACATGTCAGGATCATTGGCTGCTATGTTGAATGGCTCTTCAGAGCTGACAACTGGATAATAGCTTTACTTTCAGCCAGCAGAGGAAGTCTAGAGCAAGAGTGTAGAGATAATGTGAATATAATTCATTATTCAAATATGCAAGTGATGAACTGAAAACAAAGAGGGAAGAGTAATAATGGTGTCATTATTTTTATTACTCTTGTTTTGCAAACGTAGCGTGAAACATTAAAGTAGATCTTTGAGAGATTCTGAACTGTACAGTGACAAATTTACTTTCTTGGCAATATTGATAAAAGGAAAGTAGAGCAGACAGGTTTCTGCAGAAGGTATGCTGTGCTGTTAGTTGTGCTATTAAATATTTTCTTGTTGCCTTTTTGCTTTTTAAAATTCACATCATTAGTTACCCCTTAAAAGCCTGATCAGTGACTGGAAAAAACTGTATTGTTGTTCTTGTGGGTCTTTTTAGTTAAGACAATCTTCAGAGCTTTTAAATCTTTGTAGCATGACTAACAAAGGCCAAATAGGCAGTTTACATAAAGCTTTTCTTGAGAGAGGAGGAATTTGCATGTGATAGCAAAATATCCTCCATGAAAGCCGCATTTGTACAGGTTTTAATGAAATGAGGAGCTGAGGAATGCAAGTTTGATGTATGAAGTATACTGCTCCCTTTCTGTAATTATATTTGTTAGCACTCCACCTTTCATAGCATCTACTTTGCTCCACCCATACCTCATTGAAGGTCATTATAGAAACACACTTTTCTTGTTGCTGTTGTTTTAAAAATAAATATAACAGTGAATTTACATAGTGTTTTGCAAATATAGATTACACACATTGCCTGCTTATCTTATGATTATTTATATTGTAGTAGCACTTCGAGGCCACAACCAAGATCAGAGCCCTTTTGTGCTAGGTACTGTACATACTCATAGTAACAACACATAGTCCCTCACCCAAAAGCTTACAGTCTAAGTAGACGAGACAGACAAAGAAGGAGAGAAAGGAAGTGTCATAATCCCCATTTTGCAGATGGGGGACTGAGACACAGAGTGACTAAGTGACTCGCCCAAGGTCAAACAGGACATCTGTGACAGAAGTAGGAATTGAACCCAGCTTTCCTCAGTAGCAGTGTAGTGACTTTGCCATAAGACCATCCTCCCTTGGTTTAACAGACAACCTTTTTACCTCTCAAGTAAAAAGCTTTATAAGAAAGCTATACTGCACTAATATGCATGGTATGTATCTTTGCATCTCAGCTCAGTTAATTTGCTTTCTTCCTTTACTTCCTATTTTTAACTTTCTCTCTTCCCCCCTTTTTCACTATGTACTGAGCAACTCATAAGCAAACCTTGCAACACTCTTTGCAGACAGGGAGAGCTATCCACGACCTTATTATTCATTTTGTTTTTAAAATCTATCAGACTATTAGAATTCTACAGTAAAAAAAAGTTTTGGTTGCTCACAAAGGAAAACTGGTTTGGGGAGTAAGGCATGGAAATTGGGACTTCTGGGGACAGTTCCTGGTGTTACGCAGGGAACTTTGGGAAATCACTTAGGCCCTGATTCAGGAAAGCACTAGGCATGTGCTTTACTTCAATGTGAGTTAAGTATGTGTTATGTAGTGAGATTAAAGAGTGAAATTTTATATATATATAAAATTTACTGCATCAGCTCTTTAATCTCCCTGTACTTCAATTCCCCTACTGAAAGGAGATAACCACATTTCTGCCACCTGTCATTTGTCTTATGTTAGCTCTTTGAGGCAGGGACTGTCTCTTCCGGTGAGTTTGTGCAGCACCTAGCTCAATGGAGCCTTAATCTTGACTGAGGCAACTAGGTGCTACTGTAATATCTATAATTCATAATTTAAATTATTAATTAACAGTGGACAATATTCTACAAAATTAAGAATTTTAGAACTCAAGAGGAGACCATAGTATAATGTTCATCCCCAAGGAGAACAGAAATGTACCAAACACCATAAGCTTAACACTTGGACATCACAAAAGCTGTTGTTCCAAATACTTTCTTGGAAATTGGTGCTGGGTTGATAGTCTATATAGTGATGAGACAGACAAACCTCACACTGAACCAGGACAGGAAGAGGTTAAAGATCTGTCCTAAAGACAGTGGCTGAAGCTGACCCATACAACACAAAACCTTTCAACAATATCAAAGCTAGAGAGAAGACTCTGTAACTGGAGGGAATAACTGGATCAGGCTTGATAGTGCTGCTTCTCTGACAGAAGGATCTTGGGTCTGGGAGAGAGAGGGTCTAGGGTGTAGATTGAGCTGAGAGAGGAACCCTATGAGTAGCCAAGTCTGAGGAGAAGACCTGAGTTCTACTTTAGATCATCTAATTGTTAAGAAAGCCAAACCCAGGAAGCAAGTGAATTTTGGTTCTACATACTTATTGCATGGGCTCTGTTAGAGCATGCTGGGAAAGACCTACACATTACATGAAGAGAATTCAAACACACTAGAGTTAGCAGGCGCTGTTGTGTTAGGCACTGTGCCTATGTAAAGTAAAAGACCACCCCTACTCTGAAGAGCTTACAATTTGAGACAAAATGGGAAAAGATGGGGACACAGGCTATCAAAGTGAACAGAGGAATAATTTCCCCACATTATTTTAGTGCTATGATAAACCAAAGCACCAAAGAAAAAAATAGTTTGCTTATTTTAAGTAATTTTTTGAAGTTAGCCAAATGCTTTTCAGTCTCACTTTGGCTCTGTTTACCCTGGGAAACAGGATCATGTTAGAAAAGATGGTAACTAATATAAACACTATCAATATACACAATTTGGCCACATTGATGAAGGCACTCATGTTTAAAAATATATTAACTAGTTGTGGCTCACTGTCCACAACCAACTAATGTTTTAAACTTAACTGGTCCCTGCCTACCCTAGGTGCTAAGTCATTGTTAGTTAACTAACATGTTAACTAACACATTTTCTGACATGATCCATTTTATCAGTCCATATCTGGCCAACAGTTTTCACCAAAGAACCAGGTCTGTTACTGTCACCATCTCTTAGGCCTGGTCTACACTACCCGCCGGAATCGGCGGGTAGAAATCGACCTCTCGGGGATCGATTTATCGCGTCCCGTCAGGACGCGACAATCGATCCCCGAATCGACGCTCTTACTCCACCAGCGAAGGTGGGAGTAAGAGCCGTCGACGGGAAGCCACGGAGGTCGATTTTGCCGCCGTCCTCACAGCGGGGTAAGTCGGCTGCGATACGTCGAATTCAGCTACGCTATTCGCGTAGCTGAATTTGCGTATCTTAAATCGACCCCCCCCTGTAGTGTAGATGTAGCCTTAGTGTGGTCTCTTAGCTTCTCCTGACTGACCCTCCTTAGTTTGCTCTAAGTCAGTTCAGTTCCTGGGCCCTCAACTCCCATTAAGTCTATCAGCCCTTTAGTTTTGGGGCTTGACGTTTCCTTCGGTCTTCTGGCTGTTTTCTTGGAGGCAGCCTGGTGATTCCAGATCTTTCTGCCTCCTTTTCCTACTCTGTACTCTCCCCTTCATAGAAGGCTTTGTTTCCTCTATTGGTTGCAGCTGTGGGCACCTGCCTCCCTGACTGGCAGCTCTGGCACCTGTGTCCAGGGATTGTGATCAAGCTGTTTGCTTATAAACAGGAGAGACTCTCCTCCTGTATGCCTTCCCATTCCATGTTCATGCCCAGTATGGGGGTCTGTAAACCCCATTACAGTGCCTTTATCTGGCTGATTTGCCTATAGTATGCCTGGTGAAATTCTGGCCTTATTGAAGTCAATGGGAGTTTTGCCATTGCCTTCAACAGATTTCAACCCTTATGTTGAAAACTGTTGTAAGATGGCCAGAGTGCTGTGTTGCGCTAAACAGCTTCTTCTGGATGGTTAGACTAGGGAAAGAAAATGAAAGAAAAAAAAAATGAGAGGAGGCAAAGGGACATGGGAGGATGAAAAATGGCCAAAGAAGTGAGAAGAAGAGTTATAGGAACTAATCTTTTGCTGACTGACATTTTGAGTGAGTTCATTTCTAGAGCTGCGTGAATAACTGATTTGTTTTCAGTTCACTGGCCAAACTGAAAAATTAGGTGGGAGGGGAATTGTTTTGGGTTGACCAAATAATTTTTGAGGTGTTTTATCTTTTTAAATGTATATATTGATTTTTAAACAGAAATAAGAGGAGAGCAGTAAAAGAAATAAAAAACAAAAACAAAAATACTAAGTAAAGGAAGGTGGGAGGCAGGCAGAGAGGGGAAAGGACAGTGACATCTCTATTTTCATCTGCTAGGAATTAATTAGAGGTTTCTAAAATGTTAAACCAATTTTTTTTTAAATTTGTCTAATTTTTCTCTTGCCTCTTTTACAAATAGAATTGAAGTCCAATTCTAAACAAAAGCTCATTTCAAATATTTTCAAAACAAAACAGTTTTATTCAACATTTTTCGATCAAAACAATTCAGTGAAATCAACATGAATTCATGAAATGTTTTGGTTGATTTGAATCTGCACTCTTCAGCATAAAAAGTTTTGTTTTTAAAATGTTACCTATTTCTGCTCATGACATACTTGAAGTATGAATATTTTCCAAATTGTCATTCTCTGTTCTATAGATTCCTGATTAGCCTGAGTTATGTTGCTCCAGTTGCACACACGGATGTAGTCAAAAGTGTATAGCTGGGTGGAGAGTGTGATATGCGAGATATTTTCACAAGTATGAGATGACCCCATAACTCACAAGGAGTCTACAGATAGAGCTTGTCTACCGTGGACTGTGATTGCTTAATTTATTTCTTGGAATGTTCTCATCATCAGCAAGAAGAAAACTAGTTTTATGTGCAAATCCAGTACTTTTATTTGCCTGCTGTTGAGACAAAGGCTATCTCTTTCCACCCCTTCCTCATGGGAGATGGGAAGTTAGTGTTACACTAATTCCCATATTTTCATGTGGGTTATTAATGAGATGTTTGAAGAAGAATGCAATAAGTTTATCATCCTGGTGAATATAATATAAGGGATATTTATTTTTTTTAATATAGAAGTAACAATTCATATTGTAATCATCACAAAACAGTCATAATGTGAATACATTTTTTGCTGTTAATACTTACTCTTTGGTGCATAAACAATCCCATTTGAAATTCTAGCTACCAATGATGCTAATCTTTCACCGGAAAAACTTATTTGCAAAAGAGTAAGAATGAAGGCTAGGTAAGCGGAATGGATTTCATCTGTTGGAAATAACTGCAAAACTATCAGCACTAAGGGTAAAAATACTTAATGAGTATTGCACTAGTCAGCACCAAAAACAGTGAGATACAGAATTGCATTTGCTCTGTCACAGAGATGACTGACATTTAATTATTGTCTATTTTTGTGCTGATAATTTTATTCTTATCATTCATTGTTAAACCCTTTAGAACCCCAAGGAAAAAAATGAGATCAAGTGACAAAAATGAGATAATGAAATCATAGGCAATAGAATAAAATCATATCTTGTAGGTAAGAGTGATTCAGGAGAGCGGGTTATTTTATAGGGTTGTATAAGCTCCATAAGTGAATCTGAATTAAATGTGTTGAGCTCATAGAAAACCCCAGGAAAAGGCTTGGTGGTTTTAAGCTGAACTGACTTGTTAGTTACCATTATGCAGTACAAACCTCATGCAATGATATAAGATTGTTGCAAACCTCAAAAGATGGTGAACTTAAGTCTTATAGGGAACAAAAAAAATTCTCTTTCCAGCTCACTTCACCTTTCTGCTGTTTGTTCCCTTTCAGCTTTTTGTGAGATTTCTTGGAAGCTAGTTTGTCACAGCGACTGTAAAATCAGAATCTATTTTTATCATTTTTAGCTTCCAGCCAAAAAATGGTTTCCCAGCCTCTTTTGCCAAAAACTATATTGACTACGCTAGCCTGATCCAAGCCTTTGAGCCATTGCATGTAACTAACTCTACGGTGTGCAATATGTGATGGTGCTAACATGAAAATGTTCCCTACTTACTTTCTAATTGAGATGGTAAAGTTGTTGTAGAAGTTAGAGATGCAAGGAGTAAAGATCAATTCAACGTGGATTTGTCTGATCCAAGGCAATTTGCCAAATAGCTTAAAATGACTTCATGGCAGTTTTATGGCAGTGAAAACAATAACTTTTGTCAGTTTTATCGATGGTGTAATGAAAACATGATATATACACATACAAAGGAGAGAGGCTGAAAATAAAGCATACTACCTATGCATTTGCTGACTTAGTAAACAAGAATATTACAGGCCTGTGGTGGGGTATACAAACCCCATACTGTGCCTGAAGGGTTAAAAAGCAATATTGGGCCTATGTAGCCCTGCCTGTACTGGCCTACTGAGCATGCTCCAGCTGCAGCAGTGGGTTAAAAGGTGCTCAAAATAACAGGGAAGGGGTGGTAGGCAGACTGTAGGGAAGAAGGATGCCAGCCGGAAGACTTCGTAGCAGGTAAGGCCCTTGTAGTGCCTTCTCCATTCACTTTAAGAAGCAGTAGGTCTTGCAGGACCCTGCTCCTTTGGACCTTGTGAAGCTGTTGGCTATTTGGACAATAAGGGACATGACCAAAACTGAAGGAGTACAGAGGTAGGAAGTAGCCCAGGGTGGCAGATTTAGGCTCGAGATGGAGAGGAACCTGCTGGTGTTACTTCCCACAGGGTGAAGAGGGAGGGCCTCGGTCCCCCTACTGTGTCCCACTTAAGGGCAAAGATGCAGAGGGAAGCCCAAAGGCTCCTCGTCTGGGGACATGAACTGGGCACTGCTACTGCAGCCCTGACAGTGAGACAAGGGGTTGGAGGTCAGGTGTGCTAACCACTAGGCCACCTGCCCCTCCGAGCACACTATCACAGAGATTTTGAATAGATCAGATGGTGACCACTGGTGTAAACGTTCCTGTAGTACCCTAGCTCTCATATAGCACTCTTCATCAGTAAGTCTCAAAGTGCTTTCCAAAGGAGAGAAGCATCATTATTCCATTTTCAGATGGGCAGGGGTTGGGGAAATGAGGCACAGGGAGGTGAAGTGACTTTGCCCAAGGTCACCCAGCAGGCCAGTGGCCAAGCCAAGAACAGAACTGAGGTCTCATGAGTCCCAGGTTAGTGCTCTATCTGCTAGGCCATGTTGCCTCCCATATTTATTAGCTTACAAAAAACATTCCCCCCCCTTCCCCATCCTGTTGGGATAGCTGTGATCTAATGAAATGAGCACCGACTTGGGAGATGGGACACCTGGGTTCTAGTCCCAGCTCTACTACTGACTCTATATGACTTTAGGAAGTCCCCTCAATACTCTATACCAGTGGTGGGCAACTTGTGGGTGGCCCGCAGGTCGCAGGTTGCCTACCACTGCTCTATACATCTATTAAATGATGCTACCCAACTGTGTAAAGCACTTGGGGATCTATGGATGAATGTACTATGTACGTTCAAAGAACTATTATCATCCTTATTCTACTGCAGACCATTGTTATAATACAGCTGCTGCCCATATATAGAGTCATAGGATACAGTTCTGTCTTCCTGCTGTGCTGGACTCTTAACAGTGTCACGGTATGTTTAATGAAAGTCACGTGTGCACAGAGTGTTCTGTTTAAGCCTCACCTCCTTGTGAGAGGGGCAAGGGAATTGTGTCTTCAAAATCTGAGAAACAACTGGATTCAGTGCATGGAAAAACTCTCTCTCCTGTATCTAGTTCTCCCCCTTTCCCTCCCGATAAAATCTCTTCTTGCTGAACTGGAAACTTAAGCAAATAAATGGTTGCCATCCAACCTAGGAGTATGCCACATACCTAACTGTTGGAATAAACAAAAGCAGACAGGTGCCTTATTACTTGCATCCCCAATCAAGGTATATGCTAGTGCCTGTCTGTCTTCTTGTGTGGAATGTTAGGCTAGATATTTTTATGTATAACCTAAGGCTGTAAGTCTATTTATTATCCTAAGATTTTTGTACAGTATCCATCACTGTAATATTTAAGCATTTTCCAGGTAAACTAGCTCTCCATAGCCTAGTGGACTTCATAGCCAACTGCTCTTACACTTACACTCTTCTGACCTGCTTGGGATGGATATACATTTGAGTTTGGGGATTTGGGTTATACAAAAAGGTGGAAAACCTGATAGAACCAGCATAGTACTTCAGGCCACCATGGCGGAGAACCATCTTCCCAAAGTGCCGACATGGTAGTTATTGCCAGAAAGGAGAGGTAATGGAAAAAATAAATAGGAATGTGAGGGGAGCAAGAGCTCTGGAATTGAAGGGTTAGATGTGTAAGGAGTCAAGCCAGCAAAAGCAAAGAAGGTCGCTGTATCTAAGATAAGGTTCTCTTGGTTTACGGCTTCATTTTCATTAAGTGGAAGGATGGTTAATTCCAGAGCTCCTCTCATTGATAGTGGAGGACTTCAGAAACCCAGAGTAAACCTTTAAGAAAGCTAATTTTCTTAGGTGAAGCAAAGAAACCTCAAAAAAATCTGTCAACAGGCTGCACCTTATTAGGCTCATTAGTGAATCAACAGACAGTTGTATGTAATAGACTGTGCTTTTTAATTTTCATTTGTTCCTAAATCATAAAGTGATGTGCACTTTGCTATCCATACTGTACTTGCTGGAGCCCAGAGATATGCTCATGAATATACAGAATGGGAGATCCCACACCACTAATTGCATATGTGCATGAACAACCCTCTCTTTGGTTTCAGAAAAGTCCACTAAAGAGCTTTTGCCTTGTATATGTCAAACTGGTGTGGAGTCAGAGAGCTCCATGGTCATCTTTTTCATCTTTAGCTTTAAAAATATACAGCAGCAAGTCGAGGAAAGGTGGACACATAGCTCAGAATTGTCAATCAGATGGATGTTTTAATTAAGGAAATTCAAAGACTCATTGAAACACAGTCATAAGCAATTTGGACATTTCCAATTAAGTACAAACATTCTAGGGACAGTCAACATTTATGCTGTTACATGAAAAAGGACCTTTGTCCTTAGCTGGATCCATACTATGATGAATGATCTTCTCCTTTCCTAAACAAACTTTCCATTCATGTGTCCTTTATGTTGTCAAAATACATCGTTTTAAGTGCTTTTGTTTGTTTAAAACCAAGTGTTTGTTTAAAACTTAGTGTAAGTCCACAATGCTAATATGCCACCCTCAGGCAGTTGAAACTTGCTAACCTATTGACATTTGCAAATTTGCCCACATCAGCTGGAGTTTTTGACAGAGGCTTCCTCTCCCGTGTCTTTAGGAATTAAGTCTGTTAATTTGCTGCCATGGTTTAAAACTAAAAAAATTGAGAAAAATTGAATTGAAACAAATATTCCTTTGGCTTTTGCAATATTTTAAAATGGATTTTTCACTGGTAACTGGATCCATAAGCCTCATTGCTGGGAAGGGAAGGGGAATGAATCTTTGTCTCCTTATTCTATAGCAAATATAATAATAGCTTCTGGGCCTGCTGCTCCACTTTGCTACACCAGTATTGCGCCAGTGTTACTTAACTAGTTTATACCACTGTAACAGTGTGGGGAATCAGACCTATTGTGGATGCTTTTCATGATGTGATAGTTACAGGTGAATCCTGCCCAAACAACAGGTGAAGCTCAATTCCAAGCTTTAAAATTACTTCCATGCAGTTTTTTTCCACAACAATGTTACTAGACTTTTGTATAATCCTAGAGCAAATGACTTTCCCAGTGTTAGACTCCACTGAGATCTGCTGAACACTGTAGACACCCAAACTCACTCGGCATCTAAACTTTCAGGGCAAAAGTTCCATTGGTGCCTAAGTTTCTATCTCTGAACATGCTCTGCTGCTCCAGGTTTCCAGGCATCTAGAGTCTAGACTCTCTCTCACCTAAGCCCCAGAATGATCCATGAACGGGGGAAGACAGGGGTTTGTCTGCCTAACATGCCTTATTGGAAAAACCTGGGAGGTGTGCTCAGAGGCCCTATCAGGTTCCCATTCAAAATGTGGCTGCTGGCGAAGCTGCTGCCCAGTGGTTAGAGCACTTGCCTGGGATATGGGAGACAGGATTCAATTCCCCCCTCTCAGGAGCCATGGGATATTTTGATTGGGGGGCGGGTCCTAGTCTCTGTTGAAGCTGTTCCACTGTGGATAAATACTTAATCATTGAGCCAGGAAGAGAGAGAATGTGTCCAGTGGTTAGGGCATCCATCCGGGAGGTGGGAGACCCAGGGTCCCGTCCCCTGCTCCAGTTACTTTGGATCAGCCCTTTAGGGCCTGTATACAAGAGGGCCTGCCACTTTTAGGCCTGAGAGGCCCTTTTCAATTAGCCCCATCCCACTACACCCGAGCAAGGTGTGAGACTTAAATGCAGGAAAACCCAGCAGATGGGCTAATGCCCTGAGAGGAAGAGTGGATTGGCTCTAGTTAGATTTCTAACAGGGCATTGAGGATTTATTTCTAACTAACAGATACAAAAATGGATTATGTGGAATTTGTTTCCTGGATCTTACATTAGATCTAATCCTCTGGGATAGTCAAGAATGTACCAGTGAAAGGAGCTGTTTGTTACTTTAAGGCCTCTGAGTTTTCTATGCAATTTTCTTTGCAACATTATCAAGAAAGATGGGGGCCCAATAAGAAAAACTCTTCTGCAGTTCTTAAAGAATTGCAGTGAAAGGTGTGAGACTCTTCATGATGAACAAGATACAAAGTACAGTGCATGGTGGTTATAGACTCAGAAAGTGAGTCTGCTAGGCCACAAAACCAAAGAGGACAAACAAGAAGATGCTCTGATGTTGGAGGCCTGGTAGGAGAGCAGGCCTAACTCAGACAATTAGAACCCAGGAACTGGTGGTGAGACAGTCCATTGCTGCTTGGTGCCTGCCTGCAAGAAACGGGGCAGGATGTTGAGCTGAGCTAGGCTAAAGATTCTTTTGTGTTGCGCTTTTGTTGGATTTTACCTAGAGGAAAATCTTGGAAGGGATGGAACTCTCTAAAATGGCTTGGCTGAAGGGCCAAGTTGCCTCTACCGCTGGAGTAGGCTGAAGACTGTAGTGGGCAAACTGAGGCAGAATTGCAATGCCAGGTAGTGCCTTGAGGGGGCACTGAGATGGTGAGTCTTGTAACACATCCAAACTGGGAAAAACTTGTGCAAATTACTATGACTTGTACTTGTATTGTGGTAATGCCTAGGGCTCCAATCAGGGATCAGAGTCCCATTTTGCTAGGGACACAGTCCCTGTCCCTAAGAGATCCTTTTCTAAATATAAGATGAAAAACAGGTGGATACAACAGAGGTGCAGAGAACACAAGGTTATCAAAGGTGAAATGATTATGAACAGCATGAAAAACAGAGGTCACATCACACCAGCTGTCTAACAATAATCAAAGTTTTTAGGCATCATAGCAGAGAAGTTCTTTAGGAAGAATTAGAAGGTGGACAATGCAGTGGCTTTGTGGATGTTTACAGGGAGCTCCTTTCATGCAACAAGGGGTGGGGATGGGAGGAAGCGTAAATGTGATTGTTGTGAAAACTTGGCAATGAAGGCTGGTGTCATCAGAGTGGAGGTGAGAGTCGATTTCAAGAGTATAAGAGATGATGGATGGAATGGAGATAGCTGTAAAGGTCTTGAAAGTGAGGACAAGTAGTTTGTGGTGGTGGTGGAGAAGGGGATGTAGGTTTACTCACGTGAGTTTTCCTTGTGGGGGAAATAGCAGCTTTGTCTTTCTGTGCGAGGCAGTAGGTTCACTTTGTGTGTTTGAATCTGTGACAGCCAACACCTTGGAGATGGAACCAGGGATTTCCAGAGCTAAAAGCATGACTCTCTACATCTTCAGCTAAGAGCTAGGGACCGTGGCTGTACCAGGCTCATGTCATCTGGATTGCCTACAGAGCGGGGAATTGCATAACACATAGTGACCACTGGGTTTCAAAAACATTCTGGGTATAGTCAGATGTAGCCAAATTTTCAAAAATGGCCTCATTTTTTGACCCAATTTAAACTGCCGCTTGCCCTCCTGGCAAAGGTACCCTTTGCTACCTGATTATAGCAGAAACCCAGGACCTGATTCTCCCCCATGCCTTCCAGTACCTCTGATCAGAGCTCTGATGGACAACATATCCAGACTGAAGGTTCAGCTTGCAGAATTTCCCCACCCCTTTATCAGTTAGGCCATCTCTCCTCTGCCACACTGGCAGCTCATCTCTATTGCTGTGCTCAGCCTCTCCTCACACTGTCTCCTCCCCTGGAACTGGTAGCTCAGTTCTGTTGCTCTTCTTGGCTCCTTCTCTTCCCACATACTTCTGGGGCACAGTTCCCTTTGCTGAACCCCTCTGAGCATCCTTCTTCTGATGTCACTCAGCCCTCCCCGCTAGTCATCCCTGTTGGACCAGACACATTCAGATAGCACTTCTGCTTATCCGGGGCTTCTAGGCAGTAGGATTTTTCCCATCCTGGTTAGTTAAGTATTACAAGATATGACCTGGGGAGAGAGGACAACTGGCAAGTAAAAGGCAGAGGAACACACCAAATCAGGTTGTGCAGTTGCTGGTTTGGTAGCGTTCCCATCATTAACTCTTCCTGCCATTATGAATACACTTAATTTTGAAGGTCAGCATAAGAAACTCCACTAGCATTCCATTAAATCCCAATTCCTTTAAAAAACAAAACACATTTGGCACCAAATAGATAAGCATGGGGCTGGGACTCAGCAGACCTGGGCTCTAATCCGGCTCTGCCCTGGCCTCTGAGGTGCCCTTGGGCAATTCATTTCCTCTCTGACTTGATTCCCCCTTCTTCAAATAGGGATAATGATACTTGTTTCTTTTAAAAAAACTCTGAGATCTACTGATGAGAAGTGCTGTAAGAGGTAGGTATTCTATTATGATGTTTGCCACCTAGATCCACATTTAGCCACCTTTTAAAAAGAGCCTAAAATAAACATCCACCTTCAAGCACCAAGTTTGAAAACTTTGGTACAAGTATAACTGGCAACACATACATCACAGGAGCAGGTAAAAATTGGCTTGTCTGTAATGATTGTCTTACATCTAAGAGATCCAATACTTGTGGATCTGTTACATATCTGAAGTTTTCCATGTGGAGGCCATGAAGCAGTAATGCATTCCAAGGTAGCCTGTAGATTTCTAATTGGCTTTCAGAAAAAAAAATGGGGGGGAGGGGGAACTGGTACAGGTAAGAATGGGCCTTTAAAATATTTAGGGTCAGATGTTCAGCTGATGAAAATCATTGTAGTGTCATTGAAGTCAATAGAGGGATGACCCAAATTGAACTCCATTCTTTTCACTCAACCCACTTCCCAAGTTAAATCGCAAACCCCATAATACTACTTTGGTTTGGAGGGAATTCAAAGTTGGAAGGTTTTTGCTAACTGGTCTCATAAATGAGTGACAGATTTTTCTCATTCAGTAATGCCTTGTGAAAATATTGCCCACACTGAAAGAGACAGGCACATTATTTTGCTGTCTGTTGTTCCATATTCCACTGAATGTGCAAAATGAAAAACAGGTGATTGCAGAATTTCTTTTTCTTTTTGGGGGGCAAAGAAACTTTTGATCTGCAGTCTGCACAGAAGCAACTCCAGTTAAAAGTAAAAGGGCCTTGTCAGATTTATTATAGCACTGAAAGTATAGATATTATGCTTAGCATTACTCAGTGACCTCTCTAGGTTTACCATCTTGATACAAGATTTATTGTCTTCAGTGTTTTAAATGCTAAAGGATATGTCCTGTTAATATTTCTGGTCAACATTGAAGCAGTGACTTCCTGTTTGCTAGTTCTACAGGTAAAGAAGACACAAACCACAAGTGCCAAACCATGTAATCTTTTTTGGTCCTGAGTCCCTAATTTCTCAGCCATCCGATGTTTTCTGTCAAAATGCAGCCTGAAAGTCTAGACCAAGAGATATCTATGATAGAAAGTGTACATCAGTATTTCAAGCCCTCTAAATTTATTCTAGCCATTTGACAGTTGCTTGGAGATACAATCTCAATTTTTTTTGCAGTAGTCCCTTCAAGTGGATATTTATGGCAGATACAACTGTAATTATTTACCTGTAACAAAGTCCAGGTCTGCCTGCTCCAGGTGATTCAGACAACAGGAGGACACAGAAAAAATATTAATCTTCTTCTTGTCCAGATTTTGACCTTTTGCACCCTAATTCTTTGCTCTTTATGGAAATGGTACTGTAAGTCTTTAGCTTTTTGTTTCCTTTTGAAATTACACTTTTATTGAGACATCCATATACGAATTATCTTAAGTCCTGACTGTGCAACCTTTACTGACATTGGTAAGTACTTACTCTCACACTTAATGACATTAGAGTTCAAATGGGACTACTCGCATGAGTAAACATTGGGCAACCTGGACCCTACAGCTTTATTGGAACACTTCCCGTTTTACATAAATAAGACTTTCCGGAGCCATAGTCAGGTAAATTTAAATAACAAGAAGGCAAAAGGAATAATAGAGAAAAAAGAAGAATAGAAAGGGTGGGGAAAATGAAAAATAGAAAAGGGATTTGTACAATCCTCATTCGGGCCTCAATTTAGCAAGGCCTACCTTTATTGGGATTACATGTGCTTCAAGTCAGGAGCATATTTAAGAAATCTGTCGAATCAGAGCCATGGCCACAAACACCTAGTTAAAGAAGTTCATATTTGGGAGGGTCTTATGTACATTCTTAAGGGGAAGGGATAGCTCTGTGGTTTGAGCATTGGCCTGCTAAACCCAGGGTTGTGAGTTTAATCCTTGAGGGGGCCATTTAGGGAACTGGGGATAAAAATCTGTCTGGGGATTGGTCCTGCTTTGAGCAGGGGATTGGACTAGATGACCTGCTGAGGTCCCTTCCAACCCTGTGATACTCTATTGCTGTACAGAAACTTTTATACGTCTTTGTACACACTAGTATACCACACAGTTAACTGATTAATAATAGCAAAACATTTACACTTGCTTTTAGTCCATCAGTAGAAACCTAGCATTTCCAATTTGGCCATGCGCCCATCATGTGCATATTTCTTGGTACAAAGTTAAGAGTTCAGCAGGGCTTGGTGCTACCTTGATATGCATCCATTTGGCTTGGCACATCAATATCTGCCCCTCACTCCTCTGAGTTCGCCTCATATTTATTGGATTTACCAAGCAGGATTCATAAAGAGTGATTTCAGAATATGATGACTAAAAAATGGTTCTTTTATTTGCAAAGGAGATTTGGTTTTTTTTGGTAATGCCTGTCATCTGAAAACAGGATAAGTATTTCTGTTTGCTTGTGGGATGGTTTTTAAAACTGAAATTGTATCCTCAGTGATTGTATCAATAATTTAAGTTTTAATGTATGATCTGTAACTTATCGGTCTCATTGCATAGCTGTTCTAAACATTTGCATTTTTATATTTTTGTATACATGCTTAGAGATGTTGAGTGAGATTCAATCAATCAAAAGTAAATATCATTGGAACAGGCATATTATCACTGGCACCGCATCTACCAATAATGCAAGTCAAGTTGAGCACTCTGGTTACACTTGTAACATCAGAAAATATTCATGTGAATAATAAATGCATTGCAAATCACAGTCCAAAGTCACTCTTCAGCTTCTAGCTCTGTTTACCCTCATCCCTGTTTTTATTTATTTTAGGTATCTACCACATCTTTCTTTGGTTGAATTTTCAAATTTCTTCTACCTTTGCAGACCTCTGTGCATGCTAATTAGTTTGAAAGGGAAGAAAAATAAGCCAAATCCATCCCTTGTGTAAGCCAATGTGGTTACACCAGAGATTAATGTGGCCCAACATATCTCCGTTCCACTTTTTTTGGGGGGGGAAACTGCTACCTTCCTGCAGCATAGCTTTCTGAGCTTGTAGAACTATCCTATTGATGAATTCACCGTTCAGTAAATACCATTTACGATCACTAGGGTTTGATTCATTGGTTCTTTTGTTTCTAGAGAGGACTTTGTTTATTCTGTACACAAGCCTCAATTTTTGAGGGCTTTAGAAATGTCCTATGCCTTAGCAAAAGGGCTAAGCCCAAACAATATATCCTTGATGATCCTAGAGGATCAGGAATTTGAGGATGTCCAGATATCTTGATACGAATTCCAGACATTGCCTCAGAATCAAGTCATCAGAACAAGCTGTGTTACAGAAGGTAAGGACATATATCTTACTTACCTGCAAGCATGTTTCCATAATTTCCACCATCATCCTGAATGGCTCATCCTGTGTCCCTCCTCTATCCCTATGTACAGTGAGTCTTAATGGGAGTCTCAGAATAGACATGCTCAGTTTGATTTCAGTGCCTAGGATACGAATAACACAACAGCTCTCTGAAGGGTTTCTGGATGCATTGCTACAGCTTCTCAGACTTTCCCAGCAGCTATATATATATATCTGCCTAAACCCCTCAAGCATGCAGAAACAGAATATAGTACAGTCAGTGTTTCCAGATTTGTAAAGTTCTTGCATTAATGGCTGCACAGTGATACCGTATTTCATTTCTGCTTTTGGTATGCAGCCCTGACTCCTGAAAGCTATGGTAAAATGTTCATCTTTACTGAACTGCCTTCAGCAACTTGTCCACTGCTTTAAACAATTTGACACACAGACTCTTTTTATGTGTCAATTTTTGTTACTTTGCTTTTTTGACATGATTCACTTGTCAGCCTGTGTACTTGGCACGGCAGACTTTCCTTGCCTCTTCCCATGTGGACACTGCATATCTTTATCTTGGCAGTTCCGGCACTGTCTTTAAGAGCAACTTGCTGTACTTTGGTATCTTTACTACTGCAACCTTTGGTAACAGACTGTAAGTTATGAGCCAAAAGAGCTATTTTGCCACATGCCCTGTCATGTGCCTGCAAGATATTATGGCCCAGTTGGAAGAATTACCAAAATACATGCTGATATTTTTCAGGTGTATTTTTATGCATACACTTGTGATAAGTTGGGCCTGTGTTGTTAAAGGTGGGGTCCAAAACAAAACTCTGGATCAAAACATTCCCAAACTTTGTGGAGGTTCCTGATTCCGATCCAAACTTTGTAGCTTGGGTCCATCTTCAGTACGTAGAATTGTGCCTGATAACACTTCAACTGGATTATTTGGCCCCTTGTGCTCTATTGAGGCTCAGTCCTGCTGTCACTGAGGTCAGCCTTGCCAGGCATATGACTGGAGCAGGGTCTGGCCTACGTGGCAAAGGCAGATCTAATTAAGAATAGAGCTCTGTGGCTTGTGCTCACTGAAACTGGACAGGATCAGGTTCGATTACAAACTCCAATTACATTTGGTGACAGGTTGTTGAAGTTCAAAATCTACTTGAACATGAGCCCAGTTTAGAGTGGCATGCCGGGGTGAAACCCAGGGGAAACGTGGTGAATTCAGCCGAGTTGCTATCTGAGCTTTGATTTGTCCAAAAGCAAAATTAGTGAGTGAAGGTGGGAATCCACCCAGATCAAAGCCAGGGGGAAAGGGTTCACAGGAAATCCTGAAAAGCAAAAATTCAGACTATTTTTGCACAACTCTGATTTCTATAGAAATGCATAGATTCATAGAGTGGAAGGCCAGAAGGGACCATTAGATCATCCAGTCTGACCTGTTAAATTTCATCCACTTACCCCTGTTATGAGCCCAGTAACTTGTGTCTGACTAAAGCCTACTGTCCAGAAAAGAAACCAATCTTGGCGTGAAAAGCAGGAGAATCCACCGCTTCCTTCTATAATTGAGTTCCAGTGGTTAATCATCCTCACGGTTAAAATTTTGTCTAATTTAAATTTGTCTGGTTTCAACTTCCAGCCACTGGTTCTTGTCCTGCCTTTCTCCACTAACGAGCCCTTTAGTACCTGATATTTTCTCCCGGTGAAGGCATGTGTACACTGTAATCAAGGCACCTCTCAATCTTTCTGATAGATTAAACAGCTTGAGCTCTTTAAGTGTCTCACGGTACAGAATTTTCTCCAGCCCTCCAATCTCCTTGGGGCTCTTTTCTGAACCCTCTCCAATTTTCAACTGTGGACATGAGAACTGTATGCAGTAATCAAGTATCAGTATCATCAGTGCTGTGTACAAAGATAAAATCACCTCCGTCTTCCTACTCACTACTCCCCTGTTTATACAGCCAAGGATCACATTAACCCTTTTTGCCACAGCATCACACTGGGAGTGTGTGTTGGGTTGTTTTTTCACTATGACCCCTAAATCCTTTTCAGAGTCATTAATTTCCAGGACACAGAATCTCCCATTCTGTGGGTATGGCCTGCATTCCTTGTTCCTACATCTATAACTTTGCATTTGGCTGTATTAAAAAGCATTTTGTCTGTCTGAATGGGCCCCAGTGATCCACAATGCTCTGTATGATTGACCTGGCCTCATCATTATGTACCACTTCACCAATCTTTGTGTCATCTGCAAATTTATCAGCAAAGTTACGGTTTTATATTTACTTCCACATCACTGATGACAGTGTTGAATAGCATCAGTTCTAGTACTGATCCTTGCTGTATGCTACTAGAAACACCCATTTGATAATTCCCCGATTGACAGTTACTTTATGATATTTGTCAGTTAGCCAGTTCTTAGTCCATTTAATGTGTGCATACTGTACCAGAACAGACTAGTGGTCTACGTAGTCCAGTATCCCATCTACAGTAGTGGCTAGCACCAACTCTAGCACAAAACCCAGTAGTGAACATTATGGAATAAACTTTCCATAGGGGAAGATTCTTCCTAATCTCCTCACTTAGGGGTTGGTTTATGCCCTGAAGCAGGAAAAAATATGGGAATAGATATCTTCATATCTAATGTAGCTGTGGATGTTTCCATTATCCATATAAATATTTAATCCTTTTGTTTGCATCCTCTTCAGTTCTTGGCCTCAATGTTTTGTTGGAGTGAGTTCCGCCGGTTAATTATGTACCATATTAAGTTTTTCCTTGTGTCTGTTTTAAATCTGTTGCATTTGAATGACTAAACTAAACTACAGTGTTTTGGGACTGAACTAATTGTTACCTGTCCTAGAACCACAAAAGTGTTCACTTATTAAAATCAGACAAGATTGAAGGAACCCCCCTGATTCTATCCTGGTAAAATCTGTATCATATAATAAAATACAACAACCACTCCAGAATTTCTGAAACCCATGCAGACTGTTTGCGGATGTAGAAAATCAAATTGTAATTCAGGGAGATAGAACTGGGAGACAGGACTCATTAAAAAGGCTACAACTCAAGCACTGGGGCTATGATGGAAGGTGGCTTACTACAGTTAGTGCTAGTAGACGTAGGTCAGTCTCTCTCTCTCTTTGGAAACCAGTCTAGGGCCTTTCCCCAAACAATAGATGCTTAAAATTAAGCACATACCTGAGTTCTTGGCTGGACCAAGGCCAAATGCCAGCACCTTGCAGGACTGAGCCTTAATGCAGAAAAGGCAGAAGTGCTCAGTGAATATTTCTATTAATCTGGGAGGAGGACACAGATGATGACGATACTCTTTCATTTCATTAGTATCTCTGGAGGATGTTAAACAGCAGCTACTAAAGTTAGACATTTTAAAATCAGTAGGTCCAGATAACTTGCATCCAACAGTTTTAAAAAAAAAACTAGTTGAGGCGCTTGCTAGACCCTTAATGTTGGGTGCACGTGGGACACTGGGGAAGTTCCAGAAGACCTGGAAAAAAACTAATGTTGTGCCAATACCTTACAAAGGGTAAATAGGATGACTTGGGTAATTACAGGCCTGGCAGTCTGACACTGATCCCAGGCAAGATAATGAAACTGCTGATAAGGGACTTGATCAAGAATTAAAATAAAGTAATATAATTAATGCCAACCAACATGGGTTTATGGAAAATAGATCCTGTCAAACTAACTTGACTTTTTTATTGAGATTACAAATGTGGATGACAAAGGGAATAGTGGTGATGTAATAGTCTTAGTCAAATGGTTTACTGAGGTCTTGAGACTGCATGACATTTTGGTTTTAAAACTAGAATATAGAACTAACATGGCACATGTTAAATTGATTAAAATCTGGCTAACTTGATGGTCTCAATGTAATTGTAAATGGAATGATCAGGTAGGTGTTTTTCTAGTGGGGTTCTGTAGGGATCTGTTCTTGGTCCTACACTATTTAACACTTTTATCAATGACCAGGAAGAAAACAAACTTTATCAGTGACTCAAAAATTAGGAGAGTGGTAAATAAATATAAAAAAAAAATAAAGAGGCCAGACCACTGATACAGAATGATGTGAATTGCTTGCACCCAGTTTACCAAGCAAACTATGTTTTAATATGGCTAAATGTATACACCTTGGAAGAAAGAATGTAGACCATACTTACAGGATGGGAGCAGGGCTCTACCCTTGAAAGCAATGAGATTTTGAGAGTCATGATTCATTGATCAGCTGAACAAGAGCTTCCAATGTGATGCTGTGGTCGAAAGGGCTAATGCAATCCTTGAATGCATGAACAGGGGGATCACAAGTACCAGTGGAGGTTTATTTTACCTCTCTATTTGGCACTGATATATCTGCTGCTGGAATACTGTGTCCAATTCTGCTGTCTACAATTCAAAAAGGATGTTGATAAAGTGGTGAAGGTTCAGAGAAGAGACACAAGAATGATAGACTCAAGGAGCTCAGTCTATTTAGCTTAACAAAGAAAGTTAAAAGATGACTTGATTAGACTATTTATATTTGTTCCCCAGGTAGGTACTTATAATGAGCTCTTCAATCTAGCAGAGAAAGGTGCAACACAATTGAAGCTAGACACAATTCAGACTGGAAATAATGCATACATAAAAAACGTCTTCAAAATAATTCCAAGAGCATATCTTTTTAGAAAAAGATCAAATCTTGATTTACAAGTTGCAAGTGACTGAGAATCTGCCACCAACCTACTTACCAAGGGCCATGGTGGATTCTCAGTCACTGCCAACTTGTAAAAGAAAGTTTGATCTTTTTCTAAAAAGATATGCTCTAGGAATTATTTTGAGGAAGTTCTATGGCCTGTTACATAGCAGATCAAGCCAGATGATCACAGTAGCCTCCAAGATTTGAAAGCACTATGAACTGAAAGCAGAATTTTGCTCTCCAAGTTTAAATGGTGGTTTGAACAGATTCATTCTGTCTTTTTTTTTCTATTAGTAGAGAACTGCCTTTGAAACTAAGTGAAGGGGACTCCTATTTTCATAGTGTAGCTTGGCATTGAACATCTGCTGACTGTGAATGTTCTGAAAGTTATTTTTTCCATGGATAACTCTTAGGGCTGAAAGACAAGGTCAGTATGACTGTCCTTATTGGAGTTACCAACAAACTGGGCAAACCAAGTATTAACACTTTTGTCATGTGTCAATGGGAACAGCAGAATTGCTCTTTACTATCCATGAGAGAATGTGATCACATATGATTATACTCTGAAAAGTGACTGTAAAAATGACATTGTGGGGTTGCCCGTTTTTCTGACTCCAGATGAAATTTGCTGATTTTAATGATAAAAAGACTACTTTTTTTTTGTCCACCATCCCTGCAAACTGATCCTGAGACTTAAAGTCAAGCTGTGTTTTTTTGAGCTCATCACCTGTAATAAAGAAACTGAAACAGAACTCTGATGGAATAAAATCCAGCTTGCTCTCCACTGGCTGTGTTCGTCTTTATAGTGCTAAGTACAGTAGTAAAATCTTATTTTTATAAGGAAATCCAGCAGATATAGTAGGACTTAAATGAATCCACGTAGCGAACAGATCTGTTGAGCAAGGGGGAGTGTTTTCTACTAACCACAATCACACTTTAATATAAGACCAAAGAGCAATATTGGAGCTGGACTTTTTGCTTAAATCTCCTGTAAGAATCTAGCCAGCAACTCTATTCCCTGACTGATGCACAAGCAAACATATCAAAACAAACCTAAAAGTGATGGACATCATCCTGCCTTCTCCTGTGTGAATGTGCATCACCATGTATCTTAAGCAAACAACTCATAACAATCAATCAATGAAGGCTTGAACCAAAGTTTAAGTTGATGGAGATTCTTCCATTGACCTCACTGACTTTGGATCAGACCCTGAATAGGAGAAATTTGAGAGTCATCCCAAGGCATATGCACCAATTCCTCAAAACTATGCTAAAGTGAGACTTAAGTGGTGAATACATATGCCTGGACTTCAATAGGGATGAATTTCAACCCAGATGCACAAGCCAAGCCCATTTGCGCAATTCTTATGCACTGTAGCTGATATTACAAATACAATGATGTGCTTCCAATTATTGGAGGGGAGGCTCGAGTACCCAATATTCAGCCTATTGATCACAGGAATAACTACACATATACAAACAACACAGTAAGAATAAATAAAGTGAATATGAAATTGATTAGATTGTCACTGTTGTTAGCAAGAGTGTCTAAAACAAAGGCCACGATTTGAACTGAAATTAGGCCAAAGCCCACAAATCAGATGGTTAGCAGAATAAATGGATGTGATTAAGAACTTCATGTTCAGGATGAATAAGAATCACAAAATAAATGACTGATGAAATAAATCATTGTTTGAAAAGCATTCCATAGCTCATGTTTTAGAGACACTTGTCAAGTAGCTTCAGGGCTGGTACACATTACCATTTATGTCGATATAACTTATGTCGCTCAGGGGTGTGAATAACCCCTGTGAGCGACGTAAGTTACGTCGACCTAAGTGCCAGTGTGAACAGCACTACGTCAGCAGGAGAGCTTCTCTTGCCGACCTAGCTACCGCCTCTCGCAGAGGTGGTTTTAATTATGCTGATGGTAGAACTCTCTCCTGTCAGCATAGAGCATCTTCACCAGACGCGCTACAGCAGCGCGGCTACAATTCAGCTGCACCACTGTAGCACTTTTAGTGCAGACTAGCCCTAGCCTTCAGTTGTAATTTTTGTTTAAAAAGCAACTAGATTGCATAGATATATTGGCATGATTTTTATTTTATTTTCAAGTAGACGCCTGGTAATTTTTTATTTGAATATTCCTCAGCATCATGCCAGAAAGTAAAATCAACCAGCCTAGCTCAGTTGTCCAGTGTGACTGAAATGCAATGACTTCCTGTTATATGTATTACTACAGCACTTGGAGAGCCCAGCCTGGTTGGGGTCCTGCTTGCACTAGGTGCTGACAGGTCTATATTATAGTTTTTATAATCTTAGGACCTAATCCTGCAAAAATTTTGAGCACCTGCCTAACTTTACTCATATGAGTAGTCTCACATGCTTCAGTGGAGCTACCGGCATGCATGAAGTTATCCATGTGCTTAAGTATCTGCAGGATTGAGGCTTTAATTTTAAGAGGAGATTAAACAAATTAATCGTAAATGATGCAAAGACAAGGTAAGTCATGAGCCTGATTTGGTTCTCACTGCTGTCTTTAGGAGTCTTCTCATTCAGTGACATGGAAGTTGGATCAGGCCCTATGGCCCCACTTAAGCAAGGTGCTTAATCATATGCCTATCTTAAGCATATGTATAGACTCCTTTACTTCCAGCACTGCTCACATGTTTAAATCAGCCATGTGCTTAAGAACTTTGCTGTGATGGGGCCTATATAAGCATGTTTTAGGATAGACTGGTTGTATCCAATTTGTAGGTAAACACAATGCAGAGATGAAAAGGAAATTAGACCCTTCACTATAGGTTATTCAGTTTGAAGCAAAGTGGTGTTAGCAGACCAGGTAAAGGTATTCTTCAAAATACAGCATATGATTTTTATCTTGACTGTGTCCCTTATAATCAGTCCTTGATTAAAGACTCCTGTCATGAAAGACAGATTGCTGCTGTATTTAAACATACAGTAGTTCTCGGGCTCCTGGTTAACTGTAGGTCCCGTGTCCCCCCCGCCCCCATCCTCCAGGAGACCTCCTTATCTGATGGTCAGTTAGAAGGACAGCACCTGTCTTTCAATTTTTTCCCCAAACAACAAAGTTTAAAACAAACACCAGTCCCACGCTGGTCATTGAAGGAACTTTGGTGGTAATTTATCCCAATTTGTAGCCAGATCTTTGAAAGAATAGCAAAACTTGTTAGCTCTTGTGTTTATAATAAACACAAAGCAAGACAGTCATCAAACAGGAAATGTTAGGGACTCGCTTACTTTGCTCATGTAGTATACACAGAAGTTCAGAGATAGTACAAACTAGCTACTGTAGATTTGTCTGATGAACAGGGAACCTTACAGACATTGCCAGCATCTGACTAGGACCACCACCAAAGGAATTCAGCACCTCACAGGATGAGTTACTATGTCCACTTGATTATGATCACACCGGCACAAATTGGACCCCGTCCAGAACCTCAATCACAAGGCCACATTTATTTGAAGATTGGGTCCAATTATTTCCTAAGTTTCAAAGTATTCAGATCTGAAGGTTTGATTTGGATGCATCTGTACTTGAGATGTTGATCATGCATTTATTTAACCTGGCTTATTTAAGATCAGGGGTTGTTAATTGTAGATTATTTGAATGTCCTTAATAGAGAAGTTCATCACACTTTTTTGGGGGGGGGGGGAAAGGTGAGTGCTCTTTTTTTATATATATAGTAAGCTAGTTTGGGTTGTTGGGCAGTAAACCTAAATTCTGACAGTGTGGTCATAAAAGCTGGCGGTTATCTTGGCACCAGATATCACATCTTCATTGATGTCTGCTCTACTGACATAAAAGGGGGAGCAAATGACTGACTTGATTATTTTGCTCATAAAAAAGCCAATGATCCCTGTTAAATAATTGGAAAAATGTGGGATGCTTTTAAACTCTTGAAATACTCACATCAGTCTGCTAGCGTCCAACATTCTGAAACTCACAGGTAACCCTAATTACAGCACACATGCAATTCCAGATGGGAAACATACGTGGCTGGGCGGTAGAAGATCCTTAAAATGTTAGTGTACCATTTAGACTCAAATCAAGGGATTGTGCCTTTTTTCTTTTCTTTTTTTGGCTGACTTTGCACATAACAGACCAGATCCTCACTTGGTATAAACTGGCATAGCTACATTGAAGCCAATGGAGCTATTATGATTTTCACCATTTGAGGACTTGACCCAATTAAAGTTAGACTTTTGTCCTGTCAGATTGCAGATTCTGTGGTCTCCCATTGCTGAGGGATTTTGCCTATGTTACAAATAGATTCACAGTCTAGGGGTCCTTTTGAATCATTGATTGCTCCTGGAATCCCAGGAGGCTTTGTAGGACTTTAGTGCCTTTTTAAAAATCTGTGAATGTAATCATTTCCTTTGGGTATGGCCCTGGTTTCATTTCACCATGCCTGGAAGAGTATTCAGAAACCTGATCCAATGGAAGACTTTCAGTTGACTTCATCAGGCATTGGATCCAGCCCCTGGTGCAAAATACAGAAATTCTTTACTTAATGTGCTCTTTTGCAGCTATGCCATTAATTTATTAATATTAGTATAGTGCAGCAAAGACGGCACTGATTTCTGTTGGTTTTGGATCCAGTTTAGGAAGTTGATATTGATCTATAAAGTCCTGAAAAGTTTGACTTCCCCTCATGATGTGTCATGAAAATTTAGGTCGGATGAGGTACTTAGAACTAATAGAACCTAAGTTTAAATGTCTGGGAACTTCTATAATTGCATTCTTAGCAGAAGGCACTCAATTCTCTATTTCACTTCTGCCAGTTTTCCTCACAGGGGCAGTCTCAGCTTTAGGGCATGTTGCAAAATCATCTGAGGTGTCCAGATACTATGGCATGGACAACGTTCTTAAAACCTAGGTAAGGAGATAGTGGTTGAAATCGTGACACCATTGAAGTTAATGGCAAAACTCACAGTGACTCAGTGGAGCCCCTAATTCACCCAGTGCATTTGTGAGGTGGGCCCTTCATTTATGTTTATTGTGTTTAGCCAAATGTTGATGTTATTTTTTAGGGCTTTGATTCTGTGATAAGCTCCAAGTGGGCAGAGCCCTTCACCAGTATAGAGTCCAGTTGGACTCAGTGAAGCTCTACAAGGATCAGCCCATGTAGTGTTCATGGCGAGATTGGGGCCTAAATTTGTGTGTATGCACCGAAGGTATTAGGCCACATTTTAATAAATCGAACAGTAACAAAATACGTCTATTAAATAATATCCATGATCTCTGAAAGCTTCAGATTTTTGTCTTATAAGTGGTATGGGATGATAGCAGATACAAAGGAACATAACATTTAATTATCTTACTGGATGAGACCACTGGCTCATCAAGTCCTATATCCTGCATTGGCATTGCCAATACTTGGTGCTTCAAAGAATGGTGAAACCACCTTCCTCGACCCACATTTGTACTGGAGAGATGTGTATTCTTTCCTTTCCCTTTTATTGATTGAGGAATCTATATCTCTCAGCATGAGATCCAGTTACTTTTTTTATGTACACACCATTATTTTTAGCATGAAGACTCCTTGCTCATCTGTCAAGGATCAGTGTAAAGACAGCCAATAGGTCTGTCACTTGGAATAATGTCTTTGTTTTTAGAGGAGATGCTGGTTGCCTCACTGTTGACCTGTTGTCCACCAAGTATACTACAAAATGTGGTCTCTGGTTTACATGTATCCTCTTAGTTGGTGATGTCAAGTCTCCAAGGGCCAGATTATGAATCCCTTACTTACACTGGCAAGTGGTTACTCACAGGACTTCAGCAGTGCTACTCTTGGGAGAAACTGGATTGGGAAGGAATTTTACTCCAGGTCCGTGGCCTTGGGTTTTTTTCTATTTTTATTTTCTCTGTGGGTGTGGGTCACTTGCCAGGATTGTTTGCACATATCTCACTTAATCATTTTTCTGCCATCCCAGGGCCCACGGGAACTGGTGTACCTCAGTCACTCCTATTCTCTGCCTGTGGCACAAGTCTAGTCTCCCTGTGGGCTGTGATACTTTTGGTCTAATTTCAGTTGTTGGGTTTAGTGTGCAGGTGCTGGGTGGGGTTAGGAGCCTCTGATATACAGGAGGTCAGACTGAGTGATTGTGGGCCTTGCAGGCCTTAAACTCTGACTCTAAGTGCTCACCGTGTGAGTCAGGGGTTTGGCCAAGAATGAATGAAGGAATTTAGAAAAATGGCAAGTTACTCCCATGCTACCGCCTGAATCAACCAAATCTATAGTCAATTTATTGAGCATAAATTACTGCCAATCTAAGCAAAAATAATTTGTACTCCTGAGATACTTCAGACGGGACGGCAATAGGGAGCTGTCAGGATACATGAGGTTTTATATGGAGATGAATGAATAGTTAATTATTCAAGGTCATATTCATGGGTCATATAATTTGGGAAATATTTGGACTATCATTAGCAATGACCATATGGATCCCCTTTCCCTACAAGGTACCATCAGAGGAAGTGCTGTTTTTCCATCTCTTTACACAGAGTAGTTTTCTGGGGCAGATGGGGCCAGTATCTCTTATCCTTAATCCCAGTGGCTTTGGAACCCACCCTCGTTAGAGATCTAGGAGGAGATTTGGTCCATGGGCAGCAATGAGGCAAGGAGAATGACAAAGATGGCGAGATAATAGAAGTAGGGGTACAGGGAAGTAGGGTGACAGGGGTGGGGTGTAGAAGAGAATGGAAGAGGGGAGAGGAGAAAAGGAAGAATAGCATAGAGTTTGCAGAGAGAGGTGGGAGGAGCTTGGGGCAAAGAGCCACTCAGCAGGCAGAAAACAATGTCTCTGTGTACCTGTCTGCTGACCTCACTGGTTTCTGGATATGCCTCACCCATTGTCCTTGCTTCTGATAGACGCTCTGGCTCCCTGGAGCCGGGAGTTGATCCACAAAGGATGGAGGGGGAGGGGAATGTGCTCCTGGGTGGAGTTCCCCACACTGGGCTAGAGGCAGGGTGGCTTCCTGATGCTATCCCAGGATGTTTGGGGGTTTTATGCAGCTCAGTATGTTATCTCCTTTTTTGTTTTAAGCTGAGCTCAAATTTCTTAACTGATTATTGAACATCTCTGGCTACGCAAACCAAGAGTCACTGCTACATCAAGTTTTTGTTGGGCACAGAAATGTGAGGGCCATCAGGGAGCCTGTTCTGGTTCCCTTTGTCTCAGGGAAGAGCTGCACCAGGCAGTGCTGTCCAAAGGACTATGAACTGAGTGAGGAGAGAGAGAGAGCAGATCCCCCTTCTTACCTCTTCCCACCCTTTATCCCATGGATGGGGAAGGGCATTAGGCAGGAGCTGCATATGCCAGATCTGCCCCAGCCGAGAGCTCCCCTGTGCCAGGGAAATTCTGTGTGGCATGATGGTGCAAAGGTGCTGGAACCTACCTGAGATTCTGGTCCATAATTTCTCCATTAGCTGCTAGGAAATATTCACTTTCTATGAACTATAGCAGCACAATAACTGACAAATTTAGAATAAAACGTATCTTTAATCTCTCTCTACTCTTCTAATTCCCCAGTCAAGGCATTATATTAGTTTACTAAGTCATCCATGCTCACCTACAGATCCTTCACTTCATTACTCCCTGACCAAAACATCTTCTGAAGTTTCCCCTGACAGATTTATATTGTGAGCATCAGACAGGAATGTGGTTCTCTGTTTTTCCTTTACCTATACTACATAAACATGTCCAGGACAGTGCTCTTTGGGCTTGTCTAACACAGCTAGTGCACAAGATCTTGAACTGAGGAATAAGGCTACCTATTGAAATACTCCTGACATCTGAGGCTGTTTGTGACTGGTAAAACAATTCTGAATTCCTGAGACTTCAGTAGAAGTCCACCTTTAATTTCTGGGCCAGTTTAATGGCTGTAAGTATTGCATTCAGGGACAGTTTGCATTAAAAACAGAAGCATATCCTAATTATTATAGGACCTACAATAACTTTACAACTCTATTGCAGTGCTCTGTCCAGCTAGGATTTTATTTGGAGTGTCTAGGAAGCAATGGATAATTTCAGTTTTTGCTACAAAGAAGTGGGAATTGTACATGTATTGTTCTGAATCAAAGAAGCTGGCTTTCTATTCTAGTCTCTCATATGCTAAGGGCATGGGTGTATAAAACCTCTATTATAATATTCACAATGCTAATGTTAGCTTTATGGAGCTCAGCCCTGTTCTTGGGTTGAGGGTCTGTGAGGGTTTTTTTAAAGGGCTTTGGATAAAGTGTCTGGGGCAATTAGATTTGGAAGTTTCCCAAATCTAACCCCCCTCCCTCCCCAACCCTACATTTTGCTTCAGTTGTGGGGAATTGGAATTCCAGGACAGGAGGGTCTTAACCTGGTTGCAAGACATCTGCTTTCACTATTTGGCATAGTGTGGGGTTGAGGTTAGTGGGGAAAGGAGGGCTGATTAGCCCAAGTGGATTTATTACATTTGATACATTGGATGTTTGATTTTTGTGTCCCTTGTTCATATTCATTCACAGACTCTATGTCGAGATACACTGCTGGATTTGTTTTTGTTTTTAAATCTATTTAGAATTGATTTTCATCACTTCTGTTTTTTAACATTCAAATCTTTAAAACATATCATTGGTACATATTATTTTGGGGACTTCTGGCTGGACTAACCCATGGGCTCAGCAATGGATGTCATAGAACCTGGGGTGTTGATTTACAATCTGCCCTTCAATCCATTGTCATGGCTAAAGTGTGTCAAATATTCACAAGCTCTGTATTAGCAGCCACTACGTTCCTACATTCCCCATGGCTCAGGTTCATAAGAAGAACACCTAAAGTAATCCCAGATTTCAGAACCAGATTGGGTTTAGAAGGAGCATATTTCATATTAAGATGAAGTGTCTTCATGTACATTGTTTAACATTAGACTATCTATGCTCGAAATTGCTACTTTACAGCATGATTTATTCGACTTCCCATTAGTATTTTTACCAGCAGCCAAATTCCAGTTTTATTGGAATAGTTTACCTGTCAGGTGTGTTTGAAAAATGACTGATGTTTAGCATTCTTTCTGGACAAAACTCTCATTTAGTTATTTGTTTTAAAAAAGTCTAAACCAGAACGATGCTGGACTTAACCCTGCTGTTGTGTGTTTGTCTGTAAACATACACTCCACCCTTTAAAGACTTAAATCCCTTAAAAACTAGCAAATGTGCCCTAACATTTTTGCAGTATTGCCCTTCTAGCTGGCCAAGCAGTAATTCAGGAAAGCAGGCAATAGACCACTGTATATCCTGAGATTTCAAAATGGCTAGCTGAGTACATACAAATAAGCTTGATATAATTTGATTGGGGGAGTGAAATAAAAGCAACCAATATTTTTTTCTAAGCAACTGTTGTTTAAAATAGTTCCATACCCAAGGCAAAATCTCCTTCATTTTGAAATAACGAGTCAGATTCTCAGCTGGTTTAAATAAGCACAGCTCCATTCCCTGAAGGATAAAATATTATAATTATAAGGCCTAATACCAGAGGATTTGGGGCCAACTCCTCAGCTGGTGTAAGTGACCTCATTAGAGTGATGCTGATTTATATCAACCAAAGATCTGACCTAATGCCTTCTAGTTGTGGGTTTATAAGCACAATCTCCACAAGCTTTCTATTCTCCAGGCAATAGCTTACACCTATAACCTTCAAAACATCTCTTTGCCTCCTCCTCCTCCTCTTTCCCTCTCATACATACAGATTTATCATAATTGCACTGAAATACAAGCTACATTTGCAAAAGATGAGGCGATGACTCGTGTACTGCAACAGTAAACTAAAATTACAGACCGGATGCCGTCCTTTGGAAAGAAGTGCTCTACCAGCTTATTCAATAGCACTTAGAGACAAACATGACAAATATCGTCAGATTCAATGACATCCAAAATGGAGAACAAAGCGGGAGATGAAGACATCTCCAAGCTAGGAAAAGCAATACTGCAGTGCAGAGCTTGCAGAAGTGCCTACAATGTGAAAGAGACAGAGTGAGAATCCGAGAGCAAAGGAATAATCAGGGAAGCATTCCGCTTAAAGAATTAAAAATCCCCACACCTGATTGGCCTCAAACTCGAAGGGTTTGAAATCCAGATTCAGCTCTGAATTTTGTCTTGGGTCCACCTGTTGTTCTGTTAATTTTAAAAGTGAACCATTATAGTCTTGTCTTCACTATTGGGGGAAAAGGAGTGTATTCTTACCTCAAGTTTCCTAAAATGTGGTTACTAACATGGAGGACAATGGTTGTGAAGACAAGGCGCTCTAGTTTTCAGATGTTAGCAGGTTGAAGAAAACCCCATACTCCCTTGTAGTCTTTATGTAGATGTGGTAACACATGGGAAAAGTACAAATGGCTTTGTCTTTATTATTATTTTACCCCATGTTAGCTAACTCAAAATAAGAACAGACCTCTCTCTAGAGCCATGTGAACCTCTCATTATATATCACGTGTGTTATGGTTTGAGTAAACTCATTCACTGCCTATGGGTCTAGTGACGGACATGGGGTTTCATTTCAAACCACCCAACATGGCAGTTTTGCCAGCCAAATCCAGTTTTTGTGTTCAGTCCTATCTAAAACTCCAGGCATGTCAGCCAGTGTGAACCAAAACCCCATTTGTCTCCTAACCCAAAAAACAGACTATAATAACTCTCTGAAGCCCACTCCAAATCAGTATGGCTATAAATTAATAGGGTTTCATGGATTTGAGAGCAGAATTTACCCTTTTCACTTTTGTTAGAAGCTGAATAGTTGACTCAGTACAGTGCTGAAACAGACTTTCAGACAGGTTACGGTGGAGATGAATGAAAATAGCCTATGCCTGTTTGTCATTCGTTAAATGACTGACTATAAAAAATGCTTAATATAGAGATCCTTTCCAGGGAATCAACTCACTCAGTTATGAATGAACAAAAAAAAAATCTGTTTGTGGTTTCTCTGACTTAATTGCAAAATATAATTACTGTATATTTATGTAGCATCTTCCATTTAAGTACCTCAAAGAGCTTTAAAAATATTGGACAAAATTTCCAAATATGCTTTTGAGTAGGCCTCTAACATTTGTACCTGGAGCTATCTAGAACCATAGTTCCCACAGCCAAACAGTTAAATAGATAACGTACCTATTCTAGTATTTCTTACTTCTGTGTAACATGGTAGGGCCTCTAGCCCCAGTCATGGACCAGCAGCCCATGTTGCTAGATACTATACAAACACAGCACAAAATGACAGCCCCTGTCCCAAGGAATTTACAGTCTAAGTAATATTTTATTATGTGCTCACTCAGAATTGCAGGGACAATTTGAGATGATGTATTAGAATTTGGCCTATTATCTGCAAGTCAGGACCTATTTCCCTTTTTTTTTTAAAAAAAAAAACAAGGATGAGATTCAATGCTGCACCAGCACTAACATATTTTCCATGCCCCCATTACCCCACTAATCCCAGTACAATAGCTGTTGTTCCTGCTCCCTTTCTCTGCAGCTGAGAGGAAAGCACTATTAAGCACATAGAGAATAGTAAAGAATGATCTTAGATGATTAGACAACAGCTTCAGAAGACAGTGATGGATATGTTAAAGAAGCCCAGTGAAAGCTTAATCAAGCTGGCTTGTCAAATTTCCTACTGTCTGTTTATTGTCTGTGGTTCTACATATGTAACTCCAAGTGAAGTCAGTGGGAGTTTTGGGACCAGATTAAAAGCAAGGAAATATAGCTCGTAGCTGGTAGGACTGTTTTCATTGTTTTAAGTCACCTGTTAACCACAATTGTCTGCCCCTCCGACAAGAAGAAACTCGGACCCTGCAAATTTGTATTTCTATTTTTTTTTTTAAAGAGTCACACTAGTTTGGCTTGGCTTTGCACCTGGGGTTACAGTAGTATGGCCTGCTCCTACGGCCACTGAGGTCAATGGCAAAACTTCCATTGACTCCAGTGGGAGCAGGATCAGCAGATGAGTGAAAATCTGTGTGTAGGACTATGACAGAATGGGAATTACACAGGCATGGTTGGTCATTTTTCCCCATTGGGCTGGGAATCCCATACTGGGGCTGTGTGTTGTTTCTAATTTTTTATAGCTTCTAACTTTTTCCCATTTCTGGTGCACCTTTGGGGATGTAATTCAAGAAGGGACTCTTTGTAGCACACGGTGTACATTTGGGCACAAAGGAGGAATTGGCTTGATGAACGGAACAAAACAGAGACGTTGTCATTCCCTGTTGAATGTAAAAAAAAACCACAGGGATTTTTGTAAAGTAGAAGTGTGGTTCATACCAATGGCTGTCAGTCAGCACTGCACTGAAATACAGAGACATATCGGTTGTTAACAGGCACTAAAAAGATTATTTTGTAGCGGCATGTGGCAGGCGAGAGCCCAATTCCCCCCCAGTGAAGTCAGTGGCCTAGCTCTCTGTGACAGCTGTGGGAACCAGATTTGGTGCCTGGAAATTCTCATGCTAGCTCAAATGTGCTGTGGGCAGATGCAAAGCAAGTCAGGGGAAGGTACCCTGGGCACGCTTTTATGCTGCAGCTACAAGGTGGAGGACTGAAAAACCTGTGCAGCATTGTCCGTTCCCTGGTGAAGCCACACAGGAAGCTCCCGTAGAGCAGGGCTTCATGCCACGCTGGGGGTATGCAGCCCCCGTGCAACCCCACCAATCCTGCTCCCACTTTGGATAGTGGAACCAGGCTGTGGCCATAGAAGACAAAGGCAGGCTTTGCTTCATTGTGAATGGTGTTGGTAGGAAACCCAGGCAAGCAGTGGGAATTCGCTTTCATTTAATCATAATTAAAATGAAAGGCCTGCAGATTACGCCCACTCCTACAACCAGATCCAAGTGAGTGGACCCTTATGTCTGTGCAGTTCTCATCAGACTCACTAGGGCAAGTGTCTGGATTGCGGTCCTAAACTGTATGATCAAATAATATCTTGCCTGCAATTCTCCTGCTCCCCTCGACACTCATTGTCAAATATAACTATTACTCTAGCTGTAACATTGGGAAGCCACCCCTGCTTTAGCCTTTTCCTACCAGAGGGGACGTTTTCAGGCTGTTTTAGAGAAGCCATGATGACAAATCAGGTTGACCTCAATATATATTATACTCAGGCAATTGCAAAAATGGAAGATAATACTTTCCATGAGTAGCCGAAACAAATAGTGGGATTTAGCATGGAGGAGAATTAATTTCAGATAGAAACATGTGTGTGTGAGAGAGAGAGATGATTGTCTCCCGTCCCCATTTACAGGCCCACACCTCTCCAAGTTGAGGTGACTGATATCCAGCAGCATTTAAAGATGGAGCATGAAAGAGGGGAAACAAAGGCTCAGCAGTATTACCACCCCTTCCCTGGGATCGTTCCAAAGCGCCCCTGCACGAGTTTCATAGGATATTTCCTCCATGTCATTTATCAAACAGGGGCAGCACACCTAGACACCGTATGTGGCATTGTCCCTAACTGGTGTCTGACATGTAGTTAAGGTTGCTTTATAAATACTTACGTAGCTCTCAGACTGCAGAAGCTGATCCTCAGAGCCACTGCAGGATCTCCCATGCCCATCAATTAACCGTTGCTCTTGAATGTGTGTGTAACATGATGATTTCCTATTACCCACATTTGTTTAGCTATATAGATAAACTATGGCAAAAACGCATAGTAGAAAGTTTGGGGTTTGATTTTGCTGGGAGTAAATGCAGCTTCCCCACCTCATAGTCATAGAGCTTAAGAGCAGAAGGGACCACCAGAACATCTAGTCTGGCCTCCTGTATATCACAGGCCACCAACACCACCCAGCACCCGCACATTCAACCCAACAACTGAAATTAGACCTGGGTATTTCAGCCCACAGGAGACTGGACTATTATGTCTCACAAATAGAGAACAGGAGGGATTGAGGTGCTCCAGTGCCTCAGGCCCTGGCAGGGGCAGGGAAAGAGAGAGAGATCCTGGCAAGTGACCCACACCCACATGTTGCAGGGGAAGGCAAAAAAAAAAAAACACCAAGGTCACTGCAAATCTGACCTGGTAGAACATTCCTTCCTGACCCCCATATATAGTGGTCAGTTTGACCCTGAGCATGTGAGCAAGATCCAGTCCACCAAGTACCCGAGAGAGAATGCTTGATGCTGCCTCAGAGCCCTGGCTAACCCCATTCAATGTCCCATCTCCAGCTGTGGCCATCCCTAATGCTTCAGAGGAAGGAGATTTAATAATAATAACAATAATGCATTGTGGGGGATGAATATCCCTTCCTGACCCCTGCAGGTGGCCAGCTGAAACCCTGAAGCATAAGCTTTTAAGAACATAAGAGAGAAATCAGAAATGAACCCTAGGAGTAGTCCCGTCCCCTACCATCAAAAGCAACCCTATCATACAATTGGTCTCAGAAATTTGTCCATCTCTCTCTTAAAACTAATTGAGTTGTTTGGCCTCTCAGCTCCTACTGGGAGGCTGTTCCAGAACCTCACCCTCTGATGGTTAGAAACCTTCTAATTTCCAGCTTCAATTTGTTCATGGCCAATTTATATCCATTTGTTCTTGTGCCAACATTGTCCTTTTGCCTAAATAGCTCTTCACACTCCTTAGTATTTATGCCCCTGATGTATTTATTTAGAGCAATCATATCCCCTCTCAGCTTTCCCTTTGCTAAACTAAACAAGCCAAGCTCTTCCAGTCTCCTCTGATAAATTAGGCCTGCCATTCCCCTGAGCATCCTAGTAGCTCTTCTCTGTACCTGTTCCAATTTAAATTCATCTTTCTTGAACAGGGTGACCAGAATTGTACACAGTATTCCAAATGAGGTCTTACCAGTGCCTTGTACAATGGCATTAATACACCTCTGTCTTTACTGGAAATGCCTCGCCTCATGCATCCTAGGATTAAATTTGCTTTTTTCACGGCTGCATCACATTGGTGACTCTTAGGCCTTGTGTACACTACGGGAGGAGATCGATCTAAGTTATGCAACTTCAGCTATGTGAATAACATAGCTGAAGTCGACATACTTAGATCTACTTACCGCGGGGTCCACATTATGCGATGTCGACTGGAGACGCTCTCCCGTCGACTCCCCTTGTGCTTCTCGTTCAGGTAGAGTACAGGAGATAATTGGAGAGCGATCGGCGGTCGATTTAGCGGGTCTTCACTAGACTAGACCTGCTAAATCAACCGCCGATGCATCGATCGCCGCACATCGAACCCCCACTAAGTGTAGACAAGTGCTTAGTCAATCTGTGATTGACCCACACAAAAATGGTATCAGAAATTCTGGTATTTTTTTGCCTTTTTCCCCACTTGAATAGAATCTTAAAAGTTGCTATTTCTCAAACTAAAAACAAAATGAAAATTGTCACTGTTGTGGCTGTAAATGTGTTAAATTTTCCTGCATGACTTCCACTGTTATTTCTGTGGCAAGGAAAGAGAGGTGTGGGTAATCTTTCCAGGCAGTTAAAACAAGACACAGAAAACAAATAATAGCACTACAGAGGAGTTTGCCTAGGAGAGTGTGTCAAGGAATCTTTTGTTCAGGGTGGAAAATATTGAACATTTAGGAATGATTTAAAAGCTTTTCTCAACTTATCTCAACACGACGGGCCAAATTCATGGCTGGCTTAGTTCTACTGATTCTTTCTCCTAATAAAAGTAAGGTTCGAATCCAGTAAAGCGCAAGCACCTGTCTGTTTTTAAGTATGCGAGTAAGCTCATTGAAGTCAATGGCACTAATTGTGTGCATAAAGTTAAATAAACACTTCGGTTCTTTGGTGAATCAAGTCTTTAATTTGGCCCTGTGACTGTAGCAACTAGAGATAATCATACTTTTTAGTTAAAAACTAATAGGATTTGTTGAGAGTGCAGACTATTTTCCTACATTAACAGAAATGGAGGGGAGGGCAGATATACAAGAGGGGAGAATCAGTCTGTATAGGTCAGCGGTTCTTAAACTTCTGTATCAGGAACCCCTCTTATATGGCCACACAACTGAAGGCCTATTTCCATCTAGCTGGGATCTATTCAGTATCCCCCTCCAATTTAACTATATGGGAAAAGCAAGGTAAGATCACAATTGTAACTCACTCTAAGGATCACAATCTCTAGGATGAACACACTCCTTCCTTATCTCTTTCCCTCCCCCACCCCCCATCTGCATGCATCCCAGTGGTAACTGAATAAAATGGAGGCAGCAAAAGCTATGGGTTACAGACATATTTCTCAAAGTGTAGGACATTCCCCACTGGGGGGGGGGGGGGAGGGGGAGAAGCTAGCCAGGGAGGTATGGCCAGGCCTCTCAGTGTTCTTCAGAGTTTGATTTACGTGTTACCAATCAGTAGTTTAAAAGTAAGGAATAAAACCAAACTGAATTCTTTAAGTTTTGAGCCTCCAGGGCAGTTGCAGATAATTTAATTTAGTGGAAGACTGTGAATGACATGAGTGATTAAAAAAGACTTTGCTTAACTATTTTATATTAAATAAACAGGCATGACAATATAACCAGCCAATGCTTTTATACTCACCGTCTAGGATGGAATGATGCATTTAGGGGTGCTCAGAATGGGTATAATCCTTTCTCTAATGGTCCCTTGATGGTAGATGGATGCACCTATCTAAAATCAACATACTACCCTTTATATAATCAATTACAATAACATCCCTTAATTAACATCAAATCCACCTCTTTTATCATAATGAAATATTTTCTACTTTCTCATTGTCTATTTAACATTCAACATCATCTCATTTAGAATGTGTGAGTACAGATAGCATTTTCCAAAACATTAACATTTTTTCCAAAACACTTTTAAAGCTAGTTAGGACCAACACATGTTTGACATAGATTCATAGATTCTAGGACTGGAAGGGACCTCGAGAGGTCATCGAGTCCAGTCCCCTGCCCTCATGGCAGGACCAAATACTGTCTAGACCATCCCTGATAGACATTTATCTAACCTACTCTTAAATATCTCCAGAGATGGAGATTCCACAACCTCCCTAGGCAGTTTATTCCAGTGTTTAACCACCCTGACAGTTAGGAACTTTTTCCTAATGTCCAACCTAAACCTCCCTTGCTACAGTTTAAGCCCATTGCTTCTTGTTCTATCCTTAGGGGCTAAGATGAACAAGTTTTCTCCCTCCTCCTTATGACACCCTTTTAGATACCTGAAAACTGCTATCATGTCCCCTCTCAGTCTTCTCTTTTCCAAACTAATCAAACCCAATTCTTTCAGCCTTCCTTCATAGGTCATGTTCTCTAGACCTTTAATCATTCTTGTTGCTCTTCTCTGGACCCTCTCCAATTTCTCCACATCTTTCTTGAAATGCGGTGCCCAGAACTGGACACACTACTCCAGTTGAGGCCTAACCAGCGCAGAGTATAGCAGAAGAATTACTTCTCGTGTCTTGCTCACAACACACCTGTTAATGCATCCCAGAATCATGTTTGCTTTTTTTGCAATAGCATCACACTGTTGACTCATATTTAGCTTGTGGTCCACTATAACCCCTAGATCCCTTTCTGCCTGGGGTTATGTCTTAACTTATCTCCAACTTTTGTTCACACCAACAAACTCAGTTTTCCATACTCCTCTACACTTAGCCTAGCTTAAGTCAAAGCCTAATTTCTAATCATTTCTTACCCTAACAATCCTTTAGGCTACAAGAGTCTCTGCTTTCCTTTTAAATACAAAAAGGTCACCTCTAGCTGTTACAGTTCCAGGAAACACTTCAGAATGTGACCACAGTGTATAATCAATGCAGCACTGTCTGCCTGAGTTTGCAGAGTCTGAAAAAAAGCCCTGGAAGTGCAAAGTGCATTTCAGTGGGTGGTGGTAACTCAGAACAGGATACTTTAAATTGTTCGCTATTTTGCTGCTCATCAAAGCATTTAAGAAAGGAGAGGAAGATCATATTATGAAGTGCGCCACCAGGGTTTCCCAGAAGATGAGGAGTCTTCTGTTGGGTGAGGGCCATGACGGAACAGCAGAGTTGGAAGACAGAGGCATGAACATGGGCAGGCCTTTAACAACACATGGTGGGGTTGCGTAACAGAAGGGTGGGGGAAGGACATGTGATTGGGTTTCATTTCCCTGAAGAGGCATGTTTGGCTTTCAAAAGCTTGGGAAACCATGGGGTACAGTAAACACATCAGCCTCTATTATAAAAGTTTTATCCACTATTTTTTTTCCCAGTCAGTTCATTCCACTTGTTCAATCTTCCCTCAAATAGTTTAGCTGCTAACTGGATGTGGGCAGGACCTGGCACGTTGTCTGTATAATTTGCTCTAGATTTCCATGGGGCTATTTTGAGAGGCAGGCACCGTCCATTTAATGATAGCTGTGAAACATAACTACACTGGGCACTCTTAAAAATGTTCAGTTGCCTTAGGTAACTAGATAATGTTCCCTTGTTATTTGCAATATTCCCTAGGGAGTTGCTGCACTCTGTGCCAAGGAAAGAAGCTCTGGAGGGGAAATTAAGGGCAGGAGGAGATGGGACTAACAGTATACTGAATTTCATCGCTGTAGTGTTTATCCTTAACGTCCTTACTGTGCCTTAGCTACCATTCGCTAGGTATCCCCCATATGGTGAAAGACTCCCCTTACATGCAGTGGGGAGGGGGATAGCAGAAGCGAGAACAGGATCACTAAGAAGAGTGAGCCAAAAAAATGGGGACAAAACCTAGACAGATAGTCATGAATGCTCAGGACCTTGAATTTTACATTGTGCTCATGAAGGGTGAAATTTACCTGTGGTAGGAAGGAGTCAGCACATGACCCTTTACACCACTCAAATTATGCACTGGAGCTGGGTGTGGGTTACACTAGGAGAGGAATTGTACAGATGTCTCTGTGCCTCCCCCTTGCATAATGGAAAGGATGTCTCTGCCAGTGCTAGGTAGGCTGGGGCAGAAGGTCACAGTGGGGAGCATGCTGGAGGCGTGACCGTATATCCACAGGTACGCAGCTCCTGTGGCCCAGATGACCTATGCAACTTGTGTCCTGATGGTGTGGAGCTAAGTTAGTCCATGGGCTGGAACAGTTGCAACCTTGGCCCTGGGTTAAGGTGGAGAGTGGATTGCGAGCTCCAACTCAGAAAGCCTGAATACTCAGGGCCTGATCCAAAGCCCATTGACGTCCATGGAACTTGGACCTAACGCAGACTTTCAACCAAAGTGAATATCTTCAGGCTCCCTCATTCTTTTTTGAGCGTGTTTGTTTCCTGATATGGTTATTTCTGTGTGTGTTTATAAGTCACCCTTTTCTAAAGCTCTCTTTTGTGAGCATGCCAAACTTTTCAGTGCAACTTCTCTCACCTTCGGGAAATAGTACCTATTTAAGCGTTGGCTGATCCGTTTACAGATAGAGCTCTTTTGTATAATTCATCATTTTAATGTGCTCTTCATTTGTGACCCCCTAATGGTTTTCAGATGCCATGAACGTCTCTCTTTTTGCATCAGTTAAAGAGCACTGTAAATGCTATTGTCAGTTTGCTAGGAAGGTTTGTGTTTGTTTGAATATAGTAACTATGTTTCTTATTTCAATAATCTAGCACAGTAGGGACGACATTCTGCCATTACACAATAAAATGTTGTTCCCGGCAGTACTGACGCACTCTTAAAAGCAGAACGGATAGTGCAGTCTCATCTTGATGAAATTAGCAGGGAAAAAATATGAAATTTCCACCTTCCATTACACACATTCATGGGCGGTTGGAATCAGATCTGAGTGCTGGTCTGAATCCCCCCCCCCCCTCCCCCTTCTTCAATCACTGACACTATGTAAAGCGCAGTATTTACTGAAGACAAAACAAGTGTTGTATTAGGAAACAAAGAATGCAATAAATATTCTACTCCCTAGGCCAATAACCATACCATAAAAAAAGCTTGATGAAGTGCCCTCTGTTCCTTTTTTATGTTTTATGTAAAAATGGTTTTGGTTTTTACCTCAACTTCACTACTTTAGCTAAGGCTGATGGCAAAGAGCCTAGAGAATATTGCTAGCAGCCAGTTTTGCTGTGACACCCACCCTTCATCTGGATGTAATATCTCAATATTGCTTCAGAAGATTGGATTTTATTTAGTCTGTAAGAGTGATATAAAAAAGTGAACTGAATACTTAGATGGCAGGGACTTTCTCAATTAAAGTCAACCGTTGAGCTGGCTTCCAGCAAACTCAACTCCTTTATTATTCGCTGCAGATTAATGAATGCTACTGCTAGTGAAGGGAATCGAGAGGTCATCCAATGCCTGTTTCATTTGCTCTTTAAGTATTTTTTTAACAAATGTTTGAGCATTTTTAACAAACACTTGCTTAATACTAGAAAGAGTGATACATTTGCCAAGTAATCAATTCTGTACATAATTATCAAGTGCAGTATCTCTTTCCTAGTCTTCAGGCATGAGTCATGAGAAGAAGTCACTTCAAATTGCAAACACGGCTAGAGCAAAACAAATGCACGATGCAAGTTTTTCTCATTTAATAAATAGGTGGACCAGAGCTTCTTTCTAATGAAGGAACAGCAAGACAAGTCAGTTCCTTTAGGGCCTGTCCTGTGTGGTGCTGAGTAGAGCCGGTCAAAAAATTTTCAGTGAAACTTTTTGCCATTGAAAAAAGTTGTTTTGGAAAAACAAACGTAACAGTATTGACGAATGCTTCATTGGGAAGGTTTATCGGTCAAGGATTGAATTTTGGGGCCGGGGAGGAGAGAAAGAGTGAGAACCTTTTCCCCCTTCCCTTTCCCCCCTTCCACCTCCCACCAATAGGCTGGTGGTTAGGGTACTCACCTGGGATGTAGCATACCTAGGTTCAAGTCCCTGCTCTAATTCCACTGGAAAGATCTCATTTTCTTTCCACATCAGAATGAAAACAAATGTCAAAACCTCAAAAAATGTTCATGCAAGTGCATTGCTTTCTCACCGGCCCTAGTGCTGAGCACCCTCAAATGATGTTTGTGCAGCACCTAGCACAATGGGGTTGTGTTCTATGCCTGGGGCTCCTAGGGGCTACCACAGCACAAATAAGTAACTCCAGTGCAAGTTGCAAGTGGTCAGCATCTCCCAGAATTAGTCCTTTGGGAAATTGTTAGGTGCTGTACTTCGCTTATTAATTTCCCATAAGAGGGAAATTGTAGTGTTTTCTAAACTAGAGGCTCTTGCTTGGTAAGGGAGAAATTCCAGCTCCCCACTCCACTCAGCCTGAGTACCTAGACTTAGCACCAGGGTGTGGCAGAAATCCTCCCCTTCTCATGTCACAGGCTGGCAGCCAAGCTACTCTGCAGCCCTGAGGCAGCAGCCACCCAACACGAGCAAGAAACAACTGGATCAATATAGCAGCAGTTCTGTGGGCTCTGCCTACATTCCTACCTGTTCTGCCCTGCATCACCCAGCAGTGATATGGAGACAGTCCCCACACTGCAGGACTCTGGAATTTGCAGGGGTTCTGCAGCCACTGTGCAGCGTCACACTGGTTTCACTCCATTCAGGGCCCCCTCTGATCACAGAAAAGGGAGCAGAACTTGACCCCTCATATCTAAAAATAATTAGGTGGGTTTTTTCTCCCTTTGCTTCAGTAGGAGCTTGGCCAAAACCACACACTGATCTGACTTTCCATATGCAAGAGTTTCCTTCTATTTTACAAATACAGGAATGAAACCTGACAGCAGTCAAAAGCTTATTTTCAGTTTGGATGGACAAACAATAAGGCACGTGGTTCCTAGTGCATCCAAATGAGAATTTACCCCTTAGCTGGCCAGATAGTTTTGAAAACAGCTTGTGAAAGAAAGAGTTAGGCAGAGTTCTCTTTACCTCTTACCAGCTATTACTTAAGGAATACTTCTTCTAAAAATCCATATTTTATCATTGTTTTTACCTCCTACTACACTTTGCTAAAAGGATTTATATGCATTCTCTAAACTGGCAAAGCCTGTTCTGGAGACAGAAACTTGCCAATGAATTGTTCATTCTGATTAGGCCACGAAAATATACTGTGCTGTGAGACATTCACTTTTACTGTATTTCATGAATTGCTTTAACAATGAGCGTTGTACAGCACTCTTTATTTCCCCTCAACTACATTGAGATGAAGAGCAAAGAAGCAGCCAGAGGCGAACAGTGGGCCACATGGCAAGAAATATATATAAGTAAATACCAAAGCGCGTCCATGGACAACTGTGACTAGGCCCTCAGATATCAGGCTTTCCTGCTAAACACATTTCACAACTAATGAGCAATTACCCATTGTTTAGTCACTGATGTGCACTGCCCTGAATCTATTCCCTGCACCGGATCCCAGTTAAAGAGCAGGTCATCTATTAGGGTGCTGATTTAAGTGGATTCTTCTGTAGTGGGGTAAGTAATAAACTCTGAAATACTCACCAGCAACCACACATCACTGAACAAAAACACTGACCCAGGAACCTATCCTTGTAACAAAGCCCGATGCCAACTCTGTCCACATATCTATTCAAGTGACATCATCACAGGGCCTAATCACATCAGCCATACCATCAGGGGCTCGTTCACCTGCACATCTACCAATGTGATATATGCCATCATGTGCCAGCAATGCCCCTCTGCCATGTACATTGGCCAAACCGGACAGTCTCTACGCAAAAGAATTAATGGACACAAATCTGACATCAGGAATCATAATACTCAAAAACCAGTGGGAGAACACTTTAACCTGTCTGGCCATTCAATGACAGACCTGCGGGTGGCTATCTTACAACAGAAAAACTTCAAAAACAGACTCCAACGAGAGACTGCTGAGCTGGAATTGATATGCAAACTAGATACGATCAACTCAGGATTGAATAAGGACTGGGAATGGCTGAGCCATTACAAACATTAAATCTATCTCCCGTTGTAAGTATTCTCACACTTCTTATCAAACTGTCTGTACTGAGCTAACTTGATTATCACTTCAAAAGTTTTTTTCTCTTACTTAATTGGCCTCTCAGAGTTGGTAAGACAACTCCCACCTGTTCATGCTCTCTGTATGTGTGTATATATATCTCCTCAATATATGTTTCACTCTATATGCATCCGAAGAAGTGGGCTGTAGCCCACGAAAGCTTATGCTCTAATAAATTTGTTAGTCTCTAAGGTGCCACAAGTACTCCTGTTCTTTTTGCGGATACAGACTAACACGGCTGCTACTCTGAAACTCTGAAATGAAATTCACTGGGTAAATGCAAAGTGCTGTTAAATCTATGGTCTCAATCCCATAATGTGTTGAGCACCTTCAACACTCATTGTAGACTGGGGAGGAAAGGGCACTCAACACCTTGCAGAATGCATTCAGGACCTAGAAATGGTTGCCTGATTTTCCTATCCATAGAGGGCCCAGTCTTTCAAGAGCCCTTGCATTCTCCAATGTGTTGAGTGCCCTTAACTCTCCTTTTAGACAATGGTGGGAAGAGTACTTGACGCTCTGCAGGAAGTGTTTAGGATCTTGCAAAACTGGGCCCCCTAAGAATATAAAAATATGCACCCACCTCCAGGTGTCAGCATGCTTCATAACTGTAGCAAGAGCAATGTTATGAACAAGGACACTGGGCCAAATTGCTGTTACAAGAAGTATCAGAGGTTGTTTTGATGTCCATGCAGGGCAGATAAGATAAGGTGTTTTCTTAAACACCTGCTTAAAAGACCTGCAGTTAGAACTGGTTGGAAATTGAGATTTTTTTTTCCTGTGGAAATTTTTAACTTTTTACTCCCAAAACAAAGTTTGGCTTTCAGCACCTGAAAACCAAGTTTTCAGCTCAAAACCAAAACTTTGGGAATGGAAACTGGAAAATTTGGTGGGAGGAGGGAGGGCCCAAAATTTTTCAGCTTGATTTTTCTGGTGGAATATCAAACATTTGAGGAGAGCAGAAAGTCACAAATCTTTTTTTATTATTATTATTATTTATTATCAAAAACCCAATTTTCCATTTTTTTTAAATTAGTTTTGATGGAAAACTTTCAACGAGCCTTGCCTGCAATGCAGTGCTGTAAGATTTTATATTTAGTCCACAGCAATTTATAGAACACAGATGAAAGCTTGACTTCAAACTTTTGTATTTTAACCTGTCGACACTGGCAATCAGATACTTAAGCCACTACTTCCATCTTTAACAAAATAAGCTTCTCAGGCCATCTTTTAGGCTCTGATCCTAGAAGGAGAGCTGTGCAGGCAGATGCCTGCCCTCGTATGAAGTCCCAGTGAAATCAGCGAGGCTCTGCACAGTCAGAGTTGTCTCCCATTCAGTTCCCTTTAGACAGAAAGGCAGTGCTTAAAGTGTAATGAAAGAGGTGCCAGGGCGCAAACAACTTTTTTTACTTTCATAACTGACGTGGCAACCCCAGAGGTGCTGGGTCTATGAACTGCCAAGCCTAGAGGTGCTGGGTCTATGAACTGCCAACCCCAGAGGTGCTGGGTCTATGAACTGCCAACCCCAGAGGTGCTGGGTCTATGAACTGCCAAGCCTAGAGGTGCTGGGGCACAAATAGAGCACTGCAGTAAGAGCTTTGGGGCAGGGTGACAGCCTTTTAGCATATTGTAGAAACTAACGGCTTGTCTACATTTGAAAGCAGTTTTCCAGGTAATCCACTTCCCCAAGAGGTGGTAACTAGGGCCTGGTCTACACTACATCAACCTAACTCTGTAAGTGTCTACACTAAAAGATTGCACCTGCCAATGTAATTCACCTGCTACGCCGACTTAACTCCACCTCCGTGAGAGGTGTAGTGCTTAAGTCCACATAGTTAGGTCAACACAGTGTCAGTGTAGACACTGTGTTACTTACATCATCTTTAGTGGACTCCAGGAGGTATCCCACAATGCCCCATCGTTTTGAACTCCGCTGCCCAGCTGCCAGGTCCACAGGTATATGCTCCTCCCTTCTAAAGCCCCACAAATTTTTGAAATTCCATTTCCTGTTTGCTCAGTATGGCGAGCTCACCTAGCGCCTGCCCAACTGACCACACCGGCTCCCCGCTGCAGGGAGCTCCTGCTTGGAGCATACAGCAGGTGGTGGCTCTACTGGATTCGGGGGGAGTGCTCCGACCCAGCTGTAGAAACATCGATATCTATGAGCAGAGCGTTGGGGGAGAAGGGCTACAAGAGGGACCCACAGCAGTGCTGCGTGGAAGCCAAGGAGCTGCAGCAGGCGTACCAGAAGGCCAGGGAGGCTACCAGTCACTCCTGTGCAGAGCTGCAGACATGTCACTTTCACAAAGAGCTGCATGCCATCCTCGGCGGAGGACCCCCTCCCCCGTAGAGCCCCGTGGATACGTCAGAGGAGCCAGAATCACAGGTCCCCGGAGTTAGCATTGAGGAGAAGGTACTGAACAAGGGAGAGGAGGAGTATGGAGGGCAAGTGACCACGGGATTCAGTGACACAGCGAGCCAGGACCTGTTTTTGACTCCAGAGCAGTCGAGCCAGTCCCTACAGTCCAGCACAGGCAAGCCTGATGCAGGGGAAGGAACCTCTGGTAAGTATGCAGTTTGCTTTGATATTGCAGGGACACATCTGTTCATTTACTCTTTTTTTAATCGTGCTAGAAGAGGTAGTGAAATAATCAATAGAGGTAGAGTTGCTATCTGCTTCTCATTCCCCTGTACAGTTAAGCAGAGAGGGCCCTGCAGAACAGTTTGCTTATGTGCACTTGGATGTCCTGTGAATCCTCCATAGAGATCTCAAGGAAACTTTCACGCAGGTAGTCTGCAATCCTCTGCCGAAGGTTTCTGGGGAGGACTGCCTTATTTCTTCCATTGAGGTAGTACACTTTCCCACACTGTTCATTAATTACTTCAGCAGACGCCATTGCAGCACATAGGCTAGCAACATATGGCCCCGGTCTGCAGCCAGAAGCATGCAGGATCTGTTTCCTTTCAGCCTCTATTACCCTCAGGAGTGAGATATCAGCTAAAATCACCACCACCCATAGAAAGTGGTGCCAGCATTCAGTTCAATGGCCCTATCCACATATACTCATGCCCGTGAGCTACCCTCCCCCCTTATTATCCCAATTCACCCCCTCCCTGCTGGCCATACTCACCATGACTGGGTGCTTGCAACTTGTGTGGATCAAGGGGTGTAAGTTCAGTGTACCAAGTTTCCATTTATCTTGCGAATACACTCACAATAATACCTCTGTATATTGGCTCTTTTGCAACTGGCAAAATGCAATGTGGCCTTGAGGATGTCTCCATCCACACCAGTGGAGCAGCTCAGCCAGATAAGGAGGAGGAGGAGGAGAAAGAGGACATGGGATGACATGTTTCAAAAGATCCTGCAAGCCTCTGGTGCTTCGGATACCAAGCAAAGGGCTTGGAGGATCACTGTAATGGACAGGGATAGAGCGGAGAGGAGAACAGCACAGGATAAGGAGAGAGACATGCAGCAGGAAATGCTAGTGTTTCTCGAGCAGCAAACAGACATGCTGGAGACTCTTGTTGACTTTCTGGTTCAACAGACCCATGCTCGCCTCCCTCTGCAGCCCATAGAGAACTGCATTCCGGGATCTCGTATATGTGTTTCATTTCACAAACACATACGTGATTGGTAGGAAATGAAAATGATTGTTCTTCCTCCTTCAAAGGTTCTTCCCCCCAGTATTTATAAGGTTTAATTCAGTTATAAATATGTCTATCTGCATGGGCTTGGAATAAAAGTCTATTTATGGAAACTTAGTTCATCTTTATTAGTCCATAACATATGCTGGCTGGGCTGACATAATTCACAGATAATAGCAATAGGTGCATTTGCAATTTTATATTACTACACGCACAGCACTCATTGCTAGGTTCATACCAAGGTGCAAAAAAACAATGCTAGGCAGAGCACACCACAGCAACACACACTACTGTGGCTCACTGTTAAAATGGTCTTTCAAAGCCTCCCTGAGTTGTATACCTCCACATTTAGCTCTTCTTATAACCCTGGTATCTGGCTGCTCAAAATCAGCAGACAGCCATTCCACCTCCACCTCAGTAGAAACTTTTCCACCTTTGCTTCACAGATATTATGAAACACACAGCAGGAAGCTATAACCATTGGGATATTTTTTCACTGAGGTCTAATCTCATGAGTAGACAGCACCAACAGCCTTTCAAATGGCCAAAGGTGCATTCAACTGTCATTCTGCACTTACTGAGCCTGTAGTTGAAGTGCTTCTTGCTGCTGTTGAGGTGCCCAGTATATGGCCCCATGAGCCATGGGAGTAAGGGGTAGGCTAGCTCTCCTAGGATCACTTTTGGCATTTCAACATCCCCAATGCTGATCCTCTGGTCTGGAAAGAAAACCCCTGCTTGTAGCTTTCTGAACAGGCCTGTATTCTTAAAGATGCGTGTGTCATGCACCTTCCCTGACCATCCTGTGTTGATGTCAGTAAAATGTCCCCGGTGATCTACCAGCATTTGTAATACCATAGAAAAGTACCCCTTTCTATTGATGTGCTCAGTGACAAGGTGGTCTGGTGCCACAATAGGGATATGTGTGAAATCTATCACCCCACCGCAGTTCGGGAACCCCATTGCTGCAAAACCATCCATTTTGTCCTGCACATTGCCCAGGGTCACAGTCCTTCATAGCAGGATGCGATGAATGGCCCTACACATTTGCATCACAGCAACCGCCACGGTGAATTTTCCAGCTCCAAATTGATTCCTGACTGATCAGTAGCACTCTGGTGTTGCAAGCTTCCACACAGTGATTGCCACTCGCTTCTCCACAGACAGTGCAGGTCTCATTTTGCTGTCACTGCACTGGAGGACTGGGGTGAGCTCCGCACACAGTTCCAGGAATATGGCCTTGTGCATCAAAAGATCTGCAGCCACTGCTCATCATCCCATACCTGCATAATGATGCCATCCCACCAATCAGTGCTTATTTCTTGGTCCCAGAACTGGCACTCCACCATCTGCAGCTGCTCCTTGAATGCCAACAACAGTCTTGAATTGTTTCTTTCTATGTCCCACAGCAAGCTAGCTTCTAAGGAATCATCATGTTCCCCACGTCTCTTCTGGTGGCTCAGCAAATACTGCAGGATCTGGTACCCCATGCTTGCAATGCTCATCACAATAGTGCAGAGATGTGCAGGATCCAGGCTTCTCACACAGATGGCAGACACGCAGGTTTGCGGGGCTTTTGAAACAAGGCACAAAACATTATGGGATGCAGATAAAATTACGGGATGGAGAAAATTGCATCCTGGGATGTTGAAACCATGATCCCAGTCACCCCTGGGTGACTTGTTTGCCCCCATGAGGCATTGCAAGCCTTCCCAAAATACCCTGTGCTAGATGGTGGCAAGTTGCACAGTGGAATAGCTTCCCATGGTGTACTGCTCTCTGCATCGATGTGCACTGGCGACACCAGGAGCATCGTGTGGACATGCAAAAGCAATTTAATTACGCCCATGGCTCTATGTTGATGTAATTTAGGTCGACTTAATTTTGTATAGTAGACTTGCCCTAGGTCACAGGAAGAATTCTTCCGTCGACCTAGCACTGTCGACCCTGGGGGTTAGCTTGGCTTGACTACATTGCTCAAGGGTGTGGATTTTTCACTCCCCTGAGCAATGTAGCTGGGTCAATCTCACTTTTTAGCATAGACCAGGCCTAAGACTTTCAATGGGAGTTGTATGCCTCTCTCCTTTAAGCCTCTCTGAAAATCCCAGGTTTCACATGATTAGATTTTAAAGATCATAAAGAACTTCCTATTACAGGAACAGTATCTGTTCTGTTCTAATTACTTACATGCATTTGATTCGAAAACATTAGTCACGTTTCCAACACAGGAAAGAGATTGGGGTGGAAAATATTTAAACTCCACTCATAGTTTACTTATTTATTGGCTAGTTTTTCTTAGGTATTCTTTTCAACAGCAACCAAGTTGGAATACAAATCTGATGCCAGTTTGTGATTGATTGCACGCAGGACCAATTGGAACCCTACTCGTTTTAAAATTGATAGCACATAGACCAACAGTGGTGGTGCAGTTTTTCATTATATGAAATGGAAAAGTGATTTAATAATTCTTTCTGTCTTAGATTGCTTTAAAGAATTTTAGACAGTTAAAAATTGCATGGATTTTAAACCATATGTGTGAGAGTGGAAAAAAATAAGGGTTTTGTTTTTCCTATTTTTAATATGAGCCAGATGAAACAAAAAGATTGTTTCCTTGCAAACTATAGGTCAAGTACCTATATAGGCTTTGAGATGGCTCTGTAAGTTATCATGTTATCTTTCTTTCTTGACAGTATACCATTATGTGGTGTATCATTTCAGCATTTACTATCTTTCATGTCCTTTTATCTTCACACTAGGATTTCTTTTTAAATTCCAATCCATGCATTTGGTTTCATTATATAACACTGGCTTTTACAAAACAGATTTTTATTTTTTTTTTGCAATGGCTCTTCTTATTCTTTGGTTTCATATTTGTCAGCATCAGACTGAAATAGTACACCCGCAGTGGCTATTTTATCTTGTTAAAGATAAAAACAATACGGCAAACTAACTATTTTTGGAACACAATTTTCAAATTAAAAGAAAGGGAAAAGTATTGTGTCACAGCTAAGTTGAACTATATTGGAAAAGGGGAGAGAAAAAAATCTTGAGTTGAAGTGATTTAAAAAAAAAATTAAATAAAAGGGTGACCCAAAATGTTACAACTGTTACACAGCAATGTGTTATCTTAAATTATTTATTTAACATCTGGTAAATATTATCCAAGCTATAGTACAGATAAATTGAATAAAAGAATGCCAATGCCAGGGGAAAAGAAGAATTGCTTAATACTGTAAGTATATAGAACTGTTCCACGCAGCAGTTCATTCTCTCTCTGCAAGGGTAGATGTGAAGCATGGTAAAATGCATCTGCTTTGTTTCACCTTAAGTATGAAGATATCAAAGCAGTTTTAAGGATTTAATTTAATCTCAAACACAAATTCTATGAAAACAGTCTGACAGTGACATGAGATTTTATATAACTTCTCTCTCTCTCTCTTTTTTTTTTCTCTTTTCTTGTAATGCAGCTTCCCAGATGATTCATTTTATTTTATCCTATGCATATTGGGGATCAGATTGAAGTTTCTTTGAGAAAAGAAAAGAATTAAGCCATCCACAAAGGTTTTTTGCTGGGCATGAGTGAAGCAGCACAGGATAGAGTTACTTTATGGGGGTTGGGGCCAAACAGAAATACTTCAGGGAGAAGAAGCACCACGTTCAATGACTTGGGGAACAAACAGGGCCGGCTCCAGCATTTCTGCTGCCCCAAGCAAAAAAAAAAGTGATCGGCGGCGGCAATTAAAAAAAAAAAAGCCGCGATCGGCGGCGGCAGTTCAGCGGCAGGTCCTTCGCTCCTAGAGGAAGTGAGGAACCTGCCGCCCCCGAATTGCCGCAGGTGCCGCCCCTCTCCCTTGGCCGCCCCAAGCACCTGCTGGTGCCTGGAGCTGGCCCTGGGAACAAAATAAAAAGAGGCTGGAGCCTGGGTGGAGGTAGGGGCATGGGCACCCCATCAGTTTGTGAGTTACAAATGGAACCAAAGGCTTAGCTTAAATATACCCAGATTTAGTGATTTTTTCTGGAAGTTACTGAGAGCCAATTCAATTACAATGAGGAACTAAGCATTTATTTATATGGGTACTTCCATGGTCAGTGTCTGCTAAGTTCTTCTTGGGTTACCTGATACCGCTTATGAACCTAAGGAAGACTGATCTCTAAATACTTGTTCCAATTCCCCCTTTGTCTAGATAATGGATTTGTGTTTTACTGTTTTGCACTCTTCTTAGCATCTTTATCAAAAGTATGGGATAGAAGACATAGGGCCTGATCCAAGCCCTTTCAAATCAATGGAAAGACTCCCCTTGACCACAGTAGATCAGGCCCTTAATATCCAGCAGTGGCTCCTACGGTATGTCTACACTGCAATTAAACACTTGCGGCTGGCCCATTTCAGCTGGCTCGGGCTCATGGGACTCGGGCTAAGGGGTTGTTTAATTGCTGTGTAGATGTTCAGGGCCTCCCCAGTCGCACGGTCCAAGAACCCAGGCTCCAGTCTGAGCTCGACCATCTACACCGCAGTTAAACAGCTCCGCAGGCTGAGCCCTATGAGCCCAAGTCAGCTGACATGGGTCAGCAGCAGGTTTTTAATTACAGTGTAGACATACCCCTAGAGTCAGTTACATGTAATTACATTGTGTTACTTAATTGGAGCCAAGTCTTGGTTCCAGCACCGAGCCAGAATACATTCACTCTGCTCTGTGGGTCACCACGTAGGTTGGGAGAAAGAATCTTCCCCTAACTCCCATTAGATGCTCTTGGTGTTTCATTAATTCACACAGCTCCTGTGCTAGGTGATATCCATGTTTATGTAGATCCATTGGGCCCACCCCACCCAGGGCCCAAAGCCCCAATATGCTGAGATGCAGAGGGCCCCAGCAGAGCAAGGACTTCCCACTTGGGGTCCTGGAATCTTGGTCTTTCCTGCACAATGGAACCAATTCCACTGCCATTATCTGTACACTGTATCCAGGATTGACCGTTTTATTTTTATTTTTTTTAAAACACTTTCTCCCAAAATTTAGACCATGTGAACAATGTCACATTGACAACTCTGGAGACCAGAGCGTTTAATTTATCTCCACAACAGATCAGAGCAATGCCAGCTTCCCCAAGAATATATCTCAGCTCTGACCTGGGAAGGTCTTCTTCTATGGGCGCGAGGGCAATTCTGTGTCTATGTCTTTTTAAGCCTTTGGACTCACTGCTAAGACTGACAATACGGGTGCTATGTGTGATGATGATTTTTGTGAGCATGGGACTTGTCCAGTAGGCACTGGTTTGAGATTGCCAAATTTATTTCATAGAGCCTCTGTGCTTGGCCCTCCCTATGGGGGTGAACTTCAATCTAAGAGAACAAACAACAAATAATATTAAATTTTCTTTCCTGTAAACAGAGCAGTCCATCATCAATGGGAGTGTTGCACAAGAATCAAAGGGAGAATAGATGGTTTAAACATGTGAAAATAATATGGCCCCATAATAGTTGCCTTAAGGTGAATCTGTGAAAAAAGCAGAATATTAGCATTTTGCAAGAGTGAAAAGTTTAATTTTGTTGGCTTACTGGCTCTGTAAAATGTTTAGGCCAGCTCTAATCAAGAAGGATGGATACTCAAAAAGATTAAGCGAAAATGCCACTGAAATCTCTAATTCAACAAGACAAAGACCTTAGTTTCACAATTGTTCTAAGTTAAATAGTTGCCCATAGAAAAGAGAATTGAATATTGCTGTTTTCTATCATACCTGGTTCTTTCTCCCAAACAGTGTAAGCAGCAAATCTAAATCTGTCAACCCAGAAGGATAATTTAAATAAAACAATTCACAACTGACAGGGGATTTCCACAGACTTCACTTGGAAAATATATAATTCGTTAACCTTCATTAACAAGCAGTAAGAATTCTGTTGCTACCCCAAGGTACACCTGAACCAACAAGAGGTGTTACTTGGGCAGGTGGGGAGTGGGGGAAGAATATAAAAATAAGCATTGCCAATTTGGGACAAGCTGAGTAGAAAGGCCTATTTATAATTTGCCTCTTCTCTAAGGAATAGGACACTTCTACCCTCGTAACACAGAGCATACAGTAGGTACAGTATGCCATATAAAATACTTGTGCTTAGTCACTTGGGGGGAGATTCTGTGCTGCACCCAAGAGACAGGGATAGACTAATGTGGCTTTAAGCCACCTTTGGGCCCTCTTACTCGTCTAGAGGAGAATCCGGAGTAACGTGTACAGCCCTGAAGGCCGATCTAAGTAATGGCAACCTGCAGGGCTGCTCTGTTGGCTGCAGCTGGAATCACCATAGTGCTGTCCTGTGGCCCCATCCCTAGAATGCCCCTCCCAGCTTCAGCCCTACATCTGGTATACCCCTTATGCTGAGGGGACTTGTGAGGGGAGTCCTTGGGGGCAGCTTTTATAGTTGTCTTGTGCGGTTCGTGCCCTGAGGAAATCCTCCTCCAGCCAGATAATGGGGCTTCTGAAAATCATTTTTGCAGGTTAGCATTTAACGTAGATATAGTTCTGTTAACTGTCTGGGGACAGGAAACCTCATTTCTGTGTTGTCATGTAAACTTATGGTGTTCTATTAATGGTTCCTAATAATGTTTAAAATCGCCTGAAGTCAACATTTCAAGTTTTAAAAAAAGTTGGAACCTTTTCCCCCACCCATTTGTAATTCAATCAAGCATACAACAGACCAGAAATTGGCAGATTGCAGCTTCCATTTGCAATGTGGATCAAGTGCCAGACTTGAGGGGAGGGCTCCCACAAAACTACAAACAAACAAACTTTCTTTTTGCAAACACCTTTAATTAAAGTAAGCAAAGTTTCCATCAGGTGAACATGCACATGTACCAAACCATTAAGGGTTTCAAGGACTGTCTCATAGTTTGGGGCGCAAGGGAAAAGAGAAGCAATTTATATATCAAAGTAAAACCTCTTCCTTATTCTGGACCAGATTTTGCCACCCTGACTCAGAATAAGTGGTAGTATACCCTGCAAATGATCCCACTGAATTCAATGAGACTACAGACAAAGTACTACTCTGTGTAGCAAAACCGGCCCTCTTTCCATTTAACGTACAAGAGCCATGTCCTGATATTGCCTATATGTGAATGCAAACTAGTGTCTTCCCTTGGGCCTGTGTGGTTGGCCACTGTTTGGAGCTTTGCATGTTTGTTTCTAGTAGGAGGAGAAATTGATTATACAAGTCAGGTATATTCTTGGGTACAATTCTGATTTCTTTACCAAGAATGTACACCACGTCCTGTGTCTTTTGAAAACAGCTGGAATGAACAACCAGTTTCCTTGCTCATAAATCCCAAGCCTGCCTTTTCAGTGAATTCTGTGCCCAAGGAGCTCTCTCACTGCTCAGGGCCATAATCGTGACTTCATCTCTCGCTGCCTGCTGGCTTTCTGCCTCTCTCATACAGACACACACAATCAGTCAGTCTTCTGGCCCCTGTGGTTGCATTCAGTCCCGGGGAAACCACTTAGGCCACGTGGTTTATCTCTGTTTAGCTTCACTATGTGCCCTAGCACCTTGAGCAGTGTGGCGACGAGAGAAGAAAGGAAACAGAACGCCTGGTCTGTGGTAGCCAGAAAGCCAAAAAAAAAACCCCAGGGACTTTTCCCTGAGGTTTTTATTCTTTCTACTTCCCTGCTTACAACACTTCTAACTGGTTAAATTCTTGCGCATAGAAGAAGCATACAGTGTACAACAACATAAGATAACAAACCCATATCTTGTGCACGTGAAAGCCAGCTGCGAGGGTGATGATCAAGTCAGCCAGTAAGTTTCCTAATCACAGACGCTGGGGTGAAGGCCACTCCTGCCTCGTAGCCACAGACACAGTGTGCCGCACCTGTGAGCTGACGATTCGGGAGCTATGCGTCCCTACATCCCCCCCATACTATTTTATATGCGGTGTTTAGACGGAGCACCCTCGCAGGGTTGCATGCACAATGCCATCAGACTGGGTATACACTAAACAAAACAGCAAAGCAAAACACCAATCCCATAAGGCTTAACCAGTTGCCAAACACCCCCCATGGGGCTTGTAAATGGAACAATTAACTACTTAGGCACAAGTGTTATTGGCATAATTTGCTACAAAGGGGGTACAAGGCTGTACCGCCTGCAAGGGGAGGCAATAAATAGCCTCTTCCCAGCGGATAATAGTGGGGTATTGTATGGCAAATTTATTAATAAATTATTAAGGCCTAACCATATATCTACTGGTATGTCGCTGGGTGGTTTGCAGACAGGAACAAGGCAGGTACTTAACAGACCTTGCATTTCTGGGGCAACGGCCAGGCAGAAATCAAATTGATTCGATACTTGTGTCAGGCGGACCCAGATGTTAAACTGCAGCCGCTGTTCCATCTGGGATTCGCCTTGGCAGCCAGGGGCCAGCAAGAAACCTCCCAATACACACAAAATAAGGAGTGAGTTAGCATTAAGGCAGGCTAACAATGTCACAAGATAATTTTCCGTGGTAGGTTCCAGCTGCTGCTGCACTCACAACTGCTCGGCCTGCAATGAGAGGGCTTTAACCTGTCCCCAGGTCATGCGCTGCGGGGGCTCCCACGGGGGGCGCTGGCGAGGACGCTCGGGATCCTGTAGATGTAGGTTGAACTGCGGAATGGGGTTCGACAGTCCCTGGTGCCAGGCCATCGCCGTGCCACGGGCGGACGTTACGCGCCGGGACCCACAACGGACCTGTAGGAAGAGAAATGGCAGCATGACCCCGTCCCCACGTTATAAGGGGCGCTGGGCCATGCCACTGAGGATCCGGGGCCTTGCGGTATTTAACAAGGGGGCGGGGCAAGGCCTGGTGGCTGCGGAAATGACGTTCTGCCGCAGAGTAATTGTCTGTCAAATTCAAATGATTCAGGGTAAAAAGCACTGCAGCCAACCATTCCTGGCGGGGAGGAAGACCTACCGGAATCCCCCCTTTTTGTTTTTGGCGGGCCAGGGCCTGTTTGAGCGCACGGTTGGCCCGTTCCACAATGGCCTGGCCTGTGGGGTTATACGGGATACCAAACGTGTGGACAATGTCCCACGTGGTACAAAAGGAGGCAAAGGCCGAGCTACAATAGGCGGGGCCGTTGTCGGTCTTAAGATGGGACGGGTGACCCATGATCGCCATGGCGCGAATCATGTGATTAATGGCATGACGAGAGGCCTCACCCTTCTGGGGGGTGACCCACACATAATGGGAAAAGGTATCTACACACACGTGAAGATACTGCCAGGGGGCAAAAGAAGGAAAGTGTGTAACATCCATTTGCCAGAGCTGATTGGCCGAGGTTCCACGAGGATTAACCCCCAACTCCGGGCTATTGGATAAAGAAGCACAAAGGTCACACTGGCGAACAATGGCCTGCGCCTGATGTAACGGGAGAGTGAACTGCTTGGCAAGGGCTTTGGCGGACTGATGGAAGAAGGCGTGGCTTTCGAGCGGAGAGGAAAAAATCGAGGCCACCGATTTGACCGCCTGGTCGGCCACCGCGTTACCCTCTGTCAATAGGCCCGGTAGTGTGGTGTGACTGCGAATATGTGCCACAAACAGTGGGCTAGAGCGGGAGGAAAGGAGCTGTTGCAGGGTGAGAAAAAGGGCCAACAAATTGTCATCACAGGAGGGCGACACATAGGAACCTGGAAGAGACTTAAGAACATTAGTAACATAAAGACTATCAGTAATAAGATTAAAAGGGTCATCCTGGAAGCATCGGCAGGCCAGGATGACAGCGGCCAATTCTGCGCGCTGGGGGGAACGCTGAGGCAGGGTAAAGCGGACTTGCCAAGTGCCCTGCGCCTGCCAGCTGACCGCACCTCGCGTTGGGCCGCCGTCCGTAAAGAGGGTAAGTGCATCCTCAATGGGGACGGTGGACAAAGACGATCGGAGGTTGAGGCAACGTTGTTGCAAAAGCGAGAGACGGGGGTCAGGGGGAATGTGATATTTAACTTCCCCGACATAGTCGGCAAAAGACAACTGGAGGGTGGCACTGCAAGAGACAGCGCGTTCCCAGTCTTTAGCCGGGATGGGGACAATAATGGCAGCGGGATCGCAACCCAAGAGGGTGCGGGACCGTTCCCGCACTTTAAAAATCAGCTCTGCGGCCTGTTGAGGGAGTGTTTGGATAGTATGCGGAGGGGAGTGGGTCAAATAAATCCATTCAATTAAACGAAGACGCGCTGCCGCCCCCTCCTGGGCGAGGACAGCTGTCGGTTGTGAAAGTGTGGGAAGCAGAATGGCAAAAAGGGGCTGTTCCCTTTCTCGGCGGTCGACCCACACTTGGGCCAGGGTCCGGTTAATGAGGGTGACCGCTTGGCGCTGTTCCTGGGAAACGGAAATAACATCCCCGGGGAGGCGGCCCTGCCGAAGGCCAGAAAAAAGAGGGGACAGCATGGAGGTAGTCAGAGGGCAAAAAGGGCGGATCCAATTGAGGGACCCTAATAACTGTTGGAGCTGTACAAACGTAAGAGGGTCGGGCAACACCAGCTCGGGACAAACTGGGCGGGCATATGACTGGAGCATACGGTGACCAAGATACAAAAAGGGTGGCTGGCGCTGGACTTTGTCCGGTGCTATAACCAGGCCACACGCCGCAAGCTGGTGGCGCAGTTCGTCCAGCCAGTCATCAGGAAGGATGGGGTGAGCCACCAGGATGTCATCCATATAGTGATAAATTAAAGCATCCGGGTGTGCTGTGCGAAACGGCCGTAAGGCTTGCGCAACAAAATGCTGACACAAGGTGGGGCTGTTCAACATGCCCTGAGGGAGCACATTCCACTGATAGCGTGGAGTGGGCTGAGAATGATTTAAGACCGGAACGGTAAAGGCAAAACGCGCCCGGTCCTCAGGGTGCAGGGGGATAGTAAAAAAACAATCTTTTAAATCTATTACAAATAACCGGTAATCACAGGGAATAAGATTGGGATTGGGGGTACCACACTGCAGGGGACCCATAGGCTGTATAATTTTATTAATGGCGCGAAGATCCTGCAGAAGGCGCCACTTACCAGATTTCTTTTTAATTACAAACACGGGGGTATTAAAGGGGCTAGTGGACTCCTCCAAATGCCCTGCCCGTAGCTGGTCATTGACCAAGTGCTGGAGGGCCTCCAGCTTTTCCAAAGGAAGCGGCCACTGCGCAACCCATACGGGCTCGTCAGTGAGCCAACGGAGGGGGAGGGCCGTACGCCTAATCATCAATATGGATGGTGGCAGTGAACTGTGTTAGTAAATCACGGCCCCACAGGTTGAGGTGAATGGGGAGAATAATAGGCCGGATAGGGGCGCGGCAGGTGCCCTGGGGCGCCCTAACCTCCAACCATCGGGCACTCCGTTGTGAGTCCTGCGCCCCGCCCACACCCCAGACAGCCGGAGCCTGCTCTGTGGGCCAATGGGCGGGCCACTGTGCGGCGGCGATGACGGTGACGTCTGCCCCAGAGTCGATAACACCCTCGAACGGCTGATCGTTGAGGCAATAAATGCGTTTAGGTTGGGGTGATCCAATATCTTTAACAACCGCTGCCACTTGCGGGTGAACAGTGCGCTGGCCGGTGGACCCGAAGCCTCTGGTTCGGGGAACGTTTCTTCCCCCTGCCGGAAGGGAGTAGGGCACAAGTATGAGTTGCGCCCAGGCATCTCCCTGAAACAGCTGTTTCGGGAGATGACTCCACAGCTGAACATAAATAATTCCACCATAGTCCGAATCCACAACCCCAGGCACCACAAACAAGCCCTGCTTGCTGGCAGACGAGCGGGGTAGGACAAGGCCCACCATGCCCTCCGGCAGCGGGCCCTGGATCTGGGACGGCATGAGGAGGACCTCCCCGGGGAGAATTATATCCATATCTTCCTGATTAACAAGGTCAATCCCCGCACTGCCCCTTGTGGCGGCGGGGACGTCGTGCACGGAGAGGGGCGCGGCCTTGGGCCTCGGGCTGGTCGCAGGCCCGACTACTAGTTTCCCGGGGGGTTATCTTGGCTAGCAGCCAAGACCCGGTTGTCACCCCCGGCTGAGCGACACTGCGCGGCCCAATGGTAGCCCTTTTTGCATTTTGGACACAGCGTACGGGGCCTCTGGTCTGTTCGGGGCTTGTTTCTGCACGCCCCCCCCCCCCCCAGGGGCCCGGCACTCCCGCCGAAAATGCCCGGGCTTTTGGCAGTTAAAGCAGTTCCCCTGAGGCTTCTGCCCCCTGTGGAGGGCAGCCGCCAGCAGGGCCATTTGATGGGTCTGAGTGCCCACATCAGCACACGCCTGCAGCAATTCTGCCAGGGTATACCCCCGGGCGCCCAACTACTGCCTGCATGGCTCGGCGGCAATCTGCATTGGCATTTTCGTAAGCCAATTTTATCATTAGTTCAGTCTGGGCCTGCGGGTTATCAATCTGCCTCTGGACTGCCTCGTGGAGGCGGTCAACAAACTGGTGGAACGGTTCGGCGGCACCTTGCCGAGTAACCGCAAAGGACTTAGAGGACTCGCCCGCAGCGGGGACCCTGCGAAACGCCCGACGGACACACTGGCCAATGATGGGATAAGCTGCCCGGGGCGTGCCCACCGCCTGCTCGGGGATGCCCGAAAACTGCCCCGCGCCATATAACTGCTCAGCGAAATAAGCCCCCCCACCTTGTGCTGCTGCCGCAAGCGCCTCTCGCTGGTACTCGCTATCCCACACAACGTATTGCGCGGGAGACAGCACCATGCGACACATGTCTTTCCAATCTTGGGGGAGCAAGAAATAACCATTTGACACACCTTCCAAGATCCCCAGGGTGAAAGTGGACCGCGCCCCGGTCTCACGAACCGCCTTGCGGAGCTCGCGCAGAACCGAGTAGGGGAGAGCCTCCCAGTCCACGATCTGCCCCCCATTACCATTATCCCACCAAGAGACGGGGAACGCCTCGAACCCACAGCTGGATTCCTCGTTGGTCAAGAGACCGGCCTCGCGCGCTCGCCGCACCGCCGCGGCGACAGCGCCCTCCCGCCCGACCGGTGGGCAGGGGGGCGCCGCGGGCGGCGGCGCAGGGAGGGTCAGCTGCGGGTAGGAGGGGGGTGGCCCATCACCTGGGGGCAAGAGGGAAACCGGCCTGGGACCGTCGGGGCCGACCCCCTCCAGCGCCTCCTTGCAACGCTGCCAGAGCAGCAGGTGCTGGACCGGGGCACGGGGTTCACTATACAAGGTGGTCCCAATCCGTATCCAATCAAGAAGCCGTAACGACCCGCAGTCCGGATACCAGGGGCACTGGCGATCTATCTCCCTTAGAAGGTCCTCAATATGAGCGACCGAGACAACGACACATGATCGCTGCCGTATAATCTTTTGTAACTCTCTTGCGTGCTCCTTCTGGGCACTGGAAAGTCCCCCCCCCCATACTCACGAATCAGGGGCGGCAAACGGCCGCGGGGGTGCACTCGGCGTATCCAGCCGGTGAGCAGGGGGTTATCACGTCGGGGTCACCAGCTGTGGCGACGAGAGAAGAAAGGAAACAGAACGCCTGGTCTGTGGTAGCCAGAAAGCCAAAAAAAAAACCCCAGGGACTTTTCCCTGAGGTTTTTATTCTTTCTACTTCCCTGCTTACAACACTTCTAACTGGTTAAATTCTTGCGCATAGAAGAAGCATACAGTGTACAACAACATAAGATAACAAACCCATATCTTGTGCACGTGAAAGCCAGCTGCGAGGGTGATGATCAAGTCAGCCAGTAAGTTTCCTAATCACAGACGCTGGGGTGAAGGCCACTCCTGCCTCGTAGCCACAGACATAGTGTGCCGCACCTGTGAGCTGACGATTCGGGAGCTATGCGTCCCTACAGAGCAGTAGCCTCCTGTTGTTTCAGCTATCACTGCACAAAGGGGCATTTAATTGTTTCTTCTATCTTGCCTGAAAGCACAGTGCACACCCATTAGCTTTAATCAGTTCTATAACTACCTATGAAGAACAAAGACCTAATGCCAGCATAGCACTATTAACATTTCTGCATTTTGACTTTTTTTTTAGCACTAAGACATTAGAACAAAATGTCCTAAATCAGATCTAACCAGGGACTTTCCCTTCAATTATGAGTTTGGCACAATTTAAAATTTATAGGCACATTGCCCCAACTTATAATATATCATCTAAATGTGTGCAACACTGTTAGTGATGAGTAAATACTCTTCATAACTTTCATGCTGTACCCTATTAAAAATAGAGCACATTTTTTTGGTCATCAGAGTCCAGTCTCCATTTTTTGCCCTCCTTTGTAATTCATTTGGTATATTCTGTCCAGTGAGGAACAGCAAAAGATTACTAAGAAAGTTGGCAAGTGGTTATGTTGAAAAATTGGAAAGGGTTCAGAATACCTACATGGGGGAGAGATTTATGATAGTAAACAGCAGAAAAAGGCATAATGGGATTCAATGACTGGAAGCTGAGGTTAGACAAATTCAGACTAGAAATAAGATGCCATTTTTTAGCAGTGAGGATAATTAACCACTGGAACAATTTACCTAGGGAGGTGGTAGAGTCTCCATTTTTAAGTCAAGATTGGGTATCCTTCTATAACTCAGACAGAAGTTGCTTGATGCGGGGGGATGTGTTTTTGGCCAGTATTATGCAGGAAATCAGACTAGATGATCATAATGGGGCCTTTTGGCCTTAAAATCTATTAATCTATTTAGGAGGCTTTTTGTGATTCCAGGGATTCTGCCACACTTATAGATTGAGATTTTCAAAGTAGCCTACGGGAGTTAAAATAACTAATCCCATTGAAATTCAATGGAAGTTGAGAGTACACAGCACTCTGCAGGATTGATCCCTGGAGTGGACATAAAAAGGACATTCTCAACATTGGGGAGAAGTCAATTGGCACTCCCCTTTTTGTAAAGAATTGATTTTTGTTTACAAAGTTGACTTGAGTCAGGAAAAAAATAGTCAGGGGTTTGTTCTCACATCTGGGTACTGGAAGCTGAGATAAAGACATCTTTTCAAGTCCACAATAAAGCCCTTTGCCCTAAACCATAAACATACTCATCAGGATCATGAGTGAGGCAAATCAAAGGAAAAGACTAAGGTACGAGAATTTTTCCAGCAAAATTTCAACCACTGGATACTTCTGTGTGCTACTGACATCACAAATTTTCTGCAGTCCCTGAACCCAGAGTAAATGCAGCACAGTTTACAGCCGGGCAATGGATAAAGTACTTGGATTATTCAGCACAACTAGATTATCTGAAGGACAAGCAGGATTTACTCCTCACTTCTTCACTGACAATTTTTTTACATGTGATTTTCTGAATTGATATTCTGCCATAATCCACTGGAAGGATTCCTGAAAGGATGATGAATCACAATTCAGATTTCTGGAGCAGTCTCAATCTCTCTGCCACCGTGGAAAATGGAAGCAAAGTATCAAGATAGACAAAGACCAGTTAAAGATACCTGTGAAAACAGCCATGTTAGAAAAAAGTCTGCAGCCAAGAAAAGCAAGCAGAGCCGGGGCTAGGCATAAGCAGACTAAGCAATTGCTTATGGCCCCGAGCAGCTCAAGGGGGTCCCCTATTAATTATTAGTATGTGTTGGGGAGGGAATATTCCTGCTTAGGGCCCCCAATGGGCTAGCACTGCCTCTGAGCAAGACACGGATGTTGCAAAGATGGTCTCCTGTCCAAATCTTAGTTCCCATTTGTGGGTTCATGGACTTCACTGGCATTATCTCTGCACTTTATTTTCTTCTGTTATTATTACTAGTTATTATTACTAGTATTCCTACTAGTATTATTTACTTCTGTTAAAGTAAAATAAATGAGCAATGAGGGAAATTGGAGGATGCACAAAAAGTGGAATAGAATAAAGAGCCACCAAGACCAGAATTTTCACATGGACTCAGCTGCCACAATCATGTCAGGGGGCTGAACACTTCTGAACATTTGGTGCTATGTTCCAACGGTAACTGAGCCTTTTTGAACACCTGGATCTGATTTTAGGTGTTGAGTACTTGAAAACGTGGCCCCACGTGCATTTTAAAACAATTGAATAGGCAAGGACACTACACAACAAGAATGTTCATTCAAAATATACCATTACCACGACTTCAAAGCTGAATCAGATTTTGAAGGGAATACGGATGTCCTTTTGCTTAAGATACAGTTGTAGGAGACAGAGACCTTGGCTCTCTCATGTACTTCCTGTGTACTACTTTGGGCAGCTCAGTAAGGCCGACATCCTCAAGCTTGGGTGACTAGAAACTAGGCACCTGAATCTGGAGTTGGCCACCTAAATAGATGGCCTGATTTTTCAGAAGTAATAAGCAATCAAAACACTCAGTCAGTGGGAGGAGATGGGGTGAGTGCTCCGCATCTCTGCAAATCAAGTCATTAATTTAAGTACTTAATTATGGATTAAAGTAGGCACCCAACTTTTAATATAAACAGAAGGTTGCCTAAGGTTGAAAGGTTTGGCCTAAATTTCTTTGTGCCTCGGTTTCCCAATCGACAAAAAACATTTATTATTTGTGCTGCTGGTTGTTATATTTTATTTGCATTTTATTTTTTCCCAAATAAATAAAAGAATGTCACAGCAGCTGCTGCAATCAGTGACTACTGACCCCAGGTGCCTGGGGCCAAGAAAAGAGCAGCCTTTTTCTTGTATGTCATATTTTAATGGCAACACTCATGCAACCCATTGGAAGAGACTCTGGCCTCATGTTTGGTTTTGAATAGTTGGTAATATTAGTGATTTTTTTCTTAGGTGGTCTGACTCATTTCTTTGTCTCTGAATCCTTTATACAGAGCCATCCCTTGGGTAGGGTGAATTGGGGCAACCGCTTTGCAGGGGCCCGTGGGCTGGTGCAATTGGCCTGTGTGGTCAGTCCCGGAAGAGACGAATCCGTCACTTCCACCCTGGGCCCCCCCGCTCTGGGCCCCGTGCTTTGGGGGACCCGTGGGCTGGTGCGATTGGCCGGCGTGGTTGGTCCCAGAAGAGACGAATCCGTCACTTCCCACCCGCACTCCCGTAGGGACAGCCCTGCCTCTATATCAGTCCCTAACCCCACGCTACCCCTATTCTCTCTCTCTCTCTCTCTGCTCACAGGGGCACCCCGAACCCCCCCCCATCAAACCACTAGGATCTTCTTTATGAAATGTAAGGGCTCAGCAGCAGCAGCAGAGGTTTGCAGACCTTATCTAATACTGTTTGATCATAGACATGTGCACAGGCCTAGATGGGCAAAACTGAACCCACAGGTCAATTTGCCAGGCCACTCTTATAAGCTTCATACTAAAACACTAACACACAGGATCTGCCAACGTTACTGGGAGCATGGAATAAAAATGTAACATTTGCCAGGAAACACATTCCCAGTGGCACAGATCTGTATCTTACATAGCCTGTTAGGCAATGTTGTCTATTGCTTAGAGTAGGTGACAGGGTTCAAAGCCCTGAGTCTGTTCTTGGTTCTGCCTCTGACTCATTGCGTGACTTCAGGCAAATCATTCAATCTCTTTTCTTGACTTTACAATGAGGATAAACATACTCGCCTTAGAGGAGTGCTGTGAAACTTAGATCCAATATATATTATCATTAACTATAGCAGTATTCCCAACCCCAGAAGCTCAAAAATCATGAGTCAGACCCAAAAAGTCATGAGATTGGCCTAAACATCATGAGATTGTTATACCAGATTAAATCATTAATTTTTTTATCTCGCCTTCTGATTTTTGATCTCCCCCTGCCTCCTCCCAGTGTATGTGTGATTAGCACTATACTGCCTATGCTTGCATGTGTATTGAAAGGAGGAGGATTTTGGCTCCTGCTGCAGGAGCTCTCACAATAATGCAAAGCTCTTACCTTTACGCATTTATGGAGCAAGGCCTGCAGGTACCACTCCCTATTTCTTGCCCTTCCAGGCCATGGCAGTCACTTGTTTCCATAGCTGCCAAAGTTTATGCAGCTCCATGTAGGACATTTTCCACCAGTGAGAAAAAGTCACTAGTCTCCCCAAAATGGTCCCCTGCCACTGTTTGTTGCGGGGGTGGAGGGAAGGTACAACCACATGAGGAACATTAAAGATTTGCTCACTGATGAGGAACATCATGCATGGAGTTGCACACAACTTTACTTCCCCCCCCAAAAAAAGTCAATGAATGTTCCATATCTTTTGTGGCCCTACTGTTGCCTCCTACCTGCTGCTCCCCTGCCAGAAGCCCTCACTCAGGAGTGGGGGATGCAGAGGAAGATGATGGAATCTGATCTCTCCCTTGCTCCTGGTCAGCAGCAGCAGCTGTGCCCAGCGCAGGAAGGAAAACCCTGGGGAAATGAGAAGGAGGTGCGGGTGAAAGCTGAGAAACCAGGGCAGCACTGCTCCAAGCGGCTGCTGAGGGAGGCAATGTACAGCCATGTCAGAGGAAGTGTATTGAAGTGGCTCCCCAAAACAACGTGCACCTGAGGGCAGTGGGAAGAGGTGGGGGAAGGAGGGCTTAGACAGGGCAGTGGGGTGATGTGGAAAGGGGCAGAAAAGCTTACCTGACAGCCCGAGCCTGGCCGCCCAGAGCTGACAGCAAGAGACCCTCCTCATGGAGCTGACAACGGGAGCCCGACCAACCGGGGCTGATGACGGGAACTCCTCCTCACAGGGCTGACAGCAGGAACTTGGCCACCCGGGACTGACAGGGGGAACCGGCCACCTGAGGATGATAGCAGGATCCCTCCTTGCGGAGCTGATAGTGGGAGCCCCACTGCCTGGGGATGATAACGGGAGCCCCTCCTCGTGGGGCTGACAGTGGGAGCCGCTCCTCATGGGGCTGACAGCGGTAGCCTGGCCACTTGGGGCTGACAGCAGGAGCCCTCCTCGCTGAGCTGACAGTGGGAGCCCCACCGCCTGGGGATGATAGCAGGAGCCCCTCCTCATGGGGCTGACAGCAGGAACCCGTCTGTCTGGGGCTGAAAATAAATTCCTGAGATTTGAGAGTTCTATCGCAAGATCATGAGAGAGCTTAATTTTACTTATAAATCGCATCTCTTGTGTTAAATTCACAAGAGTTGTCATGTCTTCTATCTGTGGGGCATCAAGCATTCATATGCTGCTATATGTTTCATAGAGTCAGATACAGTCCTAGCCTGGAAAGGTTTAAAGGCTGCATAACCTAGATAGAGCATACAGATCACACTGGGCAGCCAAACATAGTTCAGTATGAAACCGGTGAGGTGTTTCGTTCTGGCCTCTCAAATAATTTCTTCCTTTAAATGGATTATCGCTGAAAACACTGCAGAGGGGGTATTTTGAAGGGAGAAGGAAGAAAGTCTTTCCAATCAGAGATTATAACTCCAGAAAAGACCATTGTGATCATCTAGTGCAGGGGTTCCCAAACTTTTTACTGGCACAACCCCATTTTAAGGAAGTATTTCTGCCCAGGATCTCAGACAGCATAGAGGATGCCATTTTGAAGAGCAAAATGGCATCCTCCGCACAGCATGACCTCCTATGTATGGTGCATGCGAGGTCACGCTGTGAGGAGGATGCCATTTTGTACAGCAAAATGATGTCTTCCATACTTCATGACCTCACATGCACCATACATGTGAAGTCACACTGTGTGGAGCAAAATGGCATCCTGCGCACAATAGGGATCACAACAACCCCATCCACTGCTACAGTTTCAGACCCACTGAGCTAATGTCTGACCTCCTGCATTACGCGGGCCATAGGACTCCCCTGGATTAATTCCTGTTGAACTAGAGCATATCTTTTAGAAAAATATCCAATCTTGATTTTAAAATGTCTAGTGATGGATAATCCACCAAACCCCTTGGTAAATTGGTCAAGTGGTTAATTACCTTTACTGTTAAAAATGGTGCTTTTATTTATAGTCTGAATTTGTTTAGCTTCAACTTCCAATCATTGGATCTTGTTATACCTTTGGACTACTAGACTGAAGAGCCTTCTTATCAAATTTCTTTTCTTCATCTAGGCATTTAGACTATGATTAAGGCTAACATTTTGTAATGGTTATTTTTAGTAAAAGTCACGGACATGTCATGGGCAATAAACAAAAATTCACTGAAGTCATGACCTGTCTGTGAGTTTTGCTGCTGTGGCTCCATGGTTTCCCCTGCCACCGTGGTGGCTGGGAGCTGTGGGTTCCCCCTCTGCCCCCGGCAGCTGGAAGCTGCAGGGTGACCATATTTCCCAAAGAGAAACCGGGACATCTCCAGCTACTCCCTCAAGGCATCCCCCTCGCTGCGCGATGTCGCCTGTCAGTGGAACCCTGAGGAGCGCCCCCTCAGGAGTCTGTTGCCTGTCCCTGGAACCTTGCAGGGGGGCCTCCTGTTGCCCATCTCTGGAACCCTGCCAGGGCCCCATTGGCTGCTAGCTCCGGAGCCACTAGGGCTGAAGCAGAGAATGTCACAGAGGTCTCTGGAAGTCAGGGATTCTGTGACTTCCATGACCTCCGTGACATAAACGTAGCCTTAACTATGATCAAGTCCCCCCTTGTCCTGCTCTTTGTGCATGGGAGTACAGTTGCATGGGAGAAGGCACAAAGTCAAAGTTAAAGGATTGTATTTTGGCTTCTTTGCCTTGATGTCGCTATATAAGTGTAAAGTATTCTCAGTTTTGCAGTTATTAATTGGCATAATTTATTCTTTCTAGTAGATTCTTACTTCTTTTTTTTTCTTTTCTCTGTTTGGAGCGATGTCTTGCAAAAGTTTCCCATGCATCTTATAGATATAACGCCGCGGCAAGCAGAATACATAAATAAGTCTCCAGATGTTAAAAAGGAATTTGAGCTCATGTTTTGAACTTTCCATGTGGCACTTTATTAGTCATACCCAGAGTAAGAAAATATTCACCTTGTGCAGGTGACAATTTATGTTTTAGAAGCGTTTAAAAACAGGAATGGTCTGTAGGGCACTTGAAACAAGTACACACATGGGATGCATACAGGCAGGTGCAAGAGTGCTGGAACTTTGTCTCCTTCAAAAAATCAATAATCACTTCTGTACCTTTGAATTTGTAACAGCAGCTTCACAATGACGTTACCCAAATACCTGTATTTTAACCTTCATGCTGGCACAGCAAGGATTTCAGTAATGACTTGGTGGACGTAGGCACAGGGATCCAAGGGTATGAAAACTTAAGGTAGGAGGTCAAAACAGAGGAATGCAGACTTAAGAAAGGGACAAGTAAAATAAAGACCTTGCCTAAACTTTTCCCCACTCCATGAACCAAACCCAGGGGCGGCTCCGTGCAGCAAGCGCGTGCCTGGGGCGGCAAGCCGCGGGGGGCGGCCTGCAGGTCGCCGTGAGGGCGACAGTCAGGCTGCCTTCGGCGGCATGCCTGCAGGAGGTCTGCTGGTCCAGCAGTTTCGGCGGCAATTCAGCAGCGGGTACGCCGAAGGCGCGGGACTGGCGGACCTCCTACAGGCATGCCGCTGAAAGCCACCTGACTGCCGTGCTTGGGGCGGCAAAATACATAGAGCCGCCCCTGACTAACCCCCAAACACACCTTCTGGGGGTTTAAGAAAGTGCATGTCCGAATATGGCTGACTCACTGAACAAGAGGACATCCTTGAATTGGCCAAAACTGGAAATCTCTCTTCTTGTTGAAGAAAAAAACTAAACAAATTGAGGGGAAAACTGTTATGTGAGAAGTATAGTGTCCTCCCTTCTCTTTCTCTACACATTAATAGTTTAATGGTCCTAAGTGCCGTTCCCTTCCTCTTGTAGGGAGAAAGTGACTTTCTGCATTTACCTACAGCCTTCTCCTTGCCTGGTGTCAAGTATCAGGGGGTAGCCGTGTTAGTCTGTATCCACAAAAACAACGAGGAGTCCGGTGGCACCTTAAAGACTAGCAGATTTATTTGGGCATAAGCTTTTGTGGGTAAAAAAACACTTCTTTTTTTACCCACGAAAGCTTATGCCCAAATAAATCTGTTAGTCTTTAAGGTGCCACCGGACTCCTCGTAGCCTTCTCCTAGCATTTCTTGTTGACTTCTGCTGGTTGGGAACAGTTGCTGAGATTCTTCAGGACACAGGATTCAGAACCGTTCTGACAGCAGGTGAGAGAGACAGTGACCTTTCCCTGTCTGTAGCAAATCAAAGGACCATTGGGAGCACAGCCAGAAGGCAGGCTGCTACTTGCTGCTTTATAAGGAGGCAGCTTTCAGGGCCAGCTTCCCTGCATCCAACAGCCTTTCAAGCGTGGTCTCCCCCAATTCCAGGTCCTAGTGTCCTTCCCTTATCCCAGATTTCCATTTGTTTTCAGGGGAACATGTTTCCTGCACGTTCCCCAGTATTAGATGCCTTAGTGGCCTAGAGGCTCCTATCTCCCCTTGATTCCCCTCGATTTCCTTGTAGTTTTAGGGCTGCTACTATTGGAAACAGCAGCCAGTTTTGCCACAGATTCTGCCACATCTTTCTGCCTGTGGGAACCCAACCATTGCAGCTCTGAGTAGAAGGTGTGACTTCTTCCCAGAAAAGAACAGGTCCTAAACAGCTCCATTGATGTAATATATAACACACACACACGGGAGCTGTGTTCCTAAGTCTTTGCAGGATTTGACCCATAGAGTCCTCTGCTACAGCAATATAATTTCTGTTAGCTTTCACTACGGTCATATTTAAAGGATTGACAAACAGTCCTGCATTTGCAGCTAGTCTACTACTTTTCATCTATTTGGATCACTTCTAGTTTGAACTACACAGCCATGTGTGGAGCACATGTGTTTTATCCTAAGGCTAGGGAGCTACATAAATTACACATGCAAAATATGTCAAGCACATGTGAACATGTCCAGAATCGACATGTAATTTTGCTACGGAAAAAGTAAGTGGTGTTTAATTAGCTCATTTATTTAAAGGGGGTGGGGGGAATCTGTGTAGTGTACAATTTGCAGAAAATGAGATTTTATTTGTCGTTGTGCTGTCCAAGTTGTGAAGTTGGGTGCCAGTATTTCCTTCCCTTGTGTGAATTTTACTCATGCCCATATATTACAGTTATATTACGATTGGAAACTCTTACTGCAAAATTTAAGTTAGGACACCATGAGGTGAGCTCTTCCTGGAGATGATGCAATTCTTGAGTGATCTGATTGTTGCTAGTCAGTGTTGGACCAGGCTCAACCTAAACATTCCAGTATTATTTATTTAAGAACATTTGGGGGAGAAAAATCTAAGAGACATGCCTTATAATCTTTCTGGCAATGTATTGAGTTTAGGTATACTTTCCTGAGAGCTAGAGAATGAAATTGTCCTGAACTGGGACACCAAATTCAAACCACAATCCCCAACTTTGGGGAAGTTCAGAGCTGGAAACAAATTTTACACTTGGGTATACTAACTAGAACACTGAATACAGAGAGTTGATGCATGGTGACTTTATACTGGTTTGTTCTTTCTTTGTTTCTTTAATCTAAAATAAAAGTTATCCAGACAGAAAGTACATATTTAGGTTCTTATTGTCACCGACTTGGAAAGGGATTATCATGTTTCTTTCTGATACTTGATTCAGTAGAAGACAACAGTCTACTACTGCTACCGGCTAATGGAGTTATTTTTAGTTCAAGTGGCAGGAATCTGTGCTGTGGAACTGAAGGTCCTAGGTAAATTCAGCTGACAATAAAACTGGAAGGAGAGGGATCATATTTGTTTGGGGGGGGCTCCCCTATGGAATAGTAACATCTTTTAAATCTATTTTTTTTTAAAATAGGTACTATCCCTTTTACACGTGTGTCGTTGATAAAACTGTGTTTCGATTACTTTTCTTGCTTCATTGTACTCATTTCCCTTTAAAAAATAATAGGCAAAATCCCAGTAACTGACTAGATAATTTGTGAAACCCCCTCATTTGAACATGTAGTGGAATGAAAGAATTTAAAAACTAATTATATGTATTGAAGAGAATATGTTTTGCAAAGTTTAAGTAACTGTGGAGTGTGAAGGGGTCAAGCCAAGGTCAATACAGGGTTGTGTATGACTGCATGCTTCCATAAAGGGAGACCGAGGAGTACACAGGCCTATCCAGGGCCAGATCCTGCAGGGGCTGAGTCACAACCTGAAGTCAGTGAGAGTTGAGGGCTTTCTATACATCAGAAGAGGTGACCAGGTCTTTGCAGGATCAGGCCCTAAGGGAGAAGCTTCTGGAAGCTGTTTTGGGTTATGACAGGGAGCAGAAATCGGGGGTGGGGCAGGGTGATATGTTTTAAAATTTAACTGCAAGGCTTTACCTGGCCTCTATGTTTCTTGTTTGTAGTTTTCCAAAAGAGGAGAATTAGGTGTAATTTTAAAGGAGGAAGGAGGGGTATGTCCCCCTTTCAGCCTTGGGGAAGAAACAACAAATATTCCCCAGCCTCCAACTTTCAGCTGACTGGAGGGGAGGAAAGCAAGGCTGCAGAGTGGGAAGCACAGGTGGGTTTCTGCTGCTGCTTTTTGCAGCAATGCTCAACTGAACTCTCATCTATTCTCACACCTCAGCTGTGGAGTGGGGGCGTGCTGGACTGAGGGGAGGCAGCTGCACTGAAGGCTACTGCCAATTGGGGCCACTCTGATCTCCTGTTGAGTAGGCAGGAGGAGGCTGCTGCTGAATCTTCTTCCTGGAACTGCAGAGCTCCCTACCTGGCTGGGCCACCCAAACACCAGTTGGCTCTGAGCACAGAGTAGGGGGAGCCTGGCTTGGCAGGCATGAGAATAAACTGCAGATGCTGCTGTTTCTTCTTAGTCTCCACCCTCTCCGCTTAGCTTAGAGCCAGGTAAAGGCAGGGGACAGAGCCAATGGGAGGATGGCATGGGCATGGCTTGCTGGGGAAGTTTGTGGTGGGACAGGTGCAACATAGGAGAATGATGGGGGGATGGCTGGAGAGCCTTTGAGAGGGGTCAGGACTGTGGGGAGAGGGGCCTTGCGGAGGAGGGAGCTGGGGCAGGGACAAGCACACTATGAGAGTGGAAGCTGGAGTGAGTTCAGTGTGTGGAGAGCGAAGCAGAAAAGAGGTGAAGAAAGGGGACACAGAGAAGGGGTCCTCAGGAGGCAGGGTAAAGGGGACAGTATTGAATGTTTCATTGAAATCTAGGCAGTCGTTTAAGATGCTTTTTTTGTACTCTGATACCTGAAAAATGAGTTCACTGTTAAACTTGCCTTGGAGTTGCTCTCAGCGAGAGCAAGTGATGCTAACGTATTTGAAAACCTCTAGTTCAAACTTACGAGATGAGTGATTAAAAGTGAAGAGCACTTGTAAGAAATCAGAGTATTCCTCTGTAGGTATGGCTCTGGCAGTTGCCAGGAGACCCCTTTGCTTCTGCAACACTTTTGTGTTGTGTTAGCAGCTGTGTATTTATTGTTTTTTGTTTGTAGCTAGGACCCCACTGTGCTAGGTGCTGTACAAACACAGAACCAAATAGACTGCCCCTACCCCCAAAGAGCTGTAACCTAGATTGTAAACCCTTTGGGGCAGGGAATAGGGGTTGTCTGCTCATATTTCTTGTACTGGTGGTGTATTTCTTCCATGCAAAAAGAGCCAACAGATATTTTACATCTGAATTATTTTTATTTCACATTCATTTGCTCTTGTTTTCTTAATGGAAAATCTCCATGATAGGGCCTGTGGTGTGTGCTGCTTTGTAACTGGGCTGCTCAGAACTCCACGCAAAATGGCTGCCAGCTTCTGCAGCTGGCAGAGCGCTTGGAGCTGTAGCATGCAGAAACAGTCACGAGTTATGCCACAAATATAGGCATAACTTTTGCCTTGAGTTGCCTTACCCAGTTGAGAATGTGACAATTAAACTAAACTTATTTATCTACAATTGCTGAATATCAGTCTCTCTTCCCCCCCCCCCCCCCCAAGTTGGGGTTCACCTGTGATGGTGCACTGTTCACAGCCAGGAAATTCTGATGCACAGTGGAGTGTTTGGAGCAGAATGCAATCTCTTCCAGTGTTTGGGGGTGTTAAAACTGAAACCTTTGTGAAATAGGATGAGCACTGCAACAGGTCATTATACAGTTTATCTGCAAGGACCTAACCAGAGTCTACCACCCACTTCCTAGTCAGGGCTTTCAATCAGGATGTCAGAACTCTATGGAAATCAGCCCAAACAAGACTCATTATAAATTTGTCCAAAACATATTGATCCAAACTTTATCAGCTTTGGAGCTTTAACTGTTTATACTCTTCAGTTCTTTAACAAGGGGATGTTCTGAAACTCTCCTGATTCCATAAGTGCCTCCACCACTGCTGGGATGACATCAAATAAATCTTTAGTCACTGGTCCCCTTCACAGAGACATGTTAGAAATCACCTGTGTGTCTGAAACCTAGGGGCTAATGGTTTTGTTGTTCTAATCACCAAGCACCTCACCAGTCAGGGGGCATGTAGTGCAACTTCACAGGCTGACATGATGAAGATTAATTCCAAGGCTCAAAAGAGAGAGCGTGAGCTACTAGTGCAGAAGGTCAATCAACACAAGTGGGTGTTTTATGGTACTGGAGTCATGCAGGAAAATCTGAACACAAAATACTTAGACAGTTCTCTACTCCGTTGATGAACTGGGTATAAAAAGGACATCAGGGACCAAAACTGAGGATTTACTTGCATTGGTCGCAGAAACATGTTCAAGAGACGTTTCTAAGGCATCTTGTTTTTTATCCTTACTGCACTGGTGAAATTGTGTAAAGAACACTTAATTCCTAATGCAAATTATATCCCAGTCAGGGTGGTTGCATGGCTAACATGTTGTGAATGTGCTAGCTGCAAAAGTCAGAGTTGTTCACACTGGGGCAAATCCTGCCAACCACTTCACAAGGTGCAGAATGCAATAAGCACTACTTTTCCTGTGTGGGTGGGGGCCCGGCTGTGCAGAAACCTCCCCGAAGGATGTTACATTTTCTTTGTTCCCATGGCATAGGCTTCCATAGTGGCTCTGCATACTTACTGCATGGTGATGGGGGAGGAAGGAGGATGCATGGGGGGAATGAGCATAACCTTAAGTTGATCTGCAGACGCAGAACCCCGGTTAAAGGCAGAAATGGGCCACATGTGTTACTTTTCCCCAAAGGAGCTGATGCCAGTCAGGTTTGCAGATGCCTTTGTCCCTACTTGCAGGTCAGAGTGAAGTGTTCCAGGCTCCAAACCCGCCCGCCAGCCCTTTTGAATGGACCTTGCTCACAGGAGAGGAATTTGTTTTGCAGAGTTCTTTTCATGTCTTAAACCTGAGTGGTGATTATGGAAGTGAAGAACAAACAGTACAGGCTCATATTAGGCAGAATCAGGCAGTGAGCCAGCACTCCTCCAGAGTCTCCCAAGGCCCCTCAGTCCTAGCCTGCAACACTAGTGCTGTCCCCCTTGCAGGGCCTTTGCTGAGCAGATGTTTAACAATCATGTTATAGTGGTTTTGTGGTTCAGCGAGCCTGATTCTTAATTTACTCATTTGGACCCCAGTCCCAAAGGGAAGAGTTAAGTCTTCTCACCTGGCCGCTTTGTCTTTTTATTTCACCCTGGACGTTCCTTTGTTTGTTTTTTCTCCGTTACTTTTTTGACAACACCACTCTTACTATTGAGCACCAATCAGTGAAATGCAAAACAACCAAAATAATCTGCCAAGCCTGGTCTTTACTTGTATCCAACTTTAATTCCAATTTTCTGGCTTCTAGCCACACCCCACTGCTTTCCTTTTATCTCCTTCCTGAATATTTTCTCTACTGTGGTATAACAATGATGAGATAATATTTGGCCCAAACACTACATTTGAATTTCTGGCATCAAACATCCTGCCTGCACTTTTAAAGGTATCAGATGTTTCAGGCTTCCAATTGCCAGTTTATTTATTGGTGTGTGTTTGTGGTGATCTGACAAATGGGTGTTTCAGTTACCAGCCCGTCCCATTGGCCTATCAAAACACAAGTTGGAGTGGGTGTTTATTACTTTACGTTGTTTGTGTTCACAAAACAGCTATTTTAATGCAAGTAAGTATACTGCATGATTTAAATCTAAATAGACCTCTTTTTAAAAAAAAAAAAAAAGACACACGGATGTGTGCTAAAATCAACTGTCTAGAAGCATCTGCGTGTGAAGCGTTTTTATTCTGAGGATGGATCAGGGGAGCCATGGTGATATGACCTTTGATCTATTTATTGGCATTATACTCTTGTATTGTATTTCATTATATTGTTTAATATATAGCTGTGACAGAGGTACATTTTGAGCCCATATCTGTACAGCACATGTTGAATATTTAGTTAGTTGATTCTTAAATAAGTTATAACTTTTATGTGTTGTATCTGTTTTTCTCTTGTCTCTTGTGGGCATATAGGCACTGTAAATATCATTTGTATGTATTATATTTGATCTCTGCCATTGCTGTTTAATATTAGGCAAGAATGAGGAAATATTCCAAGCCATGTACATACCACAGTAAGATTTTATTGGTAGGAACTTTGTACGGCACAACGATTGCCAAATTACTACAGAGAAATCTGAAATTCCATGGTTTTCCCCACACACCTTAGAATAGGAATTAACTATGGTCTTTGTGTGGTATCTTTGGTACCTTTAGCAAATTCTGATTTTGGTTTTAATGCCCACCACTGTATCTGTCTTGTATCAATGTATTCATAAGAGGAATGGAAAAAACAAACTTACCTTTTGTTTTTAAAAATATAGTGATTTTTAAAATCCTTGTATAAAACTGCTGGAGACCTTAGGCACTTCTAAAATGCTGTAGCTGTAGCTAGCAACTTGCCAGCCCTTTAAATCTAATCTTCTCTGTTCTTGCCCAAACAAACAAAAAACTTCGGAATTGATGTGGCTTTGGTTGAAGCCACACTTCAATGGAAAGAACAGGCAGTTTTAAAAATCATTTTTCTGCTCAGATCTGAAGCACCTCTTGAAGCATCTAAGTTTTGGGAAAGGATCTGGGTAATTCCAAAATAGTAAAAGATCTTTTTCTTAAGTTTGTTTTTGCCTAAAAACTTTTCAGTTGTTTTTTATTTATAAATGCAAAGATAGGTGCAGGTGTATATGCCAAATTATTCTGCAGGTACATAATTATAGATGTTTTTAAGCATAGATACGTTTACTTATCGTACATATATAAACACGATTTTATCAACCTTTAATCTTTTATTCTGTTGTATCAAAAAATCTTTTTATTGAGTGCAGTTATTTTATACATGCACAGATTCACACACAAACTTAAGTTTTACTGCTACTCTAGACTTTGACCTTTTGCCTCTTATTTCACAGTACTCCCAAGGCAAGTTAATTGCTCAGTGAACTGCATGCATATCCCTTATAAAATATTTTGAAGCGAAATGCATTACTATTAAATTTGTTGTAGAAAACATGGCTTCAAAAATAGTCTTAAAAACAGTCAGAATGCCAAATATGCATGCTTTAAAAAAAAAAAAAAGTAATTGTTTTCCTTCTAATTTAGTTTGTACATGATCATTCAGGATACAGAGCTAAAAATATCGTCCAGTGTAACTGAACAGAAAAAAATGAGAATTATAAATGAGGCATGTTTTTTAAATAATTATCATTCAAATCAACAGGAATTTGTCAATGGGAACTGCAAATCAGACTCAGAGCATCCAGAGCTGTTATAAAATATCTGATCCTCACCAAAATAGTTTTTTAATATGTATTTAGACAGGAAGAACTAGTCCTCCTCTGTCTTACCAAGTATCAGTCTGTGGCAAGTAATTACCCATTTGTGCAACGGTTATGTACCATATCATATCTTCAGCTGTTCAGAATTAATAATGGTATACAGCAATTTCATAAGTAAAGTGCTTTACAAACATTATTTAGGCCTTTCAACATGCTTTGGTGGTAGAAAACTGCTGTTTTTCAGCTGGTTAAACTAACTTACAGAATAGTTAAGGGCAAGATGTTCAAAAGTGGCTAGTGATTTTGGGTGCCTCACTGCTGGGTGCTCAACTTGAGACATCTTGAAGGGGCCTGGTTTTTGAAACTGCCGAGTACCTCAGGTCCTGAGTCAAGCCAGAGGAGTTGTGGGAGCTCAACACTTCAATATTAGGCTCAACGTAGGCTCCAAACTTTCCCTTTAACTTGACTAATATCACCATTTCACTTTACCAGTGTACCACTGCCTGGAAGCAGCAATTGGAATCAGACCATATATTACATTTCCCTGAAGACCCCAAGGTATAACACTGAAAACAAAGGCTTAGCTACCTAAATAATTGCTCATTCTGTATGAGTATTCTCAGCAGTGCAGCAACAGAATCAAAACAATGCTATTAAAGGCAGAGTAAGTGTCAAGAGAAGAAAATGACGACACTTACAATACAAGCTAGAGTGAATGCTTACAAGAAGCTGCCAACCATCCTCTGATCCATTTAAACAACCTTTAGGCTTACCAACCAGTGTCACCCAGGAACCACAAAGTACCTGATTCAAAGCCCTAGCAGTGGAATGAGCAATAATTAGTTATAGCATGGGAAGGCACATCCAAAATGTTTTTTTAAAAACACAACAAAACTCCAAACTTCTGCTTCTATCAGACAAACCTTATAGGCTTAAAAAAAGAATCTTGCATAACCTAACTCACCCGACTAGTGCAGCTGGAGTCAATGAATTTGCATGACTAAGGATTGCTCGAGTCAGGAAGGGCTTACATACATTTGAGCTGAGTCCCTATAGTTTCAAACTTGGGTGCGTAAAGTTAGACAGCTGAATAACTGTCCTAATTTTCTGAGTTGCTGAACCACCCCCAGCTCCCATTCAAGCCCTCAGAACAATCAGGTCACTTAATTAGGTGCTGAAATATGTGCATAGACGTCTAGCTATGGGCACCCACATCTGAAAAGGTGGCTATAGTGACCATGGAGCTGCTCTTGCTCCCATGGTGGACAATGAAATTAGTCATTGGTTTCACTAGCATCATGACTGGGCCCCATTTCACTCCATCTCTCAGTTGTTGTCCATGATGTAAAGGAACCTTAGTTGCTGTCACTCTACGCATGGGGTGGAGATGGCCAAATGCATTAACTTCTCACCCCACTATGGCTCCTGTAAACCAGGGAAAGAGGCTGGAGCAGCACAGAAAGGATCTAAATTCCCAGGAACCGATGAAGACAGTAACAAACCCCAGCAAGACCTATCAGGGGCATGAAGGGGTGGAGGCCCTGCACACAGCTGGAGTCCCAGCTGCAGAGATCTGGGCAGTGCTGCTGTCTGTAGATAGACCTCCTGGGTGGTCTAATTTACACCGGGCTTGCTCCAGCCTCCAGAGCAGCTCCGAAGCAGACAGGTGGTTTTAAAGCCAGCTTAGCCACCCCTCTTCCCCTTGGGTGTGAGCACTTAGAGGTGCAGTCTAGCCTCTGACCCAATGTCACTAATGCCACATCGGTTGTCACAGAATGTGTGGCATTGAGTAATATTGCACAGACCAGGACCCCGTTGTGCTAGGGGCTGTTCAAACACAGGGAAAAAAAGGATCCCTGTCCCCAGGAGCTTGCAGCCTAAGATGAGATAACAAATGGAGACAGCCAGGGAACTACAAGGAAACAATAAGACAGCGCTGGTCAGCCTGATAAGCAGTGGTCTCCAGCATGCCAGCAGCTGTTACGGATGTTTAAGTGGAGCTCTTCCCAAGTCTGAGGGGAAGCATGGGCGAAAGCATCAAGGTGTTTGTTTGAAATTTAACAAGTGGGTGATGGAGGCTGACATCATGGGCTGACAGAAGGTGAAAGTCCATCTCATTCAATAGTGAATGAGAGACTATAGGTAGGATGTGGATAGGTCGTGAAGAGCCTGCAAAGTGAAGATAAGTAGCTTATGTGTGATGCAATAGAGGAGGAGGAGACAGTGGAGGGATTCAAAGAGAGGTGGGATGGTTCAAGTGACAGGCTAGCAAAGTGCTCTTTGGAATTGCATTCTGAATGGATATCAGTAAGGTAAGAATGCATTTGTCAAGGCCAAAGAGAAGGATGTTGCAGTAATTAATATGTGATATGAGACCTTGGATGAGCATTTTAGTTCTGGGGATAGATAGGAAAGGCCATAATGTTATGTAGAAAGAATCTGCAAGACTTAGACATAGCCTGGATGTGAGGACCTGGAGAGCGTCCCAAGTCAAAGACAACATCCAGGTTGCAGGGCTGAGTGACGTGCAGAATGGTGATCGACCAAGGAGGTAGCAGCGGGTCAGAGTAGTAGCTCTGTTTTAGCCATGCAGAGCTAAACATCCATGAGGCAATGTCAGAGAGAGAGGCCGAGATTTTAGCTTGGAGGGAGGAGATAGGTTTGGAACAGAGAGTTAGGTCTGTGAGTGGTCACCATAGAGATGGTAGTTGAATTTGTGTTTATGGATGAGATAACCCAAAAATAAGGTGCAAATGGAGAATAATAGTACTTTACACATAACATCATTCACTTGCAGATCTTAGAACACTTCACTACAATTATTATTTTATTTCTACCAAAATATTTTATAAATATCAATTAAACTGCAAAATATCTTGTAAGTAGTATTATCCCCATTCAACAGATGGGAAAACTGAGGCATATAAGTGAGGTAACTTGCCCAAGATCACACAATGATTTATTTTCAGAGCTGGGATAGAAGTCCTTACTCTTGAATACCACATCGCCCTGTATGACAGGCATTTGTCTTTCCCCCCCTTTATTTGTTTGCCACATTGACGTAGCAGATATAATTCTGCAGATCACCTGTACTCTCATACCCTACATGGGAACATGAAGGACAACTCCCTATTACATTAAATGTTATGACCCTGAGGCAGTATTACCAACAGTGGCAAAATGTTCTGCAAGACCTCATACAGAGGGTGAAATCCTGGTCTCATTGAATCCAATTGGGATCAGAACCTGGCCTTTTGTCCGCTACGCCACCCAGTGGCGTTTCTTCAGCTTGACGGAAATCTGGTCCAGGGCAAAATTCGCTGGTCCATTCCAAGCTGCAGAAGGCCCAGAGCACAACAGCAGTCCCCTGGTTGCATTCCATAAGTAGTGCCAGAACACAGAGGTGGCACTGTGGCCCGTGGCATTCTTTGGAAACCCTGCAGTGGCTGTAATTATTACTGTAATCCCTGGGCTGTCGTAGCACCCACAGCCTGGCTATGCAGATACTCCTTGCCCTACTTTTATCCTGAGAGAATTCTGTCCCCTGGACACTGTATTAGTCCCACATGCAGAGCCTCCAGCTTTGTGAGGGGGAGGGGGTGTTGTTTTCACCCTAAAAGAGCCCTCCTGGCAAAAAATAAAGCATTGTGATAAGATAAGTAGGCTGCAAAATGATCTACCAGGGAGTCCCTTGTAAAGATATTGGAGACGACCTCCAACTCTGAGCCCACAGCCCCAGAAGGGGAGGAGGAAAACATGATAAAACATAGGGTTTGACATGCATGCTTGTTGTTTTTCAGGTTTCCAGGCCTCTAAGAGTCACTTTGACATTAATAGTCTGACAAATGGGTGTTTGTTCTGTATGAGGACAGCTGAAACAAGGTAAGATTACATTACTCAGCTATGCGACCCTCCTTCGCGGGACTGCCATATGCTGTACATATTGCCATGAGGCTTTCTAGACAAAAATAAATGGTTGCATAGATCCTGCTTTTCAAAACTGACTACCCAGTTTGTACCTGCTGGTTTGAGAGTGCAAACCATGAAGGCATCTAACTGCCAACCATTGTGCCGACAAGTATTTGTGGGCAAACCATTGTGGGTACAAAATGAATGGTTACATTCTTAGAGCTAGCCTAATTTTTAAGGCATTGTACGAGAGTAGTAGTGACCCATGATTCCATGCTCCTGTGTAGGAATGAATATGCAATATGAGAACAGCTTCTTAGCAGCAGCTAGCATGTTTCTTGTTGTTGTGGATTAAGTTATACTTTAAAATGTTTATGTCCACATTCTGGTACCCTAATTTACACCTTACTCCATGGACCATCTCAGTGAAGTCAAAGGGCTACTGTGACACAGAGACCCCTTGGCAAAGGGTCCCCTGTTCTTTGCAAATGTTTCTCACCTCAGACCTGACAAACCCACTACACCAAACACATGCCTTACAGGCTGTTTATCCATAAAGAGTAACAGGTAAGGTATCACAGAAAGCTCATAACTTGTCAAGATTCATACTCATTGTGAAATGTACATAAATAGAACTGTACAAACATACAGATAACATTTAAGGAGTAATGTATTTATTCTGAAAGCATGCATTAGGGCCTTAGAGTACAAATTAGTCACCAGGCAATAATGTGTCTCAGTGTTGATTGATTTGGGCAAAGGGAGCCTGTCACCCGCCCTGTTTGGCTGGTGATGTAAAGCGAGGTTCAGTTGTTTAGCCGTGCAATACTAAGACTGTAAATGGGAAACCATCGGAGGCAACAACAATCAAACCCACTTATAGTTAAAAAAGAATCTTTACAAGAAGACGGGGTTCACCCTGACCGTGAATAAAAACAAAAGGCTTCTTTTCAGTATAACACAGAGGAAAGAAGAAGCACTCTGTATCCATTAACTGAGGGAAACCCTTTGTGGAGCAGGGATGGTTTTATGAACATTTGGATCCTGATTTTGAGAAATGAGCCAACTCTGCAACGGTCTGGACTTTGGGGGGAGGGGGGAAATTACTTTATAGGATAGGAAAGGTAACCCTTGGTAAGTGTAGAGCCAGGTTCATGTTTTATTATTTTATTTTGTATTGTAACCCATTTGTTTCCAGCACTCTCTCTTGTTTCTAGTTAAATACTTACTCTTTCTTAAATAAATCTACTTTTGTTTTACTATAAGTGCTCACAAGTACTGTGTGGTTTACAGGTGCGGTGGTTTAAGGTAAAACTGGTAAACTGGGGTACACTGCACCTTTGGATGCAGAGGATCTGGAATTTCTGTGAATAGCCAATGTCAGGGGCTGGAAATCACAGAGGAACGATTCAAAGGGACTCAGGGTTTGGGTGCTATTGTTAACCTGCAAGGCGAAGTTAGGGCTGCTGGCAGAGCCCAGAGGCAAGTGCTTGGGTGGCTGAAAGTGAGGTGGTGCCAGGGAGCTGACACCCAGCTACCACAAGAAAGACTTGCTCTTGCTGGAGTCAGGGAGTTACAAGGTGAGTCTCAGTCCTGGGCTACCTGAGAACTATCACAGCTTCTTGTAAGGGTATGTCTACACTACGAAATTAGGTCGAATTTATAGAAGCCGGTTTTATAGAAATCGGTTTTATACAGTCGATTGTGTGTGTCCCCACATAAAATGCTCTAAGTGCGTTAAGTCGGCGGACCGCGTCCACAGTACCGAGGCTAGCGTCGACTTCTGGAGCGTTGCACTGTGGGTAGCTATCCCACAGTTCCTGCAGTCTCCGCCGCCCATTGGAATTCTGGGTTGAGATCCCAATGCCTGATGATGCAAAAACAGTGTTGCGGGGGGTTCTGGGTACATGTCGTCAGGCCCCTCCCCCTCCGTCAGAGCAATGGCAATCGATTCGCGCCTTTTTACCTGGGTTACCTGTGCAGACAACATACCACGGCAAGCATGGAGCCCGCTCAGCTCAGCTCAGCTCACCATCACCATATGTCATCTGGGTGCTGGCAGACGTGGTACTGCATTGCTACACAGCAGCAGCTAATTGCCTTTTGGCAGTAGACGGTGCAGTATGACTGGTAGCCGTCATCGGCGATCTGGGTGCTAGCAGACGTGGGGCTGCATTGCTATACAGCAGCAGCTCCTTGCCTTTTGGCAGTAGATGGTGTATTACGACTGGTATCCATCATCATCGTATTCCTCAGTGAGTTCAGTCAGAGGCACCTGGGCAGACATGTTTTGTCTCCTGGAGACTCAGTCCTGCCGGCAGTCCGGTTGAACCATCTTGACGATGATGGCTAGCAGTCGTAATGCAGCATCTTCTGCCAAGCACCTAGAAGATGCCGATGGCTATCAGTCATGCTGCACCGTCTGCTGCCAGCCTAAGATGTAAAAGATAGATCGACCAGATTTGTTCTGTATTCATTTGCTTCCCCCTCCCTCCGTGAAATCAACGGCCTGCTAAACCCAGGGTTTTGAGTTCAATCTTGGAGAGGGCCATTCTGTGTGACAGTTGTTTGTGTTTCCCTGATGCACAGCCACCTTTATTGATTTTAATTCCCTGTAAGCCATGTCGTCACTCGCCCCTCCCTCCCTCCGTCAGACAATAGTTTCGCGCCTTTTTTCAGCCCAGACGCCATAGCACTGGGATCATGGAGCCCGCTCAGATCACCGTGGCAATTATGAGCACCACGCGCATTGTCCTGGAGTATATGCAGAGCCAGAACATGCCAAAGCAAAACCAGGCGAGGAGGCGACTGCAGCAATTGCAGCGCGGCGACAAGAGTGATAAGGAAATTGACATGGACATAGACCTCTCACAAAGTACAGGCCCCAGCAATGTGCAAATCATGGTGTTACTGGGGGAAGGTTCATGGCGTGGAACGCCGATTCTGGGCCCGGGAAACAAGCACAGACTGGTGGGACCGCATCGTGTTGCAGGTGTGGGATGATTCCCAGTGGCTGCGAAACTTTCGCATGCGTAAGGGCACTTTCATGGAACTTTGTGACTTGCTTTCCCCTGCCTTGAAGCGCCAGAATACCAGGATGAGAGCAGCCCTCACAGTTGAGAAGCGAGTGGCGATAGCCCTGTGGAAGCTTGCAACGCCAGACAGCTACTGGTCAGTCGGGAATCAATTTGGAGTGGGTAAATCTACTGTGGGGGCTGCTGTGATCCAAGTAGCCAACGCAATCAAAGACCTGCTGATATCAAGGGTAGTGGCTCTGGGAAATGTGCAGGTCATAGTGGATGGCTTTCCTGCAATGGGATTCCCAAACTGTGGTGGGGCAATAGACGGAACCCATATCCCTATCTTGTCACCGGAGCACCGAGCCACCGAGTACATAAACCGCAAGGGGTACTTTTCAATGCTGCTGCAAGCCCTGGTAGATCACAAGGGACATTTCACTAACATCAATGTGGGATGGCCGGAAAAGGTACATGATGCTCGCGTCTTCAGGAACTCTGGTCTGTTTCAAAAGCTGGAGGAAGGGACTTTCTTCCCGGACCAGAAAATAACCGTTGGGGATGTTGAAATGCCTATCGTTATCCTTGGGGACCCAGCCTATCCCTTAATGCCATGGCTCATGAAGCCATACACAGGCAGCCTGGACAGTAGTCAGGAGCTGTTCAACTATAGGCTGAGCAAGTGCTGAATGGTGGTAGAATGTGCATTTGGACATTTAAAAGCGCGCTGGCGCAGTTTACTGACTCGGATAGACCTCAGCGAAGCCAATATTCCAATTGTTATTGCTGCTTGCTGTGCGCTCCACAATATCTATGAGAGTAAGGGGGAGACATTTATGGCGGGGTGGGAGGTTGAGGCAAATCGCCTGGCTGCTGATTACGCGCAGCCAGACACCAGGGCAATTAGAAGAGTACAGCAGGGCGCGGTGCACATCAGAGAAGCTTTGAAAACCAGTTTTGTGACTGGCCAGGCTACGGTGTGAAACTTCTGTTTGTTTCTCCTTGATGAACCCTCCCCTCCCCCCCCCCCCCCCGGTTCACTCTACTTCCCTGTAAACTAACCACCCTCCCCTCCCCCCTTCGAGCACCGCTTGCAGAGGCAATAAAGTCATTGTTACTTCACATTCATGCATTCTTTATTAATTCATCACACAACTAGGGGGATAACTGCCAAGGTAGCCCGGGAGGGGTGGGGGAGAAGGGAAGGAAAAGGACACACTGCAGTTTAAAACTTTAAAACTTTAACACTTATTGAAGGCCAGCCTTCTGATGCTTGGGCAATCATCTGGGGTGGAGTGTCTGGGTGGCCAGAGGCCCCCCCACCACGTTCTTGGGCGTCTGGGTGAGGAGGCTATGGAACTTGGGGAGGGGGGCTGTTGGTTACACAGGGGCTGTAGCGGCGGTCTCTGCTCCTGCTGCCTTTCCTGCAGCTCAACCATACGCTGGAGCATATCAGTTTGATGCTCCAGCAGCCGGAGCATCGACTCTTGCCTTCTGTCAGCAAGCTGACGCCACCTATCCTCTTCAGCCCGCCACTTGCTCTCTTCAGCCCGCGATTCAGCCCGCCACCTCTCCTCTCGTTCATATTGTGCTTTTTTGCACTCTGACATTGACTGCCTCCACGCATTCTGCTGTGCTCTGTCAGTGTGGGAGGACATCTGGAGCTCCGAGAACATATCATCCCGAGTCCGCCGTTTTCTCCTTCTAATGTTCACTAGCCTCTGTGAAGGAGAAACATTTGCAGCTGGTGGAGGAGAAGGGAGAGGTGATTAAAAAAGACATATTTTAGAGAACAATGGGTACACTCTTTCACGTTAAATTTTGCTGTTCACATTACACAGCACATGTGCTTTCGTTACAAGGTCGCATTTTTCCTCTTATATTGAGGGCCTGCCGGTTTGGTGTGAGAGATCACTCACGCAATGCCAGGCAACAGAATTCGGCTTGCAGGCAGCCATGGTAAGTCACAGTCTTTTGGCTTTTTTAACCTTCATAACATGTGGGAATGGTTTCAAACAGCAGCGCCCTCATTTCCCATACCAAGCACCCGTTGGGTTGGCCATTTAAAATGGGTTTGCAATGTAAAAGAAGGGGCTGCAGTTTCCGGGTTAACATGCAGCACAAACCCAACTATCCCCCCACACACACACCCAATTCTCTGGGATGATCACTTCACCCCTCCCCCCCACCGCGTGGTTAACAGCGGGGAACATTTCTGTTCAGCCGAGCAGGAACGGGCACCTCTGAATGTCCCCTTAATAAAATCACCCCATTTCAACCAGTCAACCGTGAATGATATCACTCTCCTGAGGATAACAAAGAGAGATAAGGAATGGATGTTGTCTGCATGCCAGCAAACACCAGGATCATACGCTGCCATGCTTTGTTATGCAATGATTCCAGACTACGTGCTACTGGCCTGGCGTGGTAAAGTGTCCTACCATGGCGGACGGGATAAGGCAGCCCTCCCCAGAAACCTTTTGCAAAGGCTTTGGGAGTACATGAAGGAGAGCTTTCTGGAGACGTCCCTGGAGGATTTCCGCTCCATCCCCATACACGTTAACAGACTTTTCCAGTAGCTGTACTGGCCGCGATTGCCAGGGCAAATTAATCATTAATCATTAAACACACTTGCTTTTAAACCATGTGTAATATTTACAAAGGTAGCACTCACCAGAGGTCCCTTGTGTGCCCTCAGGGTCTGGGAGCATGCCTTGGGTGAGTTCGGGGGTTACTGGTTCCAGGACCAGGGTGATAAACATATCCTGGCTGTTGGGGAAACCGGTTTCTCCGCTTCCTTGCTGTGAGCTGTCTTCATCATCATCTTCCTCGTACCCCGAACCCGCTTCCCTGTTGCGTGATTCTCCATTGGTGGAGTCAAAGCACACGGTTGGGGTAGTGGTGGCTGCACCCCCTAGCACGGCATGCAGCTCCGCGTAGAAGCGGCATGTTTGCGGCTCTGCCCCTGACCTTCCGTTTGCCTCTCTGGCTTTGTGGTAGGCTTGCCTTAGCTCCTTAATTTTCAGGTGGCACTGCTGTGCGTCCGTGTTATGGCCTCTGTCCTTCATGACCTTTCAGACTTTTTCTAATATTTTGCCATTTCGTTTACTGCTACGGAGTTCAGCTAGCACTGATTCGTCTCCCCATATGGCGAGCAGATCCCGTACCTCCCGTTCGGTCCATGCTGGAGCTCTTTTGTGATCCTGGGTCTCCATCATGGTTACCTGTGCTGATGAGCTCTGTGTGGTCACCCTGTGCACTCCACGCTGGGCAAACAGGAAATGAAATTCAAAAGTTCGCGGGGCTTTTCCTGTGTACCTGGTCAGTGCATCTGAGTTGAGAGTGCTGTCCAGAGCGGTCACAATGAAGCACTGTGGGATAGCTCCCGGAGGCCAATAACATCAAATTCCGTCCACACTACCCCAAATCCGACCCGCAAAGGCCGATTTCAGCGCTAATCCCCTCGTCGGAGGTGGAGTAAAGAAACCGGTTTAAAGGGCCCTTTAAGTCAAAAAAAAGGGCTTCGTCGTGTGGACATGTCCAGGCTTAATTCGATTTAACGCTGCTAAATTCGACCTAAACTCGTAGTGTAGACCAGGCCTAAGATGCTACTTAGGGTGAGTAAGAGTATCGGGCCTGGTCTATACTAGAAAATTAGGTCGGTTTAACCACAACCTTGAGTGGCATAGTTAAGCCAACTTAAGTCCCTGTGTAGACAGCACTAGGTTGATGGAAGAATTCTTCTGTAGACCTAGCTACTGCCTCTCAGGGTGGTGGATTACCTATGCTGATGGGAGAATCCCTCCCATCAATGTAAGTAGTGTGTACACTGAAGCGCTGCAGCTGTGCCTCTGTAGCGTTTTAAGTGTAGACAAACCCTTAGATTGTGGCCCTTTAAAAGTTCCTAGATAACATCTCATATAAGTTACTTGTTTCAGTCTGAGTTTTAGGTGCTAAAATTGTGGTTCAGGGACACTAGCAACCTCTTCTCTTTCGCATTTTCTTTATATTCTGTTATGTGCATTGTTGCATGGTTCTGCATGAAAACAGGTCTGATATGCACACAATTTTGAGTTGTAAGCCCTTTCTAAGGTTTGTCTCCCCTTAGTTTTTTAGCTTTACAGTTCAGAAGCACAAAGAAAACATAGGTGCATAGCTGATGAGAATCAGAACACACTTTTATTCTTTTGAAAGTCATAATAAGTAAATTGGACAAAATTATTCAGTGGAATTACACCACAGATGAATTTGGCCTCGTTATAAAAATTGCTGGTTTTGTAGAAAGTATAGTTCTTGATTTGGGACTAGAAGAATGAAACAGATTATTATTTTATGCATTTGGGATATTCAGTATATTTCTGATACACAAACCTTTCATTAAATCAGAACTCTTTGAGAGAGTAGAATAAACTTGAGCTATTCCTGACTTAGAATTTGAAGTAGCTAAGTTATAAGGTTAGTGCAAGATAATTTTTTCTGAACTGCTTTGCTGAAATCTGAACATTCTAAATCTTTTTTCATGCTGACTAGTGAGAGAGATCTCTCTATATTAATTTGGACTTCATACATGTCACATGATACTAATACATTCCAAAAGCTAAGATACAAGATTACTCCTTAACCATAGAACTAACCAACAGGAATTTTAATCAAGACAATATCCAATAATGAATAAAGACTGAATGTTTTTGGAAGTGTTCCAAAATACACAGTTGGGAATTTTAATCTTGATCGTCTTTGAATTTTGTAAAAAGGATTTTAAAGTTTGTGGATTGTGCCAGTCTGGGCTGATTCCAGAAATGAGCCATCTAAGGTATTAAAGTGTTTCATCTGTACAGACACTGAATATTGCAAATCTGTCTCAGTAATTGATACCAGATAAGTTAAAAATGAACCAACCTAAGTAAGTGAAAAAACTTGTTTCTACTCAAATATAATACTGGATCATAAAACAGAAAAACAGATAAAATGTCTAGCCTTGATCATTTTTCTGACAAAATTAAGGCATTCATTTTTTATAACTTATCAGTTAACTTGCTTAAAATTATTAAAGCTATAATTGCAGCTGATCACCTGAAATTAAACAGCAGGTTTCTTACTCAGAGAGCATGTATATACCTAACATATACATGTGTGTGCGCGTCAATATCGACATATCTGCTATCATGATCAAAGTTTCCAAAAATACTTTGTTACTGCTGCAGAAAAGGGACATATCTTCTTCCAGTTCCTCGTGTTGGTATGTATGCGACAGCTTTAATGCCACATTCTGCATGAAGTTTCTTTAATAGAAACCAATTAAAACAGGTTTTGCTACTACCTGGCTGGAAATTCAGAATACTTATTGTACATATTATCATAATATACTTGGCTTATGTGCGTTAAAATACATTCTTTTCCCCCAGCTTCCATTCAGCATAATTATAGATGCAGTCATTTAAAACAATTTAAGAAAATGAAATAATTGAAATGGCCCATGTTAGGCTATCCTAATGCCTCGGCTGGTAAAACAGTATCACTGAGCTTTCTTGCGGGAGATTAGAATTTAGGCACAATTTAGGGATTTCAGCTCTTTTAAATTGGAAAGGGAAGGGATCATTACATAAATGCTGTTCCCTGTCTCTGAAGAGAGGCCTAGCTTACATTTGTTTCAGGATTTGATTACTACTGTATCTAAATATTTAAGTGAAAAGGTAGTAGGAGTTTAAGAGGAGGGGAAATAATTCACATTTTTTTGTTTCTTCCTAATATTAATGCAAGTCCCAGTTATTTTATTTTCATCTTCCAGCCAGTCGCATGATTTCATCTCATCTATGTAGTGAAAGTTTAAAAGGCTAATGCTGTAAGCTATAAACCGAACTAAGCACAGAAAGGAATTTACAGTATGTTAAAAGAAAAGGAGAAGAACCTAATAGAGTTATAGACATTTCAAGGATAGAATAATCAAGTGTGTACAATATAAAGCAGAAGGTTCATAATGATTGAAAAGGGGGGGGGGGGAGCTATTTTGTAGTAGCTCCATGAACTTTGGCTGAACCTTTCTATTTGGCAGCCTCCAGTAAGGACAGCCTAAGATGAGGCATTAGGGTTTGAATCTGAGAAGCTGACATCAAGCAGACAGCAAGACATGATATCTTATTTTCCTGAGCTATGCTGACACAAATTGAACTCCACTTATTATTTTCTTATGCCAGTAAAGTTGCACTTGGCATTTAAGCGTTTTGCGTGCAGATGTTCGAGCACTGGCTGTCTTCATTTAAATAATTTGCAGATTGTTTGGTACTATTAAAAGACAGAAACTATTTTTTCATGAGTCCAATTGTATACGCTTTCTTTTTTTCTTTGACCTTATGGAAGGTAAGAATTTGGTGTTAAATCCAAGTAGCCAACGGGTACAAAGCCAGTTTTCTGTGTTGTTAAAGGAGGAAAACTGAGAATGGAGGACGCGTGCCTTTAAACTGTTTGACTGATTTCAGTAAAGGAGAAAAGATGAACGTTATTAAATATTTCTGCTCGGGAAAATAAAAGTTCCGTTTCTTAAGCAGTGCAGGTTTCTTAAGCAGACAGAGCAAGTTGTGACAATATTGAATATTGTGCATAGGGTGACCAGATGTCCCGTTTTTGGGGACTTTTTCTTATAGAGGCGCCTATTACCCCCCACCCCCTGTCCCGTTTTTTCACAGTTGCTATCTGGTCACCCTATGCATAAGAAGTGCTTAACAATGCTTAGAATGTGTATTACTTATTTTTCTTAACACACAGCACAGTTTTGCATCAAACCTGGCATCTAGATACCTCCCATTACTTTTTTACATACGATGCTTGATCTTTTTGAATCGCTGACATACGTTCACTATGTTAGATTTTACATATTCATAGGAAAGAGTCTTTTGCTTGGTACAATGTGTTGTTTTTATTTGCTTGTTTGTATTCTTAGGCAACACATACACAGAGAATACTAGTGAATAGTTCTTGGAAGAGAGTAAGATGTCAGTCTACATTACAACCGCCTGGGGTGAATGGAGAGAATTCATAAAGGGTTAGAAAAAAAGGTAGTGCTTTATAATGAAATGTACTTCATGTAATTTATGACTCCATAGTCAGAGAGTAGTCTCTCTTTCCCTGTCTCTACCCACACCCCTACTGTCTAACAATTCTTAATAATGGTCTGGGGGGAGAATATTCTCTACCACTTATTACCAAAAGAGTTCTCTTTGAGAATTGCATAGCATAATCTGACAACATGGCCAATAATTCAAGTAAGTGTTGCCCATGAGCCAAGACTGGGAGTCAGGAGATAGGTGGGAAATCCTGGTCCCATTGAAGCCAATGGGAGTTTTGCCATTAATGTCAGTGCGGCAAGGATTTGACCCAAGGTTCTGTTCCCAACTATTTTACTGACTTGCTTGGTGATCTTGTGCAAGTCACCTATAACAAAACATGCCTCAGTTTCTCCATCTGTAAAATGGGGATGATAATGCCTGAGGTAGTACAAATGGTGAGGACTTGCAGCTGGGTGATTCTGCTTCAGGAATGGGTTGAATGTCATATACGGACCATCAGTACAAAACAATTCTCCCAAATTGCAGTGTGCTGTTCATGAAAAATGTGAAAATACATATTATTTTTGAGATATATCTTACCTAGAGCAATATTTTTAGCATGATTTGATAAATTGCACAGGAAGTGAGGGAAAGAATTTGTGTGTCTGCTAGACTACCAGGGATTAATGGGAGCAATTAAGGAGGATAAAGACATTGCAGAGAAGTTAAATGATTTCTTTGCATCAGTCTTCCCCACAGAGGATGCTGGTGGATACCTACTCTTCTCTGGTAATAAAGATGATATACTGTCAGAAACTGAAGTTTAAGAATGACGTGGCTTAGTTGCTAACACAAATACACAATCTCTAATTAAAATCTACTATACCTGACGACCAGGCTCTATCTTTAATAAATGAACTCCCAGTGATCCTGGGAATTACAGGCCACTAAGCCTTTTCTCAGTACTCCAAGTAATGTGATTGAAATGAAAATTAAAAATGTATATTATTATGTAATATGGATATAGTATAGCCAGCACAGCTCCTGCAAAGGAAAATCATGCCTCACTAATCTGTTAGAATTCTTAGAGCATTTTAACTAAATAGTAGATTAAGTAAAACTTGCTGGTATGTTTTATTTGGACTTTCAAAAGACTATTGTCAAAGTCCCTCACAAGAGACTGTTACAAGAGACTATTAAGAAAAGTGGTTATGGAATGACAGGCAAAGATCCATCACGGATTAGAAACTGATTAAAAAAGAGTGGTAATAATTGGTCAATTTTCAGTATTGCTAGTGGGATATCCTAAGGTTCCATACTAGGAAGTGTCTTTATTATATTTATCGACAATCTGAAAAGGTGGTGAACAATTTGGTAGCAAAATTTGTAGATGACAAAAAAGTATTTATTTTAGTCAATACTAAAGGAGTCTGTGAGAGACAAGACCAAGAGAGGGAAATAGGCAGCATGGTGGCACATGTAATTAATTGCTGAAAGTGCAAATTATTGTACTTAGAAATAAATAATTTGAAATGTTAATACACATTGTTGGACTCTAAATCAACTGTAACCACTCAGGAAAAAGACCTGGGCCTCAAGGTGAACAGCACAATGATAACCTCTGTACACTGTTCAGCAGTGGTTGAAATAACAAAGTGAATGCATAAAGAATGGGATAGAAAACAATACTGGTACAATCAGTGGTATGCCCTCCCATGGACTACTGTGTTCAGTGCTGTGCCGTTATCTGATTAGAGTATGACCATGCAAATCATTGTTGCTACCACTGTTCTATAATTGCAATGAATCTTATACAAAGTGTGATGCATGGCCAGAAAGCGTTAAGCAGCTTGCAGGCTAATAGACCCAGATTCAACCTTTAGGGACATATTGGTAGATAATGTTTGTGGTTTTATGTGTTTACATATATATTGTTAGTTTAACAATGTAATCAAATAGTCCCTGTCTATGCTGTATTCTGTTAATTGAGAGATCAAAAGGAGATCTTAACATTTAAATTAACTGTAAACATAGTGATATCACTGTATTCATGTCTCTTTGAAACGTATAGCAAATCACCTGCGAATGTTGGAAACAGGCAATTGCCTTATGTTAATCCGAGTTTCTAATTACCGGTGGTGCTTAGGAAATAGGTCTCCTTCAAAGTCTCCATGATTACCTATTGTTCGCCTAAGCTGTCAAAGAGGACCTGGAACTGTATAAAAATGTCTTGGGTCCTGATCCTTTTTATCTCAGATCTGCTTAATGCTTCATGCAGGGGAAGCTTAAGTCCTAAGACTGAGATCTCCAGAGTCCCATCTGGATCACCCTGAGTATGGACATTGGACTATAACCTATTAACTAATTCTGAAAGAACTCTTTGCAACTACAAAGCTCACCATCTCTACTATGAATCTGATCTCAGAACTGTACTCATGTCTGTATTTATACTGATTTTTTAACCAATACTCTCTCTTTTCTTTTTTAATAAATTTTAGTTTAGTTAATAAGAATTGGCTGTAAGCATGTATTTGGGTAAGATCTGGAATATTCATTAACCTGGGAGGTAATGTGTCCAATTCTTTGGGATTAGTAGAATTTCCTTATATGATTGATAAGATTTTCAGTAATCATCATCATATTTGACTTGGGTGTCTGGGTGGAGACCTAAGGCTGGGTTACTTTAAGGGAACTGTGTTGTTAGCTTCCGGGTAACCAGTAAGGTATTATAGAAGCTGTTTCGTGCTGGCTTGGTAAATCTAAGTATTGGAATATCCACCAGCTTTGGGGATTGTCTGCCCCATTCTTTGCAGTTCACCCTAATTGAGTAACCTCAGCGTGGCTCCCCGGGACTCTGGTCACAAGTGCCTTTCACCATATCTCAAAAAAATATAGCAGAGTCAAGTGACAAGGATGATTAGAGACACATGAGGAAAGACTGGGTCTGTTTAATGTAGAAATATACTAGGCAGTATAACAGGCGGTATAATATATACTAGGAGACGTGGTAGAGGTGTATATCATAATGGATGGTATAATGAAAGTCAGTCACAAGCTCTTGCAATAGCCTTTCTCTAAAAAAGCTAAAGACATTTAATTAAACATTTAATGAAACTAAAAGTCAACACTTTATAAATTATAAAAGAGAATATTATTTTTACACAACACATAATTAACTGTAGAACTCACTGCAACAAGAGACCAGGAAGACCCAATGCTTTGGACTGGTCAAAAAAGGATTGGGCACTTATAAGGAAATGAGATTAACCATAGCTGCATTAATATAAGTAATTTTTTAGAAGAAAGATACGCTAATTGTTATGGCATAAACCAATCAAAAACTGACTGCATTAGGAAAACACTTCCCCTACCTGCAGGTTATTCCATATTTGCCCTTTTCAGTTAGACACCTTGCACGGAAGCATTTGGTACTGGCTACTATGTGAAACGGGACACTACACAAAACAGACCATTGGCTTATCTGGCAGAGCATTCTGTAACCGGACTTCATTAACAGAAGTAAGTCATCAATCATCTACTACTGTTAACTATTATGGACCAGATCCTCAGCTGGTGTAAATTGGTATAGTACCAATGAAATCACCATAGCTACGCCAATTTATACAAGTGAAGGATTTGGCCCTATTTTTCTATTATACTATCAATATAGCAAATTCTATTTTATAGTCATGGAAGATTAAAGAACATGTAAATAGCAAGAAGATACATCAAAAAGATTCCTTTGGTTGAAGGCATTTAAACATCCTGCTTTCCTTTTGGTCAGTAGATTGCTACATTAAATTGAGAATAATGCAGCTTGATTGGAGATGTAATTATTTTAATAGGTTTGTGGTTATATTGTTGGAAACTTTTAACTAAGAAAGATTTAATAGAAATGGAATCAACTTGTAGTATTAATCAAATATAGTCCTATGCAGCTCTATGGCCAGCCTTGGTCTCCCTTTTTAGTAATGAGACTAGAGCAGTGTTTCTCAAACTTGGGACGCTGCTTGTGTAGGGAAAGCCCCTGGTGGGCTGGGCCGGTTTGTTTACCTGCCGCGTCCGCAGGTCCGGCCGATCGCGGCTCCCACTGGCTGCGGTTCGCCGCTCCAGGCCAACGGGAGCTGCTGGAAGCGGCAGCCAGTACGTCCCTCAACCCGCGCCGCTTCCAGCAGCTCCCATTGGCGTGGAGCAGCAAACCGCGGCCAGTGGGAGCCGTGATCGGCCAGACCTGCGGACGCGGCAGGTAAACAAACCGGTCCAGCCCGCCAGAGGCTTTCCCTACACAAGCGGCGTCCCAAGTTTGGGATACACTGGACTAGAGGGAAGAATCTTAGATTCAGACTCATAGACTTTAAGGTCAGAAAGGACCATCGTGATCATCTAGTCTAATCTCCAGTATATTGCAGGCCACAGAACCTCACCCATTCCTGAAATAGACCCCTAGCCTCTGGATGAATTACTGAAGTCCTCAAGTTATGGTGTAAAGACTTCAAGTTACAGAGAATTCACCATTTACACTAGTTTAAATCTGCAAGTGATCCGTGCCCCATGCTGCAGAGGAAGGCGAAAAACCTCCAGGATCTCGGCCAATCTGACTTGGGGGGAAATTCCTTCCCGACCCCAAATATGGCAATCAGTTTACTCCTGAGGGCATTCTGCGCCAAAAAAATTAAAAATTTTGCGCACAGTATTTAATTTTTTTTTAAATTCTGCAAGTTTTATTTGTCAATAAATAAATTCAGAGGCTCCAGCATGGCAGTGGGGAGGACAGGCCACTGGCTGCACAAAGGTGGGAGATCACCCTGCAGTCTCCCCACCTCCGGGACATGGACTCAGTGGTGAGGCTGCACCCTACTCTGACACAGCACAAGGCCTGGGCCTGCCCCAGAAACACCCTGGGGCCCTGCCCCTCTGCGCTAGGAGCACCAGGTGTGGGGCAGGCAGGCTCAACCAGGCAGGATCCAAGTGTGGAGGGGCTAAGTGTGGGGGGATCCGGGTGTGGTGTGAGAAGATTCTGGGTGGGACAATCTGGGTGCAGGCAGCTCAATGGGAGGGGTCTAGGTGTGGGGGGGATCTGGATGCACAGAGGCTCATTGGGTGGGGGGGTTCCAGGTGCAGGGGCAATGGGACTCTGCAGGGGCTTCCAGGTGAAAGTGGTTGGGGCTCAGCACAGGGATCTGGGTGTGGGGGGGTCTCAGCAGGAGGGTCTGGGTAGTGGGGGAATGGGGCTTGGTGGGGTGGGGGTCTGGATGCAGCTAGCTGGGGGTCAGGGGAATGGGGGTCTGGGTGTGGGCCAGTTTATAGCCTTTTGTTCTTCTGTCAACATTGGTGCTTAACTTAAATAATTCCTCTCCATCACTGGTATTTATCCCTATGATGTATTTATAGAGAGCAATCATATCTCCCCTCAGCATTCTTTTGGTTAGGCTAAACAAGCCAAGCTCTTTGAGTCACCTCTCATAAGGTAGGTTTTCCATTCCTTGGATCATCCTAGTAGCCCTTCTCTGCACCTGTTCCCGCTCGAATTCATCTTTCTAAAACATGGGAAACCAGAATTGCACATATTCCAGATGAGGTCTCAACAGTGCCTTGTGTAATAGTACTAACACTTTCCTGTATTCCCTGGAAATACCTTGCCTGATGCATCCTAGGACTGCATTAGCCTTTTTCATGGCCGCATCACATTGATGGCTCATAGTTATCCTGGGATCAACGAATACGCTCGTCTCCTCTGTCGCTTCCAAATTATAACACACCAGTTTATAGCAAAAATTCTTGTTAGTCCCTAAATGAATGAGCTTGCACTGTGCACTATTAAATTTCATTTCTATTACTCCAGTTTCCAAGTTCATCCAGATCTTCCGGTATGATATTCCTCCGTATTGGTAGTACCTCCCAATTTAGTGTCAGCCACAAATTTTATTAGCACACTCCCACTTTTTGTGCCAAGGTCAGTAATAAAAATGTTAAATAAGATTGGTCCCAAGTCTGTTCCCTGAAGAACTCCACTAATAATCCCCCTCCAGTCTGACAGTTCACCTTCCAGTATGACCTGTTGTAGTCACCCCTTTAACCAATTCCTTATCCACCTTTCAATTCTCATACTAATCCCCATCTTCTCCAATTTAACAAATAATTTCCCAAGTGAAACTGAATCAAATGCTTTACTGAAATCTAGGTAGATTAGATCTACTGCATTTCCTTTGTCTAAAAAAATCAGTTATCTTCTCAAATAAGGAGATCAGGTTGGTCTGGCACAATCTACCTTTTGTAAAACCATGTTGTATTTTATCCGAATTAACATTCACCTCTATGTCCTTAACTATTTTCTCTTTCAAAATTTATCCCAAGACCTTGCATACAATTAAGGTCAAACTAACAGTTTCTTGGATCACTTTTTTTCCCTTTCTTAAAAACAGGAACTATATTAGCAGTTCTCCAGTCATAGAGTACAACCCCCAAGTTTACAGATTCATTAAAAATCCTTGCTATTGGGCTAGCAATTTCATATGCCAGTTCCTTTGATATTCTTAGATGGAGATTATCCAGGCCCCCCAATTCAGTCCATTAAGCTATTTGAGTTTGACTTCCACCTCAGATGTGGTTATTTCTACCTGCATATTCTCATTGCCATTAGCCACTCTGCCGCGGCCCCATAACTCTTAATTAGCCTCATTAAAAACTGAGACGAAGTATTTGTTTAGGTTGTGATCCATGCCTAGATCATCTTTAATCTCCACCCCATCCTCAGTGCTTTGTGGTCCCACTTCTTTCCTTGTTTTCTTCTTATTTATATGGCTATAGAACCTTTTACTATTGGTTTTAATTCCCTTTGCAAGGTCCATCTCTGCTTGGCTTTTGGCAGTTCTCACTTTATCCCTACACTTTCTGACCTCCAAGATGTAGCTTTCCTTGCTGATCTCTCCCTTCTCCCATGCCTTGTAGGCTTTCTGCTTTCTCTTGATCACCTGTTTGAGATGCTTACTCATCCAGCTTGGTCTACAAACTTTCCATACAAAATTTTCCCCCTTGTTTGGGATGCAGGCTTCACATAGCTTCTGCAACTTTGACAAAGTAATTCCAAGCCTCCTCCATATTCAGATCCTTGAGTTCTTCGGTCCAATCCGCTTCCCTAATTAAGTCACTTAATTTTTTTAAGTTAGCTCTTTTGAAATCAAGGACCCTTGTTGCAAATCTATTTTTGTTTATCCTTCCATTTAGTTTAAAATGAATTAACTCATGATCACTTGAACCAAGGTTGTCCTCTACAACCAGTTCTTTTATGAGGTCCTCACTACTCACCAATACCAAATCTAAAATGGCATCACCTTTTATTGGTTCAGCAATTAATTAGTGAAGACATCTGTCAACTATCACATCCAGGAAAATCTGGGCCCTACTATTATTAGTAGCACTTGTTCTCCAATCTATATCTGGGAAATTAAAGTCTCCCATAATCACACAATTCCCAGTAGTAGTGATTTCATTAAAGGCATTACATAGATTCTGTTCATATCCAAATTGAATCCTGGTGGTCTGTAACACACCCCAAGCACTCTAGTAGCTTTCTTCCCCAAAGTGATTTTGCCCCCAAACAGACTCTGTTTTATTCATTTCATCACTTCTAATTTCTTTACAGTCAACCTCATCATTAACATACAGTGCTACTCCACCACCTTTGCCTTTAAGTCTGTCTTTCCTGAACAGGACATACCCTTAATACTGTACTTCAGTCATGATTAGTATTCCACCATGTTTCTGTTATCCCTGTAATATCTGATTTCACTTCCTGCACCAGTAGTTCTAGTTCCTCCATTTTGTTACCCAGACTCCTTGCATTGGTGTACAAATATCTTAACTGTTGCTGCTTGGCTTCGCCCACATTCCTCACCCAATTGAGTACAGTCATTCTACTGCCAGTATCGCCTGTCTGACTGATATCAGCACTATCCTTCCTCTTAATGTCCATTCTCCTACCCACTGCTGTTCCTTTCTCCATTGCTGTATCCTTTCTTACTTGATTTTCTTCCCTCTCAATGTTAAAATCAGGCACGGGGATTACATGAGCATCTCCCAACGGTCTCCCCTGAGTTCCTAGGTTAAAACTCTTTTAATGAGTTGTGCCAACATCCATCCCAGAAATCTATTTCCCTCCCTACTCAGGTGGAGTGCATCCCATGAGAACTGTCCTCTCTCCATGAATGCCTCCCAGTGATCAAGCATTCCAAAGCCATCCTTATAGCACCACTGCCTGAGCCATCTTAATCATCATAATCTTGTCTCACCTTCGTTCTCCTCCTATAGGGACAGGGAGAATCCCACTGATGATCACCTGAGCCTCCATTTCCTTAAGCTTCTTCCCCAGCCTGGCATCATGTTCCTTGATGAGTTCCAGTGAGAATCTAGCGGTGTCATTTGTTCCCACATGAAGGATAATCAGTGGATTCTTTCCTGCTCCCATTAGGACCCTCTTCAGCCTGAGGTCCATATCTCATATCTTAGCTCCCAGAGATAGTATACCCTTCTGTTCTTTCAATCAACTCTGGTGACAGGTCTGTAGGGACTAGGGAGTCCCTAATCACGTAGACCTGCCTTTTCCTGGTGATGGTGTGATTTTTCTGGCCTTCCTTCTGTTCTTTCTGGTTGGGAGTCCTCTTGTCTTATTCTCCCTTGCAATCTTCTGCAAATCATCCTGTATCCTCCTGGGGCTCTGAACTCTGGGTATCTCCATTGGCTCTTTCCCCTCTTCTTAGAGGACCAACTGTTCTTGTCTTCTTCCTTGCTGTGCCCCTTCTTCACTTTCCAACTCAGCAAACCTGTTCCTGAGCTCTATTTCTCCTGCACTAGCCGGTCTTTTCCTCTGCCTGGTTCTTGTAAATCACATGCTCCCACTGACCACTTTCATCACCCAGCAGTCTCCCTTCTGAGTTCTTCAGTCCAGCTTGCATCTGCAAGTCTTGACTTTTCCCTTCAGCTTCCTCTTGCCTTTGGCCCATCATCTGCTTGAACCCCCTTTGAAACACAGCCATAGATTCACCTGCATCTACAAGCCTCGGATCTTCTCTTCCATCAGCTCTATCGAGCAGCACTTCATACAAACAAAGCTCTTTTCAGGTACCCACTCTAGGAACATGTACATCCCACAGCTTCCTCGTCGGGTCATCGTCATTGTGTCTTCCACTGCTTGGGTCATTACCACTGCTGCCTCTGTACCTGTCATAGTCTTCCCACCTAAATTCTTGCCAAGGGGCAAGAAAAAACAAACACACACCAAAACAAAACCAGAACACCAAACCTCCACCCCCAAACTCCCCTTACAAACTCCCACTCAAATGCCACTGTTTACAGCACTGTTTGCTGACTGTTTGCCTGCCTTTATAGGCCCTCTAATCAGGGCTCTGCTTCTCTCACAGCACACTGCCCCCTCCCATCCTCTACAAACTGAACAAGGGTGGGGGGGTGGGGTGGGGAAACACAAAACAGAAGAAAAAACACAACACCCACAAAAAAACTCACTCACTGCTCCTAAGGAACAGGTGCTTGTTCCTCCCTTCTCCTCCAACAGAATTTACATTCACCTCTCCCTGTTTACAGCTCTGTTTGCTGCACCTGTTCCGCTGCTCCTTGTTATCCCCTGGAAGCTTTACTGAAAAGAGAAGCAATTCACGGTCTGATTCACCCCTCCCTTTCTATCAATTTGTGGCCCTTCAAATGATAAAGCCACCCAAGTCTTGGCCACCTCATCAGATTATTAATAGAACAACGAGAAACCCATCAAAGTGGGGTTAGGGAGCTAGAAAACAATTGAATTTGGGTTGTGAAGATAGGAATCCAGGAGGGACCCATTTCTAAATCTTCTCTTGAGTCCTGGCTCCAGGACCAGTGGCAGAAGCTCTTCTTGTGGAATCCTAAGGTAAAGTTTTCAAAAGCACCTATGTTACTTAGGACCTAGAGTCACCCAAAATCACTGTTTTTGGGTGTCCAACTCTAAACACTATAATGGGGCCTGATTTTCAGAAAGTGCTGATCACCCACCTCCACAAGCCCATTTAAGATGTCTCCAGTTGGGAATTCAAAAACCGAGGCAACCAAAATCACCAGTCACTTTTGAAAATTTAATTCCCATTTTCAAAAGCAACTTAAGCTATGTGTACACTGCAAGGTAGGAGTGAGATTCCCAACTTGCATACACATCCTCACACTAACTCGATAAGGACGAACACAAATATAAATAGTATGGCACAGCAGCAGTGGAGGTCTGGCTTAGCTGTGTGCAGTACAAACCAGCCTGAAACTAATAGATATGTACTTGGCACAGCTAACCCATGCTACCACGACTACACTACTATTTATACTTGTGCTAGCTTTCATCTAGCTAGAGCAAGGATGTGTACTCAAGCAGGGTATCACAGTCCTAGCTCCTAGTGTAGATGTAGCTTAAGTCTCATTGAAAAACAAGTCACTTTTTAAAATGGGGCATAGGCACATTTGAAAATTTGACCCCGGTCTAAATGAAAAAGTACTTTAAATAACTCTCAAGAAGCTTGCTTTTGTGAAGTTTCAAACCTAGATTCCAGAGCAAAATGTATTCAGTATCTTTAGCTAAGCATCCCTAATCACCCTCAATACTTTTTTGCAGGTTCACTCATACTGTACAAAATGTCATGATTCCTATATCTACATTATAGCTTGAACCCAGGGACAGCTCAGAGCAAGAGAAAAGGTGATTTCAAGGAAAAGTTTAACAATTATTCAGAAAGTTTGGAGTGTTCGTGATGCATTTTTGAAACTTTAGACTTTCATATTATCATCTCAGGAGAAACTGTTAATATGTATTTTAAAAACAAAATAGGACCAAATTCTGCGTTGAATGGGGTTATACAGGTATAGCTCCAGGTAGAAAATGGCTTTTAGATTCCTGATCTCTGGCAGTCTTTTTTATTTGAAAATCGTTGTCATTTCCTAAAATCATACTTTGGAAAAGGTCCATTTTCCCTATGGACTTGTGTATTAGTGATTATCGGGGTTATAGAGTTCAGGGTCTATCTGAATGCCAAATTCTCTCATGATAGGAGGAAACATGAGTATTGAATGGAAGAGGGAGATGGAAATGGAGATTTTTTTGCCCAAGAATTCTCTTTTGAATAAATAATAGGAACTGGATTCAGAATCCTTGAAGTGAAAGCAAGTCTTTCCACTGACTTCATTGGGCTTAGGATCAGGCCTTAAGTTAGGAGGTTTGGGTATATGGAGTTGGAAGGAGCTATGGTGGAGGAAAGAGTTGATGAGGTTGTGGCAACAGAATGTGTACTTTTTGAAGATTAATTTACTCTGTGGCTCTTAAAGATGGAGGGCCAGATTCACCTGTTACTAATGCTGATATGATTTGTGGAAACACCATTATGGAGCTGTCCCAGCTCCACAGCAGAATTAAGCCTAGTCTCTGCAGAAGAGGCTTTGATGTATCTTGACGATAAAGTTTGGGGAAGCTTGAACTTCTGCTACCTATTTTCTGGATAAAGAGCTTCAGCCTGACAACTCAATGAATTTCACAAGTAATACTTTAGTTCATTTACTCTCCTCCCTCTCCACATAATTCCAGCATGGAATTTGTCTCGTTGCCCTGCATTAACACTTGAGCTGGTTTACAAATTGTTGAACGCTTCTTGTGAATAATGTTTGTCAAAATTCTTTGAAAAATTTCGACCAGCTCTAATTGGGGTCAGTGGCGTTTAAAAGCTTTAGAAGGCAAAGTAAATATTTCCCTCATCAATTAAATTATGCCGCGTTAAGAGGAGTTAGGGTGGTAGAGCACAGATTGAAATGTCAGAAGGCCATAAAGAATTTAGAAAATTGAATATTGGGGATTGGAGTCAGCATGGGTCTGTAAATGCAGGTAAAAAACTGTGGAGAAATATTAATATTCAACAGGAGACAACTGAATAAAGAGCAGTAATGCCAGGAGAGAATTCTTTCAAATTCTCCCTAGTCTAACTCCATAGACGTCACTGAAGTTACCACAGGGATGAACGCAGTCCAGCAGAGTTAACATAAGCATGCAGTGTAAGGAAAGAAAATCTATTTGAGGATGTATTTTTCGGACTCTTATAAGAAAAGAAAGCTTGCGATTCATTTTTATTCAGCCTGAGTATGTCGCACTCTGTTTTGGTCACTACAATATAGAAAAGGCATTGGTAAAGCTAGCGGGAGCCCAAAGTGCGGGACACCAAAGGGTGATTCAAAAGTAAAGGGACTGTCCTGTGAGGAGAGATGTAAAGAATTTACTGAACTGGTTATGTATCTCTTACAAGAGGTGGCAAAGAGGGGACATGACCAGTCTATAAATAACATTGTGGTGGGGATAATGAAATAAGAGAGAAATTATTTAGAATGGTTAAAGGCATCAAGACAAGGAGTTACAGTATGACAGAGAGAGGAAAAACACCAGAGAGGCCCGTCTGGTATTAGAACAGTCTACCTAAGGAAATTAGCAGTATACTTTCACTGCCTCATCTCAGGAGAAATTGGATTTAATATTTAGGGCTAGATTTTTCAGGGTGGCTACTTTGTACTGCACTGCCAGAGTAACGTGACCCTAACCACTGCCTAATCTACTTGGGGAAAGTTACCTAGTGTCAGAGTGAGCCTTCTGTGGCATACGGACTCTTATGCCTCTTTCCTTCTGCTGCCAGCATAGCAGGGAGATGTCACGCCAGTCCCTGGCTGCTGATCACCCTATTAGGGGTGTCTGCAATCAGCACAGGCAACCTATACAGCGATAAGGCATGTGCAATGGCGAACTGTAAATTTTCATTGCACATACGGGCTACTGTCCTGCACTCTCTGCAGACCAGCCATACCCTAGGATGTAACCCTAAGGGTATCACTTGTACTTTTGCAGGGTGACCTACAAGGTTCCTCCCAGCCTTTAAGTCTATGGCTCTGGTACTCTGCTGCATTAAAGCAGCTTTCCAGAGCTCCACTGGTACAAACCTGCCCTAAAAGTCGAAGGTCTGGCCCCAGGAGGATCTTCCCTGTGCAGAAAGGTCCTTGGCTAGCGTTGAACCACTGTAGCTCCTGGTAAGAGAATGGCCACAGAAGGATTAGGAGGCAGGCATCCCTTTGCCCCAGCATTTCTTGGCTGCTGCAGTGGTCTGTTGAGGCCATAAACCGTCAACACAACTTACAGCAGCCTTCAGGTTGCTCTAAACTTATGCTGGGGACCAACTCAATATATGGGAGCCCCAGGATCAGGCAGCTGAAAGTTCAAATTCTGCTCTCATTTGAACCAGTGTGAATCCAGAGTGACTCCACTGAAGTTATTTTGTGGATTTGCAAAATATTCTTTTGGATTTCTCTTCATAGAGAATTTGACCCCAAGCGTTTTGTCGGTCTTATTCTGTAGGTGACAAAAGCCCCCATAAGCTTCAGTGGAAGCAAGATATAGCCAGTATGATAGTACAGTATGTAATACTTTCAAACTAAACTTAACAGGTGTTTCTCTGTCTTACAGTGGGCCAAATCCTGCTTATCTGACCCATTCAAGAATCCCACTGAAATTAACACAATTACTTTTGTGTATAAAGCAGCAGTATTTATCCCACTGGGGGCACATACATTTCCAGACCTATAACAACAAAATAATAGGGGATTTGTGGTTGTAATATCATCTGACTTCTGTACCCAAAATTTAAAACATGAAAGATAGAATATGCCTTCTCCATTGGAGAAAAAAGACACAGAAATTAAATTCTTGGCATATAAATTAAAAATGGCAGCACTGATGAGATTATATCTGTTATCTTCAAAATTGCTTTTAATAGAGGCTTGGGTAACAAAGGACAGAAGTTATTTTCATATTAGCATATATGTCGTGTTTAATCAATCAAAAGAGAACTGTAATTACTTTCTTCTTAGCAAACTTTAAAGGGAGGAAGTCATGAACCTATAAAGTAAATGCCATCCTGTTTGGATAGTTATAGTTTTATAGGTAATTTGTTGCAGATTTTATGCAGATAACTGATAATTATTTCCTTTCATGCTCATCTTCCATCCTGCAGTTCAGTTTAACACAAACATAAGGACTGCATATGCAAGGAATGAATCGATGTAGCTATTTTTTTTTAAATTGGTGCACACATTTACAAGTCTGTTTATGAGCCACTGTGCTGCTGCTGAACTTGCCAATAGTCTGAAATGCAGACACAACCAGCAGAGTGGAAATCAAAAGGTATTAATCATCAATAGGTCTGGCCAATTTAGCTGTAACTTCAATGGGACTGCTTACATGAGTAAGAGCTCACCAACTCGCCAATATAAGGGTTGCCCAGTTTGGGGGCCTTTTGTGTCACTTTATTTTGTTTTCTATACAGTATGTGGTGTCCTGTATGACCCATTGCTGCTGTGCTGGAAAAAATGCATAGTTATGCTAAAGGAAACTTAAATTGTCAAAAAGCATTGAATTGCCTCTACAGCATCCAAACGAATCTGTTTTTAAAATGATCTAAAATCACCTCCGCTGCTTGCTTTGAGAATTCCGTTTCTTCAGCACTAAATAGTCTGTATTTTTCTACTTCATAGATTAAAACTGCATTGGGAAAACCCTGAAATAGTTCCAGAAAGCAAAATAGAAAAGAGTATTTTCACAAGACAGGATTTGAAACAATTATTTGCCTGTATAATATGAAGTTCTCTTTTTGTATTGATTTTTAGACCTAAGAGTCTGGAAACTTGTGTTTATCTCCATTTCAGATTTTTAGGCCAAAATGTGGATTTCATTTGTATGAATAGTGGCAGCCTGATAGTTGAGTGTGTCGTCTTGTCCAGCCTGTAATAAATTGTACAAGAACGTCTTATTTCATCACCCAGTGAAATGAACTAATTAAGATATGCACCAGCTAAATATTGCACTGCAGCTAGGGACATTTATTTATCACAAAGCTTTGTATCGCCTGTAAGTCACTAAAGAATCCTTGCATCTGATCTAAATAGGGAAAGAAAGTGTGACGTTATCTGATAAAATATGACCATGTAAATCATTGTTGCTACCACTGTTATATAATTGCAACAAATCTTGTACAAAGTATGTCCAGTAAGGTGTCTATGGGAAGGTTATGATTTGCTGAATATGATTATGCTATTTGTATGCATGTATCATTTTTGTATCTAAAGTTATGAGTATTAGCTCTATACCTGTATTTCAAATATTTGCTTCTGGGTAGCATCCACAAGGTGTTTAGCCAGTACATTGTGAAGGAAATATTCAAGTTGAATGGCCCATTAAAGAACATTTAACTCGCAATGGAAGACGCCCACTTACACTTAATGGACTTTCCTGCTATGACTAAGTGAAATCATGCATGGACATGTGACTTGCCCATCTGACTCCAAACACCATCTTGTCACCTGTAATTTTCCATGGGAGAGCAATGGGTTTCCCTTCACTTGAGAGAAGCTATAAAAAGTGCTGGAAACATCTCCATTTTGCCTCTTTCCTGCTCAAATCTCTGGACTATGAACTTATACTAATGGGAACATTCTAACCAAGGGACTGAGGACCTTCCAATGATTTGGAAGCAAACAGAGATTTAACTAGCCAGCAGTTTATTTCATCACTGCTACAAGCCCGAACCAAGAATTTTGTAGTTGTATGAAAGCAAAGTTCTGCATGGTCTCCCTGGCTTCCATCATTCCTTCCCTGGAGCCGAGGAACTGGTACACTGCCCTTGACTTGAAAGATGCGTACTTTCATATCTCCATTATCCTGGCCCACAGATGGTTTCTCTGCTTTGTGGTCAGCGGCCAGCACTACCAGTTCACGGTGCTTCCGTTTGGGCTCTCGGCAGCCCCCCAGGTATTCACGAAGGGTATGGCGGTCATGGTAGTTCCAGGCCCGCCTTCAGGGCACATGTGTGTCGGTGCTGACGGACAACACCACAGCGATGTTCTATATCAACAAACAGGGTGGTGCTCACTCCTCTCTCCTGTGCCAGGAAGCCCTCGGGCTGTGGAACTTTTGCATCACCCACTCAATACACCTAGAGGTGTCCCACCTTCCGGGGGCGCAAAATGAGCTAGCCGATCACCTCAGCCACTTGTTCCACAGTCACAAATGGTCCCTCGGGGTGGACATCGTTCTTTCGATTTTCCAAAGATGGGTCTTTCCCCCCATAGACCTGTTCACGATGTGGAGCAACAGGAAGAGCCAATGGTTCTGCTCCTTTCCGAACCACAGTCCAGGCTCCATCGCAGATGCTTTTCACCTTTCATGACGGGTCACCTGCTATATGCGTTCCTGCCCTTCTCTGTCAGACACAAAGTCCTCCTCAAGACTCACCGGGAAAGGGCTTCATTGATCCTCATAGCGCCAGTATGGCCCTGCCAGCACTGGTTCACCACGCTGTTGAACCTATCAGTGGAAAGACCAGTAGCCCTTCCCCTGTGCCCGGCCCCATCACACAGGACCACAGCTGTCTACAACACCCCATGGTTGAATTCGCTAGAGCTCCAGTGTTTGAACTCAGAGAAGTTCTGCTGGGAAGTAGGAGACCCTCCATTCGTGCCACGTACCCTGGTGAAGTGGAAGCAGTTTTCTATCTGGTCTCGGCAGAAGGGCAGCCCTCTGCAGCAAGTGTCAATTCCCCTTGTTTTGGACTACCTACTGCACCTGAAGCAGCAAGGGTTGGCAATATCATCTATCAAAGTGTACCTGGCCGCCATTTCAGCCTTCCACCTGGGGGCAGCGGGTAGGTCAGTCTTTGGGAATCCCATGGTGGGCTGGTTTCTCAAAGGCTTGGACAGACTTTATCCCCAGATGCAGCAGTCCGTCCCCCAGTGGGACCTCAGCCTGGTCCTGTCCATGCTCATGAGACCCCCTTTTGAGCCCATGGTGACCTGCCCTCTGTCCTACCTTTCCTGGAAGGTGGCCTTTCTGGTGGCCATAACCTTGGCCAGAAGGGTCTCCGAGCTCAGTACGCTGACTCCTGAGCCCCCCTCTATAGTCTTTTATAAAGACAAGGTGCAGCTACGCCCTCATTCCGCATTTCTATCAAAGGTAGTCTCCCAGTTTCATGTGAACCAGGACATATTTTTACCTGTGTTCTTCCCTAAAACACATGCCAGTAACAGAGAGCAAATGCTCCATTCCCTGGATGTCAGGTGTGCCCTAGCCTTCTACATTGAGCACACAAAACCGTTTAAGTCACCGCAGCTCTTTATTGCAATCACAGAGAGGATGAAGGGGCTTCCCATCTCGCCCCAGCGCATTTTGTTGTGGATCACGTCCTGCATCAGAATGTGTTATGACCTAGCTAAGATTCCAGCCCCACCATTGACGGCGCACTCCACAAGAGCGCAGGCTTCATCCGCAGCATTCCTTACGCAGGTCCCTGCTTAGGACATATTCAAGGCAGCAACGTGGTCTTCCATCCACACCTTCACGTCGCACTATGCCATCACCCAACACGCGAGGGATGACGCAGCCTTTGGCAGGGCAGTCCTGCATTCAGCAACCAGGTGAACTCCGACCCCTCCTCCGGGGAAACTGCTTGGGAGTCACCTATAAGAATGCACACGAACAATCGGAGAAGAAAAAACGGTTACAGTACCTACCTCTCGTAATTGTTGTTCTTCGAGATGTGTTGCTCATGTCCATTCCAAATCCCACTGGCCTCCCCTCTGTCAGAGTATTCCTGCAAGAAGGAACTGAGCAGGCAGCGGGTTGGCGGGGACCTATATACACTGCCATGAAGGGGCCACTCCAGGGGGTTCCACAGCCAACCAGACGGGTATCGCTAGGGAAAAAGCCTTCCGACGATCATGCATGCGGTGCGCGCGCACACCTGTTGGAATGGACATGAGGAACACATCTCGAAGAACAACAGTTATGAGAGATAGGTAACGTTTTTTAGGGGTCGTGTCTCCCCTATTTCTCAGCATTTTGTCCTGAATTTGGTATTCTCAGTTGTGATCCCTGGAACCTATATGTTCTTCACTGCTATTGTTGCCTATGTTAGCTGGATTCAACCTAGCTCAGTTAGACTAGCTGGTGCACAACTTTTGCTGTGTAGACATACCCTTAGTCCCACTTTCAATGAGACTCAGGCTCCTAAGTGCCTAAGTCAATGTGAACATGGGACTTAGGTTCCTAAATCACTTAGCTGCTTTTGAAATTTTACCTTCAATCTAATTTTGAATCCCACTGGTCAAATCCTTTGTCTAAAGATGACATTGCTGAAACAATAGACCTTAATGCCTCCTGGAACAGTCGCAGATACATGTTTCACCATTATGGGGCCCTTTTTCTTTCAGAATGTTTTCAAAAGAATCTCGAGAGAGAGACAGATACACACACACACACACACACACACACACACACACACAGAGCACTTTCTCCCTCAAAAAAATATAGTTACAAAATAAAAGCCAAACATATTAAAAACAAAATAATACAAAATGCTCAAAGAACCTGTAGTTAATTATGTGTTTTAGTGCCTGACTGCCAAGTAAGCAGGGTTGCATACCACATGCACAACAATACTTCCCTTATTCCCCTTCCCTTGAACCTGATGAGATTTTCATTATATCCGTTATAAATTGGTTGCTGCCATTCAGGCAGGTGTGATATCTGCTGTGCATCTTTAAAAAATGAATAGATTATATTCCATTAAAACAAGTTTTCTGCCTTTTGGATGGTTTAAATAGCAACAGAATAGTCCTTGCTTATAAAGGAAGCATATTCTAGGCCCAGTAAATACTTTTTTAAAAGATGCCCATTTCTTCAGGATCTTTCACCTTATTGGTTTCAGGTCCTGCTGTTTTGATTAAAGCAGCATGTCAAATTATTTCATGACTAACTCCCCCTTCCCCATGTATAAATCGGTACATACTGGTTGTTTCTACTTTTCAGGACTTGGAATATAAAATATTTTAGATTTGGTTCCTCTCCATTCTTCTCTAATGGCCTAATCTCAGTCCAAGTAAAATCATTGAGAAAATTCCAAAGCACTAAAATGGGACCAGAATTTCCCTTTTAATTATGTTAGTCTAGATCCAAACTAATTCCATTGCCAACTGGGTCAGATTTGCTCTTAGTTTATGCTGGTTTCATCCCTGGAGGCAGGAGCTGGGAATGGGTGATGGGATGGATCACTTGATGATTACCTGTTCTGTTCATTCCCTCTGGGGCACCTGGCATTGGCCACTGTCGGAAGGCAGGATACTGGGCTAGATGGACCTTTGTTCTGACCCAGTATGGCCGTTCTTATGTTCTTATGAAGTATGCTACTGGAGAGGTGGTCACAATATCTCTTGAACAGGACAATCGGGCAAATGATTGACAGACACCTGGGATGAGTTTAAAAAGCAGGCTGCAGCTATATTAATTATACAGTAGAACCTCAGAGTTATGAACACCAAAATTACGAACTGACTGGTCCATCACACACCTCATTTGAAACAGAAAATACGCAATCAGGTAGCAGCGGGGGTGGGGAGGAAGCAAATACAGTAAAGTACTGTGTTAAACGTAAAGTACTAAAAAAAATAAAAGGAAAGTTTTTTTTAAAAGATTAGACAAGATAAGGAAACTGTTTTTGTGCTTGTTTCATTTAAATTATGATGGTTAAAAGCAGCATTTTTCTTCTGCATAGTAAAGTTGCAAAGCTGTATTAAGTCAAAGTTCAACTGTAAACTTTTGAAAGAACCACCATAACGTTTTGTTGAGAGTTATGGGCCAATGGGGGCGGCAAGAAGCGGCGCAGGCGAGCGATGTGCTGACCACGGCTTCCCGCCACCCCCATTGGCCTGGGACGGCGAACCGCGGCCAGTGGGGGCCGCGATCAGCCGAACCTGCCGCGTCAGCAGGTAAATAAACTGGCCCAGCCCGCCAGGGTGCTTACCCTGGCGAGCCGCATGCCAAACGTTACTGACCCCTGAGCTAGTTAGTTTGCACCCCAAAAAAGATGGAATAAGTTCAGCTAAGCACATGCCATAAATAGGTTTATATACTGTCTATGACATTGAACTATTTGGAGAAGCACCTCCATTTACATATGCACTGATATTCATTCAGATTTCCGGCTTCAGTTCATGTAGTTCTTTATGCTTATGTTTGCATCACCTTTACACTAGAGAGAGGCCTGAACTAAAACTTTGCTGCATTTCCACTCAGATAAATTTTATTTTTTGTTTTCTTTCTGCTTGCTTGGGATATACGTGTTATAGATTGGTTCTCTCCAGTGTAGAACCTTCATCTTTTCCTTACTGAATGACAGGAGACTTAAAATGAGTAAATATTTAACAGTAATATCGCTTAGCACTGCATAGTCTGGGAGCTCTCACCAGAACTCCTCAGCTTGCCCTTCAGTAATATAGATTCTTGTATCATGATTTTATTTTTATTTTTTTAACAGTGCATTTTAAAAAATAATGGGCTACCGGTACTATCAAAATGTCAGTTCATGCTGTATCTTACACAAATATCTATCTAGTTCATTTTCTTTGTATTAAATTTATCTCGTGCCAGGCTGGGAGAAACCCTGTTTATCATGATACACAATCGTGTACATGTGGGATTAATTCTTCACCTCAGCTGTGTCTGTATATCATATGCATGCTTTGAAATTTTTATTTTATTTTTGGTGCCTGATTTTGTACATCCATTTTAAGTCTGTTTAGTGGGCTGTTATTATATTTGTACATAAGGCACGGTGTACACATAACATTTGACTCTAACTTGCCATAGCTGTCTATCTTTTAAAGACTCAGAAGGAATAATAATTAATGTCTTCTGGGGTGGGGGGGGGAGGAATATTTCCCTAAGAAGTACCATATTATGTGAGTTGCCTGACAAATGGGTTTATGATTTAAATTCTTACTGAACCTAAGTGCGTATTCTTTCACAATCAAATGCATTTATAGCGATACAGGAATACTATCTTTATGTAACAACAACAGAAAGTCAGAACCCCCTGGTATTGGCTCTGGGCTTTCACCACTGAGCTGCTTGCGAAAGACAGAATATTATACTAGCTCAGCCTGAGCATGCTGAACAAGAACACCAGTGACAGCACGTTGGGGATGGCTCTTAAAAAGCATGCTGACCTCCGCTCCACCTCCCCTCCAGCCCATTTGCCTCTTAAAGGAAAATGCATATTATTTTTCCTAGGGCCTGCCAGCAGTTTGCTAACAGATGTACAAATTTTGACTCTTTGCTGGTTTGTGTCTGCGGTGTAGTTGCACTTCTCTGTATAAGCCAGGGGTAGGCAACCTATGGCACGTGTGCCGAAGGCGGCACGTGAGCTGATTTTCAGTGGCACTCACACTGCCCGGGTCCTGGCCACCAGTCCGGGGGGCTCTGCATTTTAATTTAAATTTAAATGAAGCTTCTTAAACATTTTTAAAACCTTATTTACTTTACATACAACAATAGTTTAGTTGTATATTATAGACTTAGAGAAACAGACCTTCTAAAAATATTAAAATGTATGACTGGCACGCGAAACCTTAAATTAGAGTGAATAAAGGAAGACTCGGCACACCACTTCTGAAAGGTTGCCGACCCCTGGTATAAGCTAACCATGGCTGGGAGTCTTATGTATATCATCACCACCACCACCACCACATAATGTTCTACCCAATCATGGGAGTTTACTTATGTGGTCTAGTTATGATAGCAGGCAGGACTGTGAGCAAGGAATGCATGACTTCTCATCCTGGTTCTGTCCTGTGGCATTGCACAATGACACAAGACCTAATCTTGCTCCTATTGAAGTCCAATGACAAAACTCCCATAGGTGTGAATCCAGAATCATTCCATTGAGTGAGATGTAGATTCCTCATGAACTCCAGCAGAGTGACTCACATGCAGGATGGATAAAAATCAAAACATTCTGATTTCTTTATTTTAATGGATATTTTAATTTAAATTAAATGCACGTTTGTTTTAAAATAAACTTACTTATTTAAAATGTAATTTTAAATTATGATGCCCTGTGTTAAGGCCTACCTTACTATAATGTATTAAAATCATTATATATTAACATTACATATGTTTGCTGCTGAAATTTTGAAGTAAGTCAAACCACTGAACTGGGGGAAGTCACTGGCAAAGCACCTGGACCCAGAGTTTGATGAAGTGCTAAACCAGCTTTTGACAGCAGTAGCCTCTTCTGCAGGTGCAGAGTGAATTCTTCCTTCATTTCAGTTTTTCCAGCTGGGTCAGTTCAATGATTAATTCATTCAAAGTTAAAAAACTAATTAGGAGCCTGCCTTAGCCTGCCTTAGCCGCCCTGCACTGCCAACCGAACTTTTAGCAGCACAGTCAGCAGGTCTGACAGAGCCACCAGGGTCCCTTTTCAACCAAGCGTTCCAGTCCAAAACCGGACGCCTGGCAACCAGAGCTGGTATGATTCTCTGCCAGGGTGTTGTCTTCACAATGGATGTCTCTGGGCAGGACTCTCCTGGTTTTTATGTACATTTGACCTTCCTATTTCCAAAGCAATTACTGCAAAGCATAATGTCCACAGGCACAGGTATTCTGTGACTTCCTTTTCTAAACTGTTCCAGTGTTTAAGAGATTACTATCAACAGGTATGCTCATCAAGTGAGGAGGAAGCAGCATTGGTATAAAGAAGGACTTTCCTGCAGTAGTGTCTTGGAGCTAATTGTACTGTAGGTAGGCTGTCCTGATCGGCTCAATAGAGCCTGGCACCTCTACCTAACGACAAAACTCTGATCACCTTCACTTGAGAATTGAAACAATATCTTCAAAACAGATAGTTATAAGTATAAACTCTGTCTGAGTAGAGATTGTATATTCAACGTATTCTGGCTAGGCATCAAGATTTAGATCATAGTCCATTCTGAGATGAAAAGGGTAGGTTTAAAGGCATCTAATGATATACTTTACAGTTTGATTGTGCTTTCCATCCAAGGATCTCAAGGTACTATACTAACATTACCAAGCTAATTGTCACAAGCAATGCCCCTGGGAGAAAAGTATTATAAATTCCATATTACAGGTGGGGAACCTAAGACAGAGAGGTTTAGTGATTTGCCCAAGGTCACACAAAGGTCATGAGGCTCATCTCACACGAATTTTACACGGAAATAACTGAAAGAAGAATTAGGTCTAGAGAGTCTGTAGCGGAGTCAGAAACAGATCTCTTGACATCCAGTTCTGGGCTTTAAACACAAGACCACATTCCTGTCCTATTTACCGTTGCTAATTAACCTCTACGCTCTCTTCATTTCAAAACAGCTACAAAGCTGCTGCAATACATTGAGAGCTTTGGGTCCCGTGTTTTCAGAAAGTCACTGCTGGTTATGTTCTGGCTATTTAGCATGGCAAGTCATATTCCATAAGCTATCCCTCCATTAATGTAGGTAATATTTCATCAGCATCAGACACTTCCTTATTAATCTTGAAGAAAAAACATAAGACTGTCATGAAAAGTACTACAGCCCTAGTCCAATCCTAAAATGCACATGTATTGTATGTAAAATGTTTTATTTAACACAAGCACATATAAATTAGATGTTTATAAAGCCCTTTAGCTTTATATTAATCCAGCATTTCCTTGGGGGAGACATGAAGGACTAGCTGGGAGGGGAGCCAGAGGGAAGCATAATCACTTCTCAATATTTCTCCAGAATCTGTTTCATTAAAAAACCCCAACAAACAGACAGACAAACCTCTAGCTGTTCTGTTGCAAAGCAAACTCACAACATGACCTGAATATAACAGAGGCCGTGATATCTGCCTAAATTTGCAGAGTGCCTGAAATAGCACCTCTTCAGTGTGAACTGCCCCTTTCATCTCAATGGGTGCTAACTCAGGTGCCAGTAATGGTATTTTAAATGGCAACATTATTAACTATTTCACAGCTTGTCAAAGCATGTAAGAGAGGAGAGGAAAAATCATATTGTGAATAACTACATCGGTGTTTCCCGAAGTGTGGGATGGGAGGTCATAGAGCAGGGGTCGGCAACCTTTCGTAAGTGGTATGCCGAGTCTTAATTTATTCACTCTAATTTAAGGTTTCACGTGCCAGAAATACATTTTAAAGTTTTTATAAGGTCTCTTTCTATAAGTCTATAATATATAACTAAACTATTGTTGTATGTAAAGTAAATAAAGTTTTTAAAATGTTTAAGAAGCTTCATTTAAAATTAAATTAAAATGCAGGACGGGTGGCCAGGACCCGGGCAGTGTGAGTGCCACTGAAAATTAGCTCGCGTGCCGCCTTCGGCACGCGTACCATAGGTTGCCTACCCCGTCATAGAGAATGTGAAAGGCCCACCCATCATAATTTATACAGCACATGACGGGGTGGCGGGGTGGGGGGTGCAATTGGTTTAATTTTCCTTAAAAGGGTCTCAGCTTTCAAAGGTTTAGGAAAGGTTGTATTGATCTTTGCAGTCTTCGTCTAGCACAGAGTCATAGATTTTAAGTCCAGAAGAGTCCATTATGTTCATCTGATCTGACCTCCTGTACAGTACAGTAATGTCTGCCTTAAGCCTGTAACTTCTGTTTGGACCATAGTGTATCCGGTAAGAGCATATATTCTGGGAAGATGTATCAAGTGGGGACTGACAAGTGTTTATCCTGTGTCCAGTGCTAGTCAATATTTTTATTAACAACTTGGATGATGAGTGAAGTGCTTTCTTATAAAATTTGCAGAACACACCACGCTGGCAGGGGTTGCAAGCACTTTGGAGGACAGGATTAGAATTCTAAATGCCCTTGATAAATTGGAGAATTGATCTGGAATCAGTAAGATGAAATTCAAGAAAGACAAGCGCAAAACACTACACTTAAGAAGGAAAAATCAAATGCACACATACAAAATGGGGAGTAACTGGTTAGGCAGCAATGCTGCAGAAAAGGACCTGGGCATTATAGTGGATCACAAATTGAATAGGAGTCCAAAGTGTGATGCTGCTGTGAAAAAGGCAAATGTCATTCTGGTAAGTATTACGGGAGTGTCATATGTAAGACACAGGAGGAAATTATTCCACTCTACCCTGCACTGGTGAGGCCTCAGCTGGAGTACTGTGTTGAGCACACCACACTTTAAGAAAGATGTGAACAAATTGGAGGGAGTCCAGAGGAGATCAATAAAAAGATAAGAGGAGAAAACTTGACCTCTGAGGAAAGATTGAAAGAATCGGGCATGTTTAAGCTAAAGAGAAGGCTGAGGTGGAGCGGGGGGGGGGGGGGGCATATGATAGCAGTCTTCAAATATGGAAACGTGTGTTATAAAGAGAAGGGTGATCAATTGTTCTCCTTGTCCACCCAGAGTAGGACAAGAAGTAATGAGCTTAGTTTGCTGGAAGGGAGATTCAGGTTAGATATAAGGAAAAGCTTTTTAATGCTAAGGCTAGTTAAGCACTGGAACAGATTCCCTAGGGAGGGTGTGGGATGCCGTCCTTGAAGGATTTTTAGAACAGATTAGACAAGCACCTGTCAGGGATTATGTAGGTATACTTGGTGCTGCCTCAGCAGGGGGGGCTGGACTAGATGACCTCTTGAGGTCCTTTCCAGCCCTGCGTTTTTATGATTCTGTGGTAAGATATCTGGTCTTGATTTAAAGACTTCAGGTGATGGAGAATCCATCATGTCCCTAGCTAAGTTTTTCCAATGATTAATTACACTCACACGTTAAAAATTTGCACCTTATTTTTAGTCTGAATTAGTCTAGCTTCAACTTCCAACTATTGGATCTTGTTATGCCTTTGTTTTTTTTTGGGGGGGGGCACAAGATTAAAGAGCCATCCACTATCAGAAATCTCTTCCCTAGGTATTTGTAAATTGTGATCAAGTCATCTCTAAACTTTCTCTTGGATAAACTAAAGAGATTGAACTTCTTTGGTTTCTCACTATAGGGCACGTTTTTTCAGATCTCATATCATTTTTGTAGCTCATTTCTGAACCCATTCCAATTAACATATTTTTAAAGTCTGGACACTGTTAGTAATGATCCTCACTAACGCCATACACAGAGGTAACACCCTTTCCCCTGCTCTTACTTGATATTCCCCTGCTATGGCATCCAAGGATTGCCTTCTCCGTCTTCACTACAGTTTTGCACTGGAGCTCATGTTCACTTTGTTCTGTTCCACTACCCCAAATCTTTGTCAGTGTTGCTTCATTCTGGGACACTGTCTCCCATCTTGTCATTCTGATCCATATTCCTAGATGTATGGCCTTGCATTTCGCCCCCAGCGCCCCTGACCCCGGCAGAAGCCGTATAGCCTCAGGGGAAGCCCCCCCGCACCCCTGACTCCATCCCCGGCAGAAGCCGGGGGGGGGGGGGCAGTAGGGGAAGCCGCGTCCCTGGGACTGGAGGAGCTCACATTACCTGCCGTGGACTCAGGGCTGGGGGGCCGCAGCAGGGAGACAGAGCTTCTCCGGTCTTGGGGCCACAGTGGAGAGGTGAAATGGGGGGGAGGACCCTGGGGAAGGGACATAAAGGGGTGGGGCCATGGGCAGGGTCACATGGAGGGGGTGGAATGGGGGCAGGACCACAGGTTGAAGAGGTGGGGCGGGGAGAGGCCACCCACTTGCTCTGGCCCAGGGCCCCAGGAAACATTAATCTGCCTCTGGTGTCAGTCCTTCAAAACCCACAACTGGGTTTTTCCTGTGGTTACAAATTCAAAACTGTCTCAGATTCAGAACCAGAACCATCATGAATAGTTTATTCTTTCCTTTATACTGCTTGGGCCTTTGATCTTGGCCTCATGTAACAGGTGATCAGGGCATGGCTTCAAAAGGCTGGGTTTTTAACAAACTAGAGTTGTGAAATTTGAATTCATCTCCCTTTAGCTATTCTCCAGGAAAACCACTTTATGTTCCAAAAGTTCATTCTTGTCTGGCACATTGTTCAGTATTGTCCTTTGAACCCCCAGGTCTCACTTTTGTCACATCTGCCTGCTCGAGAGGTCTCATAAAATCCCAGTCCACTATAATACATAAACAATTCCTTTAATACAATGGACACCGAAGATACTTAAACTTAATTCAATAAAGTCTCCCAAGGATATTGCAGGAAATTTTGCCATATCTGTCACCCCCTGCTTACCAAACAATCCAGATCAGCCCAGATAACTGACTTGTCCATGTTATTTACCATTCTACCAATTTTTATGTCATCTTCAAACTTTACAGGTATTTATTCTATATTTTCTTGCCGATCATTTATAAAGATACTGAACAGATCACATCAAAAAACAAAACGAAAAACTCGTTAGTTTTTCCACAGAAAATTTTGACTTTTTGGCAAAAAATTAAAAATGGAAAATGTTTGAGTTGGAAATGCCTTTGTGGTGCTTTATGGGAGTTATAGTTTGGGTGCCTCATGCAGCCATTCTCCATGGGCCAGCCTCCCTAGCTGGACTACATCTCTTAGGATACACCGTGGTTTCCCTCTTGCTGACCTTACCGAATGCATCCGGAGAATCCCTGGCCATGGTGCCCAATCTTGAGGATTGCCCTAATTTACATTACTACTTCATTGTCCCCTATGGGCCACTGCTAAGGCACAGAAACACAGGGGTTTAAGACTAGGCTGGCCATACCTCCTTGCACCCCTGACATGCTCCCTTCCACCTCATCCCATCCTACCTCTGATAAAACTTTACTCCAGAAGCTCGTGCAGAGGTGTCACAGAGATGTACCCCTTGCACTATTTATTTGCCCTTCCATGTGACTCCTTTGTACCAGTTTATTTGCAAGGCAAGGATCATTAGGGCAGCTATGAATCTAAGGGCTCTATCTTTCAAATGCTTAGCTTATGTATGTTCATAATTATTCACACGAGTAGTCCAGTTGAAGTCAATGTAAGTAAAGTTACACACTCATATGAGTTTGCAGGACCAAGCACTAAAAGAGGTGGGGGAGACAAAGGGAGGAGGAGAAGTTAGAACATACCTGCATAATGATCATGGTGAAGATAGACACACATGTTATTAGTTCCTTTCCCTTCCACCCTGCCAACCACTGAAACAAGCAACATAGGAAGGGAGAAGAGGAGGGGGGAAATCCAAATATGTACTTAAAAAAAACATTTGTAATAGATCCATATTTCATAGGAGTTTTTGATGCCTCCAAACCCACTTGTGTCCCACTTCACTGTGGGGCTTATGTGGTGCACGTAGCCACTTGCTGCTTTTAATCCCTCACATACCATACCTAGTATTTGTGTAGGCAGAGTAGTTACAGCAGGTGATAGGGAGTCAGGTCAGGCTTGGGTTCTATTCCTGGCTCTGTCACTGTCTAGCTACATGACTGTAGGCAAACCACTTAAACTATCTGTGCCTCACTTCCCCTAGCTATAAAATGGGGATGGGTTACCCACCTGACTGGGGTGTTGTGAGGTTTTTTAAAAGTAACATTTAGAAAGAGGGAAGTGCATTTCATCCCTCATATATTGAAATATTATATCACTAATTTTCCACTGTTCTGTTAACAGGGGTTGTACTTAAACATGGCTTGATCCTTGGATAGTATAGATTTTAAACTTATAAACCATATACATCGGTAATAACCATTTTAAGTTTGTTTGTTTTTTTTTTTAATCTGTTTTCCTGCCATCTCTCTGAACATTGGCAATTTAAGATCCAAGTAAATTTCTACAGAAATAATTGCTTCAGTAGTCTGTGCGGTAGCCTTCCGGAAGAATTATTCAATATTAAATGACAAATTCAAATGCAAGAAAGATCCTCTATCCCTTTTGCATTTCAGAAAAAAGTCCATCGGTTTTATTATTTAGTGACACGTAGGGTGTGATTCTTCATTGCCTGGCAACCTGTGTAAAGTGTGTAAAATGCTACTATTCTAAACTGGTAACATTTTATAACTACCCTGGATAAACGTAAATGACTGTACAAGGTGAAAAGCAGCAAAATCTAGCACTGTGTATAACTGTTTTGGGTTGGTTGCTGGATGGATTATGTACTTCATTCCATATTTTAGGCATTCTTAAGCATTCAGCAGTGTTTTGCTTTGAAGATTTTATTTCACACCTTCAAAGAAAAAGGGTCAGAACAATTGTTGTGAAGTCAATGGAGCTACTCTAGATTTTCACTGGTGAGAATGAGAATAAATCTGACCCATAAAGTTATAATGATCAGAGAGTGTTCATGCGAATGAATTTTATTTTAACTGGAGCTGTCCAACCGTTACTAGTTTATCAGCTTGTCTTACAAATATCACTCTAAAACACAGCAAGCTCTTTGTCTTGAATAAGGTTGTAAGCAAATCTTATGAACAGGGAAATATTAGTGGAACACATCACCTTATGGAATGTCCATATTATCACTTTGATTTAAAAGCTGTCCACAGTAAATGAGCTCAGCATAACCTTTCGCCCTTTAGATTTCCACAGAGTGATCCACCTGGCAAAGGGTTAAATGCAGACCACACTTTACAACACAGTCTGTAAGCATCAGTGCCTTTCCCTTCAAATTGTTTTTTTAAGCTTGCCTAATCACACCTCACTTATTTATAAGTAGTACATGTGGTTTAACTTTGCACCCACTTTTCCACTGGAAGACTTAATGTTAACACCCAGGGACACCTGTCTTAGATTAGCAAACAGTTTACTTTAAATGATGGCACCGAATAGATGTTCTTATTCTCGCTTTTGAAACACAAGTTTGGGTCAAATCTGCTTTTGCTTTTTCATTTTACAAAATGGTAGATGAAAGTTGAAAGCAGAGGAAAATATGTTATCGTGTTGTTAAAATGCAACCACCCCAGTCTTGCTTTTCTGTGTAAGAGCACCTGAAAACCTCATGTCCATTTGACGAGAGCATTTTTGTCATTCCACAGTGGCAAAACAAGTGCAAAATTTGAAGTGGTCTGCACACATGGCCTTAAAGGGCACAAAGGTTTGCTGGGGGGGTCACCTGTTTTTGGATCTGGGTGAATTTCATGGCCCCAGCTGTCCAGATGATTTGCAGAGGACACCAGCAAACTAGAGCAACCTGCTGTGAATCTTCATCCAAATAGGTTAAAGCATGGCAGTCGCCCTACATGGTCTTCAATAACAATAATAAAAAAAAATAAACTTCCCCAGCACCAGCTTCCTTGATATATCCTCCTCTTCTCACTTGATTGATTGGTTGGCAATTACTTAACTCTCTCACGTTTACCTGAAGCTCAGTCTTCCAATATACACATAATAGCCCTTAACAATATTAAGAAAACGGGGGGAGAGAATGGATTTTTGAAATAGCTACATATATTCTTTGCATTCTGATTTGAAAATCAAGATATTGATGTACTAGCGTGATTGCTTTTAATTTCTTTTGCTAAAAATAGCAACTGAAATGACTGCAACAGGCTTGTTCCTGTTTTACATTTGCCTCCTCTCCCCCAAAAAATGTGTACCCCCCCCCCAGAGTTACTTTATCCTTTTACTGGTAGTTCCATCCTGGGCCTTGAGCTTAGATATTTTCTTACTTGTTCATCTCATGCCTCTACTCATCAGCACCCCTCTTTCTATGACCAGTGCAGATTATGAAGTGGTTTTGAGAAGAAGAATGAAGAGTCAGAAAGTAGAATAGTAGGGGGGAGGGATAGCTCAGTGGTTTGAGCATTGGCCTGCTAAACCCAGGGGTGTGAGTTCAATCCTTCAGTGGGCCATTTAGGGATCTGGGGCAAAATCAGTACTCGGTCACTGCTAGTGAAGGCAGGGGACTGGACTCAATGATCTTTCAGGGTCCCTTCCAGTTCTATGAGATAGGTATATCTCCATATATAATTAAACCAAATTACACTCATTATGTCATTTTTCTTCTTTTTCCACTCCGCCCCCTGGTAAATTTCTTTTATATATTAAAAACTGCAGCAAGATTTCTATGTCACATTATATGTTACATTATTGTTGTCATATTGTTGCCGTCATGTTTGAAAGATCTTCATATTAGATGTCTGTGCCACTGCCCATGGGAGCATAAAGGGTCATTTACAAATATTTGTCCGCATTTTATTATTCTCACTTCAGTGACAGAGTACTTGAAAAATGTTGACGCAAGCTTCAGGAGAGAATGAGATAAACATTCAAACTAGTTCTAAAACTTTTACTCAGACATACAGTAATATAACTTGCACATTGCTGTTAAGATATTGCTATGAACTGTTGTCATTAATTTTCATATCCAATTAGCTGAGTAGAGTTAATTTACTGCTGAAGGAAAGTAGAATATCTGGTTATGGGCGCATTGGAAATCATTATACAAAATTGTAAACACATTAGGCATTTTAAACCACAGTACTAGAGCTTGTATTTTGCTTCATTATATAACAATGCTGTAAGATGTTTCAAATAGTTTGCTCCCTCTCCTAATGCATAACATTTTGAAATCCCGATTTACTCCTGACCAGAGACCAAGAAATGGTGATTGGGAATAGATGGATGCTATTATCAGCTAAATTCGGTTCTCAGAAATTTCTACCACCCACTCACTGACATCCATTCAGCTGTCTGAATATCAGACTCTACAACATTAGCAAAGAAGTAGCCCTTTATCCTAATAGCCTTCTCATAACACTGTCAGATCACACACTATCATGCCACTGTCTTTGAGCAAGGATACATGATGGCAGACAACATCAGGTGTGTCACTCAAGGACTAGTTAGTGAGAAACCAATTCTTGTGCATTCTCTAGCTTTTCCTGCATTAACATCTGCTGCATTAAGCTGCTTCGACAACGTGTCTGTTAATGGCCTTGTTTTAGGCTTACAAACATGACTGTTCTGACAGGCATGCAACTGAAATGGCATTTTAGTGATTGGGGCCCTTTGATGGGGGAAAATCACAAATAGACGATGAATGTCAATAAATACAGTATGGAAGTTGTGAATTATGAGTGACATCAGGTTTCCAACAGATGTTTTTGTGTCGTAACGGAAGCTTATTTAAGAAGTCTGGTTACAGCTGGCCGTGGCTATTTGGGGCCCCACAGAAGTGAGTCAGCCACAGAGGGTTTGCTGGAGTTTTGTTTTGTGTTGTTTTCTTTTCGCTTTGGTTTTTTTGCATCTTCACAACGAGCCAAAAAAATAAACTTTTCTATTTAGAGCAAGGTCTTTGAATTTCTGCCCAATAGCACAACAGAGGGCATGTGTGGTATTCCCCAGGAAATGCCAAGGAAAGTGCTTGTGTTGGTAAATCAGAAACACTGGAGTCTGTCATCTGAAGAGAGCCCTCCCTGCTTTTTAAAAACATCCTTATGTTTGTCACAGCTGGAGCGGCATATGCACTAAGGTGCCTGCCTGGCAGCTGGGAATCTTGCAGGTGCATAAATCTCTGGCTTTGATTCTCTCTTCTCTTTCTCTTTTCAACAGAGCTATGATAAAAACTTCTCCACACTTATTTTTTTAATGTGGCATAGGAGGTGAAGAAGAGGAGGAAGTTGAGCTGTTGGGGGCGTTGGTTGCTTTTTAAAGACTAGGGGCCCCATCCTGCTTCCACTGACATTGATAGGAGTTTTGCTATTCACTTCCATGAGATCAGGTTCAGGCCTTAGGGTGGCAAATGTTACTGTAAAATCTGCATCCAGTCATTAGTTGTGAGTTGCTGAATCTGTATTTTAGTGCCCCTGATTGAATGGCCCATTGCATATGCTATCCCAGATGAGCAGGGGTACTGGTAAGAGTCTAGAGGTTTGTACACAGCTGTAATTCAAAGCAGGCCTGATCCAGAGCTCACTGAGCTCAACCAAAAGACTCCCAATGATGTCTGGAGCAGGCCCTGAATCAGATGGTGTCATGACCCACGGGTCTCAAACTCAAGTCTGCAGGGTTCATGGGAGCAGACATCCTCCACCCGGCAGCCTGCTGACAATGGCCTATCAGGGACCCATGAAGCCCAGCCCCCGTGTCAGGCTCTGTCCTGCAGTCTAATTGGCTGAGCCCTGGAGTCCTACTCAAGCCAGGAGCAGGAACAGCAACATAGCCAAACAACTGGGGTCCACCCTGCTTTGAACTGTGTGCCTTGTGCTTCCTGCTCCCACTCCCTGATTTCCTGGCATCCCAACTCAGCTTGGCTCCTGGCATCTGACTTGTGGTTCTGGACCTCCAGTTTCTTTCCTGACTCTGACTTCCTGGTATCCTGACCTGGCTGTACTCTGGCTCTGACTACTGGATCTGGCTGCCTGCAACCCAGTTGTCACAGATGGTATTTTCTGGGTAACAAATGACCCATATATTTCTAGTGACAATGATATTCATACTTCAAGTTAGCAATGCTGACGATTTGCCACCTGAATATTAAGACACTAAATCTACCTTTCAGAAAATTGAAAAGGCATTATAAAAGAATCAAGAAGAAAAGTGTAAAGACTCATGTTGGCTCTTTGATGTGGTGTGCATTTTATTAATATGCCATGAGAACATATGAGAGAGTGGGTGGGTAAAGTAATATCTTATATTGGATCCACTTCTGTTGGTGAAAGAGAGAAGCTTTCGGACTTCCACAGGTCACCCAAAGAAGAGCTCTGTGTAAGCTTGGAAGCTTGTCTCTTTCACCAACAGAAGTGGGTCCAATAAAAGATAATTACCTCACCCACCTTGAGTCTCTGATATCCTGGGACCAGCACTGCAAATAAGAGTATATAGCATTTGCCTCAGTCCCCAAGCCAAGAAGGCACTAATAGCAACCCAACAGCTAGTTAGCTGACTTAGAATGGTATTGAATCAATAAGATAATGTAGGAACGCAGTGCCGCCATCACACTAGCTAGATGAAAAGTACGACATGGGAATTTAACACCTAGGCTTTTTTATTGCAATTACAAAATTGTTCTTTAAAAAAAAAAAACATAAAAAAAGAATATTTGAGATCTAGATATTCTTCTAACAGATTTATTTGGGCATAAGCTTTTGTGGGTAAAAAACCACTTTTTCAGATGCACATCTGAAGAAGCGTTTTTTTTACCTATGAAAGCTTATGCCCAAATAATTCTGTTAGTCTTTAAGGTGCCACCGGACTCCTCATTGTTTTTGTGGATACAGACTAACACGGCTACCCCTCTGATACCAGATATTCTTCTGTTCAAAAAAAAAATGACCCCCCTGGTGAAAGAAAGACCATAGGAGAGGAGAGAGTCTTTAAATATATCTTTATGGAGATAGGTCCAAGTCAGATTCTTTGCATCTGGAGTTTTACTTCGGCCCATAGTATAGCCAGGGATCACTTGAGAAATTCAGAACTGCATCTGATTAAAAAAAAAATTTACAACCCCCAAATGTTTAAACTGTTGGACTCTGCGCTTTCTCAAGCCCATAGCTGAAATTCTTTCATTATTTTATTTTTGAATTTCCAGGGCCAGGTCCTCAGCTTGTGTAAATTTACATAGCTCCATTAACCTTCAGTAAAGTTTTACATCATCTAGGGGTGTAGCCAGCATTTTATAAAATGCACCAAGTTCAGTCCTGCTCCAGCTGACATCCTTACACAGGCATTATATTGCCACACTTCATCCAAGTACACCACTGACTGTAAGGGCCTGCAGGAGCCTAGGGCCATATCCTGAAAGGTTGTTAGAAGCCTTTGAGGATCTTGGCATTAGTGCCTGTCACGTATTTGAAACCGAAGCAGTTCCTATACTGCCAACAATTCTTTTGAGTTTCTTGAATCTCAGTAAGAACCAAGAGTTTTCAGAAAACCAGCTTGCCACGTAAACATTTCTTTTGATCATTGCAAACTGGGCTGTTAATGACTGTAAGAGAAAATGTTCGCTATTCAAACTGAAATATTTTTAGCCTTTTAGAAATGTTATTCTTGCTTCTGTGTTCCCACACATTCACTGCTCCTACCTGGCTACACTGAAATGTTTGACTCTTCAGGCTGCTACTCAGGCTACACTGGTGGCACTGGTGAGCCACAAAGTCAGGACATTGAGTGGCAGGGAAGTTTAGTGGCAGAGTGTGTTACCTGATGTGGAAAATTGAGGGTAAAAAGAGACCTGACTGGAGAACAAGAGAGGCTGACCTAGGTGCAACTAAAGTAGCCTGGAGAAAACAAAGACCTTGGGCCTGATCCAAAGCTCATTAAAGTCAATGGTAAGACTCTGGATCAGATCCCTAGCTTGAAATGAAATGGGGAAAAAAATAACAATTTTAGGAAAGGGAGGAAAAAACGAGGACGTGGAGGAGGTAATGAAGAGAGGTTGTATAAAGATGGAATTTGTCTGGCTGCAAGGAGAGGGCCTGGCAGTTGAGAACTAAGATAGGGCTTGGCAACTGACAATACTCGAGTTTGGCAAATGGCCTGAAAATATTGAGCGAGAGAGATTTCTGGTAGCAGACCAGGCCCAGAAACCCCAGAGAGATTGGGGCTGGCTGGCTGGCTGGCTGGCTAAAGAGTATAATTATTATTCCTGCCAAGGGGATTGACCCCTTGAGATTTTTTTTTCCTGTTTAGTTTTTCTTGCTGTTTTTATCTGGAAAAATATTTTTTTGATATTCTGAGTATCTTCACCAAAAAAATAGAGGATTCTGAGCAACTTCTTGGAAGTGGGATACCGGGAGGAAACACAAGGAGGAGGGTGCAACAGGGGAGGCCTCCTGATTCAGACTGAGGCCTGGTCTACACTACCCGCCGGAATCGGCGGGTAGAAATCGACCTCTCGGGGATCGATTTATCGCGTCCCGTCAGGACGCGACAATCGATCCCCGAATCGACGCTCTTACTCCACCAGCGAAGGTGGTAGTAAGAGCCGTCGACGGGAAGCCGCGGAGGTCGATTTTGCCGCCGTCCTCACAGCGGGGTAAGTCGGCTGCGATACGCCAAATTCAGCTACGCTATTCGCGTAGCTGAATTTGCGTATCTTAAATCGACCCCCCCCCTGTAGTGTAGATGTAGCCTGAGAAAGTAGGGCAGTCGGCTAGTTATCTTAGGTGCCTGTACACGAATGCAAGAAGCCTGGAAAACAAGCAGGAAGAATTGGAAGTTCTGGCACAGTCAAGGAACTATGATGTGATTGGAATAACAGGGACTTGGTGGGGTAACTCACAAGACTGGAGCACTGTCATGGATGGGTATAAACTGTTCAAGAAGGACAGGTGGGAGAGAAAAGGTGGAGGAGTTGCACAGTATGTAAAAGAGCAGCATGATTGCTCAGAGCTCCAGTATGAAACTGGAGAAAAGCCTTTGAGAGTCTTTGGGTTAAGTTTAGAGGCGAGAGCAACAAGGGTGGTGTTGTGATGGGCATCTGCGATAGACCAACAGACCAGGAGGATGAAGTAGACAAGTCTTTCTTCGGACAACTAACAGAAGTTTCCAGATCACAGGCCCTGGTTCTCATGGGGGATTTCAATCACCGTGACATCTGCTGGGAGAGCAATAGAGCAGTGCACAGACAATCCAGGAAGTTTTTGGAGAGTGTTGGGGACAACTTCCTGGTACACGTGCTGGAGGAACCAACTAGGGGCCATGTTCCTCTTGATCTGCTGCTCACAAACAGGGAAGAATTGGTAGGGGAAGTAGGATTTGATGGCAGCCTTCAAGTACCTGAAGGGGGGTTCCAAAGAGGATGGAGCTCGGCTGTTCTCAGTGGTGGCAGATGACAGAACAAGGAGCAATGGTCTCAAGTTGCAGTGGGGGAGGTCTACGTTGGATAGTAGGAAAAACTATTTCACTAGGAGGGTGGTAAAGCACTGGAATGGGTTACCTAGGGAGGTGGTGGAATCTTCATCCTTAGAGGTTTTTAAGGCCCGGCTTGACAAAGCTCTGGCTGGGATGATTTCGTTGGGGTTAGTCCTGCATTGAGCAGGGGGTTGGACTAGATGACCTCCTGAGGTCTCTTCCAACCCTAATCTTCTATGATTCTTGCAGATCAATGTCTGAATTTAATCCGGTAAATTCTAAACTTCTTTGTGAAGTAAGTAGGACACTTTAAAAAAATAAAAAAATAAAATTTCACGAGGGCTCAAGGTTTAACTGTTAAATCCAAAGAGAAGGTTAAGGAGTGACTTGATTATAGTCTATAAGTACCTACATGGGGAACAAATATTTAATAAGGGGCTCTTCGATCGAGCAAAGAAAGGTATAATGCGTTGCAATGTCTGGAAGTTGAAGATAGACAAATTCAGACTGGAAATAATGTGTAAATTTTTAACATTGAGAGTAATTAGCCATTGGAACAATTTACCAAGGGTCGTGGTGGATTCTTCATCACTGACAGTTTTTTAATCAAGACTGGATGTTGTTCTAAAAGATTTTCTCTAGGAATTATTTTGGGGGAAGTTCTATGGCCTGTATTATACACAGGAGGTCAGACTAAATTATCACAATGGTCCCTTTTGGCTTTGGAATCTATGAAGTTGAACCCAGACCAAATGCTGAACTGAACTAGCTTTGGAGCCTATTGTTTGAACCCAGTAGAAAACTTTTCCCTGAAGATTTCTGGGAAATGGGAACATATAAATAACAGAAGATTACATTAAATTTTCAACACTCCCCCAAGGCTGTCAACAGGAGTTTTAAAAAAGAGATAATGCTTACTCTCCTGGCCCCAATGAAGTCAGTAATAGTTTTGCCATGGGCTTCAATGGGGCCGGGATATCACCCTTTGAGAGAAGATCAGCCTGGTAGCACATTTTGCCAGGGTCCGTGATTCTGCCTCAGAATTGTAACATGATGATTAAAGTGTAAAGAAATGTTGGCTGCAGGTGAGAACAGGAAGCAAACTGGACCGATATTTGTTAGGTGTATAAGACAGAGGGATAAAAATATGCAGCAGAAATAAAGGAGAAGTGCTCACAGAGAATTTTTGCAAAAGAACCAGATTGAGAAATAAGAGAGAATCCGAAGCAGAAAGTGGTTCTACTGGCAGTATAAAAAGCCTGGACAATGTACTGCAGTCCAGGAAAAGCAAACAGGTTGTTACGATAAAGCAAAATGTCCCATGGGGAAATAGATTTGAAGTGGCAAATGTGCTTGAGAGGGATAAGTCTGAGCTTTTGAGAAGGAATTGCAGCAACAAAGAGTGGAGAATATGGTGCTTTCTGATAGAGGAGGGCTGTAGGGGATTCCCAGCATATTGAGTGCCAAGAATGTTGAGTACACCAGTATTGTGGACAAAAGAGCTGGGATAATATCAAGCAGCTATCAATGACAGCAGAGAGGGCATCCTGCACGCTGGCAGTGCAATGGGTTGTTAAGACTTGGGCCCAGGGACACTAAAGGAAAATAATCTTATGCTGACTTATGGCCCTTTTAGAAGCTCTCGATTAAGTACAATATCTTTTGGAAGCTAAAGAAAAAATATACTCAAGCAAAGGGTGGAGTTAACAATATAAGGAGAGCAAATCTGAAGGGGGAAAAAAGCCTTATGGAAAGGAGCAGTTTCCCTCTCTCTATTTTTCCCCCTTTAAAAAAGTAAGTAGCCAACATATGTTGGAACACATAGCACATATGAAATATTTCATCTACTTGCTAGAAGGAAAACTGTCAGGCTTGAAATTTGTCCCTGCTCTAGCTTGAAATCAGTAGTTTTAAATCAGGGATGATTTTAGTCCAATATTTCTGCCTCGGTCTTATTTAAACTATTGAAGAAGGAACTTAACTTATTCAACAATGAGAGAAATAGGCAGTACTAAGGCATCAAATAATACCCCCTGATAATTTCACTCATGAGACACAGATTTGCATGTCCACAGGTCATAATGCACATCACCTCCCTACCCCACCCTCCAAACTAAGTTTCTGTAATGTAAACAAAATGATATAAAGAAATGCCTTAGCACTGTGCAACGTGCCCAACATTGTCCTGCTCACTTTGCCTGTATAGTGTACACCTTTTCCCCATCCTTTGTCTCTCTGTTTCCATCTTTTTTTACGATTATAAAGTCTTTGGGGACAGGACCATGTCTCCCTATATGTTTGCTGGACACCTAGTACAACGTGATCTAGATTCTGACTGAGGCCTCTGATTTCTACCAGAGTACAAATAAATAATGATGAAACATGTGGGGAAGATTATTCAACATAAATTAGACAAGCTAGATCCCCTTTTCCTTTTAAATGTGATTTTATTTTCCCTCTTGTAGAATGCTATTGGAGACATTATGTTGCACCTGAGCCTACGCCGCTTCACTGCTCATACCATCATTTATGACTGGCACAAGGAACTGGAGAATCAGGCTCACTGACTCCATATGGGTCCAGATCCTTGTCTCAAATTCTTAGGCACCCACATGCGCCTGTCGTATAAAAACAGTTGTTGTGCTTGCTGGCATGTGTGTGGTGGCTGACTTTATAAGATACTCTGTGGGGCAGGTACAAGTGTCTGACATAAAAATCAAAGTGTGGAATGTATTAATTCATGGAAGTGTAAATAGCGTAGATTACCGAGATGAAAGAGAAATATAAGGAAGGACCTTTGATAGGCAGGTAACAAAATGGGTTTAAACCGCAATGGACTAAACAGATTGTTTGGGGGGAGGGATCAAAATATGCCCTTAATTATAACCATGCAACCTCATTGGCCCTTTAAATGTAAAGTACTAAAGATCCATTTGATAAATGGACTGAGTAGTTAAGAACCTGTCCTGCTTAGTGTTGTGTGAGTGCCGGATGTGAGGACAGAAACTTGGTGTTGTGTGAGTAAGGGTAAGTGAATATTTTATTTCATGCTGATGCAGACCTTTGTCGTGGACTACAAAATGCCTATCCGTGTCCTACTTAAGGACCTAATCCTGCAGAGACTTACACATATGCTTAATTTAGTCCCCGGGACTACTCATGTGCTTAAAGCTCCACGCGTGTATGTGTCTTGTCAGGACCGGAGGTCTAAGGTGGCAATGCTAAGTAGTTCTACTAATACCACATCCACATTCTAAGGAGGGAGCCATTTATCAATCTTTTCATAAAATAAAATACGAACAAAAAAGCCTCTGAAGAATTGAGGGGTCAGTTTTCATGCTGTGTTTGTTGGTGTTCAAACTTCGCATTACATTTTCTCCAGGTTCCACAACAATGTCATCATTTTACATATATATCGTCAGTGGAGTTAACCATGTATTTAAAAGTTTAAGCACGTGCGTAAGTGCTTTGCTGGATCAGGGTCAGAGTGCTCAGCACTTTGCAGGTTTGCGCTCTTTATTGGTACATTTTGTTTGTGCTCTTACTCTTAATTTCAGGGGATGTCATTACTGAAAATGGAATACAACGTTTGGACAGAAATATACACACAGCATGAAAAAATGAACATCATAACTTCTTGGGGCAGAGACCCGTCTTTATTCTGTGTTTGTAGAGTGCTTAGCACAATGGAGCCCTGGATATGAGCTTCTAGACACTATTGCAATGCAATAATGGATGATAAAAGTAGATTTTAAAAGACTAAGTGATATCATTCTTCTGCTGTGGTGGTTATTTAATGAAAGAGTTTGGAATGGAATTTTCTCATTCTTTGCTGCCTGTTGTTTCATAAATGCGCTAAAGGGTTTAAAGATGTACAACAAAATTGGACAGCTAATTAGAGCCAAATCAAAGTAATGGGTCTTAGAGTGAGAATTCAGACTCCTAAGTCTTCTGGATTCATTGGAAATGGAAAAGGAAGTGGCTAGGTGCTATTTGGGGTGTCACATTTGAGTGTCAGTGCTCCCAGACAAATACACTGCCACAAAGCATAGGTAACAAAATAAAGCAAGGGCTATATAAATTAAGTCACTGAATAATCATCTGGAGATCACAGATTTCAGATCACTCTATTTTTCAGGCTCCAAGCTTCCTAATCTCTAAGGGCAAGGAAAGGGAAGTAAAAATGAGCCATTTAATATAATTTCTAATTTTTTCCCTTAACCATCTTGGGCAATTGCAAAGATGACTTTAGAAATCTGTAGTGAATGAAAAACAAATGGTCTGTATATGAAATTTGGAGGTTTCTAGGGGAAAACCCTTTAGCAGATAAATTGCCTTTTTCTTATCTGAGTATCTTTGAAGTGACCTCCCTAGAGGAAGCATCATAAGGGAAGCTTTATTCAGTCATAGTGGACTGCTAATGGCTTTTGAATGCAACCTCCCTATTTTCTAATCTACCGTAACCACTTACTTTCCCTTATTTGTTCTTTGGTGATTACTAGACATAGACAGGCCCTGTATATTTTGCACTTAAAATGGTGACAAGAAATATTTACTGTATTATCACAAGTTAACCATCTAGCTTTACCATAAGTTTCTGTGAAGTGACACACTAGTTCTACCATATAATCAAATTAGCTCATCCATAGTAATTTGAAGTTTGGCAAGGTCCTTCCCAAAATCCATCAGTTCCATTTGAAAACCTACCCCTAAGTGGTATCATCATGTTGAGCATCTGTGTTCAGTTTATGAATTTTCTGCATCTGGGAGTGGTTGCCCCTAGAGTAAATAAATAATAATAATAATAATAATAATAATAATTAATAATATATGAATAGATTAAATTTAACTACACATTTTTGAGTTTCAAATATTGAAGCAAATAGATATAATCATATAAGAATGGCCATACTGGATCAGACCAATAATCCATCTATCCCAGTATGCTGTCTTCCGGCAGTGGCTGAAGCCATATATTTCATAGGGAATGAACAGAACAGGGTAGTTATCATGTGATCCATCCCCTGTCATCCAGTCCCAGCTTCTGTCAGTCAGAGGTTTAAGGACACCTAGAGTATGGGGTTCCATCCCTGACCACCTTGGCTAATAGCCACTGATGGACATAAAGTATCAGAGGAGTAGCCGTGTTAGTCTGGATCTGTAAAAAGCGACAGAGAGTCCTGTGGCACCTTATAGACTAACAGAAGTATTGGAGCATAAGCTTTCGTGGGCGAATACCCACTTCGTCAGACATATCCTCCATGAATTATCTAATTCTTTTTTGAACCCAGTTACACTTTTGCCCATCACAACAGTCCCTAGCAATGATTTCCACAGGTTGACTGTGCACTGTGTGAAGAAGTACTTCCTTTTGTTTTAAAGGTGATTCCTGGTTCTTGTGTTATGTGAAGGGGTAAATAACACTTCCTTATTCACTTTCTCCACTCCATTCATGATTTTATAGACCTCCATCATATCCCCCTTTAGTCAGCTTTTTTGTAAGATGAATAGTCCCAGTCTCATTAATCTCTCCTCCTATAGAAGCTGTTCCATACCCCTAATCATTTTTGTTGCCCTTCTCTGGAAATTGAGAAAAGCTGGGAGATGCGGAGAAGTACTCAAATCTGATAAAATCTGCTAGGCACAGCAGAAGTACTAGTGAAATTGTGGCTCTGGTAATATAGGATAAAACTCTCTATTTAAGGCTGCACTTGGTAAAACAAGAGGCAGAGGAAGAAAACAATCAAAAATGTCTTCTAAAAATGTTCATAAACTTTTACAAATAAAGGGCCAAATTTGACTCAGCGGCAATTTGCATCTCCTTTGCTTTGGGGAGGAGATTCACCAGAGTTGGGAATTCAGCTCAGGAGAGGTCCTTTTCCTTCAGGATTCCTGTTGTGAAAAGAAGTCTTTAATTCTGGTCAGGAGGGGTGCTGACTTTGTAGACTGCACCAATCAACTTTGCGGTCTCCTGGTAGAGTGTCACTATGCCACTAGGAATAGGGACCAGATGTCCCAATTTTATAGGGACAGTCCTGATTTTGGGGTCTTTTTCTTATATAGGCTCCTATTACTCCCCCACCCCCGTCCCGATTTTTCACATTTGCTGTCTGGTCACCCTAACTGGGAACCCCTGGCCAGGATTCTTCTGGCATGGAGTGAATCTGGCTCCCAAAATACAATGCCAATGCATCAAGCTTAAAAGCAATACTGAGTGTGTTGGAATGTCTGATATAAGGAAGAGACCTTGTTATAGTTGGTGTTTCAGAAGCAAGATGGTTAAAGGGGAGACTGCAGCGGGTAGTACTGAAAGGTGAACTGTCGGGTTGGACGGAGGTCACCAGTGGGGTTCCTCAAGGTTCGGTTTTGGGTCCGATTTTATTCAATCTATTCGTTACTGACCTCGGAACCGAATGTAGGAGTGGGCTGATAAAGTTTGCGGATGACACAAAGTTGGGAGGTATTGCCAATTCGGAGAAGGATAGGGATATTCTGCAGGGAGACTTGGATGACCTTGTAAATTGGAGTAAAAATAATAGGATGAGATTTAATAGTGAGAAGTGTAAGGTGATGCATTTAGGGATGACTAATAAGAATTTTAGTTATAAGTTAGGGACGCATAGGTTGGAAGTGACGGAGGAGGAGAAGGACCTCGGAGTCCTGGTTGATCGTAGGATGACTATGAGTCGGCAATGTGACGTGGCTGTGAAAAAAGCGAATGCGATTTTGGGATGCGTCAGGCGAGGTATTTCTAGTAGGGACAGGGAGGTGCTGCTTCCGTTATACAAGGCGCTGGTGAGACCTCATTTGGAGTACTGTGTGCAGTTCTGGTCTCCTATGTTTAAAAAGGATGAACTCAAACTGGAACGGGTACAGAGAAGGGCCACTAGGATGATCCGAGGAATGGAAAACCTTTCCTATGAAAGGAGACTCGAGGAGCTCGGTTTGTTTAGCCTAACCAAAAGAAGGCTGAGGGGGGATATGATTGCTATCTTTAAATATATCAAAGGGATTAATACCAAGGAGGGAGAGGAATTATTTCAGCTCAGTAGTAATATGGACACGAGAACGAATGGATATAAACTGGCCGTGGGGAAGTTTAGGCTTGAAATTAGAAGAAGGTTTCTAACCGTCAGAGGGGTGAAATTTTGGAACAGCCTTCCGAGGGAAACGGTGGGGGCGAAAGACCTTTCTGGCTTCAAGATTAGGCTTGATAAGTTTATGGAGGGAATGGTTTGAAGGGATAACGTGATTTTAGTCAATTAGGCATTAACGTGCCATCGCGGGTAAAATGAGGATCCGGCTGTAGAATCTTGCCTGTATGCTCGGGGTACTGCTGATCGCCATATTTGGGGTCGGGAAGGAATTTTCCTCCAGGGTAGATTGGCAGAGGCCCTGGAGGTTTTTCGCCTTCCCCCGCAGCATAGGGCAGGGCTCGCAGGCTGGAAGATTCTGTTGTGGGTGGGTCAGCTTTTGTGGCCTGCATCATGCGGGAGGTCAGACTAGATGACCATATTGGTCCCTTCTGACCTTAAAGTCTATGAGTCTATGAGTCTATGGAATAAGAATAGTGAGTCAGATACCATAATTCCTGACTATAAACTGTAACGGAAAGAGAGGTAAAGCTGCAAAGGTGAGGAGAGTTATGTCCTACTGTGCACATAAAGGATTTCATAGACTGTCAAAACACAGCTTTTGGATGGAGCAGACCATGAGGTATAAAATTCCCAGTTCATGAAAATACAAGGAGTAGTAGCGTGGCTTGTAATAGCAACCTTTAGATCAGAACTGCAGTGGTGAATGCAGGTCATTGGGAGAAATCATGGAGGTCAACTAAATGTAATAGAACAATAATGAGTGACTTCAAGTATCGTACAATAAACTAGTTGAATATCATCTCAGGACACGGTCTGGAGAAATAATTTATCGGTACTATAAATTACTGCTTCCTGGAACAACTTGTTCTGGAAGAGAAGCTACTCTTGCATTGGTGTGTGCACTACCAAAGGTGGTTGAGCTTCTAAGCAATGGTGACAGTAATATAAATAAGCTCCACTTCCTTGCAGAGTGGTCTATATCCAGGCATAGTGCAGTGACACATACAAAAAAAATCAGGAAAGGGGGATTTTTAAAATGTGGATTCTTTTAGAAATAGCCTGAATAGGCATGAGGCAATTCTCCAAAAAAGACTGTGTTTTTGGAGTTTAATGTACCCACTGTACACACACCCACATCATATATCATTTGAAAGCTTATTTTATATACATTTAGATAAGGTATGATATGGAGCTGTCAAGTGGTGCCATAAGCCTGTCGGCGAGGTGAAACAATGGTACTCAAAATGAGTGTCGTTTTTTACATTGTTCCAGAAGCATTGCAACATAACTGTAACTAGAGCTTTTAGTTTATTTCAAAACCTTAATTTGGTGTTTATTGGTCAAAGCTACCAAACAACAATGTATTACAAGATTTTTATGGTTTTGCATGGGCAAATAATTTTTTTTCCAGAAATGATGAATTTTAGCATGTGGCAAAAATGGTGAATATCAGCAGTTTGCATTATACTAATATGAAATGTTTTCACATCGCATATTCTTAATGTCAAAGTATCTCACAAGTGATTTATAATAGTTTTCTATATTTTCAATTGAAATTTCCTGACCAGATCAGCCTCACACTGAGGTAACAGTAGATTGCGTGCCCCCAGTTTGCATTGCATAGTGGGTAGATATAAATTTAGTGAATTCCTAATGTAATGCATCTCCATTTGTTAGCTTTTTGTACATGCAGAGTGGCATCTAGTCTGCCTAGTAGAAGGTTTTAATTTGTAATTGTCCATGCACACAGTACTAGCTTTCTAATTATGCACAGGTCAGTATTAGTGTTAGAGATAACAATACACAGCTTCATATCATGAATATGCAAAAGCTATGAAAGAAAGAAGTGGCCTAACATGAAGTAGTGAAAACAAAGTCCATAGGTAAGTCCTTGCCTCTGCACTGAAGAGGTATAAAGAGCATATTATAATATTATAATAATTACTGCTCTTACCAGCCATGGCATTAACATTATGACATTTGCCCCTGACTCACATCCAGAGGTGCATATCAACATATCTGTTGGACTGCATTTAACATCAGATGTACAAGAGTCTCTACTGAAAATAGTGGATGTCAGTGAAGAAGAAATGGAGAGGTTTGCAAGAGGGTGCCCTTGATTCTGATGGGACATTTAGCTTTTTCAGCCCAGTCAAGAAAGCTGGCATCAAAGCATTTGCTGAAATAGCCAAGAAGACCAAGGCTATGGCTACACTACAGAGCTTACAGCGGCAAAGCTGCACTGCTAGTGCAGACGCTCTAAGCCGACAGCAGAGAGCTCTCCTGTCAACTTAATTACTCCAGCCCCCGCAAGTGGTTCTCCTGCCGACATAGCGCTGTCCACACCAGTGCTTAGGTAGGTGTAACTTACGTCATTCTGGGGGGTGGCTTATTGACACACCTCAGCGACATAACTTATATCGACCACAGCTGCTGTGTGTACATACCCCGATTTAATTCAGGGATGGGAGGAATAATCACAGTAGCTATAAGGCCAGAAATTGTTTTCCACGGAGCTCAATCCTTAGCCAGTTGCAGTGATGATGTTTCAATGGCAACTGGTCTTAGTCACCCAATAGGACCTGTGCCTATGTCCTCCTTCCATGCTGATGGAACAATGAGAAGAACAAACAAATCTTAATTAGGGTGTTAGTTCGAAGCTCAAACTGAAATAATCTATGAGCTAGGAGCATGCAACAAAGATACCACAGTGTATATCAGAGATGCCAACACGGTCATACACATGATGACTGAAGACAAATTCCACACATACAGTGAACTGCCTGCTGAATAAATGAAGCAGTTCCTGCAAGGATTTGACAAAGCTAAATCTATAATCAAAGTCTTTGACAACAGTAACTGTGAAAACTGCAGAAAGATAGCACTGGACAGGATCTAAGGTCGGATGCAAGACATACCAGGTGATTGGTTGATGCCTTGTGCCTCCATGGAAAAAGTTTCTGAATGTGGCATCCAATCACTTGTCACATTCCTCTAAATATATGGTTCAAAAAGCACCTGAGACCGTAGAAGTTCACCCAACACAAACACTCCTCCTTGCTGGAGGCTTTTCCAGCGGTGAGGTAGAAAACTCCATCAACAGTACAGGTGTTGAAGTAGCCCAAGACTTGTACAGTACTCAAGAGGAAGCAGATACAAGGATCCTCCTGCATTCTATATGTGCCAGAATGGCTTTTGGGTCTCTTGGTGTCAAAGGAACCAATATTAATTAGGTCACCGGATACAAATGTTTTGGTCCTTGCTATTCACTGCTTTCCAAAAATGAAACAAATAGATAAGATGTGGTTGAAACAGGTGCCATTACTAGCACAACTGAGAAGCATTGCTTCATACGTGTGCATGCAATTTGTGACGCACTCACTCCTGACTTCTGCAACATACTTCTTCTATATATGCATTAACAGGATGTGTGATCCCTATTTGGTACTGGCAAAAACTCTGCAGTTAATGTCAAAACAAAAGGAGCTTCCTGCTTCAGAGAACTTGCCAAATTTGGAGAGAGTGACAGACAAGCCACAATATCTGCAGCAAGGAAATTGTGGTATGACCACAGCGAGAAGAAAGAGACCCACAGAGACTTGAATTGCTTGTGTCTCAATCTAGTCATCAAAAAGGACAAGTCATTAGCCAAACTCCCACCATTTGATGACAGTTTTGAAGAGTATGTCAAAAGAGCATCTTGACAAACAAAGATTTGGGTGTCTCTCATGTAAGTAAACCGGATATTGGATCACCATTGCAATATGGATGGGAAAATGTGGATGATCTACTTCCTGTATTCTTCAGGGGCCCAATGGCATCCAAGCTTCTACAAGACCAGTAGGAGGTCACTGCACAATCAACTGCATCTGTAGTCTGAACAATCTTCCCTGAACAGAAATGTGTACAAGGCAATAAAGACTTTGGTAACTCATGCATTTTCGATAGAGGTCATAGAGATGAAGAAAATGCTGATGATTATGTTCCCTATAAAGGTCATCAACACTATTACATTTCAATGATATGTGTACACATTTATTATTAATTTTGTTTTAGCCTATAGATTGTTGTTGTGATGCTTTGAGGACACAAAGAAATCCAATTTTATGTCTTGCAATAATACATAGAGTCATTAAACTAACAGAAATGAATGCAAATATTTTGAAGTGGTCATTTTAACATGTTGTTCATGTAATTTTTTATCTTCGTTTCTATGGTAACGGCAGCGCGTGACAGGTCCACATCAAATACCTCATCTTCAAGTAGACATAGAAGTTTTCAAATGATGTGTGTGTGTGTGTGTGTGTGTGTGTGTGTGTGTGTGTGTGTGTGTGTGTGTGTGTGTGTGTAGAGAGGGTACATTAAGTCGACCAAATCAGCAGGGTCTGCCACTCACCTGGGAGGGAAAAGTTAGGAAATTAAAATCCAAAACATCAGCTTGGAGATTTAAGCGAATACCAGTAGAACCACAAAGAGTGTGCCTATTTCAGTGCTAGAAAGAAAAAAAGTAACAAAAATATCAATACAAACGTAATCAAATTACAAGGTACAAAAGTTTATTCAAGCTCGAAAAAGCACCCTTTAAAGAAATGAAAATTCATCCCAAGTGAAGTTAAGAAAACTATAGACTTTGGCTTGTGACAAATAAGATGGAGAGAGGAGTAAGAAGAAATTGGAAGAAGAAGTAACCAAATGGTCAAAGACAAATAATAATTCTTTAAGTATATCAGATGTAGAAAGCCAGTAGGGTCATAAAGGGGAAAATAGAAAAAAGTTAAGATTGTTGAGACACTGAAGTATTTTTACATTGGTCTCTTCCACATAGCATGATGAGGAAATACCTACCTTGCAGTTAATCTATTACAAGTCATGAAGGTGTGGCACTGTCTGAGACAAAAGAATTGGAAACGGAGAGCTAATAAAGTAATGCAACTCCAGGAGCGGCTTGATCTAATTGGAGTCTTTCCATTGACTTATATTGGTTTATCCGTGAATGGATGCAAACATGTTCTAAGAATTTAAAATGAAGTAACTGTGCTACTAACAAGAATATGTAATGTAAAATTAAAGTCTGCTACTATGTCATTGACAACATTATGTCCATCTTAAAAATAAATAAATAACTTGCTATGGTGATGCCAGGTACTCTGACCTAGTGAAGGTTGCTTCCACAACAGGAAAAAAGGTCGAGGAAATTATCAAGTACAAAATTATTTTCAAGCCTCCTTATAAGCATATGATAAGGTCAAAGCAGCAAGATTTTTGTAAGGATAAGTTATGTCTCTCTGTATTCTTTGAAAGTGCAATAGTAAGTGAAGGAGGACCAATGGATATAATTTATTTAATTTCCAAAAGGCTCTTGATAACATTTTTCACAAGGGGCTATTAAGGAAACTTTGTAATTACTGATTAAAGTTCTGTCATTGACAACTGTCCAAGTGATAGGAGCAAAGAAGAGGAATAAATGGGCATTCTGAGCATGGAACTACATTGTAGTAGGCTGCTTCAGGATCCGTACTAGGACTTGTGTTGTTCATTATCTGGGGACCAAAATTAGTTAGTAAGGAGGTTTCTGAGAGACTCCAGAAGGACATAGCAAAATGAGGAAATTGGGCAGTGTGGCAGATGAAATTCTGCTTATGCTTGTAACTCATTTTGGAAGGTGCAAATTCAGATAATACTCTCTGTTGGGATGTGAATTAGTTGTAAACTTCTGAGGGAAATGATCTAGGCATGGTTATGGACAATTCAATGAAGACAACTGTTCAAATTCAATACACAGTGGCAGTCAAAATTGTAAATTTGATGTTAGGCAGCATTAAGAAGAGGATAGATATACAGAAAATATGATGACCTCCAAATCAGTGAGCCATACTCACTTTGAATAATGCATTTAGTTTACTCACCTGCTCTCAAAAAGGTGTAGCAGAAATGGTAAAGGTTCAGAAAAGGCAACAATAATTGTTGGAGGTCTGAGATGGAGCTCATATGAGGAGAGATTTCAAAAGGTGAGTCCATAGAAGAGAGACTTTAATTTAGAAAGCGGGGGAAAGTATGCGGGAAAGGTAGGTGCATGCAGCATAAACAAGAATCAAAGGAAAATCGTGCATTCTTATATTTCCACTTCCCACTTAGACAGAAGGGACTTGTATGAAATTAAAAAGCATGCCATTTCTAATACACAGAGGTAAATACCATTTTTGCACACTTCATAACCAGCCGGTAAATCTCATTGCTTGAAGATATTACTGAAGCAAGTATTTTAGTAACATTCAGTGATTTGCATATTTCAGAGGCTTTTATTAAGAACACATGTATACACACAATGAACCATGTGTGGATAAAAATTGCATCTACATGACTGTATTATTGTGTCACAAAACCAAAGAATTTCACAGTTAAAGAACTAATCTACTTTGGACAAAATGAGATAAGGGGCCAAATTCCACCCTGAATTCAATGGAAGTTAGGCCTGATTACACCAAGGCAGAATGTTGTCCTTAAATACAGTAAAAACAATTGTTAATATGGTGTCCTATTGTTACTTCAGCGTACCTGCCGATGTACATGCATCGCCTCCTTAGCAGGGTCTTTATATCGTTTCTGCTAAATGAATTCCATTTGTAAATATTTTTAAATAATCAAAAGATTTATGAATTCCAAAGACTGAGCTTTAATAATCATTTACATTACTGATGGTCCAGAACCACAAATGCCTATTGGTCACCTAGACATTATTTGGGAAAAGTATTACAGGATAATAGAGGCTATTGTCATTTTTAACACTGTGTATGTGTCTAGGAACAACTGTGAAAGGCACATCTGTATAAATGTAAACATTTACTTTAAAAAAAATCAGTGAATGCAAATGAAAACTCTCTGAAGTCCACACAACTAATAATTAATCTGGATTACAAGAATATTTTTATTCTTGTCTACTCATTAATCCCTCCCCCCATTCAAGAGTAGATGTCTTTCTAGAAATTAGAAGAAAATGTAGGAGATAATTAAAACAATCCTCATCACAATATTTTCTACAGGTATATGATTTTGAAAATTAGGTCAAGGAAGGGAGGGAAAATGGTGATTCATTACAATGGCTCAGAAAAGCAGAATTACCTCATCATAAATTCTAAGTGATCTGTTTTTCTCAGTTGTCATTGTAATGAATCACCAGGGTTAATAAATTGGGAAGTCAAGTTACTACCTGGATAAACTGGATGCAATCTGACATCTGTCTTCATTATAAGGGTGCCGATAAAATTGATGAAAAAGTACTTTATCCAGGTTATGCAACAGCAGATTATCTTTAACTCCAAAACCGATATAACACTTAGATTCTACGGTGATGGTTGTTGCACAAAAGCCTCCAATTGATAGATTTTAGAAATGCCTAATTTACAAAATAGCAGTTACAGAATAAGCTTTGGACACTGAAGCAATTATTCCAAAATATATCAAAGTCCTTGCAATCCTTGAAATAATACGGGAAGGGATAGTTCTAATTTATTTTAATAGGCCAGCAGTGGTAATAAAGAATTGCTTAATGTCATTCTCTACAGATTTAGATCTCTATAATACAGTTTTTATTAAATGGAATATATAACCAGAATAAAGTGAGAAAAGATCTACTGAAACTGTCTGCCAGTAATAATTTTACTAGCTTTGGGAACTTCCTTTAATGTGAGTCTATCTTTTTCTTAAAACTAGATTCTGAAGATCTTGTAGACTAGGCCAATGCAGATGATATAGATACAGCAGCTACTGTACCCAGATAAATCTGAGTGATCAACAGTCACTTGTCAATAGATGATAGCGTGTCCTAGTGAAAGGTAGTGACTAAAGGTTAAAGCAGAGAATTAGGAGTTAACTTTCTGAGTTCTACTTCTGATTTTGCTACTGACTCACTGTTTGACATTGGATAAGTCACATGAGCCTGTGTTAAATGGGTATAATAATATTCACTATACAGGGGCACTCACAGTTTTAATTAATGTTTGTTTGTTAAGTGCTTGGAAATCCTCTGATGAAAGTGCAAAGTATTATTATATAAATAGTCTAAAGTTTTGTCAATACTCTAGTCAGAGACACACAATTCTGAATAGTGGAAAGCTACTCTAAATTGGGTTCCACACCTAGACTGAAATAGCATCTACTTGTGATCCACATGATTTTTCTGTTGAACTTAGGAAAACACTCTGTTTTTGTTTTACTTTGTATATCTATATATATAACAAATATATATCACAAAATAAATTATAAAAGTATATTTCATATAAATTATTTTGTTATCTGTGATCAATGTCAAAATCTTGCAGAAAAAAGTCATTTCCTTCTCTGAGGTAAGATTTTTTTTAAATGCCCCATATATTCTGTCATATGGTCTTTGTGTTGAGAGTTTGAGACATTTAAGCGGTAATTCAATAGGTTAATGTTCTTTGACAAACTCATGTAGCAGTAGGTCAACCTGATAGGAGACAAGATTAATATTAGATCTGTCAGTACTGTATGTCTAGTCCCGTCCCCTGCACTCAAGGCAGGACTAAGTATTATCTAGACCATCCCTAACAGGTGTTTGTCCAACCTGCTCTTAAAAATCCCCAGTGATGGAGATTTCACCACCTCCCTAGGCAATTTATTCCAGTGCTTAACCACTCTGACAGTTAGGAAGTTTTTCCTAATGTCCAACCTAAACCGCCCTTGCTGCAATTTAAGTCCACTGCTTCTTGTCCTATCCTCAGAGATTAAGAAGAACAATTTTTCTCCCTCCTCCTTGTAACAACCTTTTATGTACTTGAAAACTGTTATCATGTCCCCTCTCAGTCTTCTCTTCTCCAGACTAAACAAATCCAATTTTTTTAATCTTTCCTCATGTTTTCTAGACCTTTCATCATTTTTGTTGCTCTTCTCTGGACTTTCTCCAATTTGTCCACATCTTTCCTGAAATGTGGTGCCCAGAACTGGACACAATACTCCAGTTGAGGCCTAATCAGTGCGGAGTAGAGCAGAAGAATTACTTCTCGTGTCTTGCTTACAACACTCCTGCTGATACATCCCAGAATGATGTTCGCTTTTTTTGCAACAGCGTTACACTGTTGACTCATATTTAGCTTGTGATCCACTATGACCCCCAGATTCCTTTACACAGTACTCCTTCCTAGGCAGTCATTTCTCATTTTGTATGTGTGCAACTGATTGTTCCTTCCTAAGTGGAGTACTTTGCATTTGTCCTTATTGAATTTCATCCCTATTTACTTCAGACCATTTCTCCAGTTTGTCCAGTAAAGCTCTTTCTGATTCTTCACTGAAAAATCTTTTAAAATCTGTGAATAGATCACATTGAAGTCAATGGAAGAACTCCCATTTGATTTCAATGGGCTTTGGGTCAGTCCTTAGTGACTAGAATTAAAGTCTTAATAGCCATGAGAGGATCAAAGGAGCCCGGCTCTCAAACCACACCCACTTGCAACCCAGCTAATGGAGGAGAAGGGGAAGCCTTGTAGTACAATTTGCTCAGCACACTTCATCTAAGAATTTCAAAATACTTTGCACACACAGACTAATTAACCCTGACAAATCCCCGTAAGGACTGTTTAAGCATTATTTATTTTTATTACTAGCTGCTGTTAGCTGCACAACAGTTTGCAGTTTTGTGGACTGTGATTTTACAGTATCTCCTTCACTCCTTATCCTTCTACTTCTCTCTTCTTTCTTTGCTATGGCTCGTTCATACTCTCCCTGAAGTCAGTGGAAAGACTGTTGCTGATTGCAATGGTTATAGTTCACTAGGAACTCAGACAGCTCATTACTGAATGGTGTGATTGTAACATCAAAGCAAGTGGGTTACACCAGTGGCAGGGCAGTGCACTAAGACAAAGAAATAGACAAGCAAGGCTGCTAGCTAAACAAACAGACTGACAGACAACACCTGTTTTCAAAATGGCCTGTGATTTTGCGTCCCTCTGTTTTGGGGTTCCCAACTTAAGACATCCTAGCCACTCTAGATACTATTTGTTACTACCCAGGATAAAGAGCTAGAAAAACTCTGATCAACCCGCCACACTGGTCATAAAAGCAAACAAGCTGTTTGGCTGTATTAACAAGAGATTGTTAATAAAACTGTTGTAATATACACTGCCTGGAAGATTTGTTCAGATTTGGTCTCACTCTTTCAGAGAGGGGTATAGTAGAAATGAAAATATTTAGAAGCATAGGAAAATTCCATGAGAAGAGACTGAAAAAGGTAGGAGTACTTAGGTTATGTCTAAATAAATAAATGGAGATATTCTATCTCCTAGAACTGGAAAGGACCTTGAAAGGTCATTGAGTCCAGCCCCCTGCCTTCACTAGCAGGACCAAGTACTGATTTTGCCCCAGATCCCTAAGTGCCCCCCCTCAAGGATTGAACTCACAACCCTGGGTTTAGCAGGCTAATGCTCAAACCACTGAGCTATCCCTCCCCCCAGGACTATAACAGAGTTTAAAAGAGAACTGGATAAATTCATGGTGGTTAAGTCCATTATTGGCTATTAGCCAGGACGGGTAAGGAATGGTGTCCCTAGCCTCTGTCTGTCAGAGGGTGGAGATGGATGGCAGGAGAGAGATCACTTGATCATTGCCTGTTAGGTTCACTCCCTCTGGGGCACCTGGCATTGGCCACTGTCGGTAGACAGGATACTGGGCTAGATGGACCTTCGGTCTGACCCGGTACGGCCTTTCTTATGTTCTTATGTCTACATAGGAATAAAAATCCCATGGCTGGCCCGGGTCAGCAGACTTGGGCTCCCTCGCAGGGTCCCTGAGCTCAGGTATATAACAATTTTTCAGACCCAGAGCCCAAGCCCCACAAGCCTGAGTCAGCTGATCCATGCCAGCCACGGCCATGCTGCGGATCTTCTATCCCTGTGCAGACATAGCCTTAGTTTACAGAAGAAGCAGATAGGTAATATGGTGAAGATATTAATTATGCAGAGCAGGTCAGTCAAGTGCTCCTACTTACTCTTTCTCCTGATACTATAACAAGGAACCACTTAATGAAATTAAAAGCAACAAATGTAAAACAGATAAAAGTACTTTTTTTTTAATCAAGTAGTTAATTTGTGGAACTCCCTGCACCCAGGATATTATTGAAGAGGCCATTGAAGGCAAATTGAGGTTGAATCCAATGAACCATAAACATTTGTTTCACATCTTCAAAGTCCACTCTATATTTGAGAAATATAAAATTAAGAAATCCCTAATATGTGCCAAGCTAGGTCTGCTACTAGTTAACAATACCCAGCAAAATGCTCTGAGGGGAAAAGAGGCCTTTTTCTTGCTCCTTCCTAAAATATTATCCTTGTTCTCCCATGAGGAAAAAAAGACCGGCCCCAGTAGTGAAAGAGTCCCGGCAAGAAAAATTCAATCCCTGTTTAGCTCCCAGGTGCTCCTCCTTAGAATCTAAATCTGAGTCCTAAGAGTCTCCATAATCAGCAACCTCCCCTTTAGAAATTTTCCATTGTTCTTCCTGAACTTTAAGGATCTGATTCAAAAATAATTGAGTTCAGTAAGAAGACTCAAATTGAGTTCAGTGGGATTTGGATTAGGCACTAAATGATTGGACTCAGGGGATGATCTCTGGTGTTTCCATCCAGATACCCTCCAGAAACAACAGTCGGAAGGGCAAGGGAAAATAAAACAGGTTTAATAATACACCTAATGGCCTACTAAGAATTTTGCTGGGGAATAAAGCCAAAACCTCTGGGTAGTTTTGAGCCTTCATTTATAAACAGAGCAGGGAAACCCTTGGCAAATTTCCCAAATTCAAGGTGCACATCTGAAAGCATTATCTCTAAACAATTTCATCCTAGAAGTACAGCTTGAATGGAGACCATTACAGCTATCCCCAAAGCATGACTAGCCAGGACTGGTGAGGTAGGTTGAATCAAGCTGGTGAATTGCTTTAAAAGCTGATGTGTCAGTAGTATAAAAGTGCAGTAAGAGCAAGATCCTCAGATGATATTAACTGTCATAGCTCCATTTACTTCAATGGAGCGACATTGATTTATGCTAGCTGAGGATCTGGCCCATGCTGTGTTTGAAAGGGGCAAGGGGTAGAAATGGAACATAATTATTAGGTAAAGCATGGTCCTGTCAGGGACTGTAAACCTATATATTGTAATAATCCAATCTAGGTGGCTCCAAAGTACAAACCACTTCATCAACCTCAGATTAAGGCAGTATGAGCTGGGACCTTCCAATGCTTCTGAGGGGAAAGAAAATACTTTACCATCTGGTTATAGGATGATGTTCACATGAAAAAGCCAAAGTCGCCCCAAGTTTTTAATCATGGAAGTTATAAGTAATGAAGATACTGTCAAGAACTGCTTATAGAAAAGGTATGGTATCAGACACAGAGAATAGAAAAAGACACTCTTTAGTTCAGTGGGCTTGGAGAAGCTGTAAATCAGGGCAAAATGTGCCCTTGAAGTTTACCATTGTCAAGCCCATGATATGCTGCCATTTCCTATACTGCCTCATTAACTCTTGTATTTTATAGCTGTGTTCAGAATTGGATGTCACAACCCATTTTCTAGTTAAATTGTTTTTTGGTCTGTGCTTGATTGGTGCCACGCCTTTGTTAGGAGCAACCCTTGTTCTTACAACTTCCATTTTCAAAAACTTACCATAACTTTTGCTTTTAAACTGTCAATATCAAATAATAACCAGATGGTAATATGCAGGGCTGTTGTAGCTGTGTTAAAGAGACAAAGTGGGTGAGGTAATGTCTTTTATTGGACCAACTTCTGTTGGTGAGAGAGACAAGCTTTTGAGCTACATAAAGCTCTTCTTCAGGTCTTGGAAAGGTACGAAGAGTGTCACAGCTAAATACAAGATCGAACAGCTAGTTTAGCATAAATAGTTGGAACATTCAAGGTGAAGTGGCCCATTAACACCCCTGTAGTCATAGGACAAAAAGTGGGGTTAAGACCATGATTTTTTGTGTCTAGCAAAGTTATGAATTTAAGCTCCCAGGCTTGTCTTTTGAAAATGTTGTGCAGGCTTCCTTTGAGGATGAGGACTGATAGCTCAGATATAGAGTGGTTGCTTTGTGAAAAGTGTTCACCCACAGGTGATGTTTTTGTCTCTTCGTTTTCCCGTGTGAGTTCATTTGAGAGCGTAGTGATTGTCTGGTTTCACTCACATGTTATTGGGCATTTAGTGCACTGGATGAGGTATACCACATGTTGTGATAGGCATATGTAGGACCTATGGATCTTGGAAGATGTGTTGTGGAGGGTCTTGATCATTGTAGCTACCCCCCACAACACACTTTTTAAGATCCTTGGGTCTAATGAACTCACACAGGAAAATAAGAAGAGACAAAAACAGCCTATTGCCTGTGGGTGAACACTTTTCACAAAGCAATCACTCTATATCTGAGCTATCTGTCCTCAAACTAAACCTGCACAAGATTTTCAAAAGACAAACCTGGGAGCTTAAATTCATAACTTTGCTAGACACTAAAAATCATGGTCTTAATAAAGATACCATATTTACAATCTGTACCCCACTAACCCCCCTTTTTGTCCTATGACTACAGGGGTGTTAACAGGCCACTTCCCTTTGAATGGTCCTTTACAATATGTTCTAACTACTTATGCTAAACTTCAATCTCGTATAGGCACCGACTCCGTGGGTGCTCTGGGGCTGGAGCACCCACAGAGAAAAATTAGTGAGTGCTCTGCACCCACCAGCAGCCAAGCTCTCCCGCCCCACCCCACCTTCTCATCCGCCTCCGCCTCCTCCCCTGAGCGCACCGCGTCCCCACTCCTCTGCCTACCTCCCAGCTTCCCGCCCGGCCACGTTTGGCGGCGTGCTGGGAGGGAGGGGGAGGAGCAGGAACATGGCATGCTCAGGAGAGGAGGCGGGGAAGAGGCGGGGCCGGGGCAGGGATTTGGGGAAGGAGTCAGAATAGGGGCAGGGAGGGGGCGGAGTTGGGGCGGGGCTGGGGGTAGAGGGGGGTTGAGCACCCACCGGCAGGAGCAGATGTCGGCACCTATGCAATCTCGTATTTAGCTGTGACACCCTTAGTACCTTTCCCAGACCTGAAGAAGAGCTCTGTGTAGTTCCAAAACTTGTCTCTCTCACCAACGGAAGAAGGTCCAATAAAAGATATTACCTCACCCACCTTGTCTCCCAGATGGTACATAAGAACGGCCATACTGGGTCAGACCAAAGGTCCATCAAGCCCAGTATCCTGTCCTCTGACAGTGGTCAATGGCAGGTTCCTCAAAGGGAATGAACAGTTTTCTTGTCTTGGAAACCCTTGAAGATTCCAGCCCATACTAATTCCATCTGAGACTGATAAAGGGATCTGTGTTCTGAGGACATCTAGACTGGGCTATTGCAAAACGTTATCTCACAGTCTTTCTGACCTGACCCAGCTTAAATTTAGGTTACATATGCCATCAGAGCTGTCTCTTGGGTAGGGTGAATCGGGGCGACTGCTCAGGGCCCCACACTTTGGGGGACCCTGTGGGCCGGTGCGATTGGCCGGCATGGTCAGTCCTGGAAGAGACAAATTCGTCACTTCCGCCCCAGGCCCACCCCCTGCACCGGGCCCCATGCTTTGGGGGGGCCCCGCGGGCCGGTGCCATTGGCCGGTGCAGTCAGTCCCAGAAGAGACAAATCCTTCACTTCCGCCCCAGGCCCCGCACCCCCCTAGGGACGGCCTTGTATGTCATCCCCATAATACAGAAATTTATACTGTTTCTATAATACAATTCAGGACTGGCACTGTATAGGCCATATTCTAGTCACAGTCTCATATATTAATAGTAAGGGCCGATGTTTGTCATGGCAAAAAATGAAAAAGTCCATTTTATTTTGAAAGCTGTTTGTCATGGGAAATTGTGAGCGACAATAAAAGTTGGTTAAAAAGATTTCTTAATATTCTTCTAGGAGTTTAATATCATTTAAAAATCACTACATCACTACACTGGATATATAGAGAGAGTCCTACTTCTAAAAATTCATGGAGGAGCCTTGCTCAATAACAACTGGCCATGTTGGCAGAGACCAAAGCCTGATCCAAAGGCTGCTGAAGTCCGTGGGAATCTTTCCACTGACTACAGTGGGCTTTGGATGGATCAGGCCCCATAACTTTTTATGAAAAATGCCAAAACTCATATTTTTGGTCACAAACATCATGACCATGGCAAATATATAGTCTTAAGAGTTTAGATGCACATAATGGAGTGCCTTCTAAAATCCACATTGTTACATTTATTATGCTGGGTTTTGATGGTCATCCATCTGGGGTATGTTTAGAAGTTTGAGTACTAAAGTGTAAATCAGGGCAGATTTTGGCCCATCCATAATATAAAGATAAGCTAGCCAAGCATATAGAAAATTCATGCCACCTTATGTTGTGTTCCAACAGAGCCAGTTCCAGCTGCCTTGCTATAGAATGAGAGATCTCTGAGAAATACTTCAGTGCTTCAACGTGTGTTTTTAGTAATCCAGAAGAGGACACTCTTCGCTCTGAGTCAGCACTGAGCAAGTTCCCCAAAGGAGGGATGTGTAGTGTATCATGCTTTTGGAGATGACATCTTTCAAATGAAATGTAAAACCAGGGTCCTCACTAGTTGTGATCGTGCAGGGTACTATGGTACTCTCAGTTAAGAGTGGAAGTGTTAACCCCAGTGTCCTGGCCAAATTCCCTTGTGTCCAATTGTATTCTGCTTATGCAGATTTCCCAGTTGCTTTAAAAGGATTCTCTATTCTTTATTTTTCCCACAACTCCTTCATTTTAGTATTTCAAATGAAAGGGTGAGCAAGACAGTCCTAACATGGGTGAAGTCTTACTTCCCCATGTGCACTTCCTATTTGGCAGGAACATCTTTGTGAGTGATTGGCACCATATAAGCAGATACGTAGATAAACATCCATGATTTCTTGTGTCTTTGCCACTGATAGATTGATACATGCAACAAATTAATATTTTCCTGCCTGAAGTGTAATACTTCAGTTACATTACAGAAATAAGTACTATCAAAATATTTTTGACAAACGTCTGTGAAGCTTTAGCTAAGAAATAGTCCTTTTTCTACTATAATCCATAAGCACTTGCAGTGATGGGCACTAGAGAAAACTCTAAAAAGAGATTATTTTTTTTAATAGTAGAATGATATTTGTAGGAAGAAACATGTTTGGTTCTTTAACTTGTTACCTTTGTATGGTGATATAGAACAGTTTGATCTGGCAGCCCTTATTTATGTGAGTAAACTGGACTTCTTACATGAAGCAAGGTAGCTGATTGAGGCCCTTAATGCATCAGTTTAATAACCCAGGGAGAATGTCCCAATTTCTTCATAGTCCATCTAGAGAAATAGAGTATATGCAGGTGTGCTCTTCCAGGATGAAAAAGCAGTAAATAACTATGACAAGATAAAGCCAGAGATAAAATTATGAGTTCTGCTCTGATTTGTGTAGACATTAGATATCTTAATTTTATCATAGAAACTGTTGATTATATATATTCTGGTTTTAATTACAGGTTAACTGACTTGACTGTCTTTGACTTTGACATTTAAGAAAATGCAAGATAAATGCATACAATGATCTTCAGAATTAGTAGAAATGGTTTGGGTTAGAGGATTTGTTTTTTGGAAGGGGGGAAGGGCAGGGGTTGTTCCTTTGTCTATCGTGAAAATGTTTGTCATATAGTTACTCTTATGGTCTAAATCAGGAGTTCTCAAACTGGGGGTCGGGACCCCTCAGAGGGTCATGAGGTTATTACATGGGGGGTCGCGAGCTGTCAACCTCCATCCCAAACCCCGCTTGCCTCCAGCATTTATAATGGTGTTAAATATATTTAAAAGTGTGTTTAATTTATTAGGGGGGTCAGAGTCATAGGCTTGCTGTGTGAAAGGGGACGCCAGTAAAAAAGTTTGAGACCCACTGGTCTAAATCCTGAAGTCCTTTCTGAGTCCAAAGTGTCTCTCTCTCTTTCTCTCTCTCTCTCTCTCTCTCTGAAGTCAGTAATAATCTTGCCTGAGAGAAGAGTGAGTAAAAGCTAAGTAAGGTCAAAGTCAATATCCTAGCAGCAGGCATACATGGGCAGCTCCAACTGAGTTAACATATCTGAAGACAGAATGTGGCTCTTTATGTCTAGGTGTAAGATGAATAATATTTCATTAGCAGGGAACCATCTGGGAAATGTCCAACCTTCCAGTGTGATGGCTACCCTATAAAGTCCTAAGCATATTTATTGTGCTAACCTGCTCTGGCCAAGATGAGGAAAGGCTGAAAGTTTGTTACCTCACAACTAAGATGTAGTGAGTGAACTGCCTGGCATTATGGAGAAAAGGTTTCTGTATCTGACAACTGTCAGTGATGGGCATACTGCTGTTTGTAATACTGTCAAGAACTAGTGGCTTTAGGAACAAGTGGGTGAATTAACATCTGCTGTGGAAACACCTGAGTTTGGAGAAGGAGGAAATAACTGATAAACCCTACCAGTTGAATGACTGCTTCCTTAGGCAGAGAGGTGTCTCTGTCCGTAAGGAGTTGACAGGAGTTATGGTCTTCAAATCCTGCATTGCTTAAAGATCCACAGTGAAACAGGGTCACTCAGACTCATGGATCCTGGGGTACTAAGACATCTTGCATGGAGATCCAAACCATCTTCATTGCTCCCTGTCTCTCTCACCCCATTGGTAACTGTAGCAGGGTGGTCACCCACTCCTGCCTTAAAAGGCTTAAATCGGCCACAGGAGAGGGCTGAGGCTGCGAGAGGGCTGCTGCTGGGAAAAGCAGCAAGCCTTGGCTGACTGGGGAACCAGCCACAGATGCGGCCATGCCCCAATCAGGGCCCAGCTAGCCCTTATAAGAGGGCAGTGGGCCAGGAGCACAGAGACACTCTCTCTGCCTGTAGAGAGAGAAGGGCCTGGCTGCCGGGGAGCTGAGCAGGGTACCGAGAGTGGAGCAGGGCTGGGGGAAGGCTAGAGGAGCTGGGGGAGCTCCAGCCTTGAAACCCCCCAGGCTGCAGGCCTTGTTAAAGGCCAGGAAGGGTACTGGGGTTGCAGAGGGGCAGCCCAAGGGTAGCCAGAGGCAGCAGGTCTAAACCCCCCTTGCCGATGATGAGTGGCAATTATACTGCAGTCCGCCCCAGTGAACGGAGGCTAGATGGTGACTGGCAGTAGCCAAAGACTGAGGCGAGGTGGGGATAGAGGGTGGGTGTTCCCCGGGGAGAGGAGACCCAGATCTGTGGAGATACTGCCAGGGGGCAGCACGCCAGCCTGAAAGGGGCACTAGGGTCCAGGAGGGACTTGGGCCCGGTGGCAAGCGGGACACCGGCCTGCAGAGGGCGCTCCGGAGGCTGGAAACGCTAATTCCCTGGACAATCAGCAGGAGGCGCAGCAGGAGTGAGTCCCGCCCTGTGACAGCAACACAGCATGCTCAGGAGCCAATGTGACATTGGTTCCAACAGTTGTATGGGAACAAGTGCCTGGTTGTACTTACCCCATTTTCCTGAGTGGGGTAAGAGCTGCAGAGGAGGTCCTACAATCAGGTGTTCATGCAGAGGTGTTGTTAAGGACTTGCAGTGAAGAGAGGATTGTGCCAGGTAGCCACTCCTCTCCCCTCCACTCCCATGTTCCCATTCGTTGTCTTTCCTCACTGCTACATGACCGTGTGTGCAACTGTCTCATGGCAAATTGTACCCTTAAGTGATGAGAATTAGCATGGTCTTCACCAGGAATTTGGAAGAATGGAAAGCATGTGATAGAAAAAAGAGAGGGATCTTTGAGGAGCGAGTAGGAGAATGACAAACCAAACCATGGAAGAGCCAACCAGCCAGAAGGCTGTGTCTCTGGGAATAGCAATACTCTCAAAGAAGAGAAGACCTCCAACCTACAGATTTCTTCCAGTCCCTCTCCATTTTTTGTCTCTGAAGCCTTTATGGAATATGTGCCCTTGCTCCCTTGTGTGCCAGGAATGCGTCCCAAATGTTCACCAAAATCCAGAAGGCAGAATAAGTAATTAGTCACTTTTTAAATTTCTATTATACTTAAAATGGGTAGCATGTAGTCAAGAGTGGAGAAGAAGGCTCTCCATTTATAATTTTAGAAATTGTTTTGCAAACATGTATCTATATATCAAAATTAATATATTATTTGATTTAGTCTTGCTCCCCCACTTGTCTTTTTAGGGCCATTATTGTGAACTCCTTTAATCCTACCGATGAACAATTACTCATAATAGTCTCTTTGACTTCACTAAGACTGCTGCTATGAGTAATTGCTCACTGGGACAGGAAATGTATCTTCTAATATGTTTGTAATGGGGCTTCTGGGTGCTATTGCAACACAAATAGTTAATCATCAATTAATTATTAAGGTCTCTAGTAGTTTTACAGTTACAAGGCAAGATCCTGCAAGCACTTACTTATGAGTAACTCTATGCTACTCGGGTGTATAAGTAATTGTAGGATCAGGCCTGTGCAATGTTTAACATGATATTTCATGTATCAGAGGGGTAGCCGTGTTAGTCTGGATCTGTAAAAAGTGAGAGAGTCCTGTGGCACCTTATAGACTAACAGACGTATTGGAGCATAAGCTTTCGTGGGTGAATACCCACTTCGTCAGACGCATGTGGTGGAAATTTCCAGGGGCAGGTATAAATATAAATATAAAGATATTCTTGCCTGCATATTCATCCATGAAAGCTTATGCTCCAAAACGTCTGTTAGTCTATAAGGTGCCACAGGACTCTTTCTCGCTTTTTACATGATATTTCATGTTCTTCAAGTGTTTAATTTTTTAATGCTAATTTGTAGCTTGTCAGCCACTGTACCACCCAGTAGTATTCATAAGCAAATGTGATTGAAATTTATACCACCATTTTCTCAGTGATGCTTGGGAGATTTAACAGGAGTTACCCATGTAAATCCCTTGTGCAACAATAGCGGAGAATAAACCCCTTCATATAGACTTTGAAGACCTATGAACTAGGGTCAAGTGGGATGTAATACAAAATATCTGACTGTGACAACAACAAGCCCAAAGCTTGGGAGAAAAAAAATAAAACCTTGAGTACCAAATACTCTGTGCATTTCCATGAAGAAAAAGAAACAGCAACTATTCCAATAACTTCATGCATCAGCCAGTAACATAGCCACAAATTATAAGGAAGCAAAACAAAGATTCCTGCTTGCCTGGCCCCGAACTGTCTTGCTCTTCCAAAAATATGCAAAAGCAACTCCAAAATAAATAATCATCACGATTAATAACCCTAGCCATACCGAACGCTTTGCCATAAATCTTTAATGTTTTTAAATGCATGTTCAGTGTAAGAGAATGTTTTGTACATCAGGCAAGAGGAGCCACTAAACAAACACGTCAATCCGGCAAATAAATGATCTTTCCATAGTTCTAAGATAATAAGCTTGTTGTCCTTTCCCTGGCATCAGTTTTACATCAGTGTAACTCTGTTTATTTCAGTGGGATTACTCCTGAATTACACCAGTAGTAAGTGAGAGGAGGATCATTCCCCAAATGACATAAAATAAAGTTTATGGAGAATGTCTGTTCTGATTATCTATTTTCACACCTATTTTTATTTGTTATGTTGAAATCTCATTTTAGTATTATTGTATTCTTTACTATTGTTTGTGTGGCCCAATAGGGTGTACAAGGTGCTTTACATTCAAGGGGGGAAAACATGTCTCTGTCCTGAAGAGCTTATCGTCTGCTACAGTTTTTATTTTCTGTATCTCAATAAAAGCACTTTGTCTTTTCGGGCTGAGCGAAACTGTTGCCCAGCTTTTCATGTAGGATCCTGCCAAGATTTTCACACTTGCATAACTTCACTCACAAAGTTGAAGTCTGTAGGATCTATGCAAAAGTCTTTGTGGGATCAGGGTCCAAGTTAGAAGAGGTAAAAGGATAAATATCAGTTCTGATCCCCAGACGTCACTTATGTGAGTACTACCACTAAAGTGAGTTTCGCTCAGTATGAAAGTGTTTGTTTTAACACTGACTTAAGTGAAACTGCTCTGTATGATTACAGGCTTCAAGACAGGGCTCATTTATTAACAGATTCATTGATTCAATTTAGTTACACCTCAGAGAGGAGCATAAGAAATTAGAGTATTTTTATCTCTTCTGTAATCAGTTGAAAAATGAACATTAATGAGGCTAAAGGCAACAGATTAAAATATTGAAAGAATGCTGGAATGATGCAGGGGGGTCATCACTTCTTATTTGTTTTGAGGATGACTCATTTAGCAAGAACTTTCTGTGAATTTGCAGATGACTAAATGGGTCCAGTTGCTGATTCACAAGCTGGGTAGTGAAACTCAGTAGCATTTGTGATTATGTCTAATTCCCTTTTTTCTCTGCTTGCAAACCACTATGCAGTGGAATTGGACAAAATGACCCACTAGATGGTCCATCCATGCTAGTTATAAATCTGTGAGACTGTAATTAATTCAGGTTCTCTTCTGTTTTGTGAACCTTAAAATAAACACTTTTATTGCACACTGCGTAAATGCAACGTTCATTAAAAGATCACAATCATTGCTCCACTTTTTCCATGAAATTCTTAGACAAGACGAGCCAATCTGTGCCTTCCTTTTGTTTGCAGTGTTGTTGCAGACCTGAAGAAGAGCTCAATATAAGCTCCAATGCTTGTCTCTCTCATGAACAGAAGTTGGTCCAATAAAAGACATTACGTCACCCATCTTGTCTCTCCTGCCTCTTGTGTAATTTACACCAAAAAAACTGGGTATGCATCTTTTTCATGTAATTTGCTCAGAATCACAGTTCATCTGCTTAGATAATTAGCACTGCAAAGAGACCATTATCTCGTATGTGGCAGTGCTATAGAAGAATGGGAAGAATGCACAGATTCTAACAGACAAATAGAGATAGAAGAAATTGAGACAGAGAACAACCAGTATAAACTAGCAAACACTGATGCTTATGATTGAATATACTTCATGATGGTTTTTAAGATAAAATTAGTGCATCTCTGTATCTGTTTGCAGACACACATATAATAATAACTTAAGGTGACATTTCCTATTTTATTTTAGTTTTTTGTTCTGCTACGGCTGCCATACTTGTCTCCCCTGGGGATTTTCTTGAAAGCAAGATGCCAGGTCTCAAGAGGTGTTCTGATTTAAAACAAAATTTACAGATAAATGCATGATTGAAAACTATTTCAGCAGAAGGGAAATCAGTACATTAAAACTCCCACTACCTCAGAGGGCTGGGTATGGTTCCGTTCAGACATTTCATTTCAAGGTTTATAAAATTATGATGCCATCGTCTTACGCATGGTTAGATAATGTATGGTTTATTGAAGATTCTATATCTTATATTTAGAACACAGTTGTGCAAAGCTCTGGTTTGGAAGTCACATAGTTTCAGGGAACATAACTTGGAAGATTTCATTCTTAGAGGTTCTTGACCCTTGTGGTTTGCTTGGAAAACAGGGCTACCTTGCTACAGCCAGGAATTCCAGGGTGCATCTAAATAAATTATAAGTGGAGTTTTATGTGGCAGTAGAGTGATCTAAAGTTGGGAAAGTCAGACCAGAGTTCAGTTGGTTTTATGTGTTGTGTGCACTTTAAGATACTGTCTAATAGTGAAGAACATCATATGAATATTAGCCGAAGTACAGTCTGTCTGTCCATGTATTTGTTTATGTGCCTAGAATCTGGACTAAGGCTGTTCAAAAATTGCAGGAAAATGTTTGCAGCTTTTCTTTTTTTTTGCAAAATGTCATGCTTCTGTACAATTTTATGAAAACCAGTAATACAGCAGGGAAAGCATCATGAAATTATGATATTTTGTGCGTTTTCAGAATTAAAGTAGTGATTAAATAACTGTTAACTTTGTTGTTGTTGTTATTTCATATTAATTTGCAAGTAAAAGGAATTCAGACAAATACAATTTCACACAGACAATGAGGCCATTTTAAGCATTAACATTTTACAAAATTCTCACTCTAAAGGGACCACATTTGGATTTGAAATGATTAGTAAAAATGCTAGGGTTTTGAACAATTCAAACCTCAGGAATTTCAAACACTTTTTGAACATTTCTTGGGTTTGATCCAAACTCCATGAAGCCAGTGGGAATCTTTCCATTGACTTCAGTAGGCTTTGGATCTGATCTGCAATTTGTACTGTACATGTGGTATAGACCAGGGGTTCTCAACCTTTTCCTTTCTGAGCCCGCCCCCTACTACTACCACCACAGGCTATAAAAACTCCATGGCCCAGATGTGCCACAACAACTGTTTTTCTGCATATAAAAGCCAGGCTTGATGTTAGAGGGTATCAAGGAGGGCAGTTGCCCAGGGCCCCACACCATAGGGGGCAACGTGAAGCTAAGTTGCTCAGGCTTTGGCTTTAGCCACAGGTGGTGGAGCTCAGGGCCCCGGACTGCAGTCCTGCATGGTGGGACTTTGGCTTTCTGTCCTGGGCCCTAGCAAGTCTGATGCCAGCCATGCTTGGTGGACCCCCTGAAACTTGCTCGTGGCCCACCAGGCCACTGGTGTAGACAGAGCAGCACACATCAGAACCCTATGCCTTGCAGCATCTTGTGAACTTCAGTGGGAGTCTCCATTGGCACAGGGTCTATGCAGGTGGGTATCAAGGCAGAATAGGGGTTAGGGAGATTAAGTCATTCCCTGTATGCAGTGCTGGTTAGACCAGATCAGATATATTACATGTAACTTGGTGCACGATATTACAGAAAAAACAGAACATAAGGGGAGAGATGGGGAAAAAAGCAATCAATAGAAGGCTTCAGTGGGAATAGACTATGGGAAAAAGTTAAGCAAACTAATATGTACATTGTAGAATTGGAAAATTAAGAGTCTTGTACATAAAGGGGTTCAACAGAAGAAAAGAGAGAATTGAAATTAATTGACCCATTGGATTTCAACTGGCAGCAAAAAAACCCATCTGAAATAGCAGAAAAGAAGAGGAACCTCGGGCCAAATTCTGCTTTCTTACATCAGTGTAAATCCAGCACAACTCCACTAACTTTAACTAAGAGCAGAATTTAGTGCATTCATACTGAGCTCCGGGAGCGAATGCTTCTTAAAAATTAATGGTGGTAAAAGCAAAATTGCTGGCAAGTCAAGTCACAAAGTGACAAGTAGTCTTTGGAGAGGAGCTACTGTAGAAATATTACTTTTGAAAATAAAAAAGCAGAGGTATGGTCTTGATGTCTTACCATTAGGCCTTTCCTGCCCAAAGGTCCTGGCTTGTGAAGTGTGCACCATGTGCCCAGCAGACAGCATCCCTCTTTGTGAGGACAGGTATAACGCAGAACATGTTTAACTAATCTGGGCTCTTGCTATCTGCCCCACACATGATTTTTATAAACACTGACTGCTTCCCTTTCATTTCAAACCAAAAGAATCCAGGTGGCATTAGAGAGCATGATGGACAAGACTGCTAAGATCACCTACTGTTTGTAGAGACCTACACGACACACCATGCTTGGGTGGTGAGCGGACCAGATTTCTCATCTTAATTCTGTACTTTTTTGTGTTTGTGGATTTATCATAACATACTTGTGTATAGCTAAATGGCTAATTATCTAGTCTTAAAATTTAATAATATTCACCTATTTGGGGACTAAAACTCCTGCGTGCACATGCTCCTATGTATTCATTTGGACGTTTTGCTGTCCTTTTGCACAAGGGTGAATTTCTCCCTGGATTTGTTGGTGGGAAAATGCTAACATCCTAAACTTTAACACATTGAAGACCTGATTCAACTTTTTCAATTTACTTCAATGAGAGTTGAAGGCTAAACTACAAATATTTAAATGTTTTAAACTTTTTTTAAAAATAGTGACATATAGTATTGGTTGAATTTTAGCAAGAATTAAATGGATAATTATTTTTTCTGCCAATTAGAAATGCATGTAGAACATATCTTAAAGGTTAAAAATGTATTTTAGATAATCTCTTAGAAGTCACATCTGCCATCATTATATTCCCATAACTCCAAATGACAGTAAGTTATTGGTGCATATATAACTGTGACAGAATAGACCCTCTTAGAACATTTCAAGTCATGATTAATATTGTTCGGGAGGGGAGTTGTTTTGTTTTTTTAACATTTCTCTTTGCAGCCATGACAGTTAAGAAGGTGGGTTGCTTGGTATTTATTGTTTGGTGACTTCAGTTTAAAATTAAATTGATTAAAATCTGCAGTAATACTAACATCTGTTCATACAGTATGTATTTTAGTTCAGAGCATTTTTTAGTAGCTGTGAGCTTAAGTTTGATATACATATAGATACAGACATATATTTAGACAGTAGCACAACTTTCTGTCCATGAAAAGCCTGTCAGAAACAAGTCAGTTCAGGCAAAGATACATGTGCATACTTTGCCTAGGAGAAATATTCTTGTCACATAAAAATCCCACTATTAATCAAAAATCACATTATAGCTTCTGAAATGAAGTTTCCTTTACTACTCTTTAATAATAAGTCCAAGATAAGATAAAAATTAGTAATTGTATATTCTCTTCTGATGGAAGATAATACTAAAGTGGTATAGAAATTTGAGTTACAAGAGTATATTCACTCTGCTAATAGGCTTCCATTATGTAGTCTTTACTGATTTATTCATTACACATTTTCTCCACATACAGAAAAATTTAATTGAAAGTCACTTATTACATTGTTACAAATTGTTAACTAGAAAGTTTTCTTCAATCGACTGATCGTTAATGCTAGGAGAGCTAGTTGATTTCAATAGAGCATTCATCAAGAGCAGGCGTACAGCAACCATTACCAATAATGGTGTTACAACAAAGTTTATGTGAACATTTTCAGGGGCTACACATGTGCAATTGCAGCTATATGAGACAAGACAATGATTTATTTGGGTTTGTGACTCTCCTTACCAAAAGGTTTCAATGAAATGTGAATTACAAGCAAGGACTAACCTAGTAACTCATCAAGAGTGTGATATCAGGAGAGAAAATTGCAGCATTTAGAGTAAAATTCTGCCTTCAGATTGGTACACATACATCTCCCAAAGAAATACATGAGATGTGTTGCTCACACAGCGAAGGACAAAATTTGAACCTTAGTGTTGTTGTCCATCCTGAAGAATAAATGCAGGAGGGGAAATAGTATGCAAGACACTCAAATAGGTTCACCTCAAGTCATTTCTTCTGCATAAACAATTCAAGAGGGAGGAGATGGTACCATGGACACTATCCGTACAGACTCCAAAGCAGTGATGTCTGCTTTCTAAGGTCCTAGACCTTGGGGCAGTAAGAGCTGCTCTACAAATTCTGAGAGTGAGGTCACTGGTCATGACATATCCCCGCAGACTGAGTGTGGCTTTTAACTACCTGTCATGTACATTACAAAAAATTAAAAAGGGAAGTTGAAAGATGGTCTTGTGGCACAGAACATGCATTAAAAGCCATTCTCAAGCCAGTATGTCCAAACTATCAGCTCCCACAGGATCGGTCCTGCCAGGAGGCATCCAGGAAGCTGGTGGATCTTGGCTTCATGGGCTGTCCAGACCTCCTCCATGAGGTTTTCAAACTTGGTTGCAAATATGTAACACAGCTCTAGAATAGCCATAGCTTTTCTGTAAAGACCACTCAGCGTTCTGGTGGCAAATGGCTGGGATTGCAGATGGATGGACAGATAGATAAATTCACAAACACTCAGGTTTTCAGAATCCAAATCTAGTCTGGATCCAAAGTTTGCAGCTGGCCCATTTCTACAATGGGATGCACCAAAGTCCAAACCCAAACTTTGTGAGTAGCTGAAATCTGGATCTAGATCCAATATCTGCACGTGAGGCCCTTATGTGATAGAGAAAGAGAAAGTTTTTAATGCATGAAAATGATGCCATTAATAGGGAATGAACCTTTACATCCATTAAAAAACAGGTACAATATGAGCAGTGCTAGTACAAACTTCCCCGTGCCACTCTGCTGCTTCTCAACACTCGCGGGTTCAGGAACTAATTCAACCTCCAATACCCTTCAGCCCTTGGTGTGTCTTCTGAGACTGCCAGCAAAGTTTGCAGTTAATGACAAATGTGGCTTTTTGATATGGACAGCTATCCATTAGGAAGTGGATTGAGACTACCAATTAATTTCTCATGGACCACTGAAGAGCCAGCAAATGGTAATAGTTTGGGTAATTGAATGGGTGAGCATTAATGATGAAGGGATCATATATAGGCTACACAAGAGTATCATTGACTAAGCATGCGCCTCGCATGTCCCTTTGAATAATTGACACGTGTGTCCTTGCATCATCTATGTGTAGGGTTTCTGTTTTTGAGGGTCCGTGAGTTTCTCTTTTTTTGGTGTTTATTTTTAGCAATTTTTGAGTTTTATATAGCTGTCCAAAATTTGTGGGTTTTCAGGACTTTGTGTCAGTATATACTATAGTGAATAATGTATAGTGTGTATGTTTCTCATTACAGTCATGAGTAATCTCTTTATAGTGTTTCAAACAGCACTACATTAAAGCGCACTAGGGAACCTTCAGTGCATACCAGGAGGGTCTACGTAGACCAATTAATGCACTACACGTTGGTGAGCTTTAGAAATTGTACCCCCGTAGTCTGAATTACAGCTCCATGTAGACAAGCCCTTAGATACAAATAGCCATTTCTGGGGGTTTTCCAGGATTTATTGGATAAACAGTAATTTCATTTGTGAGGGGAGGGAAATGATGTTGTATTGGGGATATATTATCAGTTAAAAAAACCTAAAATCAGATGCCCCATCTATATATGATCCATGCACTTTTATTGATAAGTAACCCAGGAGTGAAAGGCTACATATGCAGCTGTCAGTCCCTGTCAACTGTATAAGTGTATTTTACAGTGGGTAGGGGGGGAAGTACTAATCTGTTTGGATATGTAAGACTGCAACTCAGTGCAATTAACTATAGAACACCAGCTACAATATGAGAGTCAGAATTTGGTTGCCACATTGTCCTCCCTGAGGTCCATGTACCTAAAGAAATAGAATAAATTGAAGGACCTACATGGAGTTTGCCAAAACTCTGCTTTACAGGGAATAGAAATATTTTTTTTTCTTAAATTAAGGGTTTCTCTCTGGAGTTCTTGAAGGCAATGCAAATCTGAATTTCAAAAGCTTTAGAGAATACTCAAGATCTGGATGCCCTTGGCCTTCAGCCTGGTGTCTCATTATGTAACCAAAGCAAAGAATTACAAAACAAAACCACCTGTTGTGTAATGTGTCATCCACTTCCTATCTCTCTATCTAGAATTATATACAGTATATGAGCCAAATGCAGAGGTGATGCATAAAGAAATCTTAGGAGGCCAAATTCTGCTCCGAGTTATACCAGCATAGAGGCAGAGTGTTGACTTCAACAGAGACACCCTGCATTTACGGTGGTGTAACTAAAAGCAGAAGCTAGACCAACTAGTCTCAGCACCTAAGTTGGTGTATTTAACATCCTCTTCCAACCCCTTAAAGACATATTCTTCCTTGACTTGCATCCTATGGAACTCCACTGATGTCAATAGATGTGGTAAAGGTGTAAATCAGAACTCCTTGAGACCCATTTACCAATCTGTAATTTGTATCTTTTCACCTCTGAAATTGTGTCTGTGTGTGTTTATAGATTAGGTTAGCTATTCTGGAGGAGGGGAGAGGCTGCCTGAATAATTTACAAATGGGAAAGTCCATATATTTGAAATTTGGTAAGAAATATTTGCTTTTGGGCTGCAATCTTGAATATCAAGTTGCAGTCTAGAGTAAATATTTACGGCCAAGTTACAACATGTCCTAAAAATATGGGGATTTTTATAGAAATACTGGCAGATAAGCGTGTAACCTTTGCCAAATAAAATGTTATGTTAATGATGGGTTTCTGTTAGTGTTATCAAGCATATATTCTTGAAATTAATGTCTAAATGCTTTGTAATGATTTTTTTAACCACTTATCAAGCAGCTGTTTTGTATATGACTCAAAGTTCTTTAACGGACAACTGTTTTTCTTTTAGTGACTTTGTCAAGCTTAACTTGGGATTAATTTGACTGCAGGTGTCAGATAAGAACAGTATTTTAGCAGCACTACTGAGAACCATGTGGGTAAAATACAGAAGCATGAAAGCATGTTGGTCAAAACTTTGAAAGATTGATGGAACTGAGTTATGCTACTTAAATATCTTTGTTCATCCTGAAAAGCTGAGCTTGCAAAAGGGTGGCAGGAGTTACATTTGGTTATCGTTTTCCAGTGTTCCCAATTATCACAGGCGAGTGATTATATTTTGGGGGGGTTTTTAATTGCAATTCTTCCGTTGACATAAAATATAGAAAACTACCTTCATAAATCATGTAGTGACAGCTACTGTGGTTCTCCAGTGCTAAACACAAGTGGGCTCTTTTTTTAAGCTGATGCTTCTTAAGTTGTCTGCGTCAGCGCTGCCCTTCAACAAACATCTGCAGTTCATCTTATCGTTTGAAGAAATATATGAGTTTCTCCGTTGTTTTTTTTTTCTCTCGTTTGCAGCTTCTGCTTCTTGATTTGTTTGAACACCATCTGCTACATATAAAAATCCAGAGTATTTGTGAAATGTGCATGCAGTGAGAAAATTTAAATTGTATTAACCTTTTTTTTCTGAAGCCAAGATAACTTGATTTTTTTCATCATCCTATGGATATATTATGTATTGAAAACCGGCACGTTCAGTGTATTACTCAGGTAGTTTCTAAAAGGTCACCTATCTCAGTAATAACTCAATTGTAAAAACAATGCCATTAAGTTTTTAAATGAAGTATTTTAATGTATTTCATTTGAGTTAGGTATTCAAAAAATACTTCTTATATGAAAGATTTACCTACATCTTACTTGCATCAAAGTGAGTGATGAGAATTAATGCTTTGGTCTTGATATTAATCACAGAAGACAAATAACTTCATAAAATATTACTGTGTGTTGCAAGAAGGCCACGTTAAACTGAATGTATGTCATGGCATAAAATTACCACAGGGTGGTGGAAGCAGTGCAGTTCCAATTGACACTAGGACAAGCTTACAGAGAACAAGAGGAAAAACAGAATGGGAGTCACTTTCTGTTCCAGTTAGCCTAAAGAGAGGTGTCAAACATTAGGTTTAGCTCATGGAAAATCCAGATGGTTAAACAGTTGACCCATATCTAATCCCTCTGCCAAGCATGCACCACCACCATCATAGTCAACATAACATAGCACATGCGGTTAAAATTGCTTACGTTCCAAGAAGTACCACACAGTTTGTAGAAAATTAAATTTGAAATCATGTTTTAGGGATAGAAAATGCAATCCTGTTAGTATTTTATTATTCCAACTTTAAACCAGAAGAGCAATAAATATTTAAAAGGAAGTCTGTGGGACACTGACTCGCTGCAGTTCTTGGTATCTTATCATGGTGACAGTATCACAAAAGGAATCCAGCAGCTGTTTTGTCCTGAAAAATGTATGAAATCAAATCTATTTGATTGGGCTAAAAATGTTTAATACCTATTTTGAACGGTATCAGAAATACAAACTGAGCCCCTCTTGCAAGTCCTATATATTACTTAGTGCACTGATATCAATGAAATATGAATTGCTATTAGTAAAATACCAAGGTGATGGGTTGAGTGAAACATTTAGGGACCACATGCTCATCTGGTGTAAATCATTGTAGCTCCATTGATCCATGGATTTATACCAGCTGAGGATCTGACTTCTTGATACTTGGTAAATCATTCACTTATACTGGGGAGGAAACAAAGGAAACTTTGATAACACCTATAATATAATATTGTGTGTGTTCCTCCTGCTTATACTGGATTTACATTCACACCAATGCAGTTATTTACACTGGTGTAAATCAAGAATAAGAGGAGAATAGGGCTCAAGACTGCTAGTACTTGTCAGGACTGAATTACATATTCAGAAATATCTCTGGTTTATGTGGTATAGTATTATGTTTTAAACAGTTAATAAAGGAAGCAAAATGACAACGTAGCTGTGTGAATGATATAAAATAATATAAACCTTCCTTCAAATATCAAACTTTTTTTCTGCCTCAGTTCACTTTCCACAATAGAGTGAGTGAAAAATCCATAGAGAATAAAACTAGTGATTCCTTTGAGCAAAGATACAAATTTACCTAGATATGTCAACCACGCAGATTTATGGGACAAGGAGTTTTTCACTCAGAAGAAAAAAAGCTTTCCTGTTGTCAGTCATCTAGAGAAAACTGAAAATAAAGCTCTCGGTTATTTTCATGTATTAAGAATTACAGGAAAGTTGGGTTAGGGTTTGTTTTTTTAAAGCCTTCTTATGGCCATGGAATAGTTTCTTCATGGATGTATAAGAAACACTTGTGTTGTACTGCTATTAGTGGTATGATTTGTTAGTGTACTTTTATGTATGGCGTGTCTGCATCTGGTAAGGTCTACAACTGTAGCTCCTTGACAGTGCCAGATGTTGTGAAGATAAAATACCTCCTGGGTGAGGAACTGGCTGGATTCAGGATCTGTGATAGGTGTTCTTAATACAGTTTAAAAAGGCATCTGTCTTAAAATAATTTCAACATCTTACTTTTCTATTTACTGTTTTGTCAGATCATTTCGTTTCCATGGAAATATTTTAGTGTCCCTGCTAACGTGATTTTTAAACTGCAACTTAAGTTCTCCCAACTTTTTGTTCTGATGCTGTTACTTTAATGAAAAGGAGAAAAGAAAGGAAACTTGGTAAGGGACTTATATCAGTTTAATCAGATTGACCAAAATGAGCAAAGATACGTTCAACAGATATTTTTAATCCAAGTTAGCAATGAAACGGAATGCAAGATATGAATATGAATATATTCAAGATTCATTCCAAATATTATTGTATAAAAAGATGAGCCAGATGGATAGAAGGCAGAAGGATAGCAGCACTGCTTCACTATCATACCCCATAACTCATTACATTGTCGACCTCTTAAAATAGTAATGATACTTGACCCTTATTAGTATTTCTGGGCAATATATGAGCTTGAGTTTCCTTGGGTGAAAACTAATGCTTTAGACCACCCTTTAGACCACCATTCTATCTAGTTATAGTACATATTAATGTTATTCTGGGTCATTTAACTTACTCTCAGTGAAGAGTGGAGAATGGTGCGAAGCTGTAAATCAACTCTCTTCTGGAATGGATTTGTGCCATAACAGATCATCTTGAGAATTCCAGTCTTGTTTGACCATGGTAAAGAGATTATGGTATGTAAAATTCTGCTAAACTTAGCTTGTTTCATTTTTATACTTCTCTGCTTGTCTGTCTAGCTATGAATGGTTAAGACCTGTTATGGTGGACAATGCACTGAAGAGGGAATATTGCTATAATAAAACCATTAGGGCTAAAACTTTATCCATATGTGATTAAACTCTGCATTACTTCTAAATATGAACTACAACAGCAAGGAAGATATTAAACAAGCACATAGATACCGAGCATCTAATTTTTTTAATTGCCAAAAGAGAATCAAAACATCATTAAAAAGATCAGCTAACAAATTTATTTTTGTTTGCAAGGTTACTCTATGTTGTGAATATTCACACCAATAGGATCAGTTTTAAATTACCAATGACTTACCCGTTAAATTAAAGTCAATACTGCATACTCTAGATATGTTAATAAAAAAAGCTAATGTAGTATTCTTTTAAAAATCATCCTAGTAACTGATTGTAAAATCATAGATACTTTTTTCACATATTTCTGGCAAATAAAAAATATTTACCTTCAACTTCCTAGAAAAGATTTACAGGTATGTCCCTAGTCTGTTTTGCAGATGTGCCTTCATGAATTTAACAGTAATATATACTGTCATCATGGCTGTCTTCAAATCTTTGAAATCACGTTTGTTTTTTTACAATACATCTTTTATTGGATGTCTAGTAGATATGCATGTATATTTGGCATTTGTCTGTGGGCATGTGTGTTTAATACATGTATTTAGCTCTTAGATACTATGATGATGAGTGATCAAGAAATGCCTAAGATAGATATATTTTGTGCATGCACATACAGTTTGTAAATATATATCTCCTCAAATAGACCGATGCAGAGAGCAAAGTGGAGAGGCACCTGCAAATTAACAAATCATCTATCTTTAAGGTCATTCACAAATTAGTTTTGCAGAATAAGGTAGTAGAACAAAAATGTAATTCTGATGAGCATTTGTTCAGGCTATTTATCATATACAATTTTGTAACATTATTAGACACAGGAATTTTTACACAGCTTATTCCTTATATTATTACTATGCTTTCACAACTCGGTGTAGATGTTCCATTCTGAATAGTGCCCTTTGCTTGATATTTTTGGTATTTTAATCAAAGTTTTAAGTGGCTATGATGTAAGTAGTTTATTGGAATACTAAGGGGGAAAATATTCAAAACTGAAAACTGTGTTAAAAAAGGAAACCTTTTAAATTCCTTTTCCCCTGTGCCAAAAAAGAGTGTTGTGTGTATTTCACCTGTGGTGCTATTGTTTCAATGACTGATTGTGATTTAACTTCTTCATTTAATATCACAATCTGCTGAAGAAACCTAAATATTCTTAACATTTTATTAGATTTGTATAACGTTTGTTGATTATTTGAAATTAAGTTGCTTTTCCTTTGTGTTATGAGGATGAAATACTTCTGAGTTGAGATTTACTCAAATATATTTTGAAATGTACACATATTGCTAACTTTACGGCTTTATATTGGTAGCTTTATTGAGCAAAAAACTGCATTTACTCTTTTAAAGGTTATTAACTCTTATACTGGCCTTGAATTGTTTTTAGAGTTTCTTTTTCTTTGTTAATGACTTTTTCCCAACAAAAACCAAAAGTTTATAAATATAATATAGTTTTGAACTAAATCCAAATAAGGTTTTTTATTGCAATTCAGATTATTAAACCTCTACCCACACTTAAACTGTGACTTTGCCTATTTTTGTAAAAGTCCTACAATTTGCTCTAAGAAAATTAACTTACTGCAAATAATCAGTACATTTTCTTTTCACTTTTCAGCAGTCTAAAATGACATTTGAACACTGTCAAAAAGCAATGGAAAAAATTGAGATTGTGCAAAACATGAAGTCTTAACTTTGTATTTGTCATGCTTTAAACAAAAGTGAAAGCTTAATTTGGAATTAGCCACTTTAACTCTAGACTATTTGATATCATTTTTGTTTTAACATAAAACAGCACTACATTCTTCTTGATATATCTTTTAAACAATTTCAAAGGAAGTTTCAAGAACTTTAGTCTGTAATCCTTATGTGGTATCTGAAAGCCATCCACTATATGTATAATAATAAATTAATATAATTAAAATATTTCATATATAAGGTTTGTTAGCTCTTTATTAATACATTCCACAGAGTGAAACTCCAGTAGACTGCATGTGAGACTACAGGCCAAATTTCCTCCTGGCATAACTCCACCAAAGTCAATAGTTACATCAGAAGAGAATTTGGTCATTCATCTTTGTACCCATGTTGTTTTAACTGCACAATAACATTATGTATGGTGTTCATTGGTTTGTTATGTAGAGTCAATTTCAAGATTGCAGTTAATCTTGTAGTAAAATATATCTTGTTTCTGCTCTTTTCCTGTATCCATACTCTCATGATTGGGCCCGGTTTACATCAAGCTAAATTCCCATGTGATCCAATGTACAATCAGTCTTAGGACAGCATATCCAATACACCCTTTAGTCTCAGATTAAGTAATTAAAGCACTAAAAATGAATTTCACATCCAAAATCATGCAGTTTGTCCTTTTTGTATATCTAAAACCCTAAGCATATGTCATTATGGGATCATACTAAGTATAGGAAGAACTACCACTATAATCATAATTAGAACATATTAACCATTTTAGGTGCTTATATACCCCAGTGATGGTATAAGAATCTGGAGAGAATAGAATTTGAAATCTCGGTACTGTGAGGACTGTTATTGCTGTTTTTGCAGGTTCACCAGCTCCACCTTAGAGCAAAGGGGAATTTCAGATCAGAGCAAAGGGAAACAGATCCTACATGCATTTTACATACATGCAAAGATATACAGATTGGGGGAGGAGAGGGTGTCTTTTTACATCCTCAGTGAGATGTTTGCTCTTATCCAAATACACTTTTTGTAAGAAACTGTTCACATGGCTTAGACTGTTATGCTGGTGATGTTAAATTTTCTTTATAACACTAAAGATTGAAAGCTATACATCAGGATACTAGAGGGGTTTTTTTTCTTTCTGTGGTCAGATATTGGATGGTACTGAGATAGCTATTCAATTAGCAGCTTAATATCTGGAATAGTTTGAACTTTTTACTGAATTATTCAGATACATTCATCTTAGATGTACTGTACCACATGCAGTCCTTTGGTCCATAATGCATATAAGTAATATTTTGTTATTCATTCAGGGTATAACATGGGTAAAACAAAGATGAAAGGATTTTAAATCTGATGTGGGACTTTTATGTCCCATCATATTTTGGCTAATGTCCACTTCTAGAACTAGGATAAATAAACATATAGGTATTTACTTTGCAAGTTAAAAGTAAAATTTTTGAAAACAAGCATCTAGGTTGTACATGAAAAATAGGCAGAGACAGATATTTGTGTATGGAAAACAAGCTGCTTTTTACACAGTTTCGTATTTGGTGACATTCACTGTGTCGGAATTTAGGCTGAGCAATAGACCTAGAAGATAGAAAAAAATGTTTAGATGGAATCATTTGAGTAATTGGGCTTTATGCAGGTGAAGTGCAAAGGCCTGTGCAGGGCGGTGTACTGCAGTCCCGCTATACCCACAGCCCACTTATGTAGTGTATTATGGCCATTGGGGCCACGTAAACAATGATCTCATAATCCCCTCACCCTCATACAAATGAGTGTGTATGACCCCCTCCACCGTGCACAAGGGGCAAAGCGCAGCCAAACACCGAGCCTAATTAGTTTGGAGGGCCTTGAGCTGGCCCTCTGCACTAGGGTGAATTTCATCCATTGGGCACAATTACCTTTTTTTTCACCTATGTTTGAATGTTTGTGAGTTAGGCACCTGTTTTTCAAAATCTGACCCTTCAAAGAATGTTTGCTTCTCTTTTATCACTACTGATCTGAAACACCAAATCAGATGAGAGTTTGAAACAGTAACAGAAAAAATGAAGTAATATGCAATCAGAACGGTGTAGATATTATATCCTAAGATGAATAGAAAGAGAGAGAGAGAGCATCTGAATGTTCTAAGGAAATCTGTTTAAATAGACTAATAGAAAGAAACACACTTTAAATAAACCTTAAACTTTTCCTATATAGTGTGAAAGTTAATATTGCCAACATCATCGTTAGAGCTAGTATGAATACATTTAATATATAGAAGCCTATACAGTTTCGAAGCTGGAAGTTACATCTTGCACCATGAGATGTGTAAATACATTTTCATCAATAGATCCACAAGTATTCATTGAAAATATGTTTGAACTGTCCTAGCAAAATTTATGAATCTATCACCTCAAATGTAGTAAAATAAAACATTTACCTTTGTGTCTCTTCCTGAAATTGACAAAATAATGGGAGGCACTTTTTTAAGACTTTAATGAGAATTTTTATTTTAGGAAAAAATAGAGTTGGGAAATGTTCTATATAAGCTATTCGTTGCCATTAACAAAATGGCTTTTTGAAGCTATATACAGCTTCTGTATAATTATAAGACTAGATGATACAGTGCATTTTTAGACAGAATCATTTGACGACATGTCTGAACATGAAAGCTTGCAATTTGCATTGGGATTTGTGGTTATTTTAAGATAAAATACAGCATCTTTTACGAAGATGATTTAATTTGCTGCCTGCATAATACATTAATTTTATCCATCATTTTTAATAATATGTGGCACAAATATAGTAAGAATAAAGTAAATGACATGTATATGGAGCTGTACATCAAAGTTTGGAATATCTAGACTTAATGAAAACATATATATCATGCTATAGGATGAATTATTAATGTTACAATAAGAAAGTGTGGAGGTTGGTGAAGGTAAAGAAGCAAAGGTATGAAGAGATATTAAAGGCATTATGGGAGCTGGTGAAGTCCTTCCTGGTTATGTCAGCACAGGAAAGAGGGTTTCACCTGCCCAAACTGAAACTTTGAATCTTGACATCCTTTAATTTATGGAAATTTTTGATCCAGATCCAAACATTGTGATTTGCTCTTGTCTCTATCAAAATGGGTTTTTCAAGGCAACTGAACTATAATTCCCATGAGGCACCATGGCAGCATTCCCAAATAAAAATATTTCAGTTTTGGGGTGTTTGTTTTTGGATAACTAAATCAGATTTTTTCATGGATCCCACATACTTTTTGCAATAAATAAAGTTGACTCAAAACCCCAGTTTTCTGTTGAAAAAGAGTTTTGACAGAAAAATTTCTGCCAACAAAATTTCAGCTTCATACCTTCCGCCCCCGATCTTAACACCCTCAAAGTGTTCTAGACTTTTTGGCTCAGGGCAATCCGTATTTCTTTTTGTAATAGATGGGAAATCAGTTAAGCAGATGGAGGTATGATGTAGATTGTGCCCACATAGAAAGTTTTCATACTCTGACCCCACATCCAACCACTCACAATGGGTTCCTTTCAGATGTGTCCCAAAATCTTTCCGCTAGTCCTCCTAGGTCTCCAAAGGAGGAGCTTGTCCCAATAATGCTTCATGGGGGGCACAACAGCCTGGGTACAGTAGCTTCTGGCTCTTCTGGCATCTGAGAAGAACCAGTTGCAAGAGAATAAGGACAGCTCACTGACGAAGCCAGCTCATGACCTCAGTCAAGTCCTGGTGAACCTCTTGGAGTGTCATGATGTAGGCAGAGCACCTTTGTTTTACATAGGTTGATTGAGTTCAGTCACCACAGTGCTGAACATGGTTTAAGAACCTAGATGCCAGGTAGATATAGCTGCCCAACTCTGCTATCTAGATATTTAAAATGTATTCTGATGTGTAAGTAGGGATAAGGTTTCTGACTGTGGAACCTCTCACAGCAGCTGGCATGAGGGAAATACTTTGTTTTCCTCTGTCGTATAAAATCACAAGACAGCTTAATGCATTCAGACCACAAGGGCTTGTATTCAGCACCCCCAGCTTTAAAAGGGCTGCAGTTCTGTGTCAATAAGAATATTTCGCATTTTAGAGACAGTAACTCTTCTTCACAACATACCTGTGCATCGGGTATTATCCCCATTATACAAGAATGAAGAAACTGAGGCAGAGAGGTGAAACAACTGGGCCTAGGCCACAGTGGGAATCCGTACAAGAGTCACTAGAGGAGCCCGATATCCTGCAACCTAGGCCTGTGCACAGAACAGTAGATCGCGCCTCTCTATTCAGTGCTATTATCTAGCAACCTTATTTACTATCATATATTTGCATTGTTTATCTCAGAATCATTAAGTATGAACAATTACAGTTATCCCCTTTTCTCTGCAGTGCAAAAGCAATGACAAAAATAGATCGATATTAGGTCAACTGTTTGAGAACAATCTCATCTCTGGATGTAAAAACAGTTCTGTTTTGATAGCATAAAGTTAGTCAGGTTTTTGTTCAGCAAACGTTATAGACATAAGCGCCGACTCCCTGGGTGCTCCGGGGCTGGAGCACTCCTGGAAAAAAAATACTGGGTGCTCAGCACCCACTGGTAGCCCTGCAGATCAGTTCTGCCCCAGCCCTCCTGCCGGCCGGCGGGCCCTGCCGATCAGCTCCTCCCTCTCCCGCCCAGTGCCTCCCACCCACCACAACCAGCTGTTCAGCAGCATTCAGGAGGCACTGGGGGGAGGGGAAGGAGTGGAGGCAGAAAGAGGCAGGGGAGGAGTGTAACGGGGTGGAGTGGGGACAGGGCCTGGAGTGGGAGCAGGGGTTGGGCACCCCCTGGGAACTGGGGAAGTCAGTGTCTCTGATTGTAGGAGAGTTTTCCTGGCACTAAACAGAGAATAAGTTATTTGAGTTTAAGTCTGGCAATATGCCTTTCTCTACAGACCACCATGACACTAGGCTTTGAGCTACTTACGTTTTTTGCTGTCAAATATTTTTCTTCACCTTCAGAGTGTGATTCTATAAACAGTGACAACTATGTTCTTCATAGCTTTAAGTATAAGAAATTATTTCTGAGAGTGACTAGGTGTCTAGAGTAGATTGTATTAGAAAGGCAGTTCATCTGGCAGCACAATGCCACCAATTAGACTAGGAAGTTGCCTCAGTTTCATACTGTTTTCCATATCACTCTGTATACAGTTCACTGAAAGGAGTGTCTTCGTGCATTGAATGTTTTCCATGTGGCTTTGTTATCCAACTGATTTCTTACTCTAATACTGTATTTTCCCAATGGAATAAAATAAAAATATATGGTACCACAATAATTGATAAAGGCAGGGATTTTGCTGCATTGTCATGTATTATGACTATATTTTCTCTGTGCATGCAACTTATTCTAATATTAGAGTTTAAAAAGGAAGGAAAGAAAGAGATAGGGAGAAGACAATCGTCTATTTTAACCATTTTCCTACTTCCTTATTTTCCTCCATAGATTCAAAGCCTAGAAACCAAGATGGAAACCCACCAAAGATACCTGAATGGCAGTATGGATAACAGCTAGACCCCCAGAAATGGATATTCCACTAACTTCAAATGAGTATTGAGAATCTGTACCAGGTATGTTCAGCACCACATAAAGGACACACCAGCTCAGTGCGCCTGGTAAATTCCTCATCAATGAAATTGTCAAAGGGCTGGGTAAACCAGAAAGACTGATAACTCATGTGGGACTTGATGTAAAATTTGAACAGAACTTCTGTGGGAGCAGTTATAATTTACCAAATGGATTTTTGGAGGGACTGACAGTATTGGTTTATGCTAGAAAGAAGACTTAGCCACAAAATTCAGACATGGATCTGGATCCAAGTGTCTCCCAAGTTCAGGAGTGTTTAGGATGTAGGATTTGGTGTGGGTCCATCTCCGGTTAAAGCTAGTCATGATTCAGGCTTCTCTATACAACCAATCCTCTCTCTTGACTTTCAACATCTTTAACATTCCTGTACTGTAGTTCTCCTGAAGTGTATGTGACAAATTCAGGGCCGGCTCTAGGATTTTTGCCGCCCAAAGCAAAAACAATTTTGGCCGCCCCCCCCCCGTTTTTTAATTACCCCACCCCCGGCCCCACCTCAACTCCGCCCCTTCCCCAAATCCCCAGCCCTGCCTCCTCCCCCCAGGCTCTCAAGCCTGGGAGGGAGGGGGAGCAGCGGCGCGCGAAAGGGCTGTTTTGCGCGCCGCGGCCGCTCGGGATCTCCCCCTCCCTCCCAGGTTTGAGAGCCTGGGAGGGAGGGGGAGACTCCGAGTGGCCGCGGTGTGAGCGCCGCTTCTCCCCCTCCCTCCCAGGCTCTCAAGCCAGGGAGGGAGAGCAGCGGCGCGCGAAACGGCTGTTTCGCGTGCCGCGGCCGCTCGGGATCTCCCCCTCCCTCCCAGGTTTGAGAGCCTGGGAGGGAGGGGGAGACCCCGAGCGGCCGCGGCGCGCGAAACAGCCGATTCACGCGCCGCTGCTCCCCCTCCCTCCCAGGCTTGAGAGACTGGGAGGGAGGGCGAGTAGCGGCACGCGACCGGCAGCGGAGGTGAGCTAGGGCGGCCAGGGCACATTTTTAGGGGCGGCATTCTGGCGCCGGCCATGCCGCCCCTAAAAATGTGCCGCCCCAAGCACCAGCTTGTTTTGCTGGTGCCTAGAGCCGGCCCTGGACAAATTGTTTGGAGGTTTAGTAATGACAAATGTCCACTAGAAATAGGCTAAGGCCATCAAACTCATTTTCACTTTTGCTCTAGATTTAAACTCAGATCTTCAAAACTGAGAAACCAGGTCATAAGCAGAGTGCATAACCTACCCTTCCTGTAAAAGTGGAGAAGAATGCCGATTTGTACAGAATACATATATATTGCATATGACTCTATTTGATACCAAGATAGAGCAGAGCTGGCTAGAAAACTGAAATAATTTTTTCATGAAAGTTATTGTAACATTTTTTTCCCATTTTCTTCTTACAAAATATTCTGAATTCTCTTCTTATCTCAAGAAATGAATAAATCTGAAACATGAGCTGTCAATCCTAGCCAACTACTTTTGTATTGAAAGAAAGAAAGAAAAAGTTTTGCAAGTACCTTTACTACTCGTGAACATTGCCAGATTAACAAACATAGAGGGAAGGACATTGTCTGTTTACTCCCAAAACAGATTTAACACTAGCAATAGTATTGCAACTCTCCCTGCAGTGCATAAGGGAGTCGGAAGGAGTTACACCCAGGGGCGAATGGGTATTACTGTCTCCAGTCCCATTCACTCCTAGGCCTCTCTGCTGATACTGCTGGTGCCTAATTTGGTTGTAGTTTTTGTAACCTAGAAACCTGTCTGCTAAGAATTGGAGACAGAACACCATGCAGACTGTGGATTTCACATGAGCCACAGAACAGTCATCATATATGACAGACCTGGAATAGATTCAAACCAACAACCAAGAAGCAAACAGCTCCATTATCTGATTAACCTTTCTTTGTGTCATCCAATCCAGTGGACAGCCTCTTTCTACATTTTTTCCCCTGTGTAATAAAGAACAGCAAGAAAACCCCAGATCCAAACACACTTGAATTTTCAGGAGTTCAGAATCCAGATCTAGATCTGAATTTTGCAGTTCAGTCCCACCCTTTCTGTAAGAAATACTATTTGAGAGATCATAACAACATTCATTAAAAAATGATGCTGCTTGTTTTCAGTACAGTTCAGTCTAGGAAACACACATTTCCATCTGTTTGACTTGAATTAATTGGTTGTATGATGAGCAAAAGCTACCTTTAGCAGCAGTTTATAGACAGTTTATAGATAGTTGGGGATTGTTAGAGATTATTTGCTTCGTGTGAAAGAAATTAAGCTGAAAGACTTCATTGCAGAATATATTGTTGTTGTTTATTATGAGCTAAAGGAGATCTTGGAAATTGTTCCACACACATTAACCTTCTAAAGATGTTTAACTTGCAAAATCATGGAAAATAAGCTTTATATATGTGTCTCTTGATGTGGATTAAGAATCTGAGAAACAATAATACTCAAATGAGGACAAATAAATATGGCAATGGGGATTCCATGTAAGACACATGTATGAGACGTCTAGTGCAGAACAGGCATCTCATGACCATTAGAGATCTTAGAACATGAGAACATTTCTCTCACAGGTTCCAGCCAGTCTGATTGCTTGACTGCCCAGAAGAATGAAATACTCTGTTTATTCACAGAGGAGCTATGTCACGAGGTAGGTCTACGCTTCAAGCTCGGTGTAATTCCCAGTTTGAGGAGACATACCCATGCCAGCTCTGATCAAGCTAGCTCACCAAAAATGGAGTGCAGCCTTTGCAGTGCAAGTAGTGCTGAGTGCCAAGTATGGTGCCTAGTGTCTCCGACAGGTACATATTCAGGGTGACTAGCACCACCTGCAGCTCATGCTGGGGCAGCTACATTCTGTTTTTAGTGAGCAGACTCGGTCAGAGCTAGTGCCGGTATGTCTCCTCAAGTTGGGAATTTCACCCCCACCTTGAAGTGTAGACATATCCACAGGCAGCAGCCTGGAACATTTCCCCACAAATCCCTGCCAGAGATTTTAACCCTGATTTGGAAGCACTCCCTCTTAGGTTGATTGGTTCAGTGAGTGTATATCCCTGTTCAGACCATGGCCTCTCTTCTTTGCAGCCTCAGCAGCTTGTTGTGTAGTTCCAGCTGTGATGTAGACACTGGATGCTGAATTTAGACCATGAAATCATTTCCTATAGGCCATCAAGCAGACATCAGATGGTAACCAGAGCTGGTCAAAAATGGGGATGGGGAAATGTGAACATTTGTTTTAGAGCTGATCGAAGCCAAAAGAAAAAAAAATCATGAAAATTTTGTTGACCATTTTTCCTGATTTGTCATCAACATTTGGCCTATCAGAGCAATGAACTCCATTACCTGCAAATAAATGCCGAATCTGGCAAGAGGGACCCCGTGCCCAGAAGTGAAGATGACAGGGCCAGATGACCTATTTTCTGGGAAAAGAGGAAGATTTTTTCTATACATTAATTCCACCCTCCCCATACCATTGTATATTAGGTCCTGTGGCCTGTGGGGGAGGCAGATAACAGTGGAGCTGAGTGACTACAATGAATAAATGGTCTGACTAATTTAACTTGTTTTTCTGCTCATGCTTATTCCATGAACAGATCACCATTTCCTCAGCATTATTCATTATTTTGATTTATCCTGCAGGTTTGGTGTTGGCTTTTTTTTTTTTTTTAACTCTCTTCAAACTTCTTTTACTCTGTGGTTTGATTGTGAACTGCTTGCTGAGAGTTCAAAAATGGAGCTGGGTTCTAGCTCAGTTATGTCTGGTCAGATTAGTCAGGGATGCCAGCGCTACTGAAAGGAAAACAAGTGCTGAGGGAATATTAGTGTACATATTTTTTTGCTGTATCCACAGATTTTAATGCCAAAACGGACCATTAGATCATCTAGACTGATCTCCTGTGGAACCCAGGCCATTGAATTTCATCCAGATACTCCTGTATTGAGCCCAATAATTTGTGGTTGCCTAAAGCATATCTAAATCAATCTATATCATATCTGCCCAACTCTGGCTAACAACAACGTATGTGGAGAGCATATGTGGGATGACATCACCTAGGGAAGCACTAGGCTTTAGCCCTCACTAAAAATATAGTGGGGATAAAGAGAAACCAAACAGAATGTTTAGGGCTGGATTAGGACAAGATCCTTAGGATCCAGACCCCACAGTTAGAGGGGTCAGTGAGTCAGAGGCAGAGCATCAGGTAGTGGTGCATTGTACAGCTGTGTGGTACCAGCAGCTGCCTGCTGGGGTGGTCTGGGCTGTACTGCTTCACTTGGCAAGAAGATCAAGGGCTCAGAAGTGGGAGGGAGACAAGAGTCCATCCTGGAGGGCTGGGAAGAAGATTATCTCCAGGGGTGAGAGATGGAATTGGCCTGGGAAGGTTTAGTCTGAGAGTCTGTTTGGGGCAGGGGGGGAGCCTTGCCTGGGAAGAAGACTCTCTCAAAGAAGGACAACATTTGCAGTGGAGGGAAACTTTGGTGTCTTCTTCAAGCCCAGTTTGGTTTTCGTCCTCACCCAGCTTTCTTTTAGTTTTCATTTAGACTTTATTTCTTTAAAGTGCTTTCCCCAAAGGCTCTAGGTGCTTTTACAAATGATTTCAAGTACACAAAAACCAAGCATAGCAATCAGTGTGCAACAAACCCAGACTAAAGTAACACCCACTAAAACTCTTAAGTAACCCATCCCCTCTGAACCTGTCACGTCACTAAAAACCCAAGAGGACAGATAAGTGTGCCCTATCCATTAATAATTCCAGGCACTTTTGAACCTAGGGGGGAGTGAATTCCAGACTCTTCATGGATAGAGCTCTGGAGCTCCTGCCATTGAAATTACAGGTCCAGGACCCAGGTAAAGTGACTGGTGGATTATAACTGTGAGGGGGACCTCACAGAGGAGAGGAGCAGTCACTCAATTTGTCAGGTCCTATTGAAGGCTTTTTGTCAAAACCAATACCTTAAATTTCACTTGGAAACTAATTAGAAGCCAGTGCAGACTGCAGAACAGTGGTGTAATGTTCTCCCTGCGTGAGGCACTGCTTAATAAGCATGCACCCACGTTCTGCAACCCTTCAAACTGCAGAAAGAGTGTAGCCCCAAGTAACAGCGTTTTTACGGTAAGCTAATCTCCAGGCTTCGGAATCGTGGATCGTTGTTGCAAAGTCCATACCTGTTAAAGAAGGTTGCACTCTTCTTGCCAAGCTCTGATGGAAATAAAATGTGCTCTTGGCCACAGCTGCTATCTGAGAATCCAAGAACAGACAAGACCCGCCCCCAAACCTCAAGCCTGAATAACAAGCAGCAGGTGTACTCAGTCCGGGACGATATTATAAACTATGCTACAACTTCTGTTTTTTAATCTGGTCCATCCAGCTTGACTTGGCTGTTCCTTAACCAGTTATTTCTCCTCCCAGCCCCAACCTCAGTCGGTCACTGGACCAGCACATCAGTATGATTAATTAGTAGTGTCTAACTGAGATTAGGGCTCAGGGGTGTCCACTGGGGTCACGCAAGATGGATAAATAGGACTGAAAGCTACTCTAAATTAAACTGTCTGTTAACAGCAGCGGGGGGTCAGCCAGGGTATTGGAGCCCATAGCTATGCCCTGGTGGCCAGGAGCTGCTACACCAGCTTTAGGGCAGCTTTGTCCCAGTGTACTTGGGAGTCAACCCTGAGGACGCCTGGCATTGTTGCTCTCTGGGTCCTTAGCCAAATCATTTTACTCTCCGCCTCGCTGTCTCCATCTTTTATATCATCTGTCTTAAGTCACTTACACCATCCCTTCTTTCTTTTTCCATATTGATATTTTTTCTCATGGAAAAAAAAAGTTGTTTTTTTTTCTATTTTAATTTAGCTTTCCCATGGCTTATAAATCAGGTGCCATTGTACAAGGGCAAAAGAAAGGGCAGAATGAATCACAAACATGTAATACAGGGGTGGATGCACTCTACATTTTCCATCAACACTTGATTTAAAATGAGTGATTGGCTGCATATGACTTAGGGCTTGCCCTCTCTGTCCGTATGTGCCTGAAACTCTACCAGAAGCTGGGGAGAGAGAATAGTTAGGGTGTCATCTCATAAAAATTCTGAATTAAAATATATATTTAAAGATTTCAAGGCAAATATTTTAGTTTTAAAATTTTATTTTGGAGGAAGCAGCTGAAGATTGCTATGCAACTGTTTAGCCATGTCTAATTCAGCAGTATATTAGAAAGACTTTCAGCTTAATATGCTTGAGTCTATTGTAAATACTCAAACATTCCAGTCAACCAGACTGATAAAAACAATTTAACGGGGCTATTGGCAAGAGTGATCTCAGATTTGCTACAAGTCATGTCTATGTTCATGTATGCAAAGCAGCATATTTTCACTTACTAATCTGATTGATTGGTAAAATTCTTAATGCAAAACAAAACAACGGATGTACATTCAGAATATTAGATTGTTCTTGATTATTTTTTAGTAGACAGAAGAGTGTTTTAAAATTCTTATGATATTCTTGGTGAACTCTCACAAGTTTTCCCTATATCCAAATTTAAAGACTGGTCAGTTGTGATTACAAAAATGCATCTTTAAGGGTTTCATAAGATAAAAATAAATTGAGGTCTTAGGGTGTTTTTCTGACGGAAATAAAGTGCTATGTTACTAGGAAATACTGGAAATTAGTGAATGTCAAAGAAGCATTTAGAGCTGTGAATTTTTTTTTCAAAGTCATAATCAAAATATGGTAAGGGTGTTAAAAAAATTAATCTCAGAGTAGCTATAAGATCCTTGATTGTTTGTTTGTTCATTTTTACAAGGCTTTCATCCTATTTGTTCATATTGTGTTATATCTTTTCCCCTTTAAATATGCTCTTTAGTGATATTGGGATAAATCCTGCCTTGTGCAGCACTGATAAGAAGATGGGCGTAATGTTTTTGACACTATGTAATGTTTCTATTTGTATGGACAATCTGTAAACTAAGAAATACTTTTAAGCAAAGAGAGACTCAGCAAGCTGGTGAACTTTACACGTGGAATGAACTGCACCTCAACAAATAAAAAACATTTCTCCAAAGATCTAGCTGCCTATACATTCAGTTAAACAGAAGCTGTAAGAGTATCTGTAATAGCACCATCTGATGAACCCCAGTAGTTTTGCATCCCCCTTCTTGTAAACCTTGTATCATTGTTAACATGGGTTTAGCTGTCTACTGTTTTTAGCAACATTGGGGCTGTAATGTAAATAGGCTCCCAACTCTGGAAACGATTTTTACCATTGTGTCAAACATATTTTTGGCAAGTCTAATTAACAGAGAGCAGAATACAGCTGCTGGAGCTACAGAGTCATCTACAGTTGGGCTCCCAATGTTGCTAACACTGGTGCAGTTGGATAGGTAGTAGTAATGGTAGAAAAAAAATATAAAAAATTGTCTCATGTAGAAAGTCTACAGAAGAAAAATAAAAATGATCAAGTTATTGATATAAACTTAATATGTACTGACTACCCAATATACACTACTATTTTTATATATAAAAATTTTAATTGTTATACTATAATAATCACAGTTTGCAGAAACAAAATTTGTCAAAAGATTGCTACTTATGTTCAAACAAATGATGAACTCTATTATAATAAATGTTCATAGATTCAGTCTGTCAGTTGCTTTTGCAACATGAATACCTTGGGTAATGTTATTGACTTTAAACATAATGTGTCTTGGCTGTGTCGGTTCAGGTGTGTTCAGATGTATTGTGCAGTTCTGATGAACAAAACTTTCTGGTGGTATGGGTTTCCTGCACTCTGATTTGTACCAGTAAGCATTTCACAGTCTGTCCGGTATCTGTTTGCCCATTTGATAGTGAAAGGTTGTGTAATAAAAATCATAGGTAGGTACAAGGTGTTGTGTCAGTGTCCAATACTATCTCCTAAAATATGCCATGTCCAGCAAAGATGCCATTATATTTCCAAAATACTCTGGAAGTTTTTGTGTTTTTCAATCTCTCCAGCTCAAAATAATTACTATAAAGTATACTACAAGCACATTGTTTGTATTCTCAGTGTGAAAGAACCCATTGCTATCTTCTGTCATGGGCTAGATAGCAGGTAATAAAGGTTCGTGGGATCCTTAGAATTTGAGGTGTGATACTATAGGCAAATTAGACTTTTTAGAAGGTTTTAAATTTGTATATTCATATGAGGCTGAAACTATAGATTTCTGGCCCTGAACTTGTATAACTTAATTACTGTATGTCCCAAATGAAGATCTCTGTGTGCAGCTTGAAAGCTTGTCTCTTCCACCAACAGAAATTGGTCCAGTAAAATATATTATCTCACCCTCCTTGTCTGTATGAATGAATGAATGTTGTTTTTGATCTATTTGACTGTGGAACCAAAATTCTTTTTGTACCTTTCAAGCAGTTAGCTCCTTATGGAATGTCCGGAATGGCATCTTATGGCAGATGCAATTGTGTTTTTCTTGGTCAACCAGCAATGATAGTTTCCAGCAACATAGGTAAGTGGAGATTGTGCATAGTTACAACCCTAGTCTCCATCACTGTGATGTCTGATATAGGCAAACGACATGACTAAATGAACGTGTGCATCAGATAATTCCTACATATTGCCATGCCCTGCCAGAAACAATCGGTGTAATATATCAATAATGAGTATATAATTTTCTGGTTGGTGTTTAATTACCATATCCTATTTTTGCAGGTGCAACATCATTCTTTGTAACCTTGGTGGGTGGGGTTGGTTTGTTTTTTTTAATGTTTGCCTTTCCTGGCTTACCTTTTCTCCCATACACATGTTGTTAGAAGCACTCACAGCTTCCTGTGCTCGCACCTCTTTTTCAATATAGCTTATTTCTTTGTTTGAGAGAGTTGTACACATTTAGGGGGGAGGGATAGCTCAGTGGTTTGAGCATTGGCCTGCTAAACCCAGGCTTGTGAGTTTAATCCTTGAGGGGACCACTTAGGGATCTGGGGCAAAATCAGTACTTGGTCCTGCTAGTGAAGGCAGGGGACTGGACTCAACTCAATGACCTTTCAAGGTCCCTTCCAGTTCTAGGAGATAGGATATCTCTATTAATTTATTTATTAAATCAATGGCTTCCCTTTGAGCAGTAACACAGCTCCAAGCTGTCGTTTGGAGGCACACACCTGAAGTGTCACCATTTTATATTGTAGTGTAATGTTAAGCAATGTGTCTGCACTGGCAAGTAATTGCGTCATTTTGGCAAAGGCAAACTCTTGCTGGGATATTCCATTGAAATTCTTGAGTCTTTCTTTAGGAGCACCAAGACTTCTGACAATCCCCCATATCTTTTCTAGCTTAGCATGGTTCTTTGATGGCCTCATATCAGTGATTGCTACCCCTTTTGCAAAGATGGCTTTGATATCCTCTGCTGAGTCAATTTGACCTAAATATTTCAGTTGCAGGTATGAAGCATTTGTTCTCTTTTTTATGTGATCCTTTTTACTCTACCTCTGCAGCATGCCATGCTGATTAGTATCATGGTCTTCCACTATGGCTGCAGCCTCACAAATCACAGTATAGATTTCATCCTCTTTCTTCTGAAGCCCTTCTCTAGCTGAATAGACACTGAAGGGTCAGTGAGTGATTCAGTTCTTCCCTTGTGGAGTATTAACACTGGTCAGTATTGATCTTTCTTTGATCAGTTTTATCATTCAGTACCCAGCTGTGGCATGGAGGACACTGAAAAACTGAACATCAGCCAGTTTACTCATTGCGTCATCACATGTAGGCATCTGGCAATGCTCTCGCTGGATTGCCTTATTGAGTTCTCGTGGATTTGGGCATAGACTCAGCTGTCTTTTGTGTGGTTTTTCTGCTGTCCCCTTGGACTTCTCCCACTCCAGCTACTTTGTAAATTATCCCCAAGTTTTCCATCCTCAAAATCTATTTAGCTCATTGACATCACATTACACCTGAGATTTTTTTGGGAGGGTGAGGCTGAGGGGAGGACATGTACTATATGATCTACAATGGTATCCATTTTTAGCCTTGTATTTCTCAGGAAACTGCCTTAACCCATGCAATACATTAATATACTTTTAATTACATCATCTGGTTCAGCAGGTATTAATGGTACTGTAAATGGGATGTTTGATTATACCAATTTGATCAAGTTTAGATACAAGCATAATCTGATACCAAGCATTCGTGGGGCTTCTGTATATGAAATGTAAAATTGTAGACATTTTGCATACTCATTGTGCTAACATATTCTGGTGCTTGTACCTGGCACATCCAATGGCTTGCCTCTCTGATGAAACAGTTGTGTTGGGAAGGCGTTAGAAATCTTTAATTGATAAAGTGCTTTGGGGGGTGTTACATTGGCTCGTGCACAAGTATCTGGTTTGAAATTAACCTGGCAACACTTCTCCCCAGAAGAAACCTTTGTGGTCCCTTCTAACCCTATGGTTCTGTGATTCTAGCCCTTGGTCCAGTTTGGCAACTGCAACTGAACCTATTGTTGTTCTACTCCTGTTTGCGACCGGGTAAAAAATCATCTTTGGCTGCTCACCTGCCCCCAATAGATTATTTTGAATTTGCTCAGATTTGCATACTTTATCTGTTCTTTTTTTTTTAAATTTCTGACTCCTCTGTAATTTTGCTAGGGATTTATCTGGCTTCGGTGCTCCCCCCACTTCTACCAGAGGCTCGCCCCTTATCTATAGGCTTGTCGTCTGCCTGCTTGTGTGCGTGAGATATTTGTTTTCATTGTTTCCTAAAGGCACGGTGATGCTTTGCTGCTCCATACACTGCCTTCTCCTTAAATGTTGATTTTAGCTGGACTTTTGCCAATTCAAGTGTTCTAGCAAAAGCATATTGCTTTATTTAAATCAAGATCAGTTGCCCAAATATGATCCAATTCCTAATCGTTTCATCCATTTCAGTAAACGCAAAATCCTTAGCCAACATCTCTTCAGTTCTATACTAAATAAATGATTTGATTATTTTAGCCAGAGAGATTCAAGCAGGGAACATCTTTGCTACTGTTATGCTGAAGAATTAGCAATACAGCATTTCTCCAAGATCTAACTGGCCATACAGTCATTTAGACAGAACTTGAAAGACTATATGGAACAGCACATCTAGTGGCTCCCAATAATATTACGTTGGAGACATAACACAGAGAGTCTCTCCTTCCTGCCCCCTCTGAGTGCATGTTCAAAGTAGTGCTCAGAGTAGTGCAAAAAAGAGGTCTCGACTATGACACCATTCTAAGCAACGTGCCCAAGCTTCAAGGTCTGCAAAATAAGAGGTGTGTCCTCCCCTCCCCCTCTTGCCTACCCAGCACTGACTAGCCTCTGTGTCAAGTCGGTGCTAGCAGGTGGCAGGTAGGAGTGCACTTTGCCGCTCTTACCCCAATGAATAAAAGCAAGGTCCCCCCCACACACACACACAGTGCCATGCCTAGCATGCCCAACACCCCCTGCCACATGATGCCCAACACGATGTCCTGCCATGGCCCGAAGGGCTCTTGTCACAAACATGCTGGCCTGCATCTCAGTTCCTTCTTGCTGTGCCAATCTGGACAGGTCTGCCATGTCATCTTGGTTGCAAACCATGTCTGCCAAATGTTCCTGTGTTCATACAGATATTGCTAATAAAATAATAATAAATAATCACACAATGTTGCTTAAAGACAGAAGAAGAGGCCTCTGGAGCTGACCCTGTTGTTTGATGTGTTTTGCATAAATGCACCTGGTAGAAATGAACAAAAAAATAGGAAAAAGGAGGGAAGAAATACCACATTTTATTTTAACATTGAATAGTTATAGTTGTACAATAACGAAGCACCCAATGCCACTGTAAGAACGGATCCAATAGCTGTAGTCAAGCTACAGGCCTTGCCAGTACCTATGAATGAAACTGTCCCTGGGAATTTACAGGGAAAGGCTGTATATTTGGGAGGCTCAAAAGGGAGTCAAAATAAAACAGAGTCTAGCAGAAAAAGCAACCTAGACATGTCATCAACAGGCTAACTACACAGCTAATCCAGAGCTGATCCAAAGCCATCCTCTAGTCCACCAATTGCTTGTGCATTGTACAAAGGAGCCAGATGCTCCTGTTGAAATTGCATCTTCCACAGGTTGCCAGCTAGAGCACGCTCTATCCCAAAAAAGGAACGGAATGATTATGTTGTTCTTGGTGAAATGCCACTTTTTGTACTAAATTAGCTGAAGAAAGCATTAGAACTGGATGTTTTGGATCCGTGTGTTTTCAAGCCAATCCTGCCCACAGAAAATATTTGCTTCACCACACTTTCAGGCAGTGTTGGAAACAAATATCTGATGAACACAGGCAGGCAGGGCGCACACACCTGTAAATAAGGGGAGATCCTGTGGCAAACAGAGGTCCTTGCAGGTGCCAGGAATAGAATGGAATTATTGTCTTAGCGAAAGAGCGAGATAGAATGTAGCTAAGACTCTGTGTGTGTGTGTGTGTGTGTGTGTGTGTGTGTGTGTGTGTGTGTGTGTGTGTGTGTGTGTGTGTGTGTGTGTGTGTAAGTAATAGGGAAACTGAGACACAGAAAGGTAAAGTGACTTGCCCAAGGTCATACTCTAAATCAGGGGCAGGAGAACCCGACTCCCAGTCTTCTACCATAGCCACTGAACCTTACTGCCTTATATTTTTTCTCTATCAGACTTCTCACCATAGTATCTAAGTGCCAGACCACAACTAAATTTAGCAGGGAGTATGCCCAAATGGGGTTAGTGGCTCACAGTCTCCTCCAGTTCCTGTATTAATTATTCTAACTCATTACAGCAAGGTCAAATATATTTACTCCTCCTTCACTTCATTCTCGGGAATAGTGCTTCAGAGCAATAATCTGTATCATGCGCCTAAAATGTGCCTCCCAACTAAATCATATACACCACAGCTCAATGACAAGGTCATAATACACTCTAGCAAACTAGCTTATTATTACCAGGTTATTTTTGCTTGTTTTTTGTTTTGTTTATATAAAATTAGATTCATTTAACAAAATATGAGGAGACTAGGATGTTACAGTCTGCAGTTCCTTTTCTTCAGCCCCTTTTAATCTGCTTAGTTTTAAATCATGTACAACCAAAATATGAGGCCTGACCCTCAGTTGGAGTAAACTGACATATCTGCTCTGAAGACCTGGAAACTACATTAATTTACATTTGTCTTGGATCTGGCCCATGAATTTTAATTTGACAGATTTCCACATGCAAAAATCAAATTGATGCAATATAATGTTTACAGTATCGTAAAAGGGATTTTTTTACACAGTCTTATCTCAACTTCTCTTTATCGGATTTACTGATTTTTTTTTTCCAGGCTGAAAATATTCACTGTTGCAAATTCAGTATCTAATATATAGCGAACACCTACCACCACTGTTCTTAGTGCACACACAATTTTATAAAATATTAGTGAATGTGAGTCACTTTATCAGCTCGGTGACCGGCTTTAGCAGTTATTGTAACTCAGTAAGGACATTGCATTGACACAGGACTGCACTTTGCTTTCCTCTGTGTTTTACAGTTGCTAGATCTCCAGTTAATTCTCTTAATGTGAGCAAAATAGTAATTCTCAGATTATAATTCTCAGAAATAACACTATTAAATTTTAATTATCTATGTTGAAGCAATAATAAAATGTTGATGAAGTGATGAGAATTTTGCTGAAAGATATTAATGAATATAAGAAACTGTAAAAAGCATGAATGAACAAAACAAATCCTAAATGGCAAATCAGGTATATATTGCGATGGGATTATTTTTGTGTCATTTTGTATTCATTATATAGTGCCTGATGCTTTAGATATTGAAATCAATGCTAAAATTTTCATTGACATCAGTGGAAATAGGATTACGCCTGTACAGTTTGAATGATCATTACCTTATAAATGATAAGGGTTTTTTAAAAATAGTTCCTCAATTTAAACTGATTTTTAGAAAAACTCAGTTCTGTTTCTCCATTCAACAACTGTAATCTAGAAAGCCCTTTTAGAAATATTGGAAATATCACTGCTAACACCATTGCCAGTAAACTGAAATTCTCTGTGTCTAAATCAAACGTTTAATTTTGAAAATAAAATATTTTATGATATATATCTTTACTTGGAAAAGTATCATACGATCAAAATGCGTCTGGGTATTTGTGAAAACGAAAACTTTGTCAGGCTTCCAATGTGTTGGGAAGTAGGGGCGTTAATTTAAAAGAAACCCAGAAGGAAGTAAGGAAGTACTTGTGTTTTATTTCACATGCTGTTGATTATGACAAGCCTGCAGTTCAGTTCATTTTGTAAGTGGGGGGACAGTCAGACAGAACCAGTGGATGGGTAGGTGGTTAGATTAAAAACCAGAAATTGGGTTCTCCCTGATGGATGTATAGTAAATAAGAATCAGAATTTAAACATTTCAAGACAGGCTAAACATGTCTTTGCCAAATACAGTTTTCTACTAGTAACTCTATTCTGTCAGAACATAATGGGTCAAGTTTCTCCTCAGCTTTCTCAGAGAAATAGGATTGCTAAAGCCAATGGGACCTTTGTATGAGTAAGATGAAGTAGGATTTGGTCTGGTATGTATAATTGTCTTGTACTTGCTACATATAGATTTCATAATCGACATGTATGTCACTTGTGCCTAATTCAGTGGTTGCAAAGAATTTCTGCTGTAAACCCCTATCAGTTAAAGATTTTCTGCGCTGTCCATTATATCTGATGAGAAGAGAGCAAGTTAGAGAGGGGGCTTTTTATTTTTATATTTGGCCCAGTATCTTTGGGTGTATGTGTGTGAACCCCTCAGGTGGAAATGAGTGGGAGAACAAGACCGCTCGTGGAATGACCATAGCATTCGTCTCATTGAGCACTTTGAGAACAGTGTGGCCCTGCTACCTCTTTCTCTCTCTCATAGAGGTTAGAGTATTTACAAAGTAATACAAGTGGAGGCATGTTCATAGACTTCCTTTGTATGTTAACGTAGCATTTTATTGATCATTTGGGAACAGAATGAATGCTAATCATTAAGTTTTATATTACTGTTTCTATTACTCAAAGCCTTCTAACCTGTGCTCAGTTAAAAGATGTCGCCTATGTAAATGAAAGGTAATTCCACATTAAAAAGACATTTTCTGGAGCATTTTTATTCAGTTACATTTCTGCTGACTTAAAGGACATCTAATACAGCGAAGTAGCGCTTTGGAATGTAAATATGGATATTAGTTCACTAGGCCAGGGTAGTATTTCTCTGCAGTAGATTTCAGAAATACGTACTCTATGTACTGGTTATGGCATTTAAAACTCAAGGCTTACCCGGAGCGGGGGGTCGGGGGAAGGGAACCATCTCATATGAACAAAACATTTTCTGTGAAAGACTTAAATTCCTTTTGGTTTCCATGTGCAATACAGTCAGCATTTTTTGAGTCTTCACTGATGTTCTCACACAAGCAAAGTGACGCTTGGAAATACACCATTACAACTTAATATATCCAGAATGTAATTTGTACTTAGCAGAAAGATATTTAGGACCATTTGCCTCAGCCATAAGACTTTCAGCTGCACAGTGGGAGGTAGTGCTTCAATGAAACCTTTGTTTTTAATCTTCTGATACAGTCACTGAGGCAGTTGGCTGGCTTTAAAATTACATCAGTCTTCTTTGTAAGCTGGGGCTTGCACACATTACTTTGGGGCACCTACCAAATCATATCATTTCATGTGCGGAACTACCATGAGTTATCTCTGGTTTATCTTTGTCCAGGAAGCACAGAACTAAATGTTTAAAGTGAAGAAGGGAAATAAAAAAAAAATCTTGGAACCCTCATTTCAATCTCATTGTACAGTGCAGAACAATTAAATAATGTTTACTTTGTTTCTGCTTTCTAAATTAGATTATGATTCCCTGAGTAAGTACAATGATATTGAACTTGGACAACCAGGGATTTTAATCACTTCAAAGCATTGCCCTATTTTGACTGAATATTGCTCGTCTGTTGAAAGACTGTAGAAAAGCAAGTCCTCGTGCACATTCATCTGCATAGCAAGTTGGGTGGTAGTCGGGACATAATATAAAACTGTTGCCTAGTGTTCCACTAAGCTCTGCCCTTCTCTGAAAAAATCCCTCATAATTCAGGCAACAGCTGGAAAGCTTAGCCTAATGGTCTGTGCTTAAATGTGGAAGGTCACAGGGTACTGATCTAAGGAGCTGAGAAGTCTTGCTCACCCGACTGTTGACACTTAGTAAACGGAGGAGGAGGGGCCTATGTGTGCATCTGAGAAAGCCATACCCAAGCAGCAAAAAGAATAGGAAGCTACTTCTATTCAAGATTTGCAGGGGTCCTGGAACCAGTAGGGAAAAGCAACAAGGCCCTTCACTGCCTCTAAGTTACCTTGTATTATAACAGGATTAAAGTACATTTAGCTTCTCTATTAGCATACTTTAGCCCCATTTAGGCTTACTTGATGTTTCCGATGGCCTTTGATCAGCCTTGCATGGTGCTGGTCAGTTTCAGGACACAGCAGTCAAAAAGCGAGACTGTGAAATTATCCTGATGTTGAATCTCACAGGAGATATTTCTGGCTGTTTAAATTCTCTCATCCCCAATATTCTTGGGTTTTTTTTCTTTCTTTCGTTCTTTTCTTTTTTTTTTTTTTCCTTAAGAAAGAAATTTACACATTGTTTAAAAAAAAAGAGAGAGAGAGATTAAAAGGAAAAGGTGTTTTAGTGACCAATAGTAATTAGTTCCTTGTTTGAAATCAGAATGCTGGTTTATGTGTCTGTGTAGCAGCATCTACTCAAAATACTATAATTTCTACAGTGTCTGACTTTTTATTGCTTACATTTGCATATAAATTAAATCCATATTGTAGCTTTAAGGCAAGCTGGGCTTAGAATTCCGTGCAGCTTAGGGTTCTATTGTTTTACATCTACTTTCTATACTGCGGTTAAATGAAAAGGGAGGAGAAAGTAAAGGAGGGAGAAATTCAGCTTTGTAACGTTTTTAATTGCTTCTCCATCAATTATGGATAAATTAATATTTAAACTTTGTAGTGCTTTGAGAAATTGTTTACAAAATCCACTTCCTGGTGTACATTGCTCTTTGTGCCGACAGCAACATTTATATTGGAATCGTCGATGGAAATTAAAAATAACTAAAGATAAATTCTGTTTTCTTTTTTACAATTTTATGTAAGTAAATATTGTTAATTGAATTGTAAATATTTTAAAGATCCTTTTTCCAGAGAGCAATCATAAAAGCTGCTTCATTCAGCCTTGTTTCAGATGGGACAATTTATGTGCATGAAAAGATCCCGTATTGTTTAGTTCACTTGATTTTCTTTTTCCTTACATCTCTTTTGCTTTCTGTTGTTGTCTCTGCTAAAATGATATAGGTTGGCCTTTTTGAATTTCTGTTCCAGTGAGTTTCAGAAATCCACAGGCTGCTAATGCTAACACATCAGGGCATAGCCTGGGAAGACAAGAGACATTTGCAAAGATGAGTAACTAGGAGCAAATGGCGCCTCAAAGTCTCTGTTTAAAAATTCTTTAATGAGATACAGTACATTTTTTTAGCTCTTTTTCTTGGGCTAATGCCTAGTATGTACCAACCACTGGGCCACATTTTCACGAAACATCTAAATCAAAAATCAGAAGATTACACAGGGAAGTAAGAAAATCTTAGGATGGCAGGAAGCCAGGAAGTCCAGCTAGGCCTGTCCCTTCCTAGCGTTAACAGTTGTTCTCCATAATATATACTTTTTCTCTGTATTGGCTTCTTTCTTGCTCCTTTTGAAAACTGGTCAGACTGGTTGCTTCTAGAGCAGCACTTGTTAGTTTATAAAACATACTGACTGGCAAAAAAAATATTAAATTCCTCCAACTCAAGACCTTTCGTAGCTTGAGTCATGTGCCTCGGTCTTATATTAGACATTAGCTCTAATAACTGCAACATCTTGCCTCTCAATTCCCTCCAGCATTCTCTGCAGCTCAGTGATGTCCCCTCTTAATCTTTTCTTTTTCTAGGAATACAGACCTACTTTCACTAACCATTTCTGAATCACTAAGGACCTCCAGTCTCTGTGTCATTCTGGGACTTCATTGTACTTTTTCCATTTCCGTAATATTCCTTTCATAATTAGGTAATCAAGACTGTGCACATTCCCCTGTTGCTTTCTGAGAGCTCTTTTATTTATCATTTTTATATTTTATTATTCATTTAAAAAATAATGGTCACAAACCCATCTTGCTGTGCTCATTGCTAGTCTTTGCAACCATGTGCTTTCTATCCCGGTATCTAGACTTGGAAGAATTAGATTTTTATTTTTTATCATTTTGACAGATAATGTCGATGTTTATATGTAAGTATTTTTTTCAATTTTTACAGTTGCATGAAATTATGGGTTTTAAGCATTTTTAGTTTTAGCTATTAAAATGTCCATAGTTGCGGGAAATTATCGGGGTGTCAGGCAATGTGGGAGGAGATGATAATTCTTTAATGACAGCTGACGTTGAGATTCAAAAAGTTAAAGCTTGATAACTGTTAAACCAAATTGTCAACATCAGATGTCCAAATAGACAAGGTAAACATCCTTAAATCAAACTCTGCTAAGGTCTCAAGCAGCCTTTTTCTTACCTTGCCTTGTCGATGAAATTTTTTTTTTTTTTGTCGGTTTGTGTGAAATTGACGCTTACCAACATTTACCGATAAAAATCTAATCTTTCCAAGCCTACTGTTGCCTTTTTCCTCTTTCCCTGGTTCCTTCTGTTTATACACATGCTTAATTTTAAGCGTGTGAGTAAGTATTGAGTAGTCCCAGGCCATTGAAGTTAGTGGAGCTACTTACCTGCACATGGATAAGTGTGTGTTTGCAAGATCGGTGCGTTAGATTGTAGACTCTCTTTTACTATTTGCTTGGTCAGTACCTAGCACAATGCAGTCCAGATGCTGCTTGAGTTTCTGTCCACTATTGTTACGGTAGTAGTAATAACGTAGCTCTTTTCATTCATAGATCTCAAAGCACTTTACTAAGGAAAGAGGCTTATCCTTATGCCCAGTCTACAGATAAGGAAACTGAGACCCAGACAGGTGAAATGACTTGTCTAATATCACATTTCATCTCAGTGTCAGAGCCAGGAATACAAGCCAAGTCACCTGATTCCCTATCAGGTACCTGATCAGGTGGGTCATGCGGCCTCAATCATAGCCTCACTAATCATTTTCACATCAGTGAAATAATGTTTTGACATATGCCTCCTCTTACATATCCAGATTATTTACATCCTCTTAAATCCTTCCCCTCCTCATTCCTTTGTGGGATATGACTAACTATGGAGGCTAAGTTCCATTTTATGTTTCTTGACCTAAGACCTTTACCATCTTTTATTTCTCCATAAACCAACCATGCTCATAGTGCCATTTCCTTCATTTTGACTGCCCACTGGGTCTTTCCATTGACTACAGTGGACTTTGGACCAGGCCGTCAGTTTCCAGTTTTGAAGTATCAGTAAATTTCATTTTCTTATTGTATGTTTGGGGTTTTTTCCCCCTTCAAAGTCATAAATATATTAAACATCCAGATTCTAGTTTCAGATAAACATACATAATTACTATTAACTTCAGTTCTATAGAGGTTCAAATTATTATCATAATTCATTAAGGGCCAAGTTCCAGCTTCAGTTCCATATACAGGCTCTCGCTGACTTCAGAATATAATCCCAAAGTAAGATCATATTAATTTGTACTTCTACAGTGCCTTCTATCTGAGGATCTCAAAGCATTTCATAGACGTGAATGAGTTCAGTTCCACAAAAAACCCACAAGATAGATAGGCATTATTGTTCCCATTTCACGGACTGAGCAAACTGAGACAGAGAAAGTCTTAGAGCTCTTTCCTTCAGGGCTCAGAGCGTTCTGGTCCTGATCCGGCAAAGCATTTATGCTTAACTTTGAGTTGTCCCATTGACTTTGACCCAGGGCTTTGCTGAACTGGAGCCAGAGTGTTCATCACTTTGCAAGACAGAGCTCCAAGTAACTTCCCCGATATCACACAGGACATTTGTGGCAGGCTGGGACCCAAGTCTCTTGACTTCCCATTTGGCACATCAATCACAAGGCCAGCTACACTTCCTAAATAATAAAAATGTGTGCTAACACTCTGGCACTACTGCTAGTCATGTCTGTCTGTCCCATTCACAATTAGCCACAGCCACAGCCTTTGATATCCAAGCCTGTCTATTGTATAATTAAATACCTCATCCCCCGTACCAGGCTAACAGGTATTGTAGTGTAGGACTGCCCTTTCAGTGTAGTGCTGCCAAGCAATGTCCTTGGTATAGTACTGTAAACTTAAAATTTGAGACATTTTCTCCATATTTTTCCTTATCAACCTATTTAGTTACTTGTTCATAATTTTCCATTTCTAGGCCTGACCCAACACCAGTCGAAGTCAATGGAAAAATGCCCGTTGACTTCAATGGGCTTTGGTCAACCCCTTTTATGAATTAATGATGTTTTTAATGGCATAATTTTTAAGGTATTCTGCTGGTCTGTCTCTCCTTAATGTTTCCAAAAGGGATGGTGAACCAATTTGGAGAGAATTGGAACATGCTGCAGCCTTGAAAGACTGATTACCTTTTTGTCATTACTTTTTATCCCCCCCTGCCCTTCCATTCTCCTGTCAGCACTGGAAGGGGAAGAGCCAGTTCACAACATCAAGGGCTTGTCGTGAGCAGCACAACCTGAAACAGGAATCCCACAAGAAAGTCTGTTCCCATGAAATTTTCAGCCCGGTTCTGTAGACCCAGGAGGTTTAAACAATCATCCAAGTTTGGGGGAGAGGAGGCTAAACTAAATTGAGCCCAAACTCCACCATGTTTTGTATGCACCCAGAAGTGGCTTCTTGGTATCTTCTCCAATATTAAATTCAGACTTACACAAAACTAAAACCTGTATCTTCTTTATGAACCTTTCTTCTAGTGTTACACGAGGTTCTCTCCCGTGTTCGCTTCAAAATAGGTTGTAAATATCCCTCTTACTCCTTGAAGCTGAAAAGATGTTTGACCATATTGAACAGCTTTTCTATTCTTAACCCTTCAGAGATTTTACACTGAGAATAAATTACTCAGCTGGGTGCATTGTTTATAGGGCAAGCCCCAGGTAAGCGCCTGCATCGTCAGTTCTGATTTTTACAGACACATAAGAGGACTTCTCTCTTTCTCGTCTCATTGTCATGATGGTGGAAATCTTAGCTCAACTGAGTTCTCCAGACATACCAGGTCTGGTTGTCAGACAAGATGTCATATCGCTTTTGACAGACAACTTTCTAATCTTCTGTACAGACCGGGATTGATGCACCCTGCCCTACCCCAGATGCTGGGAAATAATAACTCAGTATCTGGCTGTAATGCTGTTAGATAAATCTGAGCCCTTTCTCATTATCTGTTAGCCATTAGACTCTTATGGTGCCTCTAACTTGGGTTTTAGCTATTGGAATCCCCAGTATGTGCCTGCAACATAAGCTGCTGCTTGTGGTGAATTCCATCTGAATAATGGTCTGATCTCTCACAAGAAGACTGAGGCCTTGTTAAAGTAAATACGATTTGTCTTTACCAACATCTGGTTGACAACCCCACTACCATCCTGACAATTCTCTAAATTCCCTAGATCATGGAGCACATTTAAAGCTCTCTGACTTTCATTTGAGGAACATGACCTAACGGGCCGCAGTTTGTTCACTGCTTTGCTTTGGTGGCTCCCATGGTCTCATGAATAGTGAAATATGATGAGCTCTTGGGGGCAAAACTTCCATTTACAAATATACTCCCAGTAGGGTGACCAGATGTCCCAATATTTGGGGCTTTTTCTTATATAGGCTCCTATTACCCCCCACCCCCATCCCGATTTTTCACACTTGCTGTCTGGTCACCCTAACTCCCAGTGGCCTTTTAAAATTTGAACTGCATATGCTGTATCTTTGGTCACACTCTGCACATGGAACAAAATCCAATATCCTAGGAATCTTTCGGGAAGGATCCTGTCTTCACATCTGTACACTGCAACCTTGATTTTCTCTTTTCCTTGATGAATATGTTTCAAGTCCTGGGAGGATGCTGGTATGTTTCCTGCATCATATATATGTTCCTGTATCATATATTCTTAGGAGGTGTATGATTTTTTTTTCCTCATTCATTTTTGTGTCTAGAGCAATTAGTTTCCAATATTTTCAGCTGCATCATATCGCACGCTTGGAGGGTAAGGCTCCGCTACACTACAGTTGGCTGAATCATGTAATATCCTGTTCACAAACTTTTCACCAAATTAGAAAGAAGGTTTTTAGCTGTCTTCTCGGTAGTCCTTTATTATTTGTTGTTTGTCCAAACAGAAAAGAGGGCTAAATTTGGTTTTGTTTTTAAAGAGTAAATAGTTCAGCCTACTCCAGTTGATGTGAAGAGATCCTAGGTTTGTGAAGTCAATGAAAATCAAGTCAATACTCAACATATACAGGGACAAATTTTCTCCTCATGTATATGATCCCCTTTTTACAGATAAATGTCATGCTGACCTGGACTGATCTTTTATGGGAGAGGACTGGAAGAATACATGGGAATCTGTCAAAAAACCTCTCTCTTAGGGATAAAAAGCAAGTGCTTCTCCTGCGTTTACGTCCATGCATGTACATACAGGGGCATCGGCTGAGTTTGTCTCTCTGTGCATACCATGAGCCCTTTCCTGTTCATGATTCATCATGGTATGTATGGCAGTGTGGCAGGGCAGACGTAGGGAGACAGGCACTTGCATCCTCATATGATTCAGTCCCTTTGGACAATAGTTCTGATCCCAGGTTTTTTATCACCTGCTCCAGATTAGGAATTCTGTTGTTAAGATTTGGAGCAGAAGCTATTGTTTGACATGAAGTTTTGCTCATGGTCTGGTAGATTATGCATGCAGACAGGTATACTCTAGTTTTCTTCTGAAAAAGCATTCCATCCATGGGTTTCTTTCTGGCTTTCTTGACATCAGATCTCTCTCCTACATCCCTCAATCCTGTGTCTGTTCACTGATCACTGAAGCTGGTTGGAAAATGATCAAAAAAATGAAATACTTTTTTTAAAAAATTTTCATGAAAAAATTGTGAACATCCTAAAATTTTGAAAAATTGTTGGTCAGCTCTAGGTGTCACCCTTGTGGCCCTGCCTGAAATCTTCAGTGGACACCTAGCATTACATCCCTGTTACACATATACCTCAGCATCTCTTAAACGTAAAACAAGGGGGCCCATTCTGAAGCTGCTGTTTGAGCACTCCCCAGTTTGTCCTGGTTAATATTACAGTTGGAGATGTGAAGGGTGAGCTCACTTGAAATAAAGTATACCAATAAAATATTAGAGATGTAGGCACCAATCTTCAAAATTAGGTGCCTAAAGTTATGCACCTAATTCCATGCTTAGAAGTAGCTTAATAAAAACTGTCGGATTTTCAGATGTGTTGGAACCCACAGGTTTGAAGAGAGTTGTGGGTGCTCAGCACCTCAAAAACTATAAGCCACTTTTTATTTTAGTGCTAACCTATAGATTTAGCTGTGTAACTTTAGGGACCTAAACTTGAAATTTGGGGCTGAAATTCTTATTGGCAAATTACAAGAGTAGAAGCAAGAATAATAAAATTGGTAAAAAAATAAGTCACTCAATCAAGTATTATGGAAAAGGTTACTTGGAGGGCCCTGCACTTAAGTTACAGAACATTGTTTAAGATATTTGGTAATCTTACATGGCAGAACAAAGTCTCTTTCTTATACTAAAGTCTCTCGCCTTCTGTCTGTCAGCTCTGAGTTCAATCATACAGTCACAATGAAGTATAGGTCAAGTTCTAGAATATCTGTTTGTGTCTTATGGTCTTATTGTTGGCTGACAAGCACTATATCTAGATCAGCATATAGCATTAAGTCCTGTCCCTCAAAGCAGACTAGAGAGGTAAAATCAGTTCGGACGACATGCTGCTTGTTCCCTGTAGCGGGGTGGTCCCCCGCTCCTGCCGGGAAGGGCTTAAAACAGCCCTGGCAGAGGGCTGCAGCTCTAAAAGCTGGGCTGATTGGGGAAGCAGCCACAGCTGGGCCACGCCCCAATCAGGCCTCAGCTGGCCTGTATAAAAAGGCTGGGAGCCAGGAGCCCAGACAGACTCTCTCTGCATTCAGAGAGAGAAGGGCCTGGCTGCAGGGGGTTTAAACAGGATACCTGAGTGGAGCAGGGCTGGGGAAAGGCTGAGGAGCTGGGGAGCTCCAGCCTGGAAAGCCCCAGGCTGTGGCCTAGTATTGGGCTAGAAGGTACTGGGGGTTGCGGAGGGCAGCCCAGGGGTAGGCCAAGGCAGCAGGTCCAACCCCAACCATGCCTGTGATGAGTGGCTTATACTGCAGTCTGCCCCAGGGAGCGGGGGCTAGTTGGTGACTGGCAGTGGCCTTATACTGAGGTGAGGTGGGGATAGTTGGTGGGGGTTCCCTGGGAGGGGAGACCCTAGAACTGAGGGGTGTACTGCCAGGGGGCAGCACCCAGGTCCAGGGAGGGACACGGGGGCCAGAGGACAGGCGGATCACTGGCCTGCAGAGGGTGCTCTGGAGCTGGATCAAGCTAATTCCCTGAGAGACCAGCAGGAGGCGCTGCAGGGGTGAGTCCGCACCCTTACATTCCCCCACATATGCATCCAACCAGTCTTAGGCCATTGTTCCTTTAAGTCACAACTTGCAGCATTACATATATAATTGTAATTCTACATAGTGAACAAATCTCAATAAGGATATCTAAGGCACCTTTGGGCAAGTTCCTGGCTGCTCTGGGCCAAAAGCTTACACACCAATAATATGATTTATTCAGATCATACATATCTAGCTATGCTAAGAACTTATTAGCTCACATAATCAAAACTCATGCATGCAGCCACAGCTATCTGTCTCAGATACATTGTATTAGCTTTCTGTTTGTTTTTTATTAGTATATTTATGGGGAGGAATAAAGAGACACACAGAAAATAGTCATGAGTAAGTTATTTGTTGTCCAGAGCCAACAGCAGGGGCCGTCCAAATCCTACAGAGAGTCTGCATGGGCATGGAGACTGGTGTACTCTGTTTTTCTGACAGGTGATCCCCTCCCGACCTGGTTTACAAAAAATCAGTGTGAAGAAGCCTCCACTCCAGTGCTATCAGTCAGGCTTTCTGACAAACACTAAATTAACTTTAAGTAAATAATGAATCTGAATGTGTGCCTTGAAAAACTAGAGTGGACAAGAAAGTCTGGATTTCTAATATCTAGAACATTAGACTGGTATGGCATCAGGGTTATTCTTGAAAAGTAGTGTCTGGAGCCTACACCATTCTTCCACTTTTCCTGTGACCAGGAGAGTCATGGATGTACTAGCTGAGACAAACTTAATTTGACGTGGTGCGGACTGGGGATTATGCTAGTGAAAATGTTGGGACGTGACAGAAATATATGGATCAGCAGTGAAGTAGAAGTGAAGCAGCTAAAATAATCACTTGTATAGACAGGGAAGAAATAATATTAAGCAGCATTGCTGATTATATAATACCCCATGAATTTAAAAAAGTGTTAAGATTCAGTGCAGTACAAATATGTTTGTAGAGCATTTTCTAGGATGTCAGTATACAAATGCTGAAACAATTACAACGTAAATAAATGAAATAGTTTTGATGCTTAACCATAGGCACCTGTTTTTGAATATGTGGGGTTAAATCCAATAATTATAGAATAGGCCACTTATAGAGATGTACCCATTTGCCTTCCTGACGGCTACCCCCACCCTCCCAAAAAAAACCTATGAGGACAAGCTTGGGAAAGAGGACATTTCAGAGCCACACTATCAATGACTGGAAACAACAGATGTTCATAGAGATTCGTCAGAACATAAACAGAGCAGTCTGCCAGCAAGTAAGTATTCATCTGAAACCCAGTGACTTCCATTAGCCTTTCAGGGCTTACTTCACTAAAGTGTTTGTAATGTCCTTTGAGATCCTGGGATAGCAGGTGCTATAGAACTGAGGACGCTACACCATTAGCACGCATATTCCTCAGCCCATGTGTTTGGTCTGTGTGCTAACTTCTAGGATTTGATGCCTTAGATAATCAAAAACTTTCAAACATGATTTTACCATGAATCTCTCCTTTCCTCGCTTTGGGGATGATTTTACATTATGTTTAAAATTATACATGCTTTCACCACAATTAAACCAGTGGGACAAATATTTCATCTTATATAATCACCTAGCAAAATGATATTAGCACTATTCCACCTTTCATATTACTACTGTCTCATTCCTCTGGGGTAAAATATGTAGGTATTAAAATATTTAAAAAGAATATTAATAAAGACTAAAAAATGTGGGTGTGGTGCACGTTAGGCGTCCTGTCTCTGGAAATGTATTCTACTGTGGATGGAGTTTTGTGCCCCATCATATTCAATATCAAGACTTCATCACTGGTGGGCACATCCCACGTGTGGGTCACAAGGAAATGTCCAGTAGATAGAAAAAAGGCAGCTTTGCAATCTCTTGAAATACTGTTGCTCCAGAGCTGAGCACTGTGTGAGCAGGGAGTTGGAAAGCACCCAACCCAGCAACCAACATCAGTAACCCCCTTCCAGCCCACTCTCCCATTCCTTCTACCAGCTGCACACTTCCCCTATCCAGCGCCCCCTCAGAAGACTCTAGTGTCCCTATCCCCAGCCCCGGCAACACCCACCAAGACCATACCTAGTACTCCCAAGCACCCCCCGTACCCACTCCTCCCATTAGCCCCCAACAGCACCATCCGAAGCCTCAGCCTCCGAAACCATTCCTGGTGTCTTGTTCTGGCCACAAGGAATTGTGAGATCCAAGCAGGTCACAACATAAAACCAAGGATGGTTTAGGATTCCAGATGCTCTTGACACTTTTATTATGAGAAAGATCCTTTGGCAGCTATAAATAATCACTTACTTCTAGAGAGTGCTAAATGAGATGTATAGAGATGTATTTTCATCCATTTTAATATACTTTAATTCCATATGATTTGCATATATTCTGGACACGTATACACTATTAACCAATATAGGTTTGTTATCAAAACACATGAAGCCAAAGTCATCATTAGTGCTTAAAACTCCATTGACTTCACTGGAGTTGCACCAGGAATTAATTTGGCCTATTATTTTTACTATGCCAACTCTCATTGCAACTGGAGGCTCATTGGGCCCAGCACTGAGGGACATGGGGGCCCACAAGGCCTTGTGCAGCCCTACTCTTCTATCCTCTTATACTTTGTGCAGCAGGACAAGACCTTTTGTGTGTTTTGCTGGTTAAATGACCATGTCCATTTTGGAGGGGAAGAAGGTGGGGCTAACGGGTTTAAATTGTGTCCATGGACTGATGGATTGCTCACTCCCTGGAAACATTGGTGGAGAACCTAATCGTTCTTGACCCAAAGCAGGCTATGGAGATGGTCCTAAGTAGGTTAGTGGTTAATAGATTTGAAAGAGACATATTGGGCTGTGGTTTCTCTTATGAAAACAAAAGGAAAAGATAATGCTAACAAGAGTAACAAGCTTGGATTCTACAAGGCCATTCTATTTCTATCTTCATTTTAACAAAAACAAAAGATGTTTTGGGGCTATGAAGGACAATTTCTACTGGTGTGTTGCATAAAGAATTTGTGCTCAGCGCTATTGCCAGGCAGTGAGGGAACTGAAGGCCTTATGATTCCAAAATGGAAGTACAGGATTGGGACTAGAGCCATTTAGTTGACGAATTTTGTCACAATATTTTTGAAGAGAACATTAATGGAAAAGAAAAATCAAGACAAATAATCAGCTTTCTTCTTGGACCAATTTCTGTGGATATTTCTTGTTCTCTAGCTGATTCAGGGGCAGTTCATTGAGAGTAGTTAATATAGGAACATTGACATTTTAGCTGTTTTCACTAGACCAGAACAGGTGCAAGCCATGACCCTAGGGAATGGCAGCCCTGATTCTTCCAAAGAGAAGGGGAGACAACTAAGAATGAGTGGCCTCTGCTTTTGAGTGTAGAGGCATTTCATAGTGCCTCTGGCTCTGATGGCCTGACAGATAGCTGCTGGAAGTAGTGGCATGTGCCTTTTACATTGGGTTTCATGTTTAATAAAGTTGTGGCCTGTTGGCTTCTACCACAACACAGTTTCCAGTTTTATTTCCCATGGGCTCCTGGCAACAGCAACACACAGTAGTTATAATGTGTCATAAAATAAATATTAGCAAAAGCAGATGAGAATCTCAGCTTAATCTGGAGAACACAGTTCCTGTAACGTACATCTCTGAAAACAAAAGTTATCTGCCTTAGAGGTTTTTTAAAAAAAAATTTCAATCCAGTATGATTACGCAACCTGCTGTTTTGAATGACATAGCTAATAAAGGCAAGTACTAATACAGCAGTTCCTTTCACATTGCTTTAGCCAGCTTGCTCTTTAACTTAAGAGGCTGATAGTGTTTCTGCTGTAAACCCATATTGCAAGGGCTTAATAACTCCATTGAACAAAATTACATCTAGACTTAAACCTGGCATACAAGGCTTCTATGTATAGGATCAACTTCTATCTAATGCAGGGGAAATAAAGGGCCGTGCCCAAAGGGTGTGTATATGTAATTACATATGCATACATATACCTATGCATAGAAATACATACACATCGTGTGTGCATGTGTGTGATGCTGGTGGTCTCCATTTATTAAAGTATTCAATCCTGGAATAAACTGTGGAGCTATGTAATAAGTAAGTTTCTTGTGCACCACTGACCACCTCACCTGCACTCTGCTCCATAATCCATCTCCTCAGGCTTTGTGCTACCATCTCAAACCCCTGAGCAACTTCAGCTAGCCACCACCTTTTTTAATCAATCAGCCAGCGAAATATTTCCTCCATCTCTCACAAAGATGGAATTTCCACTCCCATACTCCAAATCTGGTCCGAAGCCCAGGATGGGACAAGACTCAGTCCTGGGGCAGTAACATGAAAAGGTCACACATTTGAAGTCTGACACAGATGATGTTTGGCAGGGTTAGAAAATGGAAACTTTATACCACGGAGAAGTGAGAGACTTGTTTCTAGCCATGGCACGTCTCAAGATAGTGGACTTTAAGTTCATGGCATTTTTAAGTACAGAAAAGCTATTTTAAGTCATTTTGAGGTTCATAGAGCTCCCTCGGCACCTTGCACAGTTGGACTCATAAGGAATGTCAACAGTGCAATTAAAAACCGGTGCTTGGCCTCTGCCAGCTGACTCAGGCTTGTGGGGCTCAAGCTAAGGGGTTGTATAATTATGGTGTAGACATTTGGGCTCGGGTAGAGCCCAGGCTCGAAGACCCGGGGACGTGAGAGGGTCTCGGAGCTCAGGCTGCAGTCCGATCCTGACATCTACACCACAGTGAAACAGACCTTTAGCCTGAGCCCCCCAGCCTGAGTTAGTTGGCCTGGGCCAGCCACGAGTGTCTAATTGCAGTGTAGACAATACCCATAGTCACCTGGCTTTAAAGTACTTAGAAATAGTCACAATAAAATATTTTTAAAACTCTCTAACCCATTGCTAAAGTATGTTTTTCCGTAAGTATGTGGCACGTAGAGAACACGTAGCTGAGTGGTGTGAAATAAAGGTTTTTATCAGCACTTGCTTGGGGTGACCAGGTCAGTAATTCCAGAATTAAGAAGGGTTTACATGATAGCTCTTAATAGCTCCAGTGGAGTTGTTTTGCTATACCAGGTCAAAATTACCCTTCCATAAACCCTTCAATCCTTACTCACAAGAGCAGTCCCATTAAAGTTGTCAGCCACCCACAGGGAAGTCAGAGACAGACTCTGGCAGCTGCTGGAGCAGGAGCAATGGAAGAGGAGAGAGAGCCAGGCTGGACTTCATCCCAAGACCTTGGACTCTGCCCTAATGGCCCAACCCCTCTACGAGGCAATTACATGGGGCAGGCCAGGGCTTCTGTGATCCTTGCAGCCCTGAGAGCCCCCTCCTCTAGTGCTGTGCTCATTTCTACTGGGGAAACAATCTGACTGCTTGAAGTGAGACATATGGAGGACTCTGAACGAAGGGCTGCAGCCCTTAGAGAGTCTGAGTGGGGAAGATATGAGGAAGAGGAGCTGAGGAAGAGAAGACTGGGCTTTAAAATAGATTTTTTGAAATGATGAAAAGCAGTGTGTTTCACATAATGGCTGTGAAACGACAGCAGATGTGCGGTGGTTGGGGAACTAGATTCTCTATCTGTAGAAAGAGGGGGCAAAGTCTGGGTAACAGACTCATGAGACCAGGGAGAAAATTGTTTACATAATGCAGGTATGTTGTGGTTGCGTTTAGGTGTATTAGTGAACCACCAAGATATGCACGGAGTGATTAACACCAAACCAACACCAAGGCAAAGATAAACTGTGTGTGTGTGCTGGGCTGCTAAGTTGACTCACAGTGTTGTCAGTAACCTTCATCTCCCATCCCCCACTCCACCTTCTCCCTCTGGTCTGTCTTCCCTCACCTTGTCAGGTCTCTGCCTAAGCTGTAAGCTCATTGGGTCTGGGTCTGGGTCTTTTCTTTATTTGTCTGTAGGTTACCTAGTACCTTTTGGGTATTCGTTGAATAAGCAGCAGTTCAGGACCTGATGGACCCTTCCCAGGGAGAACACCCATGGGATGAGGTCTCGTTTAATTTCCTCCCTGGTTAACCCTGTGTGGAGCAGGCAGCTGGGCTGGCCCCAAGCCCTGCAGATTCTCCAGAGCCAACAGAAAGGCAGGGCTGTCCATGCATAAGCTCTGCATGGATTCCATCCCCACAGTGCTCCTACCTGCCATGGTGGCGTAACATCAATGGAGCTGCACTACCAGGGCTTCTACAACCAGCTGCTGCTCCTGGGTCACCCTTTCAGGGGATTTCCTAAATGCAGAGTGGGGAGGGCACAAAAAGAGAATGCAGCTTGGGGAATGATGCCATGGAAGCGACTCCCTTCTGTGTAGGTGCACTAAGAGAACCTGGGTGCAGGATTGGGCTCTATATAGGAGACTGTAATAGCTGTAGGGTAGCCATCAGCGGCCCAATCCTGCCAAAACAAAGTGGGGGTTTGCAGTGTACAAGGAACAGAGAACCAAACTCCTAACGTATTTAGGAACTGCTATGGTCTGCTGTATAAAACTTGATTTAAGCCCTTTGAAAGGAGGGTGATTTGAACTTGCTAGGGCGAACCAACCCTGTTAAAGCTATTTAGTTCTATCATGGAACTGTGTCTTAGTTCATAGATTGCTCCTGTTGAACTATTAGCATCTATTGTGTCAATTGGGATACTGTGCCTAGCAAAATGGGGATTTGGAGTGCATGAGGAATACAGGAACATTGGCCCAGATCATGAAAGGTATCAAGATGCCAAACTCACATTCATTTCAAATCTCTTTGAGGATCTGGGCTCTTGTCTCTCATGCTTGCCTTGTTAATACACCCATAAATATTTGCACAGGATGCTACAGTGATTACATAGCAGCTTTATATTAAGTTCATCTGGTAAAATATACATACATTAAAGTACGTATAACACTAATATTTAATTGGGATAGATAACATTATACTGCTTATAAAGTCCAAAGTATATGCTTCTATAAAACTCAATGTGCACAATAGATACCAGAGAAACTAGGCAAATACCATATGCTTAGTATGCTTTTCTGAAAAGGTTTAAGAATAAAATACATTTATGAACTAGATTAAATGTAAAGAACATGCAATCTGGTGAAACCAAGAGAATCCAAGAAAATATAATTTAAGGCTAATACTCTGTAACTTACATAAAGCCCTCCTCCTTGCCTGTATTTGAGTTGTTAGCCTTATTTACAGGTTTCTGCATACTTTATTCAAAGGGCAGGAGCATTTAGTGTTGTCTCCTGCAGATATGCTGTTTGCTTATAATGCAAGAACATTTCTTTTTACCTTTGGAATGTCTGACTTCAAATACATCATGTTAAGTTCATAGATAAGTTATGTGATTTTTGTTTCGAGAGGTTCCAGTTTCAGTTTTGCCTGAGCAAGAAGTATTGGGTCAGGTGCCAGGAAAATGCCTGGTGATCTCCTCAGGGAGCCAAAGAGGGAATCTTCTCCAGGAGTGCAGAGTGGCTGTGGAGCCTCTCAATGGCTAAAACTGCAGTATCTCCCTATTCTTCCTGGGACCTTGCTCTGTGGAGATCAGTAACCAGCAGTTCCCCACAGCGGCAATCCCACAGTCTCATCTCTCCATGCTGCTCCCTGCACCCGTCTCATGTGAGCATGTATCCTACAAGAAGCTGAACTCTATGCAAGGGGTGTGCACTGCCTGTGTGGAATCCCCAAAACTTCCACACACACTTACACAGCCATGCATTAGCTGACTACGGACCGTATGAAGGGATCTTAATTAGCCATTTCCTATTTACAAGGTACATGAGATCTTTCTCTATTCTCATGCAAAGATTTCTAACTCAAGGTGTCCTATATCATAAATGCACTGAAAATAATCACACAATATTGCCTCAGCAACATTGCTGTGTACACTTGATTGTATGGAAATGTGGTGCAAACACATTTAGATTCCTACCTGTCACAAAGCTAGCGTACAAGGCTTAGTCCTATCCTAACTTCTTGTTCCTTTATCTTGTTTAATTCTGAGCACTCTGAGATACGGCTGTATCTCTGTGAACTCAAGTGGATTTGTTCCACAATACATGTATGTATGTAAGACAGATGTATTATGCATACATAGTATTACTGTGTATATACGGGAGTATAGAGTGGAGTAGATAACACTATACCTAGATGAGTCTTTGAGATGCATTAAGACTTCTCCAGATTTTGTATATCTGTTAACATAGTTCTAGTCCAAAATTCTCCTAGCATTAGTTTTAAGAGAAAAGTCTTTGTGACAGCTGCTGCTGATTTACAACTAATGTTTAGCCACTAATGGGTAATTGTATTAAAGTCAAAAAAAAAAAAAACTGCTGTAAAGTCGACCCCAATCTGATTTTTAATTTACTGCATCATCAGCTACTTTTATGATAATATTTAATCTGCTGAAACAAAAGTACTGCAATATGAATATCTATAACATTGAAGAGAGATTGTTTTTTAGCAGTTCTGCTCTTGGGGTTAGGAGTTGTTAATTATTATATGAATAATCCATGTGGGTAAATTTATTTATATTTGTTTTCACTGCTGTAATACTCAAATAAGTAATGCATTGTATTTAACTGTAAATTGCTAACAATTAAGTATGGAAAGTGGGTATCATAAAAGAAAAAATGTGCACCAGAATTTTGCAATGATAACATTAATGAAAATTCTTAAAGTGTGCTGCGATTCTACTAAATGAAATGGTGGCTATCAAATAGCATTTTCCATTTTTTTAATATATATAATACATATACTCTTCATGCAATTGGGATAGTCTTTTTCATGACCATATTTAGCAGAGCAACCACATAGATATAAGAAACATAGAGTGATTTCTTACGGATTAAACTGTTTCGAATTTACAGACCCATTTCTGATTGTACTAGTGTGTTGGCCTGATCCTGCAGTCCTTACTGAAGCTAAATTCCTGTCAAACACATGCTGAGTTCAGTGGGAGGTTTATCTACTTGAGTATTGCAGAATTAGACCCTTAGAGCCCGATCCAAAGCTCATTGAAGTCAATAGAAAGATTCCCACGGATTTCAGTGGGCTTTGAATCAGCCCCCTATAGTTTGCATGTGTTTGTATTCTTTGATACACTAGAATTTAGATAGCTACTTTCCACTAAATCACAAAATATATTGTTATGAAGGATTATTTTTATGTTTATCTTAAGTATTAATTATTTACTATAGAAATAATGTGGACCAATGTTACATGAAAATCTCTTTCTATCTATGCCTATATCTAATACCTGTTAAAAGAAAAAGACTTATTTAAAACAATACACTGACCGTGCACCAAACTAACAGCAACAGAAATACAGCAATGTCCTTTAAAATGAAAAGGGAATAAGTGTTAGAAAAATGTAAGTCTCTCCACACGAGAAGGTATACTGCAGAAGAAATTTGACCTAATAAAAGAACAGAACTGTTAAATGAATTTTCTGTGTTCCAGTCCATTTAATAAAACAGCAGAGCTCTCTTAAATGATTACCTGTGAAAGGAATAGATCTGTTAAAAGAACAGAAAAATATTGGCGTGCCTAGGAATGTATATTGTACCATGTGAATTGCTGATCTTTAACCGTCCTGAAACATTTGTATTATATACACCTACACAAAGTGAAAATATAGCTTAAGTTTTAGTTACACTAACATATAATTGATTACCTATTTAATTTTCAAGAAAGGTCTGTTGTGGGGCCTATTATAATATCAGCAAGTAAGGGTAACAAGATAAACTAAGGTAAAACAAATAATTCTTAATGCTGTGCAACTACCTATTATTTTATCCAAACAACTTCTGCTTTTGCTATCTCCTTATGGTCGGATGCTTATTCCCTAGGAACAGAGTGGAAGTCTCTTTTTACCTCTGTAATTAGCTTGTTTGAAAGCTTCCACAAATTCTTCCTATCATAAATTTTGCATTGCTCTATGCACAATAATGCACATAAAATTAAATAAACAATTTAATTAATTTAATTAAAATTAAATATTAAACATATTGTGTATAAGAAGCCCGTGTCTTTGATTTAATTGGGCGGGAGTACCCAAAGCAGTTTGGGTAACAGTGAAACATAATTAAAAACAACAAGTACGGTAGCCTCTGGGTATGAAGAATAGTTGGGAGCTTTCTCCTGAGAAAGGTTTATTTAATTAAAACTAAACTAATCTTTGAAAAACACTTGATAAGCATTTCATAATACAAATCATAATCCAAAAATGAAGCTTATACTGCATCTACACGATACAGGAAAATAACCTTAAATAATTTAATTCTGCCGCAAGCTACTTCCTTAGCATGCACAAAATAATTCAATAAACAGTATGTTTACCAGCTTAAAATTCTCTGTACCACTTAGTTCATCTAGATAAATATTAGTAAGTTGTATAAAGGTATAATGGATCCGTAAATTATAAATCTGAGAATTAATGATTTATTTAGACTGTTTATTGCTTCTTATAGTTCTAGATATAATTCTAGACGAGGAAAACACCATGAGCTCATTTAAAAGGCAGTCTGTGGATGTGGCTGTGTTGGCAGGTGAGCCCTTTGGCCGCATTCATGTTTCAGTATAAGGATTGTGCTGAGTTTCAAACCCAGCCTTCGACACCTTTCACTCATAATGCACTATATTATTTCAGCATCTCATGCCAGGGGAGGAAGAAGTAGATTATTTATAGGGCAGTGTCCCTATCAATATTTCATTGTTGCCAAATGCTAGTATTTATATACTATACAGTGATAATTTGAACTCCCTGGAAAACTTGGATCCCTCCCAAGGTGGCAGACTATCCGCCTGGACATCAAACAGTCTGCTTTGCACAACTGTTCTCAAGCTGGATTGCAAATGCTGACAGGCTTTATAGGTCATTTCAAAAACAAATGCCTTGTTTTAACACCTAGACTGTAGCAACTCTACAACAAGCTACTGGTGCCAACCGGCTATTTAAAAAGTGAATGTACCTAAGTAGATCCTAATTGACACTCTTAGGCCTGTACCCAACATAACTGATTATTACTCCCATTTCTGTAGAACAGTTTTTAAGTGACCGTATCATTTAACTGACCTTTGATAAATGCAAATATAATTGAAAATGCTACTTTTGGGCCCAGTTTTGCTCCCATTGAATTCAATGGCAAATCTCCCACTGCTATGAATGAGAGGAAGATTAAACACTTCTACTATTCAATTCTGTTGTGTTATCCAAGTTGATTTGGGGGAGGGGTAAATTCTTGGGTAGATTCTGTATACTGACTTGAAATTGCTTTGTGTCATATCAGGCCATCAGTTTTTAAGCAGACACCCTATTGAAGTTAGTGGAGAAGTGTGTCTAACCCTCAGTGGTACAATATGGCTCTTGACATGGCATGTGAATTTCATTCATGTTGGTAAAAGAGTACTGGCCAAATCCATCGGCCATTACTCAGGTAGACGTCCCTGTTGACTCACTGAAGTCCCACTGCAAATTCTCATGAAAGTCAATGGCATTTTGCCTTGGTAAGTACTTCAGGATTTGGCCCTGTGGATATCTTTTCAGCTGGACAGTTCAAAGCACTTTGTGTGTAACCCCCACTAACTGATGTCAGGCTCTTCTTCACACTGGCATACAGCACATACTCATAATACATACACGTACTGTATACATCCTCATTGCGCTCAGCACCTTGCATGATTGGGGCCATAGTGTAGTAGATAGAAACATACGTGGCGGGCCAGATTCTTCAATGTCATGCAGCCACTTTGCACTGCACCACCAGTGGAATCTGGCCTTAAAGCTGGCTTATCTGGCCCCACAGGATTGCACCAGTGTAATGGCGATCCTCCTGTAGTGTACAGTCATCTTAGCAGCTCGTACACCCATCCCATCTCCCTGCTGCCAGCATAGCAGGGGAAAAGGGGCATGAATGGAGCCATTTTAAATTAGAATAGCCTTCAGTCTGCTGTAATTTATGCCAGGCAACCTGCTCTACACACAATTTTAAACCACCTTTGTGCACACACACACACACACCCCTCTAGATTTGCACTATCTGGAATTTGATTGTTACCTTGGATCTGTCCTGTGGTACATACACAACGAAGCTAGACAGAATATTATCTGTGAACATACAATGTTTCTAACATATATGCCATAGCTGTTATCAAAAGACGATAGAGCAACATCCATCCTGGTACTATATCGCCAGTCATTTAGAACCACCTTGAAAACTATCTATGTCTAGTAGATAATATAAATATAACAAAGTGGGGTTTTTTTCCATTCTTCTCAGAGCACATACATACTTTTCCATTGTGGTTCAATAATTACTGATCAAAAATATAGACTTGCTTTTGGAGTCATGAAATTTGCTAGAAAGAGAGATTATCATCCGAAAGAAATGTGAATTAAAGGAATGGTTCTTCCATTTCCAGAATATAAAACAGACATTGAGAAGAGCAAACAGAGCAGAGAAGAAATGCTGGTCATTTGAAAGTAAAATATTCCTAAACAATGTAAGATTGGATTAACTGTTTCATGTATTTATTGTGAAAGAATATATAAAATTTCACAAGAGAAACTATCATTACAAGCAAGAAACAATAGAGAACTGTTGAACACACACAAGCCTGCTTTAAGTTTAATGTTTCTATAGAGAGAGTACAAGACCTTGTTCCTGTTTCTACTGAAGCCAAAGGCCAGATTCCTATTGACTTCAATGGGAACAGGATTGGGCCCCAAGGTTTTTCAATAATACTATGAATTTACTCATCTTAAAATATAAACGTGATTAATATGTATTTATTGCTGAGGATGCCATTGTGAAATATGGCAAAGAAAGATAATGATGTAATTGGGGACCTGATCCTGCAGTGTGCCGAGTGCTCTTTATTTCTATATGTAAAAAATGAATTGAACATAAAAATGACACATTGAGTACAAACCTGCACTCATGCAAATCAGACCATTGATGGCAAAAAGGGCTGACTGGACTAGACAAGCTTTCTATGCCCTTCATTGAGTGTTCACATAATTCCAGTGAATCTGTTGTGAGCAGTAAATCATGTGAACTCATGATTAGTTCACTGTTTTTAAATTTTCTTACAATGGGGAAAATACATATTCCCCAAAACCCAAAATCTAGTTCTAAAGAGACGCATTAAAATATTTGCATTGGTTTATCCAAGATTCATTCTAAAAACTACTGTCATTCATTGCATGTATAGCACTAACGTAAATTAATGCACAGCTAATTCTATTATTTAACCACTGAAGATTTACTGGTTCAAATGGTCACTGCCGTTCAAGAACAGTCACTTTGGGGTGTTTTTGTGTGTTTTATTTTGTTTGTCTTTACTGGTCAGTAAACTCCTTTGGCAGGTGAACATTTATTTGGGTCTTAGTCTAAACGCGAGAGATTTCCTAGGGAAAAAAATGAAAATGCACCAGCACAGATGATCAGGCAATGGAATAGACTGCCTAGTGAGATAATTATGGCACCAGCATTGGAGATGTTTAAGATAAGGTTAGACAAATTTATGGCAGGATTAGTGTAACTTTTTATCCTGCTTGATGCAAAAGGTTGGACTAGGTGATTTAAGAAGTCCTTTCCAAACCTATCTTCTTTGATTCGGTACATGAGAATAGTATTGTTTATTTTAAACCCTCTAGCTCCCGTCCTAAGTACATTTCAAGTTTATCTTGGTATATCTGCATAAAATATCTAACATTTTGGCTATTGTTTAGGGCCAAATTCTGAAGTCTTGACTCAGCTTTACTCAGTCCTTACTCATGCAAAATTCCCATTGATTTCAATGACAGTTTTGCCAGTGTAATAAAATCTAAAGGACAGATTCTGATCCAAGTTACGTCGGTGTAAATCTGCATTCACTGAGGGAAAAAAATTAGGATTTGGTCTTTAATATGTAAAGAAGCATGGTATTTCATGTTCAGTCACATGTATGCTTCTTTGTAACTCATTTTTTCATAATTTATTAGAAATTGTCAGAATTTGCCTGGAAGTTTTGTAATTTTAAATAAATCTCCCAACTAACTCTTACAAGGTTGTGGTAATGATACCCTACAACTAAGTAATGCATATCTAAGTACAAAAATCCACTGCAAAGACATAAACGTTGATAAAATACAAAGGTAGGCCTGATCCTGCATTTTTGGCATACTCGGAACTCGCGCTGAAAGCACTGGGCTAGATCCTCATCTGGTATACATCAGCATAGCTCCATGGAAGTCAAAAAGGAATTTTGTTGTCTGTCTTTACCCTCTTTCATGTCAGTGAAATCAATGGAGTTGCATCAGTTTATTACCAGTTGAGGATCTGGGCCACCGACTCACTTCATTGACTTCATTGGGATTTTGGAGTGTGCAAGGAATGCTAGATCAGTAATTTGACTGTAAGATGTTAGTGCACTAGGAGACCCTGTAGGTGTCTGAAAATTAGTACAGCTCCAATCATTTGGCTTTTATCTGTTTTATTACTTACAGGGACAAATCCAGCTCACTTTATTCATTAAATTAAAGTCATTTGGAATTTTAGGGCTTGTGTTGTGGTCATTAACATAAGGATCCAAATCCTAAACTGTTGTAAAAGTAGCATAATTCTATTGAAGTCTCTATTGAGCTATAACGATTTACACCAGTTCAGAATCTGGCCAAATGTTCAGAAAAAGACATAGATGAGATACATAAAAACAAAATGACAGGCATTAGCAACTTAAACGGCACTTTGGCGTGTACGATCAAAATGGTGCAGTGTAATAGAATTTTAGATTCAGTTGGGATTTGTGACTGCCTCTTGTTCTTTTTTTTTTTTTTTTCATACCACAGCACCGTGTAGGTCATTAATCTATTATTGTGGTCTAGGCCATTTTGATATATGCTTTTAAATAAAACTTCATGTGGACGTTGGCAAATTTGTATGCATAACGCCTTTTGGACCTAATTCTGACCTCACGGACACATGCTCTACAGCAGTGTCACTTCACTGACTTCAGTAGAGCTGCTCTTATTCATGCCAGTGTCAATGAAATCAGAACGAGGCTATGTTTTTATCATTCATCTCTGTGAGCCCTATCCTGCTGCCACTGAGCTCAGTGGCAAGACTCTCACCATCTCTCGTCCTATCAGATTAGCTTCATTCCGTGGACTGAAACAATACAATAGATGTCAGTGGCTTTGATAGAGCTTGGGTAGTCTATCAAGTAAATGGTGCACATTTTAAAAAGTGAAATATAAAAGATCTACATCACTGATGTTCTAATAACTCTGAAAGAGCTAATTTTGTCTATGGGGTACATGTGTTTACCTGTTACATCATATAACAGATACCTCTGGAGTAAATTTACCTGTACATTAAACCCTATATAAATGCACCTGTATTTGTTCCCATTCCCACACACTTTCACCAGAGATCTGTGCGCGCTCGCTCTCTCATATATGATTAAAGAAAAACAACAAATTAAATAAAGCCAGAAAACCTCCTTAAAGATATGACTAACAAATCCATCTAACCAAAGAGATATATTAGATCTCTGGGTTGCTACTCTGCCTATAGTTCACTGCTTGTGCCTAGGGTTTAGTTTTGCACTAGGAAACTTCTCGCCCATTTTTCAGCAGTAATGCAGCTGCCACAAGTCAAGCTCTAGCAGACTGGACATAGATGACACAGTCGTAAAAATATCTGCATCTGGTCTACACTAGGACATACACCACTGGTAGCACTGATGCATCTGAAAAGTGCATCAGGAATTTCCTGGTGTAGAAAACCCTAGTTCTCACAGTACCTAGCTGGCCCAGAACTATAATCCTTACTCAGGCAAAAATTTCAGGGCCATATTCTGAGCTGGTATACATTGGCAGTGCTCCATTGACTTCAATGGAACTGTGCCAATTAATTCATTCCCTCTGGGGCACCTGGTATTGGCCACTGTCAGAAGACAGGATACAGGGCTAGTTGGACCTTTGGTCTGACCCCAGTGTGGACATTCTTATGTAGGATCTGGCCTTCATAATAGCTAATGGGAGTTTTGCCTGAGTAAGTTCTGTAGAATTTGCCCCATGATACATAACATCAGTGAAGTTGTTTGGGTCAATAACACAGTGTGAACCCACAATTTGTCTTTATTCTCATAGACTTTATGGTCAGAAGGGTTCATTGTGATCATCTAGTGTGACCTCCTGCACATGTGTGTTGAAGTCAGACTTTCAATGGGTGTTAAAGTCAGGCTTTGGGAGGCAGTATAGTCTGGGTAAGATGCTGTGCTGGGAGTCAGGAGACCTCGAATCTATTTCTGGCTCTATGTCTGACCTGTTGGCTGATCCTCTATGTAACCTTGAGCAAGTAACTTTGGCCCAGATTTTATTTAGGTGCCTAACTCCCATTGTGAGTTAGGTGCCTAAATACTTTTAAAAATCTGGGTCTTCACCCCTTTGTGCCTCTGTTTCCCCTCCAAACTGTTGTCTGTTATCTACTTAGAATGTAAGGTCTTTGTGCAGGGATTGTCCTATGTTTCTGTACTGCTCCTAGCACAGTGAGAACTTTGATTTCAGTTAGGGCCCCTGGGTGCTATTGAAAAACTACTAAGCAGCAGAATGTTAATTGTGGGTACTTATTTGTGGTACAATCCACATGAACAACATGTAATGTTTCTATTGAAGCATTTTTAAACATTTAAACCCTGTACTGAAGGGCCCCACCTTGCAGTCCTTACTCAGGCAAAACATACACTGGAGTCAGAGTGGTATGTTTGGATAAAAGTTGCAGCTGTGAGAAAATACACCGTCCCACTAAATAAGCATGATTCCATTTTTTTTTTTAAATGCGGAAACCTCATGCTATCTTTGGCCCTGTCCAGAATTGGAATCCTCTTTCGATTGTACAGTTTATTCCTTCCAAAGCTTCAGCTCTTCTAAGTTTCCAGTAAAGAGCCTTTTGCGAATACAGCGTGTGTTAACATTACTCACATGTAACAAGGCTTTTATCAGAGCCAAGAGAGGGCATAACTGATTGTTGGAAGATTTTGTCAACTTTATTGTAATGAACAACTATCAAACAATTATGATTTATTTATTGGAGGGCAGTTAAAGGGTGCTTTGTTCTTTCCAGAAGAGATGGCTGATCCTACCTGACCTTAACATCAGTTATTTCCCACATACTGTCCACTATTTCCATATTTGAGCTTACTCATTAGAAATAAAACAGCCACCGTGGGCCTTATTGTTGGTTTTTATGATTCAAATATAATTTCTTTTTTAAGTTTAACCTTTTGGCGGAACCTGGTGCTTAGACTGGAGATGTGGTGTTTATGGAAACAGTAAAGAGATGCAACTTTCTTGGAGTATTTTTAAAAAAATATACATTGTCACAGACATGCTCATTCTGCCTGAAAAGGTCCCTCTAGTGAAAAGATGACACCTTGATGTGTGATGTATTTACATCCACCAGGATTTCCGAGTCATGTTTCTAGTCAATACAAGGGAATCCCCCCATGTTTCTCTCTGCCCAGTGACATTTTATTGGTGACAATCTGTTGGATGCACAATTTGAAACCCACAGCGCTAGTACTGCCAGAAAGTTCTGAGCCTTATTCGCGATGGTGACTGCACGAGCTGTTAATTTTAGTCAAACAGCTTTGATGCTTGGGTTTTTAAACTTAAATTAAGTGCTAGGGTTTTGTTTTTTTACCTAACCTGAAAGCAAAAAAATCACATACAAAGCAACAACGAAAAATACCTGTGGGTCTCCCTGGTGTTTGTAAACACAGGCAACGTTAAAGTGCTCTTGGCAAAGTTTTAAAGATGCAAACTCACATGGTTATAAAACACTAATGTAAGAAACAAAGCAGTGGAAAGTCTCCAGCTGTGACATACACCACACACTCCAGATCTGACATTCTAGAGTGGTGGTTGTTTATGAAGCAACAAGACCAATAAACCAACTAACCCACTGAAGTTTAGGACACTCATGAGGATGGATGCAACATGTTCTGTACGGGAAACGAATCTATTCCTGACGCTGTCAAACTACAAATAACATTTGGGTAGCCCCCCGGCGCAAATTTACCAATAAGACCAAAACTACATAGGCTGACAGATAAAACTTACCCGACTCTCGGAAGTTGTTTTTTTTTTTTTAATTGTATTCAAACCGGCATCTATTTATTTCTTTATCTATCTATCTTCTTGTATTGAATCTTAACCAGATGACATCTGAGTGAAACAGATGTGGCGCAGCAGACTACGTGATTTTAAAGTACGCTATAAGAATAGGCAAATACTCTGCTCCCCCCCCCCCTTCAAAAAGATTAGTGCCCAGCACATGGGGCTTTTTCGGTCCCTGTTTACCTGTGTATGTTAAACGTGCGGGCCTTATTTCCGAGAGGGACAGACCCGTTTAATGGTTTCTGTTTTATTCACTACCTTGTGATGATCAGTCTTTGATCCCGGTGCATTTCAGAAGGTCGGGTTAGTAGCCTCCTGGTAGTTCGCCCCATGTTATCCCTCTGCGAGACTCTTAAAAATAGACTCCAGCACTTGGAAAGTTTGCTATCACTTTGAAATCTGCTCAGGCTGTCATTTGCTCCGTTTCCTATCTGTATGAAAGGCGCCGGGGGGGGGGGGGTTCCCTACTCGGTGCTACGTACCTAGCGCCAATCTCCTCAAGTGATTTTCAGAGGTTTGTGGTTCTATGATTTACAAGTGTAGCTGAGGTAATTCAAAGTAGTTATACAGCCATAAAACACAGCATATCAGATGCATGTCTGTCTTTGTGACGCTGATCTTTTCCCCCATATGTATCTCAAAATAATTCAAATCACCGTAATGGCTTAAGGGAGGAAAAATAACATTCAAACTGTGAGATTTTTTTTCCCCTGACATCCCTCATTTTAAAATGTATATCTTGGCTTTTAATACCCTGGTTTCATTGTATAAGGTCCTGATACGTGGTTGTATTTAAGAAGCACTTTTTGCCAGACTCTTTAAAAGTTTACCCTGTAATGAAACCAGTCCATGTGTTCACTAGTAAAAGTAGCCTTAAAATTCTGTGACCACGTGCAATTATCTGTAGGTATGGTTTAAAGACTGTTATACAGACTGGAGTGGAATAGGCCCTATGAATCTATGCTATAAAGTCAAGAGTATTGCTGCATAAAATGCCTATTTTTCAAAAAACATCGGAGTGTGATCGTTTTAGCACTCACGCCTTCTGATTTTACAATGATTACACATCTCCCATGGATTACTCTGCTCTGTCTTCCAGTATAACTGTATTCCTTCTAAAAGGTAGCTATAAAGTAAGTAGATCAAATCAATTAGCTCCTAGATAAAGACAGAGGCGTGGGTAAGAAGTATTGATAATGTCGCAATTTGAAATCCAACTAAGCAAAGATCGTAAGAAAACAGAATAAATTATGTTTGTCTAATCCTTATGTAGGAATATAAAATATATATGTTAGAGGTAGGCACACGTATTTTCTAAACTATATTTTCGAATCTAAAATGTAATAAAGCACTTGAATAATCTGAACGCCTCAATAAACTTTTTTAATTCACTCACCTTCGTCATTCAAACAAATTATAAAAAGTGAAAATTGGTTTCTGCAACTCAGATTCTCTGTCAAAAATATCCACGCAAAACAATGCAGTAAGTGGCATTTAAAGAGAAAATTATCTTATTAGCAATGATGCCAATTTGTTGTTGGCTATATTCACTTTTTATTTTTTATTTTTCCCTTTGGTTTTAAAAGAAGATCGTGATAGATATTTTCAGAACGGGTTTGAGTTTCAAAGACACTTTTTAAAAAATAATTGGCATAGTCACTAAGCCATTTTCATTCTAGCTCGGTTCTGCTACAATTAACAAAGTTTTTTATGCAAATAATAAAGTGACAAAGAAACAAAATCTTTTTTTTTTCTTTTGTCAATGAAGGGGTTGCTCACCTGGTCCAGTAAAGATCAGATCTCAGAGAAAATGACTTCTACTTCCACCAAAGTCTGATTCACCGACTTATTCAACCGGAAGAAAGAGCTTCATTAGCTAGTTTACATGCACTCTTTTAACCTGTTCAAAAGAAGCTTTAGAATACAAAAATACACTTTCTGCTCTTGTCAGTAGTCAAACCAAGAAGAGTGTTGTTTATGTTGTTTGTCTAACTCTCTTCCTAGCAGAGAGGAAGTTAAAGATTTTTTTTAACCTGGAATTCAGAATCCTTTCCCCTGAATTTCAGACCTTTAATCTTTTGCCACATGTTTCACGATGCTTTCAGATTTAAATGGAAATCGTCGTTGTACTTTAGATCAGCCTGAATATTATTTCGTAGCTAGTTATGAACTGAGCACACTGTTGCTTTTTTTTTGTTTGGTTGGTTGGTTTTGCAACAATATTGTTAAAAACAAAAGCATTCCCAAACTTACTGATTTTTGAGGAAATATTAGACAACCTGGGATTTTCTTTCAAATCCATCCTGTTACGTTAGTGCAGCAAGTTAAGAACATAAATTGGACAGAATAATGCGAAATAAATTCTCTTTTTGCAAGTAAATAAATAATAATTATCGTGCAGCTACACACGTTCATATCAGCTTTATAGAATATAGGACAGTAGCAGGTATATTCACTCGAAATATCACAACGATTAAATACTGTAATAAAAAATCAAACCTACTCATTACTGAAAATCATCAGCTGTATTATGCAATATTTCATAGGTAGGTGTGTTACAAAACAAATAAAAACACCTGTTTTAAAGCACATCCCCCTCCACCCACATACATACACACACACACACACACACACCAGAACAGAGCTATATTCATATATTTAATAGCTTTTTGGGTAAAAGTTGTTTGCTCTATATCTGAACTGTTACTTATTGGGAAAAGAAAAAATTATGGTCTTCTAATATTCTCGGTTAAAAAAGAGAACAGTCTTTGTTTTAGCCTGGCCTCGGGCTTCTGGGAAGCGCAGAGCTGACAAAGATTTTAACTTCCTAGGAATTATTGCTACATGTTTCTTCTCCTAAGGAAATTTCTAATGCATCCTAGAAGTTAAGAGCAATCTGGCAGCTGTTTCCAAAAGATATAAAAGGATGGGTGACCTTGAATATATGTTTGTTGTTCTTGGGAATTCTGTACAAAATATTTGTCACCCTTATAGCGCATTTTACCCTTCGGAGGCTTCTGCAGTAGTCCAAGCTTGTGTCATGTTTTACAGCTCTTAAAAAAAAAAATTAAGGCGTTTGAAACAAATTCTTTGCAGCAAATACTTCCTTGAATGCATTTTTTTAACCCAAAGTAGAACCACCTCCACGTTTTGTTTCTGAAATAGTTTTCTTCTCTCCTCTCCACACCCCCCCCCCCTTAAGCAAGAGACCTGATTGTTTGGGAATCAAAACACTCGCAGCTCTCAAGATAAACATCATTAGAAATCATTGTAATTGGGATTGTGAAATCTGACCTTTGACCTGGAAAGATAGGTTTCACAATAATGTCTGCTTTGATTCCTGGAAGGAGGCACAAAGGAACAAGCTCCCTGACAGAAGTCATCGGTATATGCACCTCCAAATGAAGCTGGCTTAAAAAAAATGAACGCGTGTCGTTCGCCACGACCAACGGGCCATCTCCATTCTTTTCAGCCCCTATTTGAATATGTAAAATACCAGGTTATTGATCTGAGCCCCTATTGTACGCTTCATTCCATGTGTTAACCCCTAAAATAAAGGCAGGAGATGGAGTAAAACTTTCAGTCCTCGGATGATATTGGCACCATTAGCGCTTGGGGGAGGAGAAGGGCCTCGTGAGAAAGGAAAATGGGAATAGAGTTTTCATATGGAATTTGGTGTTATGGTTCTCAATGCCATGGGGCCAGTGGTGCCCCTGAAAGCTATTGGCAGTCAGCTGATTTCTCCTGCTGGGTTTTGAAATATCTAATTTCTTTAATCAGCAAAAGGGGGTGTGGGGTTAATCTGCTGGATATTAAAAAAAATACCTCTGGGACATAAAGGGGTGCAGTGATGATATGACCCTCATTTTCTATTTGAGGGGGGGAGGGGGAGACACCAGGTTTCTGAAGTGAAGTAGATTTTACAGCAAGCTTGAGCTGCTTGGCGTTTCACTTGTACCTGAGCAATAGAACTTCAAAGTGCAACGTTGGGATGAAAGAATTGTGCCCTGTTTTAGGATTCCGCTTCCATGTGTGCAGTAGCTGCACATTCCACTGAAGCAAGGGGTAGATCAAAATGCCCACAAACAAAAATATAAGCTGAAGCCACATGGGCGCTGCAGAGGAGAGGGGGCTACCTGGCTGTTTGGGCTATTTTGTTGGGCTCTAAACTTTTACTGCTGATGTGAGGAAGTTTTGTAATGCAGCCCGTCCAATCACACCTGGTTCATGTCAGATTATAAAGTCAGAGAACTCCTGCTATGAAAACTATTTGCTTGGAGACCTGTTAACCTCTCAGCCTCGGGAACCCTGTTTCCACCAGATCTCTAGAAGCTTGTGCAGTGTATACATATAAGTAGTCAAACACATGCGTGTGAATGTGTGTGGGCGTGTAAAATGGTATTATATATACATAGCTACACACGTTATTCCCCAACATATGTGATGGATAGGAAATGAATTCTTTTACCAGGTGGCTCCAATTGGCAGATATTGAATCCCTGTTTGGTATAGCATTTTATTTATTTAATGGACGTGATGACTAAAGAAGGATCATTGATTGTTAAATATATAGTTATGTCGTATTTAACTTAAATTTAATTCTGATGGTGAGATAAGATGTGTCCGATCCTCCTCCCATTGAAATGACTGGCAAAACTCAATTTCAGGAGGGGCGGAATTGATCTGTATGTGTGTAAACTATATCTGGGGCAAGATTGTCAATGTATGCATGTGCATTTGTTGTACCATGCGTGGAAGAAATTTATAAAAAGTATCATTACACTAAAAAGCCTTGCTTGTTTAAATAATCCTCTTTCTTCTTCCTTTTAATCTGGTCTATGTTTTCCTGTCTTCCTTATTCATGATTTGTCCAGCTTTGCTGAGCTTGGATGGACAGTTAGTGGTGAAGAAATTCTTTATTCCTTTTGTGACTCCCAAAGTGCATAAGATTTTGGCTACTTGTGCCTTCTCTGAGACACATCCCACCTTTACTTTTCAAATGTAAATGTTACCTGTTCCTTTCCCTCCGCTTATGAGACGAGACTAAAACGTTATTATATAATAACTAGGTTTTCTCTGTGTGCGAAAAGTCCCTCCCCACAGACTTGGAGTAAACAAAAAGTTGTGGCTTTCAAAATACTCCTTGCCTTTAATGCTACGAAGTAAATTCATAATACTCTATTCTTTTAGGGCCCTCTAAGTATAGAAGACCACAATGTGATAACAATCTCTGAAATAAAATGTTAATATCGTAAATTTCCCTCGGGCAACTAAGCCTCACAGTAGATTTACTGAGAGGACACCGTTTAATAAATGTGTTTCACTAAGATTCATGATAAGGGAATAAAACTGTGTCTATTATGTATCCTTATTTTTTAAAAAAATCTGTATTGAAATCTAAAGGGCTGGGGCAGTGCTCGATGGGAGAGAAAATAAGCAGGAACCACTGTATCGAAGGAGGAATAACAGCATCAATAGTCAGTATAGAAATAAATAACCAACCGTCAGCCGGCATTATTGGAGAATTGCTGGGTGAGCTGTACATCCCAGCTCTTTAGGGAGAGTAATTAGACGATTTTAAAAAGAAATTACATTTTCTCATATACAGCTCCAGGGAGAGTGCGTGCGAGAGGATAAGAGAACCCCAGAGAGCTGAATTTAGATTGGAGACTTTTGGTGGTTGTTTTTTTTTTTTTTTTTTTTTTTGGTCCTCTCCAATATGTGCAGGATAGCACGCTGTTCCTTAGCCTCCTTCCCAGCCCAGCCTATATCCTAGCAAATAAAAGGAGGGGTGTGGTGCATGTGTGGGATTTACCTTTTCGGTAAATAATCCTGTGGCAAGGATAGAAGCGATGAAATCGCTGCCATGACCTGGGGGATCAATAACATGCGATCCTGGCTCATATTGGCAGATGTGAGGGTGACCATTTCTGTTTTGCAAAGTCAGATGCTTGCTTTTTTGGAGGGGGGGGGGGGGACGGGTGAGTTTCAAACCACGAACCAGTGCAGTGAGCTTCCCCCAGGCTTGCTTTCTGTTCTCTGCCTGGAGTCGATATTGTTTGGACTTTAGGCGACAGTTGGTTTTCTTCCGTGCAGAAGAGGATTTAAGTTTATGATCCAGTACTTTCAAAATGTAGCTATTATGCACTTCAGAGGGCGCTATCCAACATTGATTTCAATCCAGAAGCAGTTTAGGACTTTTTTAAGTCACGCTCGGCCTGTCTAGCACAGAGATCAGCGTTCCAAGGAGGGCAAGAGGAACAAGCAACTTGACCAGCCAGTTTTCATGCCCAAACCTGAAGTGATCCTTTCGTGCGGAGTGAAAGACTATATCACAGGGCCACAGATACCCGCCGAGCCCAACTTGAATGGGAAACCAAAGAGGCACGTTGTCAAAAATACAGCTCAGCCCCTGATCATTTCCAGTCCCGGCCCTGGGGGACACAGACCCAAATGCTTGCCTCAAAAGAATGGAAGGTTCTTTCGCCCTGCCATGCCCTCTGAAGCCTAGAGCGGTAGACAGAAGGGGGAGGGGGCGGAATGGCCATGGCCAATACAAAGCGTGTTTCCGCTTTACAATATGCACCATCCATACCTTTCAATTGGCCCTGATTGTCAGGGTTGCATGGCCTTGAATCCGCCTCAAGATATTGCAGCAGCCGAGCTGCTTCCCTCTCTGGATCCTGACAGCCCAGAAGCGAAAACATGATCACTTTCAAAGTTGCCAGAATTACCCCATTCTGAAACTTCTGTCCAGCTGCTAGTGTGGTTGTGTTTTAAGGCGTCTCCTTTGGAGGTTGCGTTATTTTTTTTCTAACACTGGGGTGACATCTCCGTCTGAACCCCTTGAACAGGGGCACTTTGCGCCCATAAGTCAGTGGGGGAGGATAGAAATATCAACAGGCCTGTTGTGTTAAAAAGCCCCATCAGTTCACACTGCCTCCCCCTTAAGACTGGCTGCAAGATTCGAACTAAATAAATAGACTCGTTATGAGTATGAAGTTTCTATTCAGAGTTCGACCGTTGTTTTCTGCGAACACCTAGGGCTCTCCAGGTATATTTTATGCGCTCGGTGGGCTTAATAAAAGTTGCGTGGTTGATTTTATAAACTGGATCTCACACAGTGAGCTGAGGCATTTTTGTTACACTGTGGTTCCAGACCCTGTGTGGTAAACGCACATACACTCGAGAAAAAGCCAGTAATTATTATAGTTACATATTGAACCAAAACTTAAAATATGAACGCTATACTTATCCTCACTAACCTATGATTACATTTATTTTCTATAATTTCCTATCCTTCCTGTGTACTCATGCCTGCCCCAGAGTTTTGCCAAATTCAAACCGTTGCATTGTGAAGACAAGACAAATGGGGCGGGGAGGGGGGGGGGAAGAAATAACCCAAGGAACCAGAAAGGTGAGGAGGCATTTAGTCCAACTGATGCACTGAGAGGAAGGGCTGGGTCAATGTTTAATACACACACTCACAAATCAGTATATGAAAGGGAGGAAAAGCCCGGAGAAGTCTTTTAAAAAAAATCACAATGAAGAAACCAAATAAAATGTGCAAACCCAGGACAAAAAAATGCAAACAGTGCGGCGTGCTCTCTAAGCCACCGCCCCAACGCTCCTGATGTGCTTGGCGATTTCATGGCACAATCACCAGGACACACAATTACCACTGACTTCACACATTAAAAAGTGGCCACAAAGCAACCAGCCAAATTAAAACTGACTTCTCCTCTTAATATGAGGGTCTGTTGAGAACAGAATTTACCCATCTGGTCATACTGTTAATTCAATGGCCGTCTTATGGCTTCCCTCCCGCCCCCATGAAATAATTTCCGGGTTTGGTTTTTTTTTTAAGTCCCTTAAGTGACTGAATTTACTTTAAAATTGAAATGGCTGAGATAAAGGCTGAGGACAGAGTGAAAGTACCATTCATTAGGAGATGCTGCTAAGCAACCGACTGCAAAGTAATGATCGTTTTCACTCTAGTTCTCTTCTTCTAGCCTCTGTATCCTGCCCTGGAAAAAAAAAAAAAAAAAAAAAAAAAAACCTCCTCTGTGGAAATTCAATATGGGACGAGACTGATCTCAAGGAGCTGTCAAACAAATTCCTTTTCAACACGTTCTGGAGTCCTAAACATCCAGAAGGCTGCATGACATTTTCCTGAAGGTGTAGCTGATGTGTTATGATGAGGTGGGGTTTATGTCCTGTAAAAAAGCAAAAGGGAAAAAAAGAAAAAGGGGGGGGGGAAGCAGAGGACGACAACGACGACTGAGGCATGATTTAGATATTCAAAAAGGAGGGTTTTTTTAAGACAGTAGCTCCGATTTCTAAAGGATTGAATTTGGAACTAAAAATGGATTAGCACTTTCTGTACGGTTTTTTAGCCCATCGCTGTCCTAATCAATTAAAAAAAAACCTAAATAATCAAGCTGTGAATATATATGTACATATATATACACACAAAGTAAATAAGAACAACCAGCCTGTATCCTGAACACAGTCTACACTTTATTTCAGACTACAGATTTCTGAACATAATAAAATCTTTGGCTTGTAGCGGCGGGTTCAGGCTCGCAGTCAGTGGATCCAATTCTTCGGGGGGGAGGGGGGAGACGGAAATTCACACGAAAAATAAAAGAAAAATTCGAGAGTGAGACATTTACTTAAAAACAAGAGGCAACGACGTCAGAAAAAGAAAACAAACAAAACAAACAAAAGAGAGACAGAGAGGAAGAGAAACTGTCCAGCAAATGGAGATCGCTACACATTTCTTACCTGAAATTAAATATATACAAGGTCATATGTTTGGCTATATAGAGATAATTTTTGTAAGTGTTCGGGGTTTTTTTTTTTTTAAATTGGAGTCCTTATACTATGGATAGACAATAGATTTGATTTTAAATAGCACCTGTCCAAAGTCCCCTTCAGTATGTCACTTTCCACTGTTAAGTCCTTTTTATTTTATTTTCCTTTCCTGGCAATAATAATAATAATAATTAATAATAATCAATGCGGGCTGGGGGTGTGTGCTGATTATTCGCTCTCCTCTTTGTCCTGCACCGTGGTCGTGGAATGGTTGTACAGTCCCTGGGCCATGAGATGAAGAGCCAGGCCGTTCTTGATGCCCGTGGCTTTCTTGATTTTGGCCCGCTTGTTCTGGAACCAGATCTTGATCTGGGATTCGTTCAGACTGAGTTCCTGGGCCAGGGTCTGCCGCCTCTGCTCCGTGATGTAGCGGTTGGCCTGGAACTCCGCCTTGAGTCTCTGCAGCTGCTCGGCAGTGAAGGCTGTTCTAGGCCGCTTGTCCTCCTTCTCGTTCTTCTTCTTCTTCAGTTTCCGGGTCCGCGGACCTAAGGACAGAGACCGACAGAAACATGGGGAGTGGGCGAGGGGGAGGAGAAGGAGAGAAGGGGGGGAGCTGTTTGAAATTCATCCTCGGATGTAAAATGTGCGATTCCTCCGTTCCTCACCCCTGGGAAAAGCGTCCTCCTCACTGAGCGCAGCCCCCCTCTTCCCCAGCATTTGCTTTACTCCCAGACCCCCCTCTGCCCTGTCCTTGATTGGGATCAGTTTGCAATAAAAATGGCCGACTTATTCATTTCTTCCCCCCCCCCCCAAAAAAAGGCAGCCAAAAGCAGGCCATCAAATTGCTTTCTATAGTGGGCGATTAGGGGTTTCTTTGGGGGAAGGGTGTTTCTTCCCCGCCACCTACCCACAGTGTAATTCAGTTTTATGTTCAGAAGAAAGGATAAATTGGGGGGGGGGAGAAACATGGCAAGTTAAAAACAGCAGTGGCACTAGGGTTTTCGCAGTTAATTCGCATTATAGAGGGACCCTACGCGCAAAATTCGCCGAGTTGTTCCCCTAGATAAACATATTAAGGGCATAATGAGCTTCGGCACTAATTTAAAAGGACCAAATAATCTGCCCAAAATAATAACTAATAGGGGGTGATCTAATGTATCATCACTAGTCTATTTGTGAGACACTTTATTTGTGTTACTCCAAATCTAGTCTCTGTGGCGTAGGTAAGAAAATCTGTTTTGTTTGGGCAAAACTGGATAAATCAAAACATGTATCGTCGTAGATCGTGACATTACAAATCTTTGTATTTGTCGTCCCCCCCCCCCCCCCCCACACACACACACCGCTTCAAAGGTCTGAAACAAACGCGGGGATGAAAATATAAAACCCCCTGATGTGCCCCAACAAACTCCATTCCACTCGTAGGATTTTTTTAAAGCAAAAGTATCATGACAGGCCAGACAGCGAAGAAACAGACTGTCTGCAGATTCTATGTTTTAATTTAAAATTCCGGATCCGAGAGCTACAATAAACCCCCGCGAATATTTAGACCGCAAATTTAATGTTGTGCAAAACTGTGTGAATGAATCAGAGATATCCCCTGGCGTTCTGCAAACCTGACGGGAGGCGCAGAAGACATCACCTTTCCTTTTTCGGTCAAGTCTGAACGCCTGATCCTGCGAAAATACCCCATTTGGCCCCATGTGACTGTCCTCTACTAATCCGTTACAAAAGGGAACGAATTCTATCTCGGGTGTCCCATCGCGCTTCTTTTTGGGGTGGCTATTGGGGAGGGTTGTACCAGAGCGCGCCCCATTTGCAAAGAGGGCACAGTCAAGACGAAGAGACGCCGTTGCACAAAAGATAGACACACACACACACACTCTGCGCCACGCCACCTCAGGGGGGTTCCGTTAACCCAAGGAGTTGGAACAGCAAACTGCAGTTCATTTGCGGAGCGCGCACCTCCACACCCCTCTGATAAATACATTCAAACTACTAACTGAAGCCGGAAGGATTGCTCCACCGCCCTACGGTGCTTTGGGCTAGCTGGAAGAAAAGTGCCGCTATAATCTAAACTGTCCCCGCGTTCCTGGAAAATCCACCACCACATTGCCCAGTTTGGTTGAACACGAATTTTAGACAAGCCCTGTAGAGAAATGCAAATACTTCCCCTGCCGCCTACTGTGTTCGTGTAAACTAATACTAAAAACGATCACAATAAAGAATCGCCACCGTTAATGAACAAGCTCATTCTTGATCGCTCCTGTTTTCAGGGCACCGTGCATATTATTGCAGAGTAAATGGTATTTATTCTATCACTCGTCCGAGTGACTTTTCAAATCCATTGGCTTTATAGATGTTAATTGAACTGAAAATCTCTCTCCTTTCCCTTTCCCTCTATTTCTAAAGAGGAGAAGTGGGGATATTATAATGAATACGGGAAAACGCACATTTGTATCCGTGTGGAATGCGTTTTAAATGGATTGCAGACAGTGTATATTTCAGTTCTGCCTCTCTTGGCATGACACTTGGATCATCCGAATGAGTTACTTCTCCTGTTTATCGTCTCATTGGAAACCCTCCCCTTATTAATGGTCAGATCAGGCTTTTCAGGCCTTTCTTTAAAGGTATAAATGCAAACCTCTGAACTTTAAACACCAATAGTATGTGTGGGCGTAAAAATAAAAGGTTCCGGAATAAGGCAAGGTAAATGCTTAGAGCTGACATGTAGTCATCTAGAAACAGAATGATAAAGGGTAAGTCCAAGAGGATCGAAAGCATAAGGCTGGGTTTGCAGGCTGTTGCATTTTGACTTCCAAACAAATCCTGTGAAAGGGTTTTTTTTTTAGGGAGGAATTTAAAACAATTTCTGAAAACCTCACGGTTTTGATCCAAAGCAGGTCAACAGCTGGGGAGTCCAAATTTTAGGAAGACAGTCCCCCCCAGTCCCAGATACCTACGGGAGGAAGACAGCAGGCTTCCTAGCTGAGAGTAGGCCTAAAGCTCATCTCAGGGCTGGTTGGTTTGTCTCAGAGATCTCAGGGCACGTTTAGGGAAATGGGGGGAATAGATTTTAATATATATGAATCCCTGCTTTATCCAGTTTACTAAAGGGGGGTGGATTTAATAAATCACATTATCTCCTGGTTGTGCCAGACCCTGCAGAGGCTGCTTTGCAAAAATTGCACCGATCTGATCTCAGTTCCTTTCCCCTTGGAAACTGAAATTTGCCATTGTAATAAAACAGCAATTCTGAATGGGGTGGGGGGCGAGGATATATACACTTAGCTCTAGATACAGTTTAGATACACTCAGCCCCTGGTCTAGCCAGACCTACACCACATACCAGTCAGGAGAACACAGGGCCAGACCCAAACACAACAAAGGGAACGGTGCACATTCCCAGAGGAGCTTTCTGGGACTGGGTGCCAGAGAGGAGATTTTGCAAAAGGAAAGTGTAAAATACTTTGCATGTGGCGGCATTGGGAAACGGTAATAAAATCATTGCCCTGCCCGGGCCGAGAGCTAGGAAGGCAAGAGCCTGACAGCTCAATCACTCAATCAATCCGTTTAGTCAATCAAACTGGCTTTTCTGAGTTTCAAGTAGCTGGACGTGTCAATAACAGTGGGATCTAGATGACTCGGGCTGATAGCAGCAAATTGATCACTTTCCGTGGAAGGAGCTAATAAAGGGAAGCGCGAGTTACGGCTAGCCACCAGCCGGGCATTTGGGCTAACTCGCCCCTCCTTTGCCTTCCCGGCCCTGGCCCTTGCTCCCGCCAAAGTGGGTTGATTCTTATTCTGATTTATAAGCTTACTCTCCCCGACCTCCGCCGGTTTGGGCGAGGGTTTGCGGACAGAGACGCTGTCTCGTTGGGGAACTTCCTTCCCTGGGATTTTCCCGGAGCGGTCTGATCTACATTCCTCTCCTCTAGCCACAAGCTGGACTGGGAGGTAATTCTGGGAGACCCTTTAAAAGTGACCCGGATCACCTGATTTGTTCCATGTAAACAGAATTAAAACAAGGAAATGGAACGCTAAAAGGACTCGAATGAAAATAACAAGCAGCAGCAGAAATATCTGCAGTCCCGGAAAATCTGATCTTGTTTTTTCTTTTTCAGAATCTTTTCTTCCCATCTTTTTGGGAGGGGGTGGGGGGAATAAATTCCCCCAAACAATAGCAGATATTATCCGTAAGAAAAGAAAGCTCCTTAGCCGCTAAAAACTAGAACGAACACAACCCCGCTTGTCAATATGCGACCTAGAGGCCTGGTTTTCTTTTGCTCTCAGAGAGGCCTATTTTGCTTTCCCATAACAGAAACATTTTTCCCTGAAAGCATTTCTCCCCCCCCCCCTTCTGCCTTTCAGAACTATACCTCACCCCCAACACCCTTTCAAATATATAATACGTTCAACATGTGTCTCTGATCTCCCCCTCCCATTCCCCCCCCCCCCACTCATCAGCACACAATAAAAATAAAAAATCTACTGCCTCGCTTCACAGCTACTGTATCTGTAACCCCAGCCCAGAATCCGAATAAAAAGCCCCAGATCGCTCCTCCTGCATCAGAATTCGGGGTTTTATAAAGGCGGAGGGGGGAAGATGGGGCACGAGGAAAAGATTTCCCCATGCCCCCCCCCCCAATAATTTAACCCGAGCGCGAAGGGCTTGGCTGTGTGACCCAAACACCCCCACGCTAGGAATAGGCTCCTAAAGCAAAATCGAGCTATATTATTGATATATGTTTTTTAAAAAATAATCTATAGACACTAAAGAAGGGAGGGGGGCTGGGGAAAGGGAAAAAAAAGCGACTGCGTATTATGTAATAGCTAACAGATGTGATCAGCGAAGTGGTTCTTACCCGAAGATGGTCTGTCTGAATACCTAGTGCAGTAAACCCAGGCAGGCCATACTAGAGGCTGTTGAGAATCGCTCTTTACAACAGGTCCTCCATTATTAGAGCCCATGAGCAGGATGGCGGGGTTGGCGTGTTCCCCATACTTCGCCGGGTTAGTTCCACTCCCTTCGGAGGGTGGCTTGGCTGCCGCTACCGCTGCTGCTACTGCTGCTGCCGCGGCGGGGTTCGCTTTAGAGGCAGCAGCTGCAGCAGGAGGCGCCGAGGAGGAGCTGTCGGGGTTACAGTTTGAATCCGGGCAAAGGAGAGAGGACGGGTTGGATGGCCTCGTTATCAGTGGGTTGACGTTTTCTCTACCTGATGTCTGACCGCGATCTCGGTCTCTGTCCCGGCCGCCGCCTCCACCACCTCCTCCTGCTGCTGCTCCGCCGACGATCAGGAGCGTCTCTTTCTTGCAGCCAAAGTCCGGCCTCAAGATGTTGTCAATGAAAAAGTTGGTGGTGCGGTGCTGCTGCGGCTGCGGCTGGTGGTGGTGGGGCATGGGCAGGATGCAGGGCGCTGCAGGCGAGGAAGGCGCGTGGCTGGGGGAGACGGGGACGCTTTCTCCATCGCTGCTGCTGCTGCTGGTGGTAGTTGTTGTAGCAGAGTCTCGGTGACTTTTACTGTCCGGCTGCTCTTCCATAATCAGCCCCCGCCACGGAGATCGCTGCCTTTCCCTCCCCCCCACACACACACTTTTTATTCCCACCCCAGTGGGTGGTGGGGTGAAAAAAAAATACAAATAAAATCCACTTGTTGGCTTGGATCTGATCTAGAGAGATGGGTTGGTGGTTGTTTTTTTTTTTTAAAAGACAGCTATATCCAAAAATACTGAGACACTGGAGCGAATTGGGTTTTGGATTTTTTTGCAATTACCTTCTATTTCCACCACCACCCAATAAAATAAAATAACAAAGCAGCTTCCCCCCCCACACCCGCCCCCCCAAATCGCCTTTAAAATCTACCCATCTTCCTACAAATACTGTAGGTTTTGATTTCCCCAAGTGTCATACTCTGCTTTGCCCACAGATCAGGCTTGGCAGAGCCTTTAAGCGCCAGCTTGCACAGCGCCTGGGTATTTTTTTTTTAATTTTTTTTTTAAGCAAATCTCTGACAGCTCCGATCTTTGCAACAAACTCTCCCTAAAAAATCGCTCAGCCACACTTTTTTCATTCGAACCGGAAGCACGTGAGGCTGGCCCGCACGTGGAACAAGCCAATGGGGAGCGGGAGATCTCTCTGACACCCCTGACGTCCGCCAATCGCATGCCTTGGAACTTTGCGGATAAATAATCCATGGGGTTGGATAAATCAGAGGGAAGTCAGCGCTCTTCCCTGCGCATCCATTCCAGACCCTGCTCCCACCCACCCCTGCGTGGGGCTGTTTATTTATTTATATTTGCTGTAAGCAACTATAAAATCAACTCCATAAACAACTTGTTCAAGTAATGTAGGATTATGTACGTGTTTAACCCATGCGACAGGCAGGCATTGGAAGCGTTGATGGCAAATACTTTGTAAAAGTGATTTTCTCTTTCTTTCTTTCTTTCTTTCTCAAAAACTCCTCTCCACTTTATTTTCCTTGTTATTATTGTCGGAGGACAAGTTATTAAAGAGAGAGAGAGTTGGTTGTCTTGATTTGTCTCATGTTGAAACTTTTTTAAAAGAAAAAAAGTAATTGTAAAATTGCGGTGGTTTTTTTTTATTTTGTTTTTTCCTGAATGTTATTAGACAGGTTAGAGGTGAATTTGTGACATCCTTTTTTGCAACAGTAGATGAGGTTCTCGGGGGTTCTACTGAATTACATTTAACCTGCATGTCTATTAACAAAAAACAGTGGATCTATACAGTTTTCCAGAGCTAATAATTTCTAAAAATTAATTTAGAAGTAGCTTAACCTCAATGTTAGCGTTTGAGTTAATACTCCAGGAACACAAACCCTGTGATTCAAAATGCTCGTGCAAAGTTTTTGCTAATGTTTATTTATTTTCCCACCTGTGACGGACAAGTTTATAAACATTTAGACACATAACGCTTATAATCATTTTGTTCCATAACCAGTAGAATTAAAACATAACTGACATGTGGTGAATTCAGTGTTGGCTTAGAGTTGGGCGTATTTTGAAGATGTATGAATGAATACAAAGTTACAAAATTACTACACTTCCACTTCCTATATTACCTTATTTAAACTAGCTATTCGTCGTCTTTTTTTTTTCCAAGTTCAGTTTCCAGACTGCTTTTACACAAAACAATTCAAACAGTGTTATTTAATCAAAACAAACTGCAGAAATCGGCCGTTTTCTGATTATATTTGCAGGCATTATTTATAACTGTCCTTTGTTATTTTGTTTTTCACATGATGGTCTGAAATAGTATTTCCCAGGTCTGGTCTTTTCTGATGTCGCACGAAAGTTTGCACCGCAAGCGAAAGATGAAATGTTGTCTTAATGTTAGGAATGAATTCTAAAAACAAATTGCAGATGGAGTGGGTCATAGACTCGAGGTTCGGGACTTGCGAGGATGCAGAATTGGTGTCTACATCTGTTTCAGCCGCTCACAAACGTTGCACACCTTAGGGTCTGCAAGGATAACTAACTGGGACCATGTTTACAGAGGTTTGCGTCACGTGACGTGATTTTTTATTATTATTATTAAATAACTCCCTGTTCCCTTCACTGATTGACTAGTAATTTAGAAATCAGCTTTGATCGTTTCAATCTCGCTTTGCTTTTTTTGAGTAAACCTGGCGGAGTCAGTCAAAGCAGCGAGCAGTCAGAGTCCTAACCCAGTGCTGACAAATAACTCAAGTTGCTTTGGACAGGGCTGTAGGGCGTTTGGATGGGACTACATAAACCAGAAGGGTGTAATTGAAAGAGGTCATTGTTACCAATAATTGAATTCGACACCTCACAGTGTCCGATGCTTTTCGGGGAGCTGTTTTGTGTGTGTGTGTATTTATATATATATATATACACACACAAGGCACAGTTGGTTATTTTCCATATAGGGGAAACATTCCAAATTGTTACCTCCAGCCACACAATCCCTTCTAAAATAATAGCTGGCATAACACAATCAGCGGTGGAATCAATACCCTGATCCCCAATTAAATGAATGTTAAAGCCCCATGCATTCACAATATCAGATCATTTACTCGCACCGAAATTGGGTTTATTTATATTTAAGTTAGCAAAATTGAAATCTTTATCCCAAAAGCGAGCGTGGGTACTTAATTAAATTCTAATTAGGACACTATCAATATCCCATTTAGCCACGTAGCCTTTGTGAGCTAGCAGTCCCTTTCAGAGCTGTAAATGGGTGCTGGCTGCCTTATCTCGCCTGCAAGAGACGCCTTGAGAAGGGCTGCAAAAGATAATTTATAGGTTTTAATTACTCTTCATTCCGCCTGATCAGCTTGGCGTTCATCACAGGACGGCGAATAAAACCTGGTCAAAAGCACTGTCACTATTCCCTGGCAAGACGCTTAATCAAAGTAAGCAGGGCCATATTACACGCTGCGAGCTCCTCCACGTAATTTCCCAGCTGCTGATAAAGCTAGTTGAATAATGCTGCAGTCCTTTGGAGACACCATTTACAGAAATGACTTTATTGACGGCTTAACGTCGGTAATTCATTTTACCTTTCATGTATTGGGAGCCCGGATTTGTTACAGTAATGGGATGATAAATGCGCTGGCGGCCTATAGCTTTTATTATTGAATACAATACACACACCCATCTTTAAATGTTCCAAAATTGGGTTAAAAGGGAGGGGGGGGGGAAGAGAGAGATCGAAAGCTTTAACTATTTCATTTTCTTTTTTGTGTATATATGGGGGGGTGGGACTAGCTAATCTCGAATGCTTCCCCCTCCTCATCTAGAAAAGAATTTATTCTGGATTTTAGGGGGTTGTATATAAATCGAGTAGGTTTGTGTGTGGATAAGGGGGTGTGTGTGTCATTGGGGATGAGTGAGGAGGGGGCTGGTGCTAAAGGAAGAGACTAAGTATATTTCAAAGCTTGGTATTTTTCTACCACTATCAAATAGAGATAGATAGATAGATTAGATATTCCACGCTGGCTAGCAGATAGTCACAGCAATGGAAGTAATATGTCTACACATTATCTTAAAGCAGGAACTACAAATCCCTTGCTTTATAAGTCCAGACGGAAAGTTCCCTCCGAAACTTACCTGTGTCATTTTAGTCCAGGCTGCATTTGTATCATCATATTTTTCCGAGGGTGTTTTCTCAAACACATAGTACATGGAGAATGGTTTTTGTTTTTTGTTTTTTTTAAAGCACTCCAGTAGCACTTTTCCTTAGCCCATAAGTCTCCCTTTCAAATCACTTGGCGTATGAGTTGAATCCTATCTAATAATTTGGCGACATATTAATTGTGCACTCGCTGTGATTTCGATCTAACGACCAAAGCACATAAGGCGTTCTTGAAAAATAGAGCTCTATATTTGGAAACATAGAAATCGGTGCTTTAAAATGATGGTGGGCTTCCTTCCTAAAATGCCCAGTATTTTTTTTTCTGTTTCATTTCCTCGATGAGTTCTTAGAGGAAAATGGGAAAATTATAACGCAAATTCTTGGGTGGATAAATAGATCAAAATGCGAGCAGGGGATGTTTTGACGTTTAAAAAGGGACTATGTAGGACTAGATATCACAATCAAAATATTTGGGTAATGGGTGCTGATATAAATATCCCTTCTGCTTTCTAGGACAGTAGTTTGGAAGTAAATTGAGCTATAAAGGTAAATGCCATTTCTCTTTTTCGATACATAATTAGCGCATTCCCATTTGTGTATGTGTGTGTTGGTGTGCATTGTCACTGCAACACAATGCAAGCCTTCAAGATTTGCAGCGTTTTTGAAAATTCTTCTTCTGGTAATTATTATTATTGTTATTGTTATTACAAACGTGCAAAAAACATTGTATTTCTCTCGGTGTCTTATAGGAGGGAGAAAGTATATGAACGCGTTTAATATACACTGTGATAATCCTATTGATAGGTCTAGATCAGATCTCGTTGGGGCCTTTGCTGAAGGACATAAATGAGTTGTTCTAATACAATAGATTTCATCCTTCCTACAGGGACTGGCTGACCAGAGGTTTTGTTAAAAGTGAATGCGAATAGATTTCTGCTACAAGTGCAGCATTATTATTATGAGCTGTAAGGTCAGACTATACATTCCGGGTCCCCAAAGCCTATAGACCCTGGGAAATGTGCGGGATATACCACGTCATTGTACCTGACAGTCTTTTCAATAGACTAATTCAATTATCGCTTGGGGATTCAGTCTTCATTTGAAAGCAATAATAGGAGTGTAATTCGTTTGTAAATAGATATCTGAAGCAGCCTCGCTATAAGCTTGGGGGGGGGGGGGGACTGGCTAATACCTATGGAATAAATGCATTGTTAGCGGTCCGGTGGTTAGTTTGATTTCAAATGATTACAGATCTCCCTGAGATCTCTCTAAACTGGTCAAGCCCCTTCTCTCTTAACGTCTCAGCTGGGGTTCACATAAGTAGCCAGATGGGAAAGGTCTATACTAACTATATGTTCAGAGAGTGTTTGTGTGCGACACAGTTATGAATCAATTATCAAGCACGGCCACTTCCACTCGCTATGGGCATCCTGGAAATGGCCCTTTAGATTCAGTTTACAGCAGCCTGCAGGAAAAGGGAGAGATTTTATTTTATTTTTCCGCCCAAAGGATCGGAGAAGAAAATACCACCCCTGAAAAAGTGGCTTTTTTTACTAGTCTGTTTGCTTTCTAACTAGATCGGTTATTATTGTTGGGTTTTTTGAAGAAAAATCCCTTTCTTGTTGGTTTCCAATGGACTGACTGAAGCCATCCTGTCCATCTGTTCCTGCAAGTTTCCCCCCACATCAGAACCCCTCCCCTACCTTGCTGAGAGCAGCACGAGGCACCTGGCTCGGCTGCTTTAGAAAGTAACAGCTACCACTGGAAATGCTTCTCTATCGATTGCGCAAGAAGGAATACATCCGAGGGAGCAACATGGTCCCGAAAGGCGAACCGTCCACATGGCGTTCTCCAGCCCAGTCCGCCTCACTGAGAGTCTGTTTTAATGTACCCTGCATGTGCCTTTCTCCATATTGTGTCAGATACTTTGGTCCCATCGCTAAATACATTATAAATACTGGCTTAAAGTTTTAGCTTGATTTCAATCTGCATTAATCCTTCATCTTTGCTTCATTAAATTGATCCCTATGTGCACCTCATTATACCCTTTGAACAGTGTCAGATTGGCTAATCTCATTTACATTTTTAAATATGTTTTCAATTTCCTTCCAGCCTTCTGTATCTATGGCACACGATGCTTCTGTGACTGTAAAGGAAGAATAAGAATTTAAAAGATTTGAGGCTAATTTTGCAACAGCTAGTTTCTTTATCTCAAAAAATGTAGAGGTTCCTTCCCCAGAGAAGGGGAAGATTGCAGCAGTTTCTGCTCAGTGTGTGTATGGTACTCTTCTAACAGAGAACCGGTGCAAGCGAGGGTGTCTGAAGTAAAGCCCACTAAAGTCAAGCCGTTTACATGGGGGAGAGGGGATCGAGTCTGTAATAATCGGAGTTCATTACCTTTGCAATGCCTCGTATCTTTGCTCCAGGAATTGAAGATGCCTTCTCACTACCCCCACCCCCCTGCCTTCAAGTGGGTTCACGGTCCTTTGTGTCAACAAGCTCCTTCCACTTTCAGGACTGCAGCTCCCAGCACTTTTACTTGCAAGGCTTAGAGCAGAGATGTTGTAAGCTCCTCTCTTCGTTAGCTGCACATGATCTGAGTGAGTGTGTGTGTGTATAAGCACCATATTTACCTTATATCTTATATCTATATACACACGTGTGTATATAGATCCATAGATACACATGGTGCTTATATAGTATATGTGTGTGCATATATACACACATATGTTCACATATACGTGTGTGCACACCCACGTGCAAATATTGCATTGTTTTAGAAAATCATCCCTGAACACATTACGTTTCCTCTTCATTACACAGAACTCAAAATTCATTTGCGACACCCTTTTATGTGACAGGCATGGGGGTCGCGTATGCTCAAGGCAGTTTGGAACTGTCTGTCCAGCGTCGCGATAGTCTAGCAAACCGGAGGACGTCCCGTATGCAGCGTGTTGTGGAAAGTTATTGCGCTAGCCAAATCGAACGATGCTCTTTCGCCTAGTCTTTAAATATCCGAAATTCTGAGCACCGGAATCCTTCTCCAGTTTTCAGGTGTGTTCTTTCAAAACCTGAAGGCACGCAGGAACTAAACGTTGGCTCATGATAATCAAAATGGGTTTGCTAGGAAAGAGTTATTTTTTTAATGTAATTGTAACATTTTTTTTTTAAGAAACAGCGTCCTAAACAAAATCACTTCTATCTGAAAATACTAGTTTAAAGTGCTCTTTTGTTCTCCCGTTCCGAATTCTTATCATTAGCAGGGGTAGGAACCGACCATTTCGCCACTGAAACTCAGTCAATGATCAACTGAGGAATGTGTCTGTTTATTTGTTTGTTTCCCTTGGAAAAGAGATGAGGGCATGTTGCCAAGCACGTCTCATTCAAATTGGTTATTTAATCTGAAATTTGTACGTGTTATTACAAAACAATGGATCCAATTTCATTACATTCCAATTTCATTACTTTCAATGAAGTCACCTAAATCAATGGGATTTTTGCCCTGAGTGAGGAGTACAGAACCAGGAACTGAGAAGTGTGTGTGTGTGTGTGTGTGTTTGTACCCAAACAGCTGCATATAGCACTTAAAAAACCCCACACCATATATCTCACCTCCATACATAAAGACGCTATTGTACATTTACTAAAGAAGTTTAAGATGGGGAAATATTAGCATGTGTGTTGAAACGTAGTCCTTTGTGGTTACTTCCTTCTTCGTTCTGAAATTCAATTGGTCAGTGTATAGGAGTAAGACAATCAAACACACTTTTTTAAATGTATTTTTATTTGTTGGAAAAACAAAACCTTTGTGTCATAAGGTAAAATAATATTTATAAACATTGGTGAGTGAAACTTGGCCAAGCGCTGATATGTTTCTTTATATAAAACTCCTTTGTATAAATTGTTATTGCTCTGAACTTTCTCGCTGTATGCCACTTCCATTACGATCACAAAGTGTTGTGTATGTGTGAAAAATGCAGCATGAGGAAATAAGCTTTCCAATTGTGTTTTGGTGACAAAGAAAGAAACAAATAAACACAAAAGGCAAAGCAAAAGAAGTCTATTGCTTGGACAAATTATGCAATTTTACTGCTGCCCAGTGGCAGTAACTGGAATTGGGTCATTTTAGGGACAACGTCAGCGAAATTCCAGTCACGTCCACTTTTGATAGAAGGATGGTGTCCTCTTTAAAAATTGTTATGCAAAAGAGTCTAGTACGTGATCTTCTAGCAATAAAAGCAGCAAGCCAAATATTAGAGCACACGTCAATAATGTATGAACAGATTAAGAAACCCATCTCCCATGCAATTACTGCAGCAATGGAAAATCGCTCTGTCCCAAAATTTCTAAAATAAAAAAGTAAATACAGCAAAACGAAAGTGTTGTGTTTGGTCTTCTCTTTGCCCTTTCCGTGGTAGGGGTTGTTCCAACCAGGGAATATGACTAAAGGGATGTTGTTTTATATATATACGTACGTATTGCTGTAGTAAATAGACATCGCATGCAAACTCCTGTCTGCTTGCATTTCTTTTTTGTCTTTGAATCTGGGGCAAATTGCGCTTCCGGATCCGTAATTCTCACAAAAAGTAATAGAAAATGTTCCGTGGAAGGTGGGTGGAGGCGTCCCGCAGCAGAGATTTTTAAGTGGGTTTAGTAGTGATCTATGCGCGTAGAGTTTGGGAACTCCGCCCGCTCAGCACTTTTAAAAACTCTCTTTGTTGGTAACCATCGCAGCAGCCACGTCTTCCCTCTCCGTTTGAGACCCGATCCCGGGTGCTGAGCTTGTTTGGAGCCGTCCTAGGTGCCAATAACATCAGTTGGGCTCTACAGCCTTTGCTCATGAACCGATTCCGAGTTTGCAGGGGGAAAGCGCCACCTGTTGGCGGTCCGGGGAGACGTGCGGGCTGCATTTTGCTCGCTTAAATCTGTGGAATTGAAGAAGGCGCAGAAATGCATCAATATTATCGTTCAGAAGTTTGAGTGTGTGTGTGAGAGAGAGAGAGAGAGATGTTTTGACACACTGGGACTGTCTGCGTGTCTGTATAGTATAGAACAGCCTTATATTATTGCTTAATACTCTTTCCATGCCGTCATGATGCTTGTCTAGAACATTTTCCCAATAGTTACCTCGCATGTGTCTTCTTGAAGGCTCCCCTAATCGGAGACTGGTGACAGTGTGCCAGATGGCAAATAACTCTCCTCTTCTGGGGAATGGCTCCTGAGGGCACAAACAATGAATTAGATGTTGGGTTAGTGATGTGGCCACTCTATCCCTTGGCCATCGGCACTCTTAACAATTCCTCTTTGACCCTATATAACTAGACAACTGTTAGAAGCAGGTCTCACCTCTGAATTTACTCAGATCTGAGGACTGTTCATTAGGAATACTCGACCTGGTGAGCATAAAAATCTGGATCCAATGTATGTTGAGCAGGACAGTGTGTAATTAGAAGAGCATTTGTATAGCGCTCAGGATTGAATTCGTGATAATAATCTATCAAGACTGCATATCCCTTCCCATATCGAGCCTCAGATCCTTGAGCAACCCGAATGCCTAAGGAAGGAAGGCATGCAGGGTCCAAAATATAGGACCTGGTTGTAAGGATTTTAAGATTGAGGATTGGTGCTGATAATAGCTATGCCCAGTCCAGTGAGAAATGCTGTATGGATCTGGCGGGAATCCTTTTCTTCAGACTTTTTCTGATTATGTCCATGAGCCAGTCAATGGGATCAACTGTACAAGCAGCTCTAGTGGCTAGAGACCCATAAAACAGAGGGGAAGGGCAAAGAACAAGGAACAAATACCGAGCAAAGTTCGACGAGGATTTGTCCGTGGTCAGGTAACCCAACGGCAGTTCAAGTGGACAAATGAAATGAGTTCACAATGGGAACAAAAATAATAAATTTAAAAAGATAAACACAAGTAGGAAGACAGTGAGCGCTAAGGCAGGAAGTCTTTGAAAGGGTCTTCAGAGTGCCAGTGAATTCTTCACTGGAGCGTCTTCTAGACAATGTGAAGACACCATTCAAAAATCAAAGGGTATCAGAGAGAGACAGCTGGTTTGGAGTCAGACTAGACTTCAAGAGAATGATTGGCAGATTACTTAATTATCTGATCTCACTTTACGCAGGGTGGGTTTCATTTGGATATTAAAAAGTCAGTGAAATGGCAAAAGAATGAAAAGAGACAGAGAGGAAACTGGACTTAAGGCACTGTATGAAGAAAATGTTTAAGAAAGAAAAGATCAAGAATACAGCTCCAAACCCTTAGCTTCCTGATGCAGAAATCAGATCTATCTATCTACCTACAATAGAATATGGTGATAGATCCTCCCGCCCCAAAGTCAAAGCAGATAACCGGTTACTTCTTCCTTTTTCCTGCCTCTCCCATACTCCGACCCTCAGCACCCCAAAACAGGAAGAGATTCTCTGCAAAGCGCATTGTCCCATGAACCGTTTCGTTTAGCAGATCTGGGCTTTAGTTGAAACAATTAAAACATCCCCGTCTGAAAAACCTGTTATTTGTGCACAGCAGACCGATTTACTATCTTCACTAGTTAATTGGATGGATTTATTTTGATACCTTTACAAAGTAATTAGGTCTTTATTTGTTGGGGTTTGAATTTTTGAACTAAGGGGTGTTTTACTCTCTGCCCAAATTACGATTGAACTAATTTGGGAATCGAGTTCATTAGGACCACATTTTACTAGCTAACATCTCCCCAACTTTTTCCCCAGGGAAGTTAGACAGCTCGGGGCAGATCCATTGTCGTCGTTCCACTGACTTCAAGAGAGCTCTGATAATTGACACCAGCTGAGGATCTGCACCCTAGAAATCGGCACACCTTAATCAAAGGGAGACTCCTAAGAGCAATGGCTGGGGACCAGACACCAGTTCTAAGGTTCCTCATTTCTGACACCATTAGGTAGAAACTAGTTACAAATATGGGCACCCGGGGTTTGTAAGTTTTCTCACTGGAGAATGATAATCCAGACGGTTTAATATTAAAAAGAATGGCTTGGAATTTACAATCTGTTTGGCTAGAAACTTCGACACAGTTTGGTGCTATTGCTCACAAACTAGTCCGAACCTGGATGCTAGTGTGAACAGGTTTGCTCTGCTTCTCTATGCGCACACCGCATCTTGGACCGCATCTTCTCTTCTCTGGGTCTGACCAGAAGATTGATTCCCTGTCTTCTCTAGAGCTACCAGAGGGCAGCTTTTTTCTTAGCCATGCAGGACAGGCAGTTTCAGTTATATTGGACTCAGCCTGCTAGAAGCCTTGGATACATATTGCCTAGACTTAGAGCTTACTTTGTAGCGGGAAACTGTTGCTCCTTGGACTGAAAAAAGTGACCTTTAGTGGACAATGGGGCTTAATAACACTGGGTCACTTTTTCCACCTGGAGTGGTGTTACAGCCATGCTCATTGACTGTGCAGTATATAGAGGTATATGTGTCGGACAGTCAGATTTCGGATCGTTTTACAGAGACAGATACTTCTCAGTGTTTACAAAGTTCCCTCTATAATATTGACAAGCACAAACATATCCGCATATTCCTTCGGTTTCGAAATCCTTCCATTCATATTCACTGATCAGCTAAAAAGAGATCACAGATAACTAGACAAGCAATTATGAAAATTTAATAACTGGAGGTCATTTCGAACACACAGAGAGATATGGGTAGCTAGATATGACTAGGATAGATAAACTATAGATAAGATTAGAAGATAAAGACAGATAATAGATTAATAGAACACTCTAGATAACGACACATTTCATGCTACTTCCAAGACAAGGAAGCAGGACAAAAATAGCTATGTCAAAGAAAACTCTGGAAAATATAGTTTTGGGGGAATTCATCAACTCCCTGTCACCAGAGAAAAGATTTACTGTAAAAGACAACTTCTTTATGCAACGATTGACATTGAATGTTGAAAGGATTCAAATTATTACGATGGTGGAAACTGTAATGGGACGGGAAGCGCATTTCTGCCACCACGCACTATTATTTTTTAAATTAGTTGAAGAGTTTGTTTACTCCGTAAAATACCCACTTTAAGTTATTCCTCTGTTAAGGGCAGTGCATTTGCGTCTTCGGTATTGCGGGAGAAAGGGCGGGGGGGGGGGGTTGCAGTCTGAATTTAAAGATACTTTGAGTTGCTGCAAGTTAACCATGTGCTGGGGATAAAAGAAAAGGAGACCAAAGAGAGGGGGGGGGGGAAAGGAAAGATGGAGCTGATTTTGAAACTGCGCAGACATGCGGAGGAATATCTTACTTCTAAATAACTATTGTTTCTGTGCTGGTGAAGAATACTAAAGCAAATCAGTCTCTCATTAGACCGAGCAGACAAAAGTGAGTAATGCTTGGTTGTTTTGCCTCTTTAGAATCTTCTTGTTCTTGGAGTTATTTATCAAGAATGCAGGTGGTTAATTTCGTGTTTAAGAGCAAAGTAAAGTAGCCTCGAAACATTAAAAGGAGAATGCTTTCCACATTTCTAGCCAATCTTAAAAGCAATGGGATCTCTTGTGGTCTGTGGGGGCTTATGTCCCTGCAGGGCTTGTTTCCCTGGGCTAAGCTTCCGCCAGCTTGTTCATTTACTCAGCTCTTTCAAAGCACACGTTTCTGCCCTCTTCTAGGTGCTGGAGCGCCTAGCTTTGTCTCGGGACACATTTGTATAGCGGCATATAAGTGTCAAAGAGAAAGATTAAATCGATGTTCAGAAAAGCGGTCCTAGTGTTGCGGGATTTGTCCGCACATCGGCTCAGGGGAGATAGAAAGGAATCCCCTCCTGTCTAAAGTTTCTGAAGACAGGAAAGGAGCCAGCGTTTTCCAGATACCTACTTAGGAATCCCCCATCCAGCCGAGCCAGGTACCTTATAGAGGGGCAGTGGGAGAGCGTCGGGGGGGGGGGGGGGCGGAGGGGGAGAAAGAGGGAGTGAGGGTGGATGGAGGGGGAAAGAGGTTGCCGTGGTTTCTGCCACTGTAACTGGGAAAGTCACTGGCTCGTTTTCCTGCGCCTGGCTTTGAAGAACTGATATTTGATCAACTCTGTAACCACCGAGATCATAGTTTAAAAAAAAATACTGTCCTGTTCCCAATATGCTCTGATTGCCTGGGCACGTGATCCTAATGCGTGCAGACGGTGCCGTTTGCACTAGCAGAGACCAGGATTCAGTCAGTGGGTCGAGATGGGGGGAGCCCGGTGACCGAAAGAGTCTCCTTCCCTTCCTACAGCAGGGCCAGACCCAGCGGTCCTTAGGACTCCAGGATCGCAGCATAAGTCCGCAGCGCACAGGTAGTCCCCACCCCACCCCACCCCTCAGCCTGCTCCTACTGCCCCAGAGCCAGCTGCGGAGGGCAGCAGAGGCCCGAGCCAAAGGGAGACTTGTCGGTGACGGCCTTAAGGCTTGGCTCAGGCTCCGGGGGAGCTGAGATCACCCCCGGCTGCACCAGGACCTGCAGGCTCGAGGCGCTGGGCCACGCAGGGGCGCTCGGCGCCTCCTCCTGCTTTTGCCCTTGACACAGACCGAGGCGACGGGCCAGGCGGGCGGCCCGGGTCCGGGTGAGCTCAGCTCTGGCTGCCCGCCGGACCACCTCGCCTCCCGAGCGCAGACACCCCCTGCCACGGGACAGCGGGCAAAGGTTACACTCCTCTGCAGTGCCCGGTCTGGCCTGGAGAACCCGATCCTGCTGGCCAGGCCTTTCAGATCAAACCCCAGTGCACCTCATCCTGCTCCCGGTCTGGCCTGGAGAACCCGATCCTGCTGGCCAGGCCTTTCAGATCAAACCCCAGAGCACCTCATCCTGCTCCCGGTCTGGCCTGGAGAACCTGATCCTGCTGGCCAGGCCTTTCAGATCAAACCCCAGTGCACCTCATCCTGCTCCCGGTCTGGCCTGGAGAACCCGATCCTGCTGGCCAGGCCTTTCAGATCAAACCCCAGTGCACCTCATCCTGCTCCCGGTCTGGCCTGGAGAACCCGATCCTGCTGGCCAGGCCTTTCAGATCAAACCCCAGAGCACCTCATCCTGCTCCCGGTCTGGCCTGGAGAACCCGATCCTGCTGGCCAGGCCTTTCAGATCAAACCCCAGAGCACCTCATCCTGCTCCCAGTCTGGCCTGGAGAACCCGATCCTGCTGGCCAGGCCTTTCAGATCAAACCTCAGAGCACCCCATCCTTCTCCCGGTCTGGCCTGGAGAACCCGATCCTGCTGGCCAGGCCTTTCAGATCAAACCTCAGAGCACCCCATCCTTCTCCCGGTCTGGCCTGGAGAGCCCAATCCTGCTGGCCAGGCCTTTCAGGTCAAACCCCAGAGCACCCCATCCTGCTCCCAGTCCAGCCAATAGCAGAATCCCCTTTGATTCCAAGGGGAGCCTAGGTGCTGGAACTGGGGGTGCTGCTTCACCCCCTGGCTCTAAGTGGTTTCCATTATCTACTGGATTTACAGTTTGGTTCAAGGGCTCTCAGCTCCCCCACCTACAAATTGTCCCAGCGCCCCTGAACGGCAGTGGGTTATAGAGACATAGAGTGCAGGGCTCAGGCCCTGGAGGTTTTGTTCAGTAACAAATAAACCTGGATTGTATCTATTCGTCCTTCTTCAAGGCATTCTTTGTTTAGGAATCCTGCGGCAGGGGAGGCCTTCTGGGATCCAAAGTGACCACACAGTTATGAAAGGCAGGAGATTTGCTGGGAGGTTTTGTCCACGGAAGCGCCTTTTAAAATGCCTTTGAACTATTTAAAACAGCCCCTTCCTTATTTAAAAGAAAACCACCGCAGAAGGGTGGTTTGAGATCTGAAAATTGCCCCTGATCCGAAATAGTCCCCAGCTCGACTCTTTGCCGAGCTCTGGGCCTGTCTGAGTGGAGCGGGGGAGCGAAATGCACTCAGCTTGGCTGCAGAAGGAGTCCGCAAGGCTGTAAAATAAATAAATAACAACAACCGTGAATCTGAAGTTGACAGAAACATCTTGGGAGAGAGTCTGGCTTCTGGAGCCAAGACACCAAAGAGAAAGGGGTTGAATCCGGATTGATTGATTTATGGAGGGGAGGGCAGGTGGGAAGGCCAGCTGGAATATTTTCTGGACTGGAGAATGACTTCACAATATTGTTGTCCATGTCATGTTGTGCATGCTATATATATATTTTTTTCATTGACAATCGCTTGTGAAGGGAGGCGGAGAGGGCTATCCAGCACTTTTAAGATACATGCTAAAGCTGAGGGCTATTTCCAAGGTATGCCATAGGAAAATGGAACTAGCACTCCCAGCCCTGAAGCCAAATGGAGTGTCCCTCGCCAGGCTAACAACATCACATTCCTGAGCTAGACAAATGATGAAAAAGTTCCAGTTACTGTCTAATGAAAGGCCTCCATCTCCCTTCCCCAGAGGTTTCCGATGCACATATAATTAGCTCTCAATATTTCATGAATATGGGGTTGACTAAATCCTTTTCACTCGGGAGATTTCACATTCCGAGTTTTACCATCCCTGGCACTTTGGATGAAGCCCTGAACATGGGGCAAGTTGTAGTTCGGAACTGTTTCTTCTACCTTGCTTTCAGTCTTCCTTACAGATCACCTCTCAGCCCAGCTAGGCGCAAATGTGAGCTACAAGGTGTGGCAGAGACCCAAAATGAGGGACACAAAAAATGATTCATGCAGGAAACTGCTAGTGTGCTGTGGGATTCATTCCTTTAGCACAAATAATTATTTCTCTAGCCCGTGTTTCAAGCTCTTTGTTTCTAGGACATGTGGGTGGAATGGAGCTAATTTCTGGACTAAAAAGAGTGACATCACTGACCAACATGTGAGAGATGCTACAGAGCCTGTTTCCATCAAGACATTATGGAATAAACCTCCGTGTTCTCTTACAGTTTTCCATAGTATTATTTTAAAATTCTTCTGAGTGTAAGTAAATGAAATAATATGAGTGAGAACGGGCGATGCATCTCTTAAATATAAAACAGGACACACCTCTCTTCTTAGTTTTCACTTGGTCCAATAAAACTAATACATACGTTCTTTGAATCTGTTTCAGTTTTCATGTCTAGCTCACTTTACTTTGACAGGGCCTAAAATAATATTGGCTTTAGGAGGCAGTAAAAGTTTATTAGTGCTAGGCTGTGAGGTTATGGGCCAAGATTATCTAAAGTGACTAGTGATTTGGGGTGTTTCCATCATTCCCACTTGAGACATCTTAAAGGGTGGGTGCTCAGCACTTTCTGCAACCCAAGATGTCTTAAACTGGGTGCTTAAAAATGGAGACAAGCCCAACTCACTAATCACTTTTGAAAATATTGGCTGATAGAACTTTTTCCTGTTGTGTAGGAATTAAGCTCCAAAGCCTATTGAAGTAAACAGAAAGGTTCCCTGACTGACTTTGCATCAGGTCCAAAATGAGTCAATAGGTTCCTGTCTCTGTGTAAAAAGCCCATTCAAGACAGTTGAAAGGTTCCAATGTACGTCAGTGGGCTTTGGATCAGGCCCCAAATCATTATAAATCTCTCCAAAACCAAAATAACTATTTAAAGATGGTTCCTTTTGAGAAGGCAAAGATTTCCCTCATGAGCTACTCATGATCTTGTGGTTTTAAAAAGAGAAGAATAGAATGATGATCTCCTCCTTGTGACCTCATAGGTTCTTTGTATGGGTAGTAGGTTGTGCCTGGCATCTTATGTCTACACTGCAATGTAAGACTGGGTTCAGACTTAAGTGTCAGCCCAAACCCACCTTCTGTCTACACACAAAACTCTCAGACTCTGGCTTGGACCCTGAGGGGTTGGAGGGTTTGAGCCCTATTGCTTTGCAGTGTACACTCAGCTTCCCCTGCCCCCTCAATCCCCACTCAGGTCCTGGGAGTCCGCCAAAGTCCCACAATCCCATGGGCCAACTTCCTTTGTCCTCTCTATCAGAAGAATCTCCAGTTGACTTCAGGGAAATGGAAGCAGCCCCCCTTGGTGTGGTGCAGCAGCTCATTGAGACAACATTTAACCCTTCCATTGTCTTCTGAACACCGTCAGAGAGCCTGCTGTGTTTGCAAGGGGGCCTGAACCAAAGAGTCCTTTGCAAAGTAACACTGCTTCATGGTCATGGGAGCACAGCCAGATTTGGGTAAATCTCTGGTGCAAGGCCAGAAAAACAGAGGACTTTAGTAAGAGTACCAGGAATAACCATGCATGCCAGCAAACAGCAAAGAAGCTGGCAGTGTTGCTAATTTACTCCACCACTGACCAGTGCAGGGAGTGGATTAAGCGGCTGAAGAATGAGTATAGGAAAACCAGGGACCTGATCTGCACCTCAGGCAACTCGCCAATATCATGCCTGTTTTATGAAGAGTCTGACTGGGTGCTGGGCACCGCACCAGTGCAGAGCCAATGGTGCTGCATGTTGACTTGGTCAGCCAGGATGGTGACCTGCTGGCCCCAGCATCCAGCATGGGGCTTGATGGGAGCTAACAGCAGGTGCTGAGTCAGGACATTGAAGTGACTCTGTTGCTGAAACCAGTCCTAGAGGAGACTTTGGAGAAGCAGCACACCCTGGGCCATACTCAGTGGAGCTGTTTGATACCCTCCCCCGCCACCCTCCCCGTCTCCAAGGACCTGCCTGCAGCAAACATGGAAGGGACAGAAGCTGTCCCTGAGACCAGTACGTTTCTGGCTCCATGTTAATATTTATTAATACAGTGAGGGTGGGATTTCCATTCTATGAACCAATGCAAAAGTTATTAGAAGCCCCGGCTCCCAGTGTGTAGCTATGAATGGTGGATTGTATGCCACCAGGGGGGCATGGCTCCCTCACCTCGTCACCCCCTACCAGGTGCCTTTTAAAATGGCGACTGGGAAATGTAAATAGTAAAAACTCCTTGAAAGTAAAGTTTGACTCAAGCAGGCACAGATTTTTTGCTCGGGCAGTCCTATTTCTTAAAAATAATAACCTGACGTTGCCAGGCCTGTAAGTACGCCACTCCGTAACCACTCACGGGTGTAACAAGCCACCTGGAAACAGTGAACTGATTGGAGAAGGGCGGGGGAGGAAATACTTTGCCTTTACAAATCTAGTTCACTTTAGTTAAAGGTAGTCCTTGCAGTCCATAGGTGACAAAATCATTGGTGCCAAATTCGACTGAATTTGATTTTTTTCCAGAAATGTGGCAGGAGAGAATGGGGAGGAAGGAGGCTGGCTGTGGAGTTCTGTGTGTTTGCATTGAGCCATGCGTAAGCTAATGCATCATCCTGTTGATTCCCTCCTGAATTCTGACCCAATTCTGCGTGCCGATAGGTGCAAACTTTTCCGGAAGCAGGAACTCCAGTTTGGTAGTCACATTTCAGGGACCTCGGTAGCTGACCAGCCCACGCAACTCATAGATGTGCTGTTCAGTCCCTATACATTTGAATGCTTTGGCTGCGTACACTGCAGGTTTCCCACCAGCAGCTTGGAATAACATCTCCCTCAGGCACCACAAAAACAGCATTGGCCTCCAAAACGTGGAAGGCCTGAAATGATAGAAAAAGCTTTTGCAGCACAGCTCTTGATGGCACTCCCCCTATCCCCAACCCAAAGAGTTCTGCAATGTTTAGAAAACAAAAAACAGCTTTGACTTTTTAACTTAGCATTGTCTCTGCACTTCTTTCATTGCGATTAACCCGACTCTGTCTAGGGATTTTCTGTGGTCTGAAGTATCCCTCTCACAATAGACTGAAGTTCAGTTTGGAAAAATAACATGTTATCTGAAATTACACAAGGATTTTTTCTGTGCTCCTGCACTGAGCTATTTGAGACAATAATCCTCTATGTCTTGTCCTATTTCAGGCCTGTCGACCTCTACTGGCTGCAGTACCTCCACAGCTCGCCCACATTGCAGCAGAAACCTGGGCCAACATATACTGCCACAGACCATTCCAAGAGGAAGTGTTTCTGTGATGACCTAATGGTTGAAGTTCTGGAGAGTGCCAACAAACAGGCTCAGTACCAAAGACAGAGGGACTTACAGCTAGAGTAAAGGCATGGTAAGAGGCAAGGAAAGGCTCAGGCTGGCTGTACAGATGGGGTTTCAGTGCAGGAGCAGGCATTTGCTTCACGGTTCCTGGAACAGGAATGGGGGCCAAGGGAGGTGGACAGAGCTCAGCAGGAAAAAACTGAGAAGTGGTCATGTCATTCATAAGCACATTGCATGGCAACCAACCTCCCACCAATTCCCCAGCACTGAAACCCCACCCCACAAGCACATCATAAAGCACTATTCCCCCTCTTCCCTTGGGCCATGCAAGTCCATCATGTGGGAGCACAAAGCATCACTGACTTCTGCTGCCTGGGTGCATCCAGCTCCAGCAGTGCTAGGCGGACTTTCTAACTCAGCGTACTGATTCAGCGGCCCCTCCCTGTCATAGGTCTAGCCAGGGAGAAATGGTTCACTTCTGGCTTCACAAAGATTGTGAAGAGCTTAGCAAGCCACAGTAGTATGCACAGTGTTGATGATCCTGGAGCTCAAACAGGTCTGTAAAGATCTCCAATGGGATTTCAATCTGCCAAAAGTATATTTAGCAGCCAGCTGAGAGTAGAATTAAACCATCTTTTGCCAGGGCCTCTGAAATCAGGATACGGATTCATAAATCAAGGGGGGGGGAATTGTGGGGGTCCCCCAGGATAACAGTGGGGACAGTAACTCCATTGATGACAATGGCATTTGGTGGGAATAGTGTCCCAGCCTGTCCATGAATGCAGACGCCCGAACAACGAAAATCCCTGGTATCGTGAACTTTCCCAGTGTGGTCCACGAAGGCCCGCATAGCAGTGGAGTAGTGCCCTTTGGAGTTTTCATATGCTCTTTGCAGAGGACAAACAAGACCCATCCATGGCCCCAGCACCGTTTGGAAACCTCATTCTCTCAAAGCCATGAATGACTTCAGGAATATCTTTTATGCCTGCCACCTGGGGGTAAACGACATGCCTAATTGCCTTGGAAACCTCCACCACCACTTTACCCAGAGTCGACTTTCTAACACCTAACGTAGTCCTGTTTGAAATTCACACCCCCTGCAATTCACACCCCTACAGTCCACGCTGCAGCACAGTGCAGACAAGCTCTTACGGGGCCAGATTCGTTTTGGGGTTCTGGCAAGTCTTTCTTCTTTCGCTTTTGCACTGACAGAGATAATTCCAGCTCTAATTTCTGGTGCAGAAAATCCATGTCTGTGACTTTTTGTCATCCTAAACAAGCCAACGTGTGTGTGTGTGTGTGTGTGTGTGTGTGTGTGTGTGTGTGTGTGTGTGTGTGTGTGTGTGTAACCTCACAAAGCCATGTGACCCCTATTTGGTTATTTATTGATCTAGTGCATGGCTTATTTGCCTTCACTGTAAGGCAGAAGTTCTTCTAAAGCTCAGTAACCCTGAGATTGTCCCTTTATTGACCACATTAACCAGCGAGGGGCTTCAAGTCCCCTCACAGCAATTTGTTCTGGCAGCTTGTGCTGCCCCAATAGCTCACATTCTCCTATTGGTTTATCAATACAAACGTTTTCCCCTCAGAACTTCCTTTACCAGAAAACATTTCACCAGTGTGATGCTGTGGGAGAAAGAACAATTCATTTGCCCATTAGGCCATTTTCTCTATTGATGCAAATTGGTGTAGCTCCACTGATTGCAATAGAGATATGATGATTTACACCAGCTGAGGATTTGGCCCAATTAAGACACACTCCTCCCCATAATCTGCCTTTCTCCTAAAAGTAGCCCTGTTGTCTTAATATTTTGATTAGACAAATGTAGAGAGTTTCCTTCCACCGTTCCTGCCACTAGATCAGACCTATGCCTGAGCAGGATCCTATGCTGCTACAATGGAGACACCACAAGTTACCCTCCCATTAGAGTTCCACTGTTGAAGGGTGGGTGGTAGCTGGTACGAAGCTGTTGCATCTTCTTCTGGCCCCACTGTCAGAGAGAGAAATAGGGCCAGCCTGGGAGTTGTGGTGGAGCTTGACTGGCAGAAGGTTGTAAGTAAGAAAGAACAGCTGTAACAACATTAGTATCACCGAACAGGCAGAATTATGGAATTGAGCACAATATTGGAAGACTGTGGGCTCTGTCCTGCTGGGCACAGTCCCATTGTCTTCATGTAAAAGATGTTCTTAGGAACCTACGAGCACCATCTTTAACTACCTGGAGGGACAGGGGAAGTCATGGCCCATATGCCTCGTGTATGTACCTGAACAGCTACTCGTCCCCTCTAACCGTTGGCAGTGACCTGCAAGACATTTACACATTTCTTACATTTTCGTCTTCTGTGCAAGTCCTATGTGGAAGGCCCTCCCTGAAATCTGGTGGCTAAAATTTACTGATGTAAACATGGGGTGACCTCATGTGTGTCAGCCCAATGGCATTGCCCTTGGGTAAGTGACATAAAAATTTGGCCCTTTTGGTCATCTAATTTTTAAAGTGTGCATTTAGTACTGATTCCTTTTCTTTTAAAGAACACAGCTGCTATTAATGGTTTAGGTGCCAAGGCTATTCGGCTATTGATTTACTGAGTCTCTTTGTTAATTTGCCTGTCAAAGATCCGGGGCCCACATCCACCAAAGGGAGTAGGTGTTGCAATCCCCACCATCACACCACCTAACTTTTAGGCACCTATGAAATCACTGGAATCCAGAAAGCCTGAGTTAGGTGCCTAGGTTTGGAGTGCAATAGGCACCTGAGACTGGGATGTACAAAAGCCAGCATACTTGGCAGGGAGTTGCCTAAGCTAGCTAATGGGAGAGGTTTATCCTCAGCCCCACTCACCTCAGAGACTTTGGGGCTTTTTCTGCTTATGAGCCGTAGCCAGGAGCCTTTTGTGATAGTTCAGGTCTTGAACCCAGGCCTGGGAGTCTCCAGAGAGCCACATCCTCCACACAGTGTCTGCTAAAATTTGAGGGGCTGGGAAACTAGTAAGACTATAGCCTCAGCCAAGGCACCACCTATGGGAACTCTGATCGGAGGATCACCCGGCTCCACTGATTGGTCCAACTAGGCTCTTTAAGCCAGAAAGAGGCACAGGACGTTTGTCGAGCAGCAAGGTGATTCTGATTTCCTGTTGTGGCTGTATTAGATTCTGCTTGTGCCAGCCTCGCCCCTGCTTTTGCTCTTGCTCCATGCTTGATCCTTGCCTCTCCTCCAGTTCCTGCCCTTAAACCTTGCCTCCAGTCATCAGTTTCTGGTCCTGACTCTGGCTTGACCCCTGGCTCGAGTAACTGGCAGTTGACTCTGGTGCTGACCCTTAGCTTCATGGCCCATCCTGGATGCCTGCTCTGCCCACTAGCCCTGACTCCTGCTCTGACTACTAGGCCAGCCTGCCTACATCTCCTGGAGTCAGATGGCTTAGGCACCTAAACCATTTCTTGCGAGAATGGTGCCTTCCTAACTTCACACACACCAGTAGAGGAGGCAGCAGCTAATGGTTGGGGAATTCTTTCAGGGTATTGGAGATGTCAGTTCAATCCTTTCTCTGCCTGATGAGAAGGGATTTGCAGAGGGGTTCCTTACCTCTTAGGTGAGTGCCCTAACCACTGAGATGTGGGTTATTTGATGTGAGAATCTCGTCTGTTGAAGATGTTCCATTGTGTATTAAATAAAGATTAACTAGGCCAGAGAGAGTAATAACGACGCTATAGTCCAATGTTCCAGGACCCTCACCTGAGAGGAGTTCCAATCCTTTCTCCTTGTCAGACAGAAGGGGGAATTAAACTGGGGTCTCTCACATCCTGGGTGAGTCCCCTAGGCTAAGGGTTATAAGTAGGCTTGGCAGAATTTGGTGGTGGTGGTTGTTTTTTTGTTTTTAGTGTTGATGGATAATGTCGATGTTTTGTTTTTAAGCCCTTTTTTATTTTTATCCATTTAAATGTTCACAGTTGCTGGAAATTATGGGGGGGCTCAGTCAATAATTAATGACAGTAGATGTTTATTCAAAAAATAACAGAGAGTCCTGTGGCACCTTTAAGACTAACAGATGTATTGGAGCATAAGCTTTCGTGGGTGAATGCCCACTTCGTCAGATGGATCCGACAAAGTGGGCATTCACCCACGAAAGCTTATGCTCCCAATACATCTGTTAGTCTTAAAGGTGCCACAGGACTCTCTATTGCTTTTTTACAGATCCAGACTAACACGGCTACCCCTCTGATACTATTCAAAAAATGAAAGCTGTATAAACATTAAAACACAATTTGTCATCATCACATGACAAAATATACACAGTAAATATCCTTAAATCAAACTCCGCTAAGTTCTCAAGCGGCATTTTTCTTACTTCATCCATACATTTTAATTATCAATGGAAATATATTTTCATTGGTTTGTGTGTGTCCAGTGAAATTGACACTTACTTACATTTATCAGTAACAATCTAATTCTCCCAAGCCGAGTTATAAGATGGGCCCCCTCTAGCTGTTTTGTGTGCTCAGGCCCTGGAGACAAGATAGGCATTGGCCCATCTATCTTCCCTCCGTTTGAGGATCCTGCTGGGCTGAGATAGCTGTCTGGGCACCTGTCTGTGCGTGCCCAGAGGCAGAAACTTAAGGGCCTAGGGGAGTTTTACTGCAAATATTTTGGTGCCCAGTGAGTTGAGGCCCTTACAGGGTTAAGTGTTAGCTGCGTGGGGATTTTGTGGATCGTAGTAGTGCCTAAATCCCTTTGTGGATCCATGGAGCATACAAACCTCAGCCGCCAGGTAAAGAATCTTTTGGACCGAATTCTCAGCAGGCATAAATTGTCATAGTTCAGTTGGTTTCAATGAAGCAGTACCAGTTTACACTAGCAGGGAATTTGGCCCTTTAAATTTATACCCACAGTAATGCACATCTGTGACTGGGGCACCCAGAACTCATTACAAGCGGAAATGACCCATGTTGCAGTTGCTTTTCCTTGGGTTGTTAAGGGCTTGCTTTCAAATGCTGGTTTCCAGCGACATCTTGTGGTTCCCTTTAGGTACTGCAAGCAAACTATTACACTCGCCTCTTTTTATTAGGATTCCTTATACTACAGCAGCTTTATGAAAGTCAGTTTGTCTTTTGCTCTTCTCATGATACTTTTGCCCTTTTAGATGTGGTTGCTGCATCAGACAAATTGGCTCCCATATACTTTTGTGGCTAGGAAGTGAGTAAAAGTCCTAATTTCCCTGTACATGAACCTGAAGAATGACGATATCTCCAACTTGATGTTGGTGGGAACGGCCTTTTCAGTGTGTTTTAGTGTAAGGCAGATTTCCTTAGAGATTGCTTCTTGCATTCTAGAATAGTTCACACACACACACACACACACACACACACACACAACATCTTGGTGCATTGGTGAGGTCAAGAACATGATACCATGTGTGAGCACCAGGAATTAACTTCCCCCAGCGGTTTCCTCATGGCTCACTTGAGGACAGGGCTGCACAGCCAGAGAACTGAGCCAACAGAAGCCATCAGTGACAAATAGTGGCAGCCTTGGAAAAGCAAATAAACATTGCCACATGGAGGACAAAAGGGTATTTTTAACCTTTGATCCATCAAAAAAATCAGTTAACAGGGAGAGAAATGTTAGACTTACAGATGGTAATAAAGAAAGATGGGGCTTTACAATTTTTCAGAAGTAGTGGATTGTGTTCCTTTAAATGAAACAGTATTTTTTAAAAATATAAACAAATGTCTATGTTGATTGGAAAAACTACTGGACAGTAATTTAACCCTCAGAGGCAATATTTATAAAGGACCCCTCCCTCCCACAGGTCTTTTTCCCGACTGTATCTATCATCAATGGTGATTTCTTTATCCCAATAATGCAATGGAAAGGCAGATATAGATTAAACAAACAAGGTATTTTATTAAACAAACCACAGAACCATAAAACCACTCGGTAGTTCACACCCTAATATTGGCAGTAATCCAGGACCTCAGAACAAATAAGTGGATACAGAGAAATTAAATAAATACATCACCATATCTGCAGAGACAGGCTGGACAGGTAACATCACAGACCATGGATCACGACTGGAACACAGACCACCACTGGAAAACGACAATGACAAGGACTACTTGGAACTTCACACAGGGTCAGGAGGGACACCACACAGGATCAATGGAGGCAGGAACACGATGATAGCAGGGCAGGTAAGTGAAGTCTTCTCCTCTTCTCTCTTGATGATATAGCAAGCATGGCTGCCATTGGGGCAGACAGCATTTGGTGCTGGGCGCACCGTTCCTTTATAGTTTCCCATTGCTGGGGAGATTACCCATATCATGTGACTCTTTTCCTGCCACTATTTTCCCTGCCTTAGCTCAAAAAAACCTCACCAACTAGTCAACAAGAACAGGGGACCAAAATGGAAGGCAAACAACAGCTACGAAAATAAAAATGGTGAACTGGCGCAACATCTAATAGTGCTAGTTTAGGATTTGATTTGGCCACCTTTAGTCACACTGGGCCCGATACTAGCACTCATTCATGCTCAGTAGGACTTTGTTCCATGAGTCAATCCGTTGGGACAAGTCTGGAGTAAGTTACTACTCAACGTGAATAAGTCTGAGATACTTCTACTTTAGTGGACAGCGGCGCTACCCAGCGTGAGTAAGGGTGACAGAATCAGTCCCATGAGGATTTATTCTGTTCTATTCTCTTTAAAATATTCAACCCCCATCACTATGGTATCTGAGCTGGCAATGCTGTTTGCTGTAGTTCATTGTCTAACATGGGGTTGCCTTCACATTGCACAGAGAATTCTGTTACATGTATTTTGACACCAAGTGGTTTTTTTAATGGGTTTCCCATGTATTCACACCAGCTCAGACTGTCTTGCTGGTAGCTACTTTGTCTTCCTTTCCCACTGGCTAATAACTTTCTTGGCACCAACTTTTCAACAGGTGGGATGAAATGTGACTGCTTCATTGCTGACGATGAGGAAAGATTTATGGCAAAAGACATGTTGCTTACAGTTTTATGGAGACTGCCTATGTAAAGACATATAATGCGCTATGGCAAGGGTCCCACAAACTCCGAGAGAGCCTCAGAACAGCCTAACAAATGATTGTCCAACTTGTCATGTATATGCTTAAAATCTGGGTGTAAAAACAGGATGTAAGCTGAGATCACTGAAATGGCTCTGTAGCTAAATTTTCCATGACTTTGGACCATAGAATGCTCCATCACTCATCCAGGATTAGATAAGGTATTACAGATTTTAAAAAATAGTTTCCCAGGTGTACCGAACAATGTTTTGCTAGTTGATTAGGCACCATGCTGATCTGAGTCTCTTCAAGTAGCCATCAGCTCCTTGTCTTTGACTGCAAAAGCATTGTCCAAAACATGACTATAGCTTTTTCACATGAACGGGTCAGCAGATGAAGAAATCTGTCCCAAGGCCTTTCATTGAAGGTGCGCACCCTTTACAGATGGTGTCCAGCCTTTCAGATCCAAATCTTACCTGCTGTATCCGCATTTATGCTTTATATTGCTTTCCTTGAAGTAGCTTTATGTATTGTTACATTTTGGAATATACAAGTAGATGGTAGAAAATCCACTACTTAGTGGATTTTCTACAGTGGCACATCCTTACAATACAACAAATACTTTTTCCATTACAACCACTAAATGTTATAAAGGCTGATGAACTGTAAAAGACCAAATGAAACATTGTAGTGTTGCCTGTTAAACCTATGGAATCAGTCAATTGTTTTGTTTTGTCAGCTGGAATGAACCATCCCATTAACTCAAAGGCTGGCTTTTTTGATATGTTACTAGATGAACCACTAAAGTTGACTGATGACTGTCCGTGATATATTAAGAATGGAACAACAGCATTCCTTGGGGTGGGAGAACAGATGTATTTCAGCAGAAGTGGAAGTTGGTACCTAAGGGATCCATCTGTGAGTAGTTAAGAAGAATATTGATGAATTTTTGTGTTTATTTGGGAACAGGAAAAATTGTTGGTCAACTTTAACTGGTATCCAAAGGAATTGTAATTTCACTAACAAGTGATTGTCTCCTAAGAGAAGTAATCACTTTGTGCTGGACTGCAAGGTGATGTAACCCCAAATGCTAATGGAAGCTTTTGACACATCAGGGCAAATTAATCCCTGGTGTAACTGCAACACTAAGGATAAATTTGGGCAGGTCTCCCTCTACAGATGTGGACTGTCTGTGTATGCTTTTCTTCTCTGAGGTCATCATGTTGCGCTCTGACACTGATCAGAGAACAGGACAAGTAGTAGGTTTGGGTGAATATTTCCACATGTAGCTAAATTTAGGCCCAAACTATAGATGCTTTCTGTATCTCCCTCTTAATTTATTATTTTGTCTTTATTCACGCAAAATTGACAGTGAAATACTCATTCATTTACGAGGTCCCAACTAAAAGCAGAGGCAGTTATTAACCTGTACCAAAAGGGGGGGTGGGAACAGTTAGCTATCATGTCTCTTATAGGAACTCTCATTCTAGGACGGACCAAAATATCTCATGCCCTTTGCTTTTTAAAGCATTCTTTCAGTGACGGCATGTGTCTTCCTTTGTGTTTGGAGAGCAAACATTCTAGCCTGTTATATTTCTCATCGTCCTTCCATTGTTCAGTGTTTGGGTGACATGTATGTTAAAAAACATTTCGTCTCTCAGCTGGATCTCAGTCTGAATTTGAAATTCTGCATAAGCGCTATGCCTCACTGCAGTAACTTCATATTTATTAATCGCACTTTCATGGGAGAGTTGATCTCTATCCTGGCCTGTTTACGCTACCTGCTGTGTGTAGTTCCTTACCTAGGTTTATAGCCAACATATTTTTCTTCTTCATATTATGTTTGCAGTGTCAGTATCAGCATCAGCGGGGGGACTTTAAAACATTGCTCCATTTCCACAACTGCTGTAACTGCTTCTAACTTGCTAGTAATGCTACAATATAACCCTAGATACCGCATGATAGAAGTGCCTTTGTTGGTCTTTTCACGGCTGTTCCACTTTCGTGCAGCAGGTAGCAGCACCATCCCCATTTCACGCAATGCACATGTGACCCCCCTCAGATCTTGCTTGTTAAAGGCAAACACTGCTCTACTTCTGCCTTCTAATGATCATCTCTTTACTTGTATTCATCAGTCAAATTTATTTCTTTTAGCGATACTGTGACGTTATTTACACGGATGTTAGACATTTTGGGGGGCCCCCTGAGCTTGGGGCCCTAGTACAATTGTCCCTGCCTCTCGTCAGCCCTGGCTATCACTGTGGTATTGTATTCCCTTGAGCAAGGCAGCCAAGTCACAATTTGCTACCAACTAGTTAGAAGGTCTGTGTTTAAATCCTTTGGGGAAATCCTTTATTTCAACCTTGTGAGCCCCATTCAGCTCGTTCCGTCTCCTCCAACCCCTTTTCAGATGGAACAGCTGTACTCTGTCAACACAAACACCCCCCCACCTCCTCACTCTTTCCTTCTAGTCAAGATCCCTTCTGAGTGGCTTACTAACCAGTGACAAGTGGGGAAAACATTGGCAAAAGCCTCTTCGGGAAGTTGTGCTTCAACTTGGCTTCCTCGTCTGTATCTGGCTGCTTGTTAGAATCTCTGCAGACAGCCCTGGTCAGGATGAGGTTCCAGGGGAATTTGGGTGAGTCTCTTTGCTGGACCTACAGTCCAGAGAGAGCTCATTCTACTAGTGCTGTGGTCTCTGGAGATGCCAGAGAACAATAATTCATATTATTCACAGCATAGCAGCGGTACGACCTGCTTACGTACAGCCTACCAAAGCATAGCTCAGAATTATGCCAGTCAACCGATGTCACAAAATCAATAATGAACAGACAAGAAGAGGTCAGACTCTTGGACCCCATGTACTGAATATCTCCAGCTGTGTGTGTGCCCTGCTACAACCTCATCAATGTTCATGACACCTCACCTTCATGCCATCCATGAAAAGGCCCTCAGAAAGGGACACAAAAGTAGCATGCAGGTTCTGCTTAATATTATGGAGGAAACTTTTCTATCTAGTAAGCTGGATGGGTTAAATCTAGGGATGGAAGAAATTTATGGAATTCAAGATTCTACAAAACTCTCAGACTAAGGTCGTGTCTACGTAGTTATATATAGGTCTTGGCTGACCTTAAACCCCTTCCCAAGTGATGCAAACTAAACCATAGAAAGACCCTCTTCTGCTGGAATAAGAGTATCCACATGGAGATTTTTCCTTCTCCCCATTCTCTTCTCCTTCATTTCACAATCTCACCTAAGTAGAACATGACCCCAATAATGTTCAAGTAAAAAATATCAAACCTCGCAGGATTTGAGTGAGTTTGAAATTTAGGGGGACCCAGTTTGCCCATCCATAGATAATCCTTACGTTGGCTCGTGAGCATGAACAGCTATTGGTCTAACATGCCACAGAGTCCTTGGCAATGGCAAGACTCGGATGGTACTACTACTACTGGAAGAATCTTTAGCATATCTTCTTTGGGAATTACATTCTAAACCCAACACTTAACAAGGTTAGTGAACCAACTAGACAGCTGTATCAGTCATTTAGCTCATTAGGCAGTAGAGATAGAAATGCTTTGAAGACAGGATTCGTAATGCACAGAAATGCCAACTAGTTCTTACTCAATGCCACCAGTAAACAGAAGGAATGACTTACCCCTATTATTGCTTTGCAGTTGAACGTGGCCCGCTTTAATTCCTTTTTGAGGTATCCTCTTTGGCTTCCATATGAAATATCCATCCAGTATTCTGTGTTGCTGCTCTTCCCCCGCATTTTTGAGGCCTCTGTTTCACGTCAGCTAATCAATATGGTGCGAAGTAAGTGCCTGAGCAAGTAACTTTTTAAGAGTGCACCTACAGATTGTCACTGCATTAATGGGTCTACTGCTGAGCCACAGGAAGAGAAGGGAAGAAGGAGGCTGCACAGCCTGCTTCTCCTAGTCCTGGTTTCCTGCTGAAAATGCTTATGAATAAGCTTCATTACTTGATTAACGTCACAGCTTCATACAAGCGAAAAGAACCAGGGAGAACGCAACTTTAGGTCTGGTGTCTCCTAGTTAAAGCCGCTGACAGCTTTACTTGATGTATGTTGCTGTGAATCATTTCTGGGAGCTTGGTGGTGTCAAGCCTTAGAAAAATAAGATAGCTGGAAATAGAGATGATGATGACAGAGCCAAAGTCTGGATTATCAGGGTCTGATCGTCTGTTGGTGTAAATCAGTGTGGCTCCATTATGCTCAGTGGATCCGGACACTGACAGAAGGTTTGTATTTAAATACAGGTTTGTATTTAACAATGCGCAAAGCTGTATGGTCAGTTTTTAATGCCAACTTTCCTAAAGAATGAACGTTAAACCCATTCCATCCCAGCTCAGCAAAGCTGATTTAAGAGTCTGAGGTTGAGGCAAATGTATTATTCCCTTATATTTGTTTGCCTGAATGCTTTGGGCCCAAACCTATGTGGTATTGGGCCCCTTCAACTTCCACTGAAACCAATGGGAATGAATCATCACTTTGCAGGACTGGGCCCCTTAAAAGAAGGGACTTAGGCTTTGTTTACTGTTCCATTTGCCCTGTGGATTTGGGCAGTGATATTTCACAGATGAAGATTAAAAATGATCTCCAGGTTTTCACCTTCAGAAAATGCATTTTTATTTCTGACCAGTTTTTCCATACAGAGAAGTCTCGCTCTTTCACCTAGAGAGAGACACACTTAATTACTGAGAACACTGAGAACTTAATTGGAAGGGTTTTCTAATGGATAGGCTCAGAAAACTTTTGGCACTTCCAAAAACCAGGGGCTACGCACAGCACTAACTGTGCTACATATTTTACCTGCAAAATATGATTTCTGTAATAATGGCATTTGCCACCTTGATTGGCCATCCTCAGAATGCGTCCCAATAGCAGCCACAAAGGATATAATTTGGCAGGTATTTTTGGCTAGTTAAGTGATGTCACTGACTTTGTATGAAGGTTGCAGTATAGAAAAATTCTATTGTGGTAACACAACTTCAGGGGTAAACTTTTCTGTATTAAAACTTATCAGAGCATCATAGGAACATGGTAGGAGTCAACATGCCCACGCTGGGCTTTTTCAGTTCCTGCCAATGTCTATCTGTAAGAAAAGCCAGGGCATATCTCCACAGGCCTGCTTGCAATGAAAAATCTAACTGTGACTAGAGATGGGCCCAAACCAAAGCACTAGTTCTAAGTATCCCTAAACTTTGGGTATGTGGACTGGGGAGGTTTGACATCCAGATCCAAACTGTGTGGTTCGATCCCCTCTATGTATAGCTACAGGTAAACAGCCATCTAGTACTGTACCACAAGATGGAGCAATTACAATGCTATATGTCAGGCAGCTTGTTAAATGAATCTCTGGTCCAGGAGGCACAGAGGAGCTGTTTTAATTTGTCTCTAGCTGCTAATGATCCCAGAATCATTAGTAGGCTTAATTGCTTCTCCCCCCGCACCTGGACCCAAGATCGACGTAGTCCATGTAGGGGTAAAACCCACCACCACATCTCCTTGTGCGAGCATGTAGTTCTAGTAAGAATCAAGAGCTATGTCTACACTACAGCTGATGTCGGCATACACTCTCTAGTGTGCCATGCCCTAGTTCTGACCGGACGTCCACACTGCAAAGAAAAATCTGCGGCACTGAGTGTCCGAGCCTGAGTCAATTGACTTGGGCTCATGGGGCCCAGGCTGCGGGGCTACAAATAGCAGTGTAGATGTTCCTGCTCGGGCTGGAGCCTGAGCTCCGAAAGCCAGTGAGGAGGGAGGTTCTTGGAGCCCAGGCTCCAGCCTGAGCGGAAACATCTACACTGCTGTTTTTAGCCCCAGAGCCCGATTCCTCCCTTCCCATCTTCCCCCGAGTCAATGGACTGGGCTCTGAAAGTGAACGAAAGGGTGCTGGGGGAGCAGCCCCACTGTCTGTAAGCTCAGCCACTCCCTCCCCACTGCTTTGCACCTTGTGCAGCCATCCACACCCGAACAGACTGCATGCAATACAAACCTGCATGTCCCCTTTGCACTGGAGGGAGTGACTCCACAGCAGGAAATCAGGCCCTCGGTGGCTGGCAATCAACAGCTCATGCCCTCACAGTGTAAGGTAGGTTTGGTGACACACTTAGTACATGTTTTTATAGAGTGCTTGTGCTGATGGCCTGCTAGGTGAATCAAGCAGCACATGTGCTCAATTTCAGGGAGCTCCGCAAGTTCTTTGGGAGTTCTCATCTATATTTGTCAAGTATGTCATTGCTCATATACACTATGACACCATTGGCCAATGAATATCTCCATACAGCTCTCCGCTGACATCCAACGGCCCATTCCATTGTCAGATGATGCCATTCAACAAGTGATGTGCACAGTTGACAGTCCCAGCAGAGAGATGAAGGACTGATTGAGCACAGAGACCTTTTCTGCTCCCTCAGAGATGATCCCTCCAGTTCAGGGGTGAGACATGATGGTGGGCAGTGTGGCGAATACTGCTTTGCCACTGCTGCTTTCATTCAGCTGGGTATTTTAGGATAGGAAGCTGTGTATTTGACTCCTTCCCTGGGAACAGGACTTTCAGGGAGAAGCTGCTATCTCTTTCAATGGACTCCCTCTAAGTAAATAAATAACAATATCCCAGGAAGGCAAATAGAAGATACCCCGGCCCAGTCCCACCCCTCTCCTGTCACCTGCCCCACTCATTCACATTATCTCCTGTTTGCCTCATCCCACTCTTTCTTCCCATCCCCTGTTTTCACTTATCTTCCCTTTCTTACATATTTTTACTCCTCCTTCCCTTCTTCAGCTCTCTACCTTCTTCTCTCTTTTGTCTCAGTCTTTTTCTGCATCTACCTTTCTCCCCAGCAACTCTATGGTTAAAGGTTTTATAAAGTTATGGGGGCATGCATAGTGGGGGCCTGAAAGCCCAGATCCTCAAAGTTACCTAACTCCCATGCCCTATCAAGGAGAGAATTAAAAGGAAGAGGCTGGTAGTTGAGAGTGGCGATGAATAGAGAAGACATGATAGAGCTACACAAAGTAATGAATGGTAGAGAGAAAGTGAATCACGTGCTCCTGCTTCTCCATGAAACACAAATAAGGGGACATCCAAAGAAACGGAAAGGCAATATATTCAAGCCAAATAAAAGGATACACTTTTTACCCAGCATGTAATTGACCTAAGAAACTTACTGCCACCGGATATTACTGAAGATTAGTAGGATTCAAAAAAGATGTAGACATTATAATGAGAACATCCCACACTTACATTAGATAGAATAATGTATTATTTTAATTTTTAATAAGGGTTATAAACCTTCATTCTTCAGGGCATAAGCCAACCACTGACTGCTGGGGGCTGGAAGGAAATCTTTTCTAGGTGTTGATCACTGCAGTTTCTTGCTTCTTCTGCTGAAGCATCTGTTACCAGCCATTGTCTGAGAGAGGATGCTGGACTAGATGGACCACTGGTGTAATTTGTAAGGCAACTCCTATTCTCCTGTGTTCACCACTTGCTGACACACTCAGGGCCGGGAAGGAATTTTCCCCAGGTCAGATTGCCAGTGACCTGGTAGGGGTTTTGCCTTCCGCTGCAGCAGGGGGTGCAGGTTTCTTGCCAGGATTATCAGGGTATATTTTACTTAAATTCCCTGCTTTTATGGGGGCTTTGGGCACTGGTGCACCTCAGTCCCTCCTATTCTCTGCCTGTGACACATAATAGTCTGGCCTCCTGTGGGCTGTAATACTTTGGTTTAATTTCAGTTGTTGGGTTTAGTGTGTGGTTGCTGGGTGGTGGCCTATGATATGCAGGAGGTCAGACTAGATGATCTGTTGGTCCCTTCTGACCTTAAACTCTATGACCTCCCCTCCCCCAGGTATCACTCAGCATTTGTCTCTTTCTGCTTCCCAGGCTCCAAGTCTGGGCTTCTTTACAAACCACTTCCCCACTGCCTGGAGACTTGGGTTCTTCGTGGCTGAGTGTATGGAGATGTGGCCATCCTCCTTTTACCACCTGCACTGCAGGGTGGACTCCTGGAATACATGGTCTTCGAGCTGGTTGCTTTCATGCAGCTAGTAGCATGTTGCTGCCTGTGCTTCAGGGATGAGTTTTTGGATCGTATTTTTCATACTGGACGCCTCTATGAGGAAAAGGCTGCCCTCGCTATGGAGCTCAGGCTCATCTTGGTTGGCCACAAACAGAGGTGATTGACCTGCCATTGCTGCCCTTACTCCAGGAATGGGATCAGAGAACACAGGGACTTCCCTGGCTTTCCCTCATAGCAATTCCCTTCTGCTGCCTTTCCTCTGGGGATGGTCTACTGGAGTACAGATGTGCTTGACGGCCTCCCGGGATGGACTCCCAGAGCACAGACTTGTAGATGCCTGGACGGTATCCTGGCTCAGCGATGAGTTGGGATATTATCCAAAGATTGTGTAGGTTTGCAGAACAGCATTAATTGCTGCCTTTGCGGTACCTGCCCTGTGGATAAAATAAGAGACTTCAGCCTCAAGGGCTGTCAAACTGGTGACATCATTAAGGTGCTTGCGCTGCTCCTAGTCTGGCATGGAGCCTGCTGCCACGCCTTCCTCCGCGCCAACCCCCGCCCCCCCCCCCAGTGCCGCGCCGCCGAAGCCCCCGCCCCCCCCATGCCGCGCCACTGAAACAAAAACAAACAAAAAACCTCGAGTGCTGCCCCACCGAACCAAAAAAACCAAAAAACCCCGAGCGCCCCCGCCACCCCAAGATTGGCCGCCCCTTCCAAGGTGCCGCCCCAAGCACGTGCTTGGTTGGCTGGTGCCTGGAGCCGGCCCTGGCTGAAACCCTGCTGCAAATCCACGTTTTCCTGGGCCGGGAGAGACCCCTCAATGCTCAGGAGGTTGGTCCCTGGAATTTTTGGAACAGCCTTCCGAGGGAAACGGTGGGGGCGAAGGACCTCTCTGGCTTCAAGATTAGGCTTGATAAGTTTATGGAGGGAATGGTTTGATGGGATAATGTGATTTTAGTCAATTAGGCATTAACGGGCCATCGCGGGTAAAATGAGGGTCCGGCTGTAGAATCTTGCCTGTATGCTCGGGGTTCTGCTGATCGCCATATTTGGGGTCGGGAAGGAATTTTCCTCCAGGGTAGATTGGCAGAGGCCCTGGAGGTTTTTCGCCTTCCTCCGCAGCATAGGGCAGGGGTCGCAGGCTGGAAGATTCTGTTGTGGGTGAGTCAGCTTTTGTGGCCTGCATCATGCGGGAGGTCAGACTAGATGACCATATTGGTCCCTTCTGACCTTAAAGTCTATGAGTCTATGAGTCCCAGATGGTATTGCTGCCTGACTAAGGTAAGGAGGTCATGCCTAGTGGCTGGTACAGGAATCAAGCCTAGTGGTCAGAGCAGGAGTCAGGCCCAATGGTTACAACAGGAGTCAGCAGCCAAGAATCAGAGCCCAGGGTCAGAGCTAGAGTCAGAGGGCAGATGGCAGAACTGAAGTCAGGAATCAGAGCTGAGGGTCAGAGCCGGGTTACCTGGAGTCAGGTATGAGGCAGGGGCAAGGCTGGAACAAGGCAGGAGTGGGAGCTATTGCAGCTGTGGGCAAATGCTTTGAACAGCTGCTGAGGTGCTGCTGCTGGACTTAAGAGCTGGTCTGCTGACTCTTCCCACCAATCAGGTGGCATAGCCAATCAGGCAGCTTACTTCAGGGCAGCTGTGCTTGTTGGGTTGCCCAGAGACTGACTCTGCTGCAGGCCCTAATTCCTGACAGGTGTCGCTGGGTGACCTCCTCGACTGTGGCTGGTGGGACTGCCCACCTCTTGTCTCCCCTGCCTTGTGCTCCATGAGGTGAAGGACACCCTGTCTCCTCCCTCTCTTGCATATCTCCTCTGAGGAGGAAACTCAACAGGGAGGTTTTCTGCTATGGTGGAGCCATTGTCTGTTCCGGGGTCATTCCATGTCTCCAGGCAGAGGTCCTCCAGGCAGCATCCATGGATTCTTTGGGCTCCTTAGCAGAGCAGTGACCGTTGTCCGGGTTTCTCTGCTCAGTGTCCCCAATGCATTCCCTTGTTTCACACCTTGGATCCCATTTCTGTTTTATCACTGGTTGACCCCTTGTTTAGCTGGTTCATGGCTCTGTGGCCCTCCCGCATTTGAAGGAGTGGGTCTGTGATGGACTCCACCCACCCTTCCAAGATTTCAGATAGGCTGGTGAAAGCACTACGGCACGGATCCTGCATCCCTGAAGTCAACAGGAGCTCTGCTGCTGACTTCAGTGGTGCAGGATCAGGCCCTAACTGCACCAACGCCCCCATTCAGCAGAGCACTTGAGTATGTAGCTAAATTTAAGCATTGAGTAATCCCATCCCGATTCAGCAAAACGTTTCAGCACGTGCTTAATCTTAATTGGCTTAACTGATTTCAGAGCCACATAAACACCGTGCTTCAGTGCTTTGCAGAATAGGGATGGGATTACTAAAGTGCATAAAATTAAGCACATGTTTAAGTGCTTTGCTGAGTGCGAGTTCAAGGGCCCAAGAGTTGAGATACAGATCACCTCCAGAGGGGGGCTGAGTGGGAGCAAAGGGCTCGCAGGATTGGGCCCTAAACGCGGAAGAAAAGAAAATGCCCTAAGATGCGCATTGAAATGATTTGTCATTTAGTATATTTGTGGACAAATTCAATGTTGTCAGTAATTTTCATCCTGACTCAACAGCTCACAATTGTTACCCCGCGTTAGTCAAGTTGTTTATCTACGCGGCAGCATTTTGCTAGAGAAGAGAATGGAATTACATTGCAGTCACATAGAGCAGCTACTTAATCAGACCACAGATGTCCAGTCAGTTTGAAGTCACCAAAGATAATATGGGTAACCATTGGGCAGAAGCAGCAAAGCCATGCACATTTTCACACTGGTAAAGTGGTAACTTTTTTTATTTTAAGAATGTGATAGAAAAGTGACAATCAGCATCAATAAAGAAAGTTTGCCCTACATGGCATTTTATTTATAGATCGCTTAGGAGATGAAAGCATTCACCTGTGACTGGTTTATTACTGTCCCCAGCCACCCCAAAATGAAACATCACATACAGCAGTTTCTTCTTTATTGCTTTACCATTGCACTCACTCGTGTGGTGTGAAATGCTGGAACTAATGTCAGCGGCAAGGGCTGGGTTTTCTTTGCCATGCGGCTACAAAACCAGCCTGTAAAGTTTATTGACTCGGGAAACTTAAAGACACTTTAACGGAGCTCTCCCCAATCCCCACAAATACTGTGTATTGCTGCAGAGAAGGAATAGTTTTCATGGATGTGTTGGTCATAGGGTGTCCAGTCAGCAAATGTGAAAAATGAGGATGGGGGTGGGGGGTAATAGGAGCCTACATAAGAAAAAGACCCCAAAATCGGGACTGTCCCTATACAATCGGGACATCTGGTCACCCTAGTTGGTCATAAAGTCCTAAATGACCTGGGTCCTGCCTGCCTTAGAGACCAACTCTCTTCCCATGACATACTGCCACAGTAGCCAGCGGAGGTGCTCTAGGTAGATCTCCCTTGTTATCAAAGAGACCAGGGCTGCCATGGGGGGGTTCTCTGTGACAACTATAGGCTCTAGAACATTCTACCCCGCTGCATCCAAAATAGCCCACACTTGACCTTCCAGGAATGCTGTAAAATGCTTTGACCCAGGCTTTTGGGGAAGGATGAGGGTATGTTCCTGTGAAGGATGGAGGCTAAAGGGCTTCTCCATTTTGATTAATCAGCTGTCTGAGGTAAATTGGCTTATTGACTGCTGTTTGCTAGTGGGGTTCGTTTATCTGTATAGTAGTATTTATGTCTGCTGCGTGGTTATTGTTGGTATTATAAGTTTAATTATCATTAAGATGCTCAGAGCTTCTATATGGACTTTTATTACATCTACAATAAATTAGATTAATAAATGCATATGCAGCCTCCACTAATATTAAGCTTCTACAACTGAGTCTGACTCGATGTGCTTTCCTTCTAATTGCACTTTACTAGAAAACATTTTGAAACCTTTAATTTTCTTAAAGTAAAAAAGACATCAGGAGGTAAATTTTCTAAGAACCAAGCATGGAGTTATCTGACAAATGCAGTCAGCATTAATAGGATTTATGTGGATAACTCCCCCCACACTACAGTGGGAAATGTAGCCCGGAAAGCATATTTCTTTCAAATGCCACTCTAATCCTATTTTCAGCCTTTATTTTATTAACTCCATATTATTTATTGTGCCGCATCCATGCTGGGGTAGAATCTATATGATAGCTACATTTGACTAGACTGTAAGGGTGTCTTTACCCCCAGTCCTGCTTTTATTTACTTTTCTCTGAGGAAATCACTTGAGGTTCTTACCCACGAAAGCTTATGCTCCCAATACTTCTGTTAGTCTTAAAGGTGCCACAGGACCCTCTGTTGCATTTTACAGATTCAGACTAACACGGCTACCCCTCTGATACTTCAGTTTGATAAGCTCTCTGCTAATCAGTATTGGTGTTATTGCATTGCAGTAGCATCCATAGTCCCCAAGCAGGGACCGAGCCTTTGTACTAGAGACTGTACAAACACGCTGTAAGAGACAGGATGTGTGTTCTAAAGGCCCGCACATACACAGTGCAACATCACGGCACACCTGCAGCATCTCCACACAAACATCACGGCACTGACCAGGCCCGTTGTGACGCTGTCTTTTTCATGCAGTAGAGATACAATGCTCCGCAAACCGTCCTAGACTGATGAATAGCACCTTCCTTCCCAGGCTTACAGATTTTACAGAGAATTATTAACTTGTGATTTTACAGCTCTTTGATTTATATGATAGAAAATTATGGGACTGGATAGTTCAGGGGGCCTGAAGCCTTTTACCTCAAGCTGGTCATTTCAAAACCAGCCCAAGTGGTCCACAGGGGCTGAAAGTTGTTACTAGCGTTTAGTGTGTCAATTGCAGTGAATCATCTATTCAGTGAATTCAGCCTCTTTTTCAGCTCACAGAATACCCACAAGCCGATAGCAAGCTGTTATTTGAAGGTTTTGGGAACATGTTTTTAATCCAATAATTGGTGAGAAACAGTTCCCTGTGAGTTTTCAGATACCTGAGACCTGTAATATAAGATGAGCTGCTTAGTTGTGACTGGCCATGTACATCACATGATATCATTTCTGTTCCCTGGCTGGGTGAGATTCAGGGCCTGTAACAAGGAGGAGGGTTTGACTGAAGAAGCCATGATGGTTTTGAATCTCTCGGGGAAAGGCAGCAGTTTAGGGAGACAGAACAGATAAGCCAGATTGGGGAATTTTAGCAACTTTTAAACCTTTTTCGGTCTGGATTCCTTCTCCCGCTGGCCCCTACGGAATTCCCCAACACACAAGACAGCTGCATAGGATGTTCACTGAGGCCAGGATTTATCCAACAGTAGAACCGCCCCAAAGATAAGAGGCGACACGGTGTGGATTAGCCAGGTAACATGTGAATACTGTGGGCAAATATCAGGGCCAGTGCAAATGGCACCATGCTCCCCACACAGCACTCTCAGCCTTATCATGGCTGCTCAGTAACAACCCGGGATAGGGCACTACTGTGTCCTGAGGGCAAGGACAGGCGGTGACACGCTCCTCTTTCAGACTGATCCTGGGCAAAGAAGAGACATGCAGGGGTGGGGAAAAGGTGGAAATATTGTCCTACCTCCTCTGTGCTGCACCGGCCAGCATGTAGACAGGACAGCACATGCTGCATCCCCTTAAAAGGAGGAGCAGCAGCTGGAGTCCTTGTGCCTTCACAGGGTGTTGCTTCTCCATCCTGCCTCCAGCTCAGGACAGCAGCTTGATGGCACATCAGAGCCCTTTGTCTGGGGGAGGAAGAATGGGACAATGGGAGAGTGCGCAAATGACTAACAAGACCAAGGTGCTCCAGGTTTTTGATGTCACCTGATATTTCTCCTCTTGTTATTGGACTAAATCTTTCTATTGGCATGTAGCCTTCCAGTGCTGCCTGCTGGCAAGTTCCCAGGCCCCAGGTCCAGTCCTGTTTCCAGCACATTGATTGGGAATCATTAGAGAGACAAAAGAGTGGCTGATGGACATTGATGAGAGGGGAAGAGAAAATGATCTCATGTCTGGCCTGGGAAGAATTATAATTGAGTTTGCTTCTGAATGATAAAGAAAAACGGGTTTGCAAAAGGAAAAAGATAGTTATGTGTTGAATATAGCTGAGGTAATGCCAAATGCTAATTGAGACTTAACTGCCACGGCCTGTCTCTACAGGAGTATATCTACAACATCTCTATTTACAGCGGGGCACCGATTCTTTGATACATCCATAGAATAGCTGCCAGGCACAAACAGGTCACATTAGATTGGGCAAATAATAGGCAACTTTTTTCCCCTGCTATATTAAGCAGAGGTGAGCGGGACACTGGGTTTGCCATTTTGTGAGAAATGCTGATTCTGAAAAACCGGTCATTCTGAAATGGAACAAAACTAAAAAAAAAAAAAAAAAAAATTGAAATGTCCCACAAAATCAAATTCTGAATATTTGTTTGTTTTGGGTCACTCAAAATATTTTGTTTTGATCAAATTAAAACATTTTGTTCCGATTTCATCCTTTTAAAACGTTTGTACATAAAGAAAAACCGAGTTTCATTTCAAAAACTCAAAACTTCATTTGAAAATGTCAACATAGGATATTTCAACATTACTGAAATGCTTTGATTCATTTTTTTTTCTAAACAAAATGTCAATCTGCAAGTTTTTCTAAATGTATCAATTTCTGTGAAAAGCAATTTTTGACAAACAGTTTCCAACCCAGTCTAATAAGAAACATTTCATTATCGTGTAATATAAACTCTGTGCCAGCCTAGAGCCACTGTTGTACTATTTGACTAGACATGTTTGTTTCTACTTATTTTTTATTTTATTAATTTTGTCCTAGTTTCTGTAAAATTGCCAGTAAAATATAGTTTTGTTTAAGAGCACTTACACTGGGTCCCAAAATCATTTGGGACATTTATGGACAGGTGTCTGAAAGAGAGGAACTGAACCTTGACATGAGGAGTAGGCTTGGGTACTGTAATGATGTGTTTAGTTACAGTGAGTTATTCAGCAACTAGTTGTCTGTGGGTGCTTTCCAAGCAACGTGTACTCTGTTGTAAACCAAAGAGATAAAGCTAGAACACGAGCTCTGTGGAAGCCTGTTTCTTATTGACTTAAGCAAAATCGATATAAGCCAATTTAAAACTGCTTTAAGAGGGTCCACACAAGGGTTTGCACTGCTTTAACAAAACCAGTTTAAATCAGTGCAAACCTAGACAAGACTTCAGATTAGACTCAGCACTGATCCCCATCAGGAGGTTTTGGGTTTATATGGATATCTGTCTAGAGCAAATGGACAGCAAAAGTGACTATAGAAGTGTGGCATTAAAGCATTTAAGTGGCCTCTAATCTAGTGTCTCAGGTTGTGTGTGCAATCGAGGTACACAAAATGAGTGCACACTTTTGAAAATTTGAGTGCAAATCTTTATAATGGGCTGAGCTAAAACCCTAGATCTAATTTCTCAATCAGCCTTCCCCTGAATGCATGAGCGTTTGAAATCTAGATCAGGGTCTAAGTTTGTGACTTGAGCCTTACATAAGGTGTTTTTTGGGGAAGGAGAGGGGGGAAGTATATCTTCTGTGAACGATTTGGCTTTACTGTCCATACAGAAAGAAAGTCTCTCTTTTATTCTCTGTGTTTAGACAGGCAGTCTGACATTGACTGTATTTATGTCTGGCACATACATTTATTGGCATGTTGACATCTCTCTTTTTATTCTGCCTGCACTAGGGCTCTCCATCAGTCTGCAATCATTATAACAGAACATCTGAATGCTTTAATTTATAGAAGGGGGAAGGGAGATCAAAATCACTTTTTTTCCCCAAAAGTGGGACCACATCTTACAGGATTATCTGATTTCTCATCTCTACGCATTTCTTGGCAGAGATTCACTCCAAGCAAATCTCAAGCTATCCACTGAAAATCAATCCATTTGTAATGGGAACAGCATGATTTCATAAGCAGACTCTTCCAGCCCGAGATTTAAAGGCATTATGCAGCCAAAGTCCTGTAATGATTAACACCTGTTGCTTTGGTCATACTCCCTCAACTACACACCGGTGAAAGCTGCTTACTGGCCTGCTAGGTTTCTCTGCAATTTAATTAAAATAATTAAGGAAGCACAAAACAGCAGATAATGGGCATACATGATAGTTGTCTGTCTAATAATTTGGTCATTAATACCCACTTACAGCCTGCCCCTGAACTCCTTGCAAACCCATTTGGGGTGTGCATGCAAAAGTAGTAAGAGTCAGGCTTTTGGCATTCTATCCAATTGACTGCATTGATCCAGATACTCCATTTATTTAGGCCTGGATTCAGCCCAGGACTTGCGTGTATGTTGAACTTCAAGCACACGAGTGGTCCTATTGATTGCAGTGTTTAAATGCTTGGCTGGCTCAGGGAGTTCACTGTGGTGCACAGGGTGCTGGCCCCTCTGCACCATTTAGGTCCTGCAATGGGCTGACGGGGGGGATGTAGACAGAGCAAGTGCAAACAAGATGCCTCTTGCACCCCATGCGGACTGCAAATGCGGACTATGCAATGGTGCTGAATAGGCTGGTGTGGAGATGGCTTTGTAGTGGGCCAGGGAAGAGCCCGCAGGAACCACCACAGCTATGTGAATCTAGTGGCCCAATCCCCCACCTCACACATAAGGGATGCAGAGAGCATGCTGCTGCCCTTCTATCCAAAAGGCTGGAATAGCCGCCAGGAGCCCCAGGTTCAGGGGAGTGTGAATTCTGTCCCCCCACCCCTACTGAGTCCCCTGCACCAAGCCAGACCACTTGGGGTTTGCGTGTGAAGAGGTGACTTCCACTTAAAGGAGTTCTGCTTCACCAAGGAACTGATCTAAAGTCCACTGAAGACAGTGGAAAGTCTCCCGTTGACATCCATGGGCTTTGGATCAGGCCCTGAAGCCTTGGAGCTGCACATGACTTGGAAAAGTTAAACAATGTGCAGTGCAGGTGTTTATATCCGCTAAGTTAATTTAAACACAACAGTGAATATAAAGCAGCTACTTCCGTATCGGATTTCTCGATCCCATCAAGAGCGCTGTACTGAATCACAAATCTCACACTCCAGTTAATAAAGGTAAATAATGACAGTCAGGTCTTATTATTTTATGGGGCTAGAGTTAAATATTTGACCAATAATGAAAACATGATTCACCACCCCGATTTCTTTAATGTGTCTTTTTAAGTCTTGTTTTCTTTGTTAGAACAGAGGGACTTTATTTGGATTATTATTTTTTTAAGCGATCAGCCTCTCTGTGTTGAACCACATTTTTATTTTATTTATTTATTTATTTATTTATTTATTACTGGATTACTGTAGCACCTCGGATCTGCAGCCCTGGACCCCATTGTGTGAGGTGCTGTCCAAACACAGCACAAAAAGACGGTCTCTGCCCCAGAGATCTTACCATCTAAATTATAATCAACTCAACAACGAACATAGGTTTGCTTTGCCAAAGGTGCCTAAGGGAATTACAGCCAATGGGTATTGGGCACCTGCCTCCCTTGGGTACTTTTGAAGGTCCCAGCCTTCAGGGCTCTACATAAATTCCTCTATTTAAGATGGGCTTTATTTCCATTCACAGAAATCAAGTTTTGTACAGAGGGATGTAATTATAGAAGGTGCAGGGATGCATTGCAAAGTATCTTTCATTCATTGCTGGCAGGTTAATCAGAACAACAGGAGTCTGACATAGAGAAAGGTGCAGGATGGGGGAATTATACATTGATCAGCTAGCTGCAGGCAGAAAATGGAAGATACCAGCTGGCAAAGATAGGCCCAGGTGGAAATGCCCAACTCTGACTAGTACAATTAATTACCTTTCTCTACCTAGTTACCTGACCTGCTAGTGGCAAGATTCAGCGTAATTCATTCAGTTGAGAAAGGCCAGAAAGAAAATAAAAATGTGTGTATTCAAATGTGTGACAGAGTGCTGAGAAGCAGCTGCTGAACTCTCCATTGTAAATCCAATAAATCCCTGTAGCTGGGTCGTTACCCCGCTCTGGTGGAAAAAGGCTAGGCTGATTGGGGAAGCAGCCATAGCTGGGGCCACGCCCCAATCAGGCCACACCTGGCCCTGTTATAAGGGCTCAGGGAGGAGCTGAGTTAGTCTCTCTCTTGAGCTGTGGAGAGAAAAGGACCTGGCTGCTTGGGAGCGCAGGGTACTGGAGTAGAGCAGAGCAGGGCTGGGGAAAGGCAAGAGGAGCTCCAGGTTCAGGCCTTGCTAAAGGCCAAAGCAGGTACTGGGGTTGCAGAGGTGCAGCCCGGGATTAGGCAGAGGCAGCTGGTCCAAACCCCTTCCCAATGATGAGTGGCCTTTACAGACTGCAGTTTGCCCCAGTCAGTGGGGTCTAGATGATGACTGGCAATAGCTACTGAGGCAAGGTGGGGATAGAGGGGTGGAGGTTCCCCAGGGAGGGGAGAGCCAGAGAGTGGGAATACTGCTGGGGCAGAACCCTGAGGTAAAAGGCACTGGGGTCTAAGAGGGACATGGGGCCTAAGGCAGGTGAGACACCGGCCAGCAGAGGGCGCTCCGGAACTGGAGTTGAGCTAATTCCCAAGACGACCAGCAGGAGGTGCCACGCTGGTGAGTCTCTGACCTTGCTACAGTCCCCCACCCCTCCTCTGATTGAGGGAAGGAGTAGCCAAGTACTAGATCAGCCTGGGCTGGGGAGAGCATAGGAGCCTGTTAACTGCAAGAATAGAAAAGGCAGGTGGGAAGTGGGGTGGGGGAGGTGCAACTAAGGCCTTGGGGACATCTCTGCCCTCTCTGATGATTGTGCGACTCTGTAAATAGAATTGCTGCTCGGAACTGTAAGAAGGTGGTGTCTTATAAAACACAAATAAAGCACACACACACTGGCTACAAACCAGAGGTGTCAGTACTATTGGTGCAGGAAGTCAGGAGGAACAGAGAGCCCGTGTCCTATTACAACATGTCATTTAGTTACTAACTTCCTTCCTTCTCTCTCTCTCTCTCTCCCCACCTCCCTGGTAGGCATTCCTTCCTGCTGTTAAATCAGCTGAGCCAGTTTCTCTCATGCTTAAAAAGGCACCAGAGTGTAGGCTTTACAGCACGGTATATATTTTTGCTTCCTTTTCTGGGTTGAAAGGAAGGCGCCATCATGAGTGCCCCGAAAGAAGCTGCTGTGTGCTGATGCTATACGTGATTTACTTCTTTATTCGGAAGTCTGAGTCTTTGTGAATGCTTGTCTATTCCACCAGCTCAGGCACTTGGAATGCATTCTGCCAACACACACAAGTGTTCCGAACAGCTCACTAGCATGCATAGTGCTGCTAGACCTAGAGTAGCTCTGAGTGAGTCTTGTTAATGTCATAATGGCCACTTTTAACCATTTCAGTGCTGGAGCCAATAGAAAGCACCAATGTTGCAGCAGCACCTGTTGAATTGGTTCTCCTGGTGCTGACCATTCTTCAGCAAGCACTTTAGACTAGATTCTGGATTCTGTGCCCTCCCCGGAAGCAATTCTCCAGCAAGTTCCTTCCCCCGACATAATGCTTTGCTGCCACCTCAGGTAACTGCAGCTCGCACCTTGTCACCTGCATCCATTTCTGTGAGGATGCTATGGTGGTGTGCAAGCTACCTGAAACTTTCAGATTTACAGCTGTTTCTATAACCAATCTCTTCTATAGTCATTACCAGCTGGCCCTCAATGGACACTAGGGCTCTTCTGAGGACCTGGGGTGATGAGATGAAGTGAGCTGAGCTCAAGGTTCTTGAACACTGTGATGTACACCGCCCGGAGCCCGCCCCCCGCCGAGCGCCGCCGGAGCGCCCCCCCCCGTGGAATGCCGAGCCGCGCTCCTCCCGCCGCCCCTTACCAGGTGCCGCCCCAAGCACGTGCTTGGGTGCCTGGTGCCTGGAGCCGGCCCTGGTTCAGGATCCTGACACAAGGAAGAAAGGAGAGCAGCAGAATACGGACCCTGGACTTCAGAAAAGCAGACTTTGACTCCCTCAGGGAACAGATGGGCAGGATCCCCTGGGAGAATAACATGAAGGGCAAAGGGGTCCAGGAGAGCTGGCTGTATTTTAAAGAATCCTTATTGCGGTTGCAGGAACAAACCATCCTGATGTGTAGAAAGAATAGTAAATATGGCAGGCGACCAGCTTGGCTAAACAGTGAAATCCTTGCTGATCTTAAACGCAAAAAAGAAGCTTACAAGAAGTGGAAGATTGGACAAATGACCAGGGAGGAGTATAAAAATATTGCTCAGGCATGCAGGAGTGAAATCAGGAAGGCCAAATCACACTTGGAGTTGCAGCTAGCAAGAGATGTTAAGAGTAGCAAGAAGGGTTTCTTCAGGTATGTTAGCAACAAGAAGAAAGTCAAGGAAAGTGTGGGACCCTTACTGAATGAGGGAGGCAACCTAGTGACTGAGGATGTGGAAAAAGCTAATGTACTCAATGATTTTTTTGCCTCTGTCTTCACAAACAAGGTCAGCTCCCAGACTGCTGCACTGGGCAGCACAATATGGGGAGAAGGTGACCAGCCCTCTGTGGAGAAAGTGGTTCGGGACTATTTAGAAAAACTGGACGTGCACAAGTCCATGGGGCCGGATGCGCTGCATCCGAGGGTGCTAAAGGAGTTGGCGGATGAGATTGCAGAGCCATTAGCCATTATTTTTGAAAACTCATGGCGATCGGGGGAGGTCCCGGATGACTGGAAAAAGGCTAATGTAGTGCCCATCTTTAAAAAAGGGAAGAAGGAGGATCCGGGGAACTACAGGCCAGTCAGCCTCACCTCAGTCCCTGGAAAAATCATGGAGCACGTCCTCAAGGAATCAATTATGAAACACTTAGAGGAGAGGAAAGTGATCAGGAACAGTCAGCATGGATTCACCAAGGGGAAGTCGTGCCTGACTAACCTAATTGCCTTCTATGATGAGATAACTGGCTCTGTGGATGAGGGGAAAGCAGTGGATGTGTTATTCCTTGACTTTAGCAAAGCTTTTGATACGGTCTCCCACAGTATTCTTGCTGCCAAGTTAAAGAAGTATGGGCTGGATGAATGGACTGTAAGGTGGATAGAAAGCTGGCTAGATCGTCGGGCTCAACGGGTAGTGATCAATGGCTCCATGTCTAGTTGGCAGCCAGTTTCAAGCGGAGTGCCCCAAGGGTCGGTCCTGGGGCCGGTTTTGTTTAATATCTTTATTAATGATCTGGAGGATGGAGTGGACTGCACTCTCAGCAAGTTTGCCGATGACACTAAACTAGGAGGCGTGGTAGATACACTAGAGGGTAGGGATCGGATACAGAGGGACCTAGACAAATTAGAGGATTGGGCCAAAAGAAACCTGATGAGGTTCAACAAGGACAAGTGCAGAGTCCTGCACTTAGGACGGAAGAATCCCATGCACAGCTACAGACTAGGGACCGAATGGCTAGGTAGCAGTTCTGCAGAAAAGGACCTAGGGGTCACAGTGGACGAGAAGCTGGATATGAGTCAACAGTGTGCTCTTGTTGCCAAGAAGGCTAACGGCATTTTGGGCTGTATAAGTAGGGGCATTGCCAGCAGATCGAGGGACGTGATCATTCCCCTTTATTCAACATTGGTGAGGCCTCATCTGGAGTACTGTGTCCAGTTTTGGGCCCCACACTACAAGAAGGATGTGGAAAAATTGGAAAGAGTCCAGCGGAGGGCAACAAAAATGATTAGGGGTCTGGAATGCATGACTTATGAGGAGAGGCTGAGGGAACTGGGATTGTTTAGTCTCCAGAAGAGCAGAATGAGGGGGGATTTGATAGCAGCCTACAACTACCTGAAGGGGGGTTCCAAAGAGGATGGAACTTGGCTGTTCTCAATGGTGGCAGATGACAGAACAAGGAGCAATGGTCTCAAGTTGCAGTGGGGGAGGTCTAGGTTGGATATTAGGAAACACTATTTCACTAGGAGGGTGGTGAAGCACTGGAATGCGTTACCTAGGGAGGTGGTGGAGTCTCCTTCCTTGGAGGTTTTTAAGGCCCGGCTTGACAAAGCCCTGGCTGGGATGATTTAGTTGGGAATTGGTCCTGCTTTGAGCAGGGGGTTGGACTAGATGACCTCCTGAGGTCCCTTCCAACCCTGATATTCCATGATTCTATGATTCATGTGAATGTCTCTGCAGGGCCTTTAATGAGTTCTTTCACTCCTATCTGGACTCCTATCCTCCTTCTGCTGTATCACTTTTGAGATGGGGTACACAGAACTGAACCCAGTACAGTGTAGTCTAGTGAATGTGGTGTTCAACTGGGAGCCCCGAGCCTGATGGATAGTGTTCCTAGCTCTGCCAGTGACTGGCTGTGGACCATGGACGAATCACTTAGGACCCGATTCAATGCCCATTACCATTGAACTCAACAGGCTTCCAGTGACTTCACTGGGCATTGCGTTGGGCCCTTAGTCTCTCAGTTACTCGTGTGCTTACGTGCTTTCAGGATCAGGCCCCGTGTTTGTAAAATTGAAGACCGGACACGTGGCAGAACTGTTTGATACTCATTCCAATAATGAAATGGTTTTTTTTTTAAAAAGGGAGAGAGACAGGAAACACACTAATTAGGTGAATCAGAGGTTAAATAAGCCAATTTATCAACAATCTTGTAGCTACACTATTGAAGTTCAGGCTGAGAGTCTGTTTGGTGTAAAGTTATTAGCATACAATCAGTTATCCGGGCAGCTCTCATGTGCCTCCTATTTTCTATAAAACTCTTGTTTCCCACTCTCATGGCCTTCTGTGTTTCAGGATCAGTTTACACTAGAAACCTTTGCCGATAAAGCAGTGTCGCTTAGGGGTATGAATTTTTTTGCACCGTTTTTATACCAGCAAAAGCTCTAGTGTAGTCACCATTATATTGGCATAAAAGTACTTTGTGTGTGTAGCTTATTTCGCTCCGGGAACCAGTGTAAACCATACTGCCAAAAGAACTTTTTTTTCCCCTGGTATAAACTGAGATTACACTAGGATAGTTTGCAAGTATAGCTAGAGTGGCAAACCTTTTCTGGTGTGGGCCTTCACTCCCAATCCTGACTGGAAGTTGAAAGTCAGAAGGCAAAGGAGTTAAAAGTAAACCTAATTTTTTTTTGCACCAGAGCACATCATTTGCATAAAACTAAGGCCAGATCCCGCCCCCTTTGCTATCTTACCTTAGGGTGTGCCGCCCAGCACCATTGTTTCTTGGCATTTCTCACCTTGAGTTGCACCTTATTCTTCCAGTAATTGCACTGAAACGAATGAGATTTCCCAGTGAGAGGAGCAGAATACTGGTGTAAATATTGTAAAGCCAGTGCCGGGGTATTACTTTTGAAAAGGCCTGGAAGCAAATAACACTTAAGCTTTTCAGGTTTCTGGATGCAATTATCTTGGTCAGAAAGCTGTGCAGAAGCTGTAGTGCGGGGGCAACTTGCTTATCGAGTTTCTTAGAGAAGTTTAAAGAAGTGTTGGTTGTCAGAGCAAAGCCTAGCTAGGCAGCGCATTAACAGGGAAATGCAGACATGGGGTTGCTGTCAGGAAGCAGGAGACATTACTGAACTAGAGGGGCTCACACTTTGTTGCTTCCATAGGCCAAACGCATTGCAGGCACCAGGGGTTCCTTGCATTCCTCCATTCCCCCCACAAGTTCCCCGTGTGCCACCCTTCTAAGTCTCTCTACTTCAGGGACACCCCCTGTCCCCGCAATCCCCTCCTCCTCTCCATGCCCAGGGCTCTGTATTCCCCACTCTCTCATCCAGCATATGCCAGGAATTCTGTGTATTCCATGTCATCCTCCCTCACACCATTGTCTCCTGTTCTCCCCCCCATCCCATGTTTCCCCTCTTCCAGTTTCCTGATTTTTCCCTAAAATCAGTAGGGTTCCACCTACTGATGCCCAGAACATTCTCTGCAATGTTGGCATTGGTCTGATGGGGCATTAAAAAGTTACCGTGTTACAAACAGAGAAATGTCATCAAGTTGAGCATAAGACCGTACCTCACTAAGCCAACAAAACGCAGGAAAACAAACATAAGAACAAAAGAACGGCCATACCGGGTCAGGCCAATGGTCCATCTAGCCCAGTATCCTGTCTTCTAACAGTGGCCAAAGCCAGATGCTTTAGAGTGAATGAACAGAACAAGGCAAATATCGAGTAATCTGTTCCCTTTCATCCAGTCCCAGCTTCTGTCAGTCAGAGGCTTAGGGGACACCCAGAGCATGGGCTTGCATTCCTGACCATCTTGGCTAGTAGCCATTGATGGACCTTATCCTCCATGCACTCCTCTAATTCTTTTTTGAACCCAGTTATACTTTTAGCCTTCACAACATCTCCTGGCACCGAATTCCACAGGTTGCCTGTGCATTGTGTGAAGAAGTACTTCCTTACATTTGTGTTCAACTGGCTGTCTATTAATTTCATTGGCCGACCCCTGGTTCTTGTGTCATGTGAAGGAGAAATAACACTTCCCTATTCACTTGCTCCACACCATTCGTAATTTTATAAACCTCTACCATATCCTGCCTTAGTTGTCTCTTTTCCAAGATGAACAGTCCCAGTCTGTTTAATCTCTCCTCATATGGAAGTTATTCCATACACCTACTCATTTTTGTTGTCCTTTTCTGTACTACCACTTAGCCAGTTATTCTCCATTTTGTAGTTGTGCATTTGATTTTGTTTCCTAAGCGTAATACTTTGCACTTGTCTTTATTTAATTTAATCTTATTAATTTCAGACTAGTTCTACCATTGATCTAGGACATTTTGAATTCTAATCCTGTCCTCCAAAGTGCTTGCATCCCTCCCAGCTTGGTGTCATCTGCAAATTTTATTAGCATCCTCTCCGCTCCATTATCGAATCCATTAATGAAAATGTTGAATAGTACTGGACACCAGACTGATCCCTGCAGTACCCCACTAGATACATTTTCCCAGTCTGACAATGAGCCTTTGATAACTATTCTTTGAGTACAATATTTCATCCAGTTATGTACCCATCTTATGATAGCTTCATCTAGACCACATTTCCCTAGTTTACTTATGAGAATGTCATGTGGGTGAAGTCCCTGGAGTCAGTCCGTTCAGATCAGTAAGACTTCACTGGCATAACAAGCTACGCAAGTGCTGACAAAGTATAAGGATTTTCTCAGGCCTTGTTGGTATGCCCCACCGAGGATAAAGCCAGGCTGTCAGCTCCTTCTGAGAGGGAGGCTTTCCTGCTTGTCTGGCTACACTGACCCCTGGCTGGAAGGAAAATGATGTCCAAGAGGTGACAGGTGGTGAAGGAGAAGAGCAGCAGTTGCTGGCGCTGAGAGAGAGAGCCCCTGTCTTTAAGGCCCCCCTGTTCTTCTGGAAGGGATGTGCCCAAGGATTGAAGATGGTGAGCATCACAAATGAGTCCCTTTGCTTACCGTCAATGAAAAGAATCACGGGTGTAGCCGCTCATCCTCCTCCTGCCCCTACAATGTGCTGGAAGCTGCTCTTCTATTAATAATCACATTGCGTTAGCAAGCCCTCCACCCAGTCACGCACCCTGCTTCAGCATTCATGTTTTCCCCTTATTTAGTAACCCCATTGCACAATCAAAGTCAATCAATTGGTGCAGCCAGAGATAGCACAGCAGGATCCGAAGCATCACAGAAGGAGAGGAGCCAGCAGCTACAGTGAATGTGCAGCGGAGGCTAAGGAAGCAAATCCAATAAATGAGCGCTCCTTCGTCCTTACTGTGATATAAATGTATATTAGAGCCGGGTGAAAGAGTCTTCAGGAAAGATTTTGTCATTTGTTTTGGTTTACACCCTGTTGGAATCATGTTATGAAATTTCCAAGTTTTTGATGGCATAGTCTATAAAGTAGCTTTAACAATATAACTAGCATTGAGAGACCCCTTTTGCCAGAAAATTGGCACTTATGAGTGATGGAACAGGGCCTGCCCCCAGCTTCCGAAAGTCTCTCATGCTAGTGAATGGGGACACTGGATTAAGCACAAGTGGTGTGGAATTGTAGTCTCTCTGTATCCATGGCACTTACCTGGCTTGCATTACTGCAGTATCTGAGCATCTTACAATCTTTAATATGTTTATACTCACAACTAGGGTGACCAGATCGCAAGAGTCAAATATCAGGACCCAACCGGAGCCATAGGGGAGGGGGACGCACAGCCCTGAAGCTGCGAGGGGGGCGTACAGCATAGGCGCCAACTTTCTCCAGCGCCAGTGGGGGCTCGTGCCCCCTGGCCCTGCCCTGACTCCACCCTTTCCCCACCCCTGGCCCTGCCCCATTCCAACCCCTTCCCCAAAGTCTCTGCCCCAACTACGCCCCCTCCCTGCCCTTATTGGATCCCTTCCCCAAATCCCCGCCCCGGCCCCGCCTCTTCCCCCAGCACACCGCGTTCCTCCCTCCCTCCCTCCCTGCCCCACAAAACAGCTATTTCACAGCGCAAGTGCTGGGAGGGAGGGAGGAGAAGCAGGATGTGGTGGCGTGCTCGCGGAGGAGGTGGAGGTGAGCTGGAGCAGGGGGGCGGGGAGCTGCCGGTGGGTGCTCAGCACCCACCAATTTTTCTCCATGGGTGCTCCAGCCCCGGAGCACCCATGGAGTCAGCGCCTATGGCATACAGCCCCTTCTGCAGCCCCCACCACAAGCCACGGGATGGGCTTATGGCACCAGCTCTAGCCCCCTGGCAGAAGCCACAGTGCAGGGGCACATGGCCCAAGGCTGCCAATTAGTGGGGGAGGGCGGAAGCTCCCTCCCAAGAGTTTCATACAGGTGTGGAAGCTCCCAGGTGGAGCTGTTAATTACAGCACAGCATGAGTGTGAAATGTAAGTTCTGCAGAGGAGAGGTGCCCCTGGGGCAGGAAGTCAGTGTTTTGTTTACAAACAGAGGCAGGGTGATTAAGATAAGAAAGGGCTGGTGATTAAATTAAAGATATGGAAGTTTAGCCTGTAAAAGAGGTTTCAGAGTAGCAGCCCTGTTAGTCTGTATCCGCAAAAAGAACATTCATTTGAATGTCTTGCATCTGAAGAAGTGAGGTTCTTACCCACGAAAGCTTATGCTCCCAATACTTCTGTTAGTCTTAAAGGTGCCACAGGACCCTCTGTTACTTTATTCATTTGAACATAAGCTTTCTACAAGAGGAATCCCTCTGTGGAGTGGGGAGAGGGAGGAGGGGTTGTTTTAGAGAGAACTCAGGAAGAAATACAGCAAAGCCCGGACCCTAGGTTACATTCAGAAAAGGGAGAGATTTGGGGGCGTAGGTGAAAAGAAGGGGTCAAACCCAGGGCAGGGCTAGCAGTGTATAGAGAAGTTCCCACTCTACCTGTGGTACATTCAGATGAGAGGAGAGCACTTAACTGCCAAGGGTGGCAGGTTCTGCCCCAGGCTGAGCTGTACAGCAAAGGCTGCTGGGTAATTTTACATGTAAACTGAAAACCATTTTGTTTTGCCATTTTTTGTTCTGAGTTTGAGAAACGGTAGGAATGAGAAAGTATCAAATGTGTTTATGCCTCAGTTTCTTAGGGTTTCAGCTGCATTCAGGACAATTCCAGAACAAAGAACAGAAACTGCATCCACAGAGTCCGTAAAGTCGACGATTATTGTCATGATTTGCATTATTCACCATCTGTGTGCTCAGCACTGTTCAGAATATGCCAGAAAATCCAGTCCCTGAGCCAATGCATCTAAGATGTGTAACTGGGTAAGATGGCTCAGATATTTAAGTATGAAATGTATAGTTATTGACCACACACATTATCACATGTTCACTGTGATGTTTATATCTATGAGTGGAGGCACTGATGGCAATAAAGGTTTAGTTGATTAAGGACTAGAAGATTTGATCCTCCAACTCTCTTTCAAGAGGAAGAGCTGCCCAGAGCTCTTGGGCCTGTTTATTTTCCTTTCCTGCCTGCAGTGGCCCTGATATATCTCAGAAGTCTGTTTTTTTTTCTCAACTTCAAAATATAGAATTTTCTTAGTGTTTGGTTTTAAATATTCTCCTGTGAGAACTGCAACTCAGTCGCCGTAGTTTTGTGTTTAAAAGCCTTCTGGCCAGTAACTAGCCTTTAAACAAAAGTAAAAGCAGTGTTGCCAACTCTCATGATTTTGTCATGAGTCTCTTGATGATGATTGTTTTCCTTAAAGCCCCAGCTCCTGGAGTCAAGTGGATATGTGATGATTTCAGCCTTCATTCTTAAAGAAAAATGAAATTTCTCGTCCTCATGGCTGTGGAGAAAGCTTCAAAATGTGACCCCAGTGCACCTTAAAGGCTCAAAAAGCAGAAGGTAAATAAAAAGAACCCCAATTCTGTTATTTTTACATAATCTCACGATTTTAAAGCCAATCTCATGATTTTTGGTGAGCCTGACTCAGGATTTTTGCACATTTGGGGTTGGCAATACTGTGAAAGTGTCAGTTTCACTCCTGTTTAAGGTTAGTTTCTAGTCTATTATTTGTAGTGAGGTAACACCTCTAGAGCCCCAGGCAGGTGCAGTATAAACTCATGGGGCCTTGCCCTAGTAGGATGTTTCCAAAGTTAAATGGTCTATTCCAAGCTTGATGAACTGCAAAAAAGTGATAGAAAGTCATCTAGATTTTTCTACAGTTGTTTCAATTGTTGTATTCAAGAGTTAGTGACAAAGAATGTACATTAAATGTTTCAACCTAACCAGTGTTCCTTAAGTGACTTGACCCAAGATGTGAGAACATGTTAGTATTAGAGTTGAGTGGGTCTGATATTTATTAACTCTTTTTTTACATAGGAATTAGATACAGTCCTCCTGTCAGCTAATTTCTAAGCCATCTACAAAAAAAACCCTAGAGTTTTCAGGTGCCAAAGAAGCCTTTGGAATAACGGTTAAAGTTGCCCCCCGCCCCCCCCCCCCCACACACACACCAAAATCTGAAATGGCGCGCCTGGCAGGGCCCCGGCTCCAGACCGCGGCTTTCCAGTTCCAGCCCTGGCCGCGCTGCTGGCTGAGCCCAGCTGAAAGTCACCTCCCCCTAAGCAGGGCGGGTGAGTGTGGCAAGGGGAGGGGGGCAGGGCATGGGGGAGTGTCTGGGAGGTCTGTGGGGGTGGGTGGTCCTGGGCTGTAATGGGGTGGAGGATGCTGGGCAGTGGGGGAGGTTGGTGTGTTTTGGGGTGCTAGGCAGTAGAGGGCCTGTGGGGGGCACTGGGCAGTGAGGGAGATCTGTGTGTGTCAGGGCACTGGGCAGAGGGGCCTGTGTGGGGCACTGTGTAGTTGTGATGGGGGGGCTGTGGGGAAGGGCACTGGGTCGCGGGGGAGGGGGAGATCTGTGTGTGTTGGGGAACTAGGGAGTGTGGAGTTGTGTGGGGGGTTCTGGGCAGTTGTGGTGGTTTCAGGGCACTGTGCATTTGTGGGGAGGTTTGTGGGGGGGCACTGGGCATAGCAGGTCTGGGGGGTGTTGGTGGGGGAGCTGTGTGGCCCCGCCCCCAACAAGAAGGGCCACGCTGGCAGGGCCGGCTCCAGGCACCAGCCCACCAAGCATGTGCTTGGGGCGGCGCCTGGAGGGGGGCGGCACGGCGGGGCGCTCCGGCCCGAGAGCGGGGCCGCAACTGGGCTCGCCACCCTCCCCGCGGCGCTCCGGCCGCCAGGGAGAGCGGAGCCGCAGCGGGCTCACCGCCCTCCCCCGGTGCTCCGGCCGGTCGGGGAGAGCGGGGCCCCGGCCGGGCTCTCCGCCCTCCCCCCGGCGCTCTGGCCGCCAGGGGCTCTCTGGCCGCCGGGGAGAGCCCCAGCCGGGCTCTCCGCCCTGCTCCCGGCGCTCTGGCCACAGGGGAGAGCGGAGAGCCCCGGCCGGGCTTGCCGCCCTCCCCCCGGCGCTCTGGCCGCCGCGGGGAGAGCGGAGAGCCCCGGCCGGGCTTGCCGCCCTCCTCCCGGCGCTCTGGCCGCTGGGGGCTCTCTGGCCGCCGGGGAGAGCGGAGAGCCCCAGCCGGGCTCTCCGCCCTGCTCCCGGCGCTCTGGCCGCCGGGGGCTCTCCGCCCTCCCCCGGGCGCTCTGGCCGCCGGGGGGAAAGCGGAGAGCCCCAGCCGGGCTTGCCGCCCTCCCCTGCCGCAATGGGGGGGGGGCGGGGCGGCCGCTGGCTTTTTTGCCTAGGGCGGCAAAAAAGCCAGAGCCGGCCCTGCACGCTGGCAGCACAGGACCAGGTGGACCAATGTGCATCTGGCCATGCCATGCATGCCCCATTGCCCCTGGCTGCCCCGCCCGCCGCTTGCCTCCTCACCTGAGGGCTGGGGCAGGTCTGGTCGGCGCTTATCTGGGGTGGCTCCCAGGAAGAAGCCAGCAGGTCCCTTTGGCTCCTAGGGTCAGGGGCGGCCAGACGCCAAATATCGTGACAAATTGCATCCCGACCGTGCATCGGTCGGGACGTGGGACAAACAGCTAAATATTGGCAACAAGGAGTCTGGTGGCACCTTAAAGACTAACAGATTTATTTGGGCATAAGCTTTCGTGGGTAAAAACCTCACTTCTTCAGATGCATAGAGTGAAAGTTACAGATGCAGGCATTACAGCTAAATATTGGGACAGTCCTGATTTTATCGGGACGTCTGGTCACCTACTCAGAACACCCCTGTGAGCTAGGGGAGGGCTGTTATCTCCATTTTACAGCTGGGGAACTGATGCACAGAGAGACCAAGGCCCACATCCTCAAATGTATATAGGCACTGAACTTCCAGTGATTTCAACAGCAACTAGGTGTCTAAATACCCTTGCGGATTTGGGCCTACATGCCTCAACCATGTACCCCGATTGAGAACCACTCGTCTTATGTTCCCTGAGAGAGCACAGTGTGTGTTCCTCCTCCCTACGGGCTGCAGCAATTCTCAGAGCAAACTGGCTGCTGTCTCTCCATGCTGGCAGGCTTCTGAGAAAGGCGGAGATCAAGTACATGGCATTTTAAAAAAGGGGGGGAAAGCATCATAGTTTCATGCTACATATCCCACAATTACCATATGCAAAATGTTACCAATAGGTTGATTACTGGGATTCTAGAATAAAGTCATCAGTGACCAGGAGTACTGCAAAATCTCATCAGATAGTTGGGAATCCTATAGTAATGTCTATCTTCTAGTCCTATTTTACTGTTGTTTCTTAATTATGTGCTTGTGTTTTAAAACATATTGTTAAATAGCTTGTTAGATGATAATGAGTTGTAATGCTCTTGAATAATGGAAGGCGTAAGCATTTGCCATTCATTTGCTTTCAGGATCCACTTTTGTAATGTTGATTCGATGAGACCTGTTGTATTTGAATTTGAAAAATAGGGAGTTTTGTGATTCTCAGCAGACGCAGCCTTTAGCAAATCACTTTCTTATTATGTTTCTCTATCACTGTCATCCCAGTTGCAAGGTTTGATCAGTATTCTCCTTCATCTAAAGATCCGTTTGTGCCCTGTGGCCCTTCTCTTATTGTCATTTCTTATTTAAGTAATTACTTAAACGCCTGATGCTGCTCCCATTAGGCCAAACTTTCACAAAGTAATGTACTAATGCATTAGTACTAGCAGAGATGATGTGAACTTCCTTGGAGTGGTTTGGGTGAAGTTCAGTAAGTAATCAGAATGCCTCCGCAGTTTCATATTTGCCGATAAGTTTTGTCCTTTTGTAGGTAACCAGGAGCCGTGTTTACCTAACTTAGCTCTCAGCACAGATCAACCTAGTCTACACTAAAGAGTTTTACACTGATGCTGCTATCATCAGTTCACTGGTGGGGGCGTGACTGTAAATAAGGCTCTCATGGCCAGACACATTTTTTATCACCATGTTAATTAACCCTCTGTTCCGCATTGTAGAGGGGAGGGGAGAAAAGGAGCAAAGAGCCTGCCCCAATGTATCACAAAGGAAGGAAGTACAGCCTGGAAGGCTACACAAACCCCTCATAAATGCAACTGGGTGGTGGATCTGAAAGGTTGGGAGGGCAGAGCCAGACAGCAAGGGGGAGCTGCCTTCTCCCTACCAGAGCCTTTCACCACCTCATGTAGCTACACACCACAGTGTAGATGCAGCCTGCCTTTCACTGCAGCATGTAGCTACATGTACCCTACATGCCGCTGCAAGTGTAGACAAGGGCTCAAAGGAGTGTATAAGAGAAATCAGCCCTCCCACTTTCTCTACATACTCCTTTTACTTGAAATCCACCCCAGTGATCTTCAGGTCCCCTGCTTTGACCTGCTTTGTTTTAGGGTATGTCTACACTGCAAATAAAAGGTGTGTTCCTAACTTGGGTTAAAATAGCAGTGAAGACGCAGCAACTCAGCTTTTAACTCAGGTTAGCAGCTTGCGTTCAACCCCAGTCTCCTCTATAGTCTTATATTCAAGAGGCTAACCTTAAAGGAGTTAAAAGATGAGTTGTGATGTCTTCACTGCTATTTTAACCTGAGTTAGCTAACCCGAGGTAAGAACACATCTTTTATTTGCAGTGTAGACATACCCTTACATGTTCCTGTTAGTGCCTTCCCCCAATCATGCTCATTTTGCGCACTTACTAAATGTCATTTCAGTGCAAGCTACACTGTTGTATTAACACTCAACATTTAGCCTTCTGTCCCTAAGGAACTGATCCTGAAGTCTGTGTTCAACCAAACATCATATTGGCTTCAGTGGGAGTTTTACCTGCATATGGGCTGGCCACTTAGGCTTCAAATGCTGCAAAGTGCTAAGCAAATCTGAGCATTCACTATTCTTATTGAGTTCACCTTGCAGGATCAAACTGCAGGGTCCATCCAGATTGTGTTCTAATATAAGCACAAGAGAGAAGCTAAACATCTTAGTTATAGGATTTTTGAGGAACTGATCAAATTACCACATCAGAAGTATCTTGCAAGTCTAGAAAAATCGAGTTAATCGGAATGCATAGCAGATGACATAAATTCAGCAGATGAAGTAGAAAGTTCCTTATTTCCTTGGTGTCTGTAATCTGACAGGACTCTAGGTTAACTATAAAAAATTCACCATGGAAAATCCAAAGAGTTACAATGAAGATGGAATTTCGAATGATACCAAAATACTCACAATGTCAGACAAGATTAGGTTTGCTTCATCTGGTACCACCACATTTGAACTATATGGTAAAGTACTTTTATTGCTTAATTAAATTGATTTATAAGTATTTAGGCTTATCTATGAAGAAAATAGCTGATCTATTTGCGTTACATATGCAATGCCTTTTTACTGTGACTTTTGCTCCTAAATATATCTGAATATTAATAAAGAGATGTATCTGGGACACATCTCTTCCAGCCAAAAATGCTGAGATAGTCTCCAGCAAATACTAATCATTTTTTCTTCCAGTGGTTTTTAAATAACCTAAATAAATTTCCATTGTGTAAAATTTCAATGCCTAAAATATTTCAGATATTCAAATCACCAAAAGCTAACCGAAAATGTAAATGTATGAATTGCAGGTGAATATAAAAACACTGTTGCTGACTCAAAACAATTCTATTGTAACATTAATGAAGATGATGCTCCTTTTAATCATTATGACTCAGCATCATACACTTCGCTAAACTCAGTTAAGGGCACCTGACATTGGCCACAGTCGGAAGACAGGTTACTGGGCTAGATGGACCTTTGGTTTGACCCAGTAGGGCCGTTCTTATGTTCTAAGTTTGCCTGGACTTACAGCCTGTACAATCCTAGCACTCACTGCATGAAACTCCTGTTTAACTAAGAGTTTGTGGATTGCTCACAGGATCATGTGCTTCTGGATCTTTTAGTGTGTGCAGATGGGGACAGAATAGCTGTTTTGAAGAACAATTCTTCGAAAGTTCGATTTTTTGTTTGTTTGTTTTTTTAAATACTGTAGCTTCTAAAATTAAAGCCCTTCACAGGACTTCCTCCCCTTTTAGTACCAACAGAGTGCTCCTACTGTAACTCTGTGTACAGTGCCTTCTATTGCAGGAATCTTCCTGATCTTATGTTCTTACGTTGTCAGAGCCTTGCCCCGCCACAGTGAATGGCTTTCGCAGTGGGGAAAGGCTCTGGCAGGGGGAGGCGGCGGGGAAAGACTCCAGGAGCTCCCCCCTGCCAGACCCTTTTCCTGCTACTTCCCCGGTGCCAGAGCTTTTCACTGTTGCATGTAACTACACACTGTAGTGTGCACACAGCTTGCTTTTCCCTGCACGTGTGGATAAGGCACGTGTTTCAAGAATGGTACAAATACTTTATTTGCACAGAATTGGCCAAAGAAATGTGTGTGCTGTAAATGAACAGAGGATGTCACAGTGAACATGATTTGAAAGGATGTTTGTCTTGTTTCTGCTGGACTTTAGAACCGCAAAGCAAGAAGAAGCCTTCTGCATGCTGTGTTTGGACTGCACTGGCAATCTATTTAATGACGCTAACTCTAGGCCTGGGACTATTGGCGATAAAAGGTAATTACCCCAAGGCTACAGTAAATAACCATTTACTGTAATTACCCCAAGGCTACAGTAAATAACCATTTACTGTAGCCTTGAAATCCAAAGATGCTTGTAATGGTTAGCAACATGTCTGCGCCTGATGCTGTTGCAATACGCCATCCTAGAGGGCTGCATGCTTCAATAGGCTGAGCATACTGTACAGACCAGGGGCTCTGTACATCCCTCCAGTTGCTGCCCCAGCAAGCTCCTGTGTGCCACCCTTCCACCCTTCTATTTCATGGGACTCCATGTTCCCCTGTCCTCCATGCCAGGGGCTCTGTGGGTTCCCCATCCCCCTCTCCATCTAGTGTCCCCCATTTTCCCATCATGCCCTGGGCTCTGTGTGCCCCCATACCACTGTTCCTCATTCTCCTCTTCATTCTCCCCTTCCCCACCATGGCAAGGGCTCTGTGTGCCCCCCCCCCATTCCATCTCTGCCATATGCCAGGGGGCTCTTTGAGTCTCTCATGTGTCCCTCCTCCATACCATTATCCCACATTCCAGAGTGCTTTGTGTGTCCCCCGTTCCTCAGTTCCCCCTCCTTCCCACCATTCTCATATCTTTTCTTCCTGCCTGGGAGAGTCCCTCTTCGCTCAGCCAGTTAAGATACTGTGATGATCGGTGCATTATAAATAGACAGCCAGGTAGACTATTTAAGCATTACCCAGCTAATATCCAAGAGCAATCCATATCACTCCTATAAACAGTTGTTCTGCCCATCTGTCACTCAGGGCTGGTTCTGAAAGAGGACACACAGAAAGAGCGTGTTTACAGGGTGGGGAGAGTTTTGTGCACGCTCTCTCCTCATGCCAGGAAGCTGATCGCAATGTTTCAGGGGGGTAAGGGATGAGTGCCATGAAGAGCAGAGGATAAGTCCGCTTTCCTTCAGTTCCTCCGAGAAACTTTTGGAGGACAGTAAATGATCCCGAGCACTCTAAGAATGAAGGCTCCCTCTATTAGAAACTGTTTTTTCCCCCAGATGCACATTAGATATGTTGCATATCTGGCCACATATCCAGGCATATGTGGCACCTGGATACAATAATGAAGGGCGGACTAAAAATGCCTACATAAGTCGATGAGAGTCAATAGCTCTGTCTACACTAAGTTAGGGATGTATTGCCCTGCTCAATGTACTCTCATTGAGCTAGCATGAGTATAAACACCAGTGTAGGCAGATTAGCAGCGGAGGCATGGCTGAGCTGTGCCCAGTACATACGCCCCGGTTTCAGGTTACATTCTACCTGTTGTGCAAGAAAGAAGTGTCTGTTTTACAGGAATTCAGGGCTAGTCAATAGAAATTGCCCTGTAGAACAGGAATTTCCCAGGATGATAGAAGGAGATTGAGAATATTTATTCCTTGATGCCTTCCATTTTCCCAGTGTTTAACATGCAGGAGGAAATACGCAAAATCCAAAGAGAAGACGACTCTCATTTACCAGAGGAACTGGTCATCCCCTTCTACAATGAAACTCTTCCAGAGAGAAGCTTTTACAGAAAGAACACCAGAGATGAAGAAACATTGATCGAAAGCTTAGAAGAGGAAATCAACACCATTAGGGTCAGCAACCACAATTTATGGATGAGGATGAACAATATCACACTGGCTGCAGGTATCTCTCCACTTCACCTTATCTTTTTGACTGTCATATTTTGTTCATAATCTTAAAGCCTGATAGTGCTGTACAAGCAGTACAAGAGTCAAAGCCTTCTTTAAATAGAAAATGCACAATTCAGTGGTCCCTATGGGAAACTCCAGTTTCCTTCTCTAATGTTGAAGGGGTGGGGGGAGATCCTCAGCTCATGTAAATGGTGTAGCTCCATTAACTTGACTCATTATTATGGATGGTCTAGTGGTTAGGGCACTAGCCTTAGGACTCGAGAGACCTGGATTCAGTTCTCTGCTCTGCTACAGCCTTTCTGTGTGATCTTGGGCAAGTCACTTAGCCTCTGTGTGCGTCAGTTCCCCATGTGTAAAATGGGGATAACAGGCCTGCCCTGCCTCCCAGGAGTGTTGTGAAGATAAATACGTTAACGATTGCAAAGTGCAGGGCTTTGAAATCTACCGAGGAAAAGCACGATATGAAAGAGAGGCACTGCTATGAAAATATAGTAATACTTAAGGAGCAACCAGGAACAGGGCCCTATTGTATAAACACAGAGTAGTAGACAGTGGCTGCCACAAAAAATGAATGCAGTTATGATGATCTGTACCGGCTGAGGATCTGGCCCTAAGAACATAAGAACGGCCGTACTGGGTCAGACCAAAGGTCCATCTAGCCCAGTATCCTGTCTACCGACAGTGGCCAATGCCAGGTGCCCCAGAGGGAGTGAACTTAACAGGTAACTTTCAAGTGATCTCTCTCCTGCCATCCATCTCCACCCTCTGACAAACAGTCTAGGTACACCATTCCTTACCCATCCTGGCTAACAGCCATTAATGGCCTTAACCTCCATGAATTTATCCAGAGAATAAGAAGAATTGGATAAGATTGTGCATAGGGTGGAAGTATGGAGCCCAGGCTGGCATATCCCTTCGTTGCAGCTAGATTCTATTTCCTGTGCTGGAATGGGCGTGGGCTGCCTGTACCCAGCCCCTCCCCCCCAGCACACCCACATAATGTTGCTCAGACTTTTTTCAGGCCTCTCTAGGACTTCTAGTCTTCCTGCAGGGAGGGTGACATTTTCAACTCAGAGCTAAATTTGTTAACATACTGTTCAATCAACGATTGAGTGCTGACCGTTTAAAAATGCACATCAAATATCCATTTCAGGGCAACTTGCAATCAAAGGAGAACCTGGTCCTCCAGGTAAGTAAATATTTGAGCAATGAACAGCTTCCCCTCTCTCTCATTCCTCCTCCCTTTCCCTGTTCTGTACAGAATCGGAAGTTAGATTTTGGAGCCCTATTCAATAAGTCATTTGGGCCCCGCTCCTGCAAAGACGTAATTACCCTGCATAATTTTATGCACGTGAATGGTCCCATTGAAGTCAAGCTCCTCCCACACCCCCTTGCATGGCCTGCTGGGAGTCTGGCTTGGGTGCAGAGCGTAGACCCTGTTCTCTGGATACTCCCCATTCTGAGCAAGTGGGTGGGGAGAAGCTGGGAGCTAGTAGAATCTCAACTCCGTCTCCCCTCCCCGCCGCTGCTCACTAGCCAGGGTAGCTGGGTAGACATGATGGAAGAAGTAAGTTGTATTTTATCAAGAGCTTTATCAGTAACTTACTCCCCCTCTCCTCCCTTCTTGAATCTGGATGGGACCAGGGGAGGAACTGATGGGAACCGGGTGGGAGCCACAGCTGCAGAGTAATTTCACAGCACCTTTTACTCAGGGTTGAGCCTACAGGCTCAATCTAGTCCACAACGAGTAATACAACAGGTCAGTTTTCCTGTGTGATTAAGGTGTGATCCTACAAAGTGCTGAGCAGCTCCCACATGGCACTAGAGGCCTCAGCCTTTCATAGGATTGCACCCCAAATTCTGGCACTTGTTCTTGCAGTAGACAAGCTGAATAAGGTCCTCATGCATTTCCCATTGAAGACAATGGAAATACATCTATTGACTTCAGTGGGAGCTGGATTGGGCCCACTGACTTGAGGGGGCGGGGTTTGCACATGCTCAGGATCAAGCCCTAAAATTCCCCAGATGTGAAGATTACTTCTCCTAGATGAATTCACATGGCGTTTTAAGAGATACCCTGCTTCCCTTTTCTAACATTGACTGTCTGTTCCTCAATCTCCCCAAGACTGATACTTCAAACTGGTGTCTAACTAGTGCCTATAATTGCAACCTTTTTTCTTAGCCAAGTTATCTCTGCCTGCCTGAAATGAAGGCTTTATTCTGTTCAATTCAGGTGCCAAGGGGGAGAAAGGAAGTCAAGGTGAAAAGGATTTCAAGTTTTCAAGTGCTTACTCCTCCTGTTGGTTACATGCTGAAATATACACAAGGCCAAATTCTCATTGGATGTAAATTAGCATAATTCAATTGCACTCAATGGAGCTATGTCAGCTTACACCCATCTGAGGATCTGGTCCTAGTTATGGCCAAATCCTGGTCCCATTACAATCAATGGAAATGTTGTTATTCAATTCAGTGAGTCACAGCCTTTAATTTACACTTGTTCATTATGCTGTCAAATCCATCTTCTAGGAGGAAAAGGTGAGAAGGGAGACATGGGTCTACAAGGACCAGCTGGAAGCAAAGGAGAACCAGGGTCAAAGGGTAAGCAAATAACATAAAACTCAGAGAGGGGTGGGGACATATTTAACAATGGAGACAAGCAGAGGATAACAAAAGTGGATGTATTTGTATTTTAGGTATTGGATTTCCTGGGGAGAAAGGAGAGAAGGGTAAGTTGTGGAAATGAACCCTCCCTTGCATCATCAGAACAAATAGAAATAAAAACACCCTGATTCTCAGACTTCCCATTGGCACTTTGATTTTAGTGCCTAAATATGGATGGAGATACCCAAAGTTCAGCACTTCGGATGTGAATATTTTGGCCACTGTTTTTAAACCTGAAACGGTTTTTAAGCACATGCTTCCCACTGCAAACTCTGAGAATGTGAACGTATCCAGTGGAGCCCCCGGAAAAATGGGCACCCTGCGCACCTGTTCCACCCGCTCAGCGCTCCTGCCAGGGAGTGGGGGAAGCCCCCGCACTCCAACCCTGCTCCCTGGCAGGAGCACGGGGGGATGATGGGGGAGAGACCACTTGCTCTGGCCCAGGGCCCCACAAAACTGTAATCCACCTCTGAACACATCCCGCGCATTGTCCTTTATAATGCCTGTGATATTCCCTGCATTTCACCCCATTCACGTGTAGAAAACAAATAGGTAGGTGTGACAAGCTTCTGTAGCTGCAGGTTTTGTGTGTGTCTTGCAGTTAGTTTACTGGTTTGGGAGCTGTGGTTTCAGTCTTCATAAAAGAATCCATGTTAATTTTTTGCCAATTCAATTTCAAGGTAATCCTGGAGAAAAGGGTGCTGGAGGTCTTTCTGGCCCTGGGGGTGCTCAGAAAGGGGAGAAAGGTTCATCTGGAAAGGATGGAACTCCAGGTACTGAGTTACTAACCTTTACAGCCACTGTACAAATGTTATCCTACATAATGCTCAAGCCACATATTTCCTTTGATATTTTAGGGATACCTGGAGGAGTAGGAGCTCCAGGGGCCAAGGGAGACAAGGGAGAAGCAGGTAAGAAAGGATTAGTAGCAGCACCTCCTAAAAAGTAAACGAAGAGCTAAGCAAAGAACTGAATACACAAAGTTTGGTAAAAACCAGGACACGCAGCAGCAATCTGAGTGATTTACATGGTGTTTTATGGGTCATAAGTCGTAACTGGAGGGTAACTTAACTTTCTGTCTCAGAGATGACAGTCCTACTGATAGAGCCACACTGATACAACATAATTTGATCAGCCACTGCTCTATAAGATGCACACTAAAATGTGTATGTTGTAATCAACATACGATCCAGTTGTCCTGTGTGTCCTGTTCCTGGAGACCCAGTCTTCAGACCAGATTCTGGTCTCATTTACACTAGGATAAATTGGGAGTAACTCCACTAAAGTGTATGGATTTATTCCCAATTTTTCCACTAGTGTAAATGAAATCGGAATGTGGCCTTTCATTAGGACTAAATCCTGGAGCTATTGCACAGCCCAAATGGTACATGCTGGGGAAGGAATTATCCCGCAGGCTGTGCTTTGCACTCACAACATTTGTAGTCCCGTGGTCGCTGCCCTGGTTCTCCATTTAGGACCATGGCAAACCATGGATTGACCAGGTTCTCCCTCATCCCTCCCTTCTCCCCAAGGCTCCTCACTGGGGAGCAGAATGCTCACGCACATCAGATGTTCCTGAATGCAGGGAGACTGCTATCCCCCGGCTTGGGGACCCCAAGCCTTTCTGTACTGGTACTGCACCAGTCTCACTAGGTAAGGGCCCCCACAGCCAGTCAGGCAGCAAGTCCGCTCTGCTGCTCCCCCATCTCATCCATCCGTGGTGCTTGTCTATGTTGATGCCAAACAAGCATTTTAAACATCAAGCATCCGCGTCTTCCTTGCTGTGCAGCATGATTTACAACAATGAAGTACAACTTCAGGCCAAATCCTGCAGTTCGCTGCCTATACATTTCAGTGCCTTTTCAGGGAAAAATTCCCACTGACCTCAGTCTTTGAGCCAGGATAGCAAGATTTGGCTCATAGACAGTTGGACCAGTTTCGCAGCTAGTGTAAATCAGCATAGCTCCATTTACGTCAGTGGAGTGACTGTGTCCATTTACACCCACTGAGAATCTGGCCCAATACCGGTGGATTGCATAGGCTCAAAAATATCTGCCTTTCATGTCCATTAATCATTATTATTAATATGTACGTATTGGGATTTCAGGAATAGAAGGACCAAAGGGGACAAGAGGAGACCAAGGAGTCCAAGGAAATGCATTTCCTTCATTGTGTTGCTACTATGGATTTTGCTCTTGGTCACACCTGTGTAAATCAGGAATAACTCCATTGAAGTTAGCAGAAATAAACCCAAGTAAAACCAGTGAATGAGAATAGAATCCAGCGGACAGTACTGAATTTACACAGAGAGGCCCAAATTTGGCCCTCAGTGACAGATATCTATTTCAAAAGTAACTGCATTGGCATCTTCGGAGTCACTCTGGATCTACAACAAGAGCAGAATTTGACTCTTCTATGTATTGCATTTTGTAGTGTGTGTAATGGGTCTGTCATGGGATGGTCAAAGCAACAAAGCATCAGAAGTTTGGTATTTTTCATCCAGGTTTTAGAGGACCACTGGGTGAAGTTGGAAGTGAAGGGGACAGGGGCCTTGCTGGTCCAAAAGGTGAACCAGGAATGAAAGGGGATAGAGGGCCTACAGGTAAGACAATTTGCTTATTTTTACCTATGCAATTTTAACAATTTCACATGCCTTCCTAGTTAAGTCTTTTCCATTTACAGTGTAAAATGTATTATTACTCTATGAGTTGTTTCCACAAAGATTCAGATATCTCTGACCATGGGGTTACCAGTCTATAAAGGGATTGGATGGATGGAGGTTATTTGCCTTATTTGTGGGGTGCCATTTTGTTTCTTGCTATGCCAGTGCACCAACGAGGGTGGTCCTCCAGAAATGCTGACTCATTACTCTGAGCTTTTATATTTTCTTTTGGGGATATGTATGTGTAATGAAAGAAGCAGGTATTAAATTATCAGCACATCCCTGATTATAACTGTGGTGTTTACAGAAGGATTTATATGGTATAAACGAATACAATACAATTTAAATGCACAATCATGTGCAGGTTTGGTTGGTTAGAGTGATAGAAAAGCCTGCCTCTGAGTGGTTTATATCCCATATAAGCTAGAGTTTTGTGTAAGTTAAACAGAAGAATTAGGCAGTGTTTCTCGCCTGTGTAACTTGCATTACATTGGTATTCATCAGCCACGTCTGAGATGTGGACAGGGAGAATGAGCCGAAAACAGGGTGGAGAGTGGAAACTAGTGGAAGTGGTACATATGAGCGGAGAATGATGATTATACACAGAACATTTGGAAATGTAGCATTGCTGCTCGGCTGGTGTACATCAGTAGGGTTCCATTTATTTAACAGAATTCCACTGATTTGCACCAGCTGAGGGTCTGGCTCAGAAATGGCAAAACGGATCTTAAACAATTCAAGGAATCTCGGGAAAATGCTGTAACAAAACAGGGAAGGAGGGGATTGCAATCACTTCCGAAATATTTTGTTGCATTCTTTTGTATTCTGTCATAAGTATCTTGATTACCAACTGGAAATGTCAGATCTAGAAATGCAGACCCAGGGCCAGATGCTGATGCTGTTAGAGCCAATGGGAGAGAGAGAGACAGATTTGACTCCAACCCTTTGATTCACACACATTCATTGTATTGTTAAATAGGTCTTCAAGGAAGTAAAGGTGAAGTGGGTAAGAAGGGAGAGATGGGCCCCAAAGGATCAATTGGTGTTCCTGGAAACAAGGGAGATGCAGGTTAGTCAGGTTAAATGGTAAGTTAATAAGGCAGAAAGCCAAATCTGGCAGGGGGCTGGTGGAGGAGAGGGGAGATGCCATGTTTAATGATTTGTACAAATATCACTAATGCTAACACCAATATTGTATTGTAGGTAGAGTGGGTGCACCAGGGCTTCCAGGACAGAAAGGAGAGGCAGGTAAGCCAGTCAAAAAGAAAAGTTTCTCATATTGGTATGACACTGATCTCCCTTAAAGGTGCATTTCATTAAAAAAGGGCAGGTCCACAGCTGGTGTAAATCGGCTCTAACTTAATCGAGGTCAATTAACAGTCGTAGTGGATTGGCCTGAAAGTCTAATTTAAAAGAAAATCAAACCCACAATCATTGTAACTGAGAAATGTCCATTTGTCCCAATTACCAAGGAAGAGTATTATAAACACAACATCTGCTCTCCCTCCAATCCCGCACCAAGCTACAGATTCAAGGCCTGTTGTCTCGCATACACCACTGGACTTGAAGAGTAATTCCACTGAACTCAGTCGAGTTACGCTGGTGTAAAACTGCTGTAAATGGGTGTAAGTGAAAGGAGAAGTAGGATCTTTTGTTCTATATTTTTCATAGATTTTTAAAGTCAGGAGAGCCCATTACGACCATCTTGTCTGACCTCCTGCATATCATAGGCAATCACAGTCCAGGGCAACTGCACCTCTGTTTCCCCTCGATGGTTCAGCAAAGGCATCCACTCTCCGGCTTCCCGTTCCCCAGGCATTGCCTTTCTGGGTGGAGACCATCTGACTCGGGTATTCCCAGGCTGCACACTTCCTTGCCTTCACTGTGTATTTCCCAGCACAGATAGATTGACCAAGGACAGCTGCTTGCTTTTTCTTCAGAGACTGATAACAGAATGATTGTTGATAGTTATAAGTTACCACACAGCACTTTATTCTTAAGGGATAACGCATTGCAGAGAAAACACATTAAAACAATAAAAGAACCAACGTGCATGCTAATAAATTTAACAGAATTAACCCCAACCCTAACATGGATTCTGCAGGGCCAGTCCTTCCAACCCTACCCGAAAGATTGGGGCCTACTGTGGATTAGGGTCCAGTCCATTTGCTGGATCAGGAAAAAGGCCATGCGCCAGTTTAAAACTAGGCTATTAATTCAAAAATCCTTCCTTTGTTGGTCAGTCCCTGGAGAATCTAGGTTGAATTAGTATATGTATCTCTCCCGGGGTGGGGGGGTTTCTTTACAACCTGAGTGAATTTGTGTAATTACCCCCAGCTGTATGAAAATACATACAATTCCACAATAACACATGCACCATTGCATTTTTAATACAAGGAATTCAAAGATTTTAAAACTAATTCAATAAGGTTTAACTTCATTCAATAAAATTCATTTACGATATTGCCGGAAATTGTCAGTCTGTTACACGGGTCCCAGAATTTCACCCAGTAAGTCCCTTTCTAATCCTCTAAGGCCTGGTTCGCCATTGTATTACTTCACTTTCACACCAGTTTCACTCCACTGAGGCAACACTAGTGTCAAACTGGAATAATGCAGTGGTGAATCAGGCCCCTTTTGTCTAATTCTAAATTTGTATGGTGTCTCCCCTGCTTCATGGCCTGACTCATCATAGCATTTAGATATGTAGATACTGATACTGAGTATCCTGCTAGCAACAGTTTCACACTATAGTAGCTCCATGGAGTTGCTCCTGATTTAGCTCAGTGTAAATGAAAGGCAAATCTGTCCCATAGTACCCTGGAAAAATTGCAACACAGGTAAATGCTTTCTGTCTATGAACATTTCCCCTGCAGGTGCATATGGATGGAGTGTTCTTTACCCCAATGGAAAAGTCCTCGTAGACGCTGCTATCCTTTCTCTGGGCTTTGTGAACTATCCTACAGAATTATATCCCTTCTCTAAAATTCTATGGGATGACTTAGAAAGTCTATAGAAAAGATCTTCTTTTCTGTTAACATCTATAGATTTTTAGAGCAATTTATATAGACTCCTCTTAAATTTCCATAGAGCCCTAATTTATTTGTGTGTGAGTTTACAGGGCCATATGCTGTGTGTACAGGGCCATATTCTCCTTTTGGCTCTATACACATCACTCCCATTGAAGTCCAATGTGACCCATGTGTATGCATCCCAGGGCAGAATTTGACCTAAATTTTGGAAAGTGCTTTGGGATCCTTCAGACTGAAACGCTCTATGGACCTGATTCTCCACTGCCTTTCACTTTGTATGCTCATTTCCACACTGCAAAGTTGGTTATAAAATGATACCACTGGTGAAAGCAAGTGGAGGATTCCAACGTGGAAGCAGTTTACACCCACTTTGCTCTCACTCTGCTCAGGAATAGATGACTATACAAGGTGTGGGGCAGTAGAGGATCAGCCCCTGGAGAAATGTTATGTTACTTTGGTTCCTTTATCCTTTATAGTTCTTTGTACTTCACTTTTGTTGTTGTTCAACTTTAAGGTCTGAATGGAGAAGTTGGTGCCCCGGGACTTCCTGGTTTTAATGGCATGCCTGGTCAGAGAGGGGAGGAGGATATGTAGCTAACAGCATTTTTAATTTAGTAAAATAATATCCTGCTAGGTATTTTTTACCCATGCACCCTTTTAAAAAAAACAACATCAGGAATCCCAGGAGAGAGGGGACCTAAAGGTGCAAAGGGACAGAGTGGAGTAGCAGGTAAAGGAAAACAAGACAAGTTCAGCATCAGCAACGCAAGTTATTCGAATAGGGGGATGCACGGGAATGAATGACCAGCTCAAGCCAGGAGGCAGTATGCTCAATCCCATGCATGACGGACTCATGGAGTATGGACCTACAGTAGTGGACATGGAGCTCTGCCAGGCTGCCATGGCAGGATACTTATGTAGCTGTGCCAAGGGTCCATAGAGGCACCTTTTGATATAACTTAAAAACATAAAGTGCAGCAGGTTAAGATAACCCACCCCAATCTCCTTTTGTTGACATTAAAGGAGCTACTGTGACTTACCCCAGCTGTGTATCTGGCACACAGGGTCAATTTAGGTATGTTAGCAGTGAAAGGTCCACTTATCCTCTAAGACTTGGATCTGAAAACCCAATCTTCCTAGGTTAATAAGTTCTTATTTTAATATATTGTACGTGCCTTATCCACTTCATTAACCATTAGCTGGAGAACCAACGTGCCTTCCCATCTGCATTAATTGAAAAGTTGACTATAAATGTAAGCTTGAGGAAGCTTAAAAGTGTGACAATATCTATTTGACTTATTTATTTTGGTTTTGATGACTTTAGGCATTCCAGGACCAAAGGGAGAACAGGGAGATTCAGGTAAAGCACTTGCTGTATCAAATTATGCAAATAGATGATTACACAATCGGGTACTTTACATGGAATGTTTCATTGTCTTCTGAAGGTGATTGCATGTAATACTTGTCATGCTCTTTTCTTCAGAAATTGACAAAGGCATCAGCTCTCTGATATTTTCCACCTAGGGTTTAGAGGCCAACAAGGTGAAAATAGTGGGCATTTTGGCATTCAAGGTCCAAAAGGTGAACCAGGAATGAAAGGATCCAAAGGAGACATGGGACGTAGAGGTACGACTATCTATCAAGGTTTCTGATGATTAGCTGGTATGTTTTGCATTGTGTGTGTGTTATAAAGTTGCAGTAGTTGTTCCATGGTTAAGCTTGCTGCTAGCTTTCCATTATAAACCTGATTTTCAACCCCACTACCAAGTTCCCACACAAAGAAACCAATCTTCCTGAAATTTTGGATGCTACCTCATAGTATCATCTTTCTGGAAACTTTGGTAAAAATTATGCAAAGGGTTTTAAAGTCATGAGGCCAGATTCTCTGGTCCAGCCACCTTTATGTCCCCGTGGTTGCCAGTGCCGTTCATTTCTGTTCCCTTGTATCATTTCAACAGAGACACCTTGCAATGCACCTCTCCTCTGTAACTTATATGAAATTAAGAATTCAACAATATCTATTTATCTGCATGCAACGAGGAGTGAACATAAAGGGATGCAATTGTAATAAGGAAAGGGAAAGATTGACTGACTGGAAGAAACATTTCAAAAGTGCTCAGTAAAGTTAGGTGTCATCATGAGACTGGCCCGTAGACACCCATAACTTGGAGGACCAGCAATTGTACCAGCATTGCAGTGGTAGTATTTTGGCAATAATGCCCAGTTCTTGAACAATTCCTGTGTGACTCTGTATGAGAGACAAACACATTTTCTTTTAATGTCACTCATCTATGTCGTCTTGTTTCATAAATTTGCCTTTTGGGCAAGTGCATTTCAGTGCAGCCATTACAGGGAAAATTTCGTTCGCTGCTTGCATCTGAGTTGAGAGATTTCTTTTGGATGCTACATTAAGGCAGTGATGCAGCATGGGATTCTGTGCCAAACGTCTGTCTTTCTTTGTTTCCTTCCTTCTTTCTTTCTAGATTCTAACTGGCCCCTGCAACATAAGGGGATGTGACCCCCTGCTTACCTTTCCCAGATCATAACTCTGTATACAGGGGAGGAGGGAGGAAGCAATGGGCAGGGAGGGTAGGTGGGCAGGTAATGAGTGGAGATCAGGGACTTGATAGGGCCCTGATTCCAAACCCCAGGCAGCCAGCAGAGGTGGCCCAAAAAAGGGGGAATACCCTGCACCCTGTGAAGTAAATTACTCCCACAACCCAAGGAGCAAAGGGGAAGCCTGAGGAGGAGAGTCAGTTCCTCCCTGGGCTGTTTCTGAGGTAGTCCAGCTACACTATTACTTTACAGAGGGCAAGATGTAAAGGCTCAGTCCAGCCCTTATTTATTCTGGTGGTTCCAGCACCAGTGCAGCTACTAATGTTGGAGCCTTCTTTTTATCAATAACTCACGCTTTGCACAGGACTGAAATATATTTTCCTCCTTGTGTGAAGCTCCGAGGTCCCCAGTTGCCCAAAAGTGGCCGAGACAGCAGCTTACGTGGCCCAGAAGTAACAACACAGAACATCAACGTGAGCAGATAGCCCTATAGTGAGACATCACTCCACTTCACTGTGACACTAACCAGTCCCTGCCCTCTACCACTCAGAGACGGTGGCTGCATCTTTGCTGATGAACTAGATATAAAGTGGCCCCATCCAGCCAGCTTTACACATGCAAAACTCCCACTTAGCTCAAATTGATTTGGCCCCAATCAGAACAGTGAGACTGGATCGTACGTTAAGAATTGATTTCTGAATTCACTCCTGGCACGTATTTGAAATCTGCTTTAGGCCACACCCGACTCAGATGCCAATATGCAGCCAGGTAGTTTTGGATTTCTCCTGCATCTAACTCTGGTTAATGATGCAGAAAACACACCTACCAGATTACAAAATAGGTTGTGTATGTCCATTTATATATTTATCCTTTTTTAAAAGGAAGAGTTGTATATTTAGTGCTTTTAGCAAAAGAAAAAGGATGGGAAGATTTTTTTTTTTTAAGTCCATTTGGAATTCCTTTGTGCATTCCAACTAAACTACCCTTTAAGAGGGCCCAAGTGGCATTGTGGTGTCAAAAGACCCAGCTCCTATTCCTGACTCTGCCACTAACTTCTTGTTTGACTTTGGATAAAAGTCACTTAGACCCAGATCCTCAAAGGTATTTAGATGCCTAATTCCCACCTTTCAATGGGAGTTAGGTGCCTAAACACCTTTGAGGATCTGGACCTTTCCCTCTCTTTGCCTCAGTTTCCCCATCTATAAAAGGAAGGTGGTAATCCTTTATTCGTGTAGGTTTTTTTTTTAATTAAGTCAGTGAGGTCCTTAAAGCATTTTGCAATCTTTGGATGGAAGGCACTATAGAAGTGCAAATAATTATGAACGTTTATTGTTATTGTTGGGGTTTTTTAAATTGTAATATAGTAGTGGCTGGAGATGTGAACTGAGATTGCGGCCCCATTGTGCGAGGCTCTGTGCAAACACATAGTGAGAGACAGCACCTGACAGCAAAGAGCTGGTCAAATGAATTGCTGTAGGCCATTTGACCATAAAATAGAGAAAGGGACTTTTCTATTTTGAAAAGCACATAAGCAGCTGGAGGTTGTTTGTAAATGTATTTTTTAAAAACAACATTTTTAAAATGTCTTCTCTGGAGCTGTTTTTTAAACATTTAAAATACGTATTATATGCATGGCAGCACCAGTAAAATACTGTCCACTTAATATATAGCTGGATTCTGCACACTGATGTATATACACCATCACAGGACCTTTTCACCAGTGTTATGCATTGCGAATACTCTGTAGTTCATAATACTCCTGCTGCTTTTAACATGCTGCTATCATGAGTTCCAAAGCTGTCCCAGGGGCTTAACCACATCAGGGGTTTAATTCCAGGAGTACATTTCAAATTCTAAATGTGCGAGGGGGCTGGAGTTTTGTTTGAACATTTGCATGCATCCTCGATCAACACAAGTATAAGACATAATGGTAATCATTATACTTTACCTTGAAAGTGTGTCTAATGATTGCTTTTTTTAATTTGGAACAGGACTTCCAGGGAACAAAGGTGACAGGGGTGAACCAGGTACTAGACCTTTATCTCATCTCCATAGCTTGCCCTGTAACACCAGTACAATATAGAACCCAGTGCGTACCCAGGACACATGCTTAACTTTGACCATTTGCATAGTCCCAATGATGTCAACAGAACCTCCCACGTGCATAAAGTGAAGCAAGTGTTTAAGAGCTTGCAGGATCAGGGCTGTCAGTGACGCTTCTGAAGTAACTGCACCTCTGAGCCCTTCCGGGTCTGCTCAAGGAGGCCTTTCACCATCACCAATCTCTGGGCAGGGACCTGCATCAGTCTTCCTGCTGAGCAGGGTTGTTCGGTTGCAACCCACCTCCCTGCAATGCCCTTGCTTATCCCAGCAGGTCTGACTAGTGTCCAGCTTCTGTGCTTTGTTTTCTCTCCAAGGGCTATGAACAGCATGTGCCAGTGGTTGCGGGTAACCAACAGCTCTCTCAGAGCCGTACAGAAACAACGTATAAAACAATAAAAGGTCTAAATGCATAATTAAGCTTACCAGTGGTCCCCCCGTGACATCCCGGCATGTTCCAGTCCTTCCATGGGGTTTGATACGCCGCCCCCTTTTTTTGGACAAATGGTCAAGCCCATTTGTTGCCTCAGAATAAAAGCCTGTCTCTTTATACCCCAGTCTCCTGGGTCTCTTGAACACAGTCTGAACCAGTATATGCAAACCACCACAGAGAGTGGTACTTCTCTGGAACTGTTTACTGGTCCCAGGGACTGCAGTAATCACACCCCACTGTTTTTAGTTCCTGGAGGAGCTGCAGTAACCCTCCCCATTGGAGTAGAATACAATCCCGAGCCCACAATAATGCATATAACCTGTACGAATAACAGGCCTAAAATTGATTCAGTAGTCTCAAGCTATGCCTGTGTTCATCATATCTACCACAGGGTCCTGAACTGATCTGATTTTTGCTACAACAACAACCTGTTTCCATGTAGCCATGTTCATTTAGGTGTGGCCATTCATTTGTGTTATTGGGTTTAACACTTTATTCTTCTGTCATTTTTTCTTATGCAAACGTCTTATTTTCCTTGTGTATAATTGCTGCAATTATTTCATATCCACATAATCCATCAGCGGAACGCAACTCCAACCCCAAGATAAGGCTCGTTGGAACAGCTAAGGAGGGCCGTGTCGAAATTATGTACAAAGGGAAGTGGGGAACAATATGTGATGATAAATGGGACAAAAAAGATGGAACCGTGGTCTGCAAAATGCTGGGATATAGTCATGCACTTCGCACCATGAAGGCATCCCCAGGTAAGTTAATAACTAATCCCCCAAATCACCAATTACATTCCCGATCCCAAATTGTGATCTGTGATTTTATATAGTGTGGCTGGTGTTCAGTGCAAGATTCAACCTTTACAGGAACAGTATTCATGGCCTCCTGGCACCCAAGCCACTTACAGCCAGGTATTCAGAAACAGAGCTGGAATTTTTTCAGTCCAGGGTGCCACACTTGTTTGGTGCTGCTCTTGTTGCACGGGATTTTTGCTCTTCACAGTAGGAAGTCCTAAAATTCTTTCCAAGTTCAGGATCACAGTCTAAGGTTGTACAAAATATATGGTTTCTCGATGGTGAATACTGAGATACTTGCATTCACATGTGAGCTGCATGGGCTTTCCAGACATGCCGCCTCAGAGGATAACTCTAGAATTTCCATTTGTCCCTTTTATTCCCTGCTATTTCTATTTCCCGATTGTCAAAATACCCACCCACCCCACTGGCCTCCGAAAGAGAAATTATGATGGTCCAGACCAGAGGCAACCCATCCCTGCCGATGGCGGGGGGCGGAGTCAGGGCAGCCAGCTTCAGCAGTGTTACTGAGCATGCTCAGTCCGTATGAGCATGCTCAGTATAAGCCAAGCAGCAAATCTGGGGATGACCCTGCTCCCACGTGTCCCCACTGGTCCAGACCCTGCCACTCTTACCGAGACAAAACTCCTACTGAAGCGAATGGGTGTTCTGCTAAAGCAAAGAGGGCAGTATCATAACCTATAGAATAATTACCCAGCAATCAAGAACTTACAGAACAGTTGAATGGAAGTGTTCTGGGACAACTGGGCACAAGCCATTCAGATACATGGATGGTCAACAGAAGCAAAGTTTTTAGAGATTTCTGTGTTAAATAGGATTGCTGGGATTAGTGCACATATCCCTGATTGGAGACAATCACTGGGGTGAATCATAATTAAAATGAAAACCCTTCTATCCTCCACCCACCCTCAAGTTTTACCCACAACCTGAACTCACTCAACTTTTCCAAAGTTCACAAAAGTTCACTTAATATTGTTTCCTCTCGGATCTCTTATTTTCATGTGCCCCTGCACTTCCTACTTCTAGCCAAAGCTGGAAGCAGAAGTGCCACAATAGTACTAGAAAGTCTGTTCTTGCAAAATTTCCAGCTCAGTTTTGCAGACCCAAAGAGTAGAGATTGTTTGGATGAAACCACCTAACCTAAATCTCTGCACTGTCTTAGCTATGCCCTATATTAGTGGCAAGTGTAATTCTCTGCAGCAGGGTACCCAAAGGCCTCTTAAGTAAGTGTTATCCCTTCCATTTGGAAGGGACTATGGGCAATATGTGCAGCAAAGTGCATGAGATTCAAGCTGAGAGACAACCTCCAACATGTCAGGTGACAACTTCGATTGCAATCCGGCCAGCTCCTTCCCCTCCTGTGTTTTGTTTCAGGAATTCATTATGTATTCCCTAGGGGGAGGGGGACTTGTGCTGTTTTTCACTGGTAACAAAAGACAGGATTGTGACCTGCTCTTACCAGGACACTCACGGTGGTAAAGGTGCACCAGGGGAGGCTTCTTCCTCACTGCGCGCTGTGAGCCAGAATGGATGTAACCTGTACAAAGAGTCCTTTCCTGCCATCGGAGTTAGCTGCACTACAGGTCACTGACCGGGGTGGCTCCAGGCACCAGTGCAGCAAGCGCGTGCCTGGGGCAGCAAGCCGCGGGAGGCGGCCTGCTGGTCGCTGTGAGGGTGGCAGGCTGGCGGCTTTCGGCGGCATGCCTGCGGGAGGTCCGCCGGTCCCGTGGATTCGGCGGCAATTCGGCTGCGGGTATGCCGAAGCCCGGCGGACCTTCCGCAGGCATGCCACCGAATCGGCATGACCAGCGGACCTCCCGCAGGCGCGCTGCCAAAAGCCGCCTGACTGCCATGCTTGGGGCAGCAAAACACATAGAGCCGCCCCTGGTCACTGAGCACTGGGAAGAGCAGCCTTTGCAGGCCCACTGTTCCCATTCGCCTGCAGATGGGTGGAGGGAGGGCCGGGAATAGGTGAAGTTTTGACTCCACCCCCCAGTGCGCCAGCCCACAATGCCAAGCTGGTGTGAGAGGGGAAGTCAGCTGCACCCATTAAAAGGCTGCAATAAGTTACTTTCTCTTGGGAGCCATGGCAAAGCAGGGAGGAGAAATGTGACTCAGTCACAGTTCCTTCCCAGGCCTCCTCGTGGGGTGACACAGGTACCCGTTCCTGACATAGAGCTGTGCCTTAAGGCTCAGTCTAGCCCTAAGGGAAGTGTGAAACCTAAAGAATATCTTCTTTGTGATTCACATTACAGATTTCTTTGGGTGACTGTATATTTGTTTCCCATGCCGTACAGTGACTTATTTTACTTTTACTTTTTTTTATTTTTAACCACACCCCCCCAAAAAAGGTTCTGATCAAATTTGGCTTGATGACGTGGAGTGCAGTGGAACAGAAGCCTCCATTTTTGACTGTGAAAAACGCAACTGGGGGCAGCATGACTGCAGCCACGGGGAAGATGCTGGTGTGGAATGTGCCTAAGACGGTGTAGAAATGGGCATGATACACTGCTGTCTGGCACAAGATGTCTTAATTCCATAAGTTCCAACAGCCTGTGCTGCTGTTGTCCGTGACAGGGACTTGCTTCTTTGTTTCTGTGTTTGTAAAACTGTTGGTTTCTTTACCTATTTTAAAAATATGCATTAATGAGGCAAGTAATTTTTCCTTAAATCTTTAATAACCAGTAAGGCCAAAAGTAAACCAGGAAATCCAGTTGCCACAAAACAATGAAATACCCAAGTCATTCAAACACTCGTAAATCTTCGGGTAACCTGGCCGGTCTGGTATCCAGCGATCATGTACTCTACACAGAGTGGAAGGATAGTGGAAGTTAAAGCCATAGGAGTAAGAGACCTATGCCCTGCACTCTTCCTAGCTCTTCCCTGGACCTCCTTCATGACCATGGCCAAGTCACTAAGGCCCAGATCCTTAAAGGTGAGGAGTTAGGCACATGAAAATCTTTGAGGATCTGGGCCTTAACCTCTTGGTTTCACAGTCTCCCAATCTATTAAATGGAGGTAATGATACTTACCTCTCAGGAGTATTATGAAGACTGATTCATATTCAAAAGTCCTTTTAGATCCTCAGACATAAGGCTCTATGGAAGTATAGAAATATATACAAATATAAAGCTGGAGCATGCATTAGCCACAGTAATATTCTGACAGGAAGTCAGCTTGCAGAGTTAACTGTCCTATATGTAGATACATAATGGCTTCCATCCTTTACTGTCTGTTATACAGAACCATGTCTGATGCATTGATTTTTATTTGTACTGAGCACTTTCTTTCTTTTTAAGGATCCACAACACACCCCTGCACCATACATTTACATATTGTAATGTGGTGGATGAACAATAGCACATACAGAGCTGTGTACAATATATCTTGCTTACAGGAATGTTACTTTAAAATAAAAAATAAGTTTACCAAAACCCCTTTTCCTATGCTTTGATATTATTGTGCAACCCTGGCTACATTTTTTTCCTTAGTTGACTGTGGAATTTTCTTCTCTGAAATAATACAGCGTCACATACGAAGTGAAATGTGTCTGGGCCATGCCACGAAGTTTAAGGACTGGTCCACACTACATGGTTAGGCAGTTTACATGGACCCAGTTATGTCAGTGTCTACACTACAGCATTCCTCTCACCAGTGGAAGTGCTCTACTACACCGACATCATAAATCCCCCTCCACAAGAGGCATAAGGCTTATGTCAGTGTAGTTAAGGTGATGTGGAGTTGTGAAATTGACAAGAAAGCTGGAGAGCTGGGTGGCTGGACCCTGCTCCCAGCTGGGAGCCGGGCAAGAAGCCCAGGTGGCCTCCCCTCCCAGCTCCCAATGGGGAATGGGTTGGGGAGGAGCCCTCCAGGAGCCTGTGGGGTAGCCGGACTCCCAGCAGGGAGTTGCCAGCAGAGCTTAGAGACCAGGCTCTCAGCTCCCCACACTGCCCCTCTTAGGTCGGTAGAAGCGCTCCTAGTGAGGACGCACACCATTGACCCAAGGAGAGTAGTGTGGACATGCACCACCTCAGTAATTACTGCAGTGGCTGCAAGTCAACCTAATATAGGTTGACTTACGTTTCTAGTGTAGGCATCCCCTGAGAGAGATCACATCACAGAGGAGGAGTGGTTTCTGAGGCAAGGGGGAGTTGGTCCCGTGAACTCATGTAATAAGATTCTCTGGACCCTGATTCTTGAGCAGGCTCAAGCATCACCGGTAAGTGATCAGAATACACAACTCATTTCAAACTCAGAGTAGATAACTGGAGAGAGGGATGAGCCTTATGAAGAGAAGGAAATCTGCTAATGTTTTCCAGTCTCTACTCTGGTTCCTTTCTCTTTAGTGTTGACTGATAGATCCAGTTTCCTTTCTCAGATCAGATTTAGTGGAGGCAAGGCACATGCATCATCAAAAACAGGAGGCTGAAACCTCATCAGCAACAAGCATTTTTAAAACTTGCGCTAGAAGCAGTGGACCATCCAAATGTGGCGCATCCCCCATAAATTAAGGGAGTTGGCCTGTCTCAACAGTGTGGTGAATAATGCTCCTTGGACTAAAGTAGTTCCTCACAGGGCTTCTGTTGGCAATCAGTGAATCTGTATTGTGTGATATTAATTCATCCATCATTTTGTAATAGCAAGCCACATGGATCAAGCCTCCCTCACTCTCTGCAATGAAGGGACTTACAAACAGTATCGGTGGCTTGCTGCCTTGGCCGATACCTCCTTGTCCTTGCACTTTCTGATTTTGTTAATGGGATATGGGAGAGGGAGGTTCATCAAAATGATCAGGCCAGATCCTGAGACCCTCACTCCATTTTTACTCAGGCCAATTCCCACTGAAGGCACAGGCTCAGTGCACCTCCTGAAGGAATGGCTCTTAGGGCCCTGGCTGGAGTTTAAAGTTCCTTCTCCAAAGGCTGAATTCTCATTCAGGAGATTCCACAGAGCAAGGCCAGAAGGCAGCGTTGTGATTGTCTAGTCTGACCTTCTGTAGAACACGGGCCATAGGGATTTCCTGTATTAAGGTCGGTATCTGGGCTTTGGGACTGCGCTCATCACCATTGTATCTGAGAGGTGTAACGTTTGTAAAGCTCTTCAGTTTCTGCCGTTAGCAGGGCATACAGCTTTCCACGTAGGCCCAGACCTCAGTACACGTTTACATGTGTCGTACCTGTTTTGTGTTGGGTACGTGGGGTAGCAGTCAAACGCTGTGCCAAAAAATAGGGTTAAAACTTTATCTTCAAGGCATAAGCTTATGGTCTTCAAAGAAGGTCACACAATTAGTAGTTCTGACTGTTTATATAGCACCAATATTGTTCTAGTGGATGCTTCAGAGAAAACTATGGATACAAGGTCTCTGCCCCTGAAAGCTCAGCAGAGATGGGGTGAGAGGCGTAACAAAATCAAAATGATAAAATGATGAACCCTGCCTTTGTCAAAATGCAGCAGATATTTATTGACGGGCATATGTGATTGAATGATGGTATCCAGCATGAGCTTAACAAACAAAGGCAAGCTGGCAAAAACTCCCCTGCCCCAGAAGAGAGGGTGATTTCTAATCAAACATTTAGTTCTTGCTTTTCCCACGTGCTCATCTAATTTTTGTTTCTGCTCCTGCAGTTAGTTCTTGTTTTCGCCCCATCAGAACTCAATCTTTAAAAGTTAAGGAAATGTTCAGATCTGGACTTCCCATTTCATAAAATGTGTTACGCAGATTTCAACCCAAGTTCCCGTCTTTATGCACAATGCCTCTCTCCTCAGCCTTTTGAAAAGCTGACACTGATCAGTTTCATATCCCACTTAAAGTTTTGCTGGGAAGCCTTTTTGCCTCTAAATTCCAGGTGGCAAATAAACTTTTAAAGGGGAAAAGGTCATGTTACTTAGTGGGACCCATGTTTAGAATAATATAATTACTGCCTTTGTCTATCAAGACTGGAAAATAACCATCTCTACTTTCAAGACTTCACCCTGCTTTCTGCACCCTGTCACTTGGTTGGGTATATGGCAGGTTGCGTTACTCATTGTGACTAACGTTTGTTGAAGCTCTAGTTCTTTTTTCTACTCTCAGATTGTTCATGAACCAACCCTTATTTCTATGAATGTCTTACTTAATTGTAAGTAAATGCCTAGTAGTTTATGGGAACAAATTTCAGCCTATGGGTATCAATCTCTATTATTGGCTGTGGTTCTTGATCTGCGTCACAATGCATTATTTCTTCTCCCCAGTTGAATGTTTAAACAAGAAAATAACAAGTGACTAATAACAGCAGACAGTGAATAGTTCACTTTGGTCTGAATCTTTAGATTAATCATCCTCAGGCTAAAATATGCAAAACATGCAGGATTCTCAAACTTTTTCACAGCTATACAAGAGCCTTCCAAATACTCACAAACACTGTCTATGACCCCATAAGTTAACTGTAAACTGAATTCTTGACTTCCATTGCCCAAAACATTTGCAAATCCATTATCATATTAGTCACCCAGCTCTAGTTGAGTAAGAACCCCATATTCAAATGTGGGCATCCACTCAGGATGCCCAACCACCACATTTGGATGAGTTAAGTGGCCATCTCTGTGTCTCCGTGATAAGTTCAGCCTCCCAGTGCAGAATATGGACCTCCTACTAAGTCTCCCACATTTGAAAACTAGGCTCACGTGTTGAAATTCAATCACAGTTGCTTATAATGTCCTTGTGTCAAGGTGGTCTGTTGCTTCAAGAAGAATTAGGCAAAGGTGTGGCAAATTGGCAAAGTAGTACCCGAGAGAAGGAAACTGATAAAAACAGGAACTTCAAAGGAGAGAACTAGATGATCATGATGGTCACTTCTGACCTTAAAGTGTATAAGACGCTAACTATTTGAAAAGGGGAAGCAACAGCCAGTGCTGGCCAGGACACAGATCAACCTTGGAAATAACGTCAGTTGTAACTTTGTTTTGGAACTTCATTAACCTAACACTTCTTAAAGTAGGAGTCCACCCTGGCATGGTCCCAGTGCAGCCAAAGAAAGCTCTTCTTGATCCCAAGTTAACTTTTTGCAGTTGTTTCTATTTTACTCACAAGAGAACATTACAATTATGCTATGGCTACATTAGAGAGCTCTCCCGTCAACTTAATTAATCCACCCCAAATGAGCAGCGGTGGCTTTCCACACCAGCGCTTACTTTGGTGTAATTCACGTCGCTCGGGGCGGAGGGTGGCTCATTCACACCCCTGAGCGACATCAGTTATGCCAACCTAAGCTGTAGTGGAGACAGAGCCAAAATGTAACTGTGGGAGAGCTCCGTGCGCATTAACGTCATGGTCACATGGCTGACATGCACACGAAGTGCCCCACACTGCCTTTTTCTTACCAGAGTTGCCATTCGGTTAATATGACACGTCTGATTACACATGAACTTTGTTTAAGGCCTTGTCTGCACTGGAAAGTTTTGCTGCTTTAACTAGGCTGTTAAAGTTACAGCAGCCCTACCACCCTAGAGTGGACTCAGGTATACCGGTATAAAAGTGCTTATACTAGTATTGCTCATTCTGCTTTGGGAAGTGAAATATCCCATACCGATATAAAGCACCTTTCTACTACTACAACGGCATCCCCACTAGGGCTTTTAGTGGTATAACTATGTTGGGGGGAGGGGAAATCATATCTCTTACTAACATAGTTATACTGGTAAAGCTTGAGTGTAGACCAGTCCTAAATCCCTGCATTTGGTGACCTGATTTTTCCATTCACACCTGACCTCTAAACTGGTGAATGTCTCCTGGAAGAGGGAAAAACAAACTGCTCCTCTTAGCCCAGGGGTGGGCAAACTTTTTGGCCCGAGGGCCACATCTGGGTGGGGAAATTGCATGCAGGGCCATGAATGTAGGACTAGGGCAGGGGTTGGGGTGTGGGAGGGAGTGTGGGAGGGGGTGCGGTGTGCAGGAAGTTGCTCGGGGCAAGGGGTTGGGGTGCAGGAGGGGTGCGGGGTGTACAAGCGGGCTCAGGGCAGCGGGTTGGAGTGCAGGAGGGGGTGTGGAGTGTGGGAGGGGGCTCAGGGTAGGGGGTTGGGGTGCAGGAGGGAGTGCGGGGTGTTGGAGGGGGTGCGGTGTGCAGGAAGGGGCTCAGGGCAGGGGGTTGGGGTGCAGGAGGGTGTGTGGAGTGCGGGAGGGAGCTCAGGGCAGGGGGTTGGGATGCAGGAGGGGGTGTGGAGTGCGGGAGGGATCTCAGGGCAGGGGGTTGGGGTGCGGGATGTGGGAGGGGGTGCGGTGTGCAGGAAGGGGCTCAGGGCAGGGGGTTGGGGTGTGGCAGGGGGTTGGGGTGCGGGAGGGAGTGTGGGGTGTGGGGACGCAGATCCCGCGGGCCAGATCCAAAGCCCTGATGGGCCAGATCCGACCCGCGGGCCGTAGTTTGCCCACCCCTGTGTTAAAAGTAAGCACTTTTTACCCTGACTTTCAGTTTCCATTGACCAGAAATGAACCTTTATCTTCCCCGGGCTTATGCAACACCTTAGAATGCCCAGGGACCGTTCTGTTTTTTCCCCTAAAGTGAATTTTGTATTGGTTTCCAGTTAGAAGCACCTAAAGCAGAAGTCCTCTAATTATATCTTGAAGCATATGTATTATTGGCAGCAGGAGTGCAGGGTAAAACTTTCTAAAGTACCCATTAGGACTTGGGTGTTCTTGAAAATCTAACCCTCAAGGATTACAACCTAGTTGTGTGCTTAAATACTCTTGCGATGAATCTACAGATGGTTGGATTGTTTGTTAGGAATAATAGCCATTGTGAATTTAGCCCCTTTTCTTGGTTAGCAAAACTTTCTTACACTGATCTTGGATTTTTTTTAATGTATTAATTATTCATAAATATTCACTGGATATTCTGAACAAGTGTTGGGAGGCCAGGTCCATTGAAGGTGTAAATCAGTGTAACTCTACCTACTGTGTTTGTTAGTTTCAGGCCATCATTTTTGTGTGTGACCTCTTTGCTTTGGCTGTTCATTATTTATCGTTCCTGGTGTGTGGTTGGTCACCCAAGTCACATGGCACTATTTCTGCTCCCTAATTGGATGGACTGAAATATTTTAAACAAGAGAAAAATGAGCAGTGACTAGTGCACTTTCTGGTATGTTGTCATGAAAGAAACCATTGTGCTAAAACTCAGTCCATTCAGTCCTTCTCTCCCCCCCCCCGCCACCTGAGACTGCCCACAAGCTCGATCTGGTAGCCAGTGCCCGTTTATAATTCAACCCACTTGCTGTTCTTGTGTTGTATTGTGCTTTGTCAAGCATTGATTTCAGTAACAGTCCGTTTGCACTCCCATAGCTCCTGCTTGTAGAGCCCTCAGAATGTGAGATTCCCTGATAGCTTAGCCTCATCTGATGGGCTAACACCATATGTCCTGTTCCCTGCTAGCTGTTCTGAATGGGCTAAAATGAGCATACATGCAGTGTAATACTTTACAGACACATACAGGCCCTGTCCCCTGCCCCACAGGTCTTACAATCAAAATCAGGCAAATAGATGATACACAAAGAAACGAGGCAGCTGAGGACAGCATGGGCAGGGCAAGTGAGATTTTTTACACTATATGTTTATTCTTTTGTTAGACTGCTCTGGGGCTTTTGTTGCGCAGTTGTTTGTAATCCCATTTCCTCTAAGGTGTGTGTCATTTCAGCTCACATATAGGAATTATAAACACTAACCAAGGGGCATTTCTGTCTGTTAAAAGAAAGTGGCATGTATTGTCTGAATGCTTTCTATTTGTGCACGCAACTTTAGATGAACTGGGTCAAAAAAATAAATAAATAATGACCAAGACATTCTGCAGTGCCAGACAGGGGACAGGCCAATTCTAAGACGCAAAGTTCATGAAAACTGAAAGGACCACGCTGAATGAGTCACAGTCGTCATCTGATTTTGTAAGTACTACATAACCGTGCGACCAGGGAAGTGAACTGTCCTTTGTAACCCTTCCGAACATAAAGGCACTGACCCTGCTTTCAAGATCTCAGGATCAGATTTACAATATTTGAGTCTTCATCCGAAATACTATGAAGTTTATGTTCAAAGTGAAACCAGAGAGAAATCTTTAGGGGCAATGATAAGAGGGAAAAAAACCCTTCACCCTCACTGGTAATATGTGCTTAGCTGAGCAGCATTTCTAGTCTGAAGGGTTACTTGTGTTATTGAGGTCCACTAAAATAATCTCCCTGATGGCTGGATTCACAAATCCTAATCCTGAACCCCTGTAAATCTGTCTCAGGTTCTCAGCATGCTTGAATTGTGGGGAATTCAAAGTGGCATGCAGCCCTGGAGGAGAGTGCTTTATAATTCTATTTCACCAGGAACAGCCTCCCAAAGAAGACTGCTCACTTGGGATATTTAAAACTAGACTGAAAAATAAATAAAAGACTAGTAATCCTACAACAAGGAAGCCACCTGCAGTGGCGGGGAGTTGGGCTAGATGATCTCCAAGGTCTATTCTAGTACTAGTCTGTGGGTAAGAGCCTCGGCTAATGTAAATCAATATATGCTGATTTTAGCCTGGTGAGGATCTGACCCTATGAAACTGCACCATGGGCTGTTTTATCAAACTCGTGCTGAGACACTGGGCTAAACTCACTAGGTCCAACTCTCATTAATGTAACTGAATTAAATCCAGTTAAGCCTGCTGTGAATTTGGCCTCTTGCACTGCAGACCAGAGTTCACATGTTCCTGTTAGGAGGATGAAAATCTTAACGGCAGTTAATTGTTCAGTGATCGCTTTCATGCCTGTGAAACGGGAGTATGACTTTCAAATGATCTGTGTGTCTTCGGGGATATTTCCAGCGCTCGTTGAAAGGTTTAGCTTTCTCTCCCACTGCCACACCAGTGATGTGAAGAGCTTGCAGATGTGCTGTCTGCATCCTGGTGAACAGCTGCCGAGTGTAACTTTTGAAGTGGGTGTGGCCCTTTAGCGAACTGGAAATTGCGGACTCCACCATCCAGAATCAACGCGTTGAACGGCAGAAGTCATTTGGTTTTCTGGCTTGCTGTGTAGTGCTAGGATCATGTAAGATCACTTCCTGATGTAGGCACATGAGCAGGACCAGTGATGGTCCAGTGGTTCGGGCACTAGCCTGAGACTTAAGGGTGTGGCTACACTGCAGCTGGGAGGTGTGATTCCCAGCATGAGTCGACAGACTGTCCCTAGCTCAGCTCAAACTGAGCTGTGATCAAGTGTGAAAAATCGGGACGGGGGTGGGGGGTAATAAGAGCCTATATAAGGAAAAGACCCAAAATCGGGACTGTCCCCTATAAAATCGGGACATCTGGTCACCCTAAGCTAGCAGGCTAAAAATAGCAGCATGGACATTGTTGCACCAATGGCAGTTTGGGCTACCTGCCTGAGTCCAAGTCTGCCTGGCCCTCTGGGCCCGAGCTCAGGTGGCTAGCCAGAGCAGCTGCCAGTGTCCACACTGCTATTTATAGCACACTAGCTCAAGCCTGAGTCCATCTACCCATGCTGGGAATCATGCCTCCCAGCTGCAGTGTAGACATACCCTCAGAGACCTGGGTTCAACTCCTGCCTTCACCTCTACAGAATGCCTGTGTGACCATAGGCAAGTCATTTCATCTCTCTCTGCCTCAGTTCCCCACCTTTGAAATGGGGATGATAGCACTTCCCTCTGTCACAGGGATGCTGGGCGGATACATACATTCAAGATTGTGAGGTGCTTGGACATGGGTATCATGTATAGTATAAAACAACATGAAAGAAGACTGAGAGTCTCCATCTGAACTAGGAGTGGGTGAACTGGTGCAGATAAAACAGCTCACAGCCTTTGACTAGTCTTAGAACCAAATCTTCTGTGTTTCTCCATTTGTAATTTCCTGCCAGGACCAGAAATTAACGTGTACAAATACCACGAGAGAAACTATGCTCATCTATTTCCTGCAAGGACTGGAAGTGCCAGAAATATAGCACAATAGAAAGTTCTTTCAGTGATTTCTAGCCCAGTTTAGTAAAAGCAGGAAGTTTGGCTAAATTCTAAACCTTTGGATTCAGAGCACAAAGATCTGGAGGCAGATGCTTGGCTGATGGAAAGCAGCATAGCTTCTGCTATTTAAGTACAAACAAGGCAATTCATGTGTTTTAGCTTTTTAAAAGGTGGTTTAAATTGCTGGATTATTGATTTAATTCCAAAGTGCAAGAATTTGTTTTCTCTGATTCAGAACTAGGTTCAGAAAATTAATAATGAAGAATAAATCAATCAATAATTGTTTCTGAAATAAAACAAAACAAAGTTTTGTTTTAAATAAATGCTCTCACACTTACTGTCTGGGATGGCCAATTTGTGACCATAGCATTTATGACACCAGCAGTCTGGGAGTTGCAGGATCAGCCCACTATATCTTCTTCCAAAAACAAAAATCTTATAGTAGACACCTACTGGACCTTGCTGAATCAGCTGTGGACTATCATAGACTCCATTCAACGGTGATGTTTACAAAGGTGATGTTGACTCTTGTCGATTTACAAGGCTAGCAGAAAAAAAATATTTAAAAAATAAAAACCAGTTGGCAGATTTAAAAGACTTTCTTTAAACATCTTTTCCTATACCAGTATTCAGGACACCTTGTTTTAAAGATTTGATTTTTTTTGAATGGCATTTGGATTATGGCATTTGAAACAAATTGGTGTTTACAGCCACACACAACTAACCGAAAGGCTGTGTGACATGTACCAGACCAGTGATTTAGATTTAAAAAACAATCCTTCCCGCCATTAGGGGGAGCTCAAGGGCCACCACCCATTCTGAATAAAGATGTACTCTGCGTCAGCTTTAGCATACCAATACAAATGAATCACTGACAAAAGTAATCAAAGAGTATATGTCGTTGTGCTAATATATAAACTGCCTTCCTTAGGGTGTCTGCTTATGTACATGACTTTCTGCTGTCGGTCACTTAGCAATTTTCAATCATTTTTGGAATGTTTAGATTTCAAATCAAAGCAGTTTTCTTTATTCTGACACATCTGCACACCCCCCCCCCCCCAGATACACACAGCCTTTATTTTCACTTGTGTAAATTTCCCCAGATCTGAATCATCTCTCCCAACCTCCTTTGGAAGCAAATAAAGTCGAACAGTGGTAATAAATTGGTGGTGATAAAATCTACAATACATGGGTCCTGGAAAGAAAAGGGGGAAAAAACCACTATTCACTTTTCATCACACTCCACTTCTTCACTAAAGGGAATATTTTCAAAATTGTTTTAAACAGAGTTGGTTGAAAATTGGAATTTCTGATCACTGGAAAATTCCCATATTTTGACAGTTGTTATTGGTCCAAGTTGGGAGGAAAATTTGAAACAGCAAAATTTTTTGCACAATGGAAAGTTCAGAAAAGTTTCAATTTAGAACCATCAAAAAGTAAAACACTTGGTGATTTAAGTAGGCCAATTTCACAAAGCTGAAAACAATTATGAGCTAAAACAGGTGGGGGGGAGAACTTAATCAGAAAAAGGTGAATGACAATTGGGAATTGTTTAAGAACACTTTACTAGATGCCCAAAAAACCACAATCAAGGAAAAGGGACACATTGATTAAAAATATTACCTCGTTGAGCATGGAAGTGAAGGCAGCTATAAGTATATAACAAATGGAAGAAAGGGGAAGTTAATAGTATCAAATATAAATCAGAAACTAGGACCCGTAGAAAATTGATGATGGAAGCAAAGGGACACAAGGAGAAATCTATGGCCAGCAGAGTTAAGGACAATAAGGAGGGTTTGTTATGTATATTAGGAACAAAAAGATTCCTAACAATGGTATTGGCCCATTACTAGATGGGAATGGTAGAATTATCAATAATAATTCAGTGGCAGTAGTGATCCATAAATATTTCTGTTCTGTATTGGGGGGAAACTGATGATGTAGTTATATCATATGGTGATGATAACACTGTTTCCATTAGTATCCCAGAAGGATATTAAACAGCAGCTACTAAACTTAGATATTTTTTACTCATCATGTCCAGATAACTTGCATACAAGAGTTTTAAAAGAGACGGCTGAGAAACTCACTGGACCATTGATTCTGATTTTCAGAAAGTTGTGGAACACTCAGAAGTCACGAAGAAAGCTAATGTTGTGCCAGTATTTTTAAAAGGGTGAATGAGAAGACCCAGGTAATTATAGGCCTGTTAGTCTGACATTGATCCCAAGCAAGGTAATGGAGTGGCTGATACAAGATTTGATTAATAAAGAATTAAGGGAGAGTAATACAATTAATGCCAATCAACATGGGTTTATGAAAAATAGATCTGGGCAAACTGATATCTTTTTTGGATGAGATGACAAGTTTGGCTGATAAATGTAATAGTGTTGATGTAATATACTTAGATTTCTGTAAGGCATTTGACTTGGCATCACACGATATTTTAACAAAACTAGAACAACATAAAATTAACATGCCCACACATTAAATGGATTAAAGATAGCTAACTGATAGGTCTGCAGGACTTCACTAGAAATACAGCCCATTCAGGAAATCATCATCAAGCGAGTCTGTGATTCTAGTGGGGTTCTGCAGAGCTCAGTTCTTGGCCCTACCCTATTTAATATTTTTATCAATGACCTGGAAGAAAACATCAACTCATCCCTGATAAAGTTTGCAGGCAATGTGAAAATTGGAGGAGTGGTAGGTTATGAAGAGGTCACTGATTCAGCACAATCTGGAAAATGTGGTTAACAGATCACAAGCACACAATATGCATTTTAATATGGCTAAATGTCAATTATTACATCTAGGAAAAAAAGACTGTAGGCCCTACTTACTGGATGGGAGATTCTATCCTGAGAAGCAGTGACTCTGAAAAAGACTTGAGGATCTTGGTCGATAATCAGCTGAGCATGTAACCCAAAGGGCTAATGTGATCCTTGGATGCATAACAGGGGAATCTCCAGTAGCAGTAAAGAGGTTCTTTTACATCTATATGGCACTGGTACAACTGCTGCTGGAACACTGTGTCCATTTCTGGTGTCCACAATTCAAGAAGGGTGTTGCTAAATTGGAGAGGGTTCAGCAAAGAGCCACAAGAATGATTACAGGATTAGAAAACATACCTTATAGTGATAAACCAAATAGACTGAGCTCCTTTAATCTAACAAAGAGAAAGTTAAGAAGTGACTTGATTGCAGGCTATATGTACCTACATGGGAACAAATATTTGATAATGGGCTCTTCAGTTTAGCAGGGAAAGGTATAACATGGTCCAATGTCTGGAAGTTGAAGCTAGACAAATTCAGACTGGAAATAGGGTGTAATTTTTCAGAATTTGAATAATTAACCTTAGAAAAATTTACCAAGAGTTATCATGAATTCCAACACTGACCATTTTTAAATGAAAATTGGATGTTTTTTCTAAAAGATCTGCTCGGAGAATTATTTTGGGGAAGTTCTATGGCCTCTGTTATACCAATCAGAGGTAGCTACGTAGGGAACATAATGGCATTAGAGCACTTCTCAGCCGTTCTGGAGCAGCACAAGCTTTCTATGTAAGAACAAAGGCACATGGCCGATTCAGATGTTAGCTGGCACCTACATCCCCCTCTCTATCTAAATGCCCAGTTCAGCATTCGCTGGCATAACTTAACACGATTCTAAACAAGTTGGCCACTGGCGTGGTCAATGTTCTGCTGCATAGCCCTGCTCAGCCCTGACTCCCTTACAGACTTCCTAGAGTCAGCACTCCCTTCCAGGGCTGCTTCAGCTGTCTTATAAGGACCCAGCTGCTTGAGTTCCCTTCCTGGGCCAGGTGTTTCTGGTTGGCTTATTTAGAAAACCTGCTCCAGGTTTCAAGTCTCCTGCAGGCAGTTCCCTCGCTCCCTCTGCTCACTCAGAAGGGTCATAGCCAAAAATAACCACACCACTCTGTATCTGTATGTCCCTAGCTCTGCTGAAGTAGCTCGGCACAGCCTCTCCAAGCAGCAGAGAGTGTGACCGCTGTGTAATAGCTAATAAGGACTTGTACAGCTCTGCTTATCATTTCCTCCCAGTGCCAATTAAAAAGACTTAGTTAAAGAGAATGCAATTACATTGTCATGGATAAAAGGGATACAATTAATTAAAACTGAATATTTTCCCTCCAGAGTGTTGATCTTTCCAGATGTTCCCCATCTCCTTCCCTGACCATGTTTTATGAGCTGGAACTAAGCTATTCTGGAATTTTAGAAGAGCTTGGCGAGAAAGAAATCTAGAGTTAGAGTTGCTATACTAGCCCGTTTCTCTCTCTCTCTCTCTCTCTCTCTCTCTCTCACACACACACACACACACACACACACACACAGTATTATGAGGAAGACCAACGGACTAGCTTCTCCATATCTTTAAGGCTTGTCAGTAACACATGGCTAGACAGTGACCTTTTTAATTTGCATTGACTTCTCTGGGATGTGGGGCCTGATCTCACAGCCTATAGACCAGTAAGTATTCCTACTGAAGTCAATGAGGCTATTCACATGACACTTCTGACCAATAAATAGCACACCTGAATACTGTTAAAAGCCTGGCATTCCCAGAGCTGCTACCTAGAACCAGTGTTTCATCTTCTGTTATATGCTACAGTATTTTGTGTGGAGGGAGTCAGAGGTCACTGGGGCAGCTGGCAGGGCCAGAGGAGGAAGTGAGGTGAGAAACCTCAGCACTTGGTGGCAAGTGAATGAGAAGAAAGCTTTGGGAGATGGTAGTTCATGATGAAATTTGTTGAGATTCTCTTCAGCAATATCCTGAGCAGAGAGGGAAGTGAGTGTGAGAGAGGGGATATGTGCAGGGGGATTAGATGATGCCAAATAGGTCAGAGGGGGAGTTGATGAGGATGGCTAAGTTGTGCTGCTTGACCAGGAAACAGGCAGAACTGAGTGAGGAAAAAATCAGCTGGAGCTGAAGGAAATCTGCATGTTTGTGGGACTGTCTGCGGAGATCTTCAGTAGCACAGAAGCAAGGGTGGAACAAGAGGATGGTGGGGGTGGGCTTGAAGGAGTCCGGGCTGTTGGAGAGCTTGGTGAGCAAGTGAATCAACAAGTTTTTTCTTTATATTTTTCACCCTCACCCCTTTTCCCTTTTACACAAGAAGATAGCTGAGTGAATAAATGATTTTTCAGTTTGGTGGGTGAACCGGAAAAAAATTGGTTAATTTCAGACTAAAACTGACATTTTTTTCAGTTTTTCTCACCAAAATGGAAAAAAAATTATTTGGTTTGAACGAAATGGTTTCACTGTTGATTCAACTTAATGATTCGAAATGACTCAATCTGGTGAATTTGAAATTTTTGTCTTTAGGGGTTTTTTTTTTGGCTGAAACTATTTGCTGAATTCAACGCAAATTTGTGAACAATGTGAACAGTGCCCTGAACAATGCATTTTTCAGCAAATTTATTATACACCTGTAGTGAGATGGAGTGGCGTCCCTCTGAACTGGAAAGCGAGGGACTACTACACTCCCCCAGGTGGGCCGTGCTGAATCTGCCCCGCCCCCAGCACAGAAGTCCCGGAGCAGGACAGGAAGTATAAAAGCAGAGCCCTGGAGCTCAGTGGGGACTGGACATAGGAGGGAGTGGATGTTTCTTCCAGGGAGTGGAGATCTTTGCAGGCTCCCGGACTAGTCCCGAAATGGAGCCCAACAAATATCCTGAGGAGCTGCCAGGGCCGCTGTCATGAATGAATGCCCCGAGGAGCTCTGGGGACAGCCATCAGATGAGTACCCTGAGGAGACAGAGGACCTTTAGACTATGGAGCCCTACACCCAGCCTGTGGTAGGAAGTAGACCAGGGGAACCAGACTTTAGTCTAGTTCTGCTGCCGGAGAGTGAGCCAACATGTTTTGGGAGGGTTCCCTGCTGACCGAGAGGTGACACTGTTAGAGCCCTGGTCCCCTTACCCCCCTTGTCATTGACCCCACCCCTGGGGTGGTGGCCAAACCCCCCCCTTTTTAGCCAGAAGGCCTAGGCTGTGTTGTGGGCTCACCCCAAGTCAGAAGCCATAGACTGTTTGTGCTCTGCCCTGCCCAGAGGGCCAGAACTCCCCTATAGACTGTTAATTCCTGTTTGCCTGAGCCAGGTGGCTGTGGGGTAAAGAATGTTTATGGCATTACCCCCTGCCCATGGCTCTGGCCTTCTGGGTGGGGCATCGTAGGCAAGGGTAGGCTGTGCCTTCCCAAACAGCCTAGCGTGGCTCTGCCCCCAGGCCAGGCCTCCTCCTCCTGTGGTTCCCTTCCCAGAGCGCTCTGCCTTGGTTGGCCCCAGCTAGCTGGGGCTAGCTAGTCTGCCTCCCGCAGGGAGTCAGGGTGACAGGTGCTGGGGCTGTGCTGCCTAGAGCCCCGGGGCTGGCCACCCTGCCTGGAGCCCCAGGGCCGGGAGCGCTGGTGCACCAGGGCTGGCCATGCTGCCCAGAGCATGGGGGCCAGGAACGCTGCCGCCTGGAGCTACAGGGCTGGCCGCACCGCCCAGAGCACCAGGACTGGGGCCTTGCCTCCTGGCTGCCTGGGCCTGGGGCTGTGGTGGGGGTGCTCTGGGCTCCTGCAGGGGAGAGGGGGAGAAGGGGAGAAGGAAGGGGCAGATGATGAAGGGCTGGGCCTTGGGCATAAGGGGAGGGGCCGGGGGCTAGCCTCCCCCAATGGCCAGGTCACCTGCTGCCCATGGCCAGAGCTCTTTTTCCCCCCCTAGGCTAGGTCTACACTACAGCGGGGGTCCGACCTAAGATACGCAATTTCAGCTACGTGAATACCGTAGCTGAAGATGCGTATTTTAGGTCGGCTTACCTAGCGGTGAGGACGCGGGAAAGTCGACCGCTGCCGCCGCCTCCGCTGCCGCCTCCTGCCGAGGTGGATTTCCGGAGTCGACGGCAGAGCGATCAGGGATCGATTTTACCGCGTCTTCACTAGACGCGGTAAGTCGATCCCCGATAGACCGATTGCTACCCGCCGGATCGGCGGGTAGTGAAGACAAAGCCCTAGACTGTTTGTTGCTGTCTGCCCCAGCCAGGCGGCTGCAGGCTAAAGACTGTTTGTGGCTCTGCCCCACCCAGAGGGCTGGAGTTTCCCCTATAGAAACTTGCCATCCACCTGTAGTGAGGCAGAGTGGCCTCCCTCCCCACTCGAGAGCGAGGGATCACTACAACGCTGAAAAAATGTCACCTGACTCTAATCATGAGTGTTTAATAATAGAGCCTCTGTGTACTACATATAAGCTATGCAGCAAGAGACCTGCATTCTGCAGCCCTCTGACATGGTAGCCTCATTTAAATGAAGGAAACAATAGGGTTTTATTGAATTAAATATGAAATTAAAGAATGCAGCCACTAGAGTGGTCCCCGTGTTAGCTTCAGGTTAAATTCACTCAATCTTATGTTGTCTCCGCACTTTTTCAGTTTTCAATAAACTGAGCATTGGAGTATTGTCAGGGGTGAAGCAGGGCAGGGGTTGGGACTTCAACAGAAGGCAAGTGGGCTTTTTGCAGTTGTGAAGGAGTGGGGGAGGCAGTCTGAGATTGTGGGTTAAGCACACTGGCTGGGAGTTACTGCTAAAATAATCACAAGTGAAATACAACTCTACCCCGATATGACGCTGTCCTCGGGAGCCAAAAAATCTTACCGCGTTATAGGTGAAACCGCGTTATATCAAACTTGCTTTGATCCACCGGAGTGCGCAGCCCTGCCACCCCCCCCCCGGAGCACTGCTTTACCGTGTTATATCCGAATTCGTGTTATATCGGGTTGCGTTATATCAGGGTAGAGGTGTAGTTAATGTTAAACATGATGACGTGTAAATTGTCATCTCTAGGTTTTAACAAACAGTTGACATGAACAGGACTCCTCATGTTGCTGAGCTATTGTTTCAGGCAGTCTGCAGGCTCAGGAAGGCAGCACTTGCATCAGCGCTCAGTTTTCATTTTCAAGGGTTCCCCCCCCCCCCAATATGATCTAGAAACACTTGCTAATGAAAGCTTAGATTCTGACGCTCAGTTTTGCAGCAAGGCTGCATTCCATATTTGTGAAACTCTGGCATCACAAGGCCCCTCTGATAACTGGTATTTATTTGTCACAGCACTGGCATTACCATTGAAGCCTAAAACATTATATATAGGAGATTAAAGGTAGTTCCTAAATTATGGTTAAACAACAGGTATAATGCATTTTTTGTACCAGCGATGAAATCTGTATATAATCCAAATTGCTGAGAAATGTGACCTCATCCTGCCCCTCCCCCAAAAGATACCTTCACTTCTGACAAGCATGATGTTTACTGCCTTAAAACAAGTCCCTCAGATTTATACAACCTCAGGTGTATGCTGAATGCATCCGGGGATATCAATAACTTTGCTATGGCAGGATGATTTAGCTCCGAAAGGCGGAGGAGGGCAATTACTTTTGGCTCACAGCTAAAAGGGTGATCTGTTTGATTTTTTTTTTTTTTTTTAAGTTGGTTAAAACTGTAATATTAAATGTCAAATGTACTTATGATTTCTCCTGCTCATGTTAGAGACAGTAAGAGTGGTAATCATTTTAATATGCCTGCTAGGCCTGCCTAAAGGTTAAAAAGCATCTGATAATGTACGATACACAAATTGTATTTCCATCCATCTCCTCCAAACTCTCCCATTGTGAACCTGAGTAAAATCTCATCAGCTAGATTCTGTAGGCACTTGTTCTGGCGAAAGACTTTTTTTCCTAGTCTCATTCAGATAAATGTAACAATGGAAGAAGGCATCTGTCTCAAATATGTATCCACAAAATCTTCTTTCTTTCACTCTCCTTCATACTAATCCTCTTCAGAAGCCACCGCTGACGCTGACAGTGTATGCAATATAGGCCTTGTTAGCTCTGATGCCATCTACCTCGGTTCTTTGCTCGCATTTATTGCCTGGAACAGCTTATTGCTTGACACTCTGTTAGTTAAAAGCACTAAGGCCGCTTTCATCCTATACTGATGTGTCTATGACCACGTGAAGGAAGTAAGAATCCACAGACCATTACTGCTTGGCTTAAAAAAAAGTGAGATCTAACTAGTCAACCAAATGACCTGAGTAGATAAGGAATGGCCCCATTACGCTGCCTCTTATTGATCTGATCGTGCAAAGGTGCCTTAGTTCCCTTAAGCAGCCAATCCCTGGTTGGTGTAGACCCAGTGAGGCTGGCTCTATGCCTCTGGTATGACAGGGCGCGTGAGAGAAAGAAGCTTCATATCTATAACTTATAAAATGGCTTTCAGATGTACCACATCTCGTGGCCCAGATTCCTCTGACGTAGTGTAACACTGATAGACCTCGGCCGTCGGTTGGCAGGATCAAACCTGGGACCTCTGGAACTAAATGCGTGAGTGTCTACTGCATGAGCTAAAAGCCACGTGGCCCTCATCTAAGTCTGTTGCAGATTCATTAATCTCTAAGTGGTCTCTGTGCCACTAGATGAAACCGAGTACCACACCCAGGAGATGTGTGGGTTACAATAGGTTTAGGAATAGGAGTAGCCCCACTGGTTTCAATAGAATTATGCATGCAAGTAACTTTATGCATGAATAAGTCTTTGCATAACCAAGGCCTATATATACGCATTATGTATGTGTTGTGTTCCATATATTCTACAGAAGTTTTTTTTTAACCAATAGAAAGATTTTTGGCAAGACGTTGTCTCAGCTTTCTCCTTTATGATGTCCCTATGACCTCTAGTTTTATTAACCTTTCCCAAAAACTACAGCTTCAATATATATTTGAAAATAATGTCATACAAAAGGTCGTACCAACTAAAACGACCAAGGAGTCCATTCTGATAGCAGCACTGTCTACTGAATAGGTTTTTCCATTTTAGACAGTGAGCCAAATTCTGCTTTCAGTTGCATCAGTGTCGCTCTGTAGTAAGCTCCAATGAAGTCAGTTATTCTGCTATGACACAGCTGAGTTTAGCCCCAGAAGCATTTTAAAAAGTCTGACTCCAAGAGATTATACATATTTCTTTTTTCAAATGTGACTTAAAATCTATAAGTAATTAGTTACTGTATTGGCTACAGTATTGCAATGTTCTTCCTTTAATTTCTTATTCAGACTGTGAGTTATAACCCTAAAATCATTCCAGTCACACCTGCCTTCAAAGGTCTAAATAGGAAGGAAAAAAGTTAAATGCCTTAATATCTTTGATATTTGCAAAGATATTTTGAGGATTTGCTGAGGGATTCAGGGCCGGATGAAGAAAGAGTTTTGTAGGCGAATAGAAGAACTTGTGCCTACAGTTCAAAAGGAAATATCCATCCAAATGCACAAAGATTGTTTAGTACTCATACATCTACATAATCATTGCTATTCAATGGCTGGCTGTCTTTTGAGTCTTAGGTTAAAACTAGTTCAGAAGAAATACAAAGGCCTATTCCCCTCCTTTGTTGATTGGAACTTGTACTGTTAAATGAATTTTAAGTTCCAATGTAAATAAGGCTTTACACTAATTATGGTTCAACAACAACCACAAAAACAAATCCAAGCCTATCACAGGGGTAACTTTTTGAGGTGCTGAACATGTGTTCCTTCTAAGCAGCGTTTTAGGAATGCTGGGTGAAAATCTAAGCTATTCCGGGACTATTTCTACTAATTTATAAAATACTAACAGGTTAGCTGCAGTTTAAATAGTTGTGGTCTACAGTTAGGGTAACAGTAATACAACAAGGTGAAACTAAAGAAGTGATCCTGCAAGCCCTCCATCTTGGGAAATCCCATGGAAGTCAACGGAAGCTCCATGCAGAGGCATTGGGCCATAAATCATTCAAGATCTGAATTACTCCCTGTGATGGGGGGGGGGGGGGAGTATACGCCACACACTGGGGAATCAAGGCTAATGGGCAGCTCTGGGTCCAGAAATCCCTGCCCAGTTGTACTGCTTGACATGCTCACCATGGAGGCAGAGCTCAAAAGGGAGTTGCCCAGTTCAGTCCGGATAGGCAGAGCAGGGGAGCAGCCCCATGCTGTTAGTTCCTGCAGAGAGGCTGTGGGAGTTCCCCACTGCTTGGATCAGACCTTGCTGTTGAAGGCCCCTGTGGAGGCTGGGAATGGTGGACTGTGACTGATGGAGAGGAGCCTCTGGATCATGGTTGGGGAAGCACCCCCCGAGCGGGTGAGTCCATACACAGACTTGGCTGTGACTTTGGAGGCAAAAGGCCTCAGTAAAGCCAGGGAGCATGTGTGGTGGGGTCTTCCCCAAGCTGCATATCTGATGTGCCAATCACAGGGCCCTGGGTTGGAACCTGGTGGAGCAGGGAGGGCCTGGGTTCCTCTACTGCTGGCCCCACAGACCCTTGCCACTGGTGATAGTACTGGGTTCAGATGCTTCCCCCTGAGAGCAGCTTCATAACTGTGCATCTATTTGAAGTTAATGAGTCTGGTCGCTTCTGCTAACATGGAAAAAAAAATCATATCCCAATCTCCTGAACAGTTAGTCAAACAAATTGCAGCAAACTTTAATAGAATGGATGTTATGATCACCTAGACTGACCACCTGTACAACATGAGCACCTCACTCAGTAGGGTCTGTATCAAGCCCGTGTCTTCTGTTTGAGCTATGGCTTATCTTTGAGAGAGACAGCCAGTCTTGATTTAAAGATTTCAAGTAATGGAGAATCCACCATGTTCCTAGGTAAGCTGTTCCAATTGTTAATTACCCTCAGTGTTAAAAATGGACACCTTTTTCTAGTCTGAATTTCTCTAGTGTCAGCTTCTAGCCCTTGGTCTTGTTATGCCTTTTTCTGATAAACAGCCTTCTATTATCGGAAATCTCTTCCCTACAGAGGTACTTGTAGACTGCGATCCAGCCACCTCTTAGCCTTCTCTTGGATAAATGCAATAGATGGAACTTTAATTGCTCGCTATAGGGCAGCATGTTTTCCAGACCTTGAATCATTCCTGCTGCTATTTGCTGAACCCTTCCCAATGTCTCAACATCCTTTGTGAAAGATAAACACCAGAACTTGGGGCTAAGTGGGAACCTTGTAACCTGCCCTGAGGAAGGGGATGAGTATTTGTGCTGCTCCAGGAGTACAGCACAGACTGAACTGTGACCCGGCCTCAGTTTAGTCCCTGCTTCTCCTTGCTCTATCTGTGGCAGGGAAGGGATAATGTGTGCCAGCTCTCTATGCCCCATTGGGGAGTGGATTCAAGGTTTTGCCCACTCCTAACCCTCCTGCACAGAAGGGGGGGTACCAGTCCTATAGTGGCTGCTCTACCCACCTCCTGCCCTGTGATCTAAGATGTAGTCTGTGTATTGGAGTAAAGGACCACAAGGGCTGGCTCACCATTTGAGCCCTTGGTAAAGTAGTATTCATTACTACTCCACTGCTGTCATTAATTGTAGTCTGCATAACATTGCCCAGGTGAGCACCTTGACTGTCAACGCTGCTTTATCGATTCCCTGCACAGAGTGTTTTATATGACAAACACTGAGCATGGAACTAGCCTCTCGCATGTACAATATGCCAGTGCAAACAGGTTCTGAATGAATCGGGCTTTTCTCTCTCTCTCTCTCTCTCTCTCTCTCTTGCTCTCTCTCTGCAACTCATTGGGTGTCTTTCAACGTCTAGTGTTGCAAGCAAAGTCCAAAAATAATCAAGACTTTCTTTAACTTGTGCTAAGACTACTTGGAAATGACAACCCCATCTTAAAATTTTAGAAGAGCTACAGAACTTGTAACAATGGACCTCACTTGGAGAGATGCGTAAGCCACCACTGGAATCAAAGCCCTTGTCTACACTACAGAATTACTTTGGCATAATTACATTGCTCAGGGGTGTGAATAATCCACTCTCCTGCTGACCATAGCTACCGCCTCTCGCAGACATGGAGTAATTAAGCAGATGGGTGAGCTCTCTCCTGTATGCTTAGAGCGGCTTCATCAGGAGCACTACAGCTGCACTGCTGTTTGTAGTGGAGATCTGCCCAAAAGGAGTGAGAAATGGTCGGCACAACTCAAATCGGGCTCAAAACATACTGTTGGGTTCCTCCAGTGTTCATGATCTAAAAGTGAATTATCTGAAGATAATGTTACTGCAACTTCTGCTCACCTGGGTATTCCTGATAGTGATCACTTGGCCTGATTCTGGTCTCACACCGGTTCTATTTAGACTGTGATCCACTTGATTATAATGTCATTGCTCTGAATTTAGGGTGTGCTCCTACAAGGTGCTCAGGTTCTCTGGCTGAGCTCAGTGGCAGCTCAGCACTCTGCTGGAGGCGCTCAGTTCCTCGTAAGAGCAGGTCTTCACACAAGTGGAAAGGAGATCAGTGGACGTCTCAATGGCTAGATTTGCATGAGTGAGGATTACTCTCATACCTAAGGGTGGCAGGGTCAGGCTCATAGTGTTAAAAGAAATTGTTGATCCAACTTACAGAGCTATAAAATCTAACAGAGACAGACTCCTGCAGCGAGGCCTGAGGGGCTGGGGAATATGCTGCCTCCAAGAATCAATTTATTTTGATCAACTTTTAAAATAGATTCTCCACTCGACACTATACGTGGCCCCTGCTGCAGTTATTAGATGGATGGGGGAAGAACGCCCTTCTGTTTTCTTTTGTTTAGGCTCCTCAGGGGGAAGACCACCAATATTAGAAAAACCGACAGCTGGTTTCTTTGCTTTAGACTCTGATTCTGCAGCCTGGCATGAGGACTGTGGGGGGGCGGGGGGGGGGATAGGACATTTTTGTTCTGATGGCTACTATTTTGGTAGTGCTTTGAGGCACTGTGACTTTCCACCTCTTGGATTAGCATATGGAAAAAACACTTTTTCAACGTTTTCTTTTTGTTGCTTCCAGACACTCAGTGCCACATGCGGTTACATTCCTTTGTGTCATTTGTGACCTGCCACTGCATGGCATGACATGACTCGATGTAACCAGACAGAGTGCGCTGAGGATTTAAAAATAAAAAGTACAATTGTTGGTAAACATGTGGGGCTCAGTTCTGCCCTCAGATATGCACGTACAGCACCCACTGACTTCGATGGAGGGTCCACGGGCATAACTTAGAGCAGAATACGGGACTGTGGGGAGCAGAGTACCCATTCCAGGCCACATACGCAGCTCGGAGTAAACTGACGTTGCTCCATTGATATCAATGGCGCTGCACTGCTTAAGGCCAGCTGAGGATCTGGCCCTCTCTATTTCTAACTTGGCTCTAACCCACCTTTCTGTAGAGCTGCTTGGCTCACATTAGCTAAATAGTCATAATTATATGCTAAGTGCACTTCAGTTACAGGCATATTTTTATAAGCTGCCAATCCACCTTCCTTCCTACGTATCTTTTATAATAAGCTTAAAAAAACATTTCATTAGAGTGGGTACACACCACTTTGGTGGATTTAGTGATCCACTGAAATCAATGCCCTTTTACACCAGCTGAGGATCTGGCCCTATACGTTCAAGGGTTTGATACTGCGAGTGTTAAGCTCCTGCAACTCCACTGGATGTCCATGGAAGGGGAGGGTGCTCAGCGCTTTGTGGTGGCACTCAGCCCTTTGCAGCTCTGTGGTTTGTAAACTGGTTTGGGACCCTTCAGGAAGAAAATTGCCATGGCAGCGGTGTTGCCAATGCTCATGATTTTGTCATGACTCTCATGATTTGTTTTCCTTAAAGCCCCAGCTCCTGGAGTCAAGTGGATATTTGATGATTTCAGCCTTCATTCTTGAAACTTACTTTTTCTTGTAGCTCTCATGGCTGTGGAGAAAGCTTCAAAATGTGACACTCCTCTTCCCTCCCCTCCCTCCCCCCATACACCCTAAAGCAGGGGAAGCTAATTATTTTTGGTCAAGGTATAGGCAAGGTCCAGACTCCAGAGAAAATAATAATAATAATAAAAAAAAAATTGGGGTCCATTCAAAAGCATCTGATGTTCTGAATTTGGCCTGCAGTCTGCCTCTTGACTACCCCTGCCCTAAAGGCTCAAAAAGCAAATAAAAAGATCACCAAATCTACTATTTTTACATAATCTCATAATTTTAAAGCCAATCTCATGATTTTTGGTGAGCCTGATTTATGATTTTTGAACATTTGGGGTTGGCCGTATTGTAGCAAATAACTTTACAATCACATTTGCTTCAACACCTGGATCTGCATCTTCCATATAGACCGAAGTATTTTTCATGGCCAATCTAAAATGATAATGCTAGTGTGTGTGAAGCACTTCTTCCTTCCCCACAGTGCTTGGAGTTTACAACAGTCCAGTGGAAAAAACATCCTAAGCCACAACAAGACATGACACTGGAAAAACCCATCATCTACAAATTCTAAATGAAGAGAACGGTTCATTGGATTTGTAGTTATGTCAAGGAGAAGGCTCCAGAATGACTAATATCCCTTGAGAGAATACCAAAGAGGTGAGAAATTAAGGCTATGTCTATACTACGCAGCTTTTAGCATAGCTGCTGTTTGTTGGCAAGAGAGAACTCTCCTGCCGACAAAAAACTTCCATGCCCAACAATCGGCGTTTGCTTTGTCGGCAGGAGAGATGTGGAAAAGTGAAAGGTCAAGAGTTTGATTAGAGTTTTAGGCCAAGAAAGATCAACTGTAAATGGAATGCTAGTTGGGGGTCTGCAGGTGCTTCATATAGCATGTGCTGAGTAATAAAATGAAGACTGGATTCTTCTTGAACTGTCTCTTTATTAAAGCGATTATCTTTTCCAATTGCAAGTTCCAATAGTAGCGGAATGTCGTAGCCATCTGCCCGCAGACTGGTACTTTCTACACACTCTTCCCTCCTGCCACTCATGCTCCTTCCTCCAGGGGCCAGGCAGACTGCCACAGCAGGCAAACTTGGGTAGGCCCCGGTGCCTCCAAGACTTACTGTCTTCCCTAGGTTACAAGCTCCCCTTTGAACAGCTGAGCCTTCTGGAGTGCAATGGGCTAACCTACATTGGCAACTATATATATATTTCCACCCCCCCCCCCCCCAAGTGGCTTCCATACTTGCTTCCTCATTTATTTGTGCCTGCAGTCAATATAACTCAGCTCCTTAAGTAATTGACTGAACCCATAAGCTAGATACTTAAGCACCTAAATTATCTCACAGTGGCTGCACGTAGAGAGGCCAGGTAGAAAACTTGGCCCCAGCTCTAGTCCAACCCTGCTGGCTGAAGCCAGGTTGGGGTCCCTCCTGAGAGAATGTCACCTGCTACAGGATTGGCAGGACCAATCAGGGAGATGGCAGGAGTAGAGCAGTGGGGAGAGGCATGCAACCTGCCCATCTCCTGGAGAGCCTCTACCAGCAGGGCACATGGGAAGCTCTGGGCAGAATTTAAAGTTGCCTTCCCCTGAGGGAGGCCAGGGGCGGGACCATTCTCAGCCTCCCCACTCATGAGCAGTCAGATCCTACGGAGATGGGGACATGTCAGAAGAGAGATTATCTCCTCTCAGGCACAGCTGTCCTTGCAGGAGGGGATCAATCACAGGGTGGTTTAGTTTCCCTTATAAACTCATTTATCCACTTTCTGTAATATTCAGTTGGCTGTTTTCTTCACCATCCTTTACTTTGCAAAATTCTGGGCTCCCCCTTGAACGTATTTCTGGGTTTTAGCCCAATAATGACAGAGAGTCTAAGCACTTCTATGAGCCAGGCTTTTCTGATCCTTTGAGTAGCTCTCTGCAGTTAATTCACTCTCAAAAGAAATCCAATTTCAGTTCCTCTCCTTGAAAATGCACTGGCTGTTCAGAGCCAGGTGTCCCTTGTACATCCCTCTGAATAATTCCTCTTAGTGGCATCCTAGAGCCTGTGTGACGTTTGTAAGTCCTTGGCCACCTCCTTACTCCAGCTAGTTATAATCCTCTTACAGACTTTGAGGTGTGTTTTTTTTTTTCTGATTCTGAAAATCCTAAGTAGTTGCCCCTACCCACAACCTTTAGCATTCCAGTCTGGAATAGGGAGGGGAGGGGCCAGCTCTACAGAGCGGGCACGTTTGGATGGGTGCCACCATTTCTTTTAGAAAGATCCATTTCCAAACTTCCAAGCTAAAGCTTTTCTTTCACATAGCACCTGCTGATTCTTTCCTTTTTTCTATTCTTTTGTAGGTCTTCTGGTCTTTATCTGTGATCTGTTCCAAGATGCTCACATGACAGGATCTTATAAACCAGATGACAAGTATGGTTTTCCCTTCAAGCACAGGGAATCATGTACTACCTCTAAGCACTTCACTCTTTAATCTTTGTTTTCATAGCTTTATGTACTGATCTATTGATATTTCTGACCCCTGCTTTCTAAACACTCACTCACTTTAAAATGAGATCTTCACAGCTGAGGGTATTAAAATAGCTAGCAGCAAAAATCTAGCAGAGGGGAAAAAATCTTATCTAATGTGGCAAAACACCAAGGTTAAGATAATCCCAACCAACAGAATAATGTAATGAACATTCAGGATAAGCCACGAGAGAAAATATTTTAATTGCAAACGAAAACAGAAAAGATCCTGGGTCAGAGCCTTAGCAGGTGTAGATAAGCACAGTTCCATTGAAGTCAAGCCGGTTTACACCTGCTGGGATTCTGGGCCATTATTCTTTTTCTGAATGAGCTGAAAATTCCAACCACTTATGGAGTAATCACCAGTGGATTCTAGCTGTGCAGCTGTCCCTAAAGGCAACAGGAATTGTAGATCTGACAAATGACCACTGGAATTATGGCAATTCTGTTAGGTTTCAAGGTGAGTTCTTGCTTCTTGATATTAGATAAGAAAACAAATAATTCCCAGTCAAATGTGTAGATAACCTTAAAGATATGAAGCCAGATTCCAGAGCTGGTCAACATTTTCCAAGTTTCATTTTTTTTTCCCACTGAAACCTTCCATTGACAATAATACTTGATAGAAAAAAATGCAACAATTTCAAAATGTTGGGGGGGGGAAAGTGTTTAAAAAAAAAAATGGAGAACTTCATGGCATTTTGTACTTTTTGTTGTTTGTTTTTTCCCACATACACACACTAACTCTGCCAGTCACTGTTCCACCCTGGTTGCTTTGCCTCTAATCAGCTGGAGTGTACTAGCCAGATGGATCCATGGTTTTTCCGACCACAAAGCTTGTTGAAGCACAGATACTTTATTAACCTCATTGTGACAGAGTAAACTGTCACTGAGTGGGGGGGGAAAAAAGAACAAAAAACCCCAAACCAATCCGGTTAGGATTATACCGCTGCTTCTTGTTAGCAAGTTTGACTCCCCCAGGAATTAGAACTAGAGTATGGGCCAGCTGACTCCAGTGAACGAATCCTTTGCTAAGTCTGCTGGGAGTGAGTGGAGATGGAAACCCTATATAATTCAGGCCCAGCTCATTCTACGTGTAGCAGGAAGAGAGGTCACAGTAAAGAAAAGTGGAGTTCTGAAGGAGTGCAAAACAGTTCCATGGAGAGGACACTCTAAAGCCAGTCCCAAATCAGGGTCTGAGAAGAAATAGCACCTTGGAAAAGAATGTACTGAGTTTGGGTACAGGTTTTGGCCTGCCGCCCGGTACTTGAATTTCCCTGAAGGGGGGGGATTTTACACACACTTTGGGCACAAGCATGGAGCAATGAGACTAAAACTAAATGTGTGTCGATGTTGGCAAAATACATATAGCTGCACCTTCCCCCCCCCCACCCCCCCTTAAGAACTGCTATGTCTCTGGCCTCCTTCCCTCAGCCCCAGTTTCTGTGGTGGTCTGGTCCATTTAGCCCACTGAGGAGTACTTGGTAATCTTCTTATAAAGAGGAAGAGTATGGTATGGCTCGGCTCTGTTATATCTGTACATTGGAAGCTGCAAGAAACTAGCATCCCCCTATTTCTGTAGAGCGGTCCTGCAAATGTAGTCTGAATATGGAAAATTAGTAGGAAATCAAACTCCACTAAGATTTATATTTGACATATCTTGGTTCTCATCTTTTTAGGGCTTAGTGACTCTTCCCAGCTTGACAGCCTTAATTCAGAAAGTGCTTAAGCAGATGTTTAATACTAAACATGCAAGTAAACCCATCCCTCTTAAGCAAAGCACTTAAGGCCCACTGATTTCAGTGCGTCTTAAGCAAGTGCTTAACTGCTTTGCTAAATCAGGGCCTTAGGTGTAAATTCTTCAAGCAAGGACTTCAGTTTTATGGGGCTATTTTGTCTAGAAGCACAATGATTTATACTTGTGTAACCATAAACACTATTTTTAAAGCTGGATCTATGAGCCTCATGAGTCTTATGTATAAACTGGCCATCAACAAGTTTGGCTTGAAATTAGATGAAGGTTTCTAACCATCACAGGAGTGAAGTTCTGGAACAGCCTGCCCAGGGGAGCAGTGGGGGCAAAAAACCTAATTGGCTTTAAGACTGAGCTTGATAGGTTTATGGCGGGGATGGTGTGATGGGACTGCCTACAATGGCATGTAGCCGATTTGCTGCTAGCAGTCGCAGATATCTCCAACAGCTGGAGATGGGACGCTAGAAGGGGGAGGGCTCCTAGTTACTACAGAGAATTCTTTCCCAGGTGTCTGGCTGGTGGGTCTTGCCCACATGCTCAGGGTCTAACTGATTGCCATAGTTGGGGTCAGAAAGGAACTTTCCCCTGGGTCAGATTGGCAGAGACCCTGGGGGGTTTTCACCTTCCCTGCAGTGTGGGGCATGTCACTTGCAGATTTAAACTAGTGTAAATAGTGGATTCTCTGTAACTTGAAGTCTTTAAACCATGATTTGCGGACTTCAGTAACTTAGCCAGAGGTTAGGGGTCTATTACAGGAGTGGGTGGGTGAGGTTCAGTGGCCTGCAGTGTGCAGGAGGTCAGACTAGATGATCATGGTGGTCCCTTTCTGACCTTAAAGTCTATGAATCTGAGGCCTGGTCTACACTACCCGCCTGAATCGGCGGGTAGAAATCGACCTCTCGGGGATCGATTTATCGCGTCCCGTCAGGACGCGACAATCGATCCCCGAATCGACGCTCTTACTCCACCAGCGAAGGTGGGAGTAAGAGCCGTCGACGGGAAGCCGCGGAGGTCGATTTTGCCGCCGTCCTCACAGCGGGGTACGTCGGCTGCGATACGTCGAATTCAGCTACGCTATTCGCGTAGCTGAATTTGCGTATCTTAAATCGACCCCCCCCTGTAGTGTAGATGTAGCCTGAGTCTTGTGGAAGTCTATGGATAGTGGTTTGTTTGTTTTTTACTTTCAAAATCCTAGCTTACATAAGAATAGTTGAAAACTCATTCAGTATTGTCATTCTCTTTTAATGCATTCTTCTAAAAATGAAGTACTTTTTCAAACACGCTGGTCGGTGTCCACGTGCCAAATGCAAATTTGCTAGAGATGCTTACAACAAAGGACCTCAGGGGCTAGGAGTTTTGTTAACATACTTGAGAGCTATATTTCTCCATCTCCTGTTTCTCTTCATTTTCTGTCTCTTTTTGAGAATGGAACTGCTGATCTCTACTATTACAGCAAACTCTGTGGCTCATTTGCTTTTGCTCATAATGAGCAAACACCTCGAGATCATAGTTAGAATTAACATACAATGCTTCATTACATCTCTAGCTCTAATAGCTGTAGAAATGGGCTCTATTTGTACAAGGAGCCTGAATGCCTGAAGAGAATGAACTAGAAGATTCCATCTCCTATACCAGGGTTGCTAATTCAAACTCAGCCCCATTCATGTGCAACTTTAAGCATGACTTCAACATATGACACAAGTGCTTAAAGCTATGTATATGCTTGGCTGGATTGGAGCCGGAATAATGGACTTGATAGACAAGTGAGGATAAAATATACACCAGGAAGAGGAAGGGAAGCCCTGGGTTACGGATATATGATTATATAATTACTCCATTTAGATCCTTGTACATCTTGGTGGTATAATTTTGTAAGGGTAAATGCAGTGATTCTTGTAGGCAATGCTGCAGAAGTGAATAGTTAGGAATGATTTGAATGAGTCAAGAGTGGAAACTCGGCAAATAGGATTTGGAAGGGCAACCTAAGAATAAGGAGCAGCATGGAAGACGGTACAGAGCTTGGTTAGAAAAAGAGAAGTAGGCAGGCATTCATGCTGGCCTCACTGAGGGTGGATGGAGTATGGAAGTAGGCCACGTTAGAGATGTACTGGCTGATGCAGAGCCTTGAAAGCAGGACAAGAAGTTCAAAGTTGATGCGTTGCGCAATGAGTAGTCAGCTAAGTGACTCTACAGGGGTCGGGGAGCAGGCAGAGCATAGTTGAAGTGGCAGGAAAAAGATAACTTTTAGCAGCACCATTTTAAGTACATTGGAGGAAGTCAAGTAAACGTGTTTATATAGACAGACATAACCTGCATATTGAAATGAGCAGGGATGGTGATAAAATGTTTAAAAAAACCACAATGGTGGGGATAAATGCACCCAGATGAAAAGAACTGCTTGCTATTGAAACGAATGCAGAAAGAGAAAATAGAATTGAATCGTTAAGAAAGGGAAGGGATGAATGGAATCTCCCACTATCCTATCAAAAATATCCATAGTAAAATTAAAGGGACACTTCCAAGTATACTCAGTTCAAAATTTAAGTACTTTTTTAAAAAAAGGTTTTTACAAAATCAAATATTAATAGAAAATTTTAATGACTGATTTAAAAATATAAAATCAGTGACTTTTTATGTTTATTTGCCTGCAGCCTTTGCAATCCAGATATTACAACCTCACACTAGTGCACCAGAATGAAGAAATAAAACTGACTAGACACCGGAGTAAAACTAGCCGGTTTAGTAAGTATCACTGTCCAATCTGAATAAAGTGTAAAATAATAAACAAAAGGCTTTAATGAGAGCCCAGTATCAAAGCTGGGGTGCAAATGAAGGATTTCACAAATCCCAAACCTGAGCTCAGTTCTCTGAGCCTGGTCTATACTTAAAATTTAGATTGACCTAACTACATCACTCTGAGGGCTTGTCTACACTTACCGGAGGATTGACGCTGCAGCAATCGATGTACCGGGGGTCGATTTAGCGGGTCTAGTGAAGCCCCACTAAATCAACCACAGATTGCTCTCTCATTGACTCTGGTACTCCACCGGAACGAGGAGAGTAAGTGGAGTTGACGGGAGAACGTCTCCAGTCGCCATAGCATAGTGTGGACTCCGTGGTAAGTAGATCTAAGCCACATCGACTTGAGTTACGCTACTAACGTAATTCAAATTGCATAGCTTAGATCAATTTACCCCCGTAGCATAGACAAGGCCTGAGATGTGAAAAATTCATGCCCCTGAGCATGTAGTTAAGATGACCTTAACCCTGGTGTATACCCAGCTAGGTTGATGGAAGAATTCTTCCATCGACCTAGCTACACTGCTTGGGGAAGTGAATTACCTATGTTGACAGAAGGTTTTTTTTTTTTCCCCCCCCCCCCATCAATGTAGGAAATATTTACACTACCGGTGCTACAGTAGCATAGCAGCAGCACTGCACGTGTGCTGCTGTCGCGCCTGTAATGAAAACATGCCCTAACACACTATACGGCCAAATACAAGCCTGAGAGTTGCAAAGAAACTAATGTCCACAATCCTTGATTCCAATGATGGCGTCTAAGCATCTGGGCAGGGCTACCCCCTAGAAACCCTCATTGAGGCAACCCGTGAAGGGGAACAGAAGAACATAAGGAGAATAAGTAACAGATAGGCTGGCTATATCGTGGAAGACAGACAAGTACACTTTACTGATGACAGATGTGAACAAACCAGGATGTTTTGAAATTAAGGGCAGATCAGGAAATCTCACGTCATTCCCTTGTTTGTTTGTTTGTTTGTTTGTTTTCCCTTCCCATGTTAGTGGAAAAAGGCTGGAAAGAAAGAGCTAACTTGTAGAATGTAAATCTACCATCTTGCGGAATCTCCCTAGGGTCTGCTCTTCCTCAGTTGTTGTTCTACTGCCATCATTGCTAAGAGGGAGACGCATGTCTCTGCTGCACTTCATGGATGCCTCCCTAACCATTAGCCTTGGAAGCATAAACTGTTTGTTGTTTAACTAAATTTATTTCTGAATTGGGCAACTGATAAAGAACCTATTCCGCCTTATTCCTTAGAATCTGACGTTTCTTCTGCCAAAACTAAAATAAGAAAGCATGCCGAAATAGCTTCAAAATGCTATTCATGGAAGTCTGTGGTAATAATTTGGCTTACCGAGTTAACGCAAAAGATGTTTCGCAGATGAGAAAATTTAGGGCTGTCACGCTGTGACAATCTGAATGAGCGTGATTTCAGAATAATCTGTGCTGTGAAACGTCCCAATGAGCCACATTTCATCACAGGGGGAAGATACTTCAAAAACTGCCAAAAATATAATCCCAATAAGGGAGCCCTGCTCCGGTTCTAAGCCTTTGGCTACACTAGGAAGGGTTTGTTGCTATCGCTATGCCAGTAGCTACGTGGGCAAAACTCCTACCGATAGATGCAGCTTCTTCTGGCAGCAATCCTGCTGCTGGTATATCTGCATAAAGATGGAATTCACACCAGTGCAGAGAGCCATCGTGAGACACTTCCACCACTTACATCACAAGAACGTAGGAATTGCCACAGACTTGGATAAGAGCTGTGGTCCATCTAGTCCAGTTTCCTGTTTCTGATAGTAGCCAGCACCAGCTGCTTCAGAGACCAGTGTAAGAACGCCACAGAAGGTGGATGTGGATAATCGACTCTCTCATTTTAACCCAGAGTAGTTACACTAGTTTTAAAGCTTGAAGCCTGAAGTTTCTATCAGTTCCAAAACTGTTTGCATTGACTGTTACAATTCTAAATATTCTTGTAGCTGCGCAGTGTCCAATCCCTCTCTGAATCTAAGACTGGAGGGACTTAAGTGATGGAGAGGTATTGTTAGCCCTTTACAGGGGGATGAATTTGACCCAAACTAAGCAGGGAGAGAGTCCTTGTGAAATGAGTCAAACCCCAATTAGTAAGAACACATGAATGCAAGAAGAGTTTGAGTCTAGATCTGACTCCAGAGACTTACCGGAAGGTAGGACCTAAGCCACTCTCTCCCCTCCCCCACTTCGTTTCATCTGTTTTCTTTGGGACTGATTCAAAGCTCACTGAAGTCAATGGACATATTTACTGACTTCAATGGGCTTTGAAGTAGGCATTTTTCAGCTGTTTTCATTATTTATTTGTTTTATCCACTAGCACCACTCCACCAAAAAATCCACAAGAACATTCATGCTATTGGTCTCTTCAAACATATGCCCGTTGCTTTCATTGGAGACTCTCTTTTTTCATTTGTCCCACTGAGACAACCCTAAGCCACTCACATTAATAGTTAAATAACGACTGAGCAACAGGGGAGGGAAATGTGACAAATCTGCCCAACTCATCAGAAGATGTTTTGACAGTCTGTAGACTGGAAAGATTGTAAACGAGGGACTAGCCCCTCATTACTTTCCTGCATTAATGTGGTTGTCTTTAAATGTGGATTGCAAACCATCCATCCCAGAGTCCCATTTTGATGTCATAACAATAGTTACGATGCTGAAGTATACAATACTTAACTGCTGACACCTTGGCACCATGATTAACAACCACTTTCGCCATTGTACCTTCTGTACTCCCATCAAAGTGAAATTTGTCCCTATTAATCAAATATAAGTGCTCTTTGCTGAAATGCTCATTTGTATTGAGTAGATTTCTAACATTCATCTAAGATGCTGTGTGCAACTGCTAACCTTTCAGTGGAGTCTACCGGGAGTTTCTGCTCATTTGTATACAAAGCATGTTGAATAAAAGGGCAACCAAACATAATTTACCGGGAAGTGAGGTTAAAAATGGTTTACCAGTTTGATGGTATTTGGCTTCAGAAATGAGACGCTAATACCCAACCATGGATTAATATTGATCAGCTTTCTGAAAGTTTTAAGTAGGTGTAATTTTTGTAAATTGTCTCTTTAAAAGAAAAGTTTTTTGTTAATTGGGCAAACGCAGTCCGGGCCTGACCCTTCTCCTTTTGACGGCGATGGGAGTAGGATTTATTCTGTGTACAGAATAAATATTAAGAGCCAAATTCTGTGGTCTTTGGTTGACAGAAACTCTTTTTGGCTTTAATGGGAGTTTGGCTCTGTTAGGCCCTGATCCTGTACCTTAAAATCAATGAGTTTTGTCATTGACCTGAGTGAGCTCTTCTAGCCAAATTCTACTGCACTTCAGACAGGCATTTTTCCCCCAAGAAGGTGCCCAAATCCTGTGAGCTGGGTGCCTAACTCTCTGAAAACCTTGCTGCCAAATCCCAGTCTACAGGATCAAATCCTCAACTGTATAATTCAGCATAACCCCTTTGACTTCAATGGGAAAAGGAGCGAGCTCAATGAACAAAATAAACACCAAGGGCTAGATTCTCAGCTGGTGTTAATGTTTACTCTGCACACAGAGTCCTGTCCTGTTCCCAGTGATGGGCAGAGTAAACGTTACACTAGCTGAGCATCTGGCCATGATGTTTATTTGATATGTAAAGCTCCCACTGAAGTCAACAGAGCTATGCTGATTTACACCACTTCAGGTTCTAGCCCCAATTCCTGTTGTCTTTGTCTTTGTCACTTTGTGAATCGCTCATTCTTTTCAGCAAAATGTTTGTGTTGGGTGAGTCACCCAGCTAAATAAAAACTCGAGATTAATTAATAATATAAACATTCCCCTCTTACCACTACTTAGCCACTTGTTGTGTCTCTAATTTAATTCAAACCAGAGATGAGCATGTTTAAAATAGGAGCCCATTCCAGGTCTCCTAAGCAAATGATGGAATGCAGTAAATGGAATCAGTGACTTTAAATCCCATCTGAAAATGCACATTAGGGGTGAAATTCACCACCTGCACAGGTCCAGCTCACCCAAGTCCCATTTTGAGATCTTACAAGAGATGGGAAATCTCTAAAAACGGAGCCTTAGGCCTTGTCTACACGACAGGGAAAAGTCGATCTAAGCTACGTAATTTGAGTTAGGTGAATAGCATAGCTCAAGTCGATGTAACTTAGATCTACTTACCGTGGGGTCCACACTACGCGATGTCAATGGGAGAGCATCTCCCGTCGACTCCCCTTACTCATCTCAATCTGGTGGAGTACAGAAGTCAACGGGAGAGCGATCTGCAGTCGATTTAGCGGGTCTTCACTAGACCCCGCTAAATCAACCACCAATGCATTGATCGCCGCACGTTGATCCCCGGTAAGTGTAGACAAGCCCTAAGCAGCTCATATATCTTATTCTAGTCTACTTCCCAGAGTGAATTTCACCCTAAAAACCGTAAGCACTCAAAGTATCATTAAAGTCAAAAGTCAAGACATGCTGAAGTCCAGAGAGAGCAAGTTTAACTCTGCCCCTTGCACATATGGATAATGTTATATGATCACAAACTAATTTTCAAATAAAATATATCTATATATAGATATATAGATATAGATATATCTCCACATTTTTCTGCAAACTTAAATTGAGCATCTTGTATTACTGCATACTACTCCATATGCTAGATAATCACAGTCCTTGAAGGTTATTTTTATACAAATAAAGCATGTGGGACAATGGAAGAAACTATTCTGCAAAAAAACATAATATTTTGAAGCTGTCTGTTGCAGTGTTTTAAAAAAAAAATCAACGAAAACCTTTAATCATTTTTTTAATTGTTACCAATTTTTATCAAAATTGTCTTCCAAATCATTACATTTTTGTTTACCGAAAGGTGCTTTTTCTTACTGAATCAGGTTTTCAATAAATAAAAATTCAATAGATTGAACTACTTAAGTTAAAACTTTCAATTTTTTTTTTTTTCCAAAAGGAAAACTTTTATATTGTAGACAATTTTCAGCAACATCTTGTGGGAAAGAGGGCATTTTCTGGCTAAAATTTCAGATATGTACAAGTCTTTCAGGCCCTAGTTTAGCAATGTACTTAATCATGTGCCCAGCTTTAAGCCACAAAATCATTCCAAAGTGTGTATGCTTGAAGTTAATGGGACTATTCACCTGCTCAAATTTGCCCGGCTAACTTGGGGTTTAAGATGATGATAAATTCCCTTGGCCAAAGAATGCCCTAATATATGTACAGCAGCTAGCACAATGGAGCCCCAGTCTGGCTGACGCTTCTATGTGCTACTGTATTACAAAATACTAATACAAGATGTTAAGCCGTTCCATAATGGTACAAATTGGTGGTAGCAAAAATACTCTTTCTGAAATAACTCATTGTATGTGATTATATGCACAAGCGGCAGAGTTGTGTGTGCATGAAACCATCTCTGGCATTTCCTGACTGCTGAGTGATTGATCATGCAGCTTTCAAGTTCTTCGAATGTAGTTAATTGTGTAGACTTTTTAAAGAAGAAGATCAAACAAACACTAGACACCTCTGGCATGTCCTGTCCAATGCACTTTGAGGGCCAATACAAACAAGCCACTCTTCCGCATACTAGGGAGTGGTGCAGTTTCTGCTCTGTATTCCAGGACATAGCCAGACAGGGTAGGGTTCATATAACGGAGCCCTTTCCCACATCTCATGCACCTACTTCATGTCCAGCAAATGAGGCAAAAATGCTCAAAGAAATTGAAACTGGCCTCTGGGCATTGGGCCAGTACAAGGTGCATAGGCTTTGTGTTTGCTCCCTGCACAGGGCTAACGACCCCTTATGTGATGCAGGGCTCCTATGGAGAATCTTTATATGTGTGCATCTTAAATATGCAAAGCTTAACATGTGCACCTTAAGTACGTGCAATGAAAGAGGCAGGGCTCTGCATTAAGGACCTGTTGCTAGACTCTCATTCACTTGGATGGACTCTGGATCAGGCCCTTAGGGTACATTTTCTAAAGCGTGTATCAGGCTGTGCACACTTTCATTCACTGGACTGATATGTACACTTACAAAGAATGAGCCACATCCCTGCAGGAGTCTTTCCTCGCTCCCTGTGCAGGGCAGGCTAGCTTTCCTCTGATGGCTGCTGGAAAACGATGCAAATCATACTAATTGCATGAACAAAGTGCAACTCTCAAAGGCTCATAACTCAGTCAAATCAAAACCAATTTTCACTGGAACACTCAACTATACTTATCAATGGGATCTATTTCGCTGCCAGCTGGCATTTGTCTACCTCCAGCTGTTTTCTCTGTGCAGCTGTTGCAAAGCATTTTTTTAGAATAGGGAAAGTATGTGGGTTGTGTTTTTTTCCCCCGGTATCCTCATTCAAAATGGCCCATTCATTTCTGGCTCAATCTCTCAATCCCCAAATAAACAAAAGAAATAAACCCCCTTCTAGTTGGATAGAGGCCAAACCTTGAGGCCAAACCTTAGCCTGAAAGGCCCAAATTCATAAACTGAGGTATGAGGGTGATGTGCTTTCCGGGGTGTGATTTCTAAAGCGCACTAAGATGTGGCATATTAATTGGTCCATTGCAGACCCTTCTGCTGCACAATAAAAGTTCTCTAGTGCACTTTAAGGTCGTGCCAGCCCTACATTAAAGCACATTAGCAGGGTCTACACACATCAAATAATCCCTTTATGGGATTCTGGCCCGTCCCTGTAGAACAGTACAAAAGGGCAAGAGGAAGTCAGTGACACTGCACAGATGCACCAGACTGGGTAGATTCTGGTCACATGGTAATAATCTTCAAAATGTACCTTTTAGAACTACAGTGGATTCTACTTAGTCTAAATACTTAGATCAGGGGTCGGCAACGTTCGGCACGCGGCTCGCCAGGGTAAGCACCCTAGCGGGCCGGGCCAGTTTATTTTCCTGCTGACGCGGCAGGTTCGGCCGATCGCTGCCCCCACTGGCCGCGGTTCGCTGTCCCGGGCCAATGGGGGCAGCGGGAAGCCGCGGCCAGCACATCCCTCGGCCCACGCCGCTTCCCGCCGCCCCCATTGGCCCAGGACGGTGAACTGCGGTGAGTGGGGGCCGTGATCGGCCGAACCTGCCGCGTCAGCAGGTAAATAAACTGGCCCGGCCCGCCAGGGTGCTTACCCTGGCGAGCCGCGTGCCGAACGTTGCCGACCCCTGACTTAGATCATGATCCTGCACAAACTCCTGCTAACACTTGGGAATTCACAGTAATCTTCTAGGAGCTGCTAGCTGAACTGAGAAAGCATCACTGTTTACATGGGACTGTTGCATCTGCTAGCAAAGCAAAAAAAATTACCCCTATTTTTGGCATCCAAGACTGAACAAATCAAGTGTTTGTAGCATGAAAGTGACTATGGACCTGTTTCACCACTGAACTTCTGTGCCCGTGTGATGCTACTGCTCAAATAGTTACACTGGCATAAATATGAAAGTCCAGTGGTGAACAGAGGACTGTGTGATCAGAACACTAGTTTTTTCAGAATGACAAGGTGGGTGAGGTAATATCTTTTATCAGACAATCTTTCAAGCTCACGTAGAGTGCTTCTGCACGATAGTGTAATTCTGGGCACGGGAATCAAGAAGATTTCTGAATGCCAAACAATCCATTTATTAAAAAATAGACGCTTGCTTTATCATCTGCTAGTTTGGGTAGGAGATTTAGAACATGTCTGCAGAATGTTACTATATTGACTACAAATGTGATTATTTGCAAGAATTTTTCATATGTAAGTTTTCTGTAGAGCTTGTAGGCTAGAATTAAAGGGGCTACATCCTCCTTCTAAAACAGCAAGGGAAAATGCAATGCCTTTGCTGCTACTGGTTAGGCCAGGAAACACTAAATGTAAGAAGGAGCGTGCTGCTTATATGGTATAAATGGAATGCGCTGACCTCTTATGAAGCCACGAATTGCTTATCTTATTCATGTACCAGATTTTCTGCCTCTGGATGAGAGTTGTATGATTCCTTGAAGATGAAAGATTAACTAAAACATCAGCAACTATTTTTGAGAGTCTGTTTGCATGGCCAAATTGACCAGGTCTGAGGACGGTGCAGGTTATATTAACAATAAATTCTCAGGTTTTACGACCTACAGCCCCAAATTGGCAAAGCACACTTAAGCAGGTGCATACTTTGAACCATGTCAGCAGTCTTCTTGGAGGCATGGGATTACTCGTGCTCAGTTGTGCATATTTAAGTCCTTTGCTGGACCAAAGTTGTCGAATGAGGTCTGAGAGACTTTGGGATTTCAGTGAGACTACTCGTATGCTTAAAGTTAGGCACAAGCCTGAGTACTTTGATAGGGGGGCCAATGTGTGTCTTACTGAAAGTACTGCCACATGCGTTGCAGGATGAGTCTGAAGGTTAGTTTTGATCTCTTGCCAAAACAAAAACTAGGGCCGATTTGGCTCAATTTCCCCCCCCCCCCCCCCCCGGGTCCCTAAGTTCAGAGGTGAGGAGTTTTCACGCAAGATCCCAAATCTGTACAGTCTTTTTTACTTGTACTATGACAAAGCAGGAAACTGCGGGAGTGAAAACCCATTTTGCCCTCTCTAAGCCCAATATTGGTCTACTCCAGAACTGTAGGCAGCCCTAAGGAGATTTGAACAATGTATGTGAACCCGCTGGAATCTTTCTGCCAGCAGTAGCTTCAAACATCCTGAATGCTAAGCTGCGGGCGTTTGAGTATTGAAAAACCAAGGCGACATGCTTTCATGACTCCTTTCTTCATTCTCTTGAACCTCAGGCACTGCCTGCTATGCTGAGTGTATGTTGATGGGGTTTTTAAACTCTGTGGAAGAGTGGTAAGGTTTGTTTGGAGACTAACTCACCTAAGTCTTGTCTCTAGTCTCCACAAAAAATAGTAGCCATCTAGTCCAAAGGCCAGGAATGCCAAGTATCACTCATCTGCAGGGACGCTCTCTTGTTTTAGATTGATTTTAAGGCAGTTTTAGGCTGTCTCCCTCAGTGTATTTCAATGAGATATTTAGTCTCACTTGCGTTTTTGCTAATTGAAGCTATCAAAGTTTGACAGCCCTGAAAGAAAGATGTGGAAATATTCTGGGGACAGATATATGGATTCTTAACATTCCTGACACTAACCGTAGCTGGTACTCTAAAATGGAGGAAGTCAGTTGTCGGGCCCAAATGTGTGTGTCTGTACCAATTTCTCAAAAATTCTTGCTCTCTCAAATTCAGCAACACAACTGTAGCTTGATGTAGAAACAACATAAGCACAGCAGTCAGGATTTTAAATATCTGCTACTTCGTCTTTAATGCAAATACTGACTTTGTTCATCACGTATATTTACTATACGAAAGAGTTGGCCTACTGCAAGTACTTTTAAGGTGAATACTGTATAAAGAGAGAGAAGAAAATGTCTATCTTCCAATGAGGATATGGACTTGCCCCCTTTTTTAATAGATTTCCCTCCCAGCACCAAGTAATAGGTACTAGCATGTGTGGGTTCCCATTCCGCTCTAGTCTATGCAGGGCCGGCTCCAGGCACCAGCTTAACAAGCAGGTGCTTGGGGCGGCCAAGGGAGAGGGATGGCACCTGCGGCAATTCGGGGGCAGCAGGTCCCTCACTCCCTCTAGGAGCAAAGGACCTGCCACTGAACTGCCGCCGCCAATCGCGGCTTTTTTTTTTTTTTGCTTGGGGCGGCAGAAATGCTGGAGCCGGCCCTGAGTCTATGCACTCAGTCTATCAGATATTCAGAAAGATAGGGTGCAGCCCTGCTTGAACTTTATTTTTACTATCTAATCAGCTGGCCACTAGAATCCTGGAGGAGTTGTCTGTCTTTCTAGCAAGCCCATCATTAAGCATCAGTCACACACAATTCCACAAAAAATAAATAGCTTTGCTCTACAGCCTTTGGGGACCAACTGAATTGGTTGGGTCCTAGTTAGCTACGAGCCACCTCTCTGCTCCGCTGATGTTAGCAGTTGACATCATCCAAGATGCTCAAGATAAAAGTGATGGGGCTAGAGCCAAGGCATTCTCAGTAAGTGGCCCTTGACTGGGGTCCCTATCCTTGGTGTTCCATTTCAACAAGTCCAAGATCTGTTACATTTCTGGTCATGCGCTCCCAGGCTCCTTTCTGGTGGAAGGGGTAGGGGTTGGAAAATGAAGAGAAAGCAGGTGAGAATGGCTTTGGGTTAGGAGAGGATCAAATAGGGCTCAGACTCGAAGACAGTGGTTCTAAGTAATGGTGTTTAACAAGTGTGCCTGTGCCCAAAGCACTGAAGAGGTGCACTTCTAAAAAAATAAACACAAATTATTAATAATCTTCCCCCACAAATTCTCCCAGTGCTGGAGTCAGAATCACTAAACTCTCCTATTCCCATTAGAGTTTTCAAATGCTGGCTCAATTGTATGGTAGGTAGTTTAAGTTGAAAAGATAGTACAGTATCAGCTACTTAAGTGTTGGTGACACTAGGGCCTGGTGTGCGCTAAAAAGTTAGATCAACCTAGCTACATTGCTCAGGGCGATTGAAAAAAAATTTGTGCCCTGTGCAACATAATTAGGTAGACCTAACCCCCACTGTAGACACAGCTAGGTTGATGCAGGGCTGGCTCCAGGGTTTTGGCCACCCCAAGCAGCCAAACAAAAAACAAAACAAAAAAACAAAAACAAAAAAGTTGCGATCTGCGGTGGCAATTCGGTGGGAGGTCCTTCGCTCCGAGCAGGAGTGAGGGACCGTCCGCCGAATTGCCGCCGAACAGCTGGACGTGCTGCCCCTCTCGGAAGTGGCCGCCCCAAGCACCTGCTTGGTAAGCTGGCGCCTGGAGCCGGCGCTGGGTTGATGGAAGAATTCTTCTGTCAACCTAGCTACCGCTTCTTGGAGAAGTGGATTAACTACATCAATGGAAAAACCCCTTCCATCAATATAGGAAGCATCTACGCTATGACACTACCATAGAGGAGGATGTAGCAGCATCCATGCCTATTCTTGGCTTTTGAAAACAGTATAGCTGATCTGGTTTTTGGCTTTCCTTTCAGGATCAGCTGTGACATCCTGTGCTGCTTTTTTACCCCTCTATTCTTTTTTCATTATTTCTGAGCTTTGTTCTGAACTATTAAATATAAGGCAGTAGAGTAGCGGCGTGGGGAGCTTCTCTGAAAGACAGCACATACAAAATTCAATTGTAATAGAAGCACTGAGGTAGCTTTACATTTCTTTTAGCTCATACTGTAGTAGTTAGGTTCACTTGTTTGGACTGTATCAAAAGGAACTCCATACCTAAAGGTACTGTTCTGTATTTCCTTCAATTAGATAAACGTTTTTGTCTTCAGCGCTGTGACAAGGAAATAAAACCGGGGGCAATGTCCTGTGTGCCTAAATGCCCCACATAGCTAGCCTTATACATCATGGAATTATTAACAAAAATCTTGGACCTAACCAGTAGGAAAAATGTCAGGCTTAGCTAGCAAGTGTTGGCTAAGGTTACTCTTCCTAGCCAAAACAAAGCCAGTGACTCAACAATAACAAACATTGTGTCTTGTAATGTTTTCAGGATCAGGCCCCATGAGGTCTTGTAGAATGTCTTGCCATCCCCTGCCTGCTGCAAGTAAATAGGTCATTTGTGTCTTGCCATTGTAACATGGACATTAAAGACCAAATAAATCATGTCTTTCATAAACATTTATTGCTCATTAGCCTGAATACTTAGCTAATGAATGACTCATTTGTCTTCTAAATCCTAATGATCATTAATTATAAAACTTGCCAGAGCTTCTTAGAAATCCATGAAAGAAATCAACTGTAGATTATTTATAGATTATGTATATGAAACACACAAGCTATTTTTAGGTCATCTAGATGCTTTGTCAGACAATTGCAGTCATTCACCAAAATGATGTGCTCTAATTGCCAGTTCAAAAGCTTCATTTTGCCTGGTAATTGTTGAGTAGCTGACTGATTACTCCCCATTGCTTGAATGGCAGGTAGCAGGTGTTTCTATGCATTCATAAAACAGTACAGTCCAACATAGTCCCAGTTAGGGATGAGTTGGTGTCTCCTCTTAGTACTAACAAAGAAAAATAGGATAAAGGATTTAAAATGTTTTGCCTGTTAAGTGTTAAGTAGTTGACTGATTGCTCCAGAATGGCAAGTGATGGAACAAAAGGTACCAGGCATAGCAGTACAGCATAAAGAAGCAACAGTAGAATACTTCCACACAGATCTTTGTTCTTATTACAAACTGGCCTATGGCATGAGGGGAAGGCTATATCTTGAGAGATTAAGAATATTGTCAAACTGTTCAACATTTCCTTCTGGAAGAGAATATGGATTTTATGTTGGGTCAAGATATTTTTGTAGACTGAGATTAACCCCTAAGGTTAATGCTATGGTGAAAAATTCCACTAGCTGGAAAACAATTAAAGACTTGATCAGCCGGTCAAGATACAAAAGCATCCTGTGAGCCACATAGGAGGACAACACATCTATTCATTTTTTTGTAAGTGAACATTGTGGGTCTGATCTTGCCGAACTGAAGGCATTGAGAGTTTTGTCATTGACTTCAGTGGCAACAAGATTGGCCCTTTAAAAGTAAGACATACAAATCCATTCACATCTATAGTGAAGTGCTAGAGTACAAATTAGTTTAACAGCTCTTTGAAACCATTTTTATTGAAAAATGATTGGGTTTCAAAGCATAACACATTTCCACTATACTTCTTCCCCCCACGCCAGTCCTCCTCCATAGCAGCTGGCTTCTGGATTTTATATCCACTCCAAGAGGAGAATTCCCAATGAAATCAATAGGAGTTCTTATGTGAATAGCTGATAACATCAGACCAACCATCTATAATTCTTGAGCTGTCAGTGTCTGCTCATGAGATATCATGAATGTCAAATCAGCGATTTGAGCTGATTGGGGGATCTCAAGTACTAGCAAAGCTGAATTCTTCTCTAATGCTGCAGGAGGTAATTGTATGTAGCACTTTCCAGCCCCAAAACACCTTACCAGCAGTGTGTGCACTGTCTGACTTGAGTGCCGCTACCTTGTGAGTAAAGGTTGCAGAAGAGAATTCCAGAAAAAACGTATTCGTATGACCAAATCTTGCACTTGTATTTCTTCCATGCTCATGGCCAAGTGCTAAGCATCGCTCCCTATCAATACATGCCACCCTCAAGACCCGCCCATTGCAGCAACTGTCCTCCAGACTCAGGAGCACTGGATGAAAATCCTCTGCCTGTCTACACAGCTCCATAGTCAACCCAAGGGGCTAGTGATGAGAAACCTGAAACACTGCCAGTTTCTCTCCTGTCCCAAGCTGTGTGTAATGTATAGGAATTGAGTAGTACCCCTTTAAATAGTTTGGGAGCCCTCTATTTCACCTCCCTGTCTTCTACTACAGAAGCCACCAGAACCTAGCAGAGGTTTACATGATAGGTATACAGCCAGGCTGTTGAATTTTTATACATAGCTAGTAAGCATGGCTTACAGAAACACGGTTGGGTTCCAAATGTTTCCTCGTATTTTTAATGTTGTGAAAAAAGCGAGGGCACACGATATGGCTTTGTCACAGCCATTTGGCCAGTGGGTTGGGTCAGTGATGTTCATGTAAAAACTGCCACAGTCACCCCCCACTATAATAAGCTTAAGTGCAGTATCCACTTAATAGCAGATACAGTCTCATCCTGGGTATTGTCTTTGGAGTGCCACATCTTGAGCCTGTAAAGGAGCTGGGCTCAATAGAGCAATGGGTATGGAAGCAAAAAAGGCCAATGCAGTCTTGAGCTGTATCCTATCTCGGGCTAGGAGAGTAATTATCGGATACTATCACATCTGGCCACCATGTTGACGTTGCAAGCAGGATGTTATCAAGCGGGAGGGGGTTCAGAGAAGAGAGATTGAGTAGAGCTGGTCAGAAAAGCTTCGCTGAAACCAGTTTCCACCAGTGATGCAGTTCCATCGAAATTAAAATGCTTCACAAAATTCCATTATATACAAATTTAAGTTAAGCATGTGCCACAGTGCCTTGTAACTGGGGCCTCAACAGAAAGATTGGAGTTCTGACCCTCTGGCTATGGCTCCAGTCTCTTGCTTGAGCTGCAAAAATACAAACAGCCTGACTTTTGGGAAGATTTTACTGTGTTGAGTTAACTCGAGTTAACTAAACAGCCTTCCCCCCCCAAGTGGAAATGAGGCCTGTGAGGTTCCAAATGACCCTGCTGTTCAGCATAGAGACAACCATGAAGCACTGGGTGACCACAGGTCGGTTAAAAGCTTTGATTCAACAGGATCTGAATTACAGATTCTGTCCAGCCGCCGATACACTCGTGACTCTCTCGTGCTGGTGGGAATGATGAGTCTGAACCACAGAAAAGGTGCGCACACTCACTTACCCTTAATACCGCATTGACGAGTAGGGATGGATAAACTAGTTCCGGAAACGAATGCTTAACTCTCTGCCACCACCACTTCCACACCTGCGCCCACTTCCAAACTCAAACACAATCTCTAAAACAACTGGCAAAGGTTTAAAAAAAAAAAATTGCTCTGCTGCCGCCCAGCCCCGTGCCCTGAGTTCTAGTCCCAGCTCTGTCAAATGGACAGCTGTGTGATTTGGGCACGTTACTTCACCTTTCAGTGCCCATTCCCCTTCTCTCTCAGCAGGTTGTAGTGGGGAAGGGGGGTAGAGAACACTCTAGCCTGGTCTGGAGGGGTTGTCTTTACTTGAAACTACATCCAGCAAGAACAGGACTCTGAGGATTCATGTTAGCTAATACACTGCTGACCATGGCTCTGCAAACAGAGTAGGTAAGGCCAAGTTTGTGTTGAAGGTAGTGTCAGCTGGCTGTGGGTGGGCCTTGGTCCCTGATTTGTCCCTGCCTGCGCTGACTTCAAAACCGTGGTCAAAGTCATGTGTGGTAATATGGCTCCCAGAGGTCATGTTCCAGCTTGATGATAACTTGTGATAGAGCTTCTCTTCACTAGAGACTGAGAGAGAGATTGGGATGCAGTGGAGAGGAGAGTCTTATTGGCCCAATGCACTGAGACTCATGAGACCTGGGTGTTGATCCTGGCTCATCTGGTGAGTGACCTTGGGCAAATCACTTTCCCCTCTCTGAGCCTGGCTGAAGTGGAGTGAGGATACTGATCTCCTTTTGCAGAGTGATTCGAGATCTACTGCTGAAATGTGCTGTATGAAAGCTTGATAGGAATGTTTACTACAGGAGGCTTTGTCTGCTCAGCATTTATCATCTCTGTGAGAACATGAAGCTAGACATTCACAAGGCCATCCAAGGAGAAGAGTTGTTAAATGCAACTCAGACAGCGCTGTTATGTGCAAAGGGTAATAAATGACCAAAAAGGCAATTATAGCAAACACAATGAAACCCCAGGTTTGTGAAAAACTTCCAAGTTTGTTTTCACTTTGAAATGTTTGAAGCAGACTTGTTTCTTTCCAGCTCCTGCCCCGCTCCCTCCTCCAATCTTGCTGCCTGAATAATAAAGTAAATGCTGAGTTATGGGTCCAAATTTTCAAAGGGGTCTCCTCCTCCCCTCCCTTACCAGTGAGGATCACATGTGTGAAGAAAGGTCTATAAGGAGCAGTTATTTAAGGTCTAATGAAAGACTCTCAGACAGCTTGTTGCACGAGTGATGCATTTAGCCAGTAGGCCAGGCTTCTAAAATCATTCATTGAACATGATGTTTTACAATCCATCTTAAAGTGACCCTGTATGTCTGAGGCAATCCTCTAATCCTGGCTTGGAGAAATGGATGGAGATCTTCTCTATGTCCTTAAAAGAAACAGCTACAACTTAATATAATTCCTTCATTTATGCAAAAAGCCCAAGTCTTTCTATGGACTTGTTTACATTAGAAATGGTTGCACCAATGTATCTACAGTCTAGTAAATCACTGATTTAAGCCATGCTGGTGTAAACTCCATTTTGTGGTAGGGTAGCACATCTACATTAAGGGTTTTCACTTGTGCATCTGCATCAATGAAATAACCCCTGTGTAAACTTTCTTAATGGAGGTAAACCTTAAATCTCTCTGCAGTTTGGATGTATATAACAGTTTGGCCCCAAATTATAACTCTGCATCTCAAAAACCACTGAATTTTGAGGGTGAATTTTGAAATCCAATCCCAGATCTGGACCTGAATCTAGCAAATGTCCCCTAATTAGAGATGGAGGTTTTGCGTTGGTCCGTTCTCAATAATCTTAAACCTTGGAATATTCAAATTCTTGAGGTTTATCTTTAATATATTATCTCTGACCGACCCACAGAGCCAGCCGGTATAGGGTCTGATCTTATAGTAGATACAGGTAGTAACAAGCACATGTCGTGGACAAGAACCCCAACCGGTGATTATTTGGAATGGTCAAATGTTTGTCGAATTCAGACAAACTTGTAATCAGGAACAAACAAGCTGTTGTGCTTTTGTCCTATGTCCAGAATAAAGAGAACTCGATGCAGGATTTGCACACTCTTTGTATTACAGTTGCACTCACTGACCTAAGACCCCACTGTGCTAGGCACCGTATTTTCATTTGGGTAAGACACAGTCCCTGTGCTGAGGAGCTTTCAGCCTGACTAGACAAGGCATACAAAGATCGGATGGGATACAGGCTCAGAGAAGAGAAGTGACTCTACTAAAGTCACACAGAGTCAGCGGCTAGTCTGGGAATAGGACCCAGGTCTCCCAAAGTCCAGTCCAGTGCACTGAACTATACTGCCTCTATTTTAAAAGCTCTAAAATGAGACAATTAAGGGACAAATATCAGCTGATGCTTATTAGTCCTGTCAGTGGTGTTCCTCCTTATTTTAGAGCTGATCTTGATGGAGGGACAGTATCTCATTAACCAACGACAGTGGAAATGCCACCAGGGATGCCCCCAGCCGCTGTTGCTGTACCAGAAGAAATTGTTGAATAGCTTCGGGAGAAACACTTCCCTCTTCCCACATGACTCGCCTTGGAGCTAGTTTTAAGAATTACTGTTTCCAAGGCTGAAAGATTATTTAGCCAACTTACATGCATTAAAAATACTCTCTGGCCAAACTACCCAGCACATCAGTTATCCGGAGGAAATTGCCAAAGGCACAACAGGGGTTAGGCACGCAATGCGCACTGGCCGACTTCCAATGGAAAGTAGATGGCTGATGTGATGAGAGTGCTTTGTCTGTATACATGTAAAGCGTGAATAAGGTGCCAGTGGGCAGTGCTAAGGAATACATAGCAGAGTCCCTTGGTTTTGTAGGACCGATTAAAATTTGTGCACGGCAAATGGTGTCTGTTGTGCAGCTCTCTTCACCCGTTCTTAACACATCAAAGGCACGAATTAAAATCCCTTCCTTAAAAAACCATAAGGATGCCTGGGGCCGGATTTTTCAGAGCTGCTGAGACCCTGCAGCTCCCACTGACTTCAGTTGGAGTTTGGGAGGTCAAGTTCCCAGCATTGCTTTTTTAATTGGGGCCTTTAGGGCCTGATCCAACGCTCACTGAAGTCAGGTGGGAAATGTCCTATTGGCTTCAATAGACTTTGGCTCAGGCTCCTTTAAATCAAAAGTTGATTTTTGACACCTTAATAATATGGATTGAGGGAAGAAATGATTTCGCTGAGTGATCAGAAACAGAAAAGGCTGGACATGGTGGCTATTTTCAAGCAAATTAAACATCCTGCATGATAGAGTATAACATCACGGTTCTTAAAGTCTGTTCCTCTCTTCCTAAAGACTGGCAATAAACAGGCATCTCCAACCGTATTTGTATGTATGTCAAACTGCTACCTTCGTAGACACTCAACTGGTGACTGCCGTGATTTGTCTATTTTTTTTAACCCGACAAGGTAATTAATATTTTGCACACTTGCTCTCCATTGAGAATTCCCCACAACGCTAGCGTGCTAAGAAGGTTGTGTGTGTGTTTTGCTGCAGCGAAAGAATTAACTGTGCTTTAAGACTGCCTCGAAGGCTACAACCTTGCGCCTTCCGTTTCCCTTTTTCTGAGTGGAAACTTGAGGGTGCGGAGTAGTAGAGGGACTGTGGAAAATCAGACCTGCAGCTCTTTCCTTGTTCTGACTTCAGATGTGAATGGGAATTGTGCCTGAGTAAGAACTGCAGGACTTACTCCATTATACTTGTGTGTCAGGGCACCTTTGGGCTGAACTAGGAACACTTCCTTCTTGGGTACTGGGCAAAAGGAGCCCAAACTTCCAGGCTCTCCTTTTGATTTCTGACATGCTGTGCACAGCTCATCAGATCACTGCAAAGCGTGGGTGCTTGGAGGCATTTCTTTCCTCCTGTGAGGCTGCATCGTCCCACTTAATACTCATGGCTGTGGTCATCAGGGCCGAGAGAGAGTTCTCCCCAGCCCCTGAGTCTGCAAAATCAACCTTTATCAATGCATCCAAAACTCAAAAGCTGCTGGCTGGGTGTAAAAGGGTCCTGATTCCTCCTGGGTGCTCCTGAACTGACTCAGCTGCCATCTCAGTGGTGCCAACTCTCAAGATTTTGTTATGCGTTTCATCAGCATTATCTCCTGCAAATGTAAACAAACTTGTTTGTCTGAGCAATTGGCTGAACAACAAGTAGGACTGATTGGACTTGTAGCTAAAGTTTTATATTGTTTTATTTTTGAATGCAGTTTGGTTTTTTTACATAATTCTACATTTATAAGTTCAAGTTTCATGATAAAGAGCTTGCACTACAGTACTTGTATTCGGTGAATTGAAAAATACTATTTCTTTTGTTTTTCTACAGTGCAAATTCTTGTAATCAAAATAAATATAAAGTGAGCACTGTAGACTTTGTATTCTGGGTTGTAATTGAAATCAATATATTTGAAAATATAGAAAACATCCAAAAATATTTAAATACATGGTATTCTATTATTGCTTAACAGTGCGATTAATTGCGATTAATTTTTTTAATCACTTGACAACCCTAGGTGACACTTGGGCCAGTCATGCTCTTAGTTGAGAAGCCTGCAGCTGGCTTCCTGTGAAATGACACCCTTGCCATGAAAAAACTGTGCAACCTACTGGCCAGATTCTGCTCTCAGGTATGTGAATCCAGCTCCTGTTGGCTTCAATGACAGTTTCAAGAACATACTTGAGGGCAAAATGTGGGCCCACTAGGCAATCACTTGTATCCAGTAAAGGTAATAATGGGAACTCAAGAATTTCTCTTTGCCATTGAAGGGAAAATTGTGCATTTCTGCTCTTATTTTGTGAGGATCCTTCACCATTTCAGCACGGCAGGTGTTTGCTTTCTTCGCCTTTTTAAATCTGCACTTTTAAACTTTCAGGTTGAGATTTTCAAAGGCGCCTATGGGACTTAGGTGCTGATCTCCTATATTTGCTTTTTAAAATTTTGCTGATAAATCACTCAGGTCTCAGCTATCCACAGAGGCAGGCGGCCATTCTGTGCTCAACTCAGAGTCGACATACACCATGTACTCTCCACTGCAGACTTAATTTTGGCTCTTTCTTGTTTGTTTCTCCTCTTAATCTAAACTAACGGTCATCTTGACTGAGAGCATATGTCTGGCCCTTGTGTTTGGGGAAAATACAGTGCTCTCTTGATCTGGCTAGATGCTAATTTTAGAAATGCAGAGAAAGCTGGCGTCTTTGACAATCAGCACTGTTATAACATGCTTCACAGTTTTAATGTGAATTATCAAAATCAAAGTGGACACTGAGTTTTATGACCCCTGTATGAACAGCAGGATTAGCGAATTCATCCGTATTTTAGGAAATTAGTCTTTTTCACACTTGGTGTGAGAAATTGGGAAAAGTTGATAGATAAACTTAGACCAGTCAACGTTAAAGGATGAAAAGACTGTGCATGAGGTGGCTTCTGCTCCCATAGAAGTCAATGGTAAAATTAATGTTGAACCATTCATTGTTGGTGGTGGTTGTTAATAATTATCATTAATAGGACCTGCGTCTCTTCCATCCAATCTATAGTAAATATTACTGTAAGAAATAAAGAGATTTGAGTGTGTGTCGTATGGCGAAAGATATTAACTAGGCATCTCATTGGTTGATAGTGTCAACATGATTAACCCGACTCCCAGGATTGAGCCCAAGAAGAACGGAGAATAAAATGTAATGGGATGGGTCCTCAGCTGCTGTAAATCTGCTCAATTGACTTTACTGGAGATACATCAGTTGAGGCCTCAGCTTCACTCATGTAGAACCTGAAACTGCCGTCATTAAAATCACTGGCAAAAAATGCCACATATTTCACTGAGAGCAGGATCCAGCCCAGAAACTGTCTTCACGTCAAAGGGGAGTAGAGCTTAAACACGGAACATGTAGTCAGAGGAACGGAGGAACAAGAAGAATGAAGGGTCATTTCTAACCTGTCCTGAAGATCAACTCTGCCCTCAGTCTAATCCTGGTAGCTACTGCTCTGAGAGAAACTTTGCTGGCAGGGCACTGTGCTTGAATAGCTTTCATCAGAGGTGTTTTCCATGACAGTCTCTTGATTTTCTTAAAAGGTTAGACCTGGGAAGAGGACTATACCTGCATCTACACTTCTGATTAGAACTACTTGCTTTTTTACTGTTCTCCTGTTCATATGATTTAATCTTCTCCTTGGAGATATCTCTAAAACAAATGGCAATTTATAACCATAGACCATCTCAGCATTGCTCACTGTTACAAAGAGGGTGAGTCACTAACCAAGGCAACACTTGGCTAGTCCAAACTTCAGTCTGTGCAAATGTGTTACTGAATTCATGGTGGGACTCCTTAGTGCTTACAGAACAGTGTCCACCTTCAAAGTCTTTATAAACACAAAGGGTCAAATTCTCTCCTGGTGCATATCTACTGAAGTCAATGGAATTATGTCAGCAGAGAACCCTGTTCCTGACTCGTTAATCCCCACAGCTGGCCCTGTTATTAGCATCTCTAGTTTGCAGGAACTGAGGAAGAGGTTGGGGTCAGATTTTCAAAAATGGCCTTTAATTTTGGGACCCCGATTTGAGATACCTCGGGTCTGACTTTGAGAAGTGCTACGTGGAACACTGACAAACTCTGGTTGTCGGTGGGTGGGATCGAACCAGGGACCTCTGGAGCTAAATGCATGAGCTAAAAGCCACATGGCCCTTAGCTAAGGCTGTAGCAGACCCATTAATCTCTAAGTGGTCTCCCTGCCACTAGAGGGGACAGAACACCACACCCAGCAGGGGTGTGGGTTACACTAAGCACCTAAAACCCCAGCTGCAATCACTGAGCAGCTCCCATTGCTGCTCAGTGACCAAACCTGGGCACCCAACAATGGAGGTAGCTAAAATTAGAGGCCACGTCTGCTAGTGTGGCTGCACGTGACCTGCCCAGGAGCTGGTGTCAGAGTTGGCATTAAGACTTAGGAGTCTAAATCCCACCTGTCTCCCTCCATCACAAGTCCCCTCACATAGACATTGCATAATCTCCAAGTGTCTAGCTGGGCTGCAGAAGTAAAATCAGATGAAGCCACTAGTGCCAAAAGATGAGTTTTTGTAATAAATACATTTTACGGGGAATGCAATGCCGCTACAGTTTATTGTTCCCTGAGGCTGGTAGAATCCATCATTGACTGAAACCCACTTCACTTATCAGTTAGCAAAGCTCCATTCTGACATGTGCCTTGTCCTCAAACCAGACTATGCGACACTAAACCAAACTGATTAGCATAATCTCCAGGAAAATAATTTCCCACTGCCAGCATTGGCAGATTCCTCTTGGTGCAGCCGATTCCCATTTATACAACATCCAGGTCAAACTGTGTTTTGCTTTTTCCATGGATTTTTCAAACACGTGTTTTTCTTTCCCAGGATCTCTCCCCGTTTCATGTCATGATTGCTGAGCATTTGTGTTGCTCTGCCAGATGCCGCTCGCCAAGCATCCAGCTCCCCTGCTCATCAGAAAAATAAAACACTGAATCTCTCAAAATGTTTATTATGCTAGCTGGCAGGAGGAGAAAAAAATACCTTTGGCACCGGGCTCTGACCTTTGCGTGAACAAGTGCTGCTCTGCCATCTTTAGCTTCCAATTAATGTAGCAAGGCGACCTTGTGAACAAGCCATGAATTTCTCCCCTCTGCCCCTTTTACACTTATCATTGCTAGTTTAGTGGATGGACACGTTCTGCCTCTCAGGTGTCTGAGCAAATCCATGAAATGCAGCAAGCAACTTTCGTTGGGCCCATTCCGAGAGCCGCCTTGCAGGCTGAGTTTCCCTAAGCTTTCCTCATTGCCTTTGCCAGTAACAAATGCTGACACTTTGCAAAAAGACAATTTCTCACCTGCTCATTGTGGTGAGGGGCACGCATGTTTCTAACGGATTGGACAGTGGGTAGCACACTTCAGGTGAGCAGATGGGAATGACAGATGCTTAACTGGATTCTCTATTGAAATAGTGTGTATGGAACAGAGTTATATCCTCAGCACTGATGGACTTTCATAAACAAACGGGTGCAGTGAAGGGTGGTGTCCTATGCAATGTTTAGTAATTGTGTACCAAATAGTGCCTGTGGACCAAATTCTGTGCTGGTGTAAACTGACACAGCTCCTCTGATTTCAATGGAGTTACACCAATTTACACCAGCAGATAATTTGGCCCTGTATTATTTTTTTCCAAGGTGGACTAGCACAATGCACCTACATTATAGTGTATTGTTGTGCAGGCAGGTGACAGACATGCAGTATCTTGTCTGGGCTGTAAAGCTGTACCGGCTATTGATTGAGCTAAATACATTTGCAAGCCTGAACGGTTTAATTTGCCTACATTGCAGAGCTAATTTTAGTAATAGAGCTGGGCTCCTTTTTTAACCCCTTCAGTGCTGCCTGCCTCTAGCCTGTTATCATTTTGTGCTGCAGCCGCATTATTTTCGACCCCTCTGAAAGAGGCAGTAGCTATTAGCTCTATAGGACGGCTAAAAAGATATTTACTGTGGGTGGGGAAAAAAGCTGCATGCTGGTGGGTACTAGAGATGTAGCCGGTCAATTTCCTGTACTGTAGAACCAGCTTCTAAATAAGACTAACAAGGCTTTTCACTTCTGCACTATCCCGTATCCCAGGGTCGCCAAGCACTTTAATTAAAGCTCACAATATGCCTGTGGTAGGTAAGGGATATGTAAAGGTCACCTTTGCCCTCCTCTGTGTAGGAGCATAGCCGCTGTTTATAATATCAACCCGTTTAGCAAAGGAAGTGAAGAATACAGCATCCAATTGAAACTAGAGGAGGACTTTAGTAAACACAGTATAATTAACCTGAGCTGGAATTTGGCTGAGCCTCAGGGGTTAACACCCCTCTTCGTACCAGAGGTGCCATTTTTATGACAGCAAATGGTCCAGAGCTTAGCAATACAGTGATCCAAAACACTGTGCTAAAGCAATGCGTCCATGTGCTCTGTGGAGATCTCCAACCCAAGTACTGGCCCAGACCAACCCTGCTGAGCTGGTAAGAGGCGCTCACAGGGCAAGGTGCTTTTGCTGCAGACATTTTCGTGGCTTAAACAAGGATAAGGGGAAATGTTTGTACCACCCTGATGTAATAATTCAGAGGCTGTATGTGTTCTTGATTGCACTAGGAAACAGGTGCACAAATATAAACAGCAGGCATGTAGCTAGCCTATGAAGCTGCATGTTTTACTATTACGCTCCTCTTCCACCTTACCGTTTCCACACTCAGTGGTTGCATCTTGTCCTAAATTAGGCCCTGATCCTCCAAATACTTATACACGTCCTTAACTTGACCAGGAATAGTCCCATTGATTTCAATGGACCTGCTCTCAGTAGTAAAGTTAAGCATGTGTATAAGTGTTTGCAGGATCGGGGCCTTAGCTAGGAAGCTCCTTGGAGAAGAAGCTGTCTTCAGTGGGGTTCCTGTCCTGATTCAACCCTTTGAACATGGCTGCGATGGTGATAATCAGAAATATACGGTTCTGGAATAGCTTTCCAACAGGAGCAGTGGGGGAAAACACCCAAACTAGCTTTAAGATGGAGCTTGATAAGTTTATGAACAGGAAGTTGTTAGGTTTCAAGCAAAGTTCTCAATTTTGCTTTCATCACAATTAGCTGGGGTAGTTGCTCAGCAGGAGACATGTAGTGATACGGCTGGGAAAACCAAAGACAGTTTGCAGTGTGGATGTATCTTTTAATCTTACCTCTGTCCTGATGAGGAAAGTGGTTAAAAATGGAGAAACACCAGAGACATCAATTATTAGGAGACAGGGGTCCCTGCAGTTCAGAAGAATCTAAAGGGGTGACATCTCACAAGTTTTATGAGGACCATCATGAAGTTGGCTTGTTATTTCAGGAAAAATCTATTGAGAGGGTTTTTGTTTTGTTTTGTTTTAAAACCTTTAGTCCTCTCATTAAGGCCAGAACAGATATCAAGTTAGTTTTAGTTTCAATTTCCCAATACCATAGACAAGTTTATTGTCAGGAAATTGAGATAATTCTGATCCGAGTTATAACTCAACATTATGTACATTACATGCTTAAAAGAACTGGCATAATCATGAAATATGAAGTATTGTAAGCAAATGTCATCACAGGACACAACAAAAACTGAATGAGACATTTTAAAATGTCTAATGATTACTCGTCAAACTGAAATTTTAAAATGTCACCATGCCATATATGTACATGAAGTGGAAAGTAAAATGATTGAGAACTCCTAGGATAAAATAGTTATGTTCTTAGCATTGATTGATATTCTTGAAAGAAGAACTTGATGGATTATGATTTTGTGAGAGAATCATTACGTGCCAGGTGCTTGAATAGAGAAGTACAGCTTTTTGACATCTCCATGCAGAATAAAACCATTTGAGAGATCTTTACTCATTGTATCTCTGTTAGGAATCAATCCAAATGACCTAAATTTTGCATCAGAAAACAGATTTAGGATCCTACCTGAATCTTGTGCAGGCACTATTGCTCTGACCTCAGTAATCTGTACTAAGTAATCAGAGAGGAGTTTTGTCTCGATTTGGAAGTAGACAACACTGTCGCTACACACTGATGTTGACAAGAAATCAATCAGCATTTAGGATCGCTTTGTGTGCATGGTTTTTTTCTTTTCATGCTCAGTACACAAGACTCCAAAAAGAGCAGGAAAGAATATGCAAAAGGTATTTTGTGAAAAAAGTTCAAAAGCAACTTTGGAGACCCTTCCAGAAAGACACAGCATGGCCCATATCTTCTTCCAGTAGTAATTCACAGGGCCAAATCCTCAGGAGCTGTAAATAGGTGTAGCTCAGTTGAATGGCACTACAGTAATTTATACTAGCTGAGGACCTGAATCTAGTGGGTTTTGCAATGCAGTTTAAATGACTTGGCATCATTGACAATCTCTCCTCCAGGTATTTAGGAGCACTAGTCCTGCTGAAAGTCAATGGGATTTGCACTCCTAAAGCCCTTAGGCCCTTTAAAACTCCCCCGTTAGTAGCAGCGAAGTGTAATTTGGAATGAGTTTGGAAAAGGAAATTGCAACATTTGCTGCATAAAATCAGACACGTTCATTAACCATCAGCATTTTCCGTTTAACTTTGCAGAGCTGGGTAACTTACCCTCTTTGAGCTCCACAGGCAAACCCATGAGTAAAGCATGAGCTTTTGACAATGAAAGAGCTCTGAGCAGAAACAAAATGGGCTTTTGAAAGCTTCAAGCCCATGACAGCTGTGAGAGGGCAATAACTCCATAAGTGTCTTGGGTAAAATCAACTCAAATGACTTGATGCTTTGTTTTATCATTATGAACATAAAGGAGTTTCTTTTAGTTATCAACGGCAAAGTCTCGAGAGGGTTCTTACAAGATTCGATAAGAATAACATGCCTTGCATAGAAATGGCTGCAGATGTCAGTGGTAGTAATAGCAATGGAAAAGGGGTGCTTTACCAGCAAGCAATGGCTCAGTGGCTCATGCATGAGACTTGGCATCAGGACGCCTAGGTGCTTTGCCCAGCTTTGTCACTAACTCCCAGTAGGACAAGTCACTCTGCCCTTCAGTTGACTCATCCGTGAAATAGGGATATTAATGCTTATTACTTGCATTCTTCCATAAAGTGCCTGGAGATCTCCAGGCATGGGGCTTGATTCACTATTGCCCTCACCTTTTGTAATCACTCACTCCGGTGTAAAATCATAGAAATGTAGGACTGGAAGGGAACTCAATAGGTCAGCTAGTCCAGTCCCCTGCGCTGAGGCAGGACTATGTAATAACTTGACCAATCCTGACAGGTGTTTGTCTAACCTGTTCTTAAAAACCTCCAATAATGGCGATTCCACAACCTCCCTAGGCAATTTATTCCAGTGCTTAACCACCCTGACAGTTAGGAAGTGTTTCCGAATGGCCAACCTAAACCATCCTTGCTGCAATTTAAACCCATTCCTTCTTGTCCTATCCTCAGAGGTGCTACCATTTTGATTCCGAAGAGTTTTGCACTCACTTTGCACTTTGTACTAATCTAGTACAGGGCAACAATAAATCAGCCCCATAATCCCTAAACCTCAGTGAGCACGCGCAATACGTACTGAGTTCAGGACTGCAGGGGCTGGCCCTTAATTAAATACTATACCACTGTCATATGAATTTAAAAACATTTGGTCACATTTCAGTAGTAGTCTCTAAATTGATATGATTTTGCACACACTTATCTCCATGTGCAAAAACCCACCTCGAAGACAGCATTTTCACCCACAAACCAGGTAGTTAGACATATTATCTAATTCATTTACTTTATTTTGAAGTATAAATTTTCCCTTTTGCTACACTCTAGACATACCTACAATTTGTGGTCTATTGAAACTGTGTTCAAAATTGTAAACTATCACTCTAAATTTCAGAGGGTTTTCCTGGTCCTGCTTGCAGGCTAGAGGGCTCTGTAGGGAAGCATGAGAGCTAAACCTAGCAGCAGTCAGTTAGCCGACCATCAGTCTCTAAATTAAGGTGGGGGTGAGTTGTGCCTCTCTGTTTTAGGGAGCAGCCTGCTTTGTCTCACTCTGATTTGGGGGTCTTGTGTGTTATCGTTCTGAATCCTAAGAATAAAAGTAGTACTACACTGCAACCTTTCAGCAAGAGTATTTGATATTTTTATCTAAGTTCTCTCTGTGTGTATGCTGTGAACATAACACAATTCACACAGCCAGCTTCTGTCTGGCCCTTAAGTGAGAGCATGGTGCAGAGGAGTGGACAAGAATCTGTTTATTCTCCATAGAATTTACCATGTAACAATCCCTATCTCCAAGTCCATTTATAACAAAGGATTGATAATTACTATAGCCCTGATCCTACAATCGACTCCATGCATAGCCCACACAGAGTCCCATTTGTTATGTGTATATGCTGTAAACATATGTTAGATAAAAACATAAATATTCTTGCTGGATGATTGCTACATAAAGCTACTTTATTTCTTAATATTAAGGATGATAACAAACAAGAACCCGAAAGCTGGCTGACCCCTAAGGCACTCAACTCACCCCACCATACTTTTAAATTGACTCTTTACAGGCTGACTATCTGTTGACTCACTCAGATGACCCAGATCACCTGCCTTCCCCCCGAGCCACTAGCCTACAAGCAGGACCAGGAAACCCCTCACACCTAAATAGATAGCCGGTCATTTTTAACCAGTTTCCAATATACCACAGCACTGCCTTCAAGGGGTGGTCAGCACAGGCACAGGAGTCTACCTGTGCAGAGTCAACTGCAGGATCGGGCCCTATGCAAGAACTGGTACAACAAAATGGGGCAGATTCTCATTTACATTACGGCCCCTTTCCACCAAACTGGCAGTGGGACCTGAAGTGGGTGTAAATGTACTGTGCCCTCACTCCACTGTCCATTTATTCTGCCAGAGTAGGGTAAAGGCACCTTAGTGTAAATGGGAATTCGGCCCAATCTGTATTCTGCAAAATACAATTTTGCCAGATTTTTAAAAAATCCTTTTTAATACAAGACAGTGAATTCTCTTACGACTTTTCTGGCCTTTCCCAAGTTCCCATATTTACTTTCTTAACAAGGACCTCAGTTAAGCCTTTCTACGCCAGAAGAATATTTGGCCAAATGATAGGACTGGATAACATAATGTTCACAGAATGAATTCCCATATCCCTTAGGTATTCTTGTATTTGTTAACTACATGTAAGAGGAGGCTGATAAAAGCTTTAAAACACCGTTAACAATAACATTTTTAGAATGGCATGTGACAAACAACGTATTTAGGAAGTTACTTATCGTTTTCCTGTGGCTTTCCAATGTATTTTAATAATATTGCGTTTCTTTGTGTTCAGTGGAGTCAGATCCTGCAGGTAAGGTACCTCTGTTAATTGCTTCTTTGTGAATTCAATAGTTTGATCAAAAACTTCACCCGTTTAATGCATGGTTGGCTGTAAATATATCGCAAAGGGCCTGGTTGTGCCCTTCTCAGGCATAGCTGGGAGTAGTGATGAATAAGCCACATAACTTTAGCAGGCACTGTGGTAAAAGGAGAGGGAAACAGGAGGGAGATAAATAGAAATTATGAGAATGGTGGGACCCTCCAGTCGAAGGAAAGATTAAAGAAATTGGTGCCCCCTGGGGCAGTTCTCCTACTTCCTCTAAAAATATGTAATGAGGCCGAGGCCTTGAGAATAGCCCTCCTCAGGGTGTTTGGTCTCTTCTGTTTCCAGTTTCAGCTGGCAGCACAAAGGGCAGAGTCCTGTGGAAATGAAATCTGAAGGTTTAAAAGCTGCCTGAGCCATTTGGATGCCCAATGGGAACTGGGCATTAAATCCCAGAGGCGACTGAAAAATCGCAGCTGAACCGTATTTATTTTAAAGTTCACTGAACTTTATCCAACTTCGGCGAAGGTGAGCTCCAGGCACTGGGTTACTTAAGTCAACCCACTTTGTTCATCTCCAATCCTGATAGCACCTGGGTTTGAAGCACCAGCTGTTGCAGAAATGTCAAGGCAGTTGTTCTGAGCGCTCCTGGACTGGAGAGCAGTCAAAACATTTCCCAAACACCTTGATGATGCTAACGAATTTTTCTATAGCATGCACGAAGTACCCACTGTGCTGAGATATACAGTGCCACAGGATTTAAATATAAGAGTCTGTGCTTTTAAAATGGAAGAAAAAACCCATTCAAATGTGGAATGAGTTCTTCAAAGTCATGCCAGTCTGTCTATTATTCAAGACAAATTACTTTGACAGCACTATCTACTCTTGACATCTGAGTTGTCTCTATAGCCTATTATATTTTAGTACATGCATAAAATATTGTTCAGACAGTATGGTTAGTCTAAAGGAGTAAATCTAACTGCTTTGAAATGGTCTATTAGGGGATGAACTCTCAGTTTAGCTGCCGGCAGAGAATTAATCCAGTGCTTTTCTTAGTTCTTAAACTGCAGTCTTTTCCTCTCTTCCCCTCCTCCCCCGCCCCTCCCAACTAAATGCTCTTCTTTATTCTGGCACATGAAAAAAATTCAGTCATCTTCATAAGGAAAGTGGCAAATTAAACAGCAATTGGAGAGGAAAATGCAATTAAGAAATTAGGACACATGAGTTAAAGGACAAGCAACTTGAGTACTTCATTCATTGTAGAAATATATACAGGGGATACAAATTTTGGAGTCAATCCTGCAAACAATTACACAAATACTTAGATTTATACACTCCATCAAATGAAGCCTCTATCCATTGCTCAGGGTGCTATTTAATATATTTATAAAATACAATTATACAGACAGACTCCTCTGGGAAGCCCCCTTTGCCCAGTCATTAACATCCATCAGAACCCAGCCTCTGAAAACAGATGGAAGAGCTTTACAATCGCCCACCGGAGTTTCCCCAGTTCCTCAGAATGCTGGTGAGGAAATGGGCCTTGCAGCCTTCACTGGGGGAAAGAATTGTCTAGTAGATCGAGCACTAGACTGGGCTGCAGGAGACTCAGGTTCGATTCCCAGCTCAGCCCCAGAATTCCTGTGTGACAGTGGGCAAGTCACAACGGGCAAGTCTCCATTTATGCGGGATGGATAATAATTGTCTACATCACAGGAGTGTGGGGAGGATGAAATCCATTAATGATGGTGAGATGCTCGGAGAGCAGGGACATATAAGTACGGCGCTAAATGGGAATTATTCCCGACCAGGGGGAGAAATGAGTTCCAAAGCTGAGGCAATGCCCTGCCATCTGCCCTTTCTCCTTTATATGAGGGTGCTTGTGGTGTTCCCAACGGTGATGCAAACGCGTCAAGACAGGCTGTTAAAAATCAGGGCACAAACCCCAAATTTGTTATAAATTCTGAACTTAGGTTTCACCAACCAACAGCGCCAAGTGCAAACTCCTCAGGCACTTTAACAGCCTTAAAACAGAGTCACAGACCGTCCCCTTGGGTACTCCAGTCTCTCTTGCCACACAAGTGAGTGTATCTCTGCAATAGATGGCCCCTTACACCAAGAATCACAGCAACCAAGGACCAGGCTTACCCCAGCTTGATCGCATTTTAGGTCTCACGCCAAAGACAATGCTTGCAGCCAATCCAATAGTAAACGGTACAAAGATTTATTAAAGAGAAAAAGGAAATTGGAGTTATTTGCAAGGTTAAATCAAGCAAACATAGACACGTGAATGAGTTAGTCTTGGGTTTCAACAGGTAACATAGGCATCTATAATTAGTGAGCCCTATTTGTCCCTAGGGCTAACCCAGGCTAAGCAGCTGGGGTCTCTTGCTTATGCCTAGAAACACCCTGTCTCCCAAGGTCCAAGCTGCATAGAGATCCTTAGTTCTTTTGCTTTGGGGTTTTTATCCCCCTCCTGCCATGGGCTCTGAGCTGCAAACTCAGCTGATGGGAGGGAAACACTCGCATGACTCAGCTTCGGGGATGGAGAGCAAAACAACAAGAAGAGTCTTTAGTCCTGTTGTTGACGATTCCTCAGCCCAGATGTAGGGACTCTCCAGTTGTGAGATCTACTCCTAGCTTGTCTGGTATCGATGGGTCTCCTCTTTTGGGAAAGGCATCACAATTTCTGTAGAAGAGCAGCTCTTCACACTAATTAATGTCCCTCTCTTGTATGGTGATTCATACAGTCACAGCGGCTCACAATACAACTGCTCAAATATTGCTTTGCAATATGGAACACAAATATTACAAGTAAGATTAATGCAGGCATTCGATAGAGTCCAAACACTAAATGCTTTCTTATAATGCTAATGCCTGTTCTATCAATATTAACCCACAAATGAGCCAGACAGATTCCAGCTAGGTATCAGTCTGTGTCCAGCTGGGACATGGGGACCTTGGCATGAGCTGGCACCTGGCCGGCCAGCAACACAGAGCTATTCAGGTGTGTAAAGTTAAGCATGTGCAGAAGTGTTTACCAGATTAGAATCTTGAACAGTAATGTGAAAACTATCTAGAAAATGAACTGACCATAGCAGGTGTTTTACAAGGAGATATTGAGCATTCAGGTATCACGTCAATACCGCCTGTCTCTGTGCAAAACCACCTCCTGCACTGTTCTGGGGAGAGGTCCCCGAGTCAATGTTCAGTTAAACACCCCAGAATCTGAGTGGTTTTGAACCGACTCAACCTTCCTCAGCACATAGAGCTGGAAGGTTTACTAGAAAGGGCTTTCACATTTTTCCATTTCTGGATAAAACCTCACCGCACAGAAACGTGTCCAAGAAAAATGTCAATTCAATTTTTTCATGCTTTACAAAGCAATAAGTAGTTCCGGGTGTGGTGGTTATATATGAATTGGTTGGTTCACTCCTCCATAGCAGACAGATTATAGTGACTAAGGACCCCACCCTGCCAAGTGCTGAGAACCTTCAACTCCCATTGAACTCCATGGCTAATCCGGGCATACAGCATAATACAGGTGCAGGCCCATAATCCCCTCTTGCTGGTGCAGGTGAAGGAAAGGGCATCAAACCTGTTGTAGAGGAGCACGAGAAAGGAAGGACGGCCTAGTGGTTCATGCACTTGGACTCAGGTGATCTGGATTCAGTGCCTGGCCCTGCTTCAGCCTTCCTGTGTGACCTTGGGCAAGTCACTTATCTCGCTATGCCTCTGTTCCCCATTTGTAGGAAGATGGCCATAACATGTCCTATGTCTGTCTTGTCTATTAAGACTGTATGGTCTTCAGGGCAGAGGCTTTCTCATATTATGCGTGTGTATAATGCCTAGCACAATGGGGCTCTGCTCACAGCGGGAACTTTTCGACACCACTGAAATACAAATACACAATTGATCTCTGCAGTCAGCTGTGGAAAATCCTTCCAAAATCTCTTCTGCTTGTGCGTAGGAATATTACAAGCCGGTGTTCATTTCACAGAGGCGTTGATTTGGGTTATATTTTAATCTTTAGCTGTGGAACTCATGCTAGCTCATGCTTTGAGACGATCCTCTTTTTTTCATAACCATGAAGTACCTTGGCGGCCCCCATGCAATTCATTTGGCTTCTCCCCAGGTGTGGCTCATCTCTTTAGTTCCTGCATTTTCATTGCTTTGCTCACACGTTTACCATTTGTCTAGCCAGGACAGTCATTTCCTTTTAATTGGGGCACCCTGGCAGATGGCCCATCATCCCAATTAATTGACTGTCCCAATTAAGAGGCTATTTAAAAAAAAAAAGTCTGAAAAGATTTAATATAAATTATCATACTGAGTAAAAGTACAAGAATAAAGGTGAGATCCACTGCATTTCATCTTTATTTCTCTTCTAACCTTTATTTTTGAGGCTTTGTCTACTGCACATGATATATATATATATATATATATATATATTGGCAGCTTCTGTATTAGGGGATCAAAAATTTGAGCTTCACACCTATTGACTTAGATTATAAACTCTCTGAGGCAGGAAAAATCTTTTTTGTTCTGTGAGGAGTATACAGCACCTAACACAATGGAGGCCTAGCCTTGACTAAGAGCTCTTAGGTGCTACAGTAATATGAATAATTGATGCTAGCAATATTGCCAGCATTTGATTAAACACCACTCAATGGCTGGCCACAGGCCACATCTGTCACAAGGCAGCAGACTTTTTGCCAATGTTATCGTGATTAAGCAGCAGTCTTTGCAGTTCATTATGGAGATGTCCTGTCTATATAGATTTCCCCACTAAACGCAACTGTTTACGTGGAGTATTTCAAATGGGAGTCAGCAAGTTTTGATGTCGCAATAAGGCTGGTGCAGGATTATGAAAGAGGGGAATGGGAGGTAACATGCGTTCACATGGAACTGGGGTGCTCATGACCGTTGGGAGAGTATGGAAGGAGATTGGGATGTCGCTATGACCCTGATCTGACCGTTGAGGTCAGTAGAAAGACTTCCAGTAGTTTCAAATTTCAATAGTCTTTGGATCAGACCTGTACGATAGGCATGCAGAGATGTTGCAAGCAAGATGGCTGAGCTAGTCAGTCAAATTATGGGGACCAAAAAAACCCAAAGTGGGAAAGTGTAGGCAGGGTGAGTGTCTCAGGCCCAGAGCCTCAAAGGGATTTAGGCACCCAACTCCCATTGAAACCTAAGTATCTTTGAGGAGCTGGTCATTAGTGCTGCCAACTCTTATGATTATTTTTTCGGCAAGTCTCACACTACTTGATGTATTAATAAAGCCCCAGCACCTGGAGTCATGTGAATGTATGAGAATCTCAGCTTTCTTTTTTTTTTTAAGTGACTAGCCCTCCACAGTGCAAAGATAGCTTGAAAATGTGACTCTACAAGGCTCTCCTAACCAAGAAAGCAAACAAAAAGAATCCAACACTTCTCCTTTTTTTTAAATTTCATGATTTGTTTTTAAGTCACTCTGATGACTTTTTTCAGCAACCTGACTGATGATTTTTGAATCTGTGATGTTGGCAACAGTCTTGATTTTCCTGCGCATGATGAATCAATAATCATATACAACGGAGCTCCCAGCAAGAGCCATCTAAAATGAAAAAAGCTAAAACATTGCTAGTGACAGAGATTGCAGAACCAAAGGGGTTTGGGTAGGGTTGGATTCTCCACTTCAGTTGCTTTCTGCCAACCTGCCCTCTTCATGTAGTTTGTTGTTTAGAGACACTGTCCACAATATGCAAAATGTTCTACTGTCCACTCCAAGCAGCAGACCTGTGGGGTTCCCACTAATTAGTGAGCAGCAAGCGTTGCCTGTAGCATGAAGAAGGGAAGGGAATTCTGGTGTGTCTTAGACAGAGAGGATTTAATTCTGTCTTTTAAATAGCCTGGAGATGGCCTTGGATCTGTTATCTAGCATCAAGTCCCTTGTAAATCAAGCAATGCATTGGACAGACCCCTCTCTCCTGTAACGCTAAGTGTACCAAAAGAAACAGCACACATTTTTCCTAGAAAGTAGCATGAAGCCAGGTCCTGCCCTTAGAATCTGCATGCAGATAAGTCCCCAGCGCCCAGGATCTCTTCCCCCTGGAGACCAAGGAGTCGGCTACCTCTGTGGCAGTGTCCTCTGCTTCCTAAGGTCCCACAGAGGATGCTTTGTGAGGCTGGAATCTGGAGGGGAGGGGTCCCACAGGAGCAGGCTGGGCGAACACACTTTGGCCCTTCACTGCCCCAGCAAAGATTCCCCAAGCAAGCTATACAGCCAAGAGCTCTATTACCTTTCCAATGTCCTCCTACTGCAAGGAGGGAACTGTGTTCAAAGGGAGTCCCTGGTTATGAAGCCCCAGTGGCATCAAGCTGCTAGTAAGCAGGGGCAGAGAGCTAGTGCGAAGACCCACCTGGTCTCTGGCCTCCTGCAGATCCCCTAGGACCCATGGGATTTGAGATTAGGTGCTGCAGAAGGGGGCAGCCTGGCTCTTATGGAAAGGATTGCATATTTCCCCTGGTGATTTCCCCCCGACAGACTCATTCAAACCGTCCAGGGGTAGGAAGGATCCTTTCAATATATTCCTGAACTCTGGATCACATAGTTATGGTTTGTAAACGCTAGATGACACACAAACTGGGCTAAGTGAAAAATCAGGGCTGCCCCCTGCTGATGGCATCAGAACTCTCCAAATGAGAGGCGGCGTCTCCAAACAGCAGCCATGAGATCCCAAATCCTGATGTCACTGACACTGATGTAAATCCACAATAATTGCACTGAGTCAGGGGAAATACTCTGGATTTACAACACTGCAACTGAGACCCAGATCTGGAACGAAGAGCCTCTTAAAGAAAACAACCTCAGAATCAAGAAACCAACCAGAATCAGCCTTCTAGTGAGTACTCTTAGGCATGCAGGGACTGAAGTCTATGGCTGCCTCCGACAAGGAGACTTTCTGCAAATGTGTGCAGAGCGACCTTTTCCTAGCCAGAAAGGAAAAAATGGCTCAGCACTGAGTGTTTGCAAGAAGCGGAGTGCTAATCAAGCGCTGAGTCAGCAATCTCGTTCTTTTCCCTGGCTGTTTCTGCTCAATGCAGCTTGAAATGGGATAATGGAAATACAGACATCAAGACCTCTGATTGGACATCTAGTGTGGAAACAGTCTTCACTGGCCCTGCTAGGACTGTGGAAGGGAATGATGACTCACACTGCTGACTTCCTTCCTTCCTTCCTTCCTTTATTAGTAGAACATAAGGGCTCCAGCCAGGAACCAGGCCATATTGTGCTAGGTGTCATGCTCACCCGTGGAGTCAGATATTCAGAAGAGCTCAGGGCCAGTTTTTCAAGGGATCAATACCCAGAACTGGGGCCAGACTTTCAAATGTGTGCAGCTCACATTTTAGGCCCCTAAATAAGGACCCTGGGGACTGATTTTCAAAAGCATGCAGGATCCAGCAGCTCTTACTATGACAGAGCACCCAACGGGCTGACTTCTTCCAGCCTCAACTGTGTGTGCTGAGTGTCTTTGAAAAACTAGCCCATGCTGACAATGGAGCTTGCTTGCTGGAACCACTTCCCACCATCACCCCAGCCCCTGTTACTGCATGGTGGTGTGTCGAACTCCCTCCTTGCTTCCAGTAGAATTACGTCTCTTCATTAAAACCTGTTCTTGCCATGATGGTCTTTCTTTAGGCAAGTAGCTGTTTGTCAGCTACCAGCCTACACCTAATAGTGTGCTTATTTTTTTTTTCATCCCACTTGATTAGTCCTGAAGATAAGTGATATCAGATTAAAGGAGCTTCCTAGACCAATCAATCAGCTGGGGATCTGGAGTCTTTCCACTGCTCAGTGATGCCCCCAGGTTCCCATACCCATAGTGGTGATTACTACCGGCTCTCCTGGGATTGCATTTGTAGCATAGCTCAGCCATTTATTTTCTCTTTTAAAGAAAGGCAAAAAGTCTCCTAATTAAATTTCTAGCTATCAGGCTCCAGTAGCAGCATTATTCCTCATTTTCACCAATAAGGAATAAAAAACAATTACTTATATAAATTAAGACAGGAAGACTCTAGTTAGAACCAAATACAGTGGAACCTCAGAGTTACGAACATCTCGGGAATGGAGGTTGTTCATAACTCTGAAATGTTCCTAACTCTGAACAAAACGTTATGGTTGTTCGTTCAAAAGTTTACAACTGAGCATTGACTTAATATAGCTTTGAAACTCTACCATGCAGAAGAAAAATGTTGCATTTAACCATCTTAATTTAAATGAAACAAGCACAGAAACTGTTTCCTTCCCTTGTCAAATCTTTTTTTAAACTTTTGTCTCTGCTGCTGCTGCTGCCTGATTACATACTTCGGGTTCCAAATGAAGCATGTGGTTGACTGATCTGTTCATAACTCTGAGGTTCTACTGTAGTAGAATCAGGACTCCTAGTAACGTTTCTGACACAGACTTGCTGAGTGACTGGGCAAATTAACCTCTCTAGGCATCTTTTAAATCAGCAAAATAATGCTTGCCTTGTGGGAGCATTGTGTGGCTCAGTGAGGGTTAGACTGGTCCTGATTTTAAGTAGGGGCACAAGACGGGGAGAGGACTCAAGCCAGTGATAAATCCTGGCTTTGAGGTACCTGTGGAAATCTGCTGGTAAAGTATGTTGTGTCTCTGTCAGGTGGACAAAGAGAAAAAGAGTCTACTACTACTGCTAGCTGAAGGAGTTTCTCCTTTGGCTGAGGTGGTAGAGTACTGTGCTTCTGGAGCTTGATTCTGCTTTCAGTGAAGTCAATAACAGAACTGTCATTGCCCTCAATAGTACAAGATCCGATCCTTGGTGCAAAGTTCCCCAGCAACTGGTGGGATTTGCTACGTGTGTGTGTGTGTGTGTATGAATGTGTATATATAATATAGGAGCTTAAGTACTATGATGATTGCTGTGGTATAAATGCCTAGATAAAGATATATTGACTGTTATGACAAGGCATCAAGTCAAGAACTTCTACCAAAAATCTTGGTAGTTAAATGGTGCAGGTTATGCTTTGTGTTGTACCATTCAGTTAAACCTATTATCTCTTAACACTAAATGAAATGGTGAAGATATATGTGACGCTCAAGCAACTCGGAGTAAATTTTTGCCAGGCTAAGGCTGAGCTTTTCAAGTGGCCCAAGGGAAAATTGCTGTCTAAATGTCTGAGGAGCGTGTGTGAAATCCTGGTCCCATTGAAGTCAGTTGTGGTTTTGCCATTGTCGTCAGGCCAGCCAGGATTTCACCTACTATGTGTTTGTTGTTTGAATAAAATTCCAGAAGGGAAAGTTAAATTAAAACCTCCGTCGCTCAAACAGACCCGAGCAATACTTTACAGCAAGTGTTTATGCCGTGTTTTATTATATTTAAGTATCTATGTCTGAATGCATGTATTAACATAATATGGATTTGTTGTATTTGAAATTTTTGTGCATTAAAGCAACAGAGAAAGGCAACAACAATTTACTCAGCTCTTGCAGATGACAAACCGAATAAATGAGTTCTTCACTTTAGGGAGGAAAGATAGTCTTGGGGCTAAGGCTACTGCCCTGGCGCTTGTAAGACTTTCCTTCAATTCCTGGTTCTTGTGTGACCTTGGACAAGTCCAGGCTTGATCCAATGTCCATTGGAGTCTTTCTGCTGGGCTCTTCATCTTTCTGTTCCTCATCTCTACAATGGGGATAATAGTAATTCCTTCCTCCTATCCTTTGCCTGTGTTTATTGAAACCATAAGCTCTTCTGGTAAGGGGCTGTCTCTTACTATGTGTTTGTACAGTGCCATAATAATTCACTTTGCTTGAGCTGCTTACGGTGACGTTCTTTTTGCTACACTTTAGTGTCAATCCGGGTTCATGTTGGTGGCTAGAACCTGCTACCCTGTTGCCCACGTACGTAAGTGCTACCAACTGAGTCATGCTGACATAACGTCTGAGTTATTGATGCAACTTTCCTAAAGAATGTTCTCCGGTCTAATCACTTTCTTAAACTACACAAACACAATCTCTGCACCTTGATCAATTATTTAACAGAAAATGATGCATTGAATTAGAAACTAAATATCATTTAATATGCTTCAGGAATTCTAATTAAGAGATATTGCTGTATTGCTAATGAAAACTTTAACTTTGCTGTGTTTTTAAATCTCACTTGAATGTAGATAAGCCAATATCTATATGCTTTCTTTTAATGTCTGGAATTATTTTGCCATTTTAATGTAATCAGTCTTTCTATTTTGCAGAAGTTGTCCTTGTCAGTTATTTGTTTTCTTTCTGTTGTGCAAATTACTCCCTTTTCAAGGTTGTTTGTTTAGTGTCAAGAGGTTATTAAACAAACCGAGCACAATCCTTAAACTAATCAACTCGAAGTGACAATAGAGATCAGGAATAATTCAATATTTAAGAGGTTACTTTTTAAATTGATCTGGAAATGTAATGTGTTAGTGTGTGTGTCCCCTATTAAACTGAGAAAGTTACAGGGAACTATAGAGGGACCGGATGCCTAAACAGTACAGTACTGGGAATCATTTTGCACTGGAAGAGTTGACCTCAGCCACACTGCTTTTGATTTCCATATTAATGCATTTACTCTTCCAACTGAAAGGACTCGAATAAAAACAAACACCAAGCTTATAAATAGAAGAAGTCGCCTCATGAATCATCAGCCACTGCTCTGGTCCACAGTATTTATCAGTCACTCAGCTTCTGGCCTGGTGTCCTTACACGCAGTATCATGGTCATGATCTTGACCTCATTTTTTTTTTTACACTCTCTCACTTATGTCCCCTGTCCTTCCTCCAGCTGTCTATTTCAAACAAAAATGACAACTCTCCACTAAAGAGACTTTCTGGGTTACTTGCTGGTCAAGTCCTAGCCCTCTAAATAGGAAAGATATGTCTGTGAAGCATACTTCTGATGCTACAAAATAGTTTCAGGTCTGTCGCATCTTACGCGCATTTAACATGCGCGATTTCAGCTTTACGTGGTCGGCAAAAAAAAAAAAAGAGAGAGAAAAATAACAATTTTAATACTGTACCTGTAGTGCGGGCGACTCCGCCCGCCATTCAACTCAATGTAATTTTGACTATACGCGGTTTTTGCTTTACGCGCTAACCACGGAACGGAACCCCTGTGTAAAATGAGACTCGCCTGTAATCGCATATTTAGGCCTGATCCTGCATCCTCTGTACTCAGTGGCCAAATACCCACTGCTCTCAATGAGCATAGAATCAATTGGTATAGCAAGCCCCGTAAGCCATTTTATGGATTGTGTGCCCTATTCTCCCCTGCATCGGAGTGCCACGTGGGGTCCAGTGGAGAGGGGGTATCAGTGAACCAATTACAGCTTCCTAATTATATGCCAGCCTTGCCTCAGTGTCAGCAAGAGCCTCCTAAGGGGCTGCTCTATCTTATGCCACTTGCCTAAGGTCCCTAAAGGACCTTACGTCTCTGGAGGATGAGTGTAGCAGAGCCATGTTCCTCCAAAGCACCCCATGTGCTGGGACGGTGGGGATGGCTGGCACAGGGGCTGCCTCTGCTTGGTTTGTGCCAGCAGTGTTCCCCTTTGCAAGGATTTCTCACTAGCCATTTACAACCTGAATCCAGCCCCTCTGTGATCAGGCAGGAGAATCTCACCATCTGTCTTTGTATTAGAACAGCCTGTGAGAAGGTATAAATTTTCAGATGGAAAACCAGGTGACAAATTCAGTTCTGAGTTACCCTAGTGGAAAACCTCCTCTGAAGTCAGTGGCGTTACTCTAGATTTATACTAGCATACCTGAGAGTAGACATTGGCCCCAGAAACTCAGACCTGCAGGTCTCTTTCAGCTGGACCCCCATTTTGCATTAAGATTTTTATATCTTACAAAGGAGGAGGTTGGGCTTTTCAAAGACGCTCGGTGTTGGCTTAAGTCTGCGCCCATTGAATCCAGTAGCGGTGTTACCATTGATTTCTGTGGGGACAGAGTCAAGGCTCTACTGAGCACTTATGAAAATCTTTCCAGGAATGTTTTGCTGAGTGCGTGTTGCCATGAGACAATTTCAGTCTCGTTCCTCCATCTTATCAGAGTTATTGCGCTGGCTGGGTGAGAGAGGGTCTCTTGTCACACAACTATACGCCCCTCCCAAGAGTCTCTCTCCCCTCCAGTAGAAACAATTCTTGACACAGGAAGAAATTCTGAGAGGAAATTAAGGGCTATGTGTGCAGTATTGCCAATGCCAAGAGTTCAAAAATTGTGAGTCAGGTCTCCAAAACTCATGAGATTGACTTAAAAATCCTGAGCTTTCCAGCCTTTTTTCCAGCTTTTCTCCATCGCCGTGAGAGCTAAAAATTTACTTTTCTTTTATAAAAAATCAAAGCTGAAAATTTCACAAGCTCAGGACCTGGAGCTTTAAGAAAAATATCTAATAGCACAAGACTCCTGGTAGAGTTGGCAACACTGTGTTTCTCAGGAGCAGCGTATAACGGACGGGGCCCAGTGCCTCAGTTTCACCTATAGTTTGACATCTCCGCTTCATAGCTTAAGGTACTAGAAACATTTGACCGAATTCCAGTTTTGTGGAGAAGAAATAACAGTGCTGCATCGCTGCATTTATCCAGATACTGTATTCAAAATGTGTATGCCCATTGTGTGTGTGACAAACATACAAATTAGCCTACGCTGTGACTGAATCATCGGCCACAGGATGGGCCACTACATTCTTGTGAGAATTACAGGCATTAGCCATTGTGCGTGTGCCTTACTCTACTAATAACAGTCCCCTCACATCTTGATAAGCAGCTTAATCAGCCTAGCACTCCTCATCCAGAAGGAGCATGGACAGCTGGGGTTTCTGATCTGAAAGATGGCTTGTAGAAAAGCTGACATGTTGAATGAATGTAAACTCTTCCTCCGATCATCATTCTGGGAAAAGATCCTGCAGCCAGACTAGTTATTCCACGGACATGCATCACATAACATGTTGAGTTCTTTCTGGCTTTTGGTTTCTCCCTCGTGCTGTGGTGCTAATTGTTTTGAAAGTGTCAGCGGGATTGTCACTCTGCTTTTGTTGATACTGAAATTGGGGGAAATTAATTGAAACAGAGCGGCTGATAACAATTCAGTGGCTGTGTTTTCAAATTGCCACTTCTTGTGCTGCCGCGCCTCACAGTTGTACTTCCTTATCACATAATGATGTGACAAACTGTGTCGCTGAGTCTTACACCCTGTGGCTTTGTTTTGAAAACTTCTTATTTCATTATAAATACTCGCCGGTAAATGGACGCCCAGTATATTGCCTTTGCAACTCCCAGGCCATCGTGTAGCCCAACAAAACTGGCAAAGATCTCTCCAGAGGAAGAGCTGTTAGCTCAGGGCTAGCAGTGAAAATAAATGAGACTCCCTCGTGGCCCCCCTCAAGGCTTATTGACCCCAGTTCTGGGGCTAAGGCCCATTCACACCACTCTGGCAGCACAAAGAAATACCCTCCTCGAATACACCCTGTTCAGTGAGCCTCAGCGACGGACATGGAGCTAGTGTAAGGGTTCTGTCCACCCTTGGCATAGCAGGCATGATTGGAGTGCACTGCACTAGAGCTATTCTCTGCTTCCCACAACTCATGGGACGCTAGAGGCCGCTCTAAGTTGCACTTGAATAGCCTTAAAAGGCTGGGCTCACAAAAGTGGATTAAGGCGTCCGCTCTCCCCTGCCCACACACACCCTGGTTTGTTCCCCAAGCACAGGAATGGAGTAACTGAGAATCAGGCCCCAGGAGCTTAAGTAAGGTCCTGCGCAGGCTCCCTGGACAATGGGATTAGTGGTACTCAGTGCTGTAAATGCACACAGCGGTTTGCAAAAATGTAAAAAGGAGTCAAATCCTGCCTTCCTTGTTCCCAAGCTGCCCCGTTCACTTCAATGGGCTTACCCAGGTGTAACTAAGGGCAGAATTTGAGCCAAGATTCTGCTCAGTACCAGATTTACCATGGCGCCAGGCCCAGGCCCGCTCTTCTCCGCCCTCCCCGCCCCCCCCAGCTCTCTCCTGTGGGGGCAGATGCTTGATGCTGCTGGCTCCTGCTACAGCAGGGCAGGCTCTGCCAGCTGCCAAGCTCCTCCCCCACCTCTTCCCCAGAGTGCTACGTTCCCTCCCCTCCCCGCTCCCTGCTGCCGATCAGCTGTTTGCCGGCAGGAGGGAGAGGAAGAGCGGAGCCTCAGCACGCTCGCCGCTCCGGGGAGGAGGAGAAGAGGTGGGGGGGCCTTGGGGAAGGGGCTGGAATCGGGGCACACCCCCTCCAGCCCCCTGCCGTGAGCACCCCCACGACCCCAGCCCACACCCCTAGCCCTTTGCCCTTACCCCTGCACCCCCTCACACACCCCCAGCCCCCCTGCACCTCCCTCACATCTCCCCAGCCCCCTGCCCTGACTCCTGCACCCGCACACATACCCAGCCCCCCCACACCCCAGCCCTGATCCCTGCACCCCCTCACACACCCCTAGCCCCCTGCCCTGATCCCTGCACCCTCCACACCTCCCCAGCCCCCTGCCCTGACTCCTGCACCCCCCCCACACCCACAGCCCCCTGCCCTGACTCCTGCACCTCCTCACACCTCCCCAGCCCTCTGCCCTGACTCCTGCACCCCCACACATACCCAGCCCCCCCCACACCCCATGCCCTGACTCCTGCACCCCCCCCCACATCCTCACCCCCACCCTGAGCACCAAACGGAAGCTCCTGCACACACACACACACACACACACACACACACACACACACACACACACACACACACACACCAAACAGGAGCTGCCCCAGGTAAGCGCTCCACATCCCAACCTCTTGTCCCAACCCTGAGCCCCCTCCCTCACCCTAGCTCCTGGCCAGACCCTGCACCCCAACGTTTTTTTACATTTTTTTAATAAAGCGATCTTATCCAAAGCGCTTTACAATGGTTAGCTAACGGTACAAACAATATTTAAGTGGTTTGCCGAGACCCTCCGCAATTTTCAAGTGGTCTGTGGAAAAATAAGTTAGACTCAAGAACAATCAAGGTACCTCACTTTATTTTCATTTACTTGCTATTACTTATAGGAGGAGGATGAAGAAAAAAAGAATGAAAAATGGGGGTGGGGGAGGAGATAGGAGAGAATGTTCTTTTTCTTGGCTCGGTCCCAAGGAAGGGCCCCAAAAATGAAGCTGAGCACAGGGCCGGGGGGGCCCACTAACTCTAAATCCACCACTGGCTGTCACGTCACCTGGGTTGGGAATACTGTGTCAGCTGATCCCCCCCAGTCTCCAGCCTACCTGGGCAGTACAGCAGGCATGGCCCTGCCCACTAGCTCCTCTCCACTCCCTAGCCCACCCACCACTTGCTTCCCCCCCCTCCCCCCGCTTAAAAATGATTGCTTCCCCCCACCCCCACCCCCACCCCCAGGCTTTTCTGGCAGCCCTGTTGCCAGGTATCCAGTTTTAGACTGGAAACTCCAGTACAAAATGGGACCTACGTGTCCGGTTAGCAGTGCTGACTGGAAACTAAAAGTCCGGTTATAGGAGTAATGTAGGACTCATGAATGAAATTGTTTTTAATTGTTTACTTTATTAATGTAACTTCATAAGTAAAGTTTTATGAATGAAACAATATTCATTCATAAAACCGGTTACCCCAATAACTGGCTAATTAACAGTTAAGATGCTTGTTAAGAGCCATAGCTGTTCAGTCAGCTGCCTTTGTAAGTTTCACTATCAATCCAATTCCTGCTTAAATCACTGAGACTTGCACTGTTTCAATATTGTAATTTCTGTTCACCATTTATTACACTTGCCTACAGTGGAACTTCTGTTCACTGTTTGCCATCCATTATACTTGTCTATATTGTAACTTCTGTGCACTGTTTGCCATATTGTAATTCAAACCCCATTTTAAAACGCTTACTCCATTTTGTAAGGGCTTGCTGCAACCTTCATTTTTGCAAACCCTGCTGTAATCTTATTAGTTTAGTTTAGATGTGTGAATAAGGTATGTATGGATGATGGAATCAACCTCCAGCCCCAGCCTGTCCTGATTAAATAGAGTTCAAACACCAACGGCTGACGATGCAGACAAGAGCCCTAACAAAGTAAGAAGAATCCACCCTAAAAAGAAAAGGTACAATAGAAGGAAGATCAAAGCCCGGTCCGAGGCTGAAAGTCATGTCTGCAATTGACGGGTGATCAATCACCAAACCCAGAGGCAGCGTGACACAGCAAGACCTATAAACTCTGGATTCAAACTAAAGCCTACAAAAAGGATGGGTGAGATGGAAAACTTTGGAGGAGGGTAACATTCTGCTGCCAACATGGAAGGGCATCGGTGCATGCCCAACAGAGACCCAGCTCGTCCTTGTGCCCGGCTTTCCTGGCCACATTAGCCTCCGCTCCTCCCACTCCCAACACCCACCCCAGAGGGCTGGAAGAGAACCTGTCCTGCTGCTGCAGGAGGAGGGGCAGCTCAGTGCAAAGAGAGACGAAGAGAATGGGCTAGAACCAGGTAGGTACCCGCTCTATGTGAGCAGGGGCGGGGGGGGGGTCCTGTTTACCCCCTCCCCAGCCCTGCTGCACTTGCAGTTTACCCCTGGCCCCGCCTTGCTCCAGGGACCAACCCTAGCTCCCGCCCCACTGTGCTTTTGTCCCCGGCCCCTTTTACAATCATTCCCCAGGGGGGCCACAAATATGTTTGGCGCTGGGCCCACAAAAAGTTAATCCGGCCCTGGCTGCGCTGCCTATAATCACAAGACATCTCCCCAAAGACAGTCTCTCCTTTAACCTGTGCTTGTACCCGCAGAGAAGAAGTGGGAGGGACTGGGGAATCTAGTCCTTTGTAGCACACAACCATAACCAAGGAGAAAAGCAGCACCATAGAGCAAACTAAGTGAATTTGAGGGATTATCTCTGCTCTGCGCCTGAAATATGCAATAGTTATTGTCAGACTCGCACAGTGTTTGGTTTGCATAGTGGGAAAGGGGTAGGAAGCTGCAGTAGGCTCCAGGGGTAGCAGGAGTAGAGCAGGATGACATTTTTCAGCCAAAACTGTTTTGGCTGAAAAAGGCAGCTCTGGGTTGACCACAACATTTTGATGAATCATGTGGAATTCACCAAATTGTTTTTGTTGTGGGGGGAAATTTCAGGAAAAGAATCAAAAATGTTTCGTTTTGATGTTTTTGAAACAACATTTTGACTTTTCGATTTGAAATGACGTCTTCTTCTTCTTCCAAAATTGAGATCACTTTTATTTTTCACCATTAAAACCAACTCCAAAACTGAATGAAAAGTTGGGTTTGGGTTGAATAAAATGTTTCGTTCAACCCAAAACAAAATATTTATTTCACGTTTCAGTCTGAAAACTTTGCCATTTGGGTCGGCCCACCATGAATTTTCCAAAATTATTTTGTCAGGACGGCAGTGAACTGACAAATCCAGTTAATCGCACAGCTCAATACAGGAAGTCAGACTAGATTATCATAATCTGGTCTTAATCTATGAATTTATTAACTTTCCATTTGGTGCATTCTGAACCATTCCAAAAGAAAAATAAAATAAAGAAAGCACTTTCATCCTGAATTATTTTGATTTGTGATTAAGGAGAGTAACAAAGAATCTGCCCATAAATCTCCATTGGAGAGATAATGAACCAAGTGTGCAATTCACTTTGTAGCAGTCAACTTGAATTTACTCACAGCACTGCCCCACAGTGGACAGACAGGGAAACTCTTGGCATTTAATGGTGCAGTACATTGACAACACAACCCTAACCTTTCCTCTATACTAAGGGTTTGTCCACATGGGACATTATAAACTAAGGTGTGAACTTAAACTGATTTAGCTATAGCGGTGTATAACCCCGTGTGGACACTCTTATTCTGGTGTAAGAGTGCCTTTTTCAGTTTAAGCGTTTAAGTTAAACTACAAAAAGCCACTTTTATATGAGAATAAGAGTATCCTCATGGGATTTCACATTGTTTTAACTAGAACGGTACCGTTTCCTGTGTAGACAAGCTTTTTTGTACACAGCATGGGAAGGAGGAAAGCAGGAAGAAAGAGCCAGAAGTTTAAGATGACTGTGATCTTGAGAGATCGGACAACAGTATCTTTATCACAGTGGGATTTTTCTTAAAAGTGGAAATTACATAACTGCTAAAGAGGAATCCATGAAGCAGGAAGAGGCTTGCATTTTCTTTTTTTACACCTTTGTTGTTTGCTGCTGTTGTTTTTACACAAAATAAAAAACGTGCATCAAGAAATCACGTTCAACCACAACTGGAGAGCAGGACATTGCAAAGAGAACAAACTGCGCTATCTGATGCTTATCCTTTGTCACAAAGCTGAAATAAACAACAGTATTTCATAAATATTAATACTGTTTGTGTTTTCTAATCTTTCAGAAATGATTAGGGGAGTGAATCTATATAGATATACACACCCCAAACTGTTTTGAAGAGGAAGTTAGATAGTCCATATGTGTCACCATTAAAATATTCACAATGGCTGGTGCAAGTACTTAATTTTAACACAGCATATGCTGTTTACTGCACTGATGTATGTAGGGCATTCAGCCTATGAAAGGTTGAGAGAAGCAGAAGTTCTGTCTGCCAATAGCTCAAGTAAACTGAGGTCATGTCTACACAAGGCAAATTGACCAGCATAGCTATTCAAGTGTAGCTATTCCAGAATAGTTATTCTGATATAATTTAGCTATTTGGGCATAACTCTGGGCTCTCTATTCAGGAATTAAGTCACTTTTAGTCTGGAATAGAGCGTCCACACAGGGGTAGCTATTGTGGAATAGCAATGCTCTGAATAGCAATGCCAGTCAATTTCCCCATGTAGACAGCCCCTGAGAGCACAGGGCAATTTCCTTGTCAATGTTCCCCTGCTCTAACGTGGAGGGACAAACTATAGGGATTAAGGCTAGTTCCGTTTCCTTGCCAGTTTGGTCCCTGGTGTCCCTGCTGAGTCTTCCAACAAAGGTGCCGTTTACGGCTGTGTCTCTTGTGGCGTGGATGTCTGTCCACTAAAAACTGAGGCCACCAACAATAACATTGGCCTCTCCTAATGGCTTTTCAGTCACCATGGACCCAGGTTAAATCCAAACTGTTGTCCTCAAAGCGAAGGGCTCCGTATCCAATTATCAGCCCCCTGAAGGCTGATACTGGGATATTTCTGTAGCAGCAATTGTTGTTGTTAATGATTTAAAAACACATCTCATTTTCACAGTGAATGTTTGTATTGTCCCCAACAAACCAAAGAGAAACTACAGCCCAGCCAGGTTAAGTGAATTGCCCCAAGGCACAGAGCTGAAAAGTGGCCAAATCAGGTTTGCTGGCTCCCAGCCCCTCCTCTGATCACTAGACCACACTGCCTGGCAGCAGAGAGATCTCTTAATAAAATTACTTCTTAAGTAACAACACAAGTCAAAGCACATTATTATCACATTAAACCCACAAAAGTAACAGCAAAGGCACAGTTAATCACCTGCAGGCTTCCCCACTGCTACTGCCATCAGGAGCCATCCAGCCAGTTATAACTCTAGTCGGCATTTAAAACCGAGACCTCGGGAACAGTATGTTTTCCCTTGTCTCCGTGGGCAAGGACAACACACTACAAGTACCAAGGGTACAACTGTCACTTCAACAGAATGAACTGTCAGGCCGGACTCCAGTTATGGTGAGTGCTTTGATTGTAAAACCTGTTTGATTGAGAAATGAAATGGGGAGGCTGCGTGTCCTTTGCAGGGTGTGTTTTTCAGGTTTAAACTAAACTGGTTCAACAGGAACTTGGTGCAAAGGGCAGGTGCAGAGTGGGTCGCCCTTTCTATATGGGACCAGTGGATCGTCCCCTCCATTCGTTTTGTACCATCTGGTCAGTCCCTTCTCTGGATTCTTTATCTTCCACAGGGCCGGCTCCAGGCACCAGCCTGGCAAGCAGGTGCTTGGGGCTGCCACTCCGGAGAGGGGCGGCATGTCCAGCTATTCGGCGGCAATTCGGCGGACGGTCCCTCACTCCCGCTCGGAGCGAAGGACCTCCCGCCGAATTGCCGCAGCAGATCGCAATTGCGATCGCGGCTTTTTTTTTTTTTTTTTTTTTTTGGCTGCTTGGGGCTGCCAAAACCCTGGAGCCAGCCCTGATCTTCCAGCACACTCAGAAGCCTAATGTCCCTAACTGTGATGGGGTTCTCCAGCTGTTTACGTCCAGTAGAAAACATAAGCTCTTTGGGGGCAGAGACTATCTCTTTGTAATGTGTTTGGGCAACCCCTAGCACAAGGAGGCCCTGGACTATGACTGGGCCTTCTATGGGGGGGATAGCTCAGTGGTTTGAGCATTGGCCTGCTAAACCCAGGGTTGTGAGCTCAATCCTTGAGGGGGCCATTTAGGGAACTGGGGTAAAAATCTGTCTGGGGATTGGTCCTGCTTTGAGCAGGGGGTTGGACTAGATGACCTCCTGAGGTCCTTTCCAACCCTGATATTCTATGATTCTATGTGCTACGCAATACAAATAATGATTGTCTCTCCCTATCATGGCTAGCTGATAGTGTAACAGCTCAAGGAAGAATTAATAGCTGAAGTGTGTAAGGTGTTGTCATGCCGTGAACTGGCCCAGCAATCCCAGTAAAGAACTGTATGTTGCTCTTACTGACAAAGCAACCTCCATGCTGCGCCTGCAACCAGAGGCATTATCTGAATGAAACTTCCCTGTTTTTTTTCTTTTGGGGGGGGGGGTGTGACGGGTTGGATCACAGAAACCCCCTTGGGAGCTGCCACCCAATGTGCCAAGACTACTCCTGCTTCTGTTTTCCCTGCCAGCTCAGGACTCCAGCACCTTGTCTTGCTGAATTAGACACTCCAGTCCACTTCAACACAGACCCAAGGTCTGAATCACTTGTCCCAAAGCTGCAAGTTTATCTGAAAACAGCTCATAGAAGTGTGCTTGTCTTTAGCACTCAGATGCTCAACTCCCAATGGGGTCTAAACCCAGATAAATCCGTTTTACCCTGCATAAAGCTTATGCAGGGCAAACTCATAAATTGTTCGCCCTCTATAACACTGATAGAGAGATATGCACAGTTGTTTGCTCCCCCAGGTATTAATACATACTCTGAGTAAATTACTAAATAAAAAGTGATTTTATTAAATACAGACAGTAGGATTTAAGTAGTTCAAAGTAGTAACAGACAGAACAAAGTAAGTCACAAGCAAAATAAAATAAAATGCGCAAATCTATGCCTAATCAAACTGAATACAGATAATCTCACCCTCAGAGATGCTTCAGTAATTTTTTCTCAGACTGGACACCTTCCAGGCCTGGGCACAATTCTTTCCCCTGGTACAACTCTTGTTGCAGCTCACGTGATAGCTAGGGGATTCTTCATGATGGCTCCTCTCCCTCTCTGTTCTCTTCCACCCCTTTATATATCTCTTGCATAAGGCGGGAACCCTTTGTCCCTCTGGGTTTCCACCCCCTCCCCTCACTGGAAAAGCACCAGGTTAAAGATGGATTCCAGTTCAGGTGACATGATCACATGTCACTGCAAGACTTCATTACTCACTTGCCAGCACACACATATACAGGGAGACTCACAGGTAAACAGCCATCTGCAGACAATGGGAGTCATCAAGATTCCAAACCATCATTAATGGCCCACACTTTACATAATTACAATAGGCCCTCAGAGTTACATTTTATATTTCTAGTTTTAGATACAAGAGTGGTACATTTCTACAAATAGGATGATCACACTCAGTAGCTTATGAGCTTTGTAATGATACCTTACAAGAGACCTTTTGCACAAAGCATATCCCATTTGCATTATAGTCACTTATTATCAATTTTTTTATAAAACTATCCCAGTTACATTATATTCACTTATTATCATGTTTTTATAAAACCATGTAGACTGCACAACGTCACAGGGGGTTTGCTGGAGAAGATTAAATGTGACAAAGTTCAATCTGATCAAGAACTTTGAGAGTCAGGAATCTTCTGTTTAAAAATATGAAGTTCTGGTTAAATCACTGTTTGGAAGGTCCACAGTTTTCTATTCAAACAAGGCCTTGATCCAGCAATACACTTAAGCATAAGCTCAACTTTAAGTGTGCGAATAGTCCCTTTGAAATCAATGGCTCTAATCGTGTACTTCAATTCTTTGCTGGCTGAAGGCCGTAAGCCTGCTCCAGCTGAAGTCAAGGACAAAACTGCCAATGACAGCAAAATCCAGGCCCTCAATTAACTTATAAAAAGTTACTTAACTACATTCTCCCCTTTAGCTTTTTTTGGCTCCTGGCACACATGTTTGTTTTCTCCGTTAGTCAGCTGATGACACATACCACTAAAACCCTCTGCTAAATGTGCACGTCTCGTTTGAAACTGCCTGGAGGTGTTTAATTATGGCTCAGTTCTAGCACACACTGCCACGGCTTCCGCATCTTATTTTTAAAAAAATATATCACCGCTCTATAAACATTTAGTGTGACATCAGTGCTCATTCCCGGCTGGTAGCGGGGTTAACACAGTGACTCTTCAGCGCCAGCCGCTGTATTTCGATCGAGATGTTCTTGCCGACACCTACCCACCTGTTGTAATAGTTGGGTGTACACATTTCCCCCAATCGTAAGTTCAATGGTGGGAAAGTGATTGGAACATTTTGTAATCACATATAATGATGGTAATGAAAAAAAGGTGCAAAAGGAAGATGGAAAAATGAAATTAGTTTGGGGTAACTAAAAAAAAAAAAGACAGACTTTCAAGAGAAAATCAGGGAGGGACAAATGCAAACCAAGGCTAACTAAAAAAACAAGAAATGGGGAAGGCCCAAGCTGCCACCCCGCCCCCACAGACACACACACACACACACACACAGCTCCTGGGACCCCAAGATCCAACATGATACCATTGGGCCTTCGTCATCCTGATCCCGAGAGATAGCTTGACCAGAGTGAGGGACCCAGATGACATCACCACCTCCACTGGCTCCTCTAAATCCCAACCACCCTCTGGGATATGAGACTTTTGTCACACACCCGCTGGTGTGTCCTTTTCCTTCCCCACCTTCTTTTCTTTCCTATCGCTCCCCTTTTTCCTTCTGTCTACTAAGAGTCTGGCTTAGCCTTGCAATGCTGCTGTAAGCCTGTGACCAGAGTGACAGCTAAAAGCAAGGCCTTAAACAGCCCAGTCCCGGTACAAGTTTGCCAGGTCTCAGTGGCCGGTAAGACCATATGCTGGGTTTGTGTTTCTCCAGCAGTCAGTCAACACCAGGGGCAGAAGCTGTATTTTTTATCTTTACTGTTCTTTTCTGTCCCCTTTTGTTTGTGTTTGTCTTGTTTTGTCTTCTAGGAAACTGGACTGGACTTCAACAACAGCAACAACAGCTTCAAGTCATCGAACTAATTTATTCTCTTTTCCCTAAAAATATAATTCTTACTGTCTTTAATAGCAGCAAAGAGACTGTCAAACAAGAGAGGATTTCTTTCTAACAATTCTTTTCAGCAACAGGGAAAGGGAACTATGGACATTGTTACAATAAAACCTTATTTAATACTTTACACTGCAGATGTTTTAACTGTTTTTCTGTAGCTTTAATACAGGATACAATCAACTAATGGTCTGTTTGCCATGGTACGAAGCCAGTCGAGGTCTGTGTAAATCAAACCCAATCCTTGTTTCAAACTGTTTACTGCTGGCTAGTTACAGGGTCAAGTTAACACCTTTGACCCTGTGGGCTCATCTATTCCATCTAAATTAATACAACACTCCCAGCCAGCCAGTCCCACTCATCCCCTACAGCAAAGTGGCTTGCTCAGTTCCAGGAGGAAGTTCAGACCTTATCATCACTTGAACGTCAGTGCTGGTTGCAAGAGAACTTGTTTTGCAGACTTTAAGTGTATAATATTTTAACAGAAGGAAAAAGAGAACTGAACATTAGTTTGGTATTACAGACCCAAGACTAAATTAATTCCTGAATTCCCACTCTCCAGCCTCCATTCGTATCTGTGCTCTTTACCTCTCCTTGGGTATAGCACTTTGTTTTGCTGCTTGCAACCCCCGCTGCTCTAATCACTCCAGTTCATTTTGTTGTTTGGCTCTGCCCTGAGAGGTTTGTTATCTGCCTGGTTTTGGTGCTGTCCATAAATTAGAGCAAGGTTGAATATGCACCAAATACCTAGTATGAAATAGCCATGTAGCATATGGAGGGAGACATAGGTGCCGACTCTGTGGGTGCGCTGGGGCTCAAGCATGCACCAAAAAAATAGGGGTTGCTCAGCACCCGCAGGACTGGATTAATCTTTTGTAGGACCCAGCGCCAGGATCGTGACCCTGCCCCCTCTCAGCCTCCTTCCCCCTCTCCCCCAGGCCTTGCCCATGCTCCATCCTGAGGGCCCGCCCCCTCTCAGCCTCTTCCCAAAGGCCCCACTCCTGCTTGGCCCCTTCCCCCCGAGGCTCCGCCCGCCATTCTGACCCGAGGCCCTGCGCCTGCTTAACCTCTTCCCCCCAAGGCCCTGCCCACTGCTTGCACGGCAGGGAAAGGCAGAGAGGAACACCCACCAGCAAAATCAAAAGCCAGTGCCTGTGTATGGAGATGTACCTGGGCTTTTCTCCTTTTAGTTTAACTGGCCAAAAATTCTCCGGAAACATTAAAAGCGCCCTATCCTGAGCATTGCAATAGGTAGGAACTATCATTCTTTGAAGACTGATGTGGTTCATCACTTTGCTCCATGGACCAAAATTTGAGACTCACAGGACTAACCGAACAATGCTTGTCTCATTCTTTCCTGCTCTCTGGGCTGAGCGACAGTGGTCTCAAAATGCTACTTAATACTGAGCATGCTAACATGGTCCTTAAAGCATATTTGGATGAGCCAATATTATCTTAAGCTACAACCAACAGCACAAGGTGAAAGCCTGACCCCTTTGAAGTCAATGGCAGTTCTGCCATTGACTTCAGCAGAGCCAGGATCTTACCCATTGTGTTCAAACTACTGCAACCCCTTCGCACATTTAATAGAGTGATTTGCAATTCCCGCAAAGGCTGATGTAGAAGAGTTAAAAGAAAATTGTACCCAGTTTGCTCCTTTCCGAGATGTGAAATTTCACAAGTGAATGCAAAATCCGGTCACACTTATTTTAGGCTGAGAGGTGCTTCTTTCTTTTTTAAACGTTCAACGTGCCTATGTGAACAATGCTATCACTGAAGTGCTTGGAGCTGTACAAGCAAGGTCAGTCCCTGCCTCAAAGAGCTTACTGTCCAAAGGCCAAGCACAGCTAAGCCAAACCATAAGGGCGCACGCAGAGGAGGTGTTAGCGAAGATCATTAAATAGATGCACTGGTGTGGGTTTCACCTTCTGTCCTTTCTTCCTCATGGGAACACAGCTGATGCTGAGCATCACCACGCCTAATTTTTAGGCGCCTAGAAAATCGCTGGGATTCACAAAACCTGAGTTAGGCGCCCTGTGTAAAAAATGGGGCGATATGGGCACCTCAGGATGGGCTTCACAAAAGCCAGCATGCCAGGTGGCTCCTCGTCTAAACTAGCCAAATTTGACACAATGAGGGTTGTGTGCTAAGCCCTGTTCCGGTCTCAGAGCTATGCACCCACGGCCAGGCTGCAGGGAGATGCCTCCCTCGGTTTGGAATTCGCAGCTGCAAACATGCGGAGTTAATCACTGTTAGCCTAGTGGTTAGGGCACTCTCCTGGGAGGCAGGAGACCCCCCCGGGGCTCAAGGCCTCCCTCTGCCTGAAGGAGAGAAGGGATTTGCACAGGGCTCTGCCACGGCTCAGGTGAGTGCTCTAACCACTAGATATAGGGTATTCTGAGGTGGGGCTCCTTCCAGCTCTCCCGCTGAAGCTGTTGCACTGTGGATTAGATAATGAACGAATCACTGGGCCCGAGCGAGGAAGCATGAGAATGATGCTGTAGCTTGGTGGTTAGGACACGCGTGTGGGAGCCCCAGAAACCAGGCCCCTGCTGCGATGACTTTTAAAATGATTTGGCCACAGTACAACAGCAGAGACTGAGGGAGGCCCACATCAGACTATCCAATAGCTCAGTGATTAGCACATTCCCCTGAGCTGCCCGCAGCAGCTCCCTATTGAAATCCCTTTGCCCCGTCAGGCAGAGGAAGGATTCGAGGCAGGGGTCTCCTGCATCCTAGCCACTAGGCTTAAAGCGATGAGGGGCCTCCCCTCCCTGGAGTAAGTTTGTGTAAGTGCCCCTATAGGAGCCCGAGCTGGTAGGCAGGCTCTGATTCCACCCACCAGATTGGCCCCCACAAGCCAGTTAGCCGGAGGAATGCCTGTCGTCACCCAGGCTACATCTACACTACAGGGGGGGGTCGATTTAAGATACGCAAATTCAGCTACGCGAATAGCGTAGCTGAATTCAACGTATCGCAGCCGACTTACCCCGCTGTGAGGACAGCGGCAAAATCGACCTCCGCGGCTTCCCGTCAACGGCTCTTACTCCCACCTTCGCTGGTGGAGTAAGAGCGTCGATTCGGGGATCGATTGTCGCGTCCTGACGGGACGAGATAAATCGATCCCCGAGAGGTCGATTTCTACCCGCCGATTCAGGCGGGTAGTGTAGACCAGGCCCCAGTCTGTGCATCGCTCTGGGGCTTAGGTGTCCGGACCCCTGGGTGCACTGAGGCAAAAACGTAGGTGCCTAGAGAACGTTGACTGCAAACATTTCGGCGCGGAGCATGTTTAGCAGCTCCTGAGCATGTCGGCAGCAACTGAGCGAGGCGCTTGTGACTCCAAGTGGGGCCTGATTGTGGGATTTAGGCAGCTGAAGTAGCAGTTAGTCCTTTTGTGGCCGCAGTGCTAAGCACTGACTCTGTACTAAGCCTGGCTCTACTTGAATACCACCAACAAAAAAGTTCAATCAGCCACACAAAGGAAGCACCAAGTATTACAAAACAGACCAGGCACTGTGGGGAGGAAAGGGCATTTTTATTTAAGCTCCCCCTCAAAATGAGTCGGCTATACAAGAAATAGATTAACCCGATGTATCGTGAGCCTAGCAATGGTCTGCTAGTTCTGGAATAACTCTGCTGATTTTGTAGGACATGCATTTCTTATGCAACTGACTCGGATTTCATTTCCCACCGATCTCGTCATAGTCACTCTCTGACAACCCACGGCTGCAGAGTCTGTGAATGCGGCGCAGGTGAATGTCAAGCCGGAGGTAGTCAATGAAGGTACACACGCCTCTGTTGGGCTCACCCCTACAAAGGATTGTTCTGTGATTAGTTTGTGTCCCGAAAACATTTAGGACCAAGACCAGGCTGAATGAAGGGCGAGCCAGCAGTTCCATGCTAAACCCCATTTTGCACTTGTAAAGTCTTTAATACAGAAAACTTGGTCTGAGATTAAATTAGAGCTGCTCAAACAATTCTGGCTGTAATAGACCAGAGCCCCGACACCCCCTCCCCCACCGCCACCACTCTCCCCAATTACCCAACATTTAAAATGAGCCAAAACTTTTATATGGAGATTAAACAATAATGGTAAAATTTATTCAGTTTTGTGATCCCACCTGGGCCTGGAGGGGAGGAGCCAAACTACCACAATTAGTGTGGCCGAATATATACCCCCAACCTATTTACATTTCGACACTGCCGTTTCAGCTGGACGTTATGTAGTCTTCTTATGGGGCCTGATCCTGAGACGTGATGTACAACTGCAGCCACCATGGACTCCAGTGGGATTTGTGGGTGCTCAGCAAATGGAACAACCCAGTTGACGATGGCTTAGTCTGGTCAGGACTTAGGGAAACCCTGTGTGTAACTAGGCAGTCCAGGTAGTGTTAGTCAGCTTGAGAGCTGGCGAACCAGAGAAAGTTACAGGGTCTGTCTGTCTCCAGCAGCCTCCATGAAGATTTCAGAATCCTTTCTCATCTTTACCACAAGGGGAAGCACAGGAGGAATGGCACAGCTTGAAGCCCACGTCTCAATGTTCACTTCCCTGAAAGGCACAGGATCTGCCACATCCCGCTCCCCTTCCTTTGTAGTGTGAGCTATTTCCATGTCATTGTGCATAGGTGGCGGGTTTAGCATAGGCTAAACCTCCCCTAACCCAGGCCATGGCCCCACCCACAGTCCCCCCCTGAGGCCCTGCCCTCGCTCCCCCTTCCCCTGCAAAGCTGGTGGGAGCTTAGTCCAGCCAGTGGCCTGGAGCTCAGGGCTCAGGCCGGTGGCCAGGGCTGGCTCGGGCCAGCCGGCAGCCCGGGGCAGTTCGGGCCGGTACTCAGGCTGGCCAGCCTGCACAGCTGGGTCAGCTTGGGACGGCGCAGCTAGGGCAGGCCAGCCGGGTCTCCTCTGGTCACGGGCAGGGAGCTCGGGCCAGCCGGCAGCCCGGGGCAGCTTGGGCCGGTGCTCTGGCCGGCCAGCCAGCATAGCTGAGTCAGCTCAGGACGGCACAGCTAGGTCGGGCCAGCCGGGGCTTGTCCAGCCACGGGCAGGGGGCTCGAGGCTCCTCCGGCCACGGGATGGGGCTCGGGGCTCTGGCCATGGGGAGAGAGGGGCTCGGGGCTCCGGCGGGCAGGGCCTTCGGCAGAAGGGGCCGGGCCAGGGTCTAGCCTCCCTGAAGGGCGGGAGGTTCAGTCGCCGCCCACATCATTGTCTTCTTGCGTTCAGTACTGGGGCACAGTATCAGTTCTGCATCTGTCAGATGAAAGGAAGCACTCGTTAATCCACCCACTGATTTCTGAGCCAAAAGTCCTTCAAAGAACATTGCACAATTCCACAAGTGCTAGAGATTACATTTAGATCTCTGACTGAGATGAAAAAAGCTCGTGCAGCCCAGAGACTGCCCTACTGGCCATCCATGCAGAAGCTCAAAAGTCCTCCTAAAGCCAAGTGCCATTTGATTTGCATTGTCTTAGGGGGTCTATTTTCCTCTGTAGATATGTGTAATTTCATTAAGGTCAACGGGAGTTATGTGCAGAGGAAAACTTGCAATTGTCTCCAGATCCAACTTTTCCGGGTGGTAAAACTTACAAGAGTGGCAAAAGCCTCCCATGTTGGGCCAAAGCTCCCCCCTTTTCAGATGGTGACCGTCACAAACACAGATCATAAAGATTTGGAAGGAGCGCAAGATGCGAGCAGTTCAACAACTTGGTATAGAGGTTGCCAGCAGCTGCTGAAACGCTTAACCTGTTCCAAATTTCAGACACCCACTGTGTCGATCTAAGAGAAGAATATGGCCCCTCACAGGCATTTCCCTGTGTTCCTTTGCAATCTCTAGTGTGTACAGGGACTGCTTTACCTTCTGCTGTTTATTTACATTTTTCCATATATCCCTTGGCTAGGTGGTCAACAGTCCTTATAATTACCAAACTGTTTTGCACATAGTTCCCCACAAAGGCAGGTCAATATAGGCAGAGTACTTTTTTAATAGTCTTTTTATTATTTTTTCTAACAGTAAAAGAGAGACGGAAAGGAGCCAGCTGGCAACGTTAAACGTGTGTTTTCCTTAAAATGACATTAAAATGCTGAGTGAAGTGAGAAGAACACCCTTAATGCTGCATTTGGTTATATGCTGGAAATCATGGACTATAAAATCAGTAATGATGACACTGACCCTGGTGCTTTCTTGAGCAACGGTTTCTAAAGGAGAAGCAAAAGTGGTGATCTGGAAGGAAACACTGTGGTGAAATCAGCATACCGCACCGCTTTAAAACTAATGTGTGCATCTGATGCAGGCATGTCAAGGATTCAGGCACTTAAAAATATCAGCCAGTTTCCTGTGGCATAACTGTGAGGGTGCAAATTATACTTCTGCCACTGATGAACCTTAGCATCTAATTTTGGAGGTATACTACTGGTGCTAAAGAACAATTTCAATATTAAGTCACCTCCCAGGGCCGTCCCTAGCTGTTCTGGGGCCCTACGCAGCCCCACTGTGGGGGGGTGCATGTGGGGCCCCAGGCCTCCATGGGGGAAGAGCGAGAGGGCTGGCCCAAGGCCTCCGTGGGGGGGAGCTGGCTTGGGGGGCAGGGGGAACCACCCCCCAGCACTCACCGGCAGCGTGACTGGGGCCGGGTTGCTGCACTCCCGCTGCTGGTGAGTGCAGGCCTGGCCCTGCTGCACTCCTCAGGGGAGGAGCAGGGGTGGGGGTCCTGGGGAAGAGCCGGAGCAGGGGCTGGAGCAGCACGCAGCTGCGCAGGGCACCAGGAAATTTGGTGCCCCAAATTCCCTGGCGCCCTACGCAGCTGCGTGCTTTGCGTATGGGTAAGGATGGCTCTGCACCTACCCCCCCAAACAGTCCTTTTCATCTGGCCCCCTCAATCCGTTATAAGGTAGTGAAGATGGGAAACTAAGATGGACTAGTTAAATAACTGTCCCCAAATTACAGTGAGTGTCCGAGATTAGAACTCGGGAGGCCTGGCTCCCAGCCCTGTGCTTGTACTGCTGACCATGCATCCCACCCAGGGCCGGCTCCAGGCACCAGCTTGTCAAGCAGGTGCTTGGGGCGGCCACTCCGGAGCGGGGCGGCACGTCCAGCTATTCGGCGGCAATTCGGCAGACGGTCCCTCACTCCCGCTCGGAGCGAAGGACCTCCCGCTGAATTGCCGCCACAGATCGCGATCGCAGCTTTTTTTTCCCCACATCCCTCACTCCCAGCCCCACCCCAGAGCCTTCACCCTAGCCAGAGCCCTCACCCCCGCCATACCCAATCCTCTGCCCCAGCCCTGAGCCCCCTCCCACACCCCGAACCCCTCGGCCCCACACCCACCACATGAATTTTGTTATGTACACCAATATGAAGGTGACATATCTCACATCACCTCCATATTGGTGCACACAACAAAATTCATTCCGCACATGGCCATAAAAAATTAGAGGGAACACTGGTCTCTGCCAATCTGACCCAGGCGAAAATTCCTTCCAGACCCCAAATGTGGCGCGCAGTCAGACCCTGAGCATGTGGGCAAAACTCATCATCCAGACTCTTGGGAAAGAATTCTCTGAGGTAACTCAGAGCCCTCCCCATCTAGTGTCCCATCGCTGGCTGTTGGAAATATTTGCTGGATGACTTCTGCTTAAGATGGCTAAAAACCAAGATGAATTCATTCTTCTACTTCCTTGGAGCAATTACTTGCCATTTAAGGCCCATATAAGAAAGTAAAACTTGGCAGTCCTAGTAATCCAGTAAAAGGGAAAAACAGATAGCTTTTAGTTAGTGGAAGATAGTTATTGCACTAACTCAAAAGGAAATTAGTCTAGACAGCTATCAAGAGTTCTGTTTTGTCATCAGACTTGAAAAAGAAAGTAGTATCTTGGACTTCTGCCTTCCATTCTCCAATAAATATATATAAAATCAAGGTGATCTTCTTCACCCTGGGTTTATGTAGGGCTCACAGTAGTTCGTCAGTTTGTTTTTCACGCCATTAACTTTTTTGGGGGGGTATTGTGATGCTCAGAAAATGACACTCACCAATGAATTCATAGGTATTTATTTTTGGGCTATTCTGTGAAAAAAGAACAGGCAGCCCTATGCTTGCTTTTAAAAAGCACTCACGTAAATTCACAGACTTACCAGCTACCCAAGAGCCAATCAAAGGCTCAGTGACAATATAACAAAAATTAATTCACCACCCGTCAAAATCGCCACTGGAGTCACACACTTACAGGTCCTGAACCTGCACCATTAAAGTCAATGAGAGCTTTGCCATTGACTCCAATGAGGGTAGGACCAAGCCCACGGCACGTTAGCCAGCAACCCTCTCCTTATATCGTAGAGAGAGAAAAATTACCCTCACAGCATGCTCTGGACACCAACATACTTGGGCTATTACAGAGCAAACAAGGCTAAACAGGCAAAATACCATAAGGAAAGAATCCCATGTAAATCAGCTCACAGTGTGTGGTCTTCTCAATGACACCAGGGTGAGGTGAGAGAATATATTTTACTGAGCTCTGTGTGGCTTGAAAGCTTGTCTCTCTCACCAACAGAAGTTGGTCCAATAAAAGATATTACCTCGCCCTCTTCCCCCACTGTCTCTCTAATATCCTGGGACTGACATGGTACAACTACACTGCCTCTTCAGTGAGGTATTTTGCGACTATATTGTTCCCTGTGGGGGAATTATCTGCGCAGAGGCTTGCAAGGTTCCACTCACTGAATTTCCACGGTTTCAATCCGCCTAGGGGACGGAGGGGTATCAAAAGTGGAGCCACACAACCAGTGATTCCCCTTCCAGCCTCTCCTCCCTAAGTGGAGGGTTTCACAATTGGAGGTGGATGGTGCCTAAGCGGATGCTGCATCTGGCAACACTAGGCTGGGAATCTCCACAGGCGTTAGTGGTGCTGGAGGGCTCTCATCCGTCTCATCCCTCATTGCAGCCTAAACTGCAGAGCCAGATTTCCCCACAAAAAGGTTTCCACAGGGTGTGGAGAAGGGGGAGACCAATGACGCCGAGGCAGCAGTCCCCCTCTTCCAGCCTCCCCCAAAAGAGCTCCCGGGAGGTCAGTAGCCCTGCATTGGGAGTGAATTAAAGACAGAGTGATAACCGCAAACCCCAGGGCGGTCCCTTGCGTTAGGCTGATTGTGTTTAGCCTTTCAAAACCATTTTGATAGTTTGGGGGGTTTTTGTTCCATCTTGGAATTCTGCCTGATAATATTTTTTAAAAGCAACCCAGTAAAAAGTTGACACAGGACGGACTCTATAGGTACTAGCGTACAGCAGATCCGCTGGCTTTTGCACAGCGGATGCTTTGTTAGAGCTGGATACAGCACTGTGATTCACTCAACCTGGCAAGGTTTAACTGGGATTAGTGTAGTAGTCTTACTATGCATAACGACGTCTTTTGGCGACATTACAGTGCATGCTGTCAATATGTAATAAGAATGCTATGCATTGTGAATTATGGAGTTGTGGGAATCAAGGGGATTTTTGCATATTAATTGCACGCACACAAAAAAGGCATAGGACCCTATTGGCTTAATTAGCTCTATTATTTCTCACACAAATAGCTAAATTACATTGCTATCACTCTCTTACATGATGCTTGCTTTTCAAAGGGACACACTGCAGTATACAGCCCAAGCCCCTCACAGGGGCAATGCAATGATATGCTAACTCCCTGGAAGAAATCGAGGCGGCATTGTGCCTCAAGGACATATGGGGCCTCTTGGAGCTCCTAGGGAGGTTACTAGCTGCTGATGAGAGGTGCCTAAGCTGCCCTCTTTGCAAATGTGGAGTTATCACATCCTTTGAGGACACAGACTCACTGTCAGGGTGGGGCATAAGGGGAGCAGAGCTTCCTTGAACCTTCTCCCTTTCTTGTGCACTTGGGAAGGGACTGGGTACAATATGGCCCTAAAGATCTATTGCTTCTTATGCCTACACAGCACAATGTGGCTCCCAATTGTCAAATGTGGGTATCGGACATCAGCTGCATTTAGTGCACCTACGGCCAGGTTCTGATTCCAAGGACGTTGGTGTAAATTCCGAATAACACAATTCAACAGGAGTTCTGCTGACTGTACACCAGTGTAGCTGGGAGGAGAATTTGGCCCTGTGGCACATAAATGCCCTTTATAGGCAGCTAAATGCCAGTGTAGTTTATTTCCAAACCCAAAATGTACAATGTACAATTTTTAAAAAGTAAAGCCCATGTGGATCTGACCTCCTCTACCTTATGCATTCACAGCCTGTAACAATTCATTGTGAACAGGAAGCTTAAGAAACAGACTCGAACTTTATAACGGAAATGCAAGACAAAACATAAAAAGCAAAGCAGTGCATCTCCAAATCTCAGGATCCTCCCCCAGGAACTAAACAACCTCTACATTATCAGAACATTTAAATAGAGTCTTAAAACAAAACTGGATGAAGCTGATTCTCAAACTTTTTCATAGCATGGGCCACATCTTCATAGAAAGATTATCTCAGGGACTCCTCCCCTCCCATTCTCACACACAAGTCCCCTCCATTTAAGCTCAATGGGTATAACCTCATTTCTCGCTCATAATCAAGTAACTAGCAATTGGTTACGTGGAGCAATATTAAGAAAACATTTAATCTGTTTTTAGCTTCTTTTAACGTGATTCAGCAGCTGCAAACAAAAAGGAGAGCTGGGACCATGCAAATGATCAGTCTCTGTGGATCACAAGCAAATGTCCACAGATCACTGTACTAAAAATGTACTGTCAGAAATAATCATGCACTAGCAGGGATACGGATAGGGTGAGCGCATAGCTCTTTTCTGTTTCTAACCTGAATCATTCCATAAAATGAAGTGAGACAGACCAAACTCAATGAGAGAGACATTATCACAGCTTTCTAAAGGAAAACTGCTCCCGTTGTATTAGAACATAAAGCTGTGCAGTGCAGGATAATTGTTCACTTCAATTGGAGGAGCCCAAAGAAGCACTGGAAACCAAACATTTATAGTCCTCTTCTTGGCAAACAAATGTTGCCATAATTCACAGTACAGAACCCCCCACTCGTACAGGTTCAGACTACACTAGTTTTGTGTGTTTCAGTTTGGTTGTAATCAGTAAGACCCAGCTCTTGAGAGGCACTGAGCCATGAACTACAATGGGATTTGCAGCTGCAGTGCTCAGTAACTCTCAGGATTTGGCCCTCAAAAACTCAGGGCCAAATTTTTAAAGGAATTTAGGTGCTTAACTTCCACTGAAATAAATACCTTTAAAAATCTGCACCCCACCTCTCAGTGTCTCCATTCCTGCACTTGATGCAGGAGCAGAGGGGAGCAAAGGTGATTCTAATGTATGTTTGCACCTCCCTTAGGGGCCTTGGTAAGTCAAGAATAGCCAAACCAGGGTGTGCTGCAGCCCCGCCCCCCCCCCTTCACTCACCCAAAAGGTGATGTCCCTGCCCTCAGGAGACCCTCTGTGCCAAGGGCTGCAAGAGAAGATGGAAAAGAGCTTCTGCACCAGCTGAGGAACCCCCTTACACTGGGGATACTCCCTAGGGACCACTACTGCCCTCTTTATAGCCTCTCTACATGGCCACAGTAGCACCAACTGAGAATCTGGCCCTAAACTGGCATATCCTTAAGAACAGAGAGGTACGTTGGAGTCCAAAGACGAATGGTTCCGCTTTGTGTGTTAGACACGTTGTCCTTCCCCGTTCCTTAGAACCTGAACCCTTCCATACTAACAAAGAGACTGGAACCATCCAGGTAGGATTTCTGGGCTGGTCTACTATTGACTGAGTTCCTGAACTAATTTTGATGACATTTTGTTCGAAGTTGTTCCTGGACTTAGTTGCAGATCGTGCTCCAGCACAAACTGCAATTTCAAAGTCCCAAAGAGTTTGAAATGTAAGTGAGGGGTATTTGCGTAGATCCCCATGCCTCACTGAGAAAAGAGACCCCCATGTTAAAAATTCCTCCAAAATTGTGCAACAAAATCCTGAAATACCCACCGCACAAATGCTCTGCTGGATAGCTACATATTTCATGTTATTAACTGAGGACTGGGAGTGACCTTCAGAGGTGAGGTTTGCAGAAACATGCTAAAGTTGGCAGGTTTATTCAACTGTGTTATTAGATGAGCCTCTTTTTCTCATCAGGTGTGAAATCTCCTAAGAACAGGCTCTCTCATGTGAATTCCTGTGCATCAGCTGGATGGGAAATTCCTAATTTAGTTTGCCCTATTCTGTTATTTACATTTCCAGTACCAGCTCCAGCTAGGTAATGCAAAAGCGCACCAAAAACAAAACAAAATAAAGTAACCAAACTGTTTTGAATCTCAGAGGGTTGGGTCTGGTTTGGTTCAAGTTTGGGCTGAAGATTCAAGTCAATCTTTCTTTTATCCTAACAGGCTCAAGCATTCCAGCTAATGAGAAGAGACAGAGACAGTCTTGAGACACAAGGTCTAGATCCGGATCAGAACTTTCCCAGAGTTCAGTCTGATCAGAATAAGGTAACCATCACCCTCTGTTACAAAAGTTATGAAAAACCTCTGGTGTAAACTTAAAAACAGACGTACATGCTATTCTCCCAGTCTTCAAAGGGTGCCTAAACATTTGGGGAAGTCTTTATTCTATGGAATAAACAGGAAGCCACAAAATGAATATTCACCAAAACCAACCTCCCTGATTTGTTTTTATTGCACTTCACAGATAAACCCATCTTGGGCATTGGGGTCTGCTCCTGTGTACAAGGGGACAAACGAACATTAAAATCACCAAGTAAAATGTTAAAAGTGAGATTCAAAAATGCTAGGCTTCTCAGCAGAGATCGGATCGATAAAACATGTGTAAAGCTAGTCAGCGTAATATCTAAAGGCAAAAGGAGAAGTAGGACCATCTTACCCACTCCCTTCCCTGCAAAGCCAATATGACCAGAGACAGCTCAGGCACTAATCATGGGCCTGATCCGGAGAGGGGCTGAGCACCCCTCCGAGTCAGGACACAGGCCAAAGTTTTTGAACTTGAGTGTTTGAAGTTAGGCACTTGACTAAAAGAGGCGTGATTTTTCTGAAGTGCTGAGCACCCACAGCTCCCACCTCTCTTACGTACTGATAGGGCCACCATTCCCACAGCACCTCACAATCTGTAATGTATTTATCCTCACAAACACGCCTGTGAAGTAGGGAAGGGCTGTTATCCCCTTTTTACAGATGGGGAACTGAGGCACAGAGACAGGACGTGAGTTGCCCAAGGCCACATAGGAAATCTGTGGCAGGGCAGGGAACTGAACCCCACTGAGCATCCTAACCACTGGCCCATCCTTCCTTTCTTCCTCATCCAACTCATGGCTTTGGGTGCCTACCGTACCACCTTGCATGATCAAGTGTATTGAACATATGGGACAGCTTGGAGTTTCCCAGGTTCTGAGCTGAGTAGGAAACTCATGGGCCTGCCAGACCAGTTACAGGACCACAAAGGTTGTGAACTGACTGCTTTGCCTTCCCCCCTGGAACTGGCAGCCCTGCTCTTGCTGCAAGCCACACAAATCAGAAGATGCACCAAGCAACAGGAAGCTTGCCCGGCTCTGCCATTCCTGTGGTCATTGAAGCAGTGGTACTACCTGTAAGCAAGCACCACGCTAACTTTTTCAACTCTAGATTACTTTCCTGGTCTCAGTGCAGTTACTGAGGAGGCAGAAAGCCCGGGGCTTGGACACCGCAGGGATGGTCACAGTCTCAGAACCTGAATAGACTAGACCCCTGTGCACAATGGCCACTACAGCAGATGTCAAGCGATTGCCATGCAAGTCCTTCCGAAAGCAATCGCAGAGGGCTTTGCCACGAAGAGAGGAAAATAAAACGTTCGAGAGGAACAGAGGGAGACATTCATTGTATCGATTGTGTAAACTGTCACTGGCATGGCAATAAGCATTTTCGTTGCCATCCCAGGGAGTAATCCAGCCTGATAATTAGTACATGGGAGATAAGTGGAAAATCAGACATCTGGCGAGGGTGGTTCAAGCCTTCTCCTGACATTGATAATGTGCAGATACATAGATCACTGTCGGGGCAGCGTGCCACTGCGAGCCTGTGTCTTCCTATTGCCTCATCAATCCATCATCCTCTTAGTTGCTGACACCTTGGCAGGCACTCACCGCCAGCTCTGCATTTGAATTGCAAGGAGCAAGCTCCACCAGGGAATACAGATTTCAGAATCTAAGATTCAAATTTGTTTAAGTATTGTGAACAGCAATTCCCTTGCAAGGCATCTTCATTGCCCTTTAGCCAAGGGGGAACAGTTGGGTCTTTGTTAGAAGTACAAATTGCTTCTTAATGCAAAGGATAAAGCAGAGCCCAGGCACCTCCTTAGAATTCCTCTTGGCTCCTGGTAATGCTGCTGAATGTCAATTTTAATTTTTGAAATTTAAACCGAGGGCTTTGTGTCTAAGCTCCATCACATCAGAGGGAAGGGAGGAATAGTCAAAAAGGATTAAGGATCCAGTGGGGATTGAGGATCCATAGCAATTATACTTCATTTGGGTCTCAGACATTGGTTTAAATCATATTCTAGATGATACAAGCGACAAGGCATTAGAGATTGGTAAGAGTATAACACATGAACCTGGTTATGAACTCTTCCCCCTCCTCAGCAGGAGGGGTGTTTTGGGGTGCGATGCGGGGAGGAACACTCTCTCTTACACCAGGGCTGAATTTGCCCCTTCTTCCCCAGTCAGTAAAGAGGCAATATACACTGCAGACCAAACAGGGGGCAGAATAGCCTTTAAGAGCCTGGTAATCTTTGTGCAACCTCAAACTGTTGCGGGAACAAATTCATACTAGCAGTGATTCCATTAGCTTCAGTGGAGTTAGAGCTGGGATGAAATTGATCTCAGCTGGCCAATGGGAGCCTCCGAGACTGATTCTTCTCTCGCTTTAGTGTAAATTGGGAGTAAATCCATGGAAGTCGAGGGAACTCTGCTGTTTAAAATCATCATAAAGTAAGGGGAGAATCAGGCCCTGACACAATGGAATGTGAGTCAATAAAAGAAAGAGAGAGGGCCAGAAACTCAGCTGCTGCAAATCAACCTACCTCCCTTGGCTTCAAGAGAACAACCCCAATTTACACCAATTGAGCATCTGTCATGATTCACACCCACAAGAAAGGCCAGGATTGTGTGTGAGCTTCTATAAGTGTGTTTAGTTTTCAACAGAGAAAGTACAGTCACTCAGATGTAACAGGGAGAGAAGGAGAAGCAAAAAAGAGCTCACAATAGATTTTTACATGGATTATGGGCCTGATCTACAGCCCAGGGAAGTCAGTAAAAAGACTGCCATTGACTTCAGTGGGGTTTGGATCCACCTTATTTCAATGTATGCCTGAAATTTTGTGTGTATGTGTGTGGTAAATAGACAAACAAACATACACATACTGAGTATTGTATGGGCCACTCTACCTTGAATGATCCCTTACAACGGTGGTTCTCTCATGCAGAGGTACGTGTACCTTGGGGGTACACAAAAGTCTTCCAGGGGGTACTTCAACGCATCTAGATATTTGCCTAGTTTTACAACAGGCTACATACAAAGCACTAGTAAAGTCAGTACAAACTAAATTTTCATACAGACAATGACTTGTTTATACTGTTCTGCATTCTATAGCAGCGGTTCTCAAACTGTGGGCAAGTTCGTTTGAATGGGGTCACCAGGGGCAGTGTTAGGCTTGCTGGGGCCCAGGGCAGAAAGCTGATGTTGAGTTTTTAAGTGAGGTGAAATTTGGGGGAGGGGGGGGGGCACAAGACAAATCAGACTCCTGAAAGGGCTACAATAGTCTGGAAAGGTTGCGAGTTACTGCCTTACAATATGTGCTAACTAATTGTGCTAAACAAATCTGTTCCACTTGCATTTTGCCGTGACGCTGGGAATACCTTTCCTAGACCTGAAGAAGAGCTCTGTGTGGTTCGAAAGCTCGTCTCTCTCACCAACAGAAGTTGGTCCAATAAAAGGTATTACCTCCCCCAGCTTGTATCTCTTTCTAATATAAACACAATTCTTCCTTTAATGCTTTATTACATAGGTCAATCATACTATAAATATACAATTTCATGCAATCATTGATACAGAGTCTGATCCAAAGCATACTGACGTCAACGGGCTTTGGATTAGGCCCATAAACCAAGGAAAATCTATTGTGAATGGATTCCAATCCCTTTAAAATGTGGATGATGGTGTGTACCTTCTCCTTTTAAAACCACATAAAAGGAGAAACTCCCCCCGCCCCCTCCATTAACAATAACTGAGGCTGGAGTAGGGGCTCCCTTACTAACTTTTACTTCTGCTGCAGACCTGAAAGGTTAAAGTGCCCACAACCGCCCGCAGCACCTACCGCCCTTTTCAGCCTTGGAACAGACACACAGCGAGAAACCATTGTCTAAAAACATAATTTAATATGATTTTTTTGTTGGTGGTGGTTAGATTGTTTGCCAGACAGTAACAGAGACTTGACGTTCATTACATCATCATTCACACGAGTATTGCATGGAAAAGGAAAGAAGAAAGTTACACTTGACCCCATACAAACAAACAAACAGCATAAGAAGAACCAATGCATGTAATAATTCAGTCCCACTCTTCAGATCAATCAATCAATCAATCAAGATGATGATAATAATAAAGCAAAATGTATCAATACTGAGCAGCTCTAACTTAATGTGAGTGACAGTTTTACCCTGGAATCTTTATACACTCATGGAACTAAGGTGCTGGTCAGTTTCAAGCAGCTGATCTCATGGTGTAACAAACACAAGGACAGAGATACACCAAGGGTTGGGGTGGGGGCTCGCTTGTTTTGTTTCCACCAATCAAATGTACAAATTGAGAATGACGCGAAACTGACCCGTAGAGACAGTGGCGGGGAGGTGGGTACAATGCAATCGGCCACACTTTTAATCGGGGTATAAAAGAAAGCCAGAGAAAGTGCTGTACTTATTGTTGTTGCCTCCGTGTGCTTTGCCTCCATCCAGCTTGACGTACACCTCGTCCCCCGAGTCCAGGTGCAGCACCACGCTGTTGCTGGCATAGTCGTAGTTCTGATCGGCGTCCTGCGCAATGGCGCTGGCCCGCACCTGCAAACCAGCCAACCGGGGGAAGGAGGGCTCAGACGCTGCCTCCACTAGCCCCCCACATCGTACCCCTGCCCCCAAATCCTCCAAACCTGCCTCTCTCCTTCCCCCTCTCACTCGCACTCTTTAAGCCCAGCTAACTCCTTCCCCTCTTTTCCCCTTTCCCTCTCTAACCTCCAACAGTCTCCTTACCTCTTTTTACCTATTTCTCTCTAACCTACCTCCTTCTCTCCCTTCACCTCTTTAACCCACCAGCAGCCTCCGTCACCTTTTTTCCTCCTCCCCCTCTATAACCCTCCCACTCTCTTACCCTCTTCCCCCTTTCTCTTCTCCTCATTTAAAACCCCATCTTCTCCCTTCCCTCCTTCACTCCCTTTAACCCCCAACTACGCTGTCCCTCTTCATCCTCCCTCCCATCCCCCAGGCCCTTCTCCTTGACACATATTTATTTCCTCCTCCTCTTCCACTTCCCAGACCCCCCCCACACACACACACCACAGACACGCACACACTTTCCTTTCGCTCACTTCTGCACATTCACACCCAGATCTTAACCCCCTCCCTCACGGCAGGCACACCGAGAGCTCCCCTTAGCACAGCCAGCCTGCCAGACAGGCCATTCATTAGACAGCGTGCAGCTAGGAAAAGTTTCCTGCACGTCTCAATCTCATTCCCCTTTGTTCCAGGTAGCGGAGTTTCTAAAGTGTACAGTAACTGTCCCCCGTAAGGCACTGACTTGTCACCTGGAGGATCCTGGAGCATGGGAAGGGGCAGCCCTGCCCAGACTGACAGAGAAAAGTCTATTCTCAGAAGTGGAAGATCACTACATTTAAGGAAGGGAGGGGGTAATAAAAAGGTCGGGTCCCCTGTACCCCAGATTCTCCCCAGAAGCCAGTGTGGAAGGCTCTCTGAGACTATCCTGGAGCCTGTGGGGTTCCAGGCAAAGAGGGAGGGACCCAGGGCAGGGAAAAGAGTCACACACACAAGAGGGAAGGATCCAGGAAAGAGGGAGTCCTAGAGCCAGGAGGGCCACGAGATAGTGCGATGGGGCAATCTGCCAACATGCACTGAGCTGAGGTTCCCAAGCACACAGGAGGGGACAGACATGCCGGGGCACAGGGTGGCAGGGACAGGATGGCAGTCTCACAGTTTTCTGCCTATATTGTGATGCCATCCCCTTAGGAGGGTGTCGTGAGCACAGGGCACAGGATGGGGGCAGAGTGTCCTGCACTGGGAGGATGGGAGCAGGGTCCTGGGCACAGGGAGGCTGGCTGCCCTTGAAAAAGTGGCACAGGAGAGGGGTATCCAACTCTCAGTACTTATAAAGATCATGCTCAGGAGGGCATCGCGGGTATCCTCGGAGTAAGGTGCCAGGGCACAAGAATGTTCCTAAGTGCCACAGGGACCCAGGCATGGGGGAGGGTGAGGATCCCAGGCCCAGTGGGTGAGGGTGCTGGTGTCCCGGGCTCAGGGGGTGAGGGTCCTAGTGTAGGAGCTGGATTTTATAATGTACTATAAGAATTAATGTATGATTTGATTTCATCTTGTCAGCCACCCTTTTTGAATAGCAGAAAGGAATAACAGACCAGAACAATCCTTATGACTAATTATGGTCATCCTTTTGTTTTAGAATAAGTTATAAAGCTACTATGGTTTCCTATATGTATTACAAATTAGGAAGTAAGAGACAGGATTGTGTCTATGTTAAGTAGATTAGAGGAACATTGAAGGCCTGGGTCTCAATGTAAATTGTCTTGGTTATTAATTGTAAAACTTAGCAAGGTTTAATTTGCAATGCCCTTTTGCTCGATATAAAATACTACTGTTTGTATTCTCAATCTGTTTGTGTGAATGAGGAATGTACACATTAAAAAAAGATAAGGTGTAAAGGCCATTGTTATAGCCAGAGTCAAGAAAGAAGGAGTGAAGAAACTTAAAGAACATCAAGGAATCATCAACACGCATCCATAATGAAGGGCAGATTGACGACCCTGAGGTAAAGGCTGGCACCCCTAAAGACAATTGATTAAATCGGAACGAAGAACAGGATGACCCTCTCGGAGGTGTATTGGAATGTTTACACCAATTAAGAAGTAACCGGTCACAAAGTGACACAGCAAAATCCATAGGCTTCAACAGAGAAGAAAACCTATAAGAACAGGGTGCTTTGCCATAGGACTTTGGGTTCGTCTTGCCACACTCCAGGAGCATCGGATCGCGACCGATAGAACCCCGCTCCCCTCTGCGACCAATCTGGCTGGCCACTAGATTGATCCAGACTCTGGACTGGTAACTATAAACATCACTGCAGGACTGTGTGTGTGTGTGTGTGTGTGTGTGTCTAAAAAGCATATGCTAACTGTGGTATTCTCAATAAATGCAGTGTATTTACCTTCCTCTATAAAGATCCCATGTGCTTTGTATAAGCATAACACTAGAACAGGGGGATGAGGATCCCAGGAATGGGGAGATGAGGGTGCTGGTGTCCCAGCCACAGGGGAGTGACGGACCCTGGAACAGACTGAGGTTCCCAGACGCAGGATATGACTGTGCCAGTGCCCCAGGCATGCGGGGTGAGAGTCCAGGGCTCAGGTGGTGAGAGTCCCAGGCACAGAGGTGTGCCAGTGCCCCAGGCACGGTAGGGTCAGAGTCCTGGGAATAGGAGGTGTGAAGATGCCGTTGTCACAGGCACAGGGTGACTGTAGAATCCAATCCGGGAACGGGGTGAGGGTAGAATCCAAGCACCGGGAGTGAAGTTCCTAGGCACACAGAGTGAAGGGCCCAGGCACAGGGGAGGAGGGCCCAGGCACATGGAGTGAAGGGCCCGGGCACAGGGGAGGAGGGCCCAGGCACACGGAGTGAAGGGCCCGGGCACAGGGGAGGAGGGCCCGAGCGCAGGGCTGAGGATCCTGGGGATACAAGGGTGCTGGTGTCCCAAGCACATGGGGTGAGGAGCATGGGGGAGGTGAGGAGCATGGGCGGGGAGGGTCCCAGCCGAAGGCAGAGGGTCCAAGGCACAGGGCTGAGAGTCCTGGGTATGGGAGGGTAGGGGATGGGGTGGGGGAGAGGTGAGGGTCCCAGGAACATGGGGTGTCAGTGTCCTGGGCTCAGAGGGTGCTGGACACTGGGGAATGAGGGTCCAGATCATTAGGTGGGGGGCATGAGGGTCCCAGCTCAGGGCTGAGGGTCCTGGTAAATGCTGAGGGTCCCAGCCCACAGCAGGGGCAGGGGGGCCTGGTAAAGGCTGAGGGTCCCAGCCCACAGCGGGGGGGGAGGTCCTGGTAAAGGCTGAGGGTACTGGCCCTGGGCGGAGGGCTGAGGGTCCCAGCCCACAGTGGGGGGCTGAGGGGGAGGCTGGTAAAGGCTGAGGGTACTGGCCCTGGGCGGAGGGCTGAGGGTCCCAGCCCAGCATGGGGGGAAGGGTCACAGGCACATGGGGTACTGGTGTCCTGGGCCAAAGGACAAGGTGCACTGGGGTGAGGGCATCGGTGCTGGAACTAGGGTGCTGCCGCACCCCCTGGCTTAGAGTGGTTTCCATCAGATACAGGGTTTTTTCAGTTTGATTCAAGAGGGTCCCTGTAAAGGCGGAGGGTCCCAGGCAGGGGGCGGGACTGAAGGTCCCAACTCAGGGCGATAGAAGGGGGGGACTGAGGGGCCGGGGGTGGGGGGGGGCTCGGCCTGGGGCGGCGGAGGGAGGAATCCCGAGGGTCCCGGGGCAGAAGGAGGGATCCTGGCCCGGGACAGTGGAAGGGGGTCCCCGCCCAGGGTGATAGATGGGGGGTTCTGAGGGGCCCAGGATGGTGGAAGGGGGGTTCCCGAGGGAGGTTCCGGGGCGGTGGAAGGAGGGGCCGAGGGGCCCGGGGCGGTGGAAGGGGGGCCGAGGGGCCCGAGGCGGTGGAAGGGGGGATCCCCAGGGAGGTCCCGGGGCGGTGGAAGCGGGGATCCCGGCCCGGGATGGTGGAAGGAGGGGCCCGGGGCGGTGGAAGGGGGGATCCCGAGGGAGGTCCCAGGATGGTGGAAGCGGGGGCCGGCCCGGGTCGGTGGAGGGAGGATCCCAGCCAGCCCCCAGGACCCACCTGGCCGTTCTTGCAGAGATCCGCCCACATGCTGGTGCCGTCCCCGCCGCGCATGAGGATGTGGTAGGTGAAGAAGTAGATGCCCCGCACCTGGCAGCTGAACTTGCCCGTGGCCGGCTCGTAGTGGTTGCCCAGGTTGGTCACCACGTCGTCGAACTTGAGCACCTCGTAGCCCTCGTGGGGGCTCTTCAGCCCCACGTAGAAGGCGATCCGGGGGCCGCTGAAGGCCGCGCTCAGCGCCCCGCTCACCTCCCCCGCGGCGCCCGCCCCGGGGCCGACACCACCCCCTGCCGCCCCGGGAGCGCCAGCCCCGGCCATCGCCAGCCCCGGCAGCCCCGGCTTGCCCGAGTCTCCCCGCTCTCCGGGCGGCCCTCTGGGACCGGGGGGCCCCGGCTCCCCTGGAGGGCCCCGGGGCCCCGGCTTGCCCGGCCGGCCGGGCTCCCCCTTGGGTCCCGGGAGGAAGGGCGGCTGGGGGTTGGCGCTCAGGTCCTGTAGCGCCTCCACGGCGGCCGTGCTGCTGGGGCCGCCGGCCCGGGCGCTGGCGCTGCTATAGGGGTCGCAGATCATGCGGCAGGTGCCCATCATCTCGTAGTGCGCCGCGCTCTCCGGGGCCGCCTGCAGCAGCAGCGGGACGGCGATGAGCAGCACGAGTCCCATGGCGAGGGCCAGCCCGGCCGCGGCCAGCAGCCGCTTCCTCCTCTGCCAGAGCCGGGCAGCGAGCGCGACCAGCTCCTCCTTGCTGGGCGAGGTAATGGTGACTCAGTGGCGAAGCCTCCCTGCGGGGAGGGCAGAGAAGCGGATCAGCCCCCGGCCTGGGGCAAAGCGGCTGCCGCCCCCGCCCCCCCCCCCGTCCCCCTCTAGCGGGGCGCCCGGGCCAGCCTCAGCCTCTCGGCATCGCCCGGACGGCGCCTGCTGCGGGGCACCTGCCAGCCAGCCCCGGGCTCTCCCGCTGGACGGGGCCACCCAGCCTGGCAGCTAGAGCACCAGCATGGTGCGCACTGAGCGAGCCCCCCCCCCCCCCGGGCAGGCAGAGGGGGGGTCACTAGCGCCCATCCCCCCCAGCAGCCTCAGCCCTCGGGGATCCCCCCCCCAGCAGCCTCAGCCCTCGGGGATACCCCCCCCCCCGCAGCGGGCAGTGCCAGGCGCCAGCGGTAACTCACGAGCGAGCGGGGCGGCGGAGCAGCTCCCAGGACGCAGGCGAACAGGTGGGGTAACTTTCCCCCAAGTGCTCAGCTCAGTCGGGCCGGGAACAAGGGCCCCCCGCCGCTGCCTCCGGGCCCGGTCAGCAGGCAGCCAGCATCGCCACGAGCCCCCCAGCTGGTCTGCACCGGGGGGTTTTACTTGCTCCGGTGCGGTCCCCAAGAAGGGACGGGGAGAGGCGTTTCAAGCCGGTCACTCCATCCTCCCTGCCCAAGGAGCAGCGGGCGACGATCCACAGCGGCGCGCTGACTCCGAGCGGGGACGGGAAGCCACCTTACACACGAAGCCTGCCCGCTGCGTGATGCTCACACCTGCTTGCTGAGCCCATAATGTCCCGGCCAAGGTGACTTGCGCTCAGTGTTTGCTACGCTGTGATTTCTCTCCCCGCCGAGAAGAGGCAGCGAGTGGGGCTGCTGAGTTCAGATTGAAGACTGAAATCAATTATACTCTCTAGTGGTTAAGTCAGGCTCCCCTTAGACTAAACCCCGTGTTTGCTTGGATATGAACTGGATCATTTCACAGGGCTTTCCCGTCGTTAACTAAAACTACGATCCTATATTCAATTTATGCATCCCAGTGATCTCTTTACTTTTCTTTCCTTTGCGGCTATTGACCAGGGTTTTAGAGTTTTCTATAAATGTTTTCCCCAGATCTTTCTAGTGTTTTGTTTGCCATTCTCCCCCACATCACAGCCCTAGATCCTCCGCACTACCAGAATTAAGTATCTGGAACGCAATATATTCAGCAGCTAATAAAATATGATGTTTGCTATGACAAGTGTTCAAACTGCCTGCTGAATGCCGATTCAGAACTGTTGACATTCATAGGAGATATAACACTATTTCCATTCACAAAATATCAAAGACAATGGTACTGATTATTTTCTACTTAATAGAGCTACTAGAAACGGTTGAGCTATTACATTAACTACTCTCATTCCCCACAACTTCTATGCACCTGGTTCTGTTCTCACACAGATTTTGTCTTCCAGAGTTACTTCTTTTTTTACACCATGTGAGATCAGAAACAGGCCCAATATGTATATGTGATTTTGCCCAGCAGGAAAACAAAAAAATATATAAACCTCAAACACTAGCCTTGATTCTGTCCTTATTTATACTGGTGTAAATCAGGAGTAACTCCAGTCAATGGATTTACAATGATGGGGGATCAGAATCAGGTGTAACATTATTTATATATTTCCTTTGAGAGATGAAGGACCAGAACCCCAACTAATGTCAATCAGCACTGACTTCAACCAAGGTATGTCAATTTACATCAGCTGAGGATCTTGCCCATAATTTGAATTATCGAAATTTTCAAATATATTTCCATTTTTTAAAATTCCAATTAAACACATAATTATATTCACAGAACAAAAGATATTAAGTCATTCATTTGTCAAACTTGAAAAACAAACCACTTGGTTTTATAAAGAGTTGCTATAAAAAAGACAATATTCATGGATCAACCAAGACAATGCTCCCGTCCAAAAGATAAGACTAAAGACCTGTTCACTTTAAAGGAAATTCACGATAGTAATTACATTGGAGTGAACAGCTGTTGGAGGCACTGTACAGGGGCAGTGGCTCTCAACCTTTCCAGACTACTTTACCCCTTTCAGGAGTCTGATTTCTCTTGCGTACCCCCAAGTCTCACCTCACTTAAAAATGACTTGCTTACAAAATCAGACATAAAAATACAAAACTGTCACAGCACATTGTTACAAAACAATCGCTTACTTTCTCATTTTTACCATATAATTATAAAATAAATCAATTGGAATATAAATATTGTACTTACATTTCCGTGTATAGTATAAAGCGCAGTATAAACAAGTCATTGTAGGAAATTTTAGTTTGTACTGACTTTGCTAGTGCTTTTTATGTAGCCTGTTGTAAAACTCAGCAAATATCCAGATGAGTTGATGTGCCCCCTGGAAGACCGCTGTGTATCCCCAGGGGTACGCATACATCTGGTTGAGAACCACTGGGTCAATGCAATGTGGAGTTCACTGAGCTTAATTCAGCAACAATACATTTACATTAAGGGTTTGCCCCAGTGTAACTATACTGATGTAGCTACCCCCATATCAATTTCCTTAAGGGTCTAAGAGGTGACAGAAGTGCCCAGTGAAGAAACAAATGACACAAAGACGATTTTATGGTAAATACGGTAATAATTTCCCAAATTATGATTTCAGTGCAGAAAGGCATCAGAGAAGATGCCTAAACTGGCCCAATGCCTATCACCTGGGTCATCCCCCTTTCTACAAATTGCCATTATTTCCTTTTGCTTTTCTGACTGAATGACAGTGTTGTCATGGGAGCTCTTGCATCATTAAAAGTCTATGGGGTTCTTGCCTCTGGGCCATAAGTTATCCACGCATCTAATGTGAGTCTGTTGGGCACCCATCCCGCAGCTGGAAGAGAAAGTAAGGGGGTTGTTTTATTGTTACATAGATTTCCTAAGGGCTAGATTTCAGCATGTCCCAATTTCTTGGTGCTGAAAAAAATCAATTTGCTTTGGTTTCAGCACAGTTAAGGGCAGACTCTTTTGTTTTGAAAGAATAGTAAAACTTGTAGGTCAAAGGAAGCGAGTCATTTAGGGCCTGATCCAAAGCTCATTGAAGTCAATAGCCCTTAGGCATCATGTGCAAATGATGGCATGTACACTTATTACAATTGCCCCCAAAAGGACTCAGAGTCCTTCTAGGAGGTTTTATTGCAATTTAAAGAGGGGGGAATTAAGACCTTTCAAACTGGAATGCATATGCTTATAGCCCAGATTCTTATTCCAATTACACCAGTAGGAATCCTGAATAAACCTAGTGTCTTCACTGGAGTTACTCTGGATTTACAGTGCTGTATCTGAGATCAGTATCGGGGCCCTTGCCCTCAGAGTATCCCCTTATCTCTCCACATCTCAGTATGTAAAGCTGCCAGGGATATAGGTTTAACAGTAGAAAAATTGTACAGATAATTAAAGAGGGCCACAAAATTACAGGAACCAGTAAGGAATGTGCAGCAAAACATTTTAATAAAGGAGATCACAACATTCATCTAGGTTCCTTTCTCCTCCTTTGAGTTGATAGTTGTATCCCACAATATTATTTTAACTCCACATACTTGTCTAAAGCCTGGTGAAATCTATTTCCGATAGTTGCTCCCATTGCTGTTCAAGTAGTTTTATCCAAATATTAACTAAATAAATTCTGCTTAAATTGCTTTGCTGATCAGCCCTTCCTAAGCTTCAGTTAATTTCTCTTTTGTTTTGGTATTTGTCACTAGCTCAGATCCCCTTGTATATATGAATCCTCTGTATTCCCTTCAGAGTTTTGTATACCTCGCTAAGATGTCCCTTTAATCTCCTGTTTTCCAAAGACTGCAGTTACACAGTAGCTTTTCTAACCATTCCTGAATAATTAAGTTCCTGTATCATTTGGGCTGTCCTCTCTATTTGCATTATATCATTTTTGTAATAAGGTGACCGGGACTGTGAACGATATTCCAAATGTGGCCTCACTTAGTCCCTTATACAATGCTAGGATAATTTTCTCTGACAGGGATCAATTATTCCCACAAGTCAACAAGGACAGAACAAGTAGGAACAGGCTTACAGCTGCAGCAGGGAAAAAACTAGGTGAACTGTTAGCAAAATTTTTATAAAGGACAGTTAAGCAATCAAAGAAACATACATGACGGGTGACAGACATGTCAATAGTTAGATTAGACATCCTTCTGCCAGGGATTTTTTATGAATAATTTCATTATTCTTCTATGATGCACAGAGATGGGCTAAATTACCCACTAGAGGTTCCTTCCAAACCAAATTGTTCTAAGATCAGCATAGTATCAGTTTAAGATCTGATATATTTAACCCAAGGGGGTTAAATCCTGCACTTTATGGGATGTGGCCTGAATGATTTAATACATCTTTTGAATGTAACTACCACTGTGATCCTGTCAGATTCTGCCACAGGTAAATTGAGTAGTAGTTTATTCTGGGAGTAGTCCCATTGCAGCCAATGAGACAATTCATGGAGTAAGATACTACTTATTGTGAGTAAAGGTGGCAGACTCTGCGTATGCCAGTGGTTTGTTTGCTTTTCTTTCCTTTACTGCAATAGATAAATGTTTTGGACAATATTTACCCACCAGTCTTCCTAGCGCTTCATTTGCCCCTCACCCCCATCCCAGCCCTAGATCCTTCTTGCTACTCGAATTAACTATCTGGAACTCAATATATTCAGCAGCTAGTAAAATGATACATTTAGTCCCTATCTTAAAGTGTTCACATTTCTTGCTGACTGCTGAGTCAAATCTGTTAATGTGCCATTCACCGAGTATAAAAGACAATGGCTCTGATTATTTTTGCTTAATAAAGGTAGCAGAAACAATTGGGCTATTAAATTAACTGCCCTCATTCCTGACAAATCCTATGCACCTAGTTCTGATCTCATTCACACAGGTTTCTGACACTGTTGGCTTAATAGAGTCATTTCCAATTTACACTGCTATGTAAACCCAGCAGGTACATGTGGCTTTGCACAGTAGGAAAGGCATAGGTTTTCATTAAACAGTACAAACGGCCTCATGATTCGCATCTTACTATCTGCAGGGCAGACCTGGAATAATTGGGGTGGTACTGGCTTAAAGCCAGTGTGTGAGGTCAGAATCAGGCCCACTGTTTTTAAACATAATTTCTATTACAGAACTAATTTGAAATGAAAATATTTCCACATAGATTCAAAACATACGAGTTATTATCATTACAATTACACACATTATTGTGTTTAGAAACAAATGTTAGCTACTACAACTGCTCTCTACCACATTCATTTGCTGTACTTAAAAGACAAAAGGCCAGAGCCCCTTAAAGAGATCCCTCCCCCTGTAGGTGGTGTTTGGGGTGTTAAAGGTACAGAAGGGAGACGTGCCTGGCGCTGCAGTCCTGATGGGGGCAGTGGGCATAACATAGGCATAACCTTTAGGACCTCCATTGACTTCAATTGGAGAAGGCTGGACTTACAGTGAGAAGGTATATTAGAAGACAGGTGGAATGATTTATCATCACAGAGACAGTAGCTATTCAGAAAAGCTAAACAAACTCATCCCACAGTCTATTAAACCAATGAGAGTTTTGCCATTGCCTTTAATCAGAGCAGGATCGGACCCTTTGATGTTACTTCATCAATGTCTATAATGTATATCGATGTACACAAAACCCGGATGGGAATAAAGAGAACAGATATTACAAAATTGTTAAAGCTCGTGCCAAATGAAATAACCAGAGGGCATGAAATACAGCTGAAGAGCAGTCAGGCCCTGAAGGAATGTAGATAGAATTTCTTTACATAGACACTAGTTGTTAATAATTGATCCAAAATGGTTCACCTGGGAAAAAGAACAGTTCAGCTACCGACGCTGCCCCAGATCCTCAGCTGCAGGTGAAAAGCACTCAGAACGGCTCAGCTCTCACAGGCACAGCTCAGGAGTAAGGGGAGAGTGTGTAAATGTGGCTTTAAGTCACTTCTGAGCCTAGGGGTGGCCTGGCATTGGCCTGATCCCTGGCATAAATTTACACTGGATGCCCACAGCCCCACGGGATTGTAAGGGATCCCTGGCCATGCCTCCTAAACTGGCAACTGGGGGCAAGTGAAGGAGCTGCTATAGCAGCTCTGTGCTTCCTGGGGAATTCTCATATGCAAAAAGAAACTTCAGTGCCCAGCTAAACCAGTTTCAGTGCTTTAGTGCCACTAGAGTGGTACAAAGCTGCCTTAATAGAGGCCAGGATCTGGGCCATGATCCCTGTGGCAACCTCTGGCTTAGAGAAGAAAAAATATACATATATAGAGATATACCTATCTCATAGAACTGGAAGGGACCCTGAAAGGTCATTGAGTCCAGCCCCCTGCCTTCACTAGCAGGACCAAGTACTGATCTTTGCCCCAGATCCCTAAGTGGCCCCCTCAAGGATAGAATGCACAACCTTGGTTTTAGCAGGCCAATGCTCAAACCACTGAGCTATCCCTGTGGAGCCCCATGTGGTATTGCAAACAGACCTATATGCTTCTGCCAGTCACAAACCTGCCCACACCCTCTCCCCATCCCGCAGCCACCCCAGCAGGGCCACAGCCCCCTGGAATTCCAGTGCGTAGCTGGGGCAGTCAGGTGTCAGGACAGCTCCATTATTGTGCGGGCACAGGACAGCCATCCTCCTCCTCCCATTCACTGCCACCTTCCACCCGACCCTGGGTGTGGGCAGAGGATGGGTGGGAGCCCCAGCCCAGGGTCAGTACCCACATGCAGAGCCCCCCAATCATCGTCTTGGATTTCCTGAAGTGCTGCAGTGAGGGCACCTTTTGCACAGCACCATGAAGTACTCCCTACCCAGAGCGCAAGATGGGGTATGGGCAAGGAATGCCTGGAGTAGGATCCCATCTGGCCACATCATGTGTGTGTCTCAAGGTGGGAAACAGCTGGTGTGAGCTCAGTGCTCTCTCACCTGGTGGCACTGCTGCCACCAGCCCATGGGAACAATCCCAGCCCTGCCATTGCACCCAGGGCCCCATAACTGACCCTGTCTGAGTTGAGTCGAGTGAGTTGAGTCGTTTTCATATCTGACCCTAACTGGACACTTCTTGTTGGGTCCCGTTAGGTTCCATCAGGTTGCAAGGCTCTGATATAAAGGTACTACTGCTTCTGTTCCACACAATAAACATCTGTCCCGGGTTATGTATAGACAGATTTCTCAGCACCCCACACTCTGGTGAACTGTTTTTTTCCAGAGCACTCTCTCTGGGACAGGGCCAAGGCTTTTATTTGTCAAGTACCATGCACAACTCTGGTGCTGTATGGTTAATGATAATAAGCAGAATGTTTATTCACATAAAAGTTAGGTAAAGTTCAGCAATGTAACAGAAAATAGTACATCAGAGGTCCACATACAGCCATCTGTCACCCCCGCAGATTAGATTTTTTTTTTTAAATAACTTTGTGAGACTCAAGAGGACAAATTCTGGTTGGCACATGAACACAGGTGTAGAGGACTCCCAGATGGAAGCAGATACACACTACAAAAAGAGTTATTATGTATGCCTGAATTCTGGCTAAAACCAGCCATTCATGCACTGCATCCCCCTGCAGCAACATATCCCTGTGCATAGCAGAAATAATCCGCCTAGGAATTGTGTGTAGGAGTTTGATTAAATCGGAGGGGAGGGGGGAAGAATATGAATAAATACACTGGTTGTATGTCTTGACCCCAAAGCCACATCCCAGGACTGCTTTCTGATGATCCTGAGAAGTAGGTTCTCCAGGACATTGCAGAGGGATTGGAAGAAAGATTGCCAATTTCCAGTTTCTGTCATGGGTTTTCTAGCACACACATATACACAATGCCAACCACACTGCAGCCAAATATATATCTAGTTTATTCTGACGGTAATAGGTGAGTCCTACTTTATCTCTATGCCTGAAAATTCCTTTAGCTCAAAACCAGCTATTGTGCTATGTAATTTAGTAGCTAGGGTTTTTGTCTTATACTGAAAGTGAGCTCAGACTTTTAGATGGTTACTCATCCATTTGAAATCAGTGTTATGTTTTCCATAAATGTAGTTGCGTTAACTTGGACCATTTTTGTAGCAAACTCTCCCCACCCCAGTTAGAAAAACAGTTATTCAATCATATAAGCATTGCAGAGCTAGTCCAACAGATGCATTAGAAAAGGGGTGGTTGTTTAAATAAGCAAATTGAACAAGACAAATATAGGGCTAACCTGGTTCCCCTCCAATGGTTTATAAATGCAGATGTTGGAGCATTGGATTGGGAAAGAGGACCCTAACTGTGGCCCAAATTCTGCAATCTTGCCTTTTCACAACTGCAGAATGTTGTCCTGTGTCCTACAAGTGTCAGGGTCCGTCAGGTATGAAAACGACCCAACAGTTGGGTTCAGGGAAGCTGTGGTCTAGTCGGGTTCGGGCTGGTCTTTAAAATTAGGGACGAGCAGACCTCTGCTCTATAGGCAAGCTTCGCTGAAAGACTGTCAGAACAGATGCCCGTATTGGTAAAAATAACTTCCAATCCCTATTAATAAGGGATGGGTAAGTGCACGGTAACATTCTTCTGGGCCACATGTACATGTCCCTGTGCCCCGCTTCAAGGCTCTGGCCAAAGGTTGCAACACCTAACAGCGCCCCAGAGACATGGAAGAGGGAGCCAGTCGAGACAGAGAAAGGAGACTCCGAGCCAGGGGAAAGAGCCAGGAGGGGCCTCTCTGCGCCAGCCAGGTAGGGAGCAGGGGCATAAGCCTCAGCTTGGAAAGGTGTTCAGGAAAGGTCAGGCAGGAAGCCTGTTTTGAGAGGGCTGTAAAGGACCGCGAAAGCCCATTTGGAAGGAACAGATCACCTGGGAGAAGAGGGCTGGAAGATTTGTATGGAGTTGAGTTGGACTGTTCATTTTTTTATGTTCCAGTAAACAGCCCATCAAAGGGGGAATATTAATTACAACATATGGAATAGGTGTACTTGATGGAACGGACACAGGGGAAACTGAGGCACAGAGTCAAGTTAAGCCAATCCTAGCACAGGCGTATTGAACATAATCAGATGGTCCAGATGACAGGCACTCCCCACTCCTCGCCCGGCTATCCAGGGAATTAGCTAACAAACCTATTGGATCACTGCCAATTGTTTTTGAAAAATCATGGCTTATCAGGGAGAAAAATGGATGGAAGCTTTAAACTGACAGAAAAAATACAGGTTCCAGTGAAAAGCTGAAAAAGACACAATGAGCATAGCAGCCACCTCTTGTTGCGTGCATGTAATACTAGTCGAGGGACAAACATACCTCTAAGCATTCACAGATCACAGGAGAGAGAGCTCCTTCTTCAATCTGCCCTAAGGGTCTTGTTCAATAGATGACCCCTGATTTTAACCCCCTTAGTTCGCACCTCATCACATGATGTACCTGTGATTGATTAATCCATAATTTGTTATTCATTTATTTAATAAATATTGAATTAACACACTGTTAATCTTCCAAAAAGAGATCACCAGAGAGGAGAAGCTAAACAATATAAACTAAATTAAAAGCATGACAAAGACCTTCACTTAGTAACTCCGTAAACTCTCTCTCATAACCCTCCCCCTCCCTTCCCATTCCTTGTCACTGCATCTTGTTCAAAATGCAGCGTATAAGCTCTTCAGGGCATGGAAACATGGGTTTTTTTCTCTCTTCTGTACGGCACCTAGCCCACTTTTGGAAGCGGTATAAACATAAAAATTGCAATTTAGACCCCAATCCTTCAATGAGCATCTGATGGGCAGCCCCCTGCACCTGCGTTTAGCCCTATTGACTTGAGTTAATAAATAAGTAAATGGAGATATCCCATCTCCTAGAACTGGAAGGTCATTGAGTCCAGCCCCCCGCCTTCACTAGCAGGACCAAGTACTGATTTTGCCCCAGATCCCTAAGTGGCCCCCTCAAGGATTGAACTCACAACCCTGGGTTTAGCAAGCCAATGCTCAAACCACTGAGCTATCCCTCCCCCATAGGTACATGTCTATGGGGTGGTACTAAGGAAGGAAGGAAAGGAAAGGAAAGGAAAGGAAAGTTAAGTTTAGGCTAAATAATATCAGGGAAAACTTCCTGACAGTGAGATTTTTGTCGGAGAAAAACTGAGTTCTCACTCTTTTGATTGGGTGCAGCAAGTCAGAAGCTTTATTCACTCTCACAGTGTGCAGAGGGAGAGAGCCAAGCAGGTCTCTCTCCCTGATACCTAATTACAACAAGCATTTATACCTTTCATTACAAAAATAATGAGGGACAGCTGTATCTTGTTATACATATGTCATCTTGGTATTTTACTTTAATTGTTTTGACTCCTACCGACAGGCAATATTTTCTATACCTTATCTATCCAAGGTCTTCTACACCTTATCTATACAAGGTCACAGGTCACAATAACTCCTCACACAGTACTATCTCACCCGCCTCTCACATTCCTCGCTTCTACAAATCTCGCGTTATCAGGCCTACAGTTAGCCTGACTCTTGCTAACAAACTGTCATGCATTGCAGTTCTTTTCTGACAGTTCCCTTTTCTGCTTCCACAACCCCCCCTTTTGTACTTTTAGTACAACAAACATTCTCAAACCTCTATTTGCATCAAGTCCTGGACCTCTGATTCTATATCAGGTGTTTCCAATTTAGCGGTTCTGATTGGATGTAATGACAATGCATGATTAGCATGAACATGAAAGGTATTACTATTATTACGTATTTTACAACAACAATAACATAATCCTAAGCTAATTAATAACAATACAAGCAATAACATTCCCATAGCAAACCTATAATGGGGTTGTTGTACAGCCTTAGTTACAAAGCACAATACATCATACTTAGTACATAAAATGGATACTCTATAAGCAGTCTGAAAGGCATACTTTTCAACTTGATATATATTTTGAAGCATGTGAATTCGCCCTTGTATTTTAGAGATTTTCTGAATCTCTGGTAACAGTGAGAACAAATTCTGAAATCTATCAGGTACTAAACTAGTCCAATTAAAGGGTATCTGGAACCTAAGGGCTACTTGAAAAGCTCTGTCTGCAGGCCAGTAAATAATATGATTGCCTGCAGTGGTAGTGAGATTAAAATGTATGTCTTGTAATGTGGTGTCATTAACATACACACAGCTATCATTAGCTTGAAAAAGTAAGTGTCCTGTCAGTGTAGTTCCTTGTCCACTACCCTCCCAGCAAACGTAGTCATAAACCGTGACAACTTCTCCTGGCTTCAGTTTACGGTTACACTGAAGCTGTGGGGGTTCTAATGGCCACAATGTCCATAGACTACCTAACCCCATCCAAATGTCAGGTGTAATCCCAGGAGCACTGACTAAAAATCGATTGGGCATACCAGGTGGTCTAATTTCCCAGATGTCTCGGTGAATTATCCAATCCCACATGCATCCTCCCCATGGACCCGGCAGGATACGGTATGTGGGAGCCCACACCCCCCTTACCGGTCCATATGCTTGGAAGGAGCACTGAGAACGTCCGCACTTCCATCCAGAAAGTTTCCAAGTAAGTCTCCATGGCCACAGGTCAGATGGTACCCCTGATGTGTCTGTAAGGGCAGTGGGCCAAGCCTGATGTTCTAGATCTTTCCGAATGGACATCAGCTGGTCATTCAGGAAATCCTGAGTCTCTGAACATGCTAGATCCCACTGCAATGCCTTCCCAGCCTCAGTGATATTCAGTACCATCTCTCTTAGCAACTTCTGGGTCATAGAACTAAGGGCGGAAATAACATGTAACTCACCAACTCCAGCTTGTACCTGGGTTAGTTGTGCTCCAGAAACGAGGCCTATGGCCTTCTCTAGTTGGCCCAATTTCTCATCATGTTCCTGGTTCTTAAAAATATTCCAAACTGCTGCTGCACTATTGGCCCCATCCCACAGGGATCCGGTCAAGTCTCTCTTCTTTCTAGAGGAAATAACCCAAGCCCTCTGTTGTGCTAATCTAATGGCAGCCCCCTGTGAGCAATTCGGGTATGTAGAGGTAATCTGGAAACTGGATAAGGGTAATGAAAATTTAACAGTCCCTAGTGTAGTATTAATCACAGTCCACCGATATCCTACTACATCTTTCTTTGGTGTAGTACTATACCACATCTGTTGGTCAAATACCTTTATGTATTTCCGGGAGGCATTAACATTAATGGTATAAGAGGGGGTGTATTGCAATAAGGTACAGGTCACATTATTAGTCACTGGAATACTTTCTATGCAGGTAAAATTTCCAGTGGCAGAACAAACTCTTTGGGTATTTGTCTGATTATCCACTAATTGGGTGACCAAATAACAATAAGGGCCTCTCTCATTTAACACAGTACAAGTTCCAGGAACAACCATCATATCTACTTCATTATAGAACCCATCAATTGCAACTATTAATTCTTGGGGTTCGTTGGTAGTGATATTATGTATTTCTATCTCTACTGATCCATTTGTTTTCCATTCAATTATTCGCTCATATACATTATCCTGAACTTTAAAAAATAATTTCTCTGAACAAAATTCCAGTAAATCACTAAGATGTGAAAGCCTTGGCCACTGGGTTTCATTGGAATATACAGTACGGTTTGTATCTGGGTAAGTTACAGTGGTGGTGGCAGGGGTCAAGGGACTAGTGGGTGTAGTCCTAGTGGTGGCAAGGCGGTTTTGATATTCATCTTCTGAAAGCCAATTAGAAAGGGCAGTGCATCCTGAAGGTACCTGTCCATAAGCACAAAGTCCTGCCCCTGGAAAGAACCCACCCCACCACTGGACTCCACATTCCCAGGAACGGTCCCCACAGTTCCCTCCTTGCCAATAAACAATGCTCCGTCTCTTCCACCAGGGCCAGTTCTTAATGTCTCTGGTAGTCAGGAATCCCTGGACTTTGGTGGTTTCAGCAGAGCGGGTGTTTCTTCTTTTCTTCTTCAAAAGCAGTTGTGATTCACCATAGTGCAGGGGAGAGGTTACTAGCACTTCACCCTGTACTGGTGTGATTCCTGTAACAAAATTCAAAGGTATTGTAGATCTGTCAGTGGACAAGGGAGAGGTTACTAGCACTTCACCTTGTCCTTTTTCCCTGCTGTCCAGGAGGCACAGCAGATCTAGCAGGAGAAATAGGCTGATCAGCAGCTGGAGAATCCTCTCCAGGTGGAGGAGTCTTTTTGCAGTGAGAAGCATGGGTCCAGGTGGGCAGTCCTTGGCACTTCACAGCGGTGTTGGTGGTCAGCAGGACTTGGAAAGGGCCCTTCCAGCGTGGAGCCAGGGCAGTCTTTCGCTGATGGACCTTTATGTAGACCCAGTCTCCTGGTTCCAGCGAGTGGCAGGGTTGCACAGGATCCTTGGGTAGTGCTTCTTTCACCTGTGTATAAAAAGACTTAACACATTTCATTAGAGCCTGACAATACTTAAGCATTGTGTCATCCATTAAATGAATGTCCATCTGAGCTAGGGTCAGTGGGGGCGCAGTTGGCAGTCGCATCGGGCGCCCTGTCAGAATCTCATGAGGGCTGAGTCCAGTCTTTCGATTGGGAGTGGCTCTCATACTCATTAGTGCCAGAGGAAGGGCATCTGGCCACTTCAAGTTTGTTTCAGCACAAATCTTGGCCAGTTTATTTTTCAGAATTCCATTCTGGCGTTCCACTGCCCCGGCAGACTGCGGATGGTGGGGGCAGTGAAGGTTGTGTTGGATCTGCAAAGCTGCACATAACTCTTTTACAATCTGTCCAGTAAAATGAGTTCCACGGTCACTGTTGATACTCACAGGAATGCCAAATCGTGGTACAAAATCTTTAAGCAGAAGTTTCACAACAGTCCTGGCATCTGCTTTCCTGCAGGGAAAAGCTTCAACCCAATTTGAAAATACATCCACTAAAACCAATACATATTCATAACCACAACATTTAGACAATTGAATAAAATCAATCTGAATATTTACAAAAGGTCCCCAAGGGGGAGGGTGAGCTGCCTGCCCAACTTTAACAGCTTTACCAATGTTATGCTGCTGACAAATCACACATTGTTGACAGTAGTGATGTGCAATGACTGGGAACCCGAATGCACACCAATCTCGGTTAACTGCAGCAACCATCCCCCCTTTGCTCACGTGTGCCATTCCGTGGTATACACGAGCAAGATAGGGCATTAGCATCTTCGGTGCAACCAGGCGACCAGCTGGGGCACGCCAAAGATGATCAGGGTGTAGAATACAGCCATTAGCACTCCAAAAACGTTTCTCAGCTACAGGTGCTGCTTCCTGGATCTTGGCCAGATCCTCAAGGGAGGCTACTGGAGGCTGTTCAATCAAAGCACAAGTATATTCAGCCTGAGGTGCAGAAAGGGCCGCTGCTTTGGCTGCAGAGTCTGCCAAAGCATTTCCACGGGTAACTTCATCATGAGGGGTCTGGTGAGCCATACATTTAACAACAGCTATAGCTTTGGGCAATAAAAGGGCATCCAAAAGAGCAGATACATACAGACTGTTCTTAATAGGAGAACCAGTGGATGTAAGGAAACCTCTATACTTCCAGAGCAAACCATAATCATGTACCACTCCAAAAGCATAACGAGAGTCTGTATAAATTGTAACTGCTTGATCTTGAGCTAGAATGCAGGCACGAGTTAAAGCCACAAGTTCAGCTACTTGAGAAGAAAACACAGAAGGAATAAAAGCACTTTCAATAACAGCGTGTGCAGAGCACACAGCATAACCAGCACCCAATTTACCCTTAGAATCTCGCAAGCATGAACCATCCACAAAGTAAATAAGATCAGGATTTTGCAAGGGCACATCTAGTAAATCATCTCTCGGACGGGAGAGAACCGATGTCACAGACACACAGTCATGTGGTTCTCCGTCTTCTGGCCCAGGCAACAAGGAAGCAGGATTTAAAACAGGGCAACGAGCCAAAGTAATATGAGACGAAGATAACAAGACAAGCTCATATTTTGTGAGACGAGAAGTGGATAAATGCTGTGTCTTAGATTTTAACAAGAGTGCAGCCACAGCATGAGGAACAGCAACAATCAAAGGAGATCCTAAGACAATAGATTCAGATACTTGAACAGAAAGGGCTGCTGCAGCCACAGCACGCAGGCAAGGGGGAAATCCAGCTGCCACAGCGTCTAGGGCCGTGCTGTAATAAGCAATGGGACGGTGTTTATCTCCGTGCTTTTGCGTTAGTACGGCCAAAGCAAACCCATTACGCTCATGACAGAAAAGAGTGAATGGTTTAGCATAATCAGGAAGTCCCAGGGCTGGTGCACTGGACAGGCTTTGCTTGATAGCAACAAAAGCTTGTTCAGCCTCTGGAGACCAAGGAAGAGGCTCAGGAGTATCTGACTTAGTCAGATCCTGTAAGGGTTTAATCACTGTTGCATAACCTAAAATCCACTGTCTGCAGTACCCAGTCATGCCAAGAAAAGTACGCATTTGAGAAATAGTACCAGGCCTAGGCATATTTAGAATAGCTGAAATCCGAGAATCTGATAAATGACGAGTACCAGGGGAAATATCATGACCAAGGTAATGAACCCTGGGCTGACACAGCTGTAGTTTTTCTCGGGATGCCTTATGACCCTTAGCAGCTAAAGCAGTCAATAGAACCAAAGTATCAACTTTACAAGATTCAAAGGAAAGGGATGCCAACAAAAGATCATCCACATACTGTATAAGTACTGATTTACCTGGAAAAACCACATCATCCAGATCCTTCTTCAGGATCTGGGAAAACAAGGATGGGGACTCAGTATACCCTTGGGGTAACCGAGTCCAGGTGTACTGGCGTCCTTTATAGGTAAAGGCAAACAGATACTGACTATCAGGGTGAATGGGGATAGAAAAGAAAGCTGAACAAAGGTCCACAACAGTAAAGTGAGTAGCTAAAGGTGGAATGCAAGAAAGAATTGTAGCTGGATTTGGAACCACAGGAAATGAAGGCAAAACAACAGCATTAATCGCGCGGAGATCTTGAACAAACCGATAGGTGTTCTTTCCTGGCTTCTTTACAGGAAAGATAGGGGTATTACAAGAACTGGTGGTAGCAACAATAATACCCTGCTGTAATAAAGACTCCATTACTGGGGCTATACCTTCCTCTGCCTCAGGACGCAGAGGGTACTGTGGAACCCTTGGCAAAGCTTTAGAAGGATCAACAAAAATCTTAACCGGCTCTGCAGTCCGGATCTGACCCACTTCATTGGCATGCCGAGACCAGAGATAGGGGGGAACTTGTGATAACAAGTGCACAAGGTCAGGGCTAAGAGTTGTTGTTAATTTAGCTGGCTCCTCTATGTGGAGTGTAGCCAACACTAGATTAGTATTCTCATCAGGAACCTGTAAGAATACGCCATCTGGTGTGCAATAGATAGTACAGCCTAATTTACACAAAAGATCCCTTCCCAGCAGATTCACAGGAGAGGAGGGGCTGAGCAAGAATGCATGCTTGTTAGAGAGGGGCCCTAGTGAAATAGCAAGGGGTTTTGTGACGGGATGCGAAACAGGTTGATTTGAAATGCCAACGGCATTTACAGACAAAGTTGACAAAGGAACAGAAGGAAACTCCGAGGATCTTAGAGCAGATCTACTAGCTCCAGTATCCACAAGACAAGTAACAGATTGTCCTGCAATTTCACAATTTACATAGGGACCCTCTTGATTAATGGGAATTAAAGGATTCATGATGCAGTTACGTTCCCTCAGGCTGTCCTAGTAAGAGGTAGTTTGTGGGGTAAAAGTAGACGCTTCAGGATTTGGGAAAGGAGGTAGTGGGTTTCGAGATACTCGGGCTGGGCACGCATCTTTCCAGTGTCCCTCTTGGCCACAAATGTAACATGCATTGTGCCTGGACTGGGCAGGATACGAGGGACCTTTCCCTCTTCCTCGCCCACGACCTCGTCCTCGTCCTCCTCTCATTCCCCCACGGCCCTTGTTTTGATAAGTTTCTAACTGCAAGGTTAACAGTTTAGTTTCAGTATTCTCTTTCTTCTGCTCTATGCAAGCTGTACAATGATTGGCGACTGTCACCAATTCAGAAAGGGGCTTAGTTTGCCAGCCTATGCAGATAGTTTTTAACTGCTGCTGAATCTTTGGTAAGAGCCCCTGAACAAAAGCAGCCCCTACTGCTTCTCTAGCATTTTCAGCTGGCTGAGCAATTCCTGAATGTTGTTCAAAAACCTTAGTCAGTCTATCCAGATAATCAGCTGGGGACTCCCCTTTATTCTGTTTACAGTAGGTAATCTTTGTCCAATCTGTCTTCTTGGGGCAGACCTCCGTAATAGCATTTAAGAGACGGTCCCTAGCCTCTGTCAAACCGCGATCGATTCCAGGGTCGGCACCTGGCCAAGCTGCCTGTCTAGTAAGCCGTTGCCGAACTTCGGCTGGCATAATCATCCGTAAGAGTTGATTCATGTCTGCCCAAGATGGATTATAACACTGAACCACCATGTGGAGCTCCTCTCTAAATCTTTCTGGCTCCTCTCTGATATTAGGAAATTCCTTCACCAAGTTTCTCAGGTCTCCGGGTGACCACGGGGCATGCACTGTAACTAACCGTCCCGTAGTTCCGGGCAGTTCTCTTAAAGGAAGCTGGAATGCCTGTGCCACGCTTCTAGTAAAATAACGGGCACCCTCCTCAGAGGTTTCGGATGTCTCGGGAGAACTGCTACTGGGAAGATCAGAATCACTCCTCTGTGGTGGAGAGGAGGCTCCTCTCTCAGGAGGAGAAAGAACAATGTGTGCAGCTGATACACGTGGTGGTGAAACTGACACTGCCGGGTGAGATTCGTTAGCAGACACATTCGGCAGAGGGGGAGGAGGAGGCACGGGCTGCTGCTGCTGCTGAACGTTACTGAAAAAATCTACAATGTCCTCAGCAGTTTCCTCCTCACTCTCAGGTTTAACTAATTGGGGATAAAGAGGAGCAGAAGGAATCACTGGAGCAGAAGGAATTACTGGAGCAGAAAGACTGTCTGATGCTTTACATTTAAGTTGTAAATTATATACTTGGTGTCTTAACTTTTCCTGGGAGTCCTTTAGACTCCGCACCCGAGACTCGTGGAGTCTCTTTGTAGCTTCCTCCCACCAACAGACAAATTGCGCCCACTGCTTATCAGAGGCTTTTGGTGAAGTTAGGGTTTCTTTGAGATATTTAAGTTTATCTAAATCGAAGGTACCTTCTAGTGGGCATTGTTTAGATGGATTTTCACGCGTGTAAAGATTCCAACTATCTAAATACCTGCAGGTTGATGGACCATAATGTACGTACATAAAATAAGCTGGGGTACCCTTAGGGGGTGAGAGGGAATCCTTAGACTGTCCCCCACCCATTTTCCAATCACACACACAGGGAGGAGGATGCCCTGTCCGCGCTAGCGGCTAATAAACTAAGGATTTCTCCCTACAGGGTATTCACACAGGAGTGACTAACGAGGGTAACCATGACCTCCTACACCTCCCTTCAGCAAAGAGCGTCGGCTAATCTCAGAGAGACGGCGCCGCTTACTCTGTTGCATCCAGTGAGATGGTCAGACTGTCAGTGGCTCACACGGAGTGGAAAAGGGAAGGGAAGATGGGTTCACACACTCCTAGACCCAGGCAGCCTCCTCGCCGGACGATGCCAGGCCGAGTTAGCGTACCGTGGGTCGGATCTCCTAAAAGATCCTCTAGTTACCGGGCTTGCGTTAGAGTAGTTCTGGTCACGAGCCAAAAGACTTCGCAGAGTACTCTGGGCGTCTTCCGGTAACACTCAATTCACTCAATTCACACTTCACACAGCACCACACATTCACCAAGGCCTTCTCCAGGTACTATCCCAAGTACCTCAGGTACTATTCCCAAGTACCTCGATGCATCACCTGAGGCGGTAAACAACCCCTCTGTCCGGACTATGAGGCGGTAAAAACCCCTCCTGCTGAGGCAGTAAAAACCCCTCAACACAGGTGCAAACCTATGCACCTTGCATATGCATACAGGGGGCGGCAAACACTTCCCCTACGCCGCTCAGCATCTGACCTTGCTGCACAGTCAATAAGTTCGGATGGCGTGAGCCCAACAGGGACAGACGGCTCCACGGACAGTCCTCCTCCGACACCCCAATAGAGATTTCAAAAGGTCTCTTACCTCTATTGTGGCGCCATGGGGTTCGAAGGGGAACGATCCGTAGTAACTGCCGGTGCCTCTGAGGGCGTTGCCATCCCGGACGAGCCCCCAAATTGTCGGAGAAAAACTGAGTTCTCACTCTTTTGATTGGGTGCAGCAAGTCAGAAGCTTTATTCACTCTCACAGTGTGCAGAGGGAGAGAGCCAAGCAGGTCTCTCTCCCTGATACCTAATTACAACAAGCATTTATACCTTTCATTACAAAAATAATGAGGGACAGCTGTATCTTGTTATACATATGTCATCTTGGTATTTTACTTTAATTGTTTTGACTCCTACCGACAGGCAATATTTTCTATACCTTATCTATCCAAGGTCTTCTACACCTTATCTATACAAGGTCACAGGTCACAATAACTCCTCACACAGTACTATCTCACCCGCCTCTCACATTCCTCGCTTCTACAAATCTCGCGTTATCAGGCCTACAGTTAGCCTGACTCTTGCTAACAAACTGTCATGCATTGCAGTTCTTTTCTGACAGTTCCCTTTTCTGCTTCCACATTTTTTAGGCTGTGGAATGGATTCTCAAGGGAAACAGTGGAAGCCCCATTGCTTGGGAGATTTAAACTATGCTGAGCAAAGTGCTAGAGAGTTTACTGCAGGGATCAATCCCACCCTGGCATGAAGATAGATGAGAAGACCTAACAAGTCTTTTCTATTTCTTTCTTCTAGGATTCTTATAAGCGAGATTGATGCTGACAGCAGCCAGGTGGTGTGTCTATGACTCAGCCTTCACATCACCGCTTACAGTGGCAAGGTAGTGAGCAGCACAGTCAGGGGATGAAAAAGTGAAAGGAAGATGAGAGGCAGGTCAGTGTTCCCCTCCAGCAATCCCTTACCAGTTGCACAGCACAGGAATAAGGGGCTGGTAAAGACAAGAAACATAAGGAATGGCTGGTCACTTCACTCTGTGCAGCAGAGTAGCAATGCATCATCCAGGCTTTAAATACTATTCTGTTGTGCCAGCATTTTGGAAGTTTGGAAGTAATTACTGATGTAAGACATGGCCCAGGTGAGTTAACCTTCAAAGGCTGCCTATCAGAGCAGAGAACGGCCATCGTTGGAGTGTATTCAGTGTGTGGAGCTGTGATTGAAGAAATAACTGGTAACACAAGTGAGGTTTGCAAACTAGGGGAAAACAGCCAAACAATGTGGTTTGATCCTGTTATCCAAGTGTGGGCCTGATCCAAAGCTCACTGAAAACAACAGAAGCCTTTCCATTGACTTCAGTGGACTTTGGCTCCGGCCCCCTCAGATTTGCAGTGATCCGGAAGATGAGTGCAGGAGATGTAACATTTCAAACCTGGAGATGTACACATTAAACCAGCAGTTTTCAGCCTTGTTTCCTTTGTGTACCCCTACAAAATTTCAAATGGAGGTGCAGACCCCTTTGGAAATCTTAGACATAGTATGCAGACCCCCAGGGATCCGCAGACCACAGGTTAAAAACCACGGCATTAAACAACAGGTTTCTGAAACGGTGGCTGGGTAGGAATAGAGTTTGGCCTTGAAATTTGCAAACAGATAATTCTGAAATAATCTGGAAGCCTAAATGAAGTGAGAATTTGAGCTTGATTCATCACTGCTTTATTTCAGCTTTATGTCAGTGTGATTCCATTGAAATCAATGGAGTGGCACTGGTGTAAAATTGGAGAAGAAGTGGTGAACTAGACCCTCCTATTTAAAACAATGGTTAAAAATTGCAACATTATATATATCCTTAAAAATACCCAATCTGCCTCCCTCCTTACTCCTTATTAAGTAGTGCTTAAACATACCCTCAGTGTGAGATGCACCACTATAGAGAAGTGTATGCACTATGTAAGTCTTCAAAATAGGATGTAAGCGGTGAACATGCACTGTCTTTACAGAGAGGCGAATTTTACCCTAAATCAGTAGTTCTCCTATGTGCCCTATGTTCACGTCCCTGGTAAATATACAGATATAAACTAGGGGCATCATCTGTAGCCAGGACTCAGGACTAAAGCCTCTAATATTGAACAGATAAGCTCAAACATTTCTTTCCTCCATACTTAGGCAAAAGCTAACTTCCTCATTTTTGGTTCCTGTCTCTGTCACACTATTTACAATAATGATGTGTATTTAAAAAGGGGCTTCTCTCCCCTTCACCAAAGGCATTTGATCCAAGGGGAGATGACCAAAAGTCTCACTAGATTGTTGACTGTCTTATCACATAAACAGGTATGGCCCCTTTTTCCAGGTTGTCATCTATCAAAACTTTCTGAGTATAATAAATCCCGCACATCCAATTCATATTGGACAGAAAAGACACTGTCACAGGACCTTGACCACATTTTTTCATTATTATGATGATCTTTATTATTTACTTGAATTAATGTAGCACCTAGCATCCCACACTGAGATTGCAGCCTCATTGTGCTAGTGACTGTACCTAGTAAAGAGACTGTCCCTGCCTCGAAGACCTAATAATCTAAATAGTCCAATTTTTTCCTCTAATGAAATACCAACTTCCACTGGACTAGACTCAATACCAGTCATCCAGAAAAGGCAAAGTACTCATTGTAAAAAGCTTTGGCATTACAAAACTTGGATGACACCTCTTTTCAAACAGTTAGGAGACAAAACCATGCATCATGTCACAGGCACCTTTTAAAGTTATCTGTAATTCCTGATTTTCTCCACATTAAGCCTTGCTGAAGGCAAGGAGATTTCATTGCTCTATATAAGCTTTATTGTCTGCTCACTGTCTGTTCCTCCTAAGATGCAAGTCATCTAGTTCCCAAATTTCCAAGCCTGACTGTTTCCTGTATGAGTGACACGTCTCGTGGTGACATAAACACTGCAGGGGCTGCTGGGAACAGCCTGAACGCTGAGAACTCTGTCCAAAAGGGGGAAAAATGGCAAGAATATAGTTATGTGAAGTGAATGAGAAAGGAGTATCATCAAACATGAGACTGCAAGGCACAGCAATTGAGAACTTGGAAGCTTGCACTGTCCCTTTTGTAAACCAATTTCAAAAGGCGCTAAATCATGGCAGCAGTAGCGATGAGTTCTGAAACTTGATCATCTTTTACATAGTTTCGATCCTCACAGACACAAGGGAGAATGTCTTTAGATTGTAAACACTTCTGGCCAGGGGCCGTCTCTTACTATGGGCTTGTCTACACAGTGCTGGCAAAAGCACCCTAGAAGGGTGTATTTTGTAAAGTGCTGTATGGTGTTTTGCTCTAACTGCCCCATGTAGACCCTGCTGGCATGCTCTAAAAGGTACCTAGTGCACATTAAAGGAAGTGGAATTGCCAGGAAGTACTGTACTTGGGAGGAGGGGTTGAAAACTCCTACCTACGGACTCAGCCTTGGAAGCTTCACCCTGAGAGAGGGACCTTTTGTCTGCTGTTACATGAGGACAGTTCAAAGACAAACTACCTAATGGAGTAACTGACTTACTCATGAGGGGGCTTGTTCTGAGCAAAAGCTGCTATGAACTTGTGACCACAGAAAAACCCATTGAGTGGGGTCTGAAGGACTTTTCACCAGCCAGAGCCCTTGATGGAGCTGGGGTGATCTCTGGTAAGCTTGTTAGCACTTGTATCGGTTCTTTTATTGTTTTAATAGGTTTTCTCTGTAATGCTTTTACCTTAAGAATAAATGCGCTTGCTTAGAAAGAACTGCGTGGTAGCTTAACTATGGGCAATTTCACCGGGTTCCATCTCTGAGGGGAGAAGCAAAGCCGGCCTGCATAGGCAGTCTGTCTTTTGCTGGGGAATTCATAGTACAGTCAGAGAACTGTGCTGCCTGGAAACAGTGTAGTCAAAAAGGAAGAGAGATGCTGGTCTCAACCAAAGAGAGGTGATGGCTGAGGAGCCTGGCGTTAATGCAAACGAGGTACCTTTTAGAACGTGTCTGCAGGGTCTACACTGGGCATCTAGAGAGCAGCACATTAGTGCACGTTACAAATCACACCCTTCTGCCATGCTTTGCCATACTGTGCAGACAAGCCCTATATCTTTGCAGAGCACCTAGAGCAAGGTGCCTGGTCTTGGTTGGGGCCCTCTGGGCGCTACTACAATGCAAATAATTAATAAAAAACAACAATAATACAAATAGCTAAGGGTATGTCTACACTGCAGTGTAACACCCATGGCTGACCTGGGTCAGCTGACTTGGGCTTGTGAGACTTGGGCTATGGGGCTGTTCAAGTGCAGTGTAGACGTGCAGGCTTGGGCAGGGTCTCGGAGGCCAGGCTCCAGCCCGAGCCCAAACATCTACACCGCAATTAAACAGCCCTGTAGCCCGAACCCAGCGAGCCCAAGTCAGCTGACACATGCCAGCCCTAGATGTTTAACTGCAGGGTAGACAACCCCTAAATGACCAGTTGAAGATGCCAGCTTCCAATACACTAGCCTGAGAATTATTCTAATCCAGTGATGGAGACTGAGATGCCTCCTAGAGCCAGGACTGGAAAGACAGGGAGATGGTGGGAGTGTTTGACAGCATCTACACACGGTGCCTGATTTGGGTGGAAAGGAAGCTGGAACACAGAGGTTAGATATCACGGGAATGAGTGTGTTATAGCTGAGGACAGAATTAGCAATAGGCTCCAGTAGCATCTGCTTTAGTCCCCTTCTTGGAACCTGGGTTAATCTAATCTGTCTAACCTAATCTATTTCATTGGCTGTGAGGGTCAGGGATAGGCTGTGCCAAGCATGCCTGGGATGCCAGATAAAATTTTCCAAAGCATCTAAGTCAGAGGTTCTCAAACTGTGGTCCATGGACCACCAGTGGTCCGCGAGCTCCATTCCAGTGGTCCACAGATAGTTCCCTCTAAGGTGCATGCCTGGGCGGCCGCACACAAAAGAATGAAGGGCCACCCACCTAATTAATGGAGCCATACAGGCGTGGCTCCACTAATTAGGTGCCTGGACCCTGGAGAAGATGCACATGTAAGGTGAGGTGGTGGCCTTGGGGGGAATAGGGGGTAGGTGGGAGGGGGAAGTGGGGTGAGAAGAGGGGGTGGGGGCAATTTGGGACATGCAGGGCTGCGGCGGCCAGAGAAAGGTGACTTTCCCCAGCTCCAGGGCTGTAGCTGCCGGGGAGAGACGGCCCTCCTTCCCAGCCTCAGCTCGGGGGTTGCCGTGGCTGAGGAGAGAGGGCACATCCATCGCATTAGAAAGGTAAGACTACTGATATTAAAATATGAGTTGTGTGCTTTTATTTGTAGAACAAAAAAACATTAATTATTATTAAGGTTTTTTTATATAGCACTTTTATCCAAAGCGTTTACAGTTAGCTAACGGTACAAACAACATTTGGAAAGATCATTAAGTGGTCCGCCGAGACCCTCAGCAATTTTCAAGTGGTCCGCGGAAAAAAAAGTTTGGGAACCACTGATCTAAGTGATTTAGGAGCAATTGATTTTAGGCTCTGAAACGACTTGGGTGCTCTTGAAATTTTTACCAGATAGCACTATCGTTTTTTCACTGCCACCTTTTAGAGGACTGCCCAAATCAGGCAGGCAGTGTCTGTACTTTTGTACTTACACAGAGCACTTGCCTCTCATATGAACATGCTGCTTGTTTGGTGGATCAGAAAACTTCCAAGTTAAGTTGGATGGTTCTAGCCAATAGAACCTCTGAGTTGGCACATTAGGCCCAATTTTCAAACTTAGGCACTGAGGTTAGGGCAGCCAGTTCCATGTTTGGGCATTCAGATAGGCACTTAGGTGCCCAAATAGCCATTTTAGGGGTTTACGTGCAAATCCGGGTGCCAAAATATGGAATTGGGGGCCCGGACATACATATACAAATTTGAAAACTGGGTTCCTGGTCTTATTTTTTTAAAACACATTTTGCCTTTTCCCATACAAGCAACTTTCTGAATATGTCTCTGTGTGTGTTTCACATGACAATAGCACCTACATGCTCCATTGTGCTAGGGGCTGTACACAGTCATGATAAGAGGTCGTTCCTATTGGTACGGATAAAGATAATTTCATCCACCACTGAAATAAACCCACCACTGGAGTGAAGCTGGATTGTTGGCACTGATAGCTGCTGCTCTGGGGTCCCTCCATTGGTAGCACTCCTGCATAGGACTTTGTGTGGGGGGGAGGAAGGGGGAGCTCACTCCAGCCATCCCATCACAGCTCTGCTGGGGTCATACCAGCAGAGGTCTCTACACAGAGAATCCTCTGCTTGGTTGGATGGGGGCTGAGACCTCCCTCCTCTGGGATAGATCCCAGGCTGCCTGAAGACTGGGATCAGTGATCGAGGGCATGGGTGGTAGTATTTATCCATCAGCTCAGCAGATGGCACATATAGGTGGCTACATCCACTGCCACCCCAGGGAGGGTTGAGGCCACAGCATGGGGGCAGGCCCATAGCCCATATCCTGTCTGAGGTGTGATTAGAGCCCTATATTGACTTAATCCTAAAGGGCATCACATTCAAGACCACGAAGATCACTCATCTCATAGTCACATAACATCCCGGTGGCAACTGCAGCAACTACTACTATGGAAAAGCAACATTAGGAAAGTATTTAATGTAATTGTATCTGTCTTAGTAGCTAGAAATGAGGAGGAGCAGCCAGCATCACGTGACTAGCCCATTCTCCCTGGAACAAGAGCAAGTGCTTGGCAGACCATGCTCTGAGAACCACTGAGTTACCCGGGATGCAATGACCATACCCAGGGTAGAGCTGAGTTTTGCATCGTATCTGATAGATGGATCAGTGCAGGGCCTCCTGGCACCATGTTGGGTTATTGGCTCAATACTGACTGGAGTCAGGAAGTGGAAATGTGTGTCTATGATTTACCAGAATAGAAGAGGTTACTCATTGTAAATATACTGCACATATGGGGTGAGAGTGACAATGAAATTTCTGGTGTAAAAAATATTGTCTTCATACAAGGTATGTAATTACTTTGGAGGATTTACTCAACCGCCATACAAAATCCAGTGGAAGCAGTCTAACCTTTCTGAGGTTTATTAAGCTTTCTTTTTATTTATGGAAATGTCTCAACTCATGCAGGGCAAATGCCAGAAAAATACTAGAGATGCTGTCTGATCCAATTTTCATGTTATTTACAGACTCACATGGCCTGATTCTCCTCTCATTTACATTGGTGATAATCAGGAGTAATTTCATTGAAGTCAAAGGGGTTACACCAGCATTAGTTAGGGGAGAACCAAGGATCTCATCCAAAGTCTACTAAAGTCAATGCGAGTCTTTCTGATGACTTAAATGGGGTTTGGATCAGGTCCTAGGGCTGGAGTCTCGTACTGTACTTCCTAAAGTTTACCACAAAATGGTGATAACGACTTAGGGAAAAAAAACCACGTGTTTTTATGCAATAGTGTAGATAGGCAAAAAAGACCTCGCTATGCAACAAGACTATTCTTAATTCATATCACATCCAATAAAACCCCATCTACATTAAAGGAACATTAAGGATGCAAAGCCAAGCACTCAGAAATGCCAGAACTAAGGCCTTGTCTACACTACGAGAGTACTTCGATTTTAGTTAATTCGACTATGTGGAATCGATATTACTAAGTCGAACGTGTGTGTCCACACTAAGGACAGTAATTCGACTTTGTGAGACTTTGTGAGTCCACACTAACGGGGCAAGCGTCGACATTGGAAGCGGTGCACTGTGGGCAGCTATCCCACAGTTCCCGCAGTCCCCCCTGCCCATTGGAATTCTGGGTCGAGCCCCAAATGCCTTCTGGGTAAAAAAATGTGTCGAGGGTGCTTTTGGGCGCCTGTCGTCATCCGTCCGTCACTCACGCCATCCCTCCCTCCCTCCCTGAAAGCGCCGGCGGGAAATCAGTTCGCGCGCTTTTCTGATTACTGACAGCGCGGACGCCACAGCAGTGCGAGCATGGATCCCGCTGCGACCATCGCTGCAGTTGTGGCAGTTCTCAACGCCTCGCAGCTTCTCCTCCACCTGTACCAGAGGCAGCTGCAGATCAATCATGAGAGGAGGCTACGGCACCACCGTGACGGCATGAAGTCGGACACTAGCTCCGACCTCTCTGAGAACATGAGACCCAGCGCCCAGGACATCTCGCTGTCACTGGGTCTTGTTGATACTGTTGAACGGCGATTCTGGGCCCGTGAAACAAGCACGGAATGGTGGGACCACATAGTGCTGCAGGTCTGGGATGAATCCCAGTGGCTGCACAACTTTCGCATGCGGAAGGGGACTTTCCTCGAACTGTGTGAGTTGCTGTCCCCTGCCCTGAAGCGAAAGGACACCCGGATGCGGGCAGCCCTGACTGTCCAGAAGCGAGTGGCCATAGCCCTCTGGAAGCTCGCAACGCCAGACAGCTACCGGTCCGTCGCTAACCAGTTTGGCGTGGGCAAGTCTACCGTGGGGGTTGCTGTTATGCAAGTAGCCAGGGCAATCGTCAAGCTACTGCTATCTAAGGTAGTGACCCTGGGAAACGTGGAGCTCATCAGAGATGGCTTTGCCGAGATGGGATTCCCAAACTGCGGTGGGGCTATAGATAGGACTCACATCCCTATCCTGGGACCGGACCACCAGGCCAGCCAGTACATCAACCGGAAGGGCTACTTTTCCATGGTGCTGCAAGCACTGGTGGACCATCGGGGACGTTTTACCAATATCTACGTTGGATGGCCTGGCAAGGTTCATGACGCTAGGGTGTTCAGGAACTCTGGTCTGTGTAGACGGCTGCAGGAAGGTCTTTACTTCCCGGACCACAAAGTAACTGTTGGGGATGTGGAGATGCCTACAGTCATCCTCGGGGACCCTGCATACCCGCTAATGCCCTGGCTCATGAAGCCCTACACTGGCGCACTGGACTCAGGGAAAGAACTATTCAACTACCGGCTCAGCAAGTGCAGAATGGTGGTGGAGTGTGCTTTTGGCCGTCTCAAGGGGAGATGGAGAAGCCTACTCACTCGCTGTGATCTCAGCGAGACCAATATCCCCATTGTGATAGCTGCTTGCTGTGTGCTCCACAATTTGTGTGAGAGCAAGGGGGAGACCTATATGTCGGGGTGGGAGGTTGAGGCAAATAGCCTGGCTTCTGATTACGTCCAGCCAGACAGCAGGGCGATTAGAAGATCACAGCGGGACGCGCTGTGCATCAGGAAGGCTTTGAAAGCCAGGTTCCTGACTGAGCAGGGTCTCCAGTGACTTTTTACTTTGTGGACACAGATGCTGAACCTGCCCCCGTTTCTTTACCCAGTTACTGTTGACTATCCTTCCAAGTTACATACCCCCTTCCCCACCTTCCCAACAAATAAAATCTGTTCCGTTTTGTTAATGAACAAGGTTCTCTTTTTTACTGTTTTCGCGGGAATGTTTTAAACCGGGGACGCAGACTGTGGCGGGGGGCGGGCTTAGTGTTTTGATGCAAATGATGCTTCTAAAGTCCGGGAATGACAGGCTCCGCAGTGCTGGATTGGTTGTTTCAACGCAGCCTGCCAGCAGTCCTGGGCGGGACTGCATGTATGTGTCGGCCAAGTGACTTTCTGGCAGGGGGCGGAGGGTAACAGATCCCCTGCTGCGTGGCTCTGTGATCCAGGATAAGGACCGCGGCATAGGATCTCTAACTGCCCTCCCCCGCCACAAAGTCACAGATCAACCCCCTCGCACCCCAGAACATGAAAACCGCCTCCCAGACTGACCAGGGTAACTGGTGACTGTACTGTGTATGTGTCCTGATGCTGGACCTGCCCCCGCCTCTGTAGCCTGCTACAGGTGACTGTCCTGTCCAAGTAACAAACCCCTTCCCCCCCTTCAGACAGAATCCCCTCCAAAAGACACTCTCGGAAACAGTACTGAACAGAAACAGATGTTTTATTATGAACCGCACATGAAAAGGGGGGGGAGGAAACTTGGACGTGGGCTAGTGTGAGATGGGTAGGAAAGGACTTTTCAAACTTTGGAACGAGAGCCTTCCATTGCTGCAGCAGTGTGTAGGGGCCGACTGAAAGTTTTAACGGCCCTTGCCGCCCCTCCTTCTTTGTACTTTTGGTGAGGGGGGTGTGGGACTTGGTGGCGGGGGAGGGCGGTTAGAGATAGACAGCAGCAGGGCTCTGTCCTCCTGCCTCCGGTCTTGCAGAACATCCACTAGGCGCCGGAGCGTCTCCGTTTGCTCCCTCATTAGTCCAAGCAGGGTTTGAGTAGCCTGCTGGTCCTCCTGGCGCCACCTCTCCTCCCATTCCATGACTGCTCTGTGCATTTGTGACAAGTTCTCCCTCCACTGTGTCGTCTGGGCTGCCTGCTCTCGTGAGCAGTCCATAAGTTCATAAAACATGTCTTCCCGCGTCTTTCTCTTCCTTCTTCTAATCTGCGCTAGCCTCTGGGAGTGTGATGCCAGGCTGGGTTGGGAGACAGTCGCAGATGTGTCTGTGGGAATGGGAAAAAGGGAGTAAATTCCTGAGACAGATAAATTAAGTTGCTAACAAAGAACATAGTCTTTCTCTGTGAACAACACCATGCACTGGACCTTTCACATGCGCACTCAGGACAAGGTCGAATTTTCGGCCCTCGCATTCTGTGTCTGGGGTACTGCAGTTGCGATCAGAGACGCGATGCAGGACACCTCTACTTCTGCTGCAGGAAAACATGGTAAGCCGTAGACTTGTGGCAGCTTAAAAATGTAATAGTAGCACTGGGCTCCTTTCGCACTGAATGCAAGGCCACTCTCTGCTGGCAGCAATCAGGGAAGCATGAGCTCTGCCCCTGTCCCACCACCTCGCGGCTGTCCCCGGGAAAGATCCCTGTATGCTGCCCCTCTGCCGCCTCCACCGCGTGGCTGTAAAGCTGTCCCAATACTAACATTCCCCTCCCTAATTTAAAGCAGGGCGTCATGTGTGACATTACACTCATGAGGATCTCTGAGACCGAGAGGGGAAGGATGCTGCGTGAGACCATGCAGAGGCCTGGGCCGTATGCCGCCATGCTGTGCCGCGCACTGATCCCGGACTACCTGATGGACTCATGGCGTGGGAACGTGTGTTACCACGGGGGACCGAACAAGATCGCCCTGCCGTGGAACCTCATGCGCATGCTGGAGCGGTACCTCCAGGAGAGCTATGCCGAGCTATCCCAGGAGGACTGTCTGTCCATTCCCGGGCACATTGACCGTCTTTTCATTTAAGTTCAGCATAAGGGACTACAGAGTGGAGCGTCCTGTGGTGGCCTAATCATGAATATCCGGACATTACTTGATTTTCTATACATAGTTAGGAGTAAATAGTTCACTAAGCCAACTAAATCATGAACAACAAATTACTAATATAGTTAATATTCCTGTTTTGTTATAAATAAAAGTTTCTATGTTTAAATGAGTGACTGAAAAGCCCATTCTTAACAATATAAATATTCCAGTTATGTTAAAATTAAATGTTTAGATGTTTAAACCACTCACTGCTTGATCCTTCCCCTGATTCGGTGTCCGGGGTAAGGGCTGTGGACGGTTGGTAGGGGATCTCGGTAAGGGTGATGAAGAGCTCCTGGCTGTCGGGGAAATCAGCGGTGCAAGCGCTGTCGACTGCCTCGTCCTCCTCATCTCCTTCCTCATCTTCCCCGTCACCTAACATTTCCGAGGAGGAACCGGCCGTGGACAATATCCCATCCTCGGAGTCCACGGTCACTGGTGGGGTAGTGGTGGCGGCCGCACCTAGGATGGAATGCAGTGCCTCGTAGAAACGTGATGTGTGGGGCTGGGATCCGGAGCGTCGGTTTGCCTCTTTGGTTTTTTGGTAGCCTTGTCTCAGCTCCTTGATTTTCACGCGGCACTGCGTTGCATCCCGGCTGTATCCTCTCTCTGCCATGGCTTTAGAGATCTTCTCATAGATCTTTGCATTCCTTCTTTTGGAGCGCAGCTCTGAAAGCACAGACTCATCGCCCCACACAGCGATGAGATCCAAGACTTCCCGATCAGTCCATGCTGGGGCCCTCTTTCTATTAGATTGCACGGCCAACTCTGCTGGAGAGCTCTGCATCGTTGCCAGTGCTGCTGAGCTCTCCACGCTGTCCAAACAGAAAATGAGATTCAAACTGGCCAGACAGGAAAAGGAATTCAAATTTTCCCGGGGCTTTTCCTGTGTGGCTGGTCAGAGCATCCGAGCTCGAAGTGCTGTCCAGAGCGTCAACAGAGTGGTGCACTGTGGGATAGCTCCCGGAGCTATTACCGTCGATTTCCATCCACACCTAGCCTAATTCGATATTGCCATTTCGAATTTAGCGCTACTCCTCTCGTTTTCGAGGATTACAGAAGTCGAATTTAAAAGAGCTCTATTTCGAACTAAATAGCTTCGTGGTGTGGACGGGTGCAGGGTTAATTCGATGTAACGGCGCTAAATTCGATATAAACTCCTAGTGTAGACCAGGCCTAAGTTTCCCTGCGCAACCTTAATTTGTGCCTCTCCCCGCCCCACGTGTATGCTTTATGACACCGTTTTTAATTACATGGTCACATACTATTTTTGCACAGGAGCTCTTCCTCACTCAGTGCACAGACTAGATGACACTAACTTATGCAATATTAATTTTATCCTCACCATTCAGTGTATGGCTCCATGCTGTATTTACTGTACACTATCCAAACCCGTCACTAATTACAAAATTATTCATTTTCTCGTGGGCACAGTCAACTTGTGGAACTCATTGCCAGGGGATGTTGTGAAGGTGGAAACTATAACTGGATTCAGAAAAGAATTAGATAAGTTAATGGAGGATAGGTGCATCACTAGGGTGACCAGATGTCCTGATTTTATTGGGACAGTCACGATTTTTGGGTCTTTTTCTTAGATAGGTTCCTATTACCCCCCACCCCCATCCCGATTTTTCACATTTGCTGTCTGGTCACCCTAGGCTATTAGCCAAGATGGTCAGGGATGCAACCCCATTCTCTGAGTGTCCCTAAGCCTGTGACTGCCAGATGCTGAACTCGATGACAGGGGATGGATCACTTGATGTTTGCCCTGTTGAAGCATCTGGCACTGGCCACTGAAGGAAGACAGAATACTGGGCTAGATGGACCATTGGTCTGACCCATTATGGCCGTTCTTACGTTACATTTGATGTTGCTCTTATCACAGCATCTTAGTGCTTTATAAACTCCAGTGAATTTATCTTCACAGTATCCCTGTGAGGTGGTGGTAGTATCTCCATTTTAAATGTGGGGAACCCAGGCCTAATTTTTCAAAGTACCTACCATATTATACCATGTTATATGTTCAGAACAGAGCTCCTTTTGACCTCAGTTGCATTTGTGAGTGCTCAGCACTTCTGCAAATCAGACACCAGGTTTCGCAAGTTGGGTACCCAGAAAACAAGGAGCACACCTGTGAAAATTTTGGTTGATGTGACTTGTCTGGCAGCACTCAGGAACTCTGTGATAGATCCAGGGATAGAATCCAGTTATGTAGGATGGCATTCAACTGCCTTAAGCACAAGACGCTCCTTTCTCTTCCTCCAGTTCCCTGCTTCATCCACTATGCACCTTCCAACTTCCTACAGAGAACAGCACGATTGGCCCTGTGCACTGAATGAGGCAGGGGTCCAGTGGGAAAAAAATAGGCAGTGTCGTGTAATTAAAGATGTTACCTTAACGCATATGCACAAGGGGGCCAAATTAAGGTTGTGCTGGCAACCTTAATTCTGGCATTTCCTAACTTATGCACTTTTCCTTGACTTTGCAGTGTTAACACTCTTCTAATGTAGTTTTTGTGTGTGTAATTTCCTAAGCTTAAAACAAAAAGTGGAAGAAGAGAAATTAAATGATGTGGAACTGTACTGACTCCAAATGGCTCGTCAGCAGGGTTGGGATCTATAGCTCCACTGCAGAGCCCTCTACCTCTTGGACTGCCGGAGTTACTGGTAGCAACAGAAGAACCTCTCAGTGTGACTCACAGCTATTTGCTAGACACCAAAGGAATGTTGAGGCTCAAGATTAATGGATTCAATTCCAGAATTGTAGGGGAGAATGCTCCTGGCTCCTGCTCCTGTCCCCCCATCCTCAGACCCTGGCCCTTCTCCCGTCCTTTTTTCTCTCCCCCTCTCTTCTTCCCTCCTCTGCTCCTAACCCTTTCCCTTCCCAATTCCTGCTCCTATCACCATCTCCCTACATCTCTTCCCCCCACCCCTGTTTGCCCAGCCCCCCATTCCTCACCCTCTGCATTCAAGTCATGCTGTTCCTCCTTCTCCTTCATGCTAACTGGGCACCTGAAGTGGGGGCACTGAAGGCAGAAAAGAGACAGTCACCATCCTCTCAGTTCCCGTGCCTGACAACTCTGCAGCCCTGGTGGCATCCAGCAAGAGCAATCGCAGGGAAAGTTGCACGCAGCCCCTGTATCTCTGGGCTGGAGCATGCTCATGCTCTGTGAGAATGGCACATGTAGGACCTGGGAGAGGCTGGATGATGGTCAACACAGGTGGAATCTTTGGAGAATTTGCAAAGCTCTAACAAGTCTCTAACTGGCAACTGTGAACTGAGATTTTTCAGAGGCTTATAACTTGGGCAATTTTTTACAGGAACAGCAAAAGGCACATCCCTGACAGCAGGGCAAATCTCCCATCCACCAAATTTCACGTACATGCTCCAAAGCCTGGAGGTGCTACAGTTTGTCTACAAAATAGCGGTAAGTTGTTGCGTTGTTTTATTTTAATATGGGCAAAACAACTTATTTTTCCCTAAGCTGATTCTTGGAAATGGCTGAGCCATTTTAGTGAAACTTCTTCCCCCAAGAAAATCAGCCATAGGCAGACTCCCAGCACGGAGAAATGTTGGCAAAGCTAATGTTTGGCAAAGTTATAATCAATTGAAAACAGGGTCTTATAATGGAAAGTGTTGGAAAATCTTAATTGCAGTCATCACTATCTCCACCACCTATATAATAGATGGGATCATTGCTGTATCATTCCGAAATATGGAAATGATTCTCAATTTATATTCAATCTTCACTCCAGGAAAACTCCCATTAAAATCAAGAAATCAGTACTAGGTGAAATCAATGAGTTTTGCCTGAAGAAGGACTTTAGAATTTGTCATATTTAGGTTATGCTTTGTCATAATGGTATTATTGCTAGTTATTTTTAATGATGCCCTGCCAATTTTCCTTTGCATCTATGATAACATTTCAGCAACCTCTATCTTTTTAAATACAGACATTCCTTTCTTTTGTTGTTGTAGTATCAAGCTATGCAACATATTCCTCTCTGTCTGCACTAGGATACACTGCTAGCTGGAGTAAAAGAAAAAAACAACAATTGATAAACTTCATTCTTTGAACAAGGATTTTATGTGTGTTTCCTAAACAATGTTTGATGTGATGCGTATGTATATCTGTCTTTGAAAGTGTCACTTAGTGGAAGTTGTCTAGAGGATTCCCATCCAAACAAGAGGCACTAGAGGCAGCATCTCTACAAATCCAGCTAGACAGATGTGCAGGCAGGAGGGCTTTTTAAAACCTCCCGCGAAAGGACTTCTGGAAAATCTGCTTTCGTCTACTTCCCAGTTATAAAAACGGAAGAGGAGAAGATGGTGGGAAACGCAATCAGCAATCCGTCAGCGTTACTGGGGAGTTTTAATTGTTTGCACATCACATCTGGTGCCTGCCGTGCAGCACAGCACAGAAACAGTATGTTTTTGTTATTGCAGAAGCCAAGTCAATGAGCTCCACGGAGCCTTTGTGAAATCCATTTTGAATCCCTGTCCCCATTAAAAGAGAAACCCGTGTAACAGAATACAGAAAGGATAGACCAAGCTTTTCTTGAGAAACAATCTGAGGGTTTACTTACTAAACGCTGTAAAAACTAAGGGTCCAGTTCTGTGCCTACTGAATTTTCGCATTGATTTCAATGGGAGCAGGATTGGACCCTTACATAGGACCTGATCCTTTAGTCCTAACCCAGCCAGTACTGCCGTTGACTTCAACGGCTGTTTTGTCTGCATTGTGACTGCAGGATCAGGCCCATAAGGCACATCTTGGCCAGTTTCCAGTATCATTATTATTATTATTAAATACGTGTAAAGCTCTTTAAACGTAGACAGCACTTTACAAAAAACAAATGAGAAGCGCCCTTACCATGTCTATACTTGAGCTCTGGTACTGGCTGCACATAATAAGCAATGCTGGGATTTGATAAGTGTAGCCCTAAGGATGAATCTGCTTGTCTGTATAAATATATTTGTTTTATCAAATGAGTATTGAATGTATTCGATGTATAGATTTTATATTAAAAGTAAGTTTGGCTGTAATGCAAGAAACCTACCTACAGGCTAAAACTCTGTATGTTAAGCTAATGCGTAGTTAACACCTTTTTGAGACCCTTCCCAGGAAAAGTAAAATTAGATAAAACACCCACGCAGATGTCTAGAGACCTTTACCTGAACCAATAGTAATATGGGGTGGAAAAGTAAGGGGTTTTGCCCACATTCTAACAAATTCACCACAAGTGCATACATACCTGTCATCCATACGCACATGCATATTAGCCTATGGGGTAGGTGTACCCTAACATTTCCGTGGGGGAGGAATGAAATATGGGCATAAAAGGAAGGATTTCCGATTAATACCCTATAAAAAGGCGAGGCAGCTCGCCATTAGACAGGCAATCTACCCACCTATCTACTCCTGTCTACTCTTCATTGCCTCCACCTTTCAACTACGTATCGATACTTCTCATCTCCTACACGGCTATTAACTATTGATAGGTCGTTCTTCATTCTTTTCAAGACTGTAAGGCCTTGGCTACACTTGAGAATTCACAGCGCTGCAAGTACTCCACCTCTCCGAGGGGAATAGCTTGCAGCGCTGCGAGCGAGCGAGCCGTGCTGCAGGCGCTGATTACACTGGCACTTTACAGTGCTGCACTTGCTGCGCTCGGGGGGGGGGGCGTTTTCACACCCCTGAGCGCAGCAAGTTGCAGCTCTGTACAGTGCCAGTGTAGCCAAGGCCTAAATTAAAAAGGGATTTAATCTCATTTATATTTTATTTAGTTAAGACACATAGAGTTAAGTTAGAAAACAAATAACCCTGCTGTAGCTTCCTTTACCAGAGGTGTGAAAAACGCCCAAGGTGTTGCCAACACCAGATTATTATCAAAACAGGGTGTGAGTATTAATCAATTTTGCAGTTTATAATCTTATATTCTCTTAAAGAACTGTGATACAGGTGTAACTCTGTAATTCTAACTGTTTTACCATTTACTTACTATCTTCATTGATTTTAATCAAAAGGTCTTTATGACTACTTCTGTCTCCATGTAAACTTCCTGTCACAACCCCGAAGTTCTCTTTATAAACTCTGTGAAACCTGATTCAGGACGAACTTTATCTTCTGATCAAACAAATCGGCGAGCCGAAACCCATACTAATTAATATCCACAATAATCATTATTAAAATTATTAAAAATTAATAAAATTAATAATTAATTAAATACATAAAATTAGATTAAATGGATAAATTAAATCAACACTACTAACACACCCCAAATCAGGCTACATAAGGATATGCCGCTAAAAATTATGATCCGAGCAAGATGGTTTTCTTCACTTTAAATCTCTCCACTGATTCTTCCTTCCAGCAAAACAGTCAAGCTATTTGCCCTTGGCTACAAGGCCCTACATACTTCTCTTCTCTCATTTGCCCCACATCCTTCCTGGTTCCTACTTCCCATCCCCACACATTACTCCCCTCCTTTGCCTCTTTCTGCCATTCTCCTGGTCCTCATATGCCAAGCTCCTTCCCTCTCCTCCTTTCATCCCGCCTCTTCAGGAAATTCCTCATCCTTCCTTCTCACTGGGCCAAATCCTGAGGTCCTTACTCTTTTTTCATTCAGGGGAACTTCCATTGACTTACTTCTCTAGGAGTTTGCCTTCCTAAGGCTATGTCTACACTACAGCCTGGATCGACGCTCTGAGATCAATCCACCGGCGGTCGATTTAGCGGGTCTAGTGAAGACCCACCAAATCAACAGCAGATCGCTCTCCAGTCGACCCCTGTACTCTACCACCGATGAGAAGAGTAAGGTAAATCAATGGGAGAGTTTCTCCCGTCGACCGCCCGCGGTGTAGACCCCGCGGTAACTCAACCTAAGGTACGTTGACTCCAGCTACGTTATTCACGTAGCTGGAGTTGCGTAGCATAGGTCGACTTACCACGGTAGTGTAGACATAGCCTTAGTTAAAACTGAGGGCCTGATTATACACCCCCTTGCTCACATTGTTGATGCCACTTGTCCAAGTGACTCCAGTGAGACTACGTGGGTGGAGTAGGTGCTCGACAGCTGCACAACTGGGCTTTGTGTCAGGATCTGACCTATCATTTACAACTCTAAGATTCTCCCTGTGCTGTATTCTTGGACCTAGGCTTTATGATTGCTTGTCTGCTTTGATTTAGACTGTTAATCTCTGCAGAGCAGGGAACATGTCTTGCCCATGTTCTGTTATGCACTGGGTAAATGTAAATGTTTTACAATAATAATGGGTCAAATCCTGAAGACATCATTCAGGGCTGCTCTACACTAATGCTGTAATTCGATCTAAGTTACGCTACTTCCGTTACGTAAATTATGTAACTGAAGTCGGCGTAACTTAGGTCAACTTACAGCGGTGTCTACACTGCGCTATGTCAATGGGAGACACTCTCCCATCAAAATAGCTTCCGTCTCTCGGGGTGGTGGAGTACAGACGTTGACGAAAGAGTGCTCTCCCATCAATTTAGCATGTCTTCACCAGACCTGATAAATCGATACCGCTGCATGGATCACAGCAGTGCCAATTTAGCCAGCAGTGTAGACATGGCCTCAGTTTCTACTCAAGCCTGAGTCTGCCAGCTTGTCTGAGTAAGGATTACAAAAAACAAGCGAGGACCCAAGATTTGTCCCAGTAGTTATAATCCCATTGGAGGGCATATATCAATAACAACTGAGTGGAGCAGTATGAATGATAAAGTGTAATACATCGCTACAATGAAAAGAACAACATTTTACAAAGAGTTTTTAAATGATGCCTTTGGCCACCACCAGATTATTCAGACAGACTTCTACTAATCTACATGTTTTGCCCTGCATCTTATTGTAATATTCAAATGCTCTGTTGTTCAGCTTCCCTTTCGCCAAGCCCCTGTCTACTGGATTTCATTATGATCACACTGTTTGGGTTTGCTGTCAAACTCCTGCCTGCAATTTCTTATGCACCAGCTGATCATGTCCTGCAGGCACTCCGTGGTTGCCAGTTGTTGCAAACACATGTTTATTTCCGAAGTGATAGTGACCCCTTTCTTTGGGCTCACGGGTTTCTTAAATACTGCTGCTTCTCTAGCAAGAGAAAAGACTAGAAGGAAACAAACTACACAGGAGCACACTCACAATGAAAGAAAAATGCTGAACCGAATTTCAGTAATATGTTCTGCCATACATACTGCTCGCGGATTTAAAGCTGAATAGGATACTAAGGGTGAAATTCCCCCCTGTGCACAGGGCAAACAAATAGCCTATGCATTATTAAAGATCTCAAAATAGGGCTTACGTGGGACTTGTGCGGTGCACAGACCTCGCTTTCGCTCACTGCACAGCGTGAATTTCACCTGACAGCTCAAAAAGTGAGGACCAGCTTTATTTATTCATATTTGTGAGAGAGGAAAAAGCAGAGAAAACTGAAGCTCGATAATGATTATTTCCAAAGCAGTATCTTTAAACAGTGATTTGCCTTTTAAAAAAAAAAATCTCCTGGACTCTTTAAATATCCATTTTATTATGTAAATCTCTTTATGGCAGGAACAAAAAAAAGGGAGGAAGAAAATGAATAAAGACAACCACACCGTCAAGAACCTTTAGCATTTTTTCCCCATTAACTTTAGAGTAGCACCATATTTGGATAGCCAGACAAGAAATAGCATTGGCAATTCAAGCAATATAAGGACTTTAATGAAGAGACGAAAGATGGTTTCATGGAGAAGGTTCAGAGAAGAGCCACAAGAATGATTAAAAGGTTCTAAAACATGCCTTACAGTGAAAGACTCAAGGCATTCAATCTGCTTAGTTTAACAAAAGAAGGTTACTGAGTGACTTGATCACAGTCTATACTTATCTACGTAGGGAACAGCAATTTGATAATAGAGGGCTCTTCATTCTAGCAGACAAAGGTATACAAGATCCAATGGCTAGAAGTTGACCTAGACAAATTCAGACTAGAAATAAGTCACATATTTTTAACAGTGAGGTTAGTTAACTTTTGGAACAATTTACCAAGGGTTTTGGTGGGTTCTCCATCACTGGCAATTTTTAAATCAAGATTGGCTGTTTTTCTAAAACATACACTCCAGTCCAAACAGGAATTAATTTAGGAAGCTCCTGTAATCTGAGCTATAAAGGACGTCAGACTAGATGATCACAGTGGTCCTGTGATAGGGCATCTGCCCCACACTGGCAGAAAAGAGGTTAAAAGCAGCCCTAGGGAGGCTGCTCAGGAAGCAGCCAATCACAGAAGGGCTTATAGGAGCAGCCAATCAGGGCCGGGCTGGCCCATATAAGAAGGGCTGCAGAATAGAGCAGGGGCAGTCACTCCCTGGAGCTTGAGAAGGGAGGAGGATGGCTGCCTTGCAGGTGGAGAGCAGCAAGCAGCCTAGACAGAGCAGTGCTGCAGGCAGAGAGCTAAAGGCAGCTCCTGGCAGGCTGCAGGGATCTGCAGATTGAGGCCCTGATGAAGGGCAAAGAGGGCACTGGAGCCACTGATGGGAGTGGCTGGACAGTGGACTGCAGTCCTTCCGGAAGTGGGGGAAACAGAGTGTGGCACCGCCGGAGGGCTGTGTCACTGAAGAGAATGCTGCGGTCCTGGGAATGATGTGGGTTGAGGAACAAAGGTGACAGCGGGTGAGACACCACCGGAAAAGAGTGCAGCACTAATTCCCCGGGCTGGCAGCAGGAGGTGCTGCAGTGGTGAGTTGTGACACGTCACAGGTCCCTTAAAATGTCTGAATTATTATTGTTGTTTTTTGTTGTAGTGTCTAGGAGCTCCAATCATGGACAGGGACCCAATTGTGGTAGGCACTGTACAAAAACAGAACAAATATGTGGTTCCTTCCCCCAAAGAGCTTGCAATTTAAGTGTATAAGACAAGAGACAACAAATGGATCACAGACTTCCTGTGCAACCTGGAATTAGTCACATAACCGCTCTGTACCTTCATTTCCCCATATATAAATTGCAGATAACACTGACTCACGGAGCTCTTATGAGGCATGAATTAACAGTGGCACAAACCGTCTGAGATATTCAGATGGAAGGTACAATAGAATTACAAAATATTATTTATTAATAAGCCAGATCTGAAGAATTTGCATTGGACTTAAAGCAACTTTTCAGGAAGGCTTTAATATGTCCCAAAGCTGTGTGCAAGCCACTGGTGCTTGTCAGGTACCCTGTATAAAAAGTGATGCAAGGAATGCTAGGTTTGTCTTTGAGTGACAGGCCTACAATGAAGAAATAACTTGCACGAGGCATTGTCAACACAGACACGAAAAGATAAACAGTGCTTCAGCTTTGTCATTTTCTGTTTGTCACACACAGGCTGCCGAAACCTTGAAGACAAGGTGGGCTCAGACCTAGCAATTACCCCTCAGCCTTGCCCCGATATAGCCACATAGGGTCACTTAGCAATCACAGTTAGGTGTAACAGAAGTAGAGTGCCTGACCACAGTGGCAGAGGACTACTTAAACAGAACTGAGCTCAGTTGAGAGGCAGAAGGGGAAGTAGGGAGTTCTCTCCCTCTCTGGAAAGGGTCTGGGGTAGGCAGACTGAGGAAGGCTGCAGGGACAGAAGTGATCCCTGCAGTGGTCCTTGGAAGGGGGCAACATCTGAGGAGAGACTACAGAGAAGGCAGGACTCTCCTGCAGAAAGGTGAACCCACCAGGAGCAGGCTAGGCTAAGATAGGGATCTCCCTCATCTTTGTAGGATAAATTCATGGAGGTTAAGTCCATTAATGGCTATTAGCCACGATGGATAAGGAATGGTGTCCCTAGACTCTGTTTGTCAGAGAGTGGAGATGGATGGCAGGAGAGAGATCACTTGATCATTACCTGTTAGGTTCACTCCCTCTGGGGCACCTGGCATTGGCCACTGTCGGTAGACAGGATACTGGGCTAGATGGACCTTTGGTCTGACCCAGTACGGCCGTTCAAAAAAAAAAGGGGGGGGGGACTTCCGTGGTGCTTGAGGGGGCAGAACTATTAGTTTTGGCATTTGATTTGGCTTTTCAGCTGGACAGTTTGTTATGCCAACAGGGGACTTCGCTTTGTGACTTGGTCAGGGGGTGAGCCAGGGCAGAATTGGTGAAAGGCAGATGGCCAGCAGGAGGCACTGGAGATAAGGACCCTGACACAAAAGGCTGCTATGGGTGGTGAGTGTGCCACCTTATGCTGTTGTTTGAACATATGATATAGTTTGTCCTTTGCAATTGTACTCACAGTGGTATAGCCACTGCCTGCAGCCCAGAGAGCATCTATGAACCTTCCAAGGTAGATGTGCCATTACATACAGTCTGATCTCCAAGGGCCAGACTCCCCTCACCTACTCACTCTGAGGGGTACCTTCCCCCAGCAATAGTCCCATTGAAGAAAATGAGACTATGCTCTGAGAAAAGTAAAGTATTACTCAATGCAAGGAAAGGTGGTAGCATCTGTCCCTTACACAGGGCTAGATGGTGGTACCCTTACTCTGGATAGTTCTTATATCCGGGGTCGTCAACCTTTCAGAAGTGGTGTGCCAAGTCTTCATTTATTCACTCTGATTTAAGGTTTCGTGTGCCAGTAATACATTTTAATGTTTTTAGAAGGTCTCTTTCTATAAGTCTATAATATATAACTAAACTATTGTATGTAAAGTAAATAAGGTTTTTAAAACATTTAAGAAGCTTCATTTAAAATTAAATTAAAATGCAGAGGCCCCCGGACGGGTGGCCAGGACCCGGGCAGTGTGAGTGCCACTGAAAATCAGCTCACGTGCCGCCTTCGGCACACATGCCAGAGGTTGCCTACCCCTGTCTTATACCCGGAGGCCAGGTCTACACTGGGGGGGGGATCGATCTAAGATACGCAACTTCAGCTACGAGAATAGCGTAGCTGAAGTCAACGTATCTTAGATCGACTTAGATTGACTTACTTTGCGTCCTCACAGCGCGGGATCGACGGCCGCCGCTCCCCCGTCGACTCCGCTTCCGCCTCTCGTTCTGGTGGAGTTCTGGAGTCGACGGGGAGCGCGTTCAGGGATCGATGTATCGCATCTAGACGAGTCGCGATACATCGATCCCCGATAGATCGATCAGTACCCGCCGATCTGGCGGGTAGTGTAGACATACCCTGAGTACCTTACCCAATGCTTTACACAATAGTACCTTACTCTGAAGTCAGTGGGACTAATTATGGAGTAAGCTATTATTTAATGTGACTAAGAGTATCTCAGTCTGTTCCATGCTTCCCGTGAACATCCATACGTTTGTCTCATTATCCACCCTCAAATTCCCCCTCAGAACTCTACTTTGCTGTGCTGCTGCCTACAAAAAAACCTTGACAAGGGCTAGGCTGCTGGTGTACTGAGACCACTGCCTATTGTTCCATTGTGTTTCCGCCTCTGTCTATATCCATCTGTTGTACTGAGAAGAGCTTAGCTGCACTGTCCCAGGACCCAACTAGCAAGGCACAATTCCCTCCCTGCTCTAGGGGCACAGCTATTTGCTATAACACCCTCTCCCTGCCCCAGCGCAGTGGCCTGGCTGTTACGTTCACAGCATACAAAGAGAGCAGATAGAGAAGTATCTTTCTGGGAAGTTGCAGCAGAACACTACTTTATTTAGTAGTCAGAATCTTAACACACGAGAACCAAAAACAGAGAGAGAAAGCAGGCGGCTCCACCAGGGCTGGCTCTGGCTTTTTTGCCACCCCAAGCAAAAAAAAAAAATTGGAGCGGCAAAAAACAGCAAAGCAAAAAAAACAACAACCTGCAGCACGGCCGGAGCCAGGGTGCAGGGGGACTCCCTGCGCTGCAGATGTGCCCCGGCTAGCGGGGGGGAGGGAGCGGGGGGAGAGAGAGAAGGGGGGCGGCCAGGGCTTCAGCGGGGTGCTGCCATGCGGCCCCAACCGCTGCGCCGCCTGCCGGGAGGGCTCCGCGCCGCTCCGGTCGGCTGGGAGGGAAGGACGTGGGCTGCCCTGCTGGGCTTGCTGCAGGGCGCTCCCCTCCTCCGTGCCGCCGCCCCCTACAGGGCGGCCGGAGCGGAACAACAACAAAAAAAAAGCGGCCGTGCCGCCCTAAGATTGGGTGGAATGCCGCCTCGTACAATCTGCCGCCCCAAGCACCAGCTTGCTCAGCTGGTGCCTGGAGCAGGCCCTGGGTACCACTCACCCCATATTACTCTAGGCTGGCTCTTTGCAGCCTGACTGCTGAGGACCCAGATCTCACCCTTCCCTACAGAGCCCCGAGCCTGCAAGCAGGACCAGGAAAAACCCTGAGAGTTTAAAATGCTAGCTCCTAATCTGAACACAGTTTTCAACACACCACACTAGCCAACACTCTGCCCCTGTTTCTCATGCACCAGCTCCCAGTGAGGAATAGCAGGATCACAGCACCTGCTTGCTCCTGCACCCCCAGACTCAAGATCCAGGGAGGCCACGCAGGAGCATAGTCTTGCATCTCTTTGTGCCCACTCAGTTCTAGGCGCAATCTAGACCCAAAAGTAGAACAATCAGCATTCCAGTTTCTGTAAGAAGTTTCCCCAGGGAATTAAAGAAGTGTGCCTCATTGCCGACATGGTAACGTGCCTTCCTACATCCAGGAGTCCATTTTTAGTGGAACCCCGGCCAGAGTTATATCCAGAACAGCAGCTGTAAAACTTCCTTCCCCTTCCTCGATTGGTTATAAGAGGGGTGGTTTCCTTAACTCTGCCTTGCTTTACAACATCTACATCACTAGCACGGAGTCTCACCCACGGTTTTACTGAGCCAATGAGAATTTATAGACTCCCAGATATTGGCATCTTTCAACCTGTGTCACCCCAAAACCAGACTTTTAAGCAATTTGTTCCTGAATGTATCAAAGGTTGCTCAGTGTAATCCTTTTCCAAGTTAATTGGCCACGGAGTACTGTACATACAGTCAGATAAAGCACTGGTTTTACTTTGCAGTCATTCAGAACCACAAACTGGCTTTGCTCTTAGCCTAATGCTCTGTTGTTATGTCAAATGAAATGGTGTCAAACAGTCAAGTGAGGCAAATACTACTTACTTACAGTTCTGGCTTCTCCAAGGCAAAGGGTCCTTGCACACACAAACTGGATCCAGTGGATCAGTGTTTAGCACCTTTTCCATTTAACACTGAACCTTGGCAGATGTGTCCTTCCAGCTGTCTTGGGGCTGGACCTTTGGCAAGACTACGCAACTGAGGGAGCTAAACCCTGGGAGCCATTTCTGCACAGACCTATGCCCTGGATCTCTCACTGGAATTCATTGTCTCAGAGCATCTTATCCATTGCAAATGTGGATGCCTTTTTTCAGATCTAGCCGTGCCTCTGCCCCGGCGTTAGGCCTGAGCACCGTTTACCTTGCATTGCCTCTCCAGTGCACTGCACTTCCCATTCGCTAGGTGCCTTTTGGAACATATTGCAGCCAAGCAGTTTCCCCTCTGAAACTGTCTCTATTTGCACTGAGCGCGTACCCCTTCACCACAGACACTGTGGAAATGTGAAACATGGCTGGAAATGACCCCTGTGTGAGATAGCTCTGCTCTGCCTCTACAGCCTACCTAGGCAAAGGTCCCTGCTGCTGTCACATGGTGCATGCTACACAGACAGTATTAACCAGGCACATTTCTTCTAAACACAAAAGCCGGAGGGTTCCTGACTGACTGCAGCCCCCACATCAGTCCAACCTCCCCTCTAAGTCCACAGCAGAAGGACAACACCCAGCGTCTGTGTCCGCACGATTCACCCCCACCTTGCATGAGTCAGCAGCTGAAGTTGTCGCTATGGATCCTCCGACAAGACCCCACGGAGATCCCATAAACCTGGATCTGTCCCATCTCTGCCACTTCCACCCGTGCCCGTGGATTCCTCATTAGACTTCACAGCAACTCTCCTCCCTCACTGGCCATGCCATGCCCTCCCGTGCCATCCCTCCTGATCCCTCGGAGCTGAAGTTCTTCTCCTCAGTCTGCCTACATATCTCACTCTTCAACTTTGCAATTAGCACCCTGGGGACTGTGATCTTTCCATTGCTCCAGGCAGTACCCCCCAGGATGTTCTCTCACCAGGTCTCAGACTCTGGCTGACATGTCTATGACCCACAGAGACCCTTTCTTGACACCACTACTCTTTATTGATGGGGCCTGCCATCAGCCTCCTCTAAGAATCCCCATCCTCATTGGCAACAGGGAATACATGCTGGAGAGGGCTCTGGGAGAAGTTGTCAACCTGCATGTGCACCTTGTGGAGACTGACTGGGAGAGTGTGTGTTTGGAGTGGGACACTTCAACCCTCCTCTGTCGTCCCCCCCCCTCCACACACACACACACACACCCCTATTCTTCTGCTCATGCTCCTGTATATGGCCTGGAACCTGCTCCTGGAAGTGTATCTATCCCACCACAAAAAGACTCCACACTTCACTAGCTGCTGGGGGAAGGAACATAACACAGATTTGTCAAAAGCAAATCAGGCCAAACCAACCTAATTTCCTTCTTTGACAGGGTTACTGGTCTAGTGGATGGGAGTGGGGAATAGCAGCAGACATGATATCGCTTGATTTTTAGTAAGGCTTTTGACATAGTCCCGGATGACAGTCTCGTGAGCAAATTAGAGAAATGCGGTCTAGATTAAATTGTTATAAAGTGGATGCACAACTGGTTGAAAAATCATACTCAAAGAGTAGTTATCAATGGTTCACTGTCAAACTAGAGGACATATCCAATTGGGTGCCAAAGGGGTCTGGCTGATACTAGTCAATATTTTCATTAATGACTTGGATAATGAAGTGGAGTGTGTGCTTATAACATTTGCAGATGACACCAAGCTGGGAGGGGTCACAAACACTTTGGAGAACAGGGTTAGAATTCAAAAGGACCTTGATAAATTGGAGAATTGGTCTGAAATCAACAAGAGGAAAGTCAATAAAGACGAGTGCAAAGTACTACACTTTGGAAGGGAAAAATCAAGTGCACAGCTACTAAATGAGGACTAACTGGCTAGGTGGTAGTAGTGCAGAAAAAGATCTGGTGGAAAACAAATTGAATATGAGCCAACAATGTGATGCAGTTACAAAAAGGGCTATTCTCATTCTGGAGTGTATTATTAGGAATCTCATATGTAAGACACAGGAGGTGATTGTTCCACTCTACTCAGCACTGGTGAAACTTCAGCTGGAGTATTGTGTCCATTTTGGGTCCATTTAAGAAAGATGTGGACAAATTGGAGAGAGTCCAGAGGTTATAGAGAGCCCAGAGGAGAGCAACAAAAATGATAAAAGGTTTAGAAAACCTGATCTATAAGGAAAAGTTTAAAAACCTGGGCATGTTTAACCTTGGGGAAAAGAAGACTAAGGGGACTTGATAGTAATCTTCAAATATGTTAAGGGCTGTTATAAAGAGGACAGTGACCGATTATACTCTCCAAATCCACTGGAGGTAGGACAAGAAGTAATTGACTTAATATGCAGCAAGGGAAATTTAGGTTGGAAATTAGGAAAACTTTCGATCTATAAGAACAGTTAAGTACTGGAATAGGTTACCAAGGGAGTTTGTGGAATCCCCATCACTGGAAGTTTTGAGGAACAGGTTAGACAAACACCTGTCAGGGATGGGTCTAGGTTTACTTGGTTCTGCCTCGGCACAGGAGGCTGGGCTAGATGACCTCTTGAAGTTTTTTCCAGACCTATGATTCTATGAGCAGCTAAAGAAGCCTCTCCAAAAACAGCTGCTGCACAATATGCAGGCGATGAAGCAGGATGTTGGTAGAATAAGCCAAAAGTTGTGGTCATTGACGGACGCTGAAAGGACCTTGACTGAATACCCTGGTCAGATAGCGTGATCCCCATCAGCACCTAGAGGCTCGACACATGAACCAAATCTCTACATGGGCTTCTATGGCTATTCCAGGCTTACAGCGCTCAGTCATGAGGAACCAGAGCAGTGCAGGTTAATAGACTGTACAGGATTCTCAATCCACATGAGCAAACTCTGCCAGGAGTGATAACCAGCCCCTGATGTAGGTCATTGTCTATCAGGTCTCCCCGCCCTTTCCCTTTGGCTTTGTTTTATTTTCGGTAGTAAACCGTTGCTGAGGTGCAGTTATTTCCATTCATTTCATTTTTGACAAAGGTGTTTTGCTAGTAAGTTCACTGTACCTATTGCATGTGGCTCTCCCCCTTACTCTCTCCAGCTGCTACTGCTGGAAAGATCGGAATCACCCACCATGCTGTTAAGAAAAAATCACAAGAAGCAGTGTGCTGCAGAAAGATCCCAACTGATACAATTATCTGCACGTGCCTGGAGACTGGATCCACCTCTTCAAACCAGGGTAATATATTTAGCCAGGTCCAACAATGTCCACCTGCATTTCCAAGTGACTGGCCCTGCCTTTGCCCCATTCCCTCGTTACTCTTGCTGGAACTGCTTGATAGAGACCGGTGTCTTTAGATGCTAATTCCCTTAGCAAGGACCTCATTAAACCTGATTCCTTACTGTCACCATCTGGGTATCATATCTGCACCCTCGGTTTAGCAGGAATTTCTTCCTCCTCTTCTATCCTCCACTCATCAAGTCTTTTTCTTCTCTCCTGTCTGCATGATGTTTTCTTCCTTCACCAGCACAAAGATTTTATTCACTCCACATTCGCAATATAGCTTGTGTGGAGTACTGGTGACATATTGTGGCTGTACTGGTTAATCACAGGTATGTTTTCCCTAGAGCTATCGGATCTGCTTTGATGTGAAATCTGATGCCTGTTCTACCTTAATCACGCTCTTTGAGTCCAATCCTATCATCCTAGTGTTCCCAGAACACCCATTGAAGTCAATGGGAAGTTAGATAATTCAAGGAAGGCAGCTTTGGCCCTTTATGCTTGATATTTGTTAAAGGCTAAATGATGTAACTTTTGATAAATAAGTATACAATATTGGAGACAAACACACAATATTATTTCTTTCAAAAGTATTTAAACATCCACTCTATGATATTAACACTTAACATTCTCATTTATTAAAATAATTTGCAATTGCATATAGATCCTATATCTCTGCTACATCCCTGACAAGGGCCCTGAGTAAGCAAAGCATTTAAGCACATGCTGAAATCCTATTGATTTAATAAAGTTAAGCTCATGCTTAAGTGCATTGCAGAATAACACCATGACCCCATAGACATTTAGGCACATGCTTAATTTTAAGCATGTGTGTAGTCTCCTTCATTTATACTCAAAGTGTAAGATACTGGGGGCAGAGACTGTCTTTTTCCCTCTGTGTTTACAGGGCCAATCAGAGTGGGGTCTTGCACTATGACTGAGAGTCCCTAGATGATACTGCACTATATATAATAAATGTTACCTCTTTGTGACACAACAGGTTAGTGGAAATTTGGGGTCCTGCAGGTTGTTCCAGTTAGGAGGAGAAACTGATGTTGGAGTCAGAAATTTCTTTGATGCAATCCTGTTTATTTATAAGACCACGTTTCCCTGAACCCAGCAGAAATCAAACAGAAGATAGTTTCTTTGCTCACAGTTCCAAGCCTCCTTCAGTTGGGACTTAGCCCAAAAAGCTCTTGCGCATGTGCACTCGCGCTCTCTCTCTCAGCCATGCTCTGGCTGTGTCCTTGGCTTTCTGCCCCTTTTCTGTGATGTGTCTCTCTCTCACACACACACACTCTACTCAAACAATAGCCAGCAAAACCTCTCTGCAGACATAAGTTTTGCTTGGGCCTTTGGTTTGCAGAGTGACATGTGGCTATATTTGAGGGGAGGCTGCTACTGTTTCAGCTATCTGGTCCCTTATAGGAGCTTAATTGTTTATTACATTTATCTGTAATAAAGGGTAGTTGATACACTCACCAGTACCAAGGAGGTTTAGCCTAACCCAAAACAATAATAACGATAGTTCAAGGCAATGGGATTATTCACATGCTTAAATTTAAGCATGTGAATAAAAGTCTTTTCAGCATCAAGGCCTAGGGTTAGAGTAAGCTTATGCTTGTGTACTTTATTGAACAAGGGCCTAAATATACCCCACGCTGACATTACTGTTTAGAGAGCAGCTATAAATATTAGCTCTGACTGACAGCACTTTCACGCTGCAGTGAATAAACATAAGTGTAAATGAACAGACTAGACTGTAACTCAGAAAAATCAAAGTAACTGGCTCCCCCCTCCCCATCCTGTGTTACAATCCAAGAATGTAACATAAATTAATTAAAATATTGCCAATTTCTCTTTTATGTTTTAAGAGTGTATTTCCTTTTCCCCCCAATATACAGTGGTGTCTAACCTTGTTGGGATTTTCTTAAATAATTCTGCCTCAGGCTAGAGAGCCCTTTTTTTAATATAGCAATGATGGATCTATATGGCTCTAAGAGGCAGATTCTCCCAAACACTTAAGGCATGACCTAGAGGAGGCTACTGAACTGATTCTGTCAAGAAGGGTTTGTATTTTCTTCAGGGCTAGTTAGGAAAAGGGAAAAATCTAAATACGTTTTGACATTTGTATTTCGAGTGTTATCTGTCAAATACGCTAGGACTAGATCATAAATTTCCTGAAGACTGCCAGGGCTATCCAACATATCAATAGCAAGATGTAATCTATATATGATCTTGGCTGAAAGACACATTTATAAAGCACAAAAATATACGGAAAATGTGAAGACACAGCGTGGGTGTAGGCAAAGCCACTACCGTCTCTAAAATTGCACAGTAGACATCTGGATAAATGATGTCTGACAACTCCATCATCAAAATCTGGACAGAAAACAAATCTAAGAGGTCAAATGAGGTCATGGTACACCCCCCAAATCTGATAAGCATCCAGGAAACACATTCTTCACTCTGGTCTTTTATCATTTACATTCGGTTTGCTGCAGGGAAAATTTATTCTTTAGTAAGTTTTCATTTCATTCCTTTTCTTTTCAGTTTCCCTGTAGCAGAATGGTGTGCGTTTTCCAGTTCCCAATGCCTGTTTTGTAATTTACCTTAAATCAGTGAGGCATTGCTGAAGGGATGCTGGGAAATTGGAGCAATGACATCCCGAGGTAGGGGAAATAAAAGACAGCAGCACCCCCTTGGCCTGGTCAGTTAGTATTGACCCACTTCACTTTCCTGCAGAACACCCAGCTCATCAGGTCACATGGCCATCTTGGGTACAACCCGTGGTAAGCAAGCAGGCTACGATGGGGGGAGTAGCCTTGCATATACCCATCCAAACCATTGATGCCGCTCAGGTTGAAGTGGTCAGTTTTGTCCAATGCACTATAGAATTTGGACTGCTTTATATATTTAATTCTGTGTTCAGTGTGGGTCCCTATCACGCTATTGGTTTTAAGCAGAACTGCCCCTCGACTTCAGAGCTGTTTCGACAATTTCTGATATGCCAATAGCACTAAATTAGATCCATTTCAAAGTGATCCATTCCATATGCTTCTGCAGAGCACCGCTGTATTGCTATTTTTAAGGCACTGTATTCTAATGCTGCATTCTAATAACACGCACCAAGGAGATCTGCAGGTCCCATTATTACATTATATTAAAATTCATTGTATTGGATACATTTCTAAATGTAAATGTATTTGCACTGTCAGCAAAACAGCAAGAGCCATCTAGCATAAGATGCTGGGCATTGTATTAGCTACATTGATTTGTACATGGGAAATGCACAAACTCATGATACATTGTAACTAAAATGCAATACAATGTAAAGAATTGCAGTTTGTCCTCAACTGTAGTCATGGTTAGACTCCAGGTTGAACTGGGGGGAAAGATAGCTGTTTTCTAATTTTTCTTGGGCTCATGTACAGTAGTACCTCAGAGTTACGAACCCCTCAAAGGAACGGAGGTTGTTTGTAACTCTGAAATGTTCGTAACTCTGAACAAAACGTTACGGTTGTTCTTTCAGAAGTTTACAACTGAACATTGACTTAATACAACTTTGAAACCACTATGCAGAAGAAAAATGCTGCATTTAACCATCTTAATTAACTGAAACAAGCACAGAAAGTTTCCTTACCTTGTCAAATCTTTTTTTAAGCTTTCCTTTTTTTTTAGTAGTTTACATTTAACACAGTACTTGTACTGTATTTGCCTTTTTGGTTTTTTTCCCCCTCCCCTCTGCTACTGCCTGATTGTGTACTTCCGGTTCCAAATGAGGTGTGTGGTTGATCGGTCAGTGCATAACTATGGTGTTCGTAATTCCTGAGGTTCCACTGTATGTGATATTGATGTGGTTTTGTTTTACTTGATTGTAACCTTATCTTTAGTGAGTCTGCATATAAGGTTTTCAAGACAAACCATGATGGGATCATTAACTCCCTGAGTGCTGCACCTCCTCCCTCTTCCCCCCCCCCCATGACCCCCAACCCCGCCACACACACTGCAATGAGTTTTGTCAGCCTTTCTAATATGAACCCCTAGTTTCTGATGGGTCAACTCAGCCAAGGCTCGCCCCCCGCCCCCCATGGACACACACACTCACACAAGGTATTTAAGCCTGGGTGTAACTTTTAAGTGCCTGAGAAGTCCTATTGATCATGCTAAATTTCCTTCAAAGTGAAAGTATCCTTCTCACAATGAATGAATTTAAGGAACATTCATATGAACAAGCCACTGGGACTATAGATCTGAACAAGCTTCTACAGACGTTGGTCTATGACATGGGCAGGAGTGCTGCCAGCTTTTCCGCCACCCTAGGCGGCGGAAGGTCCCGCCCCGAAATGCCGTTCTCTTCCCCCCCCCCGCCCACAGAGGCGGCGGAAGATCCCACCACGGAAATACTGCCACGATCGCCGCCCCCCAAATCGCAGCACCCTAGCCTAGGGTCCCTAGGTGACCACCTAGGTCGCCTAATGGGTTGCGCCGGCCCTGGACATGGGTTCTCAAACTGGAGGTTATTACGTTGGGGGTTGTGAGCTGTCAGACTCCACCCCACGCCCCGCTTCACCTCCAACATTTATAATAGTGCTAAATATTTGTAAAGTGTTTTTAATTTATAAGGGGGGGTTGCATTCAGAGGCTTGCTGTGTGAAAGGGGTCACCAATACAAAAGTTTGAGAACCACTCGTTCTATGTGGATGAGAGATTCTTCTGGGTAAATAGCTGTTTGGGTGCAGGCACTGCACAGGTGGAATGGCCTTGGGATATTTGGGATACTGGAAGCATCCTGGTCTCTCTGGTAAGTGGTCTGCATTTCTTCCTGGTCTGAGTGAAGGTTCAGTGACCAGTTCAAGATATGAAATTTTAAGAAGTCTGGCAATAGTTTCTAAACCTAGTACAACAGGGAAAAGCTGGAAATTCCAGCTTCCCATGTTATATAGTCACTTTTCTAGCCCTCTTCATTTGCAAGTTATGGACCTTAAAATCACATCATTCTGAATACCATCTTATTTTTTCCCTCCCACTTCAATTCCAACCTGATTTTAGCACCTACTATCTCCAAAACTGATAACTTACATTGTATATCACCGTAAAGCTTGTCACCCCATCTCTAAGAGAATTCTAGGAGTTTGTCAAGACATTGGCCACTAAAATCTTGCTCGACTTTGTGGGAGAGAAGGAGGTGCTGGGCGGGAGGAGGAGACAAACCAAGATTGTATACTCAGAATGACCTGATTTTTTAAAGTGTTTTATTACATTAATTTATAGTAGTTTTGTTGGGTTTGAATATTAACTATGTACAGATTAGGAATAGTTTCACTAAATTTAAGGAAATATTAATATTTGTGCATCAGCTGCAATCCCATCTCCTAGCAGAGTCTAATAAGTTTTCTTAGTCTGACATCATAAGCGATTGCTGTTTCGTCATTTGAGAGATACTACAAAAGGCCCAGTGATGTTAAGAGGAGAAAAAATTGGATTTAGAAAATAAAGAATAGTTTCATGTTTTAACTTCATCAGTCTGCTGGAGCTTGACCATGGATACAGAAGATCTGAGTGATGTGGGACCTAACTGACCCCTCAGACTTTGCTAGGAGAAGGAATCACAGCAGAATAGCAAATACTAATATTTCTTCATATTTTGTGAAACTATGGAAGTTGCATAACCATAATTAGGGCCCTACCAAATTCACGGTCCATTTTGGTCAATTTCATGGTCATAGGATTTTAAAAATCATAAATTTCATGATTTCAGCTTTTTAAATCTGAAATTTCACGGTGTTGTAATTGTAGGGGTCTTGACCCAAAAAGGAGTGGGGGGAAGCAAGGTTATTGGAGGGGGGTTGCAGTCTTGCTACCCTTACTTCTGTGGTGCTGCTGCCAGCAGCACTGCCTTCAGAGCTGGGCAGCTGGAGAGCGGTGGCTGCTGGCCGGGAGCCCAGCTCTGAAGGCAGCGCCGCTGCCAGCAGCAGCGTGGAAGGATGGCCTGGTATGGTATTGCCATCCTTACTTTTGCGCTGCTGTCTGCAGAGCTGGGCCCTCGGTCAGCAGCCACCGCTCTCTGGCCAACCAGCTCTGAAGGCAGCAGCGCAGAAGTAAGGGTGGCAATACCATGATCCCCCCCTAAAATAACCTTGTGACACCACCACCCCCGCAACTCCCTTTTGGGTCAGGACCCCCAATTTTCAAAACACTGGTCTCCTCTGTGAAAGCTGTATAGTATAGGGTAAAAGCACACAAAAGACCATATTTCATGGGGGGGAAACAGATTTCACGGTCCATGACATGTTTTTCATGGCCGTGAATTTGGTAGGGCCCTAACCATAATTAATGCTGGAAACAAACTATTGGGGACAAGCAGTGCCACACACATCAGAAGGCATCCATGCAGCAACATTCAGTGTTTTGTGACTTGCCCGCACAAGGGACACTGCTGGCCGACCAGTACAAATACTTTCAGTAGCAGTGAGTGCTGGTCCTGCAGCAGTGATCAGAAAGACAACATTGTGATCCCCCAATCCCTGCTCTACCCCACCAGCACTGCTCATCTGCATCTGGCACCCACAACCCTCAGAACTGTCATGCCCCTGCACCCAGCAGTAACCTCCAGTTTCATGCAGAGCACCCTGGAGCCAGCACGTAAGGTGAGTGTTCATCTACATAGGAGAGGAGACATGTCTTCTATGACCTATGCATGTAACTAGCCTCCCCGCCTGAGACCCACAGAGGTAGGGACTTCCACTACCACCATCTCCAGCAACTGGGAGCACAAGTTCCTCCTCCCAACAATTGTCCCTCTCCACCAACCGGGGTGGAAGAGCCCCCATCCCACTGCCCCAGTCACCAGTTAGTTTGTGCTTGACTATTTGTTTAAGGCCTATTTATTGGGAGCCTGAGTCGTGTCTACTTGCCTGCTCCAGGAGATGCGCAGTGCTATTACTGCCGGCGTAGGGCCATACTAGCTCCAGTCATCCCACTGAGTGCAAGGGAGGACCAGATCTCAGCAGGCCTGCGACTCTGGCTGAGGCATTGCTAGGCATTCTCACCCCTCCTTAGCTCTTCAGGCTGACCAAGCCAGTCTGCTGTGGGCCGCCTAGGCTTTGCACACCCCATGGCCGCACTTGTATTGGGCCAGGTCAGAGATCCCCATGCACAACTCCCAATGAGTAGAACTGAGTCCATAATTCAGAGGTCCCCAATCTGTGGAGCACAGAGGAACATTTGGGGGGTGTGGCTGGGGCCCAGGCCAGCCCCCATGGGAGGCGGGAAGGGAACGCCACCCAGTTCCGCTCCTGGCCCCAGCCCTGGCTTCTGGCCCCATTCCCAGTAATCCGCTTCTGGCCATGGATTCCGGCCCCATGCCCTGGGATCCTCTTCCAGCCGCAGCTGCCGGCCCTGCCCCCAGGGCCCTGGCTGCTGGCCAAGACCCCCGCTCCTGCCCCCAGCTATGGTCGCAGCCTTGGACCCCTTACCTATCCATGTCCCCCCCTCCTGGAGCCATGGCCCCATCCTGGCCCTGGCTCCAGAGGGTGCAGGGGAGACACAGACAGGGGTGAGGGGGGGTGAGGTAAAAAGTTTGGGGACCACTGCCATAATCTGAGGAAATTCTCTGTCAGAACAGCAGTCAGGCAGAAAATGATTTTCCTAATCACAAACATTCCGCATGCTCTTCCATTCAGCTGTTAAACAGACACAATAGAAGGTCCCTATAGTGATGAAATCACACTAATAGGACAGTTCTAGAAGGCTTCCCAATTTCTCACAGCCAGGTCACTGTAGGACAACCAGGAACTGCTTCTAATGCCTCACTAAGGGGTTGGATAAATATTTAAATTGCCTGTTAGACGCTGCATTAGCTACATACAGTGCACCCAGATCAATGCAATAATAATGTTCAGCTCTCAGGTAGCGCTTTCCATGTTCAAAGCACGGAAGCGACATTAACCAGCTAAGCCTCACAATGCTCCTGTGAGCTACTTAAGTAAGCCCTGTTAGCCTCATTTTACAGGTGATGAAAGTGGGACAGAGCAGTTAAGTGACTTGCTCAAGGGCACAGCTAGTGGCAGAGCTTGGATAAGAACTCTGATGTTCCTGGTTCTCGTCCCAGTAATCGCTCTATTTTTAAAATGGGTTTCACGTAATACCCTGCCCCGGGAGGCACTAATGCATAAGGGTGCAGGAAAATAGGCTTTGACATGCAAGCAACTTTTGCACGTAATGCAGGGGAAATGGACAGGGATGCTGCAGTGAAGCACAAAAGTGTGCTGTGTGGTACACCCGTCTCATGCAGCAAGACATGCGCCATGCAGCAAAAGATTATAGTTACCTGAAAAGGGGCTGCCTTAGTGAGTGTGTGTTGTGCACTCAGGACTCTGGAGGGTTGGTGAGAAGAGACAGCGTTTTTTGTTGTTGTTTTTAACTGCAGGTTCAGGCTGAGCCTACTCAGGCTTCTGAAAATGTTTGATTCATACTGAACGAACTCACAGGCTTAACAGAATTATTTCCATCTTAGTCACATGATACTGATCATATGATTACACCTACCATGCCATGAGCTGCACTCCATAAGCACACATGCACACTGCCCTTGCTGTGAAGGGCCCTAACCACCACATTCAGCACAGCTCGCCAGCTTCAGGAGAGAGCTCCTGCCCTGCGATGAGTTGTCCTGGATGCACCCCCAGCTGTGTGCTTCTGCTGTAGAGGCAGGCTTGACCCCCCGGATTTCATGAAGTTATTTTTGTGTGTGATTCTAAATACAAGTGAAGCACTTCCTAGTGCGGGACACATTCATGGTATAAATAGTTACATCCTCTTCCTTTGGCTCTGAGGTTTAATTAATACATAGATCAACCTCTTCTAAAATTCACAAATGCTTGGGAAGATGTAAAATTTAATTAGTTTGCCCACACAACTCCATATGTCAACTGTTAGCTCAATTATTCCTTGCCGTGAAACACTGACTGCACTTTTCCACATTAGTAATTTCCCCGTATCTTGGAGTCATCATTAATCAACACCCTGAACTCACAACACACACACACACACACACTGAATTAAATGTTGAGCACAAGGAAACTGGATCCTTGTTAAGGAAATTGCAGCAGAATTTTGCTCCTAACAAATTGACACATGCAGTACTGGGTCAGATTATAATCCTGTGACACAGGATGGATTGCTGCGGAGCTCCAGAAACGTGCTCTTGTGCTCACTGCTGGAGATTTTCCATTCAGCCTGGATTCCTTTGCACCAATAGTTCATTTGAGGTGAGGTTTGCCCAGGTGAAGAGCATTCATGCAACGCCATTTGGGACACACCTTACATAAGAACATAAGAACATAAGAGTGACCCATACTGGGTCAAACCAAAGGTCCATCAAGCCCAGTATCCTGTCTTCTGACAGTGCCAGTGGCAGGTGCCCCAAAGGGAATGAACAGACTGGTTATCATCAAGTGATCCATGCCCTGTCACCCAATCCCAGCTTCTGGCAAGTGGGACTGTGCAGGGAGGGTAGCAGGGACAGAATAGACATGCAGGGTAGGTGTGCTTCAGCAAGGCTCTCCCCACTGGATCTGAATAGGGCAGTACAGAAGGGGCATCTGGGGCAATCAAGAGCAATTTTGGGAGGCCCAAAACCTCCACAGAGGGGCTGTGGCTAAGCCCCAGCTGAAAGTGGGGAAATTGAGGCAGTAAGGAATACTGCATAATGCGATTCCTACCTAAGGATGGGAAAAGCCCAAGATATGTATGCAGCATCCATAAGGCTGCTGCCTATAGTAGAAGATCCTTTTCAGAGAGTGGCTATAGAGATTGGGGACATCTCACTCAAGGGACCCTGACTCGCAGCACACACAGAAGTGGGGCAGAGAGAGCAATCCGTCTCTGGGGAAGGAACATAGGGTTATCCCAAAGAGGGCAGCTGCTTTCCTCATATGCATGCAGCTCAGGGATAGAGACAGACCCCAGAGAGGGCATGTCCCACCTGGCACTGGGTAACTGGATCCCAAAAGACAGTGCTTGGTTAAGACCAGCTTTGCCTGTGGTGAGCAGACAGGTTGTCCTACAACACCCAGCAAATGTGAGCACAGAGTGGCAAAGCGAGTGGTAGCACTATGAGTCTCGGGCTACGTGCCCAGTTAGCTGTATTGCTTGTCATGGCTCCATACAGCACCAGAGTGAACACAGGGCATGACAGCACAGTAAGGGGCCAAGCTAGCCCAGGCTAGGCTACCATGGCTTAGCTTACTCCATCATTACTTAGCCTGTGCTTAGCATGCAGTGAAGATACAGCCTTAGGGCCCCACTCAAGTTATACCTCAAGCTAATGAAGCTTCAAGCAGTGAAGACAAGCCCTGTCGCTGGCAGACAGAGGGGTAGGGATGGAAATATATCCCCACGGCAAACGAACACCGTGAGGATTGGAACCATGTCGTTAATTACACAGTGGGGTTGATGGATTTTATTTTATTTTAAATTGCAGATAGAGGCAGGGCCAGATTAACCCATCACTGGGCCCTACATAAACATACACTTCTGGGCGCCTATCATCTCACAATCAGCCAGAGAGCACATTCCCTGCTCCCCCGGCTGGCCATTCTGTGGGTCTGCCAGGACCGGATGCTGATCCTGCTGCTGCTTGAGATGCTGCTCACCATGACAGAGGGGCACCCCGGTTCAATCTGGATACGTGGCATTGTGACCTGGCAGATGTGGGTGCAGCACCACTCAGGTTTGGCCCAGCTGCTCTTCTGTCATAGTGAACAGAGCCCCAAGCAGCAGGATGATCAGCCAGTCCTGGCAGATCCACAGTACAGCTAGCCAGGCCACAGTGAGTACTGTCTGGCTGTTTGGTGGGTCCCAGTAGCCTCCCCTGCTCAATGCATTTGGGCCCTAGGCAAGTGCTTAGTTTGTCTGTGTGTAATCCAGTCCTGGCTAGAAGTGGGGTGAGGGGAAACGGCACAAATTAGTAAGAGTCAGGGAATAGGAAGAGGATAAAGAAAGGAGAGGAATGGATGAGGAAGGGGAAGGGCTACCCCAGGATCATACAGTTACTCACTTCGCACACATGTCCAAGGGGGGAGACTGTAGCTCTCCGGTAGCTAATGTCATGAAGATGATGCACTAATATTTTGCCCTCCATTTGTACTAAAACAGATTCCAGCCCAGTAGTGACACCAACACTAACGATTAGACCTGGATGATTTTTTTTTTTTTTTTAAACTTTGACAAAATTTCAAAATTCTAGTTGGGGGGGATGGGGGAGAAATCAGGATTTTTTTTTTCTTAACCAGCTCTGTCAATAACCAAGTTTTCATAGCGCCTTTCATGCAAGGACCTCAAACATTCACCAAGCCTCAATACACTCCTGCAGTATGAGGAATCAGTGTCAGTGGCTTGTGTGTTGTTTCCCTAAGTCACACAGGCCCAAGGAGTTAAACGCTGTTAAGTGCCAGGACTTGGAAATGATCTTTTCACGGTTTTGTCTCCATACTCTGCATGCTTGGCTGCACACCCTACAATAGAGAAGTACTTGCTTTAGCCCGATATACCAGGAACATCACATGCACTTTACCTAGTGTAGACAACAGCCAGGTATGATGCAAGTTCAGAAAACCAACCCAGCCTTTATTATGTGTGCAGTGTTCTCATCATGTCAAAAGACGAGATTTGCTTAGTACATTTCTCCCGGGACTCCTCCTTTTCGCATGCCTCTGTAGATGCCAGCATTTATGCAACAGTCACTGCAAAAACAGGACAAAGTCAGAGATTACAAAACATTCCTGGTTCTAACAAATCAACTGTACGTATTCAATATCAACATAACTTAGGGGCACAGTTCATAGCATGTACCACAGAAGAGTTTAGCACCACCAACTAAAAGGATTAGGCTTTTTCATACTGTACTTAGGTACTTCACTATCTTAAAGAAAAATGTAAATGAGAATCTCTTTAAAAATCATTTCCCTATATTACAAACAACACCTTCAATTAAAACTGATTTAAAAAACAAATTTGCTTTCCACTTATTTATGCTTTTTGATTCCTTATTGCATTTATCTCATCTTGCACAATGAAAACGAACGATTCCATTCCACTCTCGGTTTATAACCAGTTTCTCATAAAATTCATTTTCAGTCTTGCAGGCACTAGCTAAAAATACAAATGCAGTATATAGATTGCAAACACTGCACGGACATGATCATTTGTTTTCAAAATTGTTTACATTGGCATTTTAAAATCATGGAACTATTCCTGTTTGTTTTCAATTTTGTCAGATGGCTTATATGTTACCAGATCTAAATTCCAGGCCAAATTTGATATGACAGGGTGCATTTAAATTGAAATATACCAACTGCTAATAGCAAGGAATCTCAGATATCATATCTAAAATGGTATCTAAAGGCTCTTATTTAACATTCATATAGTCTGCTAAATTTATGGTCCTTCTTCCCCATTTTCAGCAACTGCAAGATAAGTTATCATGAACTGACATGTTCCTACATTATTATTTTTATAAGTATTTGTGTGGGAGAAGGAGGAATTCACTAATAAAAATCAGTAAAAGCATCCACCTAGTATACTTATATGGCCCCCCATCACTACAGTATCTGAGCACCTCACAATCTTTAATGTATTTATCCTCACAACACCCCTGTGAGGTAGGGCAGTGCTATTCCCATTTTACAAGTGGGGAACTGAGACACAGAGACTAAGTGACATGCCCAAGGTCACATAGGAAGTCTGTGGCAGAGCAGGGAATTGAAATCCAGGTCTCCCAAGTCTCAGACTACCACCTTAACCACTGGACAATCCTTCCTCGCTAAATATTAATAATAATAACTGCCAAGTATTAAGTTGTCACTGATGAATAATCATTAGTCACTTCGATTATTTACTGAGCCCAAAGTGGAAATGGCAATTATAAAGAAATTCCATTGAAATTGTTCTCAGGCCATGATGCAAAGCACTTAAGCACATGCATAACTTTAAGCACGTGCATCGTCCTATCAGAGTCAGGAGAACTGCTTACATGTTTAATGTTACACATGTGTTTCAGTGCTTTGCTGGATCAGAGCCCTACTGCATGTTCCTGACTTAGGCCTTGGCTACACTGGCGCTGTACAGCGCTGCAACTTGCTGCGCTCAAGGGTGTGAAAACACCCCCCCCCCGGCGCAGCGAGTGCAGCGCTGTAAAGCGCCAGTGTAATCAGCGCCTGCAGCGCTGCACGCTCGCTCGCAGCGCTGCAAGCTATTCCCCTCGGAGAGGTGGAGTACTTGCAGTGCTGTGAGAGAGCTCTCGCAGCGCTGGCGGCGCAACTACACTTGCGCTTCACAGCGCTGCCGCGGCAGCGCTGTGAATTCTCAAGTGTAGCCAAGGCCTTAGCCAAAATCCATTCTGAAATGTAGGGTCTCTCTTTCTTTTTCTTTTCTGTTTTCCCCTTCATTACTGAACATGTCTTTAATTTACATAGGCAATTTTTCTGCTCAGGGCACATTGATTCAAATATTTTATCACCTCCTTCCTGATTCGCCCCCAGACATTTTCATGACCACTTTGGGCTCAGGAAACACAGAATCAGATTCAGCACTGACAGGTTAATACTGGGTTGAGATAGAATTAGGTCTCATTGCTGCCCACAGAGTGCTAGGTGCCTTGCAGAACGCACAGACCTGTCCTGCTCTCAAGAGCTAACAATCTAATGGCAGATACGGTGTAACAGGTGGGACACACAGGATGGGCTGAGAGGGTTACAGAAAGAGTCAGGCACTTGGCTGTTACACACAAAATTAGGGCTGTCGATTAATCGCAGTTAACTCACGTGATTAACTCAAAAAAATTAATCGCAATTAAAAAAAATTTTTTTTGATTAATCGCAGTTTTAATCACTGTTAAACAATAGAATACCAATTGAAATTTATTAAATATTTTGGATGTTTTCCTACATTTTCATATATATTGTCCTCTGGGTTGTAATTGAAATCAAAATGTATATTATTTTTTATTACAAATATTTGCACTGCAAAAATGATAAAAGAAATACTATTTTTCAATTCACTTCATACAAGTACTGAAGTGCAATCTCTTGTGAAAGTGCAACATACAAATGTAGATTTTTTTTGTTACATAACTGCCCTCAAAAACAAAACAATGCAAAACATCAGAGCCTACAAGTCCACTCAGTCCTACTTCTTGTTCAGCCAATCGCTAAGACAAACAAGTTTGTTTACATTTGCAGGAGATAATGCTGCCTGCTTCTTATTTACAATATCACCAGAAAGTGAGAACAGGCATTTGCATGGCACTTTTGTAGCTGGCATTGCAAGGTATTTACGTGCCAGATATGCTAAACATTCGTATGCCCCTTCATGCTTCGGCCACCATTCCAGAGGACATGCTTCCATGCTGATGACACTCGTTAAAAAAATAATGTGTTAATTATATTTGTGACTAAACTCCTTGGGGGGAGAATTGTATGCTCCCTGCTCTGTTTTACCCGCATTCTGCCATGTATTTCATGTTATAGCAGTCTCGGATGATGACCCAGCACACGTTCATTTTAAGAACACCTTCATTGCAGATTTGGCAAAATACAAAGAAGGTACCAATGTGAGATTTCTAAACATAGCTACAGCACTCGACCCAAGGTTTAAGAATCTCAAGTGCCTTCCAAATTCTGAGAGGGACAAGGTGTGGATCATGCTTTCAGAAGTCTTAAAAGAGCAACACTCCAATGCGGAAACTACCACCAAAAAAGAAAATCAATCTTCTGGTGGTGGCATCTGACTTAGATAATGAAAATGAACATGTGTCAGGCCACACTGCTTTGGATTATCGAGCAGAACCTATCATCAGCATGGACACGTGCCCTGGAATGGTGGTTGAAGCATGAAGGGACATCTGAATCTTTAGCACATCTGGTATGTAAATATCTTGCGACGCTGGCTACAACAGTGCCATGAGAACACCTGTTCTCACTTTCACGTGACATTGTAAACAAGAAGCGGCCAGCATTATCTCCCGCAAATGTAAACAAACTTGTTTGTCTGAGAGATTGGCTGTGTGACGTTGTGCAGTCTATATGGTTTTATAAAAACATGATAATAAGTGAATATAATGTAACTGGGATAGTTTTAGAAAAATATGGTAATAAGTGAGTATAACGTAACTGGGATATGCTTCATGCAAAAGGTCTCTTGTAAGGTATCATTACAAAGCTTATAGAATCATAGAATATCAGGGTTGGAAGGGACCTCAGGAGGTCATCTAGTCCAACCCCCTGCTCAAAGCAGGACCAATCCCCAGACAGATTAATTTTACCCCAGTTCCCTAAATGGCCCCCTCAAGGATTGAACTCACAACCCTGGGTTTAGCAGGCCAATGCTCAAACCACTGAGCTATCCCTCCCCCCCCCTAATCATAATCTACTGAGTATGATCATCCGATTTGTATAAATGTACCACTCTTGTATCTAAAACTAGAAATATAAAATATAACTCTGAGGGCCTATTGTAATTATGTAAAGTGTAGGCCATTAATGATGGTTTGGAATCTTGATGACTCCCATTAACAAGGACCATTGTCCGCAGATGGCTGTATTTACCTGTGAGTCTTCCTGTATATGTGTGTGCTGGCAAGTGGGCAATGAAGTCTTGTAGTGACATGTGATCATGTCACCTGAACTGGAATCCATCTTTAACCTGGTGCTTTTCCAGTGAGGGGGGGTGGAAACCCAGAGGGACAAAGGGTTCCCGCCTTATGCAAAAGATATATAAAGGGGTGGAACAGAACAAAGGAGAGAGGAGCCATCATGAAGAATCCCCTAGCTATCACCTGAGCTGGAATAAGAGCTGTACCAGGGGAAAGAATTGTGCCCAGGCCTGGAAGGTGTCCAGTCTGAGAAAAACTTACTGACGCATCTCTGAGGGCGAGATTATCTGTATTTAGCTTGATTAGACATAGATTTGCGCATTTTATTTTATTTTGCTTGGTGACTTACTTTGTTCTGTCTGTTACTACTTGGAACCACTTAAATCCTACTGTCTGTATTTAATAAAATCACTTTTTATTTAATAATTTACTCAGAGTATGTATTAATACCTGGGGGAGCAAACAACTGTGCATATCTCTCTATCAGTGTTATAGAGGGCGAACAATTTATGAGTTTACTCTGCATAAGCTTCATGCAGGGTAAAACGAATTTATCTGGGTTTAGACCCCATTGGGAGTTGGGCATCTGAGTGCTAAAGACAAGCAAACTTCTGTGAGCTGTTTTCAGGTAAACTTGCAGCTTTGGAACAAGTTATTCAGACCCTGGGTCTGTGTTGAAGCAGATGGGAGAGTCTGGCTCAGCAAGACAGGGTGCTGGAGTCCTGAGCTGGCAGGGAAAACAGGAGCAGAGGTAGTCTTGGCACATCAGGTGGCAGCTCCCAAGGGGGTTACTGTGATCTAACCCGTCACAGGCTGAACAAGAAGTAAGACTGAGTGGACTTGCAGACTCTAAAATTTTACATTGTTTTATTTTTGAATGCAGTTCACCTGTCTAAAATGTGTAAGAAAAAAAAACCTGTGTGATCAAGGGGGATTTCAATTTGAGTGACATATGCCGGTGGTCTCATGGTGCCAGTACTACAACATCCCTGGAATTTCTAAACATTATAGATGAAAATTTCCTAACTCAAAGTGTTGCAGCCAACATGCAGGAATTCTATATCAGACCTAGTCCTAACAGATAAAGAGGAGCTGATCACAGAACTAAAAGTCTGTGGTAGCTTAGGTACAAGTGATCGTGACGTGATCACATTTATAATGTGCAAGCAGCATATCAGTAATTATAGATATATAATATATAATATATATACTGATGCTTTAATAGGGCCAGTTTCACAAAGATGAAAACAGTTATGAGCCAAATCAGCTGGGAAGAAAAATTTAATCAGAAAAATATGAATGATAATTGGGAATCATTTCAGATCACCTTACTAGATGTCCCAAAAGCCAAAATACCCCAATTGACAAAAAGACTGCATTCATTAAAAATAAACAAACAAACAAACAAACAAACAACCTGATTTAGAGGGGAAGTGAAGGCAGCTGTAAAATTAAATATGTATCTAACAAAAGAAAAAAAGGGGAAGTTGATAGTAGTGAATATAAATCACAAGTTAGTACTGTAGACAATTGATAAGGGAAGTCAAGGTTCACAAGGATAAATCCCCTAATCCTAACAAATCAAAGCAGATCGCTACTCCCTGCAGTTTGTAACATTGTTCCAAACATTACAATTTCAAATGTAAAAAGAACACTTTCTGGGGGGGAGGTTATTTCACCACCATAGTGATCTACACAACACTAATACCCAGATGCAAAATAAAATCATTTTCATCCTCTGATTTCTTTCTTCAGGCAAGTGGCTTGTTTCTTTAATTCAAATTAGCTCTTCATATTCAAGTCTCATTTTATTTAATCTTCTTTTTCAATTAAATTCAATTGTCTGTGATCTTCTTAACTTCCTTTGCTTCTCTGCATTGCATATTCAGAGCGGAGACCAATTTTGTATTTCTCCCTTTACTTTAAAAAAAAAATTGGAAGATGTATTGCTTAAAAAAGACCATCTTCTGGAAGAGACAAAAGTGTCGTTCTAGCATCCCGATGTTACCAAAGGCTCTGTGGCACTTTTCAGATGTGCAATGGTGATGACTCAACTTTATCTGGATATAATTTGCATCATGTACATGTAAATAATAAGACTAAGGATGTTCAGAGGTGGAATCTATTTTCTATTGGATGAATGCATATAATTAGCATATGGCAGTTCTGGCTACCCAAGTGCAATGAGAATTGCTTAAATAAACCCCGAAACTCAAATATAGCTACAAATCTAGAAGCCTTCTGCCTTGATCTGTCATCATGGAATTAAAGGAAAGCAAACTTCCCTCTGTTTTGCAAAGTGTCCCAAATGAGTCCCTCTGTCTCTGATTTATTGTGCTGTGACACAATTGCCAAGGGCTTGTAAGCTACTATATGATCTTAAACTGTTTATAAAAATATGGAGTCTTTGTTATTCATCCTCTCTATATTCATAAACTAGAGCTCTGTGTATGATAGACACTTGCTACCTGATCACCCTAGCTCAGTGTTTCAAGTACCACGTGCTGGGTAATAACATGGAAGGACCTCACATTTCTAAAACTAAACTGGATCTTTATGAAGAAAACTATTTGCAGAGATGCTACAGCTGCAGCTAGCATTCCAGCCACGTGCACACAGAGTGACTTTCTAGTGCCTCCTCCAAACTCTTCCTTCCTGCAACCTGTGCTCCTCTCTCCAAGTTCCCTTAATCATTTTTGCTGCCTTCCTCTGTACCTTTTCCAATTCTAATATATCTTTTTTGAGATGGGGTAACCAGACCTGCACACAGTATTCGAGGTGTGCGCGTACTATGAATTTATATCATGGCATTATGATATTTTCTGTCTTATTGTTTATCCCTTTCCTAATGGTTCCCAACAGTCTGTTAGCTTTTTTCGACTGCAGCTACACATCTGATTCAGGGGCCATTGTTCCTCTGCATTTACACAGGTGGAGGGGAACTGCAAAGAGGAGTGAGACAGGAGAGCCACCAGTTCCAGGATGTGCATATCTCACCCCCATCTATGCAGTTAGCTAGGCAGCCCCATCCACACACAAGATTCTGTAGATCAGGGCGGTCAGCGTATAATTGGAGAACAGACACTGTCTGCAGTCTGCTGCCCTTAGGACCCTGTGGAGTTCTAACAAGAAATCCATGTGAGAGGTGATGAAGCTGCTTCAGTGGCATTGCCCCTAGTTTAAAAAGTGAGTTCAGAATCTGGACCCTTGTCTACCACACAGTTTATTGCTCATTTATAAATTCCAACAAAAAACGGGTTTACAATAGAAATGCTGATAGCTGCTTAGTTGCAGTGGAACTTGTGGGAGCTGTTATAATTAGGAGTTTCGGCTGTGCTGGAAATCAAAGTGATTCCCATTCCCTCCTTTAATTAATACAGGCTTTTTTATCTGTGAAAGTGGAGCTGAATTAACATTGTGCTCTGGGCAAAGTGCCACCGCTCCGAAGCAGTCCCTGGCACAGCGAGACTTTCTGTTTCCAAGGCACTCCAGAAAGTCCCTGTAACTACAAACACACATTTGCAGTTTTTGCCTTCTGACATAAAACAACCAAGAAAAATATTTATCAAAGGGTAACAAGCCTCAAATAAAACCACCGGCTTAACGTTAAAACACCAGAGTATTCTGTACTGAGCATCAGAGCTGAGCATGGGCCTGTGCAAACATAGAGGATGTAATAAGGAGCATAAGACTGATAAGTATTTAGGAGAGAATGTCTGTTAGGTATATGAGTAAAGTAAGGTGGCAATGCAAGGCCTACTGGCTGAGGCCTGTAAGGTTTAAGCTTAGCCATGCCAGGCCTCAGGTTTATGAAGGCTTGACATAACTAGGTGACCCAGGAAATAGCCTGTGCTAGCAAAGTTACAAGATTACTGTGCCAACAGGTGATGTTCAGGAAAATATGCCTCAGTGTACCTGTCTAGACCACAGTACATCTGATTGTAACATCATGGAAAGTTTTGCTCTCACCGCAGGTTACCATGGGAACATGTTTACATAGATACGAATGAGATGCTAATGAGAATAAGGGGAACTAAGAGGACAACCTATGAAAAGCAGGGCACCCCAAAATGTCTGGGGTGTGGAAGTATAGATAAGGAACAGGGGGTTGGAACCCTCATCCACATGCATAAGGTGGTCGTAACACAGGATAAAAGGGTTCCCTAGTATGGAATGGGTGAGACGGCCCCAAGGGAAGACCCAGCAGGAATCAGCCCTCTATCGACAACCACTTGTTGAGAGATCCACCAGACTCTGTGATAACTTGGGGTATGTGAGTATGAATATGGCATTGGCTGCTGCATGGACTCGCTCCGGTTCTGTATATGTTCATGTGAGTATAACTTATAATACAAACAAGATTTCTTACTTTTAACTTTGTTTGTGGTCACTGTCCTCGTTTTTCGTGTGTTCCTAGAGCCTCCCAATCTAAGAGAATCACTGAAGGTAACTTTCACCCTGTTGATCTTAAAACTGTAGCAACACAGGAGCCAGACTCACTCATTAGGGACACTGGTTTAACATAGAACTATCAATTCAATTTTAAATAGAGGCTACAATGGGATTCTAGCAACAGCAGCAACAACTACAGCTCCAGAGTCCAGCTCATCTCAGCTAACTTCCTCTCTTTCCCCTGAAAGGCCAGTCATACCATCTTTAATAACATCTAAGAGACTGTCAGACAAGGGGTATTTCCTTCTAAAACTCTCTCCAGCTAAAGGGAAAGGGAACGAGGGATGTTGTTAACATGAAAGCCTTACGTAATACTTCACATTTCAAATGCTGTAACTGTTTTTCTTTCTTTTAAGTATCTTTAATACAAGGTTAAGAGGATTGTTAATGGTGTGTTTGCCATGGTACTAAGCGCACTGAGGTCTCCGTATACCAAACCCCAAACCGTGGCCGACACTGTTTCATGTTGGAAAGTGATGGGGTTGTGGTAACAGCTTTGGCCCATTTATTCCAATGGATTAATACAACAGTTATCAACTGTGTTAAAATCACACATTCCCCAGCCTGGGAAGCAAGGACTGGAACCCTGGACATTCAGCTTGAAAAGCACAAGCCTGGAGCTAAAGGCCAGCTCTTTTAGATGCTAGCAGTGGCCAGGCCCATCATCCCCTCGCGCTCACCCACATTTTCACTCAGCCAAAGCCAGGGTGATACAATTATCCCCACAGGGCTTTCCAATCTAATCCAACACTGATAACAGTTATAGGCCTGGCTGGAAAGTATTGTGATTTTCACAGTTTGTTTATCCTGATCAGCTCTGATTACATATATAATGCCCAAAATATGCTAGGCCAATGTCCCTGCCCCATTTATGTATGTAATGCAACATCCATCAGTTTCGAATAGGGCCACAGGAAGATTTCACTTTCCATAAGCTAAAAGGTGCTACCTGGTCGCTGTGTAGTGTCTTAATGTTTCTGTGGAGTTCTAGTTTTTAATGTTTGGGCTGGAAGCTGTTGTACTTGAGCAACTCTAACTCTTACATATTAGAGTGGCTTTACGTTTGGATAAGCCATCTTTGGGTCACCAGCAGAGTGAAACATACAATTGCTTAAGTGCTCCTAAAAGAAACCCATTATTTCCACTTTAGCCACTAGGTGGTGCTCAACATAACAGCACTGAGTCCTAACAGCACTACACAAAGCAGTCACTATCAAACTTCATAGTCTCATAGAAAGGTAGAGCAGGAAGGGCCCTTGAGAAGTCATCTGATCCAGCCTCCTGCACTGAGGAAGGAGCTGGTAAACCTAGAGCCTCCCTGACAGGTGTTTGTCTGACCAGCTCTTAGAAACCTCCAGTGATGAAGATTCCACAGTCTCCATTGGAAGTCTATTCCAGCGCTTAACTAGATGTATAGTATGAAAGTTTTTCCTAATATTTAACCTAAATCTCCATTGCTGCAGATGAAGCCCATCACTTCTTGTCCTACCTGCATTGGAGATGAAGAATAATTGATCACCGGTTCCTTTTTATAACAGCCCTTAACATATTTGAAGACTGTTATCAGGTGCTCCTTCACTCTCCTAACCATGCCCAGTTTTTTAACTTTTCCTCATAAGTCTTATTTTCTAAACCTTTTATCATTTTTGTTGCTCTCCTCTGGGCTCTCTCCAATTTGTTCACATCTTTCCTAAAGTGTGGTGCCCAGAATGGATGCTGTATTCCAGCTGAGGCCTCACCAGTGCTGAGCGGAGCAGAACAATTACCTCCCATATCTTATATACAACACTCCTGTTAAAACACCTGAAAATGGTATTAGCCTTTTTTGCAATTGCATCACATTATTGACTCATGTTTAGTTTCCTTGAAGAGGAGCTCAGAGTAATCATGGCTAGCAAGGAATTAGCTGAAGAAGGCAGCCAATTAGTCTAAGAGGCCCAATTTCTGATAGGTTGACATTATACCCCTTTTAGAGTCAGTTTCCTGGAAGACATTGTCAGAGATGGTGTCAGACACCCACAACCCTTGCCTGAAACTATATGGAGTGTGATCCATTGGTGGATCTCAGAGCACTTTGCCCACCTAACAGCCCTGTGTGGTAGGGAAGTAATATAATCCCCACCATACAGAAAAGAAGCTGGTGCACAGACAGTAACTCTGTGGCAAAGCTAGGAAAAGAACCCAGATCACTTAACCCTGATTTGTTCTTCAGCCAATAGGTCATGCTACCTCCCTTAAAGCAGGGGACTGTATTCAAGAATCCCATTTTTTCATATGCTTTATATATATACTGCTTACTGTATTTTTCACTCCATGCATCTGATGAAGTGGGTTTTAGCCCACGAAAGCTTATGCCCAAATAAATTTGTTAGTCTCTAAGGTGCCACAAGGACTCCTCATTGTTCTTACAAAATTCTCTGTTGCTCACACACTCTAGGGCACCCACCTTTACCCAGTTCCTAGGGCTCAAGGCAAAAGGCACCTAACTTTACCTCTCTGTGGGCTCCGGGCTCTACTCCTCCCTGGGCTCTGGGCAAACACCCTTTCCCTGTGGACTCAGAGCAAACACCCTTTCCCTGTGGACTCAGAGCTTAATATTTTGCAGGTGTACAGGGTCTTTTACCAGTGAAAGAGCCTTACACAGTAATATCCTACATAACCTCTATTTATTAACAATCAGCAAAAACCAGAATCCTCACGCTACACATACAATGCTCACCACTCCCAATAAGACAGATGAACTTTTCTTGATGGCCAGTCAGGATCGGGTCCATCTGGGGGACTCCAGTTTCTGCACGGTGTCATTGGTAGAGTGTTGAGGTCTGGCAGCTCTGAGCTTGGGGCTCTGTCCTGGAGTTGGTTTCCCAAAGAACTTCCTTTTGGATCCCAGTTTATGTAGTGAAACTTGAGCCCTGCTTCGCTATAACTTAACCAATCATTATACTAAAATTTTACTAACCAATCGGACATAGTGTAACAAAATTCTCTAACCAATCCTACCCCACCACCTTAATTAATTTTGCTAGGTGTAAATTAATTGTGTAACTGACAGAAACAATCAAAGTGGGGACCATAATGACAAAACAATAAAGAAATGAGGATTTCACAACCACAACTATTGATAAGTGATTTCTTGCCAGACAGAATGCTATTAAACTAAGTTTTCTTTAACCATCTTAAGATCTGTTTCTTTATCTGGTGCTAGTGGGTGCTATTAGGACGGGGTCTCCTTCTTACCAGCCTGATATTACATTGTTTTAATGTAATTTAGATGGAATGTGAGGATGTGACTTCCTGCTTCTCAGCTAATGGCTGCTGCCTTCTAATCTGGCTGCAGACAAAGGCCTTAGGCTTTAGGCCTTACAATATGGATGGCTACAGGAAAAGGCCTTATCCTTACACTACTACATTCAAAGTTATGGGCCGAAGCGAAAGTCCATTGATTTCAGTGGGGTTGGAGCAGACCCTAAATGAGGCATGCGTCTCAAAATGAAAAGCACCTGAGACGTCTCCCCTCCTCTCGTCCCCACCCACTGACAATAAATCATCCGATGATAGAAAAGCCACCACTATCCAGCACTGAGCCCGTTAGCTCAGAAGCCAGCCTGAAAAGAGGAGTCTTGTACTGAATCCTAAAGGATGCCGAGCTTGAGTTCTGGCAGACCCTGAAGGGAACGAGCTCCAGAGCCAAGGCCCACATACTGAGAACACACCAGGTTCAGCCTAGTGGACTGACACCGGGAGACTTGCAGCTGGGTACGAGTAACTGCCTCTTCAGCTTGTAGGGGGGGAGCTGTGATTTGTGTGAGTGGAGACATTTAATCTGTACTAAGTACTGTGCAAACATAATTAATCCTCCTAGCTCCCGTGTGAGGTAGGTGTGGAAGTATTATCCCCATTTTACAGATGGGGAAATGGAAGCAGGCAGGTCGTACCATAGCAGATGTGGCGTGCAGAGTTCAGCTGAACTTCAGGGCTTCTCTCCTCTAGCTTGTTCCTGGTTTAGTTTTCTTTCAGATTTGGTCAGGCTCACCATGTCGATCTGGGTTGCCTTCCCTCTGCAGTCAGGTCCCTGATGTCATCAGGGTCAGAGTATATCCTCCAGGGTTTCCAAATATTCCTGCAATCTTCTTTAGAGTTAGTTTGGAAGGAGCTTCCTCTGCCATTCGTGCTCTATTTCTTGCCAGCGTACTGAGCTGCCACTTCCCAGGCTCTGAGCCAGGCTGAGGCATTGCACTTCTTCCCACGTTAGATTTCTAACCTCATGTTCACGCGTTCTGCACATGCTCTTTCTTTCCTGGCTGGAGTTAGATTTATGTCCCGTCTCTCCTCTCTGGCAATAATTAACTCACACTTTAGATCCTACTCTTTGTCTGAATCACAGTCACTCACTTCTAGCTTTTCCGCCTCTTTCTAAACTATTATTACTGAATCCATGCACCAATGCACAGTTCTGGGAGTTAATGCTGCTGTCACCGGCAAACAGCAAATTCTCTTTCAACTCGACTATGTCTCTGGTTCCTGTGAGACAGCAAAAGGAATGAGGCTTTGGCTTTGTCTACACTACGCAGCTCTTAGCCACACGGCTGTGCCGCTACAGCCGTGCCACTAAAAGGCACGCAGTGTAGCTGCTGTTTGTTGGCAGGAGAGATCTCTTCTACCGACAAAAAACTTCCATCCCCAAAGAGCAGCGGTAGCTATTCACACCGGCGCAATTTTTGTCTTTCGTGTGTGTGTGTGTGTGTGTGTGTGTGTGTGTGTGTGTGTGTGTGTATGTTTTTCACACCTCTGAACAACAAAAGTTTTGTCGTTCAGTTGCCCATGTAGACAAAGCCTGATGATAAAGCTGCCTGCAGGAGATGAGAAGCCTGGAGCAGGCTTGCTAAACCAGACACCTGGTGTGGGGAGGGAACTTCAAGCAGCTGGTTCCTTAGAAGAGAGTTGAAGCAGTTGTGTGAGATGGCTGACTCTGGGAAGGACTCTCTGGCAGAACCCTTTAAGTCCCCCAGGCTCTGAGGTAAGAGTCTTGCCTCAGGGCAGATTTGGGGGACTCTGAGTTTTACTTTTGAGTTATTTGTCTGGATGAACCCAGAACCCCCAATAATGGTGGGGATTGGAAGAGCAATGCGTGGAGTCTCTGAAAAAGGGCCTGGACGAGGGAGAATAAAGGGCAGGGCATTCCCTGGCCACAAGAGGGAATCAGGGGGGCAGTCAACTCATTTACATACCAGATACAAGTTAGTCCTTAGAAATGCAGCCTGGCTCTGAAAAGTGCTGATTCCGTATGTATTGTGTCTCAATGATTTTCTATATCCGGTTACAAATAGAGAGACATTTGCCAACTACGAGCCTGTAAACACATCTTGAGACCTGAAAGTCAAGCTGGGTTCTTTCCTTCTAGCATAGGCTCCCCAATAATGAAGATCTCACCGGTCAAACTAAGCCCTTAGAGACACCTGTGCGACTCCATTGCTATCAAAACATTTGCACAGGTCTGACTGATTGACCCTTTCTTGGGAACTTAGCCAACCATTCTGTTGCTGCTGCACAAGAAGGAAAGAATCCAGCCTACTCTCTTGGTACCGCAGTGGCCCTGCTAGGCAAACGGTTTAATCACAAAAATGGGCATATATACAAATACACCCAGAGCAGAGCTGTTCAGAAAGACGGGGACATCTTTTTCACAGTGACTCTCCAGAGCACAACTGCATTTTGATGTTCCTTTTGAAGTTGCAGTGGAAGGAGGAATCACAAAAAGCCATAGTTGGGGGGAGGCACAGCGGCCTTGCTTCTCCTGCTAGTGAGCATTGTTAGGTCACTTCTAAAAAGCTGAAATCAGCATGAACGTTCTTCCACTGGCTCCAGGAAGATACTTTAAAATGCTCAGGTAATTTAATAATGCAAACCCTTTTAAGCCATCTTGCGAGTCAGTTCTCTGAGAATAGAGTGACTTTCCTGTTTCAACCAGTGAGGAGTTCTTTGGCCAAATGCACATGTGTTTTAGGGTACAGCAAAAAAAGGACCCAGGGCAGCAAGTCTCAGAGCCCGGGTCAGCTGACTCAGGCTCATACGGTGGGGCTAAAAATAGCAGTGTAGACATTTGGGCTCGGGCTGGTGCCTAGGCTCTGAAACCCAGTGTGGGGGGAGGGTCTCGGAGCCCACACAGCAGCCCAAGCCCAAACATCTCCACTGCTATCTTTAGTCCACAAACTTGAGTCAGTTGACCCAGGCTCTGAGACTTGCTGCTGCAGGGTTTTTTGCTGTGTAGATGTACCCATAACATCTTTTGGGGCCTGTTCCAGGGGCAAGCTTTATTTAGCCCAGTGCTACCAAGAACAGCACTCTTATACGGCGACCTTTGACTCCTGCATGAAAACAATGATGCAAAGCAGGCCGACTGCACAGACCTAGACAATGTCACTCAGCTGTAGGTGCCTTGGGTAACGTGCGTCCGAGCAGCCCCACTGCGCTGCTCTTCCTCTGCAGCTACTGCTTCGATCCTACTGGAGGAGAGAGACTCCTCCCCAGCTCTGCTGGGGGAGCAGCGGAGTGAGCCGTGGAGACAGAAAGGAACAAACATTGGGGGGAAATCCTCTCCTCCCTTCCTTATTCTATGGGTCATACACTGCCACTGGTTTTAAACAGATCTCTTCTCTGCTGGTGCTATTTGGCCTCCTAATCTGCTAGTAGCCTGACTACGCTACATCAGACTTATTTCTCATTAGACTATTTTGCAATCGCTGAGGGTAAGACACTGAGTTTCTGTCTGAACCATGAAGGTTCCCTTCAGTGCCAACTTTTGGGATAATGGAACTGAGCTGTGAGTTGTTAGCGACATGTGGTTGTTTTAATACACCAATTCTCTCCCCATCTAGGGGGAGAACCTATTATCTCCACCCACAGCTGCTTGCAGGGCTTTTAAGAGCCAGTAAGTGCATGGCCATAGATAGCATGTACAGAGGCTCACTAAACCACACCCTCCCATCAAGACAAAACACTTGGCACTGTAAAATGCACTTGCTAACAGAAAACGAAGGCCTGCTTCAGCCTCTCGCCTGTATCGGGTACAGGATCTGTCCGACCCCAGTACGCTGACAGGACAACAATCCGGCCGTCAATATTTAACATCTGGGGGGCACTTTAGACTAGACGCCGTATCATGTAATCTGGTCCTTGGAAACAACCTATTTCCCTTTCCCCGAAGTGACTGGGTAGCTAGGAGCATAACACAGTAGAATCAGAACAAATGCCATATTATGGGCCATGTTGTGCCTTCCAGGCCCAGTCTGTGGTCAGGTGCAGTGAAGAGGGGCACACCACCCTGGCACTTGCACGATGCCTCCAGACCCAGAGGGAGGGCATGGCCTTGGTGCCACCCTTTGAAAGGGTGCAGAGTGCTCTGCTTCTCTGTGGGGGAGGGGAGGGGCAGTTAGACTGCTGGGAGTGGCTCGAGACTGGTGTATTCCTGGTGCTCCCTGAATGCCTGCCTTGTCTCTGACTGTGCCCTTTGCCTGTGCAGGAGAACAGCAAGGCAAGGCCTTCTGTGCTCTCTTCCCATCCTCCTGCTTGCAGACCTATAAAGGGCCAGACACTGGCGAGAAGCATGGTTTTCCTCTCTCTGCCTCACTGAGCTCCATACTCCCCTCTGCTCTGCCCCATGCTGCAGAGGGGAGCAAAGTGGGATTGGCAGCAAATGGGCGAAATGAGAACGGTGACTCCTACTCACACGCTGTGCATGCCCTTCCACTCCAGTTCAGTGCTGTCAGTCTCTGAGTTTCCCACAGAGATTGGAACCCCCGGGCCCTCCAGGCTGGTCCAATCTCCTCCCCCAGAGATCACTTTAACTTTGCAAGTGCTGTGCCAGAGCGCAGGGGGCATTCTCTTTCTCACCCTCCAGGTTTTCAGTCAGAGGGTAGCGCCTGGCTCAATATTTGGTGGTTTTCTGCATCAGTCATATTACAAGTAGAAAGGGGACTAGTCCCTCCACTATTGCACTCGAGCATCATTCTCAGTAAATAATCAAACTGAAAGAGAACCAGCAAGAACAAAGCACTTGCCAAACTGGACCAAACCTGAGTCCATCTCTTCTCAATTTTCGATCCATAGCAATACTTTCTCACCTCATGACTACTTAGCTTCTTCAGTAGCCTCTTCTGCAGGACCTTGTCCAATACCTTTTGGAAATCTACATAAACTATAGCAACCAGTTCTCCTTTATCTACTACGTTATTGACACATTCAAAGTATTCAATAGATTAGTTAGACACCGTTTTCCTTTGCAGAATCCATACCGGTTAGATCCTATCATATCATAATCTTCCGGATGTTTTGTTGTTCCGTTTTTAATTATCTTTCCAACCAATTTGCCAGGTACAGCTGTAAGGCTTGTTGGTCTATAATTCCCCAGATGACCCCTAGAACCAATTTTAAATATAGAGACATCATTGGCTGCTCTCCAATCCACTAGAAGAGTGGCTGCTTTTAATGACAGACTGAATATTTTTATTTGCAGCTCAGCCACTTCATACTTAAGATCCTCAGGACTGCTGGATAGACCACGTGAGGCTGGTGACTTACTGCTTTAAATGATCAGTTTGCTCCAGCACCTCTTTTCCTGACACCTCAGTCTCTGACAGCACTGCATCTTTGTTACCAGACAGAGCAGGTCCACGATAGGAATCTCCCCATCATCCTCAGCGGTGAAAGCTAATGCAAAGAAATCATTGAGCTTCTCAGCAATGTCCTTAATTACTCATCCTTAATTGCCTTAATTACTCCCTTTAAGCCCAAGGGATCAAGAATACCCACCAATTCTTTCACAGGCTTCCTGCTTCTCATACACTTAAAGAATCTCTTGTTACTTGTTTTTATACCTGTGGGTATTTGTTCTTTGAAATCTATCATGGCCCCTTTGAATTCTTACTTATTGCCTCCTGTCAAATAAAAAAAAGCGACGGGCATGCACAGACAGAGAGGCAGTCTGGGCTTTTTGCTTATGTGCTCATATAGCCATTCCGGACTTGAGAACATCCCCACATTCCTTGTGTAGAAATCAAGGAAACACGAAGGGACATGGTAAAGTCTAACCTAGGTCAGGGACAAATCATCTATTATCATTTAGTCTGAATTGTTAATAGAGAAACTCTAGTAAAGAATGCAGGGCTTCAATCCTCTTTTTTCAAAAATAAAAATCATTACCCCCATTCCACATGTAATTAACATGTGTGCCACTATCCCCTACTGAATGGGCTCAAACTGCTCATGTCACATAGATCTCACACTGCTAACAGCAATTCTCCTTGAGTAAGTAGCAAAGGCTTATGCTTGTGGAGCAAGAAGTTCCAGCTCCCATCCCTGCTGCTCACATTAAGTTCTAGTTGGTCACTATGTGAAATTCTGCATGGCCATGGATCTGCTACTAGGGTTAGGCATTACACTGTAATACACAGCAGAGTACAGCCCTACTTATCTGAAGGGAGGCTCCGGGAGACATTGGCAGCCCACATTTGGAGAAGGTTTGAGATCAACAGGGCTATGACCAGCTTTGAACAGTTTGTGCCCAAAATCCAGAGTTCAGGGAAAACATGCTAGCCAGTCATTGCTGTGAAACCTGCAGGCTGGGGACTGAAGGGGAGGCCCACTCAGGCCCCAAACTTTCCCAAGTCACATTCCTTGCAACTGTGAGGGAGAAGAGGAGTTTGGGCAGTCCTGAAAAGTTTGAGCTCCAAATGCCCAGTCTTGGATCTCAGGAAAGAAACACCAGGTTTAAAAACCACATGGGGTCATACACTCACTCTGGTTAGCATCCATGGCTCTTGAACAATAGCTTTGTTATCAAGCAAAGACTGTAACGCAGGGGGGAAATACAGGGGCTGTTAAAAGCCTTCCCTGGCCTTTGTGCCTCTAAAATCACAATCCTACCAGTGTGATGTGTTTGAGAGGTGTTTTGTGTTTAATATTGCAGCAAGTTCAAGGCAGCCTGGGCTTCTATGCTGCACACCTGATCTGGGCCACCTGAAGGAAAGAAGACTGGGCCATCTCTTGGTGCGGCTTGTACAGTGCCTGGCACAATGAGGTCCTGGCTCCTGGCAACTGCCACAGACAGAGTAAACCATGAGAAGACAGGGAGAAGCTCCATTCACAGCGGGCTGTCTCCGGTCTGCAGCAGAGCAGCCGGGCTTCACAGCCACGAACTGGCCCCTGCGATGAAACAGGCGGAGACGGTCACAGTGAAGCCTGCCTCCTTCCCCAGCCCAAGCTCCCAGCTGAGCCGGCCTGGACCCCCGGCGAGTCCCCCGGCCCCGTGCCCGCAGCGAGGGGCAGGAGCCCGGGGCGGGCTCGGGAAGCGGGAGCGGCGGCTGGCACATGGGGCCCGGGAGGAGGAGCTCCGCGCCGCGCATCACGGGGCGTTAGTCGCAACTACCCAAAGTAGGCGCCCCGCGCTGCCCGCTCACTGCCCGGCCCCGGCGGAGGTGAGTGCACGGCCCCCGGGGCCCGCTCCGGCCCCGGGCGGGTCCCTGTCCCCGCCCTCGCGTGGCGACGCGCCACTTGCCGGCCGGCGGCGGTAAATGGGGAAGGGGCGGGCGCAGCCGGAGTTTTCCTACTGCCCGGGCTGGGAGAGGGGGGCTGGAGCGCGCGGCTCCGTGCAGGGCTCCAGGGAGAGCGGGGCTGGTGATCCCGGCCCCCCATCCGATCACCTGACCGCGCGGGGAGGGGGAAGCTATGGCCGGGGGGCTTTGGGGCGAGGAGAGTTTCTCAGCCCGGGGTCCGCCGGAGCCCCCGCTGCAGCCTCTCCTGGCTGCTCAGAAGCCCCCGGACACGTATGGAGGGGCCAGACCCTGCGTCCACAATGCGACTGGATCGCACGTGGCCACCCCCTGTCCTTTTCCGTTCGTCCTGGAGTATTAGCGCTCCGGCCCGGGGGCGTTGTTCCCTAGGCGCTCGGATGGCCATCATGATGGCCCGTTGTTACTCCCTCGGGGCCTGGCTTTCTTAAAACAAGTGGGACTGGGCGTCTGGGTCATGCACCGCCCCGGGCAAGACGAGCCACAAGCAACACGCTAGGGGACATCTTGAGCCTGATTTTTCTCTCTCTGTGAGTCTAGTCGGTGTCAAGTCAAGTCACTTGTTTCAAATCAGGGAGATGGCATTGAACTTTAATTGCTTTGTTATGTGTGCGTTAATCCAGGGGTGTTTGGGACGTCATCTGGTGTCCGTGGTTTTCGCGATGGAAGTATTTGGTTTTTATTTCAGATCACAGCAGCCTCTCAAACGACGTTGATTTAGAAAAGAGTTAGAAGTGCTTTCAGGAAGTATCTGCCCTGAATCCTCCTGCCAGCTTCTGTGGTTTTACAGTTACATTTTCCATTTTTTTTTTAATTCTTTCCTGTTGGTGTGTGAAACGCCCACACAAATGGGGGCGGGGGAGATTGACAGTCTACACCGGGGAAAAAGAGAAACTGACTCTACATTAAGTGCTGTCAAATGGACTCCGAAAACAGACTGAAACCAGATAAAATATCTTTTCTCAAGCCCAGCTATAGCCATCTTAGATGTGTCAACAGTTGGTTTAAAAAAATCCACTAGACAGATATGTACATTTTAAATTGATGTCCCCCTTTAACAATAATTTACCCTTATACTATATATACTTTCATGCAGGGCCCCCAAAGTGCTTTGCAAATTTTACAGTCTTCATGTAATAGATGAGGAAACAAGCCACAGAAGTGAAATGACTTGTCCAAGGTCACGTCGGTGTCAGAGGGAGGAACAGAAATTCCATTTGAACAGAGAGATAATGGCAATAATTATATTATCACCATAGCTGGTCTGTAAAAGGAAGAATGCTTGAAGGCCACAGGGGAGTTTAGTTTATGTTCAGTCTCAGATTAGTTAGAAATGAAGAACAATATATCAGGGTATAAATTAAAGAATCGGCATGGGAGTTGTGGTCTGATTCTGGAATGACTTTTGTTCCTTGCCCAGGCCAGTAGAAACTCAGGAGGTTTCTGAGTGCCATGCTTGTGATCCAGGGAAAGGAGGAAGTTTGCCTACCACTTAGCTATAGAAACATTTCCTTCCAGAACACCCACTGAGTGGATTGGTACTGCCTTTGAGTAGGCTGCTTGTCCTACCTGTCAGATGATTAACACCTTGTTCGCAGCACACTGAAAGAGAAGGAAGGGAGAAATGGGGGACCAGGTAGGGTTCCTCAGGATCAGTCATTCTCAGCCAATCAGCACAGCACAGAGCTGCGGCCTATGTGACATCCTCAGGGCCATACAGCATGGCATTGGGTGAGTCATGGGCTTCTGGAGGCTAGCCCCCGGCCCAGCCCACCCTTTCCACCTGAGGCCCAGCCCACCCTTCCCCTCTAAGGCCGGAGGCCCTCCCACTGCAGCCGCCAGCCCCCCCACAGCCCCAGGTCACCCGAGCACGTCCAACCGCAGAGCACCCGGCGGGTGGCACACGCTCCCCCCCCCCCCCAGCTCCGGAGTGCCAGACGGGCAGGCGGCACGCATCCCCCCCACCCAGCCCCGGAGTGACAGGTGGGCGGCACGTGGCCCTCCCTTCGCGCCCCCCCCCAGCACTGGGTGATGTGGCCCCAGTGTCAGGGGCCACCCAGCGCTGGGCAGCTCCAGCCACCCCAAGTCCCAGCTGCCCTAGCCCCAGCAGGCTTCCCTTCCCAGAATAGGAGCAGCCTGCCTGGGCAGGGGCCAACTAGCAGCAGGAGGGGGCCTCAGGGCAGGGTGTGGCCGGGGCCATGCTGGGCTATTTGGGGAGGCACAGCCTTCCCCAGCCTATTATACGCACCACCCATGCATGGGCGGCAGGTATAATAGGCCAGGGAAGACAAAGCCTTCCTGGCGCAGCCACTCCCATGGGACACCTGGGCTGTGGTGGCCCCGCCCCTTCCCCGAGGCCTCCGGCCCCCACCCACTGCCTGCCTACCTGCACTCCACCTCCCCACCCCAGCTCCCTGCTGCTTGCCGCGTCGCTTCTCCTCAGGGGCAGGGGAGTGAGGAGGGATCCTGCGAGCAAGCAGCAGGAGCGGGGGTCTGGCGGGGGAGTGAGGCAGCTCTGCCAGGCATGGGGCCACCGGCTCGGATGGGGGGAGTGGCTCGGCTCGGTGCTCAGGCAGGGGGTGGGGGGGGAGCGGCATGGCCTGGCACTGGGAGTGGTGCTCGGCCTGCCGCTGAGGCTGGAGTGGCTGGCTCGGGGTGGCTGGGGTGGGCGAGCTGGGGCTCCTCTGGTCACGGGGGGCCTCAGGGCTCCTTCTGTTATGGGGCGGCGGGTTTCAGGGCTCCGACGTGCGGGAGGGTGGAGCCTCAGGTGGAAGGGGTGGGGCCGGCGAGCTAGCCTCCCCAAAGTGGGGGTTCACCCGCCGCCCATGCCATACAGGTAGAATTGGATGCGACCCACAATGGTAAATAGGTTGAGAACCACTGCTCAGGATCCTCAAGGAGAGCAACCTTTGTTTGGAGGTTAGATGTGCTGAAGGAAAAATATTCCAAGAAAAGGAAGGGAGGGAAAGGGCACCATATATAATATAGGCCTTGATCCTGCAGTTGGCTTCATGCAGGCAGGCCCACATGGACTTAAGTGGGACTCTGCGCAGGCCAAACTAGTTGCAGGATCAGGTACATAGGCTTTAAGATTTTTTTCCTATTTACATCTGTGTATGTATACATAAATGTATTGTTAACATGGGGCTGTCCTTGTATAGTAACAACAGAACACTAACTTGCAAGGCCGGCTCCAGCATTTCTGCTGCCCCAAGCAAAAAAAAAAAAAAAAGCCGCGATCGGCAGTTCAGCGGCAGGTCCTTCGCTCCTAGAGGGAGTGAGGGACCTGCCGCCCCCGAATTGCCGCAGGTGCCGCCCCTCTCCCTTGTCCGCCCCAAGCACCTGCTTGTTAAGCTGATGCTTGGAGCCGGCCCTGCTAACTTGGGTGGAGGCAGGAATCACAGAACCGACTGTGATTCAGAAAGCCAAACATGCAGGACAAGTGTGCACTTCAAATTACTTCAATGGGACCATTCAGAGAAGTGACCACTCCATGCAGAGCTGAGCACATAGATAAGAGTTTGCAGGACCCGAGCCCAGGTGTGGCGAGTTGTTGGTTAAAGAGCAGGAAGTTCATGAAAGCATATATTATTTATATTGCAGTAGTAGCACCTAGAGGCCTGCTCCTGCCAGCTGGGTGTGGCACAAGCATATCACAATGCACCAATGGGCATTTACATCGGTATCTTCCAAATGAGATTTGTGCATTGCAAAGTGCCGTCCTATGGAGAGAAATAAAACCTAAACATGCTGGGGGGAGGAAGAAAGTAGCTTATAGTATCAAAATTCCTGTGGGTTTAGGATTTTTAAAATAAGATTTAAATACCACTCCAGGCCTTAGTTTCCTCATCTCTTTTAACAAACCACAGTTGACATAAAATCCAGGTACAGTAAAGCCAGATCTGATATTAAATATACATGTTTGATTTGCTGTGTAATTGTAAAGGAAAAAATTGCAAGTGACGACTTAAAGATACTTATGCAGGAAATCACAGGAAAATGTGCCATTTGAAAAGCTTTTTTTTTAAAAAACACACACACGTCATAAGGAACTGGGCTTTGCAACATTACATAAAAAAACCCATAGAAACACCCTCAGATTCTAGTAAAAGGAGTGAAAATTTTCTTCTCTCAAACCCATTTGGCCAAGGTTACTAATGAAACCAACTTGCTGGAGAAATGGAAAAGATGCTGGTTGCTATGGTGATGAAATATGACCTTCCAAGAATAAATAAGCACCAGCTTTTTTAGGAATCAGTTTGTCATCCTTGATTATGACACTCCTCCAAACCAAACTTATAATGGAGGCAGATGCTAATTAATTTTCATACTGAAACGCTACTGTTCTTCATGGTGTGGTTTCTCCTCCCTCCTTACACTGACTAGGGCTCTTCTCTTGCTGAACGGGCATTAGCAGTGTAGCCTAGTGTAGACAAAGGCAACATTTTCAAAAGCACCAAGTCACCTGGGAGCTTCTGAACATTTTAACCAAGGTCTTAGAAAATAATACAGAAAGCACAATTCACCTTTAATCCCCAGCTTCTCCTAACAGATTTTCAAAATCTCTACCTTAAGCCTTGATCGTGCAAACCTTTTATACGTGTTCACCTTTATCCACATGAGCATTTCCACTGAAGTCACTGGAAGTACTCGCATATGTAAAGTTATTCACTTGTATTGGGGCACAAGGCATTTCTAATGTGTCCATCACTGAAGTATCTGGGCACCAATTATTTATAATATAAAGCACCATCACATATCAGTAAGCATCACTTATTATTTAGAATGAATTAACTTTTATTTCAGGACATTTATCTCCCAGAGGGAGCACTCCAATAGACTTAACTATAAATATGTATTAAAGACTCAAGAAAATAATACCAGATGGATAGAACCTAAAAGCAATAAAGCACCAATTAATGTATCTTGCCGAGGGCCCTCTGAAATACAAAATACAGTTTAAAAGAGGTCTATGACCCCCCTTTTGCCTCACAAAAACAGGGATCACGGAGCCTACAAAAGTATGGTCCATGTTCTGTCAGTCTCTGCAAACCGTAGGCTCCAGCAGCGCCCTGCCCTCTGACCTAAGGACAAGATGGTATAGAGGGAGCCAAATGATCAGTAAAGTGTTTGGACTCACTCCAGCAAGGGCTTTAAAGTTAAAACTCCAAAGATCTCTCTGTCTTGGTAATTGGTTTGCCCGCTCCCTGCTGTAGCAGAGGTGGTGATGGAAGCAGGAGTCTTGTAGGTCAGTCGGCTGATTAAAGAGATGAGAGTAGAGTGGTAGGCAAGTGCTGTGTTGTAGAGGACAAGAAGCTGGATTATACACTGAAAAATCCATTGCCCATTTAGTGACGGGGCAGTGATCTAGCCAGTAGTTCCACACATCGATAGTCAGATAGGTAGCACAGTGGCTCTAGAGCTCTTTTATCTCAGGTTCATCCCTGCCCCAAAGAACGTACAACCTCAGTATTATTTGCTGCTTTTAAACTAAGTTTTCCTCCTTCCCAGACACGCCTCCTGCCCCCCAACTCAGCAAAGTTAGACTGAGTTTTAACTTTGTCTTCCAACAGATCTGCCTTTGAACTGTTCATTCCTTCGGCGTGCCCCTGCACTGTCCAATCCGCTCTTTGAGAGACAGAAAGGAGACTCTGGCTGCTTCTGATATCCCTTATCTCTCTTCCCTAGGTTCATGCTGTTCAACCCGCCTATCCCACATACCCTTTTTCCTTGTGGGATGTCTTTCTCGCTACACTTTCCCCTCGCTCGCCCTTGACTGTAACTTCGGAAAAGCTTTAAGTTGGCTGTTTGGACAATACAAAGACAGCCACTAAAAAGCAGGCTAGAGGAGCTCTAATAAGCTTGTCCGTATGGATGTGCTGCTGTCACAGAGGATGCTTTGCTTAATGGTCAGAGCTTTAAATTTGAAACACCTGGACTCCCTTGAACCACAGTCTCCATCCCAGCCAGGCTGACTCAGTCTTCCCCCTTCTGGGCTCGGTAAATAGAGGGCTGTGCTGAAGTGTTTGGGATGAGACCTGAACTTCAAGGCCCTCTGTCTTTTGTGTAGGCATTAAACAGCCTCGTCCATAGCACTTTTCATAACAACAGGGGGTTGCCATATCAGATCCTTGGCCAAAATGTCCCCTCCCTGTGCCATTGTATTGCTTGGCTCTAGCTGGTAACTGCTCTCCGCCTCAGAGTTGGCTGCATATCAGTAATGGGCTTTGGCATCTCCTGGCTCAAAAGACGATATATATACTCAAGATCTATCATTAGTCAGCGAGATGGATGCCACCAGTAGAAAGCTAGGGAGTACCAGTTTTTCTGGGTTGTTTTTTCCCCTGATTTAAGTCCCATCTGAATGGCAAGTGAAGCTCTTCACCAGGTGAACTTTGAGGAAACTGCTCAGACTAAAGCGCTGTCTGTTCGGCGCTGAGGGTATTTTACTGGGCATGGTGCTGCTTCTGTCTGGTGGGGTTTGGCATGTGTACAGCCTTCGAAGAGTGTACAAAGAGTAGCGAGACTTCCTTTTTGCATACGTCTGGTGGCTTGGGTTCTGCTATTTGTACCTGTGTCTCACGGCTGAAAAGACTCAAAGTCCAGAGCCTAAAATGGAAAGCTGTTGTAATGAAATTGCTGGGTCGTAACCACCACCTTGAATGTGCTGTGTTGAAATGTAGCCAGCAGAGGGCGCTATATTGCACAGTCCAATTGCTAGCAGTAGACAGCTCCATCAACACTAGAGAGCAGGTAAAAGCAGTAGCTTTCTGAGGGGGAGTGGACTCTGCCGAGAATCAGGGGCTCTGTGAGAGTAGGAGCCGCAGGCCAGAACCGGAAGGAGCTGGCTGCAGAAGGAAGGCTGGGTAGCGGGCAACCTGAGAGCTGGGACTAAAAAGTTAGGAGCCAGTCAAAGCATCAGCCTGCTGCTGGCAGAAGCCCAGCAGGAGAAGGAGGATATAGGACAGCATTGTGCAAGCAGGAGTGGGGTAAATGCACACGTGGATACCAGGAGACCACGGGCAAAGCCAGAGGTCAATTCTAGTGGGCTCTGTAGGCCAGGGCTTGACCACTGTCTAGGCAATGGATGGACTGGAGGGAGTATCCTTAGCACTAGGCCTGGGGAATCCCCTGGGGCAGTTATTTCACAATGGACATCCCCTAGAGTCTGGGTTGATCTTTCGTTATGACTGTTGACGTTGTTGTGCCTAGAGTATTTGCACCTTTTAGTTACAGGCAGTCCTGGTGCTGTTACTTCCTCAAAATGCATTGAGTGGGTTAATGGGGAGCACCAAAGACTAGAGTCTGGTGCTTGGACGCACGTGCTATAGGAACTCCAATCTTGCAGTACACAGAGCATGCTACCAGACACGCAGAAAGCACTGCTGTACCCCGGCCGTTGCGGCAACGCCCCACCGTGGCAACCGCTACAGTCATCATTTATTTATGGGTAGCACAGCCTTGCCAAACTCACCGATGGCAGGATATTTTTGGCAGGTGAGTAAAATATTAGAGCTTGGGGTTTTTTAATCATTGTTGGAATGGGTGAACAAGGAAGTTATGTGTCTGGGCTGGTAAATGTCCATAGCAGTATGGCAAGGCAGATTTGGCACTAAAAGCATGCAGGGCGTTTCTTGAACACATATGAAGATAAGATCCTTGCACAGATGTGCATACAATCTATATAGAGAAAGACACGGGGAATGGATGGAGTACACAAGCAGACAGAGTGAGTGGTAATATAAGGGTTTTGTTTAGAAGGTAATGTAATCCGAGTAACCTCTCTCCTTCTTCCTTCTGTTTTTTTTTTTCCCCAATCCCATCCTCCACTTTCCGTTGCTTCAGTCCAGTTAGATTCCCCTGAATGGTTCCCCATGTCAATAATCTTCCTCTCCCCATGTCCTTATAGATGTAGTGTTTAAGTGTCACACAGTTGTATCATGCACTTAAGTAGGGGTGGGAGAGGGATAGAGATAAAGAAACAGGTAATCCTGTAGTCATAAGTGTACATAGATAGGATCCCAGCTCCTGAGTGAGGGCCAGGCAGTTGGCAGTTTGGTATAAGTGTCCCAGTGAAGGTTCTGATGTAATTGAGCAAAGAGGCAATATTCCTGAACACATTTTGCATAACGGAACAGCTCCAGATTCTCTCAGCTACCGTTCTTCTGCTAGTCTGACCATGGAGACCTCTCTGGGTGGGTGGCTTACTCAGCAGGTGTTTTCACTGTAGACTGGCCAAGAAGGAATCCTGCCTTCTTTCCTATTGACGTCTCATATCCTCCACAAGCTCGAGAAAGGGAATAATAAAGTGTTTCTCAGAGCCCCAAGATGGCTCAGGAAACACTGGTTTGCCATCCCAAATCAGCCAGCATCAGATTGATTCTTGTGTCTGAGCGGAAGAGACAGCTGCTCCTCCCAAACGAAGGGATCTGGCTGTGCCCTTTTGGAGCATCATAAAGGAACCTGAAAACAGGGCCAAACCTGTATAAGAGACAGTGTCAGGTCAAACATAAGCAAAAGAGGAGGAAACTACCCTTCCCCTGCCAGGGTCCTTGTATCAGTTAGACACGCAGGGTAATTCAACGTAACTACAGTCTCTTAGAACTTGGTTCTGACCCTCCTTCATTGGTCTGCCCCGTAGCTGTTCCAAATCAAAGAAAAGGTGGGAGCCATAGGTTTCAAAGAAGAACCAGCACTTCAACCTGCCTCCTCCACTGGGGGAGAAGACCAGGCTTATTCCTCCCCTCCCCCCGGCTTATTTCCCAGGATGCCATCCCCCAGCCCGGAACTACTTTCCCCAGCAAGCCTGCTCCCTGGGATCCCGGAGAGGGCCAGCTGGGAACTGCCCTGGGCCAGTCTTGTCCCTCACCAGTGAGAGCAGATGGGGAGGGAGATCCTACTCATGGAACAACGGTCTCTCTCCTAAAAGCAGAGGCAGCAGCACAGTTTTCTTCCTGCGCAACGCCCCCAAACTGCCTCCCCCCCCAAACCACTGCCTTTCTTTCCATGGCATCTACCCCCCGGGTAAGTTTAAGAGACAAAACCTGGCATGTGGGGTAGTGCTGGTCTAGGAGCATTTCCTCACAAGTCTCAAAGGGCTGGCATACCTGGTTATGGAAACTTCCGGTCTTAAGAGACCACCAAGAAATAACCACACCAAGAACGCACTGAGTGCAGATTTTCTACATCTTTACTAGAAACACCTTGAGTGATTGCTGAAGACAAGTTTCACTGTCTCTGAAATCTCTACAGCTAATAATGACAGGACTCCAGGCTTGCATGTAACTTGACTCCAAACACAATCTGCATGCATGAAAGTGGAAAAGATTTGCTCTCTATTGTCTCAGGAAGGAGTGCATCCTTGCATCACACCCATTATCTACAGACTGCAGGGTATTTTTAGATCCCTCTGAGAGGATTCTTCCATTCAGGTAGTCAGCCTGGTACACTATGCTTCCATTTAGCTGCTATTCCTGCTTTTTGCAGAGGAAAAGCTCAGAAAGGGGTGAGTCACCATTAGATAGTAATTAACTTGATAGGAGCAGCAAAGAAACCAAGACCACAGAAGAAAATGATATCAGCCACATGGGACTTAAGTACAGTACTCAAGGCTCTTGCAAAATATCCATCTGAGCCTCTTAAGAACTGTGAGATGAGAATAGTCATGGAAATAACCTTCTTATTAGCCATTACATCAGCCAGATGAGTTAGAGTATTACAGGCATTAACATTAGATCCACCATTCTTCAGTTTGTAGACTCTACTGCACCACAATCATCATTTACCTCCTTACCAAAACTCATTCTGCTGCATTAACCAGAAGATTAAACTCCAGACACTTGCACCCCAAATCCTCAGATTCCAACTTTATGAAACTTTTATTACAAAAGAGATCCTGGGGAGGCATTTCGTTATTATATCAGTACGCCGGCTGCCCGCAGCAAATCCAGCAGACTGTCGCTTTCATTACAGTGAAGCGGCAAAGGAAACTGTGTAAACATCTCCTTTGTCATAAAGGAATAAAAGTGAGACCTTGGCCTTTCCCATGTCTGTGCAGGCTATCAAGGGAATCAGTTTCCTGAGCAGAATTTGGCAGAGCAGATTCAGGATGTGTGGTACAGCCTGTTGGTAACCCTGCTTAAAAAGAAAAAAAGCCCTCTAAAATCATAAACTGCCTATTTGTTTTCCATTATTCCAGTTTTGCTTAGTCACCCGCCTTTATTACAGGCCGGGCTAGTAGGGCTGCTTAGTCAGGTTGCCCTGTTAATTCCCATTATGAGACCCTGTTTTCAGTTGCTTAAAAAACGTTGCCAAACTTGAACTCTTTGGGCTGAAATTTGCTATGCCAGGTGTCTACTTAGGGGTGAATAACTGGAAAAATTTAGCCGAAACAGTTCAGCCATTTCCAAGAACAAAGCTAGGGAAAAAATGTGTTTTGCCCTTGTTAAAAAATTCTGGCAACCTTTCTTTGAGACACTGGACTGAATGAGGCAGGGGTCCTGTGAAAAAAAATGGTATGTGATCTTATCATCAAAGACTGTATCATAATGCACACGCACAAGGGGTACAATGAAAGTTGCACAGGCAATTCTGACATTTCCTAACTTCACCTCCCTGACTTGCACTGTTTGGCAACTGACGTTTTGTGGTGAGGGGAAAAAGGGCTAAGTTACTTCTTCCCATTACAAGTATTGCTTTCCCCCTATTTGATGCCTTTTCATGTTTTGAGCTTCTTGCAGACCAGTCATGTTATTGCCCTGCTACATGAATGGAAGTGAAAGGACTCCTGGAATATATAGCAGAGTTCAGGATCAAGCAGCTTTGTATAAAAGGCCCTTTTCTTAGCTAAATCTATTCCAGTTTCAACAGGTACATGGCACCTGCTGTGTTCGTCTGAGGGAGCCTCTTTAGGGAAAGAAACCACATGGGTTCTTTTCACTTGTAACAAAACAGCTGTAGGTGAGGAGTGAATATTTTCGTTTGGTAATGAAAACAGTGAAAGCTAATTTCATGAGTGTAAACGTTAGGATCCAAATGCCTCTTTCCAGATCTGACTTCTTTATGTATTAACTCACTAGTAAATACCAGGGAAGCTAATACTGGAAGTTGATGTTTTGCAATCTGAATTAGTAGGGGCATAAAAAGTCCCAATTCTGCAATCAAGTCCATGAGGGTCCAGGGGTCTGTCCACACATATCTGATCACAGGATCGGGGCATTAGATTGGAAGAGATCATGTCTTCCTTTGTGTTTGTTCAGCACCTAGCACTTGGGCTGGCCCTGGATGGGCAGGGAGAGGGGGGGGGGGGCCTCAAGCCGGCCATGTGTGGTGTCCCGTTTTCCCTCTGGGAAAATATGGTCACCCTAATAATGGGCCTATGATCCTGACCGGGGCTTCTAGGAATTGATGTAGTGCAAATGATCTGATAGCTGAGAGGGACCATCTTGGTGCACTTTTATAGTGATTTTGATCTAGATTACAGTGGTTGCTTTTTACTTTTGTTGTTCTGCTTCAAGCAATGTGCTTATTAGCAGATCTGCGTAATGAAGCATTTTATCTAAAATGATCCCTAGAAATAGAGTCTGACTCAGCACGGATGAGGCTCTGTAGCTATGCATATTTGATTCGGTCCAAGGGTAACGGACACCTGTGGTTGGGGCTCTGTGTACTTTTAAATGTCCAGTTGAAAATGCCCTCCCCTTATCTCCTTCAGTAGACTGGGTGGAAGAGACGAATACAGGCATTTTAGCCAAGACATTACAGGTCACCCTTGAAACAAGAGGCTGAATTGAAGATAATTATGTAAGAGCAATAGTAAGAGACAGGACTTCAAAAAGTAAAGTTGATTTTCTTAGGCCATATTGTATCATTGTGTTGAAACAGAACTTACTGAGATCACTGCAAAGTTCTTTGGTGGCACAATTTGGCTCATTGTCATGTAGAATGATACTGAACTTACTATTAAAGTGACATGTTTTAAAACTAAGATCTTTCACTTTATTTTTACAAGCCACTGCACCAAGAGAAGTGTGTGTTGATTTCTCCTCCCCCCCCCTCCCCCAAACAAGTAGATCCTGTTTATAGCCAACATACAAACACTGCAGGGGATTGTAATCTAAACATTGCATCACACTGCCAGTGCATAGGAACTTCAGTTATACTAATTAAAATCTACAGACAAAAATAAAACTGACTAGCCTATTTTCATTATCCAAGATGAGTGGAAAAAGGCCTGGTCTTTTGGTTAACGAACTCGATTTGGACTTGAGAGACCTGGATCCCTTTCCTGATTCTACCACAGATTCCCTGCATGACCTTGGTCAAGTCATTTTATCTCTGTGCTTTCGCCTATCAAATGGGGATAACAATACTTAGTTTCTCTCACTCTTTGCTGTCTGATCTATTTGGACTGTAAACCCTTTGCATCAGGGAGTGTCACCTACTATGTGTTTGTGAAGTGCCTAGCCCAATGGGGCCCCCAGTCTCTGGCTACTGGTACAAATAAAAACTGAAATGCAATAAGTACACAGCAGAAAGGGACAGACAAATCAGCTTTTCAAAAGTTATTCATATCTAACGATCTAAAGAGTCATTAATAGCATAGCTAGAGGAGGAGTTGAGTTGGCTTTTGGTAACAAAAGAGTGGGAGCTGCTTCACAGTTTAGCTTGCCACAACAAGCCTGATTTTTAATCCCTCCCCACCTTGTAACTTCCTCAATAAGAAACTGGTCTTCCTGAAATTTCATGTCATATCTCACCCCAAGGTAGCATTGTTTTCTGGCAAGTGTGGTGACAATTGACAAAGGAGTTTTAAAGTTAGTGTTCTGAACATGTATCCATTTCCCTTTTTCAAGCTGATCTTGGCTTTCTCTGGCTCTGGATATCTGCAGGGTGAGGCTAGCCTAGAAACCGCCTGTTTGTTTTGTTTGTGCTGACCTTGGGTTCCCATTTGGAGGGCAGAGTTAGTGGAGTGGTTTAAAAAAGGTGCAAGCCGTTCATGCCTGTATAAAAAGCAGCATTGATACTGTCAGTATAATAAAGGTTTGTGAAACAGAAACGGACTTGCTGCTGACTTGCAGGGCAAGGTGAGGGGCAAGGATTGCTGGGGGTGGTGGTGGTGGAGAAGAGTAAGTGATACCGGGTATTACCCTAGAGTGGGAGTCTGGGAGTGGTGTATGGAGAGGGGGACAGGAGAGGTTGGCCTGGAGCCATGCTCCAGGGGCATAGAACAGGGGGGCTGTGGGCAGGCAGGATGCTAGAGGAAGTGGGGGCAGGATGCTGGTAGGACACAGAGGAGTATGCAGGGGATCCCAAGGGCCAAGAGGATCATGGAGAGAGGGGAGAGAGCATGGGGTAGATTGGACACAGGTGCAGTGGACCAGAAGAGGAATGAAGGGGGGTGGAGGAGAATAGAGAAGACATGACTAGTGGTGTATAGGGGACAAAGGGGAGTCATTGAGCAGAGGTGGACTGTACCGGGGTTGATGGGGCAATAGAAGAGAGGGCATGGAAGGAGGTGCAGGATACTGGGAAGCACAGGAGTCATGGAAAGCCCAGGAGAACATGCAGAAGGGATGATGGAAGGAGAGCATGGGTGGAGGTATACAGGGGAACGATGGGTGTGTGTTCAGGGGAGATATGGAAGTTACAAAAATCCCAATTGCTATTCAAGGAATCCGTTCCTAGTCATGTCGTTTGTCTGAGATTTAGAACTTCTCAGAGAAAGCTGCTTACCAGGAGATCTAAGAGAGATTGCCTCCCGTCCCGCCAGTATTTAAACCCAAACTGTTGTTAGATGTGCTATTGAGGTAGGGTGGGATCCACGAAGGGACTTAGATGTGCAATGCTGAGTGTCACGGCACCTAAACTTGTAGGCATGTACAAAATAGAAGGAACAACACTGCAATCCACAAAGCCGAGCTAGGCACCGAGGCTCCTAGACAATGGATGGGGGGGGAGAGAAGTGCCTTAGAATGTGATCCACAAAAGCCAGCGCATTAGGTGCCGAGCTGCCTAAACTAGCCAATGGAAGATGCTGACCATTCCAGGTGAGTGCTCTAGCTAGTGGGCTAAGAGTTCATAGAATCATAGAATCATAGAATATCAGGGTTGGAAGGGACCTCAGGAGGTCATCTAGTCCAACCCCCTGCTCAAAGCAGGACCAATTCCCAACTAAATCATTTAAGGTAGGCTCCTCTTCCCTACTTCCTATGTTGAATGGGACCCGATAGGGCCCTGCACATGACTTAGGTGACCGAGCATCTGTCTTATCACAGTTCGTGAATTGCTCTAGGGCAGTGGTCTCCAACCTTTTAAAGCTCAAAATCACTTTTTGAATTTAAGTGCAACCCAGGATCTACCCCACCCCTTCCCCAAGGCTCTGCCCCTTCCCTGAGGCCCCATCCAGCTCACTCCATCCCTCCACCCCCACCCCCGTCGCTCGCTCTCCCTCACCCTCACTCACTTTCACCGGGCTGGAGCAGGGGGTTGGGGTGCAGGAGGGTGTTCGGGGTGCTGGCTCTGAGAGGGGGCTCAGGGCTGGGGCAGAGGATGAGGGGTGTGGGCTCCCGCTGGGCAGAGCTTACCTCAGTCAGCGGGGCTAAGGCAGGCTCCCTGCCTGCCCCAGCCCCGTGCTGCTCCCAGAAGCGACCAGCAGCACATCCCTGCAGTCCCTGGGGGGGGAGGGGACACATGACTCCGCGCACTGCCCCTCCTTGAAGGCACTGCCCCCACAGCTTCCATTGGCTGCAGTTCCCCGTTCCCGGCCAATAAGAGCTGCGGGGGTGGGATTTGCAGGCAGAAGCAGCACACGGAGACCCCCCTGCCCCCTCCCTCTGTAGGGGCCGCAGGACGTGCTGCTGGCTGCTTCCGGGAGCAGCACGAGGCCAGGGCAGACAGGGAGCCTGCCTTAGCCCTGCTGCACCACCGGAGTTTTGGCAGACGGAGACTGCGATCGACTGGCAGAGGCTCCACGATTGACCAATCGATCGCAATCTACCAATTGGTGACCACTGCTCTAGGGCTTAGGCAGGAGGTAGGTGTCCGGATGCCTAACTGGAGGCAGCAGTGTGCATGCCCATAGGCAGAAATCTAGACACCTAGGGAATGTTTACTCTGGAAAAACGTAGGCGCCAAGTGAGTTCAGGCACCTACAGGGATCAGTGAAAGTTTTGTGGATCACAGTGGAGCCAAAACTGGGAGCTGGGCACCTAAATCTGAGGTTAAGGTGCCTAAGCATCAGATTTAGGTGCCTAAATACCTTCATGGATCCCAACCATAGTGCCTAGCAGCCCCAATCGTGGACATGGGCCAGGACCCCATTGTGTAAGGTGCTGTACAAACACAGAACAAAAAGATGATCCTGGCCCCAAACAGCTTACAATCTAAGACTGAAATAGCGGGGCCCAACTCCACACTTAATTTTAGAAAATATCTTTGTTTTTAAAATATTCTGCTCTGTCTTATTTTCAAATGCTGTTTAATTCTGTGATGCTTTTATTTTTCTCTTCCTTTTGAACCCAAGTAGCGGGAGACAGAGATGCTGTTTATCCCAGAACATTGCAAATGTCCCTGTTTGTTTTGAATGGCAGTTACAGGACAGAAATGTCACACTACAAAAAGATTATCTTCCAGCACAGTTCACCATCCCTTTGGGAGCTCTCGGAATGCTTTTGAGGTGCTTTAGACCTATGATGAAATGAGTCCCTAGGTAACAACCATTCTGTCACCCTGAATGTTAATTTCTATTCATTTGCCTAAGAGCCAGAGAAATGTGTCTTTGTTGTAGAGTAACATTTTGTACATATATTTTATTAGAAAAAGGGGATGGTTTGGGGACTAAGGCAGCAGACTTGGCACTGACTTGGGTTCTACTCCTGGCACTGCTGTCGTACTGGGTAGCCTTGGGCAGGTCATTTAGCCTCTTGGGGCTCAGTCTCCCCATTGGTGATAAAACCCAGTGAATGCTGGGAGGCGACAATCATTAGCGTTTGTAAAGCTTAGCGAGTTGCTTGGATGGAAGGTGCTGTAGATGTGCCAAATAATGAGACCTAGGTGGTGTAAAGCCCTTCCTATGTGTTGATTTTTTTAAATGTGTGTGTTGGGGGTGGGGGGTACATTTGTATTGCTTATTCAAGGTCTGGAGCTAAAAGCACTTGACTGAAATTGGAACAGGCAAGGGCTGTGTAAGCTGCATCCCATGCCTCAGCCCAGACACTTTCATCGTGACCCAAGATGCCCCGTCTAGAGTCCAGCTCTAAATCTGAATAACCAGGCTGAGTTGTTTGATGCTCTTCCAAAGTACCCAACTGTGGATTAGGAGGACGCCACCAGCCTGGTGTCCACCTACATGCAACAAGCCTGCTGTCTTTCTTATGTAGATCATAACATCGCATTCCCTGCTGCCAGTAAGGGAAATGCTGAGTCCCCTGCCCTCTGTGGGGTAGGGTGCGCTCCCAGAGCACAGCCCCTCAAGGCACAGCCTTACAGGCACCCACCCTCAGTCCCCTCCTTGCACCGCAGTTATATGATCACAGCCCACTATGTAAAGTCAAGCTCCCCTTGCTGGGGTTCAGCTTATTCCGCCTTTAGGAACTGCAGCCTGCTTTTCCAGCTTCACCCTCAATCCTGGCTCCCCCTCCAGATAGCTCTGAGCCAGGGACCTCTGCCAGTCCTTCTGACTCTCTCTGGAGAGGCTTTGTTTTCTCCTCCTGTCCAGATTCCCAGGCTCAGACCTCCAGCTTCCCCCCTGGGTAAAGAATGTCACAGCCCTCCAGCCCAGGCTGCATAGCCAGGCACACTCCAAACCACCTGCCCTTTCTCTCCCCCCAGTCAGCAAGCAGCTGCGTTTTTATCCTGTGCAGGAAGTAGCTCACTGATTACACCTGGCCCCCCAAGTCACCAGCTTGTCTACTCCTCCCTTAAACACCAGGTTCTTAAAGGGGCCACGCCATGGACCAGGTCTGGCTGGCCCCAAGTCCCCTTGCTCCAGAGAGGGTCCAGACCACCCTGTTATGGTGTGGAAGGCCCACACGCACCACAGGGGTCAAGGCTGCTGTGGTTTTATAGCCCGGAGAGTAAGTTTGGGGCAAGGGTAGAGGCAGGCAGAGGACAGCGTTGGGGAGTGGTCAGTGGATCTTTGACTGCACATGTCTAGAGGCCGCCACAATGGAGTCATATAGCTACTTTGCTCCTTTAACTCATACCTACTTGGTCTGGCACTCTATCCTCCACTAGCAGTGGCTGGTCCGCATATAGATAGATGGATGAGCCTGCTACAGCTTTGCCGAGTAGAGGTGGGTCTCTGAGCTCACGCAATAGCAGTTCTGCTTTTACATCCAGAGGTTCTGGGTTCGATCCCTGCTGCCAATGAGCCCTGCAGGGGCGCAGCGTTATACAGCCGGTTTGCAGGTTCAGGGGATTCCTTCCTCCCTGAGTCTATGGTGGGTTCCCACACAGACCCCGTTTGCAATGGCTGTGCGTGTGGCATGTAGCATTCGCCACATTACTGCAGGTTTGTTTCTATCGCACGTAGATTGAGACAGGGAGATAAGGTTTTGAAAATGCTGTTTCCAGTGAACTTGTCCTTTGTGCTTTTGCCTAAAGGGATGCCAGGAGGAGACATGGCAAAACCACTCCTAGGTCGCCGGAATATGGAGAGCAATCCAGATCTCGCCCCGGCTGCTGGCCGAACCGTAGGGATCCTGGGAAGTGGAGACTTTGCACGCTCGTTGGCTACACGGCTGGTGTACTCGGGTTTCCAGGTGGTGGTCGGAAGCCGCAATCCAAAGCGCTGCGCGGGCCTCTTTCCTTCAGCAGCTGAAGTAACTGCCCAGGCGGATGCTGCAAAGAAGACGGATGTTATTTTTGTGGCAGTTTTCAGGGAACATTACTCCACGCTCTGTGACCTGACGGATGTGCTGGCTGGCAAAATACTGGTGGATGTCAGCAACAACACTGAAATTAACCATCACAAAGAATCAAATGCCGAGTACTTGGCTTCTCTTTTCCCAGCCTGCACTGTCGTCAAAGGATTTAACGTGATATCTGCATGGACCTTACAGTCAGGTCCCAGAGACGGGAATAAGCAGGTATTGTTTTCTTTTATTAAGGGCCAAATCCTACAGACCTTACTCAGGCAAAACTCACCTGGACTTCAGGATTTGGGATCTGACTGTGTTAGTTAAGTGCGTTACTTACTGAGAGAAGTGAGATCTAGTGGATGGAACACAGGATGGGGCAAGGACAACAACCGGAAATTGCTAAGATCTAATCCTAGCACTAGTGTGGAAACTGTCTGTGGCCTGGGACAAATTCATTTTATTTCTCCTCACAGAAGTAAGCTGTGTGGATCTGTTAATTTTGTAAGGTAGTGAGCAGCTGCTAAAAGCACCATGTGGCTGAGTAGCATTGCTATTTTAACGTGAGATGTAAATATTTTTTTTTTCAATCTAGGCCAAAACGGTTCTGTCAGCCAATTTTAGTAAGTAGGAAGATGACCAAAAGTACTCGAAGATTCCTAACTTCCTTATCTCCTTGGTGCCTCCTCTATCAGAGGATAATAAAAGTGCTTACTTGGCTCACAGCGATGGGGTGAGGTTTAATTAGCTTTGTAAAGCGCTTTGTGATCTTAGGATAGAACGGTCCATATAAGTGCAACACATTATTTATGTATGTATTTACTTGGACTTAAACACACATCTAAATGAATGCCTCTCCTGGGCTTCCTGCACCCTTGGCATCCATTAAAAATACAATATGACATGACTACATTGCTGTTAGGAATCTAGGCCCTTGTTAATCCAGATTCCTTCCCAAGTGTCTGTTTCCTTCGCTTCACGTCTCTGTTTGCCCGTTAATGTATCTTTTGGTTCATTGCAGGTCTTGATTTGCTGTGATAATCAAGAAGCCAAGCGTATAGTCGCTGAAATTGCTCAAGTCATGGGGTTCACCCCTGTGGACATGGGCTCCTTGTCTTCAGCCTGCGAGATCGAGAACATTCCCCTGCGCCTCCTCCCAGCTTGGAAAATCCCTGTCTTTTTGGCCCTGGGTCTCTTTCTCTGTTTCTACACCTACAACTTCATCAGACAAGTCTTACACCCTTACATCCGGGAGCAGAAAAACAAGTTCTACAAGATCCCAGTGGAGGTGGTCAATAGCACGCTGCCCTGCGTAGCCTACGTCATGCTCTCTCTCGTTTATCTACCCGGGGTCCTGGCCGCCTCTTTTCAGCTGCACTATGGCACAAAGTACAGACGCTTTCCAGACTGGCTAGACCAGTGGCTGCAGCACAGAAAGCAGATTGGTCTTCTGAGTTTCTTTTGCGCAGCCTTGCACGCCGTGTACAGCCTCTGCTTGCCCATGCGCCGATCTCATCGGTATCAGTTAATCAACGCAGCCGTCAAGCAGGTAGTACCTTCATCGCCCAATCCGTGCATGGCATAATCTTATACATCTGCCCAAACCCTGTGGAGCAGATCTAGTATTTGAGCCATATGTTTAGCTCTCGATGTTTCCCACTGAATGAACCCAGTCTCATGTGAGTTATTAGCTGTGCATACGCCCCATTCCCAATGGTGACACTGGGTCACTGTGGAAGAACAGGTCAGGTTGGCTGGTGCTCTACTGCCCAGCTAATAGCTGTACTTGGAACTCTGATCAGCCATGATAAGTGCCATTCCCAGCAAGAGGTTCCCAGTCTCTTGTGTCAAGTTAGAGAGTCGAGCTTCCCATTGCTCCTGAAAGGAATAAAGTCAGCCGAATCCGCCTCCTGTCTTCAGGGATTGCTGAGCCCTGTGTAAGGTTGGGGAAGTATTGGAGGCAGAGTGGGGGCAGAAATCCTAACCCAATGGAGGAGAGCGGGGGTTCCCCCAGGTTTTGAATTTTGCTCTCTCTCCCACTGCGTGTTACTTGCAGGGTTGCAGGCTTTTAATTCTGGACACACTATTTGTGCCGTTCTATGTAATTTTGAGTTCACAAAACGTTTGTGGGGTTTTCCACTGTTTCTTTTTTAATATGTTTTCAGGTAAAGTGTAGGGGGGTGGGAGATGGGGGTTGGTGGGGAAAATCCTGCTGGTGTTACTCTAATTCTCCTTGGAGAAGCTATTGCACTAATTCCAGTGGGCAAACTCATGCTAGAGTAAACTAACTCTACTCATTGGAAATTGCTTTATTTGGGAGGTGTCTCTGGCTTTGCCATGATCTTTGCTTTTTGGGAGGTGAGGTGCTCTCACTCTCACCTGTGCTTTACATCTGTGCCAGTCACAAATAAATGCCAGACAGGATTTCTGTGTTCACTTCCCTTACACCTCCTATTTTCTAGCAATGTCCTTGCTAAGTGAATTAAGACCATTTAATGAGATAAATGGATTGTTCTAAATGTTGACCTCTGCCATACAGTATAAATCTCATCTTGGCTTCAATTAGCTTGAACAGTTTTCCTCGTAAGTGCACTTAAAATGAATACCATTAGGAGGCCACTTTGTATTCAAGTATTCAAAGATCTGTACTTTTGCTCTTGGCTTTAAACTGACTTTTCATGTTAATTGCAGTTCTAAATGCAACTTCAGGGCTTGATCCTGAAGGTGCTGAGTACCTGAAAGTCCTCTGGAGGGTAATGGGAGTTGTGGAGACTTGACACCTCTTAACATCAGGCCGTAAATTGAGTTTAGTGGATCATGAAGGCTAACCTATCCCGTTCCTCCCAAATAAAGTTCCTCCAGACGAGGCATGTTGGTAGGGCAGAGTGGGGGAGCTTCCCCTGCTTGTCCTGTACCTGTTATGTGGCTAAATGACCACGAGGTTAGATCTCTACTCCTACTGCTTCAAAAACTCAAAGCTAAAGGAGATTCTCTGCTCGCAGTAGAGAGGTCTATGACACATGCTGTTAAGCAGTTCTGATTCCATCCATGAGAAGGCAGTGGTGCAGTTACACTAGCCAGCCCATTAAATGTACTAGTCTAATTAAATGAGAATCAAACATTTAGCCAAGATGACTGCTTTCAATGAATCAGTCAGTCAGTCAAATAATGATCTCTGGCACTAACCACTTCCTGTAGAAAAAGCTGCTTAATCTTCATTGTTGTACTAGGTCATGGAGAAGAAGACTGATGCCTGGATAGAGGAGGAGGTCTGGAGAATGGAGATTTACGTCTCTTTTGGAATAATGGCCCTAGGCCTACTGTCATTACTTGCCATAACTTCACTTCCCTCCATCGCAAACTCTCTCAACTGGAGGGAATTCAGTTTCATTCAGGTAAAGTCAATATTTGCCTTTTCCAGAGGTTAAAGGCAGGATTAGAGCCAAATCCTCCAACAGAGCACGCAGCCTGCTTCCTTGTCTGCAGGAACGGAGCGTGGGGGGCTGGGAAATGGAATCTTCACTGCAGCCAGCAGTACCAGCGGGCAGCTGCTACAGCCGGCTGTGGAGAGAAGAACTGGGGCAGAGTCTGCTGCTCCACCCACCACATGACGTTTTGGGTCAGTGGATTCATGCACAGTCCCACCGCACTCCTGCCCAGTGAGTGCTTTCTGTGGCCCATAGGGGATGATGTGGAGTCTTGCCTGCATGGCCATCCTGCATGCCAGCCTGGGGAAACATTTCCACTCTGTTTGGGGCTTTGGTCTCTCGCAGAGAGGGCTGGAGGATCTAGCCTTTATTTTGAAAGGCTTCGGGTTTCTTCTTGTCCCTGTGCAATCCTGTAACGTCTGTTAGTGAGCTGCATGCTGATTAACGGCAGGCTTTGTGCGCATGAGCGACTCTGCTACTTATTTAATACCTTGTCTGAAACTTTCTCCCTTTGGGTTTTCCTTTGCCACGTTAAAGGGGTTAACTCTGATTTCCTGGCAACATTCCAGCAAAGGCTTTGCCTGCCTAAAATCCCTCCTGCCTGTTCAGTTGGATTCCCCTTCCCTTCCCAGCCTGCACCCTTGCATGATGCTGCCCTGTTAAAAAGCTCTCATAGTAGTTAGAAATGCAAAATGCCTTTTAGGTCATTTTAGTCCCTCTCCCTGCCAGGGTAGAAACGTTCCCTCCGGTTGGCTTGTTCCCCCACAGAGATGGCTGCGTTTCAGTCATGCATAATGTGATGATCGTGTGGTGTAGAGCTTGCAAAGAGCATTGGGACACGTCAGGATGAAAGGCACTATAGAAATGCAAGCGATTATGATTGCTGCAAGCAGAGATCCGTGATTGTTAGGGCTTCTAAAAGACGGATCGTTAAAGGCATTCAGCAGAGGTAGTGTGCTGGGGGCATAGGCTGGCAAGCCTGCAATGTTAACTAAAGTCTTAACTAAGGGACTTATGCCTAATATTATCCATCCTAATAACTATAGTGACAACTACATAGAGGGCTTTATGAAAGTAAAGGGGCTTAGATATAAGTCAGGATTCCCTAATGTTAAGTGCTCCTGCAAAATGCCTAATAAACAGCTAAGTTGAGTCCTGCCAGCACGGAGGAGTTAACTGCAATGTCAGCATCTTAAAAATAGAGGGAGGAGTTGAGATTTGAGTCCTTTGCTTGGAGAATTGCTGATGGTACATTAAAACAAACAAAAGGAAATATTTTTTCACCCAACGCACAGTCAACCTGTGGAACTCCTTGCCAGAGGATGTTGTGAAGGCCAAGACTATAACAGGGTTAAAAAAAGAACGAGATAAATTCATGGAAGATAGGTCCATCAATGGGGGCAGGGATGGTGTCCCTAGCCTCTGTTTGCCAGAAGCTGGGAATGGGCGAAGGGGGATGGATCACTTGATGATTACCTGTTCTGTTCATTCCCTCTAGGGCACCTGGCATTGGCCACTGTCGGAAGACAGGATACTGGGCTAGACTGACCTTTGGTCTGACCCAGTATGGCCGTTCTTATGTTCTTATGTAATCTGTGTAATGGCACCTTGAGCCCATGGAGATGAACACATTGGAAGCACATAAAGGAATAACGTAGCATTTCCATTACTAGTGCTTGGCCCTCACATAGCGCTTTAACGAACACTGACTGAGCCTCACAGCCGCACTGTCGTGAGGCAGGCAAGCATTATCCTGATTGTACAAGTGGGTTAAGGCAGGCAGCAAGGCTGTGACGTACCCAGAGCTACCCCACGAGTCAGTGATACAGCCAGGCTTTGAGGGGGAATTCCTCTTGCAGGGCTGTGTTCATTAGACCACACTGCCTCACATCAGAACGGGAGCAGAACAGGTCAGTTCACTCCTTTGATCTGCATTTCGTTGTGGGTTGTCACATAGGTGGATCATCAACATACAGGAGTCTCTCCATTGCAAACCCCCAGGAGCTATGGGATTCCTTTTTAAATAGCCAGAAGGGTCTGGCTTTGATGGCCTCAGGAAAAAGCGCTCAGCTATCCCAGTGATGGGCTCAGTGGAAGAACTTAAATAAAACAGAATAAGCATAAAATAAATATCCTGACTACTGAGTAGCCAGATTTCAAAAGGTCTGGGCTGCTCTGGGACTGGTCTGGCACTTTTCGTAGGTGCAGAGCTTCCGGGTAGAATTTTCAGAAGCCCTCAAGCCCCATTTTCAGACGGGACTGAGGAGTCTAAGGATACAATTTTCAAAGGTGCTTAGGAACCACTGTCAGAAAAGACTCCGGAGCCTCAGTCCCATTGACTTGCAATGCAAGTGAGCCTCCTAAGTGCCTAAATTACTTCTGAAAATGGGACTTGGGCTCCCACTTTCACTTTTGAAAGCATTGCCCTGGGTCAGACCTTCCTCCTTCCAGAGTCGTGAACCACGCTGCATGCCCGCTCCCCTCTACCGCGGGGGTAGGCCTTTGAGTATGTCTACACTGCAACAAAAGACCAACGGCACAGGTACGGCTGGCCTGGCTCAGCTCCCTGGGACTCAGACTGCAGTGCTATACAATTACAGGGTCGCCAACTTTCTACTCGCACAAAACCAAACACCCTTGCCCTGCCCCTTGCCCCGCCTCTCCTCTGAGGTCCCGCCCAGGCCCCACCCCTTCTCAGAGACCCCACCCACTCCATCCCCCCTCCCTCTGTCGCTCGCTCTCCCCACCCTCACTCGCTCGCTCATTTTCACCTGGCTGGCTCAGGGGGCTAGGATGCGGGAGGGGGTGAGGGCTCTGGGGTGGGGCTGGGGATGAGGGGTTTGGGGTGTGGGAGGGTGCTCCAGGCTGGGACCAAGGGCTTTGGAGGGTGGGAGGGGGATGAGGGCTGGGGCAGGGGGTTGGAGGGGTGAGGGCTGTGGCTGGGGATGCGGGCTCTGGGGTGGGGCTTTGGATGAGGGGTTTGGGGTGCAGGAGGGTGCTCCAGGTTGGGATCGAGGGGTTCAGAGGGTGGGAGGGGGATCAGGGCTGGGGCAGGGGGTTGGGGCCTGGGATGGGGGTGGGAGTACAGGCTTCAAGCGGCGCTTTCCTCAAGCAGCTCCTGGAAACAGCAGCATGTCCCCCCTCCAGCTCCTACACGAAGGTGCAGCCAGGCGGCTCTGCACGCTGCCCGGTCTGCAGGCACTGCCCCTGCAGCTTCCATTGGCCACGGTTCCCGGCCAATGGGAGCTGTGGAGGCGGCGCTTGGGGCAGGGGCAGCAGGAGGAGCCCTCTGGGTGCCCCTACACATAAGAGCCAGAGGGGGGACATGCCAGCTGCTTCCCAGGAGCTGCGCGGCGCAGAGGCTAGCAGGAGCCTGCCAGCCCTCCTGCGCGGTGCTGCCAACCGGACAGTTAAAGGCCCAGTCAGCACTGTCAGGATCCCTTTTCGACCAGGTGTTCTGGTCGAAAACTGGACACTTGGTCACCCTACTCAAAGGCCAGGCTCCAGCCTGAGCCATAACGTCTACACTGCTATTTTTAGCCCTGCAGCCTGAGCCCCTGTCAGCTGACCCAGACTCTGAGACTTGGTGCCTCATGTTTGTTATCGCAGTGTAGACATACCATGCACACACGGTCCTGGAAGCCAGCACAGCTGTCTCTTACTAGTGCATTTAATAAGAGCATAGTACAGGCCCTTTGGCAACCATTCTCAATTCATTCTAACCATGTGTTAGCGTTGGTATCAAACAAATAAATGACTCCCTATTCCAAAATAGCTCCTGGCTCCCCTGCATTATGATTGGCTGGCTTAGTGTATGGAAATCCTGGCTCACTTACTCAGGAGGGGGCAGTCAGGGACAAGGAGAAGGGAGGCTTAGATAGGGGGTGGGGTCCCAGAGGGGGTGATCAGGGGACAAGGAGCAGGGGGTGTTGGATGGGTTGGGGGTTCTGTGGGGGGCAGTCAGGGGGTAGGAAGTGGGAGGGAGTGGATAGCGGATGGGACTACCCCCCCATGGAGTGTCCTCTTTTTTGAAAGTTCAAATATGGTAACTCTACACTTACACCTATTTCTGTAAGTGCAGGATAACAATACGACTTTGCAATACAAGCTACCCAGCTGATTGGAATGCAGAAAAGGCAATGAAAGTATTGAGACTTCCTGTGGACATATCTTGTTGGAGAAGCAAGTTTAAACTTTTTTGAAATGCTAATTTCTAGATTTTCCAACAAGGAATTTTTGAATTATTAGTGTTTAAGCAAATTGGCAATGCATTTCCTGATAGCTGGAGAAACTAACACACCAGTAATAGATGCATTTATTATCCTTGCACATTAGCAGTGAAAGTGCACGTGCAGATGTTTATTTTTTCCTGCTAAATGAATGCATGGTGGAATATAATATATTCTTGTTCACTGTCCCTTTGAAGCAGTCACTGTACAGTGCAGAACACTTTATCCAAAGTGTTTAGGAGTTATAATAAACTTGAGATTTACATAGTTCTTCATATTCAAAATGCTGTACAAAATGTTTGAAAAGACTGAAAGATTTGAAAAGGTGCAAATTGAGCATCTATCAGTATCAAAGCGTTGCTCCCATCTTGGCCTCATCAGTGATGTGTTTAAAATGAAATTCCAAGTTCAATGCTCTTTATTTGCCTGCTTTGAGGCAAATAAAATTGGCCGAGGGTCTTTTGAGAGTTCTATCCATCAGCAATTTTTAAAAATATAAATCCAGGCATTATTTTTATCCAATTCTCATCTGGATCGTTTCAGGCCTCATTCAGTAGTGTGAGCATCATATATTTGTAGTGTTTGATCTCTCTACTCTATTAAAATATGCTTTTGGTGCTTAACTGGCCAAAAACTTGCTTGCATGTGCAACCTTAAAGTAGCAACACCACGCCTGTGCTGCTGCACAAACCCAGAGGATTTACTATTTTAAATGTTCAATTTTACAGTAGTCCCTGCATATCTCAATATTTAAGATTAATGGGAACTATACATGATATAGACGTTGCATTTTATTTTCACAATGGTACATGTGCGTAACTTGACTTAAATGGAGAAATTTTTCATCTTCCCTTATGTTTTGTTTTCCCCAGGGTGTTTCAGTTTTAAAACTGTGACTCAAATGGCACACAGGGCTTCCATTTTTGTCATCATGGAATGACTTCCAGATTGAAAAAGGGGTGTGTGTGGAGGGGGGGGGAGAGGAAGGATGTATTTGCCTATTAACTTCTAGCCCTGCAGACCCCTCCTGGAATCTGAACGTCAGTCTGACCTGGCTTCTTTCTGGCTCATGCATCACCAGAAATCAAGACGCTGCGATCAGAAGTTCTTTAACCGTTTTGTTGATGATGCGAGAGCCAGAGTGGACTCCAGCTCACTCCCCCATTGCTCTATTGACTCTGCAGTGCTAACGGGAGTACAAGTAGTAGACTTACCAGGAAGCAAAAGATCACTCTGAACACTGCAGCGTACAGACAAGTCTAAACAAGCCACATGGGACAGGTGTTAGCCATGGTCATTGATGCCTCATTACTGGAAGGCTCCAGGTACTAGGGATATGAGGGTGGTATAAGAACCTATCTACAATAGAAGACACGTGGGAAGCTGATTGATTGAGTAAGGAGGTACTATTTTTACATAGCACTTTTTAGAGTACTTCAACATATGCTGTTTTAATGGAATCCTACATGGGCAGTAAACCCATATGGAAACAGCATAAAAAACTGTATTGCTAATCAGATAGTTTCTTAGCTAGAAACTGAACTGAGAAAGAGAGCAAGAATGACATGACTTCAAGTTCCAATATTGTATCAGGGCTAGAAACGCTGGCAAACTAGTACAAGTGTTTTCAGGATGCTTGACAGCTTCTTCATCCTATTAGGCCAGTAACTTGTGAGACTTTCAACCTTGTGCATTCATTTAGCAGCCTCTAGGGATACGTCTGCACAGCAAAACAAACGAACATGGCAGCAGGTCTCAGAGCTGGGGTCAAATGACTCGGTCTTGCACTGTGGGGCTAAAAATAGCCGTGGAGACATTAGGGCTCAGGCTGGAGCCCAGGCTCCGAGACACTCTCGCTTGCCAGGTTTCAGAGCCCAGGCTCCAGCCCGAGCCTAAATGTCTACACTGCTCTATTTAGCCCTGCAGCAAGAGCCCTGCAAGCTCAGGTCAGTTGACTCGGGCTCTAAGACTCACTGCCGCAGGTCTTTTGTTGCTGTGTAGATGTACCCTAGAATGACTTGGTGTCTCAGCTTATGTGCATGTTTTAGCCACGAGGCAGTGCTGATCCCACATACCGACACTTTAGCCAGTGGAGGGCAGTAGCACACAACACACACACATTGTAGGAGGACAGAAGGCCCAATACAACTCCCATTATAGTCAAAGACGCCCATTGATTGCTGTGGAAGTCGGATCAGGCTCAAACATCATATTATTATCTAGATGCTCATTTGTATAACTAATGAATTAGCCCACTGTTGCATTCTAAGGAACTTCTACTCTGATTCTGGACTGAGTTATAGCCTTATCTAGGAATTCCTTGCCTATTAGTGTTTTGTTTCAGGTCACAAGGTTAACGTCATTTAAAGGTCGGCTTTTTTTCATTTAATACTAACTGATCCATTGTGATGCTTTGTCCTAACTTTTGCTTCTGCTTCACTTCTACCAGCAGTTGTTTAAAAAGAAACTGAAGAGAAAAAAATAATTAACTTCAGCCTCAAGTGCCATAAGTTATGTGAAAACCCTTTTGGATTAACTCTCCAAAAGAACACCTTGCCTAATGCAGAATGTTATTGCTTCACTTTGTACATTTTTTTCTCTCCCCATTTTAAATCTTTTCTCTGAAAGATTAGTCATAAGCTGGTACTTCCTGCCACTTTTCACCCAGGGATTTTTGGCTGCCGGTGAGAGCTAACAGCAAATAAATGATGTATGAGCCATGATGACTCGATTGCTGCTGTTAGGAGCACTGTATCTTTCAACTGCAATCAGGGCACATTCCGGCTAGTTATCATTCTTAATTTTCCAAATAAGATGAACCTCTCCTCATCTAGTTGGGGGGGCTTGTTATCGCTTAGGCTTAGGAATTTGATGAGACTTTGAGTAGGAAGGAAGGATAGGTTTGGTATGAAGGATGCTCTAGTCTAGGGGATAAGGTGCTGCACTGGCATTCAGCAAACACATGTTTGAGTCCTAACTCTACCACAGACTTTCTGTAGAACCATGGATAAGTTCCCCATCTGTAATGTGGGGATAATATTTCTCTAAATCATAAGAGTGTTGTAAGGATGAAATCCAGTAATGACTCTAAGGTGCTCAGAATGATGTGGTTCATTTAAGTAGCTAACTATATACCACTTATAGGGAAGTAGACTCCATAGAGCTTCTTTCTTGTCCACTTCCCAATCCTTTTAAATGCCCAATTAATTACACTGAGGGACTGGTACAGTTGGTCTGTTTGTCATTATTAACCAGGTTACTTTTGAGAAATCTGGTATAACTGTCAACTAACAATCACAACCAGGAGGAAACATTTTAGAAGCAGCAATTTACAGCTGATTTTTAGTATCAGAGGGGTAGCCGTGTTAGTCTGGATCTGTAAAAAGCAACAGAGAGTCCTGTGGCACCTTTAAGACTAACAGATGTATTGGAACATAAGCTTTCGTGGGTGAATGCCCACTTCGTCGGATGCATCTGATGAAGTAGGCATTCACCCACGAAAGCTTATGCTCCAATACATCTGTTAGTCTTAAAGGTGCCACAGGACTCTCTGTTGCTTTTTACAGCTGATTTTTATTTTCCAAATAAGATGATTTGATCTTTACTCCACCCCATCATTCCTGCTGCCCTCCTCCCCCCGCCTTCCCCCCCAATCACCCAACTTGGCTTCTGGAAGGCAGTGTTTCTTGGCTATGACTAACAAGAAGCATTGATCATGATTTTGGGGGGCTAAAGTTAAGCGCCTAAGTCCATATTTAGGCTCCTAAATAAGTGGCCCTGCAGCAGCTGCTGGCTGTGCAGGCCTCTTAAAAACGAGCCATTGAATACGTGCTTCCACCATAGCATACACTTGGGATTTGCCCCAGTTGCAGCGATCAGTGGGACCTGCACAAACCCAGAGTGGAGACAGGGAAACCACTGTAGGTTATCATTTACACCAGCTTGTTTCTGTTTCAATTATTCACGCAACCTCTATACGCCAGTTTCCCCACCACTAACTTGAGGATAGCACGTATTCAGAAGTGGTGAGAGTTCGTTAATGGTTATACTGCGCGTCGAAGATGCTTGTCTTGTCTAGAGCCCAGTCTTCACAGCGATGCCAATGGCAAATCCCCCATTGACGTTAGTGGGAACGGATTTCGAATCCTTAGCTATTATGCCCTGCAGACAGGGAATGTCTTACTTTAGCAAAGTGCCATGTCAGTGTTCCGGGCTTTATTTACGCTAAGTATTACTACTGTGAGAAGTGTGGCACCTCAGTAAATAGCGTGTTTCTTTTCCTTGTAGTCCACCCTTGGATTTATTGCCCTGGTAGTCAGCACCCTACACACCCTCACCTTTGGATGGACAAGGGCCTTTGATGAAAACCAATACAAATTCTATCTGCCGCCAAGTTACACACTCACACTACTGGTGCCATGTACTGTGATCTTAGCGAAAATATTCTTCCATTTGCCCTGTATCCACCAAAGACTGCGGCGCATTCGGAACGGCTGGGAAAAGGGAAGGTACGTGAAATTCACACTGCCCAGTGCAACTGGTGAATATTCAAGCGGCGAAAGTTCCAGTAATGTGTAGCAGAGCCTCTCTTATTGATGGAGAATTTCAAAGCACTATGAAGATTTCTTGAGGTTTTTCATAATTGTGTATGTTTGGTATAATTGCCTTGTGGGTTGATATTCATAGTTGGTGACTTTAGAAAATCAGTTACTGTTAAATTAGTTTGCGCAGTAATATTTAAATATATTGCTGATTTGCTAGCATGATTGTTGCCTTAAAAAATATTCATGACATTTGAGAGAGCAGCTGTAAATATATGTAGAAAACAAATGGAATTCTATGGGTCGTATTGGTCGATTGAGACAGTAGCTGGTGGTACTCTGTACTGACGCTTCTCTGTTGGGGCCCCAGCTGCTCTCTTTTTTAAATAGCAGGGGGGACAATTTGTATCCCATATGATTATGAAGAAATCCTTCTGCATGTGTCACCTGATGGACCATCTGAATCTGCTGCTAAACCAAAACAATGGTTCTGAGCAGTGTGAGCAGTCCCTGGGGTTCTTCCACATGGGAAGTTGACTCTGAAGCTGAGTGAGGGCAGTATAAATCTCAGCACAAACTACTTAACTCCTGCCACCATAGCAGAAACATCCAGTGACTTGGAGAACTGGGGGATGTGTTTCCAAACCTGACCCCTGGACACAACAAATTGGATGGCACATCTCAGTATTCACGACTTTCTCAAATGTGGACAGTGCATTTTTTGGTCTTGTAGATGTGGGCGATGCATGTGCATATTTGTACCGTTGGAAGAGTTGATTTATTTCCAAAGGTTATAATAGATTTTGAAGACAGCGCCGTGCCTGAAGTGCATTTACACCTTAGCGTAATCCGCAGTGGTCATTGCGACCACACGTTCTCAGCGATGTGAAACCAAAGTTTAGTGCATCCCCTAATGGAAGGAGTGTAAAGATAACCTCCAAAAGGACTCGCAGCTTCATGATATTGACTCTGGGCATTGGGGAAATGACAGCTGCCAGCTGAATTAGCAGTGAATAATGGGGCGACGCTGTGTGAAACTACTCTGATTAAACTTAAATCCACGTGCCCAACTACATCTACAACAACAACTATCAGGTGCATTTGTTTCACCACCAGCAATGACACATCTCCCTCTCTGTGACAGATCCAGTACCTCCAGAAAATGGGACTTTACATCTGTGAACATTCTCACAAAGGCTAAAACTCATCTGTCTCTGACCAAGTCTCAGTCATGGAATGGACACCAACGCAGCTACACATTATGGGCCTGATTCTCCAGCGCCTTGCACCTTCAAGAGTCATTTACTCAGCTACAAAGTGAGTATCATACACTGGCATCATACGCAGTTACATGCCACCATGTGTATCATCTCTGGCACCCTGCGACCAACTCCACTCCCATGGCTTCCAGTTCTGAGCAATATTGCTCCTCCTCCTATCAGACGAGAGGTTACCACTGGCAGGTTACTGGAGAAAGTACACGCCAACTCAAGCCTGCCGCTGCACAATGACCTTTTCAAACCACCAGCTGCACGTTTGCCGTCACGTCACCCATTATGGTCTCATCTGCCACGTCAGGATGTTAGGGCGGAAACGTTCTGGTGAGAGGAATGGATATCTGTTATAATCCCCAACCAGTCCCTTGTCGCCAACCCCACAATTTGCCTGCTTGGTTTTGACCTGCCCCGTCGCCAATGGTTCCTGTTGAACAGGTTCCAGACCAGGCAAGGTCTCTGTGCAGCCAACCAGTATCGCTGGGGCCTTCGGGACAGCCCTTTGTGCAGCTGCGGCACAACACAGACAATGCCGCACATTGTCGAGGAATGCCTGCTGACTAGGGTCAACGGTGGCCTAGAAGAACTGCATCACGGCACTGAAGATGCCATCGCTTGGCTAGATGACTATGCACACGCTAAATAAAAATACTAGCATCGTTTGGCAGAACTTCTCACTTACTTGGCACAGGGGTGAATGATGCCCACACTCTGTGCAAGGCAGTGGAGAATCAGACTCTATATTTGTTTTTCTTTATCACAACGATTGTTCAGACTGTCCACAGTCTAAATTAATACACCATTCTTGATTGAAAACAAACCAATGTCGTAGATGCTTTACAACACATACAAATCCACAGTCTTTGCCCCATAGAGATTACAACTTGTCTGTCTACGACGACTGCCATGCTTTACAACAGATCCTTTAAAAAGGAGAATCAAGAGGAAATAGAAGAATTACATCAAAGTAAGATGTTAGGATCTGGTTGTAATAGCCTTGTTTCCTACAACGGAGTAAAGTACACAAGTTGCTGTTGGACAGTGCCTTGAAGATATGACAGGTGTCAATACCTGAATCACTAGAGAATTTTTAAAAGTTGCTGCTGATCAGAACTTGCTGTTCAGCCTTAAACTGTTGGGGAGAGTAAGACTTACAAGCTGCTACTAATAGTCCCCCGATGATATTCAGGTATTTCTGCTGTTGTGTAAGAATCACCCTGGAATCTCAAAACACCATGTCTTCCTGCTAAATAAAAGGAAATCAAGACAAGAGTCAGTGTGCTGGATTTCACAATCACATGATAATTCCTTCAATAAGAAGGGAGTTATTGTGTGTCCCTGTTGTGCCTTTCAGGGCAGGGAGAATTATCGAGAACCCCTCCATGCCCAGATCATTATCCGCTAACATTACTCACAAAGCAGATAGATTTGACAATAATATGTGCAACTGAATGGCAAATTACAGCTTCTGCGAGAGGTCTGAGCCAAAATCACCTCTGGTGTAATTCCATCCACTTCAATTTAACTCCTGGAAGTGAATTTGAATTCAGTCCACTTACTCATTCCAGCCTCCTGCTGTATTTCATCATCAGGCAAAGCCAACATAAAATCACTAGTTTTCACATTTTCTGGCTAAGGTAAAGAATCCTGATTCTGATGCTTATTCTCACATCTGTGCTTCCTCTCACTCCTCTGCAGCAGGCAACCTGGTAGACTGCTACACTGTTAGCAAAAAAAGAGGAGAGGGAGAGAAAGTTGCATGAGCCTTAGGCTTTGTCTTCAGTGTGTGTTTAAAAAAAAACCAAAAAAAACGTTGTTTTTATACCAAGATAACTTTTGCACTGAGACATAGGGTTTGACATCAACAGGACCACTCACAGAGCAAGAAGTGGTAGGGCTGAAGCTGTAGAGTCAGGGGTAGTCAATAGGTGGGCCGTGGGCCAAATCCGGACCACCAGTCACTTTTGATTGAACCCCCAAATATTTGTATTTACTTATTATCGTTATTGTTGGGTTTCTTATTATTTTCTTTGGAGTCTGGATCTTGCCTATACCTTGACCAAGAAATTTGGACCTTGACAAAAAATAAAATTGACTACCCCGGGACCAATTTCTCTACCTACAGAACGTAAGTCCTAACTCGTGCAACTTTCAGAATGGCTCTACCCTTTGGGGTCTATATCCTAAATCCTTGATACTAAAATTTTGAATAATTTATTCTGACTTTGTAGAAATAATAATTTTTTAAAAGTGTTAAGAAAACTTTGGAAATGCTCTTTGCCTTTTTAACTTCTTTCCCCACTGCATTATTTGATGTAGCTAGGGGGTTGAGGAATGTTAGCTTAAACATTTCCTTGTTACTGTTATTACTTTTGTACTTGTTGTTTGTATATTTGTTGCAAGATTTATAGCTGAAATGGCAAGCTGTTTGTATTTTTATTTTCTGTTTTGCTTACTTTGTGCCTTTGGGGTATAAGAACCTATTGTAAAGCTGTGAGAACAGGGCCAGTTTTAATCCTCTTTCATCGTTGGCCTCTTAGTCTTACAATTATAGCTCTATAAAGCTAGAATGAATGTGCCTGTATAATGGCATCATTACTCACTCATTCTTGTGTGCTGTCTCTTTTTCTATAGACAATACAATGTTAATCTAAAGTATCTTTCTATTAAATAAAGCTATCAATAAAGCCACGTGATTGTCCAGGATTTAAATGTGAGAAACAAAACCCACTAACGTAAGCAGCTGGTATTTGCTATTGTGATGGGAGAAGATACTACCTAGAAGGACCAATGCCTGATAGACTTGTCAGTTCTATGTCATATGAGTGTAAGAAGGAATATTCCACATATTTGCATTAGTTACAGCTGTAATAGATATTTAATTATGTAGGCCTTTGTGGGTGCTGACCATGGATATTGTACAAGCTGTTGCAGCTCAGGACTAGCAGAGCTTACTTCAGTAAGCAAAAAGTTGCCTTAATATAGAGCTAAAGAAGAAGGGGACAATGGATGAGTTTAGTGAGAGTGGAAAGATGCAATCTTTAACACTGCCTCTTTGGCCTCAGTTCCTTTAGTCACTACCTCAAGGAAGTGGGATAACAGATCCACCACTTCTAGATCCGCAGTGTAGCATTTTAATGAGCTAGTTTGTAAATTGATTTTAATGAGTTAATTTAAATTCCTGTGCTAAAGTTTAGCCTCTGCAGGTACAGCTCTCTGACGCCTTCCTTATTATACAGGGCTTTTAGCAATGTGTTTGGTCTCCTGCTCTTCAGGGATTTACTTACAAAGTGAATTATCAAACTATGGTTAAATCTTAATGGGGATGCAATTGCTTGAAAACTGCTGTAAGGTGTATTTCATAAAATCTCTCCAAGTCACCAAGAAGACTAGCACAGGTATACTAGCTGTTACATCTGAAAGTTTTGTCACTGTTTGTGTATTCTGTATCTCAAAATTTCATGCATCAATTTAGTGGAATCTGTAGATTGTGCCTTAGCTTTGAAACAATGGATTTGTTACACTAAGGAGGTTTGGTTCAATTTATTGTTTAGTGAGTGACAGTTTTGCAGAACTCCTATACAGACTAGTTTCCCACTGCCAAGAACTTATGTGAAACTCAGAGCCAGATAATTTAAATTAAACATGTGACGTACAATATGTGGGTACAATATAACCCTATTTGCTGTTCTTGTTCATGGAGCAAATTAATCACTTTTCATAGATGTAGGGCTAGCAAGGATCATTATGACAATCTAAGTTGACCTGTATAGTATTGGCCATGTAATTTGATGATTCCTGCAACAAACCCAATGACGTGTAATTGACCTAGAGCATCTCTCTTAGACAGATGTCCACTCTTGATTTAAGGACAGCAAGTGATGGAGGATCTACCATGTCCAGCTGTTCCACTGGTTAGTTACCCTCACTGTTAAAAATATTTGCCTTTGCCCCTGATTTGAGTTTATCTAGCTTCAACTTCTAGCCAAAATCAGCTGTTATACCTCTTTCTCCTGGATTAAAGAGTCATCCACTATCAAATATTTGCTCTTAAATAGATGTCTCATTCAGTACCCTAGAGGCAGTAGTAGGAAAGCAGATGCTAGAAGACAGCCAGATTTGCTTTCTGCTAAGCCAGATTCCCCCTGATAAAATAGAAAAAGAAAATGAGAGGCTCAGCTAACACTAATGACTTATAGGGGGGTCTTCCTCTCTACACCACTTGTTTAACTCTGTATGAAGTCATTGACTAAAGACCATTGATCTGATTTAGTTCATGCCGGCTAGATGGTCGTTGAGCCTGAGGCTTGACTGCACACCAATGTGGGAATAGCCCAATACTTGACATTTTAAAGTTAAGGCCATTCAAGCAAAGGGGCTTCCTGATCTGGTCTCTTAAGCAGCACATGTGGAGTACAGAACAGGAGAAATATAGATGCCTTGGGCATGTTTTCCCAGCCCACTTGCACCCTCATCCCTATAGACCCCCTAGATAACAACGTTGGCCAAATTAGACCCAAGTGTGATGTAAAATGAGAGCCTACAAGCAGCTCTCAGGTGATAGGAAACTTTCAGTTGTGCAGCACTACCTGCCGCATCTGGCAGAATGCGAGGCCTAGAGACAAATGCAGCGGTGAGTCGAAGTTGATATCCTTTGCACCTTCTTCTGGTCTCTTTGGTGTAGCCACAACCAACTTAGATTTGCATCCAATTTACACTCCTACCCCCACCCCTCTGAATTTGGCCCCTACATTATAAAGGAATTGGTTTCTGTAAATCAGGACTTGCCATAAGATTCAACCCACCAATGGCCCATGAGGGGAAGCCTGCTGGGCTGCACTCCATGGATTGCTGGTGGGGTGAAGCAAAATCATGTGGGTTCTAGGGTGCAACAGAGGGTGTAGGAAGATATGAAAAGTTCCACTTTTCCTGCTGTCCCTCTCTGCTCTATCCCTAACCCAATCTCACATCTGCTCCTCAGTCTTCTCCTTCCTTCCCAGCTCTTGGGAAAGCTGTGTTTCACGCCACAACAGGGCCAGGCCCACCACACTCTTGAAGCAAGTCTGCTGCTGGGGGAATAGAGAACAGTCCCCCATCCTCCTCACCTCCCCATTGGCACCACCAGCAACCCACCCATCACATTCCCCTCATCCCATACCTCACTTTTACATTGGGGTGATTGATATAAAATGAAATTTGACAAGTTATTATGCATCCCGAATGGGAACTAAATGGCTTGTGGATTATTGTACTGATACTCTGGGGGCCTAGGACAATTTTTTGCTTATGCACAAAAAAGGTTGAAAATCCCTGGAGTAATTTCCACAGTATGAGACTCCAGAAGAGAGGAGTAAAGCAAGAGAAACAAAACTGCAAGATTTAAGGAAAAAACATCAGACAGGCCAGCCCGCACCCACACTTCAACTTTACTTTCTTTCATCTCCTCTGTAGCCAACCTTCCACTGGTAAATTAATGCATGTAGATAGATGGGAGACTAACTGTAAGGAAGTCCATTACACCCCCTTACGCACCACTTGTTGCCCATTATCTGGGCATAATCTATGTGAACCTCAGCCATCATAGTTGAGTGAATCAATTCACAACACTGCAGCCTGTCACCTCTGTGCACTGGAATTCACATCCCACCTGAGTTGATCAAAGCTCAGATGTGATGGCCTGGAAGACACAATGCAAGATTCCCCTTTTTTCGCTGCACAGGGGGGACTAACGGGAGGGCAGGGTGGAGGGCATTAAGATAATGTGTGTGTTCTGGCTTATGTTGTATTGCTGAAGTTTTAGTGAAGGATTTTGCATGTATGTTTGTGTTTGCTCTGGGTGCTTCACCTTGAAGTTAAGACCGACTTATTTTAAAGCTAGATAAATATGCCTCAGCAAACTAAAACTGGTATTTTCCAGACAACACACCAAATGACTGATATGGGGAGATTAACATCCAGGCTGTGCAAAGGTTTAGACACACTGGAACTGGCTATGCAAAGAATGCTCTTAATCTAACAGGATGAATTTAAGATTTGACACCAGTGTTTTGACTTCAATTTAAAATGCAGCACTGTCTGCAAGGAAAGCGTCTGCGCTCGGCCCCAGAGAACTAGCACAGGCTCTGCAAGTTAAACTAGTTCACAGAGAACTGTTCTTCACAAATGCTAAATATTTCCTTGCTCATGCAGGCTTTGGAATACTGAAGAACAGGCTGTGCTGACATCTGCTGGCTTTCTCTTCAGACAAAGATACATCACGCGAGTAGCTCTTGGGCTTTGTTATAGTTCTCCCCCCTCATTGCACACAACTCTATGGTGAAACTACATTTCTGTTTAAACCAAGAAGTGGACAGGGTTATGTTATGCGTGATTTTCTGAGAACCTGTTTCAGAAGGATCCTTTGACACTCTCCTCATTTAGGTCACGGCTGGGACATAGCTTCTGTTTCGGGAAGGGCACGCATCCCTTAATGGGTGCAAAAAAGAGTTGTGCACCACTAGAGTGAGCCTTTGCTGTCCCAGCTGTACACCAAATGCTGCATCCATGAAAACCTGCTGCAGTGAAGACGTGGGGGTGGGGGTTGGCAAGAAGGGAAGAGAAGAAAAGCACAAGGAAGGGATGAATGGATTGAGCTAGAAAAGGGAAGGCTTGACAAGTTACCTTATCTAAGGGTACGTCTACACTTACCTCCGGGTCCGACGGCAGGCAATCGATGTTCTGGGATCAATTTATCGCGTCTTGTCTAGACGCGATAAATCGATCCCGGATCGATCCCGGAAGTGCTCGCCGTCGACGCCGGTACTCCAGCTCGGCGAGAGGAGTATGCGGCATCGACGGGGGAGCCTGCCTGCAGCGTCTGGACCCGCGGTAAGTTCGGACTAAGGTACTTCGAATTCAGCTACGTTATTAACGTAGCTGAATTTGCGTACCTTAGTCCGAAGTGGGGGGGTAGTGTGGACCAGGCCTGAGGTAGGAAACAACCAGTCCAGTGCCACAAAGAACAGCAAAAGGAAGTCTCACCTCTCCTGCCCCTCTTTACTAGACTCATTCATAATTGGAAAGTCTATGTGCAGAAGTCCAGCAAAAAGAAATAATGGGGAAAAGATCTGGTCTCAAAGAAAAGCAGAGCCCTTCCTGAAACACTGCCAGACAATATATAAAGAGGGGCAAGGTGAGGGAGGTAATATCTTTTTGGACCAACTTCTGTTGGTGAGAGACACCGCTTTTAAGCCATACCGAGCTCTTCTTCAGGTCTGGGAAACTTAGGCTAGGTCTACACTACCACTTATGTCGTATAACTTATATCACGCAGGGGTGTGAATAAAACACACCCCACCGCCACTCGTAGGGGGTGGAGTATTTATGCCGCCCAGAGAGCTTTCTCCCATCGTCGGCGCAGAGCAGCTACACTAGAGATCTTACAGCGGCGCAGCTGCATTGGATAGCTGTGCCACTGTAAGCTCTAGGGTAGATACCGAGTGTCACAGCTAAATACGAGGTGGAACAGACTCGTTTAGCATGAGTAGTGAACACATATTGTAAGAGACCATTCAAGGTGAATTGGCCTATTAACACCTCCAGTCCTAGGGAGGATAGGGGGAGGCAATAGCTGTGGGGCAGCTGTTAGTGGGTTGTAGATTGTTGTTATAAGCCATAAAGCCAGTGTAGACAGACACACAACTTTTGCATTTGTATGTAATTTAAGGGCTGGTCTACGCTGCCAAGTTTTTTCGCCAAAAGGCAGCAGAGGTGTACGCACTGCAAAGGCACTTTTTGCGCCGACACTCCTCAGTTGCAGCGCTGTAAAAAAACCCACGTTGACAAGAATCATAAGGCTTTTTTGCACCAAGGTTTTATCGCCGTAGTGCCAGTGTAGACACCATGATTGATTTTAGTGCTGTATTTGGCCTCCGGAAAGTGTCCCACAATGCCCATGCTGACCACTCTGGTCAGCAGTTTCAACTCTGCTGCCCTGCTGCCAGGTGAACAACCTTCCGCCTTTCTCCCTTTAAAGCCCCAGGAATTTTGAAATTCCCCTTCCTGTTTGCTCAGCGTGGGGAGCTCACATCACATCCTCCCTGGTGACCATGGTGGCTCCACACTCCTGATCCTGTTTTTCATTGTCTCAAGTACTCATTGGAACCTGGATCCAGTGGTCCCTCCCACTAGGCTGGGGGAGGGGGCTTTAGACGTGGGCAGGCTTGCGCCCACCTCCCAGGTTTTTCCAATAAGGCTCCACGCAGCAAACAATCTCCCATTTCGACTACTGCGGAGCTACTGGATCTGATGAATGGAGAGAGGAGGCTGTCCAGTCCCAGCGGTGCGCTAGCTGTAGGAATTTCGATATCTACGGCCAGATTGCATGCAGCTTGCGTAAAAAGGGCTACGATCGGGACACGCTGCAGTGCAGCGCAAAGGTGAAGGAGCTGAGGAACGCGTACCACAAGGCAAGGGAGGCACACCGTCGCTCCAGTGCTGTGCCCCAGCCCTGCCGTTTTTATAAGGAGTTGGACACTACCCTAGGTGGCGACCCAACCTCCACCGCCAAGAGCACCGTGGATATTTCGTCGGGTCTGGGGCCAGTGGAAAGTGGACGTAACCCAGAGGAGGAAGTCATTGATGAAGAGGTGGAGGCTGAAGATGTGGAGCCCACGGCAGGGCCGGCGGGTGGTGCATCCAGTCAGGAGCTGCTCTCCACTCCAGCGGTGGATCGCCAGTCGCTCTCTGGCAAGCCTGGAGAGGAGACCCCTGATAAGTGGTTTTGCTTTGTGAAGTTCTGAAACGGGTTGAGGGCAGAGAAATGTACAAGGCTGGCTGTGTTTGTGTGCTAGGCATTTCCACAGCTAGGCAGAATGACGGAACAGGGAGTTGATGCACTCCAAGATTTCACGAGACTCCTCCAGAGAGAACCTTTTCTGGAGTTACTCAGTGATCCTCTGCCAGAGGTCCCTTGGCAGAGCTGCTTTGTTCCTTCCCCCATTGAGAGACACTTTCCCGCGCCACTCTGCAATTACTTGGGCAGGGACCAAAGCTGCACGCAGGCAAACAGCGAAGGGACTGGGGCAGAGGCTGCAAGCGTGTAGCAGATGCACCCTTGCTTCCTTACTCAGGAGTGAGATATTTTCCAAAGTGACCCCCACCTGTGGAAAACGGTGGGAGAGTTTAGAGTGTTGACCCCCATAAGTGCCCCGCGACCCTTTCACATTGCTTTTCTGCAGTGAACAATGCCCCTGCCCCTGGGTTCACTCACCATTCTTGGGGTGTTCTCCTGCATGGGTGCTTGCCTAGGGTCACCGAGAAAGTGATAGGTATGTTACCAGCTGTTTATTTTAATGCAGTGTTTCAATGCTCTGTGTGTAATTGACAATAGTTCTTCTGTTTATTGTTAATTATGCCTCTCTAGACATGACCTTGAGAACCCCCTCCAACAGCAGGAGAGCATCTGCGCCAGATAAGAAAACGCCCGAGATGGAGCAAGGAAGATACGTTCTGGGAGGTGCTGCTGCAGTCAGAGGCACAAAAGACTGAATGCAAGAAGTGGAGGGAAAGCAACAAGCAGGAAAGAAAAGAAAATGATGCGTACAATAGGTACGCCATGGAGAGGCTGATAAAAGTTTTGGAGCATCAAACTGACATGCTCCAGTCTCTTGTAATGGTCCAGACTGAGCAGATGCGTGCTCGCCCTCCCCTTCAGCACATTCAGAATTCTCCTGGCGCATTCCTTTCTGCTTTCTGACACTTTGTGCTCTCCTCTAAACTCCACCCCCTGTAGACAGCGTTTCAAACGAAAGCTGGACTTATGCTCAGCTCTGAAAGTCACCCCCCCCAGTACCTTCTCCCCCACCAAGAATCTGTGTGTCTATGTGTGTGCGTGTGGTGTTGGGTTGTGGTTTATTTGGCAATAAAAGAAAAGTTCTTTGAATTATAAGCACTCTGGCCCCCAGTTCTGGCTGTGCGGTGACGGGCACTGGCCCCGGGCTCCAGCCACACGGCCCTAGCCCCTGGTGCTGATCGCCTGCCCCAGCTGCATGGCACCAGGCGCCGACCCACAGCTCTGTTCCCGGGCTCCGGCCACACGGACGTGGTGGCAGGAGCTGGCCCCAGGTGCCGGCCCCTGGCTCTGGCTGAGCAGCAATGAGCACTGGCTCCAGCCATGTAGCGGCAGGTGCTGACTCCTGGCTCCAGCCATGCACGCTTGGGCTCTGGCCCCCAGCTCTGGCCATGCAGTGGCAGGCACTAGTTCTGGGTGCTGACCCACAGCTCCAGTTGTGTGGCAGCGGGCTCCAATCCCTGGCTCCAGCCATGCAATTCCCAACCCCAGCTCTAGGTTCTGGCCACAGATACTGAGCCCCAGCCCTGGCCGCATGGCAGCAGACACCAGGCCCTGGCTCTGGCCACGCAACAGTGGGGCTCATCGCCCACCCGCATTGCCCCGGGCCCCTGCTGCCTCCCCCGGCAATGCATCCATCCCACCATCGCCTCTGGCCCCTGCTGCCTCCCCCTTCGCCCCCCCCATCCAGGGCTTAATGGGTTCTGGAGCTTGCTGAGAAAAGTGATATTAACAAACATGCAAGTATCACTTTTCACAGCAGATTTACTAGCTATCTGTGAAACGTGCTATTGTATGTTTGTTAATATCACTTATCACAGCCTGGCAGGTAGCTACTAAGTGTGCTGTGATATTAACAAATATACAAATATCACTTTTCACAGCAAGCCCCAGGACCCACTAAGCCCTGGATGGGGGAGGCAGCATTATTTTTGTTATTGAGTTTCCCCTAAAAAACCTACAAATATACATTACAAAGATTTGGATGTGAATCTGTGCATATTTAATTGTTTTTCCTAAAGTTAATTAAGTATTTTAGGAAAAAAGTGTCAGTGCGGCCACCAGTGAGAGTTGGTGGCCTCACGGTGAGGCCACCAAAGAATTTGTTGCGAGAACCCCTTGTCGCCCCTCCGCAGTTAGGGAAACCCATTTCTGCAAATCCATCCACAATTTCACGCACACTGCCAAAAGTCATGGTCTTTTGCAGCAGGATGTGACTAATGGCCTTGCACACTTGCGTTAACACAGCCCCAACAGTCGACTTCCGCACTCCAAACTGGTTCACGACTGACCGGTAGCAGTCTGGAGTCGCCAGCTTCCACACCGCGATCGCCATGTGCTTCTCCACTGAGAGGGCAGCTCTCATTCAGGAGTCCTTGCGTCGCATGCTGGGGCGAGCTCAGCACACAATTCCAAGAAGGTGGCTTTCCGCGTCCGAAAGTTCTGCAGCCACTGCTCATCATCCCATAATGATTCAATCCCTCCACTCTGTGTTAGTTTCCAGAGCCCAAAAGCGACGTTCCACTGTGATCAGCTGTTCCATGAATGCCAAAAGCAATCTAATGTTGCTGCTTTCTATGTCGGACACTGCGTCAGGCAACTTTGACTGTCATTGCCTTCGTAACTTCAAGAATAACTCCACTACTATTCGCGATGTGCTAGTAAGAGCTAGCAGAGCAGTGGAGATCAGCGTGGGATCCATTCCTGCAGATAGATGTGATAGGGCAAGCAGAAAACAAGGTGTGATGGGTTGAATCACAGAAACCCCCTTGGGACTGCCAACTTATGTGCTGAGACTACCTCTAAGCCCATTTTCCCTGACAGCTTGGGACTTCAGTGCCCTGCCTGGTTGTGCCAGACACACTTGCCTGCTACAAACACAGACCCAGGTCTGAACCACGTTCCCCCCAAAGCTGCAGGCTTAACTGAAACAGCTTAAGAAGTGTTCCTGTCTCCAACACTCAGGTACCCAACTCCCAATGGGGTACAAACCCCAAATAAATCCGTTTTACCCTGTATAAAGCTTATACGGGATAAACTCATAAATTGTTCGCCCTCTATAACACTGATAGAGAGATATGCACAGCTGTTTGCTCCCCCCCCCCCCCCCCCAGGTATGAATACATACTCTGGGTTAATTAATAAGTAAAAAGTGATTTTATTAAATACAAAAAGTAAGATTTAAGTGGTTCCAAGTAATAACAAACAGAACAAAGTGAATTACCAAGCAAAATAAAACAAAACATGCAAGTCTAAGCCTAATACAGTAAGAAAGTGATTACAGATGAAATCTCACCCTCAGAGATGTTCTAGTAAGCTTCCTTTACAGACTAGCCTCCTTCTAGTCTGGGTCCAGCAATCACTCACACCCCTGTGGTTACTGTCCTTTGTTCCAGTTTCTTTCAGGTATCCTTTGGGGGTGGAGAGGCTCTCTCTAGTGCTAGCTAAAGACAAAATGGAGGTTTTTTTCCAGGGGCTTATATAGTTTCTCTCTCGTGGGTGGAAACTCCCCTCTCCCCCGTGTAGAATCCAACTACAAAATGGAGTTTTGGAGTCACATGGACAAGTCACATGTCCATGCATGACTCCGTTTTCTGCAGGACTTCCCAGGAAAGCTCAGATGTGGATTGGTGTCTATCAAGGTCCATTGTTAACCAAATACTCCCAATTACTTGAATAACCCCTTCACACTATGTTGACCACATCTGCCTTACGTGCTTTCTACAACAAACACTTTAAATACAAGCATAGAGCCAAGGCTCATAACTTCAGATATAAAAATGATACATGCATACGAATAGGATGAATACATGCAGAAGAACATAAGCTTTGTAATGATACCTTACAAGAGACCTTTTGTAGGAAGCATATTCCAGTTACATCATATTTACACTCATAAGCATATTTCTATAAAGCATTATGGGGTGCAACGTCACACAAGGGACGTTGAAAAATGCCACGAACTGACGACAGAAGCACATGGAATGCTGGGACGGAAAGCAGTGCATCACGGGGCATTGAGCCCGGACCCATGATGCGCCATGATCCCCTGCGCCTTCCCACAAGACCTAGCAGCAGAAGCGGGAGAGCTGCACTGTGGGGTAGCTACCCACAGTGCACTGCTCTCATTGCCGATGCAAGTACCACAAGTGTGAATGCGCTATGCCACCAGTGGAAGACAATGTGAACACAACAGCAATTTTCTTGAAGCGCTTTTTTATCAGCGACCAAACTCTCTGCGAAAAAACTCTGCCTGTGTAGACATAGCCTAAGTGTTTATAGTGATCCTGCTGCCACTAACTTCAAAGAGAGCCCTGTATTTTCTTATTGATGTGACCAAGCATGTCCTATAATCACATTCCCACCCTTTAAGGATCCCTCTTCCTCAAGGCCTGAAGTCAGTTTCCCTACTCCTTGCCCAGTAGGACAGGAATCCACAGCTGTTCTAGACCAGTGACAAGTGCTACATGCTAAAGGTTACCTGCAAATATTTTTTCAAATGAACTAATTGTAAGGTAGTGTGCTGAATGCCCACAAAACCAAATGAGGAACATTCGTCGTCCTACGTTCAATACTTGCAAATCTCTTCTAGAACAAAATAACTTTCAGAGGGTAAAGAGTTCCCCTAATTAACACGGACACTGCACAACATAGACTTAGACTCCTCCTTGAAGATCTAGGAAGGGGTCTAAGCCAATAACAATTGGGAGCATTTAACATACCCATTATAAATATCCATGCCAGCAATTTTTTCTTAACAAATAGAAAAGCAGCATCGATGTCAGGAGGTAACAGAATTGTCTCTGGAAAATTCAGATGCCTGCACAAGCAAGATTTGCAAAAGGTATTTTAAGTGAACAAAGTGACAGTTTTAATTGTAAAAATTAGGACAGTTGAAGACTGTTTTTGTATCCAGCTGACTAGCTATAACCGAGAATTTATTCAGCCAGGCACCATTGCTCATGCTGGCGATTCCTTCTCATTCAAACTTCCTCTTTGCTCCCACTGCAGCCATCTTCCCATGTCAACATCTAACTAAGCCTCCACTCCCTGATGCCATTTTTCCCTCCATGAGAAATTCCCCAGCTCTGCCCTCTCCCATTGCAGCTATCCCTTCCCAACTATTGTGATCCATACAAAGTCCTGGATCTGTTTCTTCTGCAGGAGGGTCAGTTCATTCCACCATCCATCAGACAGTAAACCTCAGGCTGATTTAAAAATCAAAGCAACTCAAGATAAAGACTACAGTTCTATTTGTTTTATAGTTTAAATTAGAGCTGGTGAGAGATGACAGGTTGATAGCCCTGGAAAGTAAAGTCCTCATTATCCCCACAATGGCTAAGAGCACAAGCAAAATCAGTACAAACTAGCCCACACTGCCATAGGGAAATCACCTTTGATCAGATGTTAGTTCAATCTCCGTACCCATTTAGTCAGGGCCTCTGCTAAGACCACAAACCAGGGTACCAACTGTGGTGGCCTTTTCTTGTGATGGGCTGACCATTCCATAAGGAATTGAACAGAGACCTCTAACCCATTTCACAGTGGCTACTGGAAGTAATGGATGCTAACAACTTTTGTTCACCACTCAACTGCTCCAGAATCAAACCAGCTTCCAGTGACAAAAGGCCCCATATTCCATTACCAATCCTCCTGGTATTCTGTTCCAACATTCTCTGTTTGAATAATAAGTCTTGGTGATTTTCTATGCCTTTTTTTGAAGACCGAAGTTCTCTAAAGAGCTGGTGAAAGTAACACAAGTCGAACAGTATTTCAGAAAGAGTCACAGTATACAAGCAGTGTTCGAGAGCATAACAAAAGGCCCTGTCATGCTATTGTACAACACAACCCATGAAGGGCCACTGGCTTAGCACCGCAATTTCATGGAACAGCAGTATTAACTCTTCCTGGAGAGCAAGTGTATCTAATCATTCTAGGATGACTATTCTACTTGTTCTTAATTTGGTGAATGTAGCAGAAGAGTATGGAAGTTCCAGGAACTAATAGATAGTGACACTATGGGAGTATTCATCTCCAAGAAAGTGGGAAAGAATCATTCCCTGTCCTGGAAACAGCTGCCCACAGACTGTGCCTCCCGTCACAAGAAATGCAATCATTCTGGTTTTATTTTAATACTGAACTGAACCCAGGAGCATTCACTGGCTTTCACACCATTTGGAGAAATGCCTGATGTCTGCTTATGCATATTGATGTCACACAAGAAGTCAAGTTGCTACACCTTACACCAAGGCATCTCCGTGAAATGATGCTAAAAACAGGCAGGCTGGTCCTTGAACACAAAAGCTTCCAAACAGTCATTTGTCTGTTTCATCACACTAAACGAGGCTGGAATATAGAGTACAAAGGAAAGCATTCACAAGTGAAGAATATGAAACCTGAATCAGCCTGCACCATTCAAACAAGACAGACTGAACATAAGATGAGTGAAATAAATCTATTATTTGTAAGCTAGGGATTCCATCACTAAACTCTTTAAAATATCCAGTCAGTTGGTCATAAAAAGTTTCCTTTTTCCATAAAAAAAAGATACCATTATGATGGGATTTTACATCTGCCTTGTACAATTTCCATACATAGCTAATATCTTTTATACTTAATCTCTTATACTTAATCCACCACTGTAGAATCACACCACCAGAATGTTACAGGTCCGAGTTCATTTATACTGCTTACATTGTAAGATGTAAAGGGGAGCGGGGGGAATGTATGAAAGGAAAGCAAATTTGTGTCATTGATTTTTTTCCCCCTGAATGTCAGCATCCTGAGAGAAATGAGTTTCTATAATAAAGAAATTTCAGCATTTGTGAGGCAATCCTCTAGGATTTATTGATTAAAAAAAAAATCTCATTAAACAGAAAAAGAGAGTTTTAAACGGGTATGGGAAAACAAAAAAATCCTGGTCTCTTTGGATCGTCACCAGGCCGAAACAGGATTAGCTTTGTAGTTTCTGTAATCTTCTTCACAGAAGAACGCTAATTCAGTTTCATCTGCTGAAAGGGATAAAAAAATAAATATTCAGCATACCCAATAAAAGCATATGCTTATTGTATTAACCACATAGCAGCCCATTAACATTAATTAGAACCTCAGAATGCATTCAGTGCCTTTTTGGTTAAAGGCAATCACTAGTCACCACCTTGTTTGTTTTTACGTTAGACCCAAATACCATGTGTTTTAGTCTGGTTAAAAAGAACTAGAACATTGGCATGTAAATGTAAACAAACATCTGCAAAAACCTTCAAGACTAATTTCACCAAAGGCTACAAAACAATTTGGACGGCATTCAGCAACCAAATTGGACATTTATTCTTTCTAAGAATCCTAGAAAACAACGACGCTTGTTTTTTCCTCAGTCCATTATTCAGCTAAGGAGGGAGAAAAAACCTTTTTTTCTGAAATTAGCCTGCAGGTATAATAATTTAATACTTAGAGGATTAGTAGAATATTTTACAGATCACTTTACATTCTCCCTCATGGCCCATCAAAATATGTGTCTGAAGAAGTTAATTTTTTGCCCTGCTAATGATTAATTCATAAGGCTTCAACAATATGCAAAGTGAACGACACAAATTGGCTTCTCCAGCAATACTTTCAAATACCTCTAATTATTCACAGGGGATATGGCACAGCTAAAGGACCCACAAAGGTTCAGAGCAGTCACAATTCTTTCAACCCAGCAGGTCAAGGACTTCCTCTTCTAAAACAATAAGTCAGCAACATTACTAATTCAGAGTGGAGACAAATCTGATGGAAAACCTTCACAATTATTAAACATGGAATTCTTTAAGGTCCTGAGCCAATAAGTTCTGCATTTGCTTTTTAAATTAAACCTGAATTTAATGAAGTCTGCCTGTCTTATACAAAAGGAGCAGGAGAGGTTTTAGAATCTTGACTAGGAAACTGACAAGATTGTTTGCAATGAATGCTGAACACTTTATTAACATACATCCTTGCTCTAGAAATAGGCACACATTAACTTTGCTGACTAGATAATAGCTGTAATAATAATCACCACCACAGAGGATTTCCTAAAGATGCTTATCTAATACCCTCATAATTTACATCTTTCCAGCCCAATCTGCCCAATGCTAAAATCAATCCTCTGGAGTTGAGGAGGGTGCTCAGTACCTTGCCGGATTGGGCTCCTGGCTTTTTTAAAAGGGAAATTCTCGTGTTTGCTTCTAGCAAATGTTGTGCAGCCTACATATTTAAAATCTAAATCTATTAATGGGAGATTTGCAATTGATTTCAATGAAGGCAGAACTAATATCACATGATACTGTGCATCACTTATTTTGTTTATTCTTTATATTACCATAGCGCCTAGGAGCTCTAGTCCTGGACCCCATCGTGCTAAACACTGTACAAACACAGAACAGAAACAGTCCCTATCCCGAAGAGCTTTCGCTACATTTTTATTACTTACCAGAAATGCCAATCTACTCTGAATGGATAAAAATCAGGAGTCGCCAAAGGTCTTACTACACTATTCTGCTTCTGTAAGTCAGTGGAAGAGAGTTTTTCACACTGAGGTAAGCTTTAGTATATGAGAACACAAAAACGTCTCTTTTAAAACCTCAAAACTTGGCAAGTGTAAGAGGATATTCCTCATTACACAGCAAGAACTTCATTCTACCTCATACAGCAGTTAGGCATTGACGCAGTTAGCATTTGTTGTAAGTATATAGTTAACCTGAATAATTATGGAGGTAGTGTTTTAATTACTTTTCTTCCATCCTTAAACCATTCCCTCCTCCCCTACATACGGAGAAATAAAAAGTCTAGTTTATCGCAGTTTGTTTTCAGAACAAGATTACTCTGGTGTGCTGATAGTTTACTGAGATTGCATCAAGTTATACCACCACTAGGACTATGGTACCTGTTTCAAAGGTAGGAATGTACAATCATTCATCAATACTGTCTTGAAGAAGGACATCACTGGAGGAGGGCAGCTCTAAACAAATATCTGCCACTGTTTCCCAGCCCCTTGCCTAGACCTCTAGGCCAGTGGTTCCCAAACTTGTTCCGTCGCTTGTGTAGGGAAAGCCCCTGGCGGGCCGGGCCGGTTTGTTTACCTGCCGCGTCCGCAGGTTCGGCCGATCGCGGCTCCCACAGGCCGCGGTTCGCCGCTCCAGGCCAATGAGAGCTGCTGGAAGCAGCGCGGGCCGAGGGACGTACTGGCCGCCGCTTCCAGCAGCTCCCATTGGCCTGCAGCAGCGAACCGCGGCCTGTGGGAGCCGCGATCGGCCGAACCTGCGGACGCGGCAGGTAAACAAACCGGCCCGGCCCGCCAGGGGCTTTCCCTGCACAAGCGGCGGAACAAGTTTGGGAACCACTGCTCTAGGCCATGCTACCTCAAGTCTTAGGTAGGTAAGACTCATGCTGACGAGACATATAACTAAATTACAAGACTTTGACGTCTTCAGACTGCCAATAACCCTCCTTCCCAAAGAGCTGCTTTTCATCTGGATTAAAAGGATTTGGGTAGCAGGGAAGGCTAAAGAATGACTTTTATTATTAATAGTACAGTAATGCCCAGTCCTCTATAAGGCCTTATATCAGAGGCCCATTGAGCTAGGCACAATAGATACATATAGTACGAGACTGTCCTCTCCTCAGAGAGATTACAGTATAGAATAAGGGGTGGTGTGCAAAGAGGAAAGGGGGAGAAACTAGAAGTATCAGGTGTAAATACCAAGGAGACAGGGGAATTGATCAGTGTGGCCCAATGAGATTAACCAGGAGTAAAGGAATGAAATCAAAAGAGTATTTTCTGATGTTCCATTTATCTTTTCCAATGGTAAGATTTATAATAGTCTCCTAAGGGGAGTGGAGGAAGCACCACTGATTGAAGGATTTTAAACTAGATCAGACAAAGTTCTAAATAGTACTGTGTAGGGGGAAATCCTGCATTGGCTGGGGAGAGGCTAGGTGGCCTAATGCTGAATGGGTTCTTCTATTTCTAACTTCCTCTGTGATGTTTCACCCAGAGCGTAAGATTGTTGTGCACCAGATTTAAATAAGCGACATTCTAAACTAATCAGTGGTGTCTCAAAGCCTGCGAATTGGGCCTCAAAGTCTCAGCTGCTCTGCTGCCACATAATCATTTTTGCATGGAGCCAAAATTGACATCCAGTGACTATCAGATTTGTCATACATAGGCATTTCTTTACACTATTAGCACAGGACATGCGCCATATGCAGGGCCGGTGCTACCATTTAGGCAAACTAGGCGATTGCCTAGGGCGCCAAGATTTGAGGGTGCCAAAAAGCGGTGCCCCCAATTTTTTTTTACAGCATTCCTACGCCCCCTCCCCAAGCGCGCGGTCGCCGCTCCACTTCTCCTGCCTCCCAGGCTTGCAGCGCCAATCAGCTGTTTGGAGCCGCAAGCCTGGGAGGGGAGGAGAATTAGAGCAGGGGCGGTGTGCTCAGGGAGGAGGCGGAGCAGAGGTGAGCTGGGGTGGGGAGCTGCTGCACGGCTCCCCGGGGGGGGGAAGCTGCCACGGGAGGGGGGGGCACCTCAGGGCGGGGGGGAGCTGCCGTGGGGGGGCGCCTCAGGGCGGGGGGGGGCAGGGAGCTGCCGCAGGGCTGGGTGGGGGACGCAAGGTGGAAGTTTCGCCTAGGGCGCGAAACTTCCTTGCACCGGCCCTGGCCATATGCATTCTTCTGTCAGAAAGCAAGGACTCAGGTTGATTTTAACCACGCATCATGTTCAGCTCACTTTCTAAACAATATTATTTGTGCTGCCCTGAGCAATTTGAATATTGTGTTGCCCATTAAACAAACCTAATCTCATTTCATTATTCCACACTAGTTCCACTACTTAAACTTCTAACCAAAACATCAGTTTAAATGTTACTGATAGGTTATTTAGTACTATGTCTGCTTAATCTTATCTGTCAATCATTTAAAATTACCCTCAGCAGAATTCTAAGCATACCTTCTAAAAATCACAATTTGCATTCTGAGCATTTGGAGTGCACATACCTGCTGCCCTCAGCCCAATGATGTGAATGTACATTATCCCCCCTTCTTCCCTGGATAATTATCAGGTAGTGTAAAGAGCATCAGGAATAGCATTTACTTTTCAGCAGACTATCCAAACATAATCAGCCAGTTATCAGTATAATGACAAGCACGATGATCAGTACTGTCAGTCAATATAAAGGTACTCCTACCTACTCCAGCTGCTTTCAAAGTGCTGTCTTCTTTTAAAATGAGTTTGTCATCATCCTCCAAACTCACTACAAGTTCATTGGTCTAGAAATAAGTAAACAGGAATATAAAGATAAATGCAGGTTTTATTAGCTCTGCCATTATGTTCTCTAAAAGTACATAGATCTTGCTGTATCCACACATAAAAGGGGGGGAAAGGAACAGATAGCAAATGTACCTTAGATCCATGTGCTTGGTGAATAATCTTCATCGTATCTGGAAGAAAATACAAAACTTCCCTTAAGATGTGGTTCATTACACTGGACAAGGGCACTGTGAGGGTTCCATGTTTGTCATCTCTTGAGGATTTTCAAGTGTTCTCTGTTCAAAAAGGGAAAAACAAAACTCTCTCCACGAGCAGCTAGCCCTGCAATCCAAACCTGAAATCTGAGAATCAAGCTAGGTTCTTTTCTTCGTGGGTATTACCACCTGTGTTACAAGTTCTGTCAGGCAAATTAGGGTCTCAAGGACATTTACTCCATCCCATTGTCTTCATCCTATGCCCTCTGTGATACCCTTGCAATCTGTCTTCAATGAGATTGCACAGGTGCACGGAAGGTGACTGGAATTTAATAAACAAATCTGTTGATGCTGCACAAGAAGAAAGAGAACCCAACCTGCTCTCCCACGGCGGTGTTGGCTCTGCTCTGCTAGCAGGAGAAAAAAGTAGTAACAACTTAATTTTGTCACTAAAATAAGCCGAGATGGCAGAACGCACACACAGGGAGCAGAGTCAGTAAAAGGATGCCACTGGTACATACATAGGCACTTTAATATTAAAACAGAATTCCAACACATCTATGTTTGAACAAACTCAAAATAGGACACGAGTGCTTTTTCAGCAAAGGAGCTAGAAACTTGATGCTATTTACCCACTTGTAAGTCTGGGGGGGGGGGGGGGGGAAATGTGGACTAGAGTAACTTTCAAATTGGTGTGACTGAGTATTCAGAGCTCTGGTACAATAAAGATCACATTCTCAATTAGAGGTTTAATCCAAGGCTTTAATCCATGAACATACACACAACTTCGGCCCATTTTGTACATTTTATTCATAGCATTTAAGGAGCGTTGGATTGCCTTGCTCTCCCAGTGCAAAGGTCACTAAAGATTTAGCATACAGTGCCAGCTGCAGTACTATCCATATATCTTAGAAGCAAGACATGCATTAAACAACATTTACTGGAATCTTACCATTACATAGAATTACTGCAAGAAGACCACATAATCACACTGAAAACATACTACGCTTTCATCTCTAGGAAGTGAACATGCGAACTATCAATGACCTTTACTAACCTCAGCCAGCTCTATACCCCCAATGAATGGAGTCCAAGAGCAGCCTACTGGTTTTCAAATCCTAGTACAACTTCACATCCCCATTCTCTGAGCTGACTTCTTACTTACCCATTCAGTCTCTGAGTCACTTTTGATTTTATCTGTTCACAGCTCCACCACTGACCATGGAAACTTTTGCATTTAACCATTTGCCCTATGAAGGAGAGTCTGTTCCAACACCACCATGTAGATAAAATATCAGCCTCTTCAAATCCGGGCTATAGCCTCACCTCCTCCCATTTGCTTTTGCTAACCCCAAACTAATCTCACTTGAGCACATAAATAAATGTTACCTGGTGTTCCTCGTAACAGGCCTTTTGTGACAGTTGATATAAAATACTGTCATGAGATACTAAACTGTACTGAACTCCGATGACAAGTCTTTGTATTATTTGTATTGGGTGTAGGGCCTAGAGGACTCCACCAGATTGGGTCTCCATTGTGCTAGGAACTGTACCAACATGTGTAAATGATAGTCCCTGCCCCAAAGGGTTTACAATCTAAAAGACAAAATGTGACACGTGTCAGACAAAGAAAAGGATGGAGGGAATGAAGTAAAAATACTGGGATGCTTTAGTACAGACTAGCTGTCTGCACAATTTGTAGATGTAGTAAGCCAATCAGAAGCAGAAATCACAGCTTGCTATCTGCCCAGCCATTATCAGATGACAGTTCTCTGTGGGAAACATGGTAGAGGTGCGTTTTAAGGAGGGATTCGAAGGAGGATAATAAGGTGGTTTTGTGGAACTTTCCTCATATTGCCTCATATGCACAGGAAAAGGTGCAAAAGGGAAAGAAGCAGACAAGTGGGCGACCAAGGCTGACATTGTAGGTGCCATGCAGGCAGAGTCAATTTAACAGTAAGATGACAGGATGGGCAGACAGGAAGAAACTAAACTGTGAAGGGTTCTGACAGTGAGAACAAGAATTTTAGGTATGATGCAATGGAGAAGGTTGAGCCAATGGAGAGACAAAGAGGAGGGGGCCTTAGTCCAAGTGAAGCACCAAGAAGATGAGTTTGACGGCAGCATTTTTAATGAATCTGAGGAAATGAGGCAGCAACAGTCGAGCCAGACTGGTGGAAGTTGCACAACTTAGACTGGAAGCTCTTTGGGGCAGGCATCGCCTTTCATTCTGTTTGTACAGCGCTTAGCAAAATGTGGTCAGGGTCCATGACTGGGGCTCCTAGGTGCTACAGTAATACAAAGAAACGTGTAAGTCAAGGTGAGGGGCAATCAGGGTCTAGATGGGATGAGTGAGAGCGGGGATAAGGTTGGCCCTTTATGATGCTGGCCAAGAAGCAGCAGCAAGATTTGTACAGTGATGGGCTGAGAGAACCAAAAGAAGGCAGAGTTACAGGAGAAGCCCAGATTAAAGGCCTGTGTGATGAGGAGGATGGTGGTGCTACCCACCACCATGGTAGAGAAATGAAAGAGAGAGGGTAGGGCTCAGAGGAAAGATCAGGAGCTTGGTTTTGATTCCTTACATGCAAACTCAGCATAACTGGCACCTACGGCTGAGAGGCTAAGGCTGAACTAGTGTAACAGGAATCAAACTGCTGCCCTGGCGTAGTTCTGTTCCCTTGATTGTACAGTATTTTGTTCAGTCCTCTGAATAGCAATTAGCCATATGTCCACAAGCACATGCGCACAGCAAATCTCCCCTGATGCCATGTGTTGTGACTAGACCAAAAATTGTGCATGGACCTGCAGGTATACCACAGCATAAAGAATAAAATGATAGCACAGGTCTCCTTCATTTGCCACAAAAGGGAAGAATGGCACTCCAGAGACAGATGTTTCAAATCTCTGGAATTGTAAGTCCTTAAACAATACAATATTCACATCTGTCCTCTAAATTCAGAGAAACAAGTTGAAGATAGAGACATTAACAAATTAAACTCTAATCCCCGATACATTTCCCACTTGCTCCCATTTTGCACCTCCTGATTCCCCATCAGTGTGAATAAAGAATCAGGCCCTATGCCAGTTTAGTCTCTTGATATAGGCGTGTAATTCCCAGCACCATTCACAGGAATTATACGTGCGCCCCACTCAGGGAGATGCTTCATCAGTGTGGTAGATGTGGTTTGCTAACTCCACCTTGGACAGAGGGAGGTGGGAATGGCATTGATGGCAGAGAGGCATCTGTAAGGAAACCCCTGGAACAGTTCATCTTGGGAGAGGTTTATGTCTCAGGGAAAGTGTTCTATTGTCATTTGAGTTATTCTTTATGCTGTATAACTGCATGACCCTGCTGTCATCCATTGCACCACTTTTGCTCTAGTCACCAAACAGCATAATTAAAGCCAAATCCCAGAAAAGGGATAAATCTGGACTATATAGAGCATGTTCTATTCAAAGTATGATACTCTCCACCTGCTTACACCAAGGAAACTTGCATGTGAGCAGCATTACTTGCAACAATTATTAGAGCACAGAATCAGATTTAAATTTTACCCCAGGCTATTTCATTCCATTTCATTTCATCCCAAGCTTACATTTAGGAGGTTTCCTATTTACTTTAGACGTGTTTTCCTCCTCCTCGTCTTGTTTAATATTATGTAAATTCTTTAAGTACATAAATCTAAATATTTTCCACTCGGTGCCTTTAGCTCCTTCTTGGCCATCCCTTGTGACCTCACAATTAATAGCCGGGGATTGAAATTCATAACCACGAAGAGGACTGTGATTTCAAAGTACTGTGGGTCACAAGCTGCTCTGCAGAATGGGAACAGAGTTTAAAAGGCACTTACAAAAATGATAAAAAATTAATATCCCAAAATGCCTTTGCCAATTAGCAGCAGAATGTGTAATGTGCTGCCTAATTCTGAAGTGAATACAGAAGTTCATAATAATCGTTGGGTTTTGTAGACACATGATGTAAAGCTAATGGTGTGTGTACGACATTCGCAGTAGGGCTGTGCCAAATTAACCATTAGCTTGACTAGTTGTTTCCTGAAAGCAGCTGCCAAAGTATGAGTGTGTGTGTCACAGCTCCTTTCAGGAGACTAGTCCTGACTTACTATATTTAGATGGAAATAACTGTAATGCAGTTAAATCACATGAGAATTGGTATAACATACTGTACACACATTTCTTAAAGATAAGTAAAATCACATACCATATTTGTATTTTTTAAAGGGAGGTGGAAGTCCTGTTCTTAAAGACACATCTATTAAAAATAAAGAGACTATATGAAAAAGATTGTAACAATTTTCTTTTTATATTTTTAAATGATTACCTCATGAAGCTTGCACTCTGAATTTGAAGTTTAAAATAAATCTCAAATCAGGAAACTTGTCTTAACATCAAAAGTTGAAGAGCAACCGGTACAAATCTGAGCCCAGGTCCTACAAATTCTCTGGTACACTTTACTTGTGTAAGTAGCCCCATTGACTTCAGTGGGACTACCCACATGTATAATGTTCAGGAAAGGTGTGCAGGATCAGACCCTTGGAGTCTGATCCTCCAAAGCTCTACTGTCATGTGTATCCTATTAACATTTTCATAGGGGCAGAAGTCATGCATCCCCATTTGCAAATTGCACCCAAACAATTGACACACAAATGAATTGGATGTGGAAGACTAGTCTGCTAACCAGCTCCCAAAAGAAAATCACACTGCTGAAAATTAGCCCCTTTATGGGCTTGGTGTTGAGCAACTCCAGGAGATGCTGAGTGCCTGTGTGCATTCCTGGCTGACAATACTCAGCCTGGAAGAAAACAAATCCCAGAGAACACACTCATATAGTGGTACCTTCCATCATTGAAAATAACTATGCAGAACACTTCCTCCCCATTCAATTGAGACCCGCTTTGCTTTCCCTCTCTGCCAAATATTGGTGTAGCCCCTAGTCATGTAGAAACAGTGACCAAAGATTCGCTAGATGGCATACGTCCCTAATGCTTTTTGAGTAGCTGCCCAACAATGCAGCCCATGCAGCTTGGGGCAGTGAGCCAACTGCAGCACAGCCATGCACAGCACAGCACAGTCTTGCCATGACTGATCACGGGGATTTCCAGTGCAGTGCAGAGGGAGGTAATGCCTACATGTAGTTGGACATCCTCTGTGGGATCAAGGGCCAAATCCCCCATGAATCCTTGGCTCCCCAGCCCCCTCCATCCCCAGCAGCCCAAAGGGGAACATGTGGAGCTGGCAGCTTTAATGGAGCCACAGGAGTTTTCCCATTAATTTGCTCCTCTACACCTGCTTACGCACAGACAGCAAAGTACAGGGACCAAATAAGTGTGTAAGAATAACAGTGCCTTACCATTCTTTACAAATGTAATGAATTGCTTTACAGTCTGGTCCAAATTAACTCCATGATACACCACAGGTCTGAAATTACGGTGCTCAAAGGAGCGAACCAGGCGAACAGTAATGGTTGAGTTTTCTGATGACATGTGAATTAACTGCAAGCACCCTAGAAGATATTAAAGAGAGTAATTACTGAGTTATCTCTTTGTACAAATATAACAGCTAAAAGAACTCGGTGCAGGTGCATTAGTCTGACATTCCCAAAGAGTTAAAAATTTACAAAATTTTAAACATGCTGTGCCCTCACTTTAGGCCCAATTCTGTACCACTTTCGCCACGACTACGATGGGAGCAAGAGCAGAGCCATAGCCTCCTCACTGACACAGTATTGTCCAGAATTTAAGGGTAGAATTTGACTCTATATGTCAGATGGCCCAGTTCTGCAGTTGTTCCATGTACAGAACTCCCACTGAGAACAGCAGCAGCTCCATGAACGAGCCACAGGGTCAGGCCCTATATTAAGAAAAAAAAGATTGCAGAAAAATGGTTTAAAGCTGTGTGATACATGTTTTGCTTTTAATTTATTTGTAAGTCCAAATCACTGAAAAGTCTGCCCGTCCTCTATGATCCAAAGGATAGAATTTGACACCATAAACAAAAATAAAAGCTTATTTATAATACATCAGTATCGCACAGACACACCATATAGAAAAATGCCTGTGCTACCACCTAAGGCTCATCTTTACATTGTATAACAAATTAAAATTAAATCCAACAAAATAATGGTGATGGAGATAACGTCTTTTTTGTAGGAATTAGGGGGCAAAATTCTCCTCTCATTTCCACAAGTATAAATCCAAAGTAACCCCACTGGGTTTACACCTCTGTAACTGAAAGCAGAATATGGACTGGTAGGTGGGGTTGTTTTTTTTTTTGGCTTAAGTCTGCTTTTCTCCCCCTCTTCCCCTTTAAGCAAAGTCAGACAGAGATTTTAGTTCAGCACCTTCATAGTCAATTTCCTGTCTCGCTAGCCAGCAGAGCTGTTTCCTACCACTGATGATATCCCCAGTTTTCAGTGGTAGATGCTCTTCCACTTCCTCCATTTCCGCTAGTTCATTAGCTTTCTGCAACAATGACACTGGGCCACAGCTTCAGTGCCAGGAAGTTTGTCTTTAGCACAGAGCTACATTTCAGCTGCCTTTGCAGTTATCTCCAACTATCTGCACAATATTTTCGCTCTCTCTTGCTCATTCTATTTGTCTCTTACGTACTGATTCCTTATGTATTTGTTGCTCTGCAATAACTAAGAGACTTGTGTATCTGAAAGGTTTTAAATTGTTTATTTAGTCTTTATCAATCAATCGTACTTATATGATCCCGATTACCGTAGTATCTGAGCACCTCACAATCTTTAATGCATTTATGCTCACAACACTCCTATGAGGTAGGAAAGTGCTATTTATCCAATGGGGAACTGAGGCACAAATCTCCCAAGTCCCAAGCTAGTGTACTAAACTCCTGAGCTATCCTTCTTTTAAGTAATTCACAGGGCTTCACTTCCATTTTTGTTTGGAGGGGGATCCTTCTGTCCCCTGACTTTACCTAACTTTTGCAGGTGGGGGGAGGGGTCACATTTAAAGTTTTGGAACCAAGTTCTATGCCTGAAGCACAATAATCAAGTTAAAACACAGTACATCAGCATCTCATTTATATAACATGTACATACAAAAACACATTCTTTTGTATCTGAAAAGAGGTTTTTTTTAATTATGCTAAAAAGAGGTGAACATTATCCTGGTCCTTCTCCACACAGGACCGAAAGTTGAAAGACCCTTAGCACAGAGAAGGACGCTGCTGGGTTCTGAACGCACTCTACCCCCAGAACTACGTAAGATCATCTTGGGGGAAGCAGATTCTAAGGTGGAGAGGAAGAGAAGCCACAGAGTTTAGCATTCAGCACCTAGATGAGGAAATGCTGATATCTTAGACTGATCTAATAGTGAGATGGGCCAGATTCTGTGCTGCACTTCTCAGGAGGCATGACACAGAAAGTGCAGCCCAGAAAACCAGCGAACTGTCCAATGCAGACATACTGATGGTCAATTGTACTCTGTAAGAACCAAACCATTCCTGGACTTGTGCTTAGATATTTCTTCCATATCCAAGACAGACATAAGATCACCAAGGCTAACTAAAGAGCTTTGCACTAAAGCCCTGCCCCACAGTGTAAAGGAAACCAAAGGTCAGGGAATCCCTTTTCTGTTTCTCATCAAAGAGCCCAAGAATGGATGAGGACTCCAAGTGACAGTTCACCGAAAACTCCCTCATACTGCATCCCCCTGCCTCACACCCAGGTGTCCGCTACAGATAGCCCCCTGTCCTTCATCCTCCCCACTACGGACAGTCCCCTGCCCCTCACCCCCCCATACCTGCCACAGGCAGCCCCCTACCCCTCACACACACCCCAACTGCCGTTCATCCCTCCCGCACGCCCACTACAGGCAGCCTCCAATTTGCTACAGGCAGGCTCCCATCCCTCACCCCCTGACCTGCTTTGTCACTGTCATGTACTCCTTGTACACAGTAGGTTGTAGGGCTGCTACTAGTAGGTCAGGCTTCTATACCAGATTAAGGCTACGTCTACACTGCCACTTTCAGCGCTAAAAATTTAGTCATTCAGAGGCGTGAAAAAACACCCCCCTAAGCAACAAAAGTTTGAGTGCTGAAAAGAGCCAGTATAGACAGCGCTTTATCGCCGGGAGCAAAGCTACCACCACTCGTTCGGGTGGGATTTTTTTTATCGCCGGGAAAGCTCTCCCCCTGGCTACAGAACTTCCATCATGGAGATACAAGCAAGTAATACGTTCTCTTAAAGATATTTTAATGCAGTGTTTCTCAAACTCTTTGATATCAGGGACTGGCTTGCTGCCTTCCTAAACTGTGTCAGGGAGATCTCAAGGACCGGCACCAGTTCACAGACCAGTCCTTGAGAAACACTGCTTTAAAGCACTTCTGAGTATTACTGTTAGCATCTCAGGAAAGGCATTTTACACACGGTGCCACGTAGTGGCTGAATAGTATAATACTGTTTAACATTCCATTAACATCTCCCATTTTAAGTTTTACATTCCTACCATTTATAAAAGTTACACTGTCATACTATCTCTAAAGTCCAGTCTCTCCGAGTCATACTGGTTTTCTAATTACACAACACTAACAAGTAACAACTTGGTCATCTGGTTGTCTATTAGTTGCAGTGATTGTATCTGATCAGTTTAGAATTTTTGAGTGGTCATCTTCTTGTTCTGCATGAACCACCTGTAGAGTTTGCTCTGTTGATTGTTCCTTCTGAGGAACAAACTGAAATGTCAACAGTTTCTGTTGAACTCTCCATTGTCCGTCTCAATCACATATGGTCTGGACAACAAATTCTTTTTCTTTACAACAGCTGGAGTTGCCAATCCTTTTTCTCCATCCAGTTTGACACAAACACAGTCACCAGGTTCCAGATCTGGCAGTTCTCTGAATGACGTCTGCTATAAAAGTGTTCATAAAGTCCTTTTGTCTTTTTATCCAGTTTGGCTACTATCTTCACATCTGGTCACTTTGGAGATACAGTAGAACCTCAGACTTACGAACACCTCGGGAATGGAGGTTGTTTGTAACTCTGAAACATTCATAACTCTGAACAAAACATTATGGTTGTTCTTTCAAAAGTTTACAACTGAGCATTGACTCAATAAAGCTTTGAAACTTTACTATGCAGAAGAAAAATGCTGCTTTCCCTTTAATTTTTTAGTAGTTTACGTTTAATACTGTACTGTATTTGCTTTTTTGTTTGTTTGTCTCTGCTACTGCCTGATTGTGTACTTTCGGTTCCAAATGAGGTGTGTGGTTGACTTGTCAGTACGTAACTCTGGTGTTCATAACTCTGAGGTTCTACTGTAGATTCTTTTCCAAAGTTGGAACAGTAGTTCTGGGTTGTCTTTCCATCAGGAGTTGTGCTGTACCAGTGGCTGCTATCAATATTGATCTGTAGCTCAGAAGATCAACAAATGAACCTTCCTGTTGTAGGATTTTCTTGGATGTCTGTTAGCCCTCTCAGCCTCTCCATTCACTTGTGGGTAATGTGGACTGCTAATAATATGGTCAAAATCATATTTCATTTGGAATTACTTGAATTCCGCTGCGGTGAACTGTGGTCCATTGTCCATCACTAGTTGTTCTGGAAAACTGAAATGAGCAAAAGCGCACTTCAGTTTCTTGATAACACTGCAAGATGTTAGGTTTTTCAAGTACCTTATTTCTATGTAGCTAAGAAAATAGTCCACTATGACCAGGTAATTTATGTCTTCTGAATTTGCATAAATCTGCAACTAGTCTCTTCCAACATCTGCCTGGTAGAGGTGTTGTTATTAAAGATCCTTTGTGTTGTTAATTCTGCAACATTCACATGGAGATACTTATTCTTTATGTCCTTGCTGCTCAGCCAGCAGCCAGCCACCCTGCTGTTTCCTTCCTCCCCACAATGCAGGGACATAGGGAGAGTTCTACTGCCTCCTCACTGCTGGGCTTCCTGAGAACCTTTCATTTGTGTCCCCTCACTAGCCACAGCTACATGCTGCCTCTGTATAGGAGCATGAAGAGGTTCTTTCAAATGAATCTATGTTCACTTGCGCAATGGATACTTTTATTGACACAGCGTCTTGAGGGAATTTCGGCTTCTCCCTAATGTGATGCCAATGTCCCAGAGGAACTGACACAGCAAGGAACTGAGTTCTCAGAAGCTGCCCTTAAATCCCAGATGCTGACCCTTCTCCCCTAACCCCTGCAATCCCTTGTGGCCCTAGCCACCTGCACCTCCTCCCCACACCACTGGTCTCTTACCTCCAGTGGCTACACGTAGCTCAGCCATGCAGCCCGCCCTGCCTGCCTGCCACTGTGGTCCTAATACCAGTAAGAGCCCAGATTTCATGTTATGTTTTAATTTCATGATTCCATCCGTGTTCTCATTAATGCAGATTTCATAAGGCCATACACAAAGTTTTGTATTTTTCCATTTTTCTTTATAATTGGTACCACTGGGCACATCATGATGTTGACTCAAAGATTTTCTCGATTAAGCCAATCTATTCTATTCTCTTTAACTCAGTTTCCCCTTTATTAAACAACACGATAGGAATCCTCAGAGGTGTACGTACAATATATGTTTCAACACTGCCTCTTAAGGTTATTTATACTCAGACTCCTTCCAAAACTCCAATACCAAATACTCCAAGAAGTTCTGCCACTTTTCTAATTAGGCCCATCATGGCTTCCATGCTGCAGCTGAGAAGGTTGTTGGTGTTTGGTCCTTTGCTCATATACATTCTGAATGCAAAGCTTTTGTCTTTGTAAGTTGTTTCTATGGTGAACTGGCCCATGCACTTCACAATACCTCCAGGGCTAGTCAGGATTGTGTCAAGCGATTTCAGCTCTGGGAGGACTTCAAGGTGATTATACATCCCTTCTGGTATGACTTTCACATCTGCTCCTAAGTCAATTTTAAACTCAATGGTATTTCCATGAATATTCAGTTTCACTCTCTAGGCAGGCTCTGTCATCACACTTGACAGATCCCAGAAACAATGCCTCTTGACTGCCCCAGTGCAGCAAACGCCGGCAAAATGTCCATATTTTGTGTATTTGTTATACCTTGCACCTTTGGCTGAACACACATCTCATGGGCTATGACTTTTTCCATATGTTGTGCATTTACTCTGAAAGGTTTTGTAGTTAGCCTGTGTATAAGGTCAAATTGGTCTTTAATTATAGCGGCTGTGAGATGCTTTTATCTATAAGACCAATAACCAGTCTACCGCTGATATTTTCATGTTTTATAGCCTTCATAACAGAGCTTTCTGCCAAGGCATGCAAAGCTGCTATAAAAGATTCAACAGATTTCCCTCGTTCTTGACTTCTTTGGCAAAAACACACCCTTTCATACCCCGCAATTCTCTGAGGTATAAAGTAGGCATCAAGCACTGCCAGAACTCTTTCATCATTATCTTTGTGACTGTGGTCATTAAAGGCAATGGATTTAAAGTTATGCTCTGCCGGCCTTGCCCGGAGCAGAAATGAAAGACGACATCGGGACGTCTCCAGGTTCCGGGTGGTGTTCACAGCCATGTCTTGCCGTCTGCCGGCCCTGGCACAGCTGAGCTTCCGGGGGCACTGAAAAGCCTCATGCCACCGAGCCTGCAACCTTTTCTGCCCACCTGGGGCACCAGCGGGGCTGCCCTCACGCCTGGCCCCATGGCCTGTACTCCTCCCACCGGCAGGCTGCGGCGACGCTGCAAGCACCTCAGGCGTCTACTCCAGACCCAGCCTGGCCACCGCGCTTCCCTGGAGAGACGTGTTTGCCCCGCCCCCACGGCTGGCCACGTGACACACAGCACCACCTAGGGGCTGGAGGTTATACTACAGCCACCACCACTGCCCCTCTTCCCCACCCCCCCCACAGGCCCGCCAACCGCCACACTCCCCTGAGCTCGCGCTCTCTCACCCCCTGGCCCGGCCCGGCCCCGCCCATCAAGCAGACGCTACCCCCCTCAACTCTTACTGCTACGCTCTGCCCGGGCACTTCCGGCTTCACCGCCCTCACGCCATCCGACAGTGTCACGTGACCCTCCCTTGCCTCCTCGCTTTCCGACGTAAGGGCGGGGCCTCTCTCAACGCGCAAGGCTCCGCGATTGGCCGCACGAGACTCTATCCCACCCCCTCCTCGCTCCTGCCTTCACTGCTCCGTGTGATTGGGCGCAGGTCTCGCTCTGCCTCGCCCCTAGTTGGTCCTGGATTGGCGTCAGGCGTTCTGACCACGACCCTCCTTTGGTGATTGGCGGCGAGGCGCCCCTGAGCCCGCCTCCCGCGCGGGGGGATTGGTGTGGGCCGAGCTCGGTTTCTTCCTGCGTTCCCGCCCCGATGGAACCGTGATTGGTCGCTGGACGCCGCGTCCCCGCCCCTATCCCGCCGGGCTCTGTGATTGGGCGGCGGGCGCTCTGGTGATGGCTGAAGTAGGGGTTCTGTGGGTGAAGGCGGAAACGCTGCTGCACGTTGGCAGGAGGGTCCGAGCCAGTCAATCAGCTACACACCGACTCGCTGTTGCCGGCCGCTGCTATGTCTCAGGTAGGGGGAGCCCGCGCTGGGGGGGCTAAGGGGTGGGGAGCTGTCCGCGCCCCCCCCCCCGTTCCCTTCCCCTTAGCAAGGGGGGGGGGGTCGCTTCACTCGCGTGGTCTCGCCCCTGGGAGCTCCTCCATTTTCCTTCCCCTCCCCCCGGCTCAGGGGGCGGCTCTGGCTCGGCGCTAGCGACGCCCCCTCCCCTTTCCGCCCTTCTCCCGGGGCTCCTTGCTCCTGCTCCCAGCCCGCCTCCCCGTTCCCAGTGCGAGAGGCCTGGGGCGCGATAGCGAGGCGAGCCCGAACCCAGGCGGCTTCTCCTTTCGCCCAGGGCTCCCGCCGCCACCTGCTCCTCGGAGGCCCTGCTGGGGCTGGAGCGGGCCAAGTGGGAGCTGCCGCTTCCCCCCAGCCGCTGCGGCGCTAAGCCCTGGGTCTGCAGGCGGCCGTGGGGTTGGGCAGGACCCTACTCCGACGAGCGTCCACTCTGAAACTGGGTTGAGCGCTACCTTGGGGGGCTCGTGGGGAGGGACGCATGCCCAGCACGGAGGTTATAGACGGTGTAGGGCACGTCTACTGCAGCCTTCTTGTTCTCCACCTCCCACTAACCCGAGGCCTGTGTAGTGCTGCTATTGCAAGTAGCTATGGGGGGGGGGGGTGGTATTGGTGCAGAGGGTCGCATAAGGGCGTCCTGGGTGGTAGCGGAGACTGAGAGAGTCCAATGTCCATAGGGCTAGTAAGGGCATGGTGTGAAGATGCCATGGTGAAGAACAAGTGGCCTGATTATCAAGATTCACACCAGTATAACTGGAAGAAGCACTGCTGAAGCCAGTGGAGTTATGCTAGTGTCAAGGGAAAGAAGACTCTGTTCCAGAGGCTGCAGTCTTTCTCTTAACACATCCAAGAGCTCTGATGGCTTGGTAACAACTAGGACACAAGTTGTGGAGTTAGTAGCTTGCTAAAGAGTATGAGGACATGCTAACTACTTTAAGTTTGTGTGCAGGTGCAGCTTTATAAAATAAGGGATAGCACTTCCCTTACACAAAAGTGGCCCATAAAACACTTGTATAAACATCTGCTGTGTAACATGTTGAGACAATAAACTGATGGGGGTGGAGAGACTATGCAGGGAAGAGGCCATTCACTTGATGGATAGGGTGGGAAATGGCCAGTAATTACCAGCAAAAATGGTAGGTGCCAGCTGTCTGACTATGTAATCTTAGAATCACCAAGTGAACTTTCTTAATTGGAGGAGTTAAGGGGTAGGGACGCTTAACATTTTAAGGCTGTGTTCGAGGCCTCCTTTCTGCCAAATCCTCACGGCAGATTTCTCAACTTCTTTTCCCATGCAATATTTGTAGCAAACATCTCTGATCCTGCTGCTGCTTTCACAATAGCAGACTTTCACTCCTAATCCTACAGGGCACAAACTGGTTAGTAACATAGTTCAATTGACTTTTATTGTAAGTGTTACAATTATTCGCATTTCTATCTACACAGAACGCAATGTTTATAATCTCTTGTCTCACCTTCATGTAAACTCCAGTCATGAGACTTGGTTTCAACTTTAATTTTTGTGTTCTTCCTGCTATTTTGTCATCTTCAAGCAGACCTTAGATTTGTCAGTTCAAAATTTAAACTAATATCTACTGGCAAGAGTGAAAACCAACATAGAAAACTTTTCATCTTTTCATGCACTTTCCTTTTCATTTAGGCTGAGTTTGATAAAGCTGCTGAAGAAGTTAAGCAACTGAAATCTCAACCGACAGATGAAGAAATGCTGTACATCTACAGTCACTTCAAACAAGCTACAGTTGGAGATATAAACACAGGTATGTATTGGAAAGGAGTTCTAGGCTTGAGGAATAAAAAATGCTCAAACACTTTTTTTCTCAATAAAGAGAGGTGCTCACTTAACACTAGCTGCTAATGGCTTTAGATGTACATCAGTCTTTCTGTAAATTACTCTTAAGTATCCTTGAGACTGGGAAGAGGTTCATATCACCTTTCTCTTGTCTATTATGCCATCTCTTTGCTACAATATCTTTCACATCTCTTAAGAAAGAGTTACAGTTCAGCACCTCTGCTGATGTAGCAGAAAACTCTAAGGAATAGGGAAACTGACATCACAAGATGATGAAACTGACAGTGCTGTCAAGTTCACAAAGTAAACTGAAGGCTGTAAATTGAGTTATAGTAAACGAGTTCTCACCAACAATAGATAATAAACCTAGCAGAGATGACCATGTGGAGTGCTGTTAACAATAGAAAGTTATAACATGCTTTCTCCAGCATCTGAACAAAATAGCTTTCTAGAGTACACTCTAATTCAGGAAGTATGATGTCTGAAATGAGAGACCATGTTGACACAGAACCATCACATCAAGTGCAGTCTCCTGAAAGGACATGAGAGATTCCCAACAGTGTGGTTTGTATCCACTGACTGTCTCTTCTGTGGCTAATAATATTGTCTGTCCTAGAGCGCCCTGGTTTTCTTGACTTCAAAGGCAAAGCGAAGTGGGATGCCTGGAATACATTAAAAGGTAAGTTTTTAATAAAGATGACATGAAAACAGCAGGGTTGGTCACAAATCCTAATACTTGCTACTTAATGAATGAGTAGAATGAGTAGAAGTCTTCTATGGGCATGGCTATACTTGTAGTTGTAGAGTGCTGGGAGTTAAACCAGCCTTCGGAGACGGCAGCAGGGAAAATGCTGCCGAGTGTTTACACTTAGCTGGAAGCGCACTGGCGTGGCCACATTAGCAGCTCTTGCAATGCCACAAAGAGCCATGCATTGTGATAGCTATCCTGGCATGCAAGTGGCTGCAATGTGCTTTTCAAATGCCGGGGGTGGTGTGGAGTGTGTGTGTATGTGGAGGGAGAGAGAGTGGGTTTTTGGGGGGCTGAGAGCATGTCAGCATGCTGTCTTGTAAGTTCAGACAGCAGCAGACCTTCCTCCCCCCCACCTCTCTCTCACTCAAAGCAAGCAGCATTGCTTTGTCCCAGAGCAGATAAGCAGTCAGCTGTCAGAAACAGAGCTTTGAAAGGGCATACCCGCATTCCTACAGTGAGTTCAAAACAATGACAAGAGTGGCCACTTGACTTAAGGAGATTATGGAACGTTTCCGGAGGTCAATCAGAGCGTAGTAATGTACCTTGTTCACACTGGCGCCGCGGCACTCCAGCAGGGACGCAGCAAACATTATTCCACTTGCTGAGGTGGCGTACCAGCAGTGCTGTAGCTGTGGAGTCAGAGCGCTCTACATGCCTTGCCAATGTGGACGGGTAGTGAGCTAGTGTGCCTGGAGCTCCTTTATTGCACTGTAACTCGCAAGTGTAGCCAAGCCCTATGACTACATGTCCAAGACAATTAGGAGTTGCTGCTGGCAGGTTCAGGCTCACTTAAATACTCTGATGTAATTAATGGATAGCTAACACTGTAGGATAACAGACTTAACACTTCTAATGTGGTACTTCTGTGTTGGCATTGAACTGTTCAAATCAATACCTAACTACAAAAGTGCCCCAGGTTATTTATACATATCTATTTTAGATCTTTATATAGCCATCACCATAGTATCTGATCACTTCAGTCTTTAACCTTTCCTCACCCATCCTTCTGAGGTGGGGAAGTACTATTAGCCCTCTCTGCATATGGAGAACTGAGGCACAGACTGACTTGCTCTGCAACAGACTTCTTGTGTAAGCTTGGGCAAGAAATTGATCTTGGTCTACCAAGTGCCAGAATAGCACACAAACGAGTGGATCATTCTTTCCCTCATATATACTGTTGATGCAGTTACTATGTTCCACTGCATTAACTAAATTGGCCTTCCAATCAAGAGGGATTATCCTTGAGCCCTCAGCTCACCTCATCACTTCACAGATGTGAAGTCCCCCAGACTAAGGTTGCAGTGTACCTAAAATGCAAACTGCTCTGCTGAGCCACCCTCTCCTAACACAGCAAGGGGTACATGTATTGCTGCTATTTGCACTATATCCAAATGTTGCTTTGGAGAGTAAGCTTGTGTCTCAAGTCATTGCTCAACAGTCATTGCAGAAAGAATGACCGATGCCCCTGCAAACAAATCAGAGCAGGTCTAATATTAGATCCAACAGCCTGGAGTGTCCCTCATAACTTCCTTACAAGACTGCATGCCACCTAGTCACACAACAAGGAATTGTAACTTGGCGTTAAGATGTCTTTTAGACACAGTAAACTGGCTTGTAACTGAACAAAGCTGCATGCTTTATCAAAGTACCTTCCAGGGGAAACCCTGAAAGGAATGTAGGCTCCTTCTCTAGAAGGCAACACCAGATCACATGTGATACCAAATGATAACCTACAAAAGTGTTGTAAACTGTCCAACCAAGGATATAAATCCCACTTCTACATGTACTGAAATTTAGGGTTTGTTTTTTTTAATATTTCCTGTCCTGCAGCTGCTTTGTTCTCCGGTTACAATTTAACCCCACCCCTGCTGGGGAAAGCCCTGTCACCTGGAAGTAGTCCAGGGGCCCTGTCAGGAATGAGGCCAACCTACACTTCCTGTGATGCAAGGAATTACAGCTGATGTTGCTTGGGGCCAACTTGGTGGGAAAGAGTAACAACTCCATTTCTAACTCCAGGGCCCTTTTGTAGGGGGAGGTGAGAGAGGCAGGTAATGACTGCTGCTGGGAAAAGGGCAGGGTACAGGATGGGTGACACTCAGGGAGCAACTTGTGTTCTGCAGGGGTAACCCCCATCATGGTTGTGCCTATAGCGCTAACCTTATGAATAAGATGGTCTCACCAGATCAGTGGTTTTCAACCTTTTTTTTTTTTTTTTTTTTTTTTTCATTTGCAGACCCTTAAATTTCAAATTGAGGTGTGGACCCCTTTGGAAATCTTAAACCTAGTATGTGGTCCCACACAGGTCTGCAGACCACAGGTTTAAAAACCACTGCACTAGATCAAGCAGGAGTGTGATATTTTAATTTTGTGACCATTTAGGTTGCTGCTACTAAATAGCCAAGTAGTTGAGCATAGGTTTAAAGATTACAGCACAAAGGCTGGGCAAACAAATGAATCCCTAGGAGGAATTGCAGCTACACCTCTAAGGTGAGTGGCCCACTTTCATTCACTGAAGGTGCTATAGCATGCAAATTAGAATGTCTCCCCTGAATTGCTTGCTATGAATAGGTTACGGCCTCCACTAATCTCATGATTCTGTGGCATACTCAAAGTATTCTGGCTACTTGGTAATATTTTACTGTTCCAGTTGAGTTCTTACTACTCTACTGCAGTACGAGGCTTACAGGGCTGGCTTACTCACCAGCCCTGTAACTTCACAATTCACTTCAGTTAATACAAAGTAATTGGCATGAAGGAACTTCCAGGAAGCAGCCGTGTATCCTCTAGCTGCTTTAAACTGGTTTGCCCGTGGTTTCTAGTGCAACATAGATCTTACTAGACAACTGAAGTGGGGAGAACTTGGTGGTTTAAGTGTAACAAGTGGCTATTACAAGTACTCTATGGGGAATATGACTAGAACATTTTAGTCTTCATCTGATGCATGTCTTCTGATTTCAGGAATGGCCAAAGAAGAGGCAATGAAAGCTTACATAGCAAAAGTGGAAGAATTAAAGGGCAAATATGGCATCTAAGAATTGCATCCACTCCCCACTTGTGGAGCTGAAATGTGCCTTATTTCTTAATAGGCGGGATAACTGATTACTGGGGGTGACTGGAATGTGTAGTGTACTGCAGTTTGAGTTCTGCAATTCAGATTAAACTTCTGTCTAATTGTAAATTACACCTAATGAATTGGGTAGCTTTACTCTGAATCATTAAAGTACATTTGTTACTTATTTGTGGTGGCCACTTTAATACAGGGATTTGGCTACCATTTGCTCATCTCCACCTGACAACTGACCGTGATAAAGCTTTGCCCAAAGAATAGCTATGATGCAACACTTTAAAAGTTTCTTGCACTTCTTGTTTATCATTACAAAACTGAAGCTGCTAGCTGTCTGTTTCCAGAGCTGTCCTGCCCACTAGAGGGCTCTAATAACCTTTCATAATGCAATAGTAACACTGGCTTCATCAAAATTAAACAGTCATTGTGGCCACAATGACTATCTCTAGGGTAGAGGAGACACTTGATGGGTAATTTGCAATTACTATAGGCTAGGATACTTGAAAGTGTGCTACAATAGTTCATGATAAACTGGCTAACCTTAAGACTATAGATTTAAAAAATTTATTAAAGCTAATGTTAAAAAAACATTCTCCATATTCTTACTAATATGGATTTCTATACTGACTCTGCTACAGCTAGTGCCCTTTACCCAAGCGTGCTTGATTTAAGCCATTAGAAAGCCTTCCATCCCTCAGTATAATCATCTACATAGCATGCTTTGTGAGGATCTCAAAGAACTTCCCCAAGTGGGGAAATTCTCATGTGTTGGAAGAGGGGGAGCAGGGGAGATTTCTGGTAATTTGCCTACCATTCTGCAGTCAATAACTGATCTCTGTATCCAGTGCCAATCACTAAATCATATTGTTGGTTCTATGCTATTCCCTACCATCTCCCTTTCTTTTAATGTTAAATATAGGCTAACAGCCTTTCCCTCTGTCTGGATACTTTAGTTTGTTGCTGTCATTACCAGCATTGTAGTACCAGTCGACAGCATCTCAAACACCTCCCCAGCAATAAAAATCTTACCTGGGAAAATCCTAGGCCTAGCTTTCAAAGGAACACTTTCAGGAGCATTTCAGTATCTTGTTTCAGTGGTTGTTTTGTAGCTACTTTTGTTTCAAAAGATGAAGCCACAGCATGGATTAAAGACTGTCAGCTCAGCATGACCATGAATGAGGATTGCTGAGAATTCAGATAACCAAGTAGGTTTTTTTGTTTTGTCTTCTCTCCTCCCCTCCCCCCCCCTTAAAAAGGTGAAAAGTAACCCACACCCTCTTGCAGGATAGATAAAAGTAACACTATAGAGTCTATCATACTAGCTGCTTGGACATAGAGGAATAGTACATGCTGCAGGTACAATATCATGGGTAAATAGGATGGGGGCCCTTTGCCAGTTGTCCTCAGGTAAGCCTAGGGGTAGTGCACTCATGATTTTCTAAATTCATGGAAGTGCAAGGATTAGTGGATTCCAAGTAGCTGACTGTCTATATTTTGTTCATGTTAGTTGTATCTTTCTTAAACTTCAGAAAATCATTTTACTCTCAAATCACAGCTACCTCTGTTCCAGCTACAATGCCAGCAGAAGGCTGAAATGGCTTTACCTCAGTTCCTTCCATGGATTTGAATGACCCTGGCCCACTGCTGTTTTAACTTAAAAGGTTCTGTTGTAAACTTGGTGCTGTAGTTCAGCTTTTCAATTGAAGCTGGGGTGGGAGTGGGGAAACGACCTTCTTTAAGATAGAACATTTATGGTTTTTTTTCCCTCTCCTTTGTTTCCTCCTGTTTCATGTCTCTCATTCTCTGCCTCTTCTGATTTTTCTCCACTTTGTTGGAAGCTTAGTGTGTTTTATCATTTCCCTAGTAAAACACACAGGGTAGGAGTGGCACCTCAGTTTAACCCATGAGATAACTTTGATTCCCTGCCAGCCCTAAATACTTTAGGTGGCTCCAAAACTCAACAGCTGTAGTTGTGAAACCAGTGATCCTTAGCTATTTCCATTAGCTATTGGAGTAGAATTGAACTACTACTAGCAAATACTTCCACGTCTGCTTTTATCTGCTGGAAGGGTTCATATTATTCCCTAACAGTTTGCTAATATGTCTTTTGTCAGACATAATTGCCACTTGCATGGCATTTTCAGCTGCCAGAATCTCTACTAGTAGAACAACCAGATCATCTTATGGATAAGGTACATGACTGGGCCTTGGGAGACTGAGCAAATCACTTAATTTTCCTCTTCCTCAGTTCCTTGTTTAAAATGGGATTGTAAGTCTTCTGTTCTCCCCCTTTTGTCTACTTAGGTTGTAACTTTTTGGCAGGAACTCTCATGTCATACGAGGCATTGCAGGGTGGGGCCTTTACGCACTATTGGCTATTTATTATAAAGTAGTTTGCCAGTATCTGGGACTGACACAACTTTCTGGTAGTAAGCAGCATTGGCAAGGCTCCTGCAGTGATTATATTGTTTCCTGAATCTCTTTCACTGTCTTTGTTCTCCATCTATGTTGTTTAGCTTGGTCTTCTATATCCTGACAGTTTGTGGGCCATATTTCCATCATGAGAAGATTCCTGTGCATTGATATCTTTGATCAAAAACATCTGAAGGTATCAGCAGTAATGTCCATCTGCATCTTGATTTCCTGAAATATTTTCATGCATGACTGACCATTCTTTTCTCAATGCAATGAGTAACGTTGCTTTTCTGGCAACTGCTTTGGCTTGTGCGGTCTCTGCTGCATCCGAAGTCGGCACAAGTTTTCTAGCAGTTGTTACTAGTATCTGTCTTAAATTCATCTAAAAAGCCCTCTGCCCGTTAGCTGGTGTGTAGTGCTAGTTGAAACTTAGTTTCCAATCCATGAGAAGTTCTGGTATTTTGACATTTTGTTTTTGTTCTGAACTGGAATGAAAACAAATTCATTTTCCTGCAAAACAAAATGTTTGGAAAAAAAAAAATATGTAATGCATAATATAAAATTTCAGAATGAAAAATCAAAACATTCTATTCCTTATCAAAATGCTTCATTTCAATGTTTTAAACAAAATTTCATCACAATTAAAATGTCCCTATGAAAAATTTCAATTTTGACAAAATGGCATTTTCTAGTGGTATAATGTTCCACTGGAATTTTTTTACCAGCTCTGCTGGTGTGTGCCATTTTAGCAGCTGCTGAACAGCAAGACTCCTTGGAGGATGAGTTACCAGGAGGCCAGTGAAGAGATCTGAATCCCAGAGATCCTGGCTTTCTGAGGAGGACTGTGACACCAGCCAACTAGAAGGCAGGCCCAATTCCTGTCCTCCAGTAACTGAGTCCGATTCCTAGGTAGCAGCCCAGGCTAGGACTGATGAGGCAGATCCTATGGAGGAAACTTCAGCATGTATCTATCTTTACAATTTATTATTATTGTGCTATATGGCTGTGCTACCTCTGTGCCATTATAAAATAAATAAATTAATGGAGATATCCTATCTCCTAGAACTGGAAGGGACCTCGAAAGGTCATCAAGTCCAGCCCCCTGCCTTCACTAGCAGGACCAAGTACTGATTTTGCCCCAGATCCCTAGGTGGCCCCTTCAAGGATTGAACTCACGACCCTGGGTTTAGCAGGCCAGTGCTCAAACCACTGAGCTATCCCTCCCCCCTGATTGTAAGCAAATGGCACAGAGGGTGCAGCCATTGTAAGCCGCTGTCTTTGAAGCCCCTTCCTCCATTCCTTGGCCAATGTTGTCCATTTCTGCCCTTCCCCCCCCCAGTACATTTTTCCAAAACATTGGCTGCTCCAGCTGGGGAATTGGCCTCTGTCTCATGCTAAAGCCCTAACTATTGACCACAGAGGGCACATGCCCATCTTTCCTCATCTGTCCTGCCTGCAAATGCACCCCACTCCCACCCCCGTTTGCCTGCTCAAACTGGTGACTGGCAGCATGGTGCAGCTGCAGACTCTACTCCTCCTACAGCAAATACGAATAATGAAAACAACCATTTGGGTGAAATTCAAGCTTGGATGGAGGCAGCAGTTACAGGAAAAGAAGTTTGGTGTTCTGTTTCCAAGAGGTAGACAGCGATATTGTGTACCTGGAAAGCTACAATGACTACAGCTCCCTGCTGAGGTATAACTGCCCTGGAACGCACACACTTACAGGAAAAGAACTTAACCTTAGGGACAGCAAAACTCTTAATGGCTTTTCACAAGCTTACACAAGGAGAGACTAGGACGGGGTGGGCAAACTACGGGCCAGCCCGTCAGGGCTTTGGAGACGGCCCGCAGGATTGCCACCCTCGTGGCGCCACGGGCCCCGCACTGCTCACGGAAGCAGCCAGCACCACTTCCCTGAGGGAGGGAGGGGATCAGAGGGCTCTAGGCTGCCCTTGCCTTCAGGCACCACCCCTCGCAGCTCCCATTGGCTGGGAACGGAACCACGGCCAATGGGGGTTTCAGGGGAGGTACCTGCAGGCGAGGGCAGCGCGCAGAGCCCTCTGCCCTCCTCTCCCCCGGGGCCTCAGGGACGTGGTGTCATCCGCTTCTGGGAGCGGCACAGGGCCAGGGCAGGTTGCCCTGGTGCATGCTGCCACCACCCCAGAGCCACTCCAGGTAAGTGGTGCTGGGCCAGAGCCTGCACCCCTGCCACACCCCAAACCCCTCCTGCACCCCACCCCTGCTGAACCCTTCCTGTGCCCCAACCCCCTGCCTTGAGCCCCTTCCTGCACCCTGCACTCCCTCCCACACCCCTGCCCCAGCCCTATATTTATGCCCTGCATGGAATTTCCCCACCCCAATGTGCCCCCTGGGCCAAAAAGTTTGCCCACCCCTGGATTAGGGACTGTGAATGCTTCAGATAGTCATTGCAGAACCCTATCTATTTTTCCTCTGCACTTTCACCATGTCTGCAGGGGAGATAAAGCAAAATCTAAGAGAGAGAACTTCCTCCATTTTTGTTCTATGATTATGAGGAATAATTCATTCCCTCCCTCCCTTCCTCCCCCATTGTATAGCTTACAACTCCCTTCCACTCCCCAGCCATGCAACAGGGGGACTATCTTGGTGAATAACTTCACAGCCTATCTTGCTGGTCTGCCCTTAGCCTATTTCAATAAGGCCATTCTCTGCCTCCCAGTCACCTACCTCTGTGTAATATCATTCAGAGTCAGGACAGCTTAAAGGGGATTACCATCTAGCTTGCTCCCAGATGCCTCCCGCAGCCCCTGCTAATGTTTCTGACACCATGTAGGTGCCTCCAATGTATACTAAAACTACAAAGCCAGACCAGGAACATAATTCCCAGCCCCCTACCACCATTCTCTGCACAGCTTCCAAGGCACAATGGAAAACTCATGATGAAATAATATATGGAGATATACTTATCTCATAGAACTGGAAGAGACCCTGAAAGGTCATCAAGTCCAGCCCCCTACCTTCACTAGCAGGACCAAGTACTGATTTTTGCCCCAGATCCCTAAGTGGCCCCCTCAAGGATTGAACTCACAACCCTGGGTTTAGCAGGCTAATGCTCAAACGACTGAGCTATCCCTCCCCCCAGCGTTGGCTGATGTCACTGCAGAGTCCCAAAAAGAACCCCAAATAGCAGGGAGGTGGCGGCAGTACATGAGGACAAGGACTGAGAGAGAACTAGGTAGCTCTCCAGAAAGATTGTGGGACTGGCCAGGGACAGCGTTGGCATGGCAAAAAGTAGTATAAAAAAAGACAGGGAGATGCGGAGGCGATACAAAGCCAAAATGCTCTGCTGCTGCACATGTTGCTGTTACTGTAACAGGCAATGCAGTGCTATAAACCATCACTTGCCATGTTATGCAGACCCCGGACAATACAGGCTACTGGAGACAACAGCACCTCCTCCCTGCTGTGCCCTCACAGCAGTGCTCCCAGAGGCCAGCTTTTTACAGACCCAAGCTCAGGGCAATGAGAACAGTTGCATCTAGGAGCTGAGCTCTTGTGAACCTTCTTGCACCCTGGTAACTTCAAGACTTGCAACACAACACCAGAAGGCACATGCACAAGAAGAGGCAGAGGCATTGTGACTTTAAGCCCTCCCCACCCTTCCACCCATGTTGTGTCCCGCACTGCTCCACTTTCATGTCTTGTGTGACATTCTATTCCTTGGGGGAGCACCCTGTAACCCCCATATTCCTCATTTACATATCATTGTGATATTGCATATACAGAGGCGTAGCGAGCGCCCTCCGACCGGAGGGGGCCCCGCAAGGAAGGGGGCCCCTAAAAGTGGCAAAATAAATACCGCATTCCAGTTTCTGCATTGTAAGGGGCCCCGCCCGGACATATGTTCGGAGGGGGCCACCGTTCGGAGGGGGCCACGTTCTTTGTTGCTACGGCCCTGTGCATATAAAGCATGCCATGTGAGGTCTCATGGGAAAGGTTATGATCTGCTGAAAGCCATTGTTCCATCTAAATGTGTATATCATTAGTGTAGATGAAGTTATGAGATTGTGTTCTATGGTTGTCACTAAAATATGCTGTGAGTTGGGGAGTTGCCCAGATATTAGACCCTCATGGTCAAGGGAGCTAACCAACACGCAGGCGGGTGTCGAACAACCATCAACAGCCATTGTCCAGCAAGGGAGTTACAATTCAAGCACTCACTTGCATAAGGCCATGCCAGGGGAATTGCTCAACCTTGCCTGGGGACTCAGCAATGCCCACCAGACCTGCCTGGGCTTGTGTTCTCCAAGCACATGGACTAAGGGTATAAACAGAACACAGTGGCCTCATGCTTGGCCTTTCTCCTGACCCCACCTATGCTGTAGGCAACAAGGACACTCAGAAGACCCCAACAGAGGAGACTAAAAAGCAGTGCAAGATGGTATATTCCTGAGATACAAGTCTGGGAGCTGGGGGGGATCTGGCTGGTGCCTTACTCTGTGTGATTCATGAGTACTCTGGGAGCATTCATGCAGTCCAGCTGGGTGTGGCACTCCACATGTGGTTGTACTGAGTGATGATAGAGCCCAGAGGGGTTTGCTGCTTGTCACTAGCAAAGCATTGTGAGAGACAGTCCAAGCTGGAGAGAATAAAGGGGCACAGAGGTCCCACAGTCCCAGACTGCACCCCAGGGATCCCGTCACATCTTGATTCACTGTTTTAAACATTTCTTCGTAGTTGTTAGATGATAGATTGTTTTGTTTCATAATAAAAAAAACTGTTTTGTTTATGGTTTCAGTTAAAGATTATTTGTGTTACATCATAGACTTTAATAATAAAAACCTTGAAAACGTTATTCATGAGGTGTCAACAATGCATTTTACACAGAAAATCATTGTTTTAAATAAAAACATAAGAATGGCCATACTGGGTCAGACCAATGGTCCATCTAGTCCTGTATCCTGTCTTCCAACAGTGGCCAGTGCCAGATGCTTCAGAGAGAATGAACAGAACAGGGCAGTTATCAAGTGGTCCATCCCCTGTCCAGTCCTAGCTTCTGGCAGTCGGGGGTTTAGGGAAATCCAAACCATGGGGTTGCATCTCTGACCATCTTGGCTAATAGCCATTGATGGACCTATCCTCCATGAACTCATCTAGTTCTTTTTTGAACCCTGTTATACTTCAGGCCTTCACAACATCCCAGCAAGGAGTTCCACAGGTTGACTGTGTGTGGCATGAAGAAGTGTTTCCTTCCGTTTTTTTTTTAAACCTGCAGCCTATACCCTATTCACTTTCTCCACACCACTCATGATTTTGTAGACCACTATCATAGTCATCTAAACTGAACAGCTCCAGTCATTTTAAGCTCTCCTCGCATGGAAGCTATTCCATACCCATAATGCAGCTCTTCCATACCCTCCATGCATAAGGTTTTACAAAAGTATCTAGTCAAAGACAGAAGGTGAAATAAGGATTGCCACAATGTTACACCTCCACTACCCATAAACAACATTGAATTGCTCACAATACATCCCACCCCCCGCTCCACAGGATAACAGTTGGATGTACAGCTGCACAGTTTCAGGCCTGAGACTCAAAATAAGAGCAATAGGCATTGCAGACACTATTGCCCTGCCTGTTACCATTTTCTATGGAATGCCTTGCTCGCTGCTCAGATCACTGAGGAAGTCTTTGACCTCGGCCTCCCGCTCATCATTAAGACTTTACCCCTCGCTCTCACAAATATTGTGCAAAATAAAGCATGCTGCTATAATCTTTGGCAGGCTTTTTTCTGCGGCTTCCAGCCTATTCCACAAACAGTGCCACTTTCCATTCAAATGGCCAAATGCACATTCCACTACTATTCGGTAGCTACTGCGGTGGTAGTTCAACAGTTCCTTCCTTCTGTCCAAGGAGCTTGTGAATGGCTTCATTAACCAGGGAAACCAAGGATAAGCCAGGTCTCCCAGGATAACCGGAGCAGTGTGCATGCCATTGATGTCCATAGCGATCCTAGGGACAAACAGTCCTCTCTTTGTTCAGGTAAAGTGGGTGGAGTTTCAAAAGATCCTAACATCCTGACCCCTTCCAGACTTCCCTGCACTTATGTCCATAAACCGGCCACGGTGGTCAACAAGCCCTTGGTGCATCCTAGAAAAATACCCTTTCTGTTTATAAATTCTGATCCCTGTTGGGAGGGGGCAAATAATAGGCACATTGGTCCCATCCGTTGCCCCAATATAGTTTGGGAAGCCCTTGCATGTAAAGCCACCAATAAACTCTTGAGCATTATCAAGCTTCCTGGTGCAACAGTACCTTTTCCATGATAATGGCCCCAGCAGTCAATCTCCCCATGCTGAATGGGTTGGCTATGGACCATTGGCATTCAGGGATATGTGTATGGTTTTTAAAGCTTCCAGATGGTGACCTGCTTGTCCATGGGCATGGGGCACTGCATGCCGGCACGCCATCACTGTAGCTTCAGGGTTAGTTCAGCACATATCTCCAAAAAGGTCACTTTCCTCACCCTGAAAATCTCTTGCCCCTGCAGGTTATCTCAGGTCTGCAGAATGATTCTTTCCAACCAGTCCACACTGGTTTCCCAAGCCCAGAAACAGCATTGAATGGTGTGAAGTTGCACCACAAATCTGTCCTGTACTATCAGTTGATGGGAGTCCTCCTCTTCTTCCATGTCCTTCTCTCGCTTCTTCCTGCTGCTGCTGCTGCTGCCACGTCATCTGTGCAGTGCTGTGACAGGCAAAGTCTAAAGCCAAATTTATCTGGCTTTGAGTGCTGAAATACAGCCCAAGCTACCTCTATGAATACACAGTTGCAAGCATACCAGCACAGATCATTGTTGGGTCCATGCTGGCCACAGCAATTAAAAAATGGATTAGTCCACCAGAAAGGAAGTACGAGGTGGAGGCAGAGGACACATGGGATTTTTAAAAAATTTTATATCTCCTGGCTTCCATTATGCATCCCACAATGAACAGCGAGAAAAATCCTAGAATGCAAACTGCTGAGCAATGAAGTAAAGGACCGAGGGATACCCTCCGAGAATGTCATACCCTGAGTATGCAGCAAGCTGTCTCTGTGTGTACACAACGATGTGCACTGAAAGAGCATTGAAAACCATGCCATGTGCACACTATGAGTGCAGCTTATGTTGTGTGTAACTGACACACATCAAAAAGCTAGGGATTAAGACCCCTGTGTAGGCAAGCCCTGAATTGATGTAATTTACACTTTCTTCCTGCCCCCAGCACTTCATCAGATAAATTACATCAGAATAGAATCTAATTTGAATCAGCCCTTCCAGGTTCAGCTGTGCATCTACGAAGAAGCAGAGCACATGGAGATGAAATTTAGGAGTTCCTACATAGGTAAGGACCATGCAGTAAGAGAGTGTAGAAAAGGTGTTAAGGAAGAAATGTCTTTATGCAGAAATTAATACATAAATATTTGTGCCTGGAGTGGACAAACAAAGGCAGCAAAAGAAGTGTCAGCTATGAATCTATTAAAATTACTTAGGCACTGAGAAATCATTACCAGGTACAAACACTAGATAGATAGATGCTGTTGGTGCATGGACCTTCCTGGTTTACAAACCCTCTTGCTTTTCAAAATTATGATTATACTTATTAATATTTCTGCAGAGAACAGAGTTGAAAAAGAAGGCAACCGAGGTTCAGAAGTTAGACATTGTTAATCAGCATTCAGTAGCTTCACGAGCTGTTTTTGTGTCTCTCTCTCTCTTCTTGTTGCTAGTAGGATGTTCCTACACAAACCCTCCAGGGCCAGAATGTTCCTTCTTGCTTCATATTTGGTGTTTTGCTCTTCTCAAAAAGCTAAAGGAGCTGTTGACTCATTCATTGCAGTAATGCAAGCTATGTAAGATCCTAGCTATAGATAAGACCCTTGACTAATGGAGGAACAGATATTTCTGATTACAGGGGGATACTAGAACGAGGGGGATTCCTCCAATAGTTTCTCAGGGAGTTGCTATTGTCTCTCCAGCTATACCAATTTCCAATCCAGCCTGTGATATTACATCTATGAAGGGCAGCGGCATCCTGATTACCGCAGAGTATGCAGGAGGGGAAGCTATGCTCTCAAGCAGACCCAATGTGAAGGTGAGTCAGAGGGCAATTGGCAGTCATATGTTCTCAAGCCTAGGTTACTGAGTTTGCAGGGAGTGTAGGATGGAGTTTGGACTTTGGATACGGCAATAATAAATGTTAACTCGAGCCTGTGATAAGACAGCCCTTTACTTATCATTCTCATATTATTACTCCTTACCCAAAAGCATTATTTGCATGCTATCAAATGCAATAAGAGATTGTGCAAAAGTTGACCATTTTATTATTCAGTGAGTGTATTATTCTTGATTTGAAGTATTTGGAGATTTTATCACTGCCAGGGCCAGAGTATGTAAAACAGATTACATGTATTACATTTCACATTACCCTTTTCCTAAAGCTCTTTCTCACCGACTTTGCAGATGCACCTTATTTTGAATGGCTTGACTGGTCGTTCTCCTTACTGCAATGAGGGCATATTGGTGATGAAAACCTTCCTTCCTCTAGTTATTTTGGTGGTGGTCTTTTGGTGCTAAAAATGTTAGTGTGAATAGCACCCATATATGAAAGAAAAAAAGAAGTTTACTGTGATGGAATACACTCCGTATTCACACCCTACATACTACTGTAATAATCTTTGTACAAAGTATGCCTACTGAGGTATCATTTGAAAACTCATAATTGGCTGGACAGTATTGTCCTGATAAAATATGTTTGGCAACCTTGTATGTGAAGTTATAAGATTCCCTTGTATAATGTTATTAACCCGTGTTCCAAAGCCCATAGCCCTGCCCAAGCAGATGTCGCAAACAGGTCTGTTCTAAATAAAGGAATGTATGCTTGCCTTAATTTGAATTTAAGCAGTAAACAGAATAATCAAGCAGGAAGGGAAAACAAAGGAAGCTCAAACAGGTGGAAAAAAACAGCAGGGAATATCCTTCCACATAAACTCTTTGTCTTCTGGTTCTCACCTGGAAATGTTTTCCAAGAGGGGGACTGAAACTATAAAAAAAGAGGCACAAACACCCCAAAGCACCCCACCTTCCTCCCTGTCTGTCTCTGGCATCACACCTTAGAAGACAAAGGAAAACAGCCATTGGACTCTGGGTGTAGGGCGCGGGGGGGAGGGGGTGGCATTCCTGACCTAAAGAGTTTAGTCAGTAATCTGCTGGAGCATGAAAGCCTGCTGGAACAAGAGAATTTCTTAAGTAGATACTAGAAAGTGTTTTATCTTTATTTTTCTTGTAACCATTTTTGATTTTTATGCCTCATTACTTGTACTCACTTAAAATCTATTTCTTTCTTTAAAATCTATATATAAAGGCTTGGAAAGATTAGATTTTTATCGGTAAAAAGTTGATTAATGTAAATTTCACCATTCACACACAAATCAACAAAAAATATTTCCACCAATAATAATTGAAATTTACAGATAGGCAACATAAGAAAAATGCTGCTTCAGAACTTAATGGAGTTTGATTTAAGGCTAAAATTTTGACATATGATGTTGACAGTTTGTGTTGTAACAATTATAAAGCTTTAATTTTTTGAATCTCAGTGTGTACTGTCATTAAACAATTATTGTCTGACCCCCGATAATTTCTCGCAGCTGTGAAAATGTAAATTGATTAAAATTGAAAAAATGCTTAAAAGTAAACATCAGTATTATCTGTCAAAATTATTTTTAAAAAATCAAATTCTGCCAAGCCTAGAGAGAGAGAGAGAGAGAGAGAGGGATACAGGTATGTATCTACACTGCTTAACCTAGAATTGCAAGGTTCTATCGTCCATTAAACTAGTCTCTGAGCCACAAGAATGCAGGTTGGCCTGTCCAAGGCAGCACCTGCACAACAGGGTCCCGGTCCATAACTGGAGCTCCTAGGTGCTACGATAATACAAACAAATAATAATTTTAAGATATCGGTGTCCCTTTAAAGGTACTAAGCAATCCCCATTATAACACACACAGTTTTCACACACATAGCTTTCCACAATAATAACCTCATGGCTGAGATCTTCCATGGCTGATCTTTGCCTAAAAGTGTTTTTGTTGTTTTACTTTGAAAAGGTTGAGTAAAATTATTGGCTGACTTTAGTTATGATAGAATGAAAAGAAATACATTTTTCCATTGATTATAAAGTCCACAGTTATCCTAGATAGGATTTTAAAAAATGATTACAGAAGGAAATACACATATACACACACACACACGCAGAGAGAGAGAGAGGTGTTTCAAGACAAATAATAGCAGCAGCAAAGGGAGTAATTATTATTAATTATTATAGTATCATCCAAATATTCACCTCTTCCTCCTCTCAACCACTTTAGTGAAGGGTGAATTTCAACACATAATTGGAACTAGCTCAATTCTAACTAAGTATAGGCAATTTCTACTTTCCCATATTTTTCTCTTTCAGAGCAACAAAGAAATTAAAGGTAAACAACTACGTTAAAGCAACTTTAAGATTGCAGTTAAATTGCAAAAGATCAAGAAATACAAAAGTTAATGTTTCAATAACAATGTAAACTTGGCTAGATTGCATAGGTGTTGTATTATATTGGGCCTATTTTTCTGGCAGAATTTACTATACTACCATAAAATATACATGATTTACGTATGTCATGTTTACAATTAATTCTGGGTTGTGAATCTACTTGTATTTAGTTTGATGTTCGTTAATTAATTTTTACATAAACAGGTAATTAACAATTTTTAAAAAATCAGATTTAATAATAAAATGTTTACCCAGCTGGTTGTCCATCAAAAATCTTGTTTCTTCCTGAACCAACTTGGCCAATACCATACACCAGCTAAAGGCCCCTAATCTCAATCAAAGTAGTGTTGGTTTCTCAAATAAGCCAACTAGAGACTAAGACCCAGATCCCTGAAGATATTTAGGTGCCCATCTGTTTCTTTAGGCACCTAAGTACACCATTTAGGAGCCACTGACGTTTCCAAAGCCATCATTCAGCTGTCGCCTAATGCCATAGCCACCTAAATCCCCTGGGTGCCTAAATTTTCATTCATCAGCATTTTCAAAGCAGCCAAAGCACTACTGCCACATCTGGCTAACAAGCAACTCAAAGCCCTAGCTCAAGGCAAAGCCCTGGAGGCCCTGAAGCAGGATTTTTGAACTCAGCAGGGCCTGTCTCACCAACGGGGCCTGAGCCTGTAGACGTGCTCTGAGCAGACTTGAGACATGTCACACTCAACAGCAGGAGGACCCCATGCAGGCTGCTGGGGGAGCAGCAAAGCTTCCATACATGCAGCTGGGCAGAGGGAAACATGGGCCGAGTGTAAGGGGTATCAAGTGAGAGCAGAAGACAGTGACAGTCAGTTTTGGCTGCTAAGGTATGGATGCCCTAAGCAACTGACCAGGCTTAGGTGCCTAACTCCAGGAGAGTGTTCATGGCTGAGTATCCTGAGTGGAGGGAAGTGCCTATCTCTGGCTAACCAGCCAGATCAGCTGCTTGGGTCTACCCAGCATTTCACTGCTCATTAGTTCAGCCAGTTTCCCGCTTAGCTTGCTGGTGTGATGGGTCTGCAAAGCTTACAAGTACAATTCACATTAACCCTCTCCCCACTGCATTTCCCTTTCCCTGAGCCAGATGAGGGGAAAGGTCTTGACCCAGGAAGTGGCAGGGCTCTGTTTTGGGAGCAGTGACCGCATGGAAGCCAGGAGCTGCAGGGACACTGAAGCCGCGGCTTCATGGCAAGGTGGAGAGCTGGAGAGAAGCTGGAGGGAGGCAGGCGAGCTGCATGGAGAATAGTCCGTGAGTGCTGGACATTCGAGTTGCGTGCAGGTCTGTGTGGGACTTATGGGAAAGAAGCAGCTGCAGCCGGATAGGGAGCCAGTGCAGAGGGGCCCCAATGAAAGACGATAACTGAGACTGGCTTGGCAACCCGCAAGCTCCTATTTGCTTTGAATAGACTCTGGACCAGAGAGGGCACCCCAGGCACTAGGCCTGAAGAGCCCTGACCTGACTCTCAATTGGACAAACACTTACCATTATCACTCACTATGGACTGTAACTGTTTAAGCCTCTGTACTATGGTATTTGCAACCTTTCCCCTTCCTGCCAGCCCTAGTAAAATAGCCTTTTCTTGAGCCACGTGTCTGCGTGGTCACAGGGACCTACCAGGGCTAGCTCCTGAAAGCCCCTAGTGCTCGCTTCTGAGTTGTGGTGCACCTGCTCCTATCACACTACTGGCACCCTAGAGCAGTGGCTCTCAATCTTTCCAGACTCCGGTACCCCTTTCAGGAGTCTGATTTGTCTTGCATACCCCAAGTTGCACCTCACTTAAAAACTATTTGCTTGCAAAATCAGACATAAAAATACAAACGTGTCACAGCACACTATTACTGAGAAACCGCTGACTGTCTCATTTTTACCATATAATTATAAAATAAATCAATTGGAATATAAATGTTGTACTTACATTTCTGTGTATACAGGTCTGTCGCATCTTACACTGGGGTTACATTCCGCAGTCAGCGCGTAAAGCGAAAATCGCATATAGTCAAAATTACATTGAGTGTAATGGTGGGCGGAATCGCCCGCACTACAGGTACAGTATTAAAATGGTTATTTTTCTCTTTTTTTGTTGTTTTTGTTTTTGCCGACCGCGTAAAGCTGAAATCGCGCATGTTAAATGTGCGTAAGATGCGACAGACCTGTAGTATGTAGAGCAATATAAACAAGTTATTGCCTGCAATTTTAGTTTTTACTGACTTCGCTAGTGCTTTTTATGTAGCCTGTTGTAAATTTAGGCAAATATCTAGCTGAGTTGATGTATCTCTTGGATAGACCCCTGCGTACCCACAGGGTACATGTACCACTGCCCTAGAGGTTTGATGTACTCCAGCACTGAGCAGCACCAATCATTACACTGGCTTCTGAGGATGCCTTCCATAGCCGCCTAAGTCTCTCCATGCAATGTATGTAGCCTGGGCTCCTAGCTCAGGACTGAAAATTCCACTGGGAAGCAAGCCAACCTAAGGGTTAGATGTTACACCACTTAGTGGAGCAACACCTAACCAACTACCTTTAAGGATTTGGGCCTAAGCTCCTGATTCTGCAGACAGTTATCCACATGTTTATCTTTACACACATGAACATTACCACTGGCTTTAGTAGGACTGCCTGCATAAGAGTGGCCTTGATTTAGCAAGATAGCAAGGATGTGCCCAACTTTAAACTCAGAAGCAGTCCCATAGAAGTCAATGGGACTACAGTAACTCCTCACTTAACGTTGTAGTTATGTTCCTGAAAAATGTGACTTTAAGCGAAATGATGTTAAGCGAATCCAATTTCCCGATAAGAATTAATGTAAATGAGGGGGTTAGGTTCCAGGGAAATTTTTTTCACCAGACAAAATACTATATTTTTATATATATATATATATATATATATATATATATATATATATATATATATATATATATATATATATATATATATATATATATATATATATATATATATACACACACACACAGTATAAGTTTTAAACAAACAATTTAATACTGGCACACAGTGATGATGATTGTGAAGCTTGGTTGAGGTCGAGGAGTCAGAAGGTGGGATATTTCCCTTACTGCTAAATGATGAACTAGCAATTGGCTGAACCCTCAAGGGTTAACTCTCTCACTCTACAAGGCAGCAGGAATGGAGGGAGATATGCGCATTTCCCCTTTAAGTACACTGCCTTGTTAATTAGATCAGCTTGCTGAGACCGCAGCTGCTGCAAGCTCCCTCCGTCCTGAGCCCTGGTGTGTCCCCCCTGCTCTACGGAAGATGGGGTAAGCGGGGGGGAGGGGGACACCCTGACATTAGCCCCCCCTCTTCCTTCCCTCCCCCCGCACAGCAAGCAGGAGTCTCGGGGAGCAGCTCCAAGACAGAGGGCAGGAGCAGCACATGGCAGTGGGGGGAGGGACAGCTGCAATTGCTAGCCTGCTGGGCAGCTGCTGCGCAGGGAACTTAGGGGAGCGGGGAGCTGATAGGGGGGCTGCCGGTCCACCCTGGTTCCAAGCCCCCACCAGCTAGCTGCAACGGGCTGCTCTTCCTGCAAGCAGTGGACAAAACAGGCGGCTGCCAAACGACGTTAGAAGGGAGCATTGCACAACTTTAAATGAGCATGTTCCCTAATTGATCAGCAACGTAACAACAAAACAACGTTAACCGGGACAACTTTAAGTGAGGAGTTACTGTATTCATGTTTAAAGAAAGGCACAAGCTCTTAAAAACCTTGCTGAACCAGAGCCTTAGGGCATAGTGTTTGCGCGCTTGGGGCTAAGTCACACAAGGACCGGGTCATATGGACTTCTTACCAGGAAAACAGTTTTGTGCAGTTTGCCTGAGCCTGAGTTTGCTTAGCAAAGCCACATGCAAGTGGAGTTTTCTCAGTCCATTCCCCTTCTTGTGGCCACAAAATGAGGGCCCGTTTGCACTGAAAAGTTACATCAGCATAGCTAAAAGAACGAGGAGTACTTGTGGCACCTTAGAGACTAACACATTTATTTGAGTATAAGCTTTCGTGGGCTAAAACCCACTTCATCGGATGCATGCAGTATATCACTCAGGGGGTGTGAAAAATCCACACCCTTGAGACATGTAGTTAGGCGGACCTAGCCACCCGTGTAGACAGCACTAGGTCAACAGAAGGATTCTTCTGTCAACATAGGTACCGTTTCTCGGGGAGGCGGATTACCTACAGTGATGGGAGAACCCCTTCCATTGCTGTAGTAAGTGTCTACACTGAAGTGCTACAGCGGCAGAGCACTGCAACTATGCAGCTGTAGCAACTTAAGTGTAGACATAGCCTAAGGCCTGGTCTACACTAAAAAGTTAGGTTGACCCAGTTTCGTCGCTCAGGAGTGTGAAAAATCCAGACCCCTGAGAGGTGTAGTTAAGCTGACATAACCCCTGGGGTAGACAGCACTAGGTCAGTGGAAGAATTCTTCCATCAACCTAGCTACCACCTCTTGGGGAGGTGGATTACCTATGCTGACAGGAGAACCACTCCCATCGTCATCGGTAGTCTCTACACTGAAGCATTACAGCAGTGCAGCTGTGCCACTATTGCATTTCAAGTGTAGACATGCCCTGAGACAATTCAATTTTCTTGCATTTATGAGCCAGGAGTAACTACTCTCCAGTGAGCTCAGGAGGTGGAAAGATATAACAGCAAATACACACAACCAGTCTAGACCCCCACAACATAGAAATATGACCTGCAAAATAAACATAATTGGCACAGGATTTATTGACTACATCCCATTTTGTGATGAGCCTAAAACAGAAAGGGAACATAGGAAGTGTAAAATTTGATGACGCAGATAATGTATTCAGAGGACAAAATTGTAGTAGGCCAACACCCGAAGAAAAACCACAAGAATGATTTTTTTACTGACCCTGCAAAATTTGCTACATGGTACAAAAGTGAAGTGGAAAACATACAGTTCAGAGTCTGGGGGAAGCATAGTCTCAGAATTCACTACAGTCTTGAATCAAAATGCAGATAATATACATTACAGATGATTTAAGCAAAGATTTTGAGATAGAGAGAATGCAAAAGTCTGAATTTACCATAAAAATGTGAAAACTAAAGTAACAGAATTTTCAACAAGGAGAAAAATACTAGAAATAGAGTGTTATGAAAGAAAATTGTCTCTTCAGGAAAATGTATTTGTAAAGGAAATAAATTAAAAAGTCCTGGTAAAATTGCTACAAGATTAACATAAATAAGTAGTATTTATCGATAAATATATTGCTCAGAAATGGAAACAAGAAGAATGGGAAAAGAAGTCTTAATCACCTAAATGCTACACATTGAGAAGGAGCTCATCCGAATTCAATACAGGTAGGAAAATAGAAGATAATGGGCCAGGTTCTGATCTTTGGTACACCCGTGTGAGGTCCCAATCCTACAAGTTATAGCCCATGCACAATAACTTGTGTCATCAGGGCCTAAATCTAGAGAATTTCCACTAAAGTCCATGGAGTCGCTCCAGACATTTATTGCTATAATTGAAATCAGAATCTGGCAGTAAGGTAAGGATGTCTGATGACGCAGCAAAAAGCACAACTTCCTTTTTTTTTTTTAAAAAAAGTACTTTCTGCCGAGTGCCGAAGAAAATAAAGTGATCAGTAATTCATTGTAGGATGGGAAAGAATAAGTAAGAAAAGACAAAGGGAATAAAACTTTATGAGTGGAGATATTTTTGCTGACGGCACAGGTAGAGATATATAACTACAAGCTTGCTGGTAACAGATAAGGATGTTTACAGTCTTCACTCACAATCCAAGGTGAGAGGCTGGAGATGTTGTAAATACAATGGGGTTGGGGGGTGTCTGTCAGTGCTGTGCTTTTGGAAATACAAACACATGCAGCAACTACTATTAGGGGAAGACAGGGAAGGGAACTGCCCTTCATTACAAGGAGACATCTTAAGGCTCCCAAGAGAGAGGTTTATTTATTTTATGTTTAGGCATTTCCATGGCTGCTCATCATTGGGGTATCTGATAAGCCAACACAGGAAGTAATTTTAGGTCTGACTAAATGATCACAATGATCCCTTCTGGCCTTGGCGTCTATCAAAATTTCCAGAGTTTGGGGGTAGAAATCCACACACCTCTTATGAGCCGCAGCTGTCTGTATGAAAGTGTGATACATATTTTTGAGAAAGTCTTGAGCAAATTAAAACAAGGGTGTATAATAAAAAATGCCTTTGCAACACTAACTAGAGTATTTACTACATGCCCTTATATCTATACTAGGGCATACAGTTAATGCAGGCTTGTTATGTGTATATAACATTCAAAACCTGAGCTCAATCCTGCTCCCATTAAAATCAATGGCAAAATTCCCATTGACTTCAGTGAAGCAGGATCAAGCCCTGTGTGCTCCTAGTTCAGTAGCACTGAGCACTCAGAAAAGTAGAGGCAAAAGCCTAAATAAAAGTGGAGTGATGCTTTCTTACTATAACAGCACTAGCAGCTGCTGCTGCAGACAATACCGCCCTTTGCAGAAGTGAGGGGAAATCGAACAACAGGTGATATTTTCTTCCAAGGCTATTTTATTCTTAATGGAGCATGTGAGAGATTTCTCACTGGTTCAGATTTTGTTCACAGCTCCGCTAGCATAAATCAGGAGCAGCTCAATGTAAAATAAGATTGGAATCAGACCCTCTATGTGCACCCCTTCCCCCCCCTACATGTGGAGATGAGGGTTTAGTGAGCAGAATGGATGTGTTTAACCTTCTGGACAAAGAGATGCTCCAAGTATTAACCCCATCCAGAAACTTTCAAAGTGCCAGCTTAGAGCCCTGGAGGAAAAGATGGTATTGATTGTATTGTATTTTTAGAGTAGTTTAGGAGAACACTTGCTCTCTCCCCTTACTCAAAGATTTGAACATTTGGGGGCCAGAGGAAGGCGAGGTGTTCATACTGTGTAGGGTCTTCAATTCTGCAGTCACCCCACTTTTTTTTCCAAAGGAGACAGTGTTATCAACATTGAGGATTTGCCCCAGTAATAGCCATTAGTGGGCAGCTACAAAAACAATCCCTAGCATAAAATGGCTAATTTACTGTAAGCAGTAAAGGTGCAGCTCACCCTCGCTTGAAACCAGAGTAAACTGTACCAATGCAAACTGCAGTATATATCAGTGTTGGTTGTTTACACTACGATTTTGTACTAGTTTAGCTATAACAGCGGCTTACATCCTCGATGCTGACAAAGTCCAAATGGGCTCCAAAGCATGCCACAAGGTCTGGTAAAAGAGATGGGTGGGAATTTGTTCATTACTTTAGTTTTGGTTTTTTTGGTTGAGTCCTTTTATTGAGATTCAATCAACTGGGTACTTTGTTATTTATTTTTGCACATATTTAATGACGTAAGGTTAGGATGTTCCATAAGGAAAAAAGTAAATCACTTACACATCCATCTCTTCGTGAGACTTTGAGCTCCTACAAATGAGTATTTTAGCTAATCCAAATTTGTTTAGTGGAGAGTATACTCTCATTTCTATGCATGTTATGCTTTAATAAAACCTAGCACACATTTTATAGCACTTTTCTTCTTCAAAGCTCTTTACGAACATTATCTAATTGATCCCACAGTGACTGTCTGAGGCGAGTATACAGTATCGCCAACCCCAAGAGTTCAAAAATCATGAGTCAGGCTTCAGAAAATTATGAGATTGGCTTAAACATCATAGGCTCTTTAAAAATATATTCCATTTCCTTTTGCCTCTTGGTTTGTTAGCCTCCACTTGTCTCCAGTCATGTTTCCAAGCTTTTCTCTGCAGCCATGTGAGCTGGAAAGTTACTTTTTAAAAAATGAAAGCGGAGGTTCTCACCTCATCACATGCCTCCAGCAGCTGGGGCTTTACAAAAACCACCAAACACCGTAAAACTCGTGCTAGAAATCAAACAAGCTGGCAATACTGCAAAGAGATATTATTTTCCCTGCTCCCAGCAGCTTTGTATTTTGCTTCATCCCATTTTGTGTCCTTTTGTTTGATTTTTACCATTAACAAAAGCCAGGTTTACCCACCGCAAGCCGCCCACCCAGGATGGCTGACACACAACCGCTTGTTTTGGCCCCAATCCTGTCAAGGAACTGACTGAGGAGATATCTGAGCCATTAGCGATTATCTTTGAAAAGTCATGGAAGACGGGAGAGATTCCAGGAGACTGGAAAAGGGCAAATATAGTGCCAAACTATATAAAGGGAAATAAGGATAGCCTGGGGAATTACAGACCAGTCAGTTTAACTTCTGTACCCGGAAAGATAATGGAGCAAATAATTAAGCAATCAATTTGCAAACATCTAGAAGATCATAAGGTAATAAGTAACAGTGAACATGGATTTGTCAAGAACAAATCATGTCAAACCAACCTGATAGATTTCTTTGACAGGGTAACAAGCCTTGTGGATGGGGGGGAAGCGGTAGACGTGGCATATCTTGACTTTAGTAAAGATTTTGTTACTGTCCCTCATGACCTTCTCATAAATAAACTAGAGAAATGCAACCTAGATGGAGCTACTATAAGCTGGGTGCAAAATTGGTTGGAAAACTACTCCAAGAGAGTAGTTATCAGTGGTTCACAGTCATGCTGGAAGGGCATAACGAGTGGAGTCCCGCAGGGATCAAATCTGGGTCCAGTTCTGTTCAATATCTTCATCAATGATTTAGATAATGGCACAGAGTACACTTATAAAGTTTGCGGATGATACCAAGCTTGGAGGGGTTGCAAGTGCTTTGGAGGATAGGATTAAAATTCAAAATGATCTGGACAAACTGGAGAAATGGTCTGAAGTAAATAGGATGAAATTCTATAAGGACAAATGCAAAATACTCCATTTAGGAAGGAACAATCAGTTGGACACATATAAAATGGGAAAATACTGCCTAGGAAGGAGTACTGTGGAAAGGGATCTGGGGGTCATAGTGAACCACAAGCTAAATATGAGTCAACAGTGTAAAACTCTTGCAAAAAAAGCGAACATCATTCTGGGATGTATCAGCAGGAGTGTTGTAAGCAGGACACGAGAAGTAATTCTTCTGCTCTACTCCTTGCTGATTAGGCCTCAACTGGAGTATTGTGTCCAGTTCTGGGTGCCACATTTCAGGAAAGATGTGGACAAATTGGAGAACGTCCAGAGAAGAGCCACAAAAATGATGAAAGGTCTAGAAAACATGACCTATGAAGGAAGATTGAAAAAATTGTGTTTGTTTAGTCTGGAAAATAGAAGACTGAGAGGGGACATGATAACAGTTTTCAGGTACGTAAAAGGTTGTTACAAGGAGGAGGGAGAATTGTTCTTCTTAACCTCTGAGGATAGGACAAGAAGCAATGGGCTTAAATTGCAACCAGGGAGGTTTAGGTTGGACATTAGGAAAAACTTCCTGTCAGCGTGGTTAAGCATGGAATAAATTGCCTAGGGAGGTGGTGGAATCTCTGTCATTGGAGGTTTTTAAGAGCCGGTTAGACAAACACCTGTCAAGGATGGTCTAGATCAGTGGTTCCCAAACTGGGGTTTGTGAACCCCTGGGGGTTCGCAAAATGTTACAGGGGGTTCTCGGGGGGAAATTCCTTAATGGTGGACAGAGGTGTCCCTAGAGACCCTGGGCAGCATGGGGCCAGCAGCCCAGAGCCCCTAGACTTCCAAAAGCTAAGCAGATCAAAGCAAGCAGATCTATCACACTGAGGAGACTTCACCTCCCTTTCCATTTCTTATAAGGAGTCTCGAAGGTAGATATTTTTTGCTGTTTTTAAAATTAAATAGGCAGCTAGTATTGTTTTTTAAATTATTATGAAGAACAAGTTTAAGCTTTGTTGTAACGTGCGTTGTTTGCCTGGACTGCTCAAGACCTGAATGCTTGTGTAGGAGGAACTCTTTGAGTTGGCTTCCTAAATACCTTCATGCTGTTTCACATCTGATACTCCTTGATGAAACATAGGAGCCTTGTCTTATAACAGGCTTATTCAAAGTGATACAGGCTATGAAAGTGAGATCTTGGAAGAGTGTTGCCGTTTTCATAACGCAATAAAAATACTGTAATGATAAATAATAATTAATAATACATAGTAATAAGCATGTCACAAAAACAAACTTTATATTTCCAAGATCTTTTATAATTTATACTCAGGTAAAGGAGAAAATCCCTGGAAATATTCATTTTTAAGAGGGGGTTCACAAGACTGGACATTTTAGTGAAAGGGGTTCACAGGTTGTTAAAGTTTGGGAACTACTGGTCTAGATAATACTTAGTCCTGGCATGAGTGCAGGTGACTGGACTAGATCAGTAGTTCTCAAAGCCGGTCCGCCGCTTGTTCAGGGAAAGCCCCTGGCCTGCCGGCCGGTTTGTTTACCTGCCGCGTCCGCAGGTTTGGATGATCACGGCTCCCACTGGCCGCGGTTCACCGCCCTTCCCGCAGCCCCCATTGGCCTGGAGCAGCGAACCGCAGCCAGTGGGAGCCGCGATCGGCCGAACCTGCGGACGTGGCAGGTAAACAAACCGGCCCGGCCCGCCAGGGGCTTTCCCTGAACAAGCGGCGGACCGGCTTTGAGAACCACTGGCCTAGATGACCTCTCCAGTCCCAGCCAGCCCTGTGATACTGAGATTAACACACATGTTTAAAATTAACTTGCTCTGGAGCTCATGTCACTGAACTAGCCAGAGCTGCTCAGGGGTCCAAAGCTTAGCCCCAGGAGGACCCACCCCTGGTGTGGACCAGGGAGGAAGGGCCTCTGGCCCTGCCCAGGCTGGAGACCCCAGACCCCCTAGGGACAGAGGGGAGAGACCACAGGGGCTCCGGGTGTTGCTGTCCAGCTCCCTCTCCTTCCACCCCCCGCTTCCCTCCATCGCCCTCGCCCCCGCCTCTGCCCCCGGCTGCCTGCCGCCGCCCGCGCCCTTTCCTGGCTCCCAGCAGTCGCTTGTTGCTCTGCTCGGAGCGCTTCGCTAACCTCCGCCTCCCTCCCTCCTTTGTGGCTGCGGCCGCCGCCCCCGGGCTGCACTGCTGCTGACTCAGCCAAAGGGGAAACTCAAAGGGCAGGAGCCAGCCCTGCCTTGCCGCAGCCCCCGGCTTCCCTGACCCCGGCAGGATGTTGGCCGGCTGGCTGCTGCCCCCCGCTGTCCCGGCCGGGACCCTCCAGCTCTGAACTGGGCGCTGGCAGCGAGAGCTTGTTGTCAGCACCTGAAGCGAAGCAAAGCAAAGTTTCTCTCTGGTCTCCTCCTCGCTGCAGGCAGCCGGAGCCAGCATGACAGCCATAGCGGTGCAGGTAATGAGGGGACTCCGGGGCCCCGAGTGCCTGGCTGGGGGGCGATCTCGGCTGTTTTGACTAGACAGATGCAATCAGTGTTGATGCAGAGACGCTGGGTTCCTGCTGTGTTTTTTTCCCCCTTTGTTCTCCCGCTGGAGGCTTAAATGTTTATCACCCTGCAAGCTGAACTTGCTATGCTGAGTTCTTGCTACCTGTTGCTCTTTATAGTCTTCTTTGTGCACAAAAATAAAAAAACCTTCCTCCAGATGTACCTTTCCGGGTCCCTTTTTAAATAAAAAGGAGAGCTTCTCTAGGAGCAGAGCAGAGTATTGGTACATTAGTCTCATCCAAATAATGGAAAGTGACCGGGGTTAGGAAGGGACCTATTGCCTTCGAAATCTAATCTGACCTTTCTTCGGAGAGATTTCTTCATTACCGCAAAGTGTACCCAAAAGCTGTATTCTTACTGTTCCGTGTCTTGGTTTAAATCCTCTCAATGATCATTTAACACCAAGCCTTCCTTTTACTAGCTGCAGGACAAACTAGTACATGGTTATTAGTATAATAAGTGGCTGGGAAGTGCCTAGGTCTGGAAAAATGATTTGCACCATACTGTAACAACAAGAGTTTGCTCTTATTTAGAAAGCAAGAGATTTTTATAAACAAGTGGCTATAGTGTGAGACTTGTCTATCCAGTTAGTCCTAATACTAATTAATAAATCAAAGTTGGTCCATTTCCCTTCCCTACCCCCACAGTATTGTGTGTTGTTTACAAAGTTCTCCATCACTGACATGTTACGTACACTTCAGCAGTATGACTCTTCCTCTAAGCGTCTTGTGACGCTTTATATGAAAGATGATATTTTCAAAATAAAGTACATCAGTATGGTGAAGGGAGGTGTTTAGGCTTGGTGACAGAGGGAACTCGCTGACAATGAGCTCTCTTAAGCGGTGGAACACTGTAATCTCCCAACGAAAGTGAGTGAAGCCCCCTCATTTGAGAAATGTAAAACTGGACTGGACCAAACTGTAGAACACGTTCTGGAGGAATCAATCCTGCACTGGCAAGGAGACTGACTGGACAAGCTAATCAGTCTAGACACCCCTAGATGGAGTCGGGTGTGGATTACAACATGCAGTGCTGCACCACTCTGAAAGAAGGCTTGCTGTTTGGGTGAGAACATACATATTGATGCTAGTAGCAGTAACTTACTTAGTAAGTACTTAGCAGTAGTTAGTCATTTGGGGATTTAGTTCTTCTTATTAAGCCCATCCATGTCAGAACCACCATATATGTCACTCTGAGATATCCAATTAAAGCTAGATTTCATTTATTTTAAAACAATTCCATTTATTTTAAAAATGTATATTGACCTTATCAGTGTAGCACATGGTGGGAATAAAACCAGATAAATATTAGTTGGTAACAAGCCAAACTCATGCCCACCTTTACCACCACCCCAGAAAATTAAGTAATCCAAGCATATATAAAGGAAGAATGGTCTGCTAGGGTTAACACGTAGGCTTGGAAAACAGGAGACCTGAGTTCTATTTCTAGCCCGGACACAGACTTTCTCTGACCTTGGGCAAGTCACTGCATTGCAAAGTTACTAAGGAGATTTAAGACCCATGAGTAGGAGATACAGAGTCCAAGGTCTTATGCAGCCTGGGTGTATTTTGTCTTTAGCTATCATGGAATGCATGGTTGAAAACCTACCTAAGGGGAGAGTGGGCAAGTGCTGGGGGATGGGGGAGGAGAGCAGCAGAATGCAGGGAGGCACAGAACAGCCTGTGTATTTGGGCTTTGGAGGCACCTGCTCTCACTGAGTCACAGGCAGTAGATTGGCAGGGGTAGTGTTATAAAATATTCCCTGTCAGAATGTGCTACTTTGCTGTTATTGAGCACGCTTGAGTGATACACAGGCAACCCTAGGCTACTGCAATAGCCATACTTGCCCCAGGCACCCAAATGCTATTTGCACAGGGGATTGGAGTAAATTAATGCTGACCTAGTCAGCAATGATGTGCATGCTGTTTAGTAGTATATAATATGACATTTTTGGAAGGGACTGACAGTAGAAGCTGTTGAACACTTTTGAAAATCTGACTCTAATTGTGGGTATTGAGCACCTGAAAATCGGGCTTTAAGACTGTAATCTTTGGGGCAGGGATTGTCTTTTTTCTTGGGAGTATGTATTGTTCCTAGTACAATTGGGCTCTGATCTCTGACTAAGAAATGTCAGTTCTGCCTTTATATTCCAGGATAATACAGGATTAATATCCTGGGACCGACACGGCTATAGGTGCACTGCGTAGGATGATACATGACTGTGCAAGGTTCCAGCATTATGACTCAATATCTTGTGGGTATCTTTGTACAGTACAATAATTTGAATAAAATCAGAGATTGTTTCCTCACGAATAGGATATTCTGTGAACGTACAGGCTCTAAAAACTGAGTACACTGAGCACTCACATACGATTTTAAAAACAACTCAAAGGATTAAAGATTTTAGAGTCTCATAAGTAACATTTTAGTGTTCATGTATTACTATTTTTAAAACTCTTGTTTTTAAAACCCTCTTGGCAGGTTCAGTATAATACTTCTGTCCCTACCATTTCCATTAGGCAAACAATTTTTTCCCCACTTTCCTTTTGGCTCATACACCAAACACTGCTCTGCATCATGTGTTTCCTGTTTGTGTTCTAGCACCATCAGCAGTGTTAGCCACACTCTAGGGATAAGGATTGTTAGTGACCTTGTGCCCCATTGGCTGGCTAGTTCTGGAGTGGCAGAGCACAAAGGATTGTTCACCATACAAAATGGGGCTGTTTTGACACTTGTGGTTTATTTTTGAGAGAACTGGATTTAAATAATATAAGTCAGATTGTGCTTGCCTTGCTTTACTCCTACTTTACTAGTAGTCCCATTGACTTCAGTGGGACTACTCCTGGTTGTAAGGGACTGTTTAATATGAACAAGGCTATCACAAGCTCCCCCCTAGTTTGAGGGTTCAGGCCCACACTCCTTATTCAGATAAAACTCCCATTGCCTTTCACAGAGTGCAGTATTGGGCTGATGATCTAATGGAGAATACTCTACAGATTCCAGTAGTTATAAAGAAGGTCAAAGCATGCTCCTAAAGTTATATGGCAGCTCTCTTTCTAATCTCCGAAAAAGCATATTACAGATTGTTTCATGAAGCGAGTTGGCCTGAGTCTCTTTTCACTAGCACAAATTGTATATCAAGAGGAATACCATTGAAATCGATGGTGTAACACCAGTTTTTCACCAGTGTAAGTGAGATGGGAATCGGGCCCAGTGAGTGTTTACGTTCATGAAGGCTGGGTTTCTATGGAGACTGCAGGAGTTAATGCACCCCAGCCCCCATTTCCCCCTTAGGCTCCTTTGACAATCTCAGCCTACATCTGGTGCATAGGAGGCATTGTTATCTTTAAGGTTGTAGTCATTTCCACTGGAACCTCCTCTTTTCCATGGCTAGTGCCTTTCTGAAAATTTAATCTTTTGGTCTGAAAGTTTCCATGCTTGGTTTCTGTTCCAAGGGTGACTTTTTTTCTTTTTCTTTTTTTAATTTGAGCAGAATCTCTATGTGGCCATCTTTGAGTGATAGGAGAGTGGGGGGGCGGGAATACACATTTCCCAATGTAAAGTAAGTTCTTATTTGCATTACAGTAGTGTCTTAAGGCCCCAGTCCTGACCAGGGCTCTATTGCTCTTGGCACTGTACAAATACACAGTCAGAGACAGTCCCTGCCCAAATCTAAAGTCCTGATCTTGAAAACACGTATGCATGTGCTTAACTTTCCATAAGTGAGTATGTAGTGAGGAGTCCTGCTAAAGTCAGCAGGACCATTCACATGTGCAAATTTAAGCACATGCATAAGTATTCACAGAATTGGGGCCTAAATGGACAAGACAGACAAAGTGAAGCAGAATAATGACTTGCACAAGGCTGCGGTCAAGCAGGGAAGTCAACACAGACAGCATGAGTCCCCATATGTTGCTTCAACCACAATACCATTCTTCTTCTCTAATTTTAAAGATATATGTACACTGCAGGATCTATTTAGTCATTCATGATATTAGGGCAGTGGTTTGAGCATTGGCTTGCTAAACCTAGGATTATGAGTTCAATCTTTAAGGGGGCCATTTAGGGATCTGGGGCAAAAATCTGTCTGGGGATTGGTCCTGCTTTGAGCAGGGGTTTGGACTAGATGACCTCCTGAAGTCCCTTCCAACCCTGATATTCTATGATGATTATTATTATTAATAATTTCTAAAGGCCTCTCCATTTTGTTCCTATGACTTAAATATATCTTGAATAGTAACTAAAACAGATTAATTTTGTAACTTATTTTCTTTTGTAATATCTCTTTTAAGGCACAGAGGTTGCTTGCTCACAGAAGACCCAAGAAATCATTCTTTGAGACGTTCATCAGAAGCCTCATTATTTTATGCGTGGCAATAGCAGTTGTCCTGTCATCAATTTCAGTTTGCGATGGCCACTGGCTTTTTGCAAAAGGACAGTTGTTTGGATTGTGGCACTTCTGCACCATAGGCAACAGCACCATATTGAAATGTGTCACTGATCTGAATCAGGCCAGTGTGGAAGGGATTAATTTTGGAATGATTCTTGCAAGAAGTGTGGTGTCTCTTGCTGTGGTTGTTGCAATATTTGGCCTGGAACTTCTGATGGTCTCCCAAGTCTGTGAAGACACTAATTCAAGACGAAAATGGTCAATGGGATCAGTCCTTATTCTTCTCTCATTTCTCTTGTCCTCCAGTGGAGTCCTGAGTTTTTTAATCCTCCTGAAGGACTACATTACCTTCATGGGCTTCACACTGACCTTTTGGTGTGAGTTCATTGCTGCCTGCCTTTTCTTCCTTAATGGAATGAGCGGACTTCACATTAACAACATAACATACCCGTGGAACAGAGCAAGAAAATTCTAGAACTGGTGGGAGTATTCTGCTTTTGTGTCATCAGCTTTGCCAGTTAGACTGGAAAAATCAGTCAAATGAAATTGGAAAAGGACATCAGGTTTTTAAAGTCATTTGCAAAGAGTAAAGGTTTGAGTCAGTCTGAGAATTTCATAGGATGTACCCACAGTTCACTGAGGATGGCTGCAGGGGAAAAATTAAGACCCGCTCTAGTTTTATAATTTTCTGCAGTAGTAGATAACAAAATAAGGAAAGGCTCCTATTTTGTTTAAATTTAAAAAAGCATCGGAAGTGTTTTATGGATAGAAGACCTGAAAATTGCACTCTATACCAGTTGTTTTAAAGTACTGGGGTCAAACACTCTGGGTGGTGCTTTTGGGTTTGGTAGTGCTTTTTCTCTCCCTATCTTCAGTTGCTCTTCTTGAGTATGCGAACAGAGCGTGAGGAGGAATGCATGCCCAGCGTGTTCAGCCCGGCCGATGGAGCTTCGTTTCAGATTGGACAGACTATTTATGTCTGGTCACATTTATTAGCGTGGCATATTGAAAATCTTTATCAGGGTTTCACGCCCCGTCATTCTCTTCACAAGACATGGGTGAAACAGGTCTGAATCAATGTTAATTAGCTCATGTTTTCCAACTGTCATTCGTGTCCCCTATAACTATCCCTTCCATATATAATATATTAGAGGTTTGGGGTATGTACATCCACTATGGTTAGGATATAGGGCCAGAGTCTCATTTTGTCTCCAGCCCCTAGCAGCACAGAGGGACTGGATTGTGGCTATACATGGCCAGCAGATAAGGTGACCAGACAGCAGATGTGAAAAATCGGGACAGGTGGGGGGGTAATAGGAGCCTATATAAGAAAAAGACCCCAAAATCGGGACTGTCCCTATAAAATCGGGCCATCTGGTCACCCTACCAGCAGAGAATTCCATGAGGAAAAGGGAACTAGCCACTGGCATAAAGCCAGCCGCGCCTGCTCCTGCACCAGCCACCCTATTCCAGCCTCTTCTGGTGTAGGCGCTCATGGGATACTTTAGTAAAGGCCAGTGCAGACCAGGACTCAGAATCAGGGAGCTCCAACTGGCTCCCTGATATCCCCACAGGGGCGACTTTGGCCCATAGGGTTAATTAAAGTTCAGCCGTGCTATTTCTGGTCATTCATTTGTCCATTCTCCTTTCACTTCGCTCCCTAGAGTGTTAAAGTAGCTGATGTGATTTACTCCACCACGGTGACCCTTCCCCCTGCCTTTTACCATAGACGGTCAGAATTACTCTGGTTGCACAACACCAATAATTCCCAGTGAGTCAATGGGAATTACTGCACTCATGTAGCTAGAGAAATAAACTCATTCGCTTTGCCATGTAGAGGCTCTTCTGTGATGAGATAGAAAATCTGTAGACCTGACAATTTAGACAGAATGATTTCCCCTTGTGATTTAAAATGAGGAAACATCAAAAAATAAACTTCCCCAAAAATGAGGTAACCAGAGGGGCTGATTCTGCATTCACTGAGCGCTGATGTAAATCAGGAGTAACTCCACTGAAGTCAGTAAAATTGCTGGTGTGATGGAGAGCAGAATGCCAGACCTAAGATCTCTAATTTAAAAGATGCATAAGTTCATTACAGCTTTAAAAACCCTGCAAGTTGTTGATGTAGTAAAATTAGTCAAGCTGTCGACAGTCTAGTCAAGTTCCTGCATGGCTGGCAGAAGCAGAATACAAGCATCTGAATTTAATGCTTGGAGCATTGCTCCAAATTCTTTTCAATATCCTTCCTGTTCAAAGTAGAACACTCCACTGACAATGGATTAAAACATTTAGAAAGCATTTCACAGCGTCTGATAAAACCTATTTTATGTCTTTTGGAAAGATTTTTTTTTTATTTCTATAAAGACAAATATTTAAACATGTTCCCTCTTCATAGTTATATTTGAATCAATAATTCTTCAGCAAGGCATTTAATCTCCTGTACTACACCAGTTTCTAAAACACACTCTTCTACCCAGTGCAAACACACCAGTATAGTTTGTAGAATAAATGTAGTGGAGAGAGAACGCTACTTATGCGAGCCATGAATAAATGTCATCCTTTGTGCAAATTTGTTCTTTAAGGCCAAGAATCATAAGCACTGACTACATACATTTTGTAATCTTGTACAATGCTCTTAAACTGACCGCTCATTTTCTAATGAGGAAATATTTTCATATTTTCTTTTTAAGAGATGTCAACTTTCACAGAATAAACTCCTAAACCTTTTTGTGTTCCTCATCAGTACGGTGAGAGTGAGTTTTCAGTCCAGATCTAGATATGTATGTCTTGTTCTGGTAAACTTCCATTGTTCCCTAGCACCCTAGTTTGTATGTCTTCTTGATATGATAATGCACTAAGCTAAGTTACCCAGAGTAACTACTGAATTTTATCTTTTTGCAATATTGGGCCTATTCCTGCATTCCTTGTGCCTTCAGTAGGAATTTGGGATGCACAAGGAATACTAGATACATGCCCCTGGATCTGCCTATGACATGCTGCACTGTGATCCTAGCTGTTTCTCTTATTTAAATAAGGTGCTTTTGCTTCACCGAATTGCAGTTTGTTTAACACAACTAGAAGCTGAACCTGCAACCACTTAACTCATGGGAATAGTCCCATTGATTTCAGTAGGGCTACTTTTATGAGCAAGCGTTTGCAGGATCAAGCCCCAAATTGTTGCACATTGGTTATATCAACGGCGTCAGTCTGTGGAGTGAGTGCCTTAAGCCATCGTTAAGTAGTGTTTCAGTATGGGGTACGGGGATACAAACACAGAGTACCTCTGAGCAGGATGAACCTGGTGATGGAGCACTTGCATGAGATCCATGACCAGTGTATCCAGGGTTTTGTGGAGACACAACGCTTGATGAAATTACATTCCTTCTTGGTAACTTCAAAACAATGGATATAAATGATGTATGCACTTTGAGGCCAGCCTTAACACTAGCAAGAATTAAACCCAGGGTGCTCCTGTCCTGCTTCTTTTGGAAGGAGGAGGGGAAAGTGGACCATGAGTTGTATATCCCCACTAGTCACATATAAAGAGGAAAAATCAGAGGATGAGTTAGAGTCCACATGGGACACGCAACAGTTGCTTGTGCTTAAGGATGGTCCTGTGGAGTTTTATGAATAAATGAAAAGTCTTTTTTTGAAAAAGTCCCCTACTGAAAGAATTGTGCAAAGTTTCCTTCTATAGCTGGCTTTGTCTAGCAAATTATTGTGCTTGATTATTACATTGTGATTATAAGGTGTATTTTGTTAGTAAATACTGCAGAACAGGCTAGTACTACTGTTAATAAATGCCTGTATATACAGTAGTTTGTACCATTTCTAAAGCCTAAGACAAAAAAAAAAATTGAAAGTCAATATTCCTGAAGTTGATGATGTTAAATAAACTACTTTGAAATTAGAGGACTAGTCAGTTCAACTATAATTTGTTTGTATGTAACCTAATGAATAGATCTTATCTGGATTCCTTATCTTCCCCCCCCCCTTTAAATATATACATAATCTCACATGTAACAAATGTGTATGAAGATACACACACTAAAGAGAACTGATCAGAAAGGCAGCTGGAGAAACTATTGCCATTACATCTTGATCTATACTCAAATATGGCCAGCTGGTCTGCTGTGGCCTACACCCACTTAATATCTAATATGGAGACTACTCATGTCCCCCTTAGCCTGCACAGTCAGGCCAGCTCTCTGTGAGGGGAAATGCAGTCTGCAGTGTTTCATGTAGATTAGGGGCAACACCCTTGCCCCTACATTGACATACACACACGCACCTCCCTTCTGTTACATATTGTTTTACCACAAAATTCTATATTGTCTCCTTTCATGTATTTTCAGTCTTTCTCCTTGCCCTCACTAGGCAACCACATTACAAATGTTGTTGCCTCCCCTCCCATTTTTATATTGGTCTTTGAGTTTGGGATACTGGCAACTAAGTGAAATATATAAGAACGACCTGATCTCTGTTCCAGAAGTTTTATTCGGAGGTTGTGGTGCTAGGAGCTAGGTCCCAGGATTGTGAGTTAGGACTCCTGGTTCTACCAACAAAATTTACATGTGGTTGTAGGCATGTAGGAGGGTGTGGCCCTCCCTCGCTGTCAGTATCTGAGGGAGGCCACGCCCCTTTGCTGTCACACACCTGGAACAAGTCTTTAAAAAGGGGGAAGTTAGCAGCCTCTAGGGCTCCAAACCTCAGGCAGGGTAGAGCAGCAAATAGTTCAAGAGGCCCAGGCAAGGGCAGGGCACTAAACAAACAGTCTAGCATCCTAGCTTGGTGGACAGTAGACCAACACAGGTCTCCACCATCTCCCAGCCCAGGGCCCTAACAGTGGCACTGCCACTGGGTCAGTGGGGATCCAGTCACAACACGCTGACCTAGAATCAGCCAGCAGTGTAGCCGGACAGTAGTCAGCTGCCCCTGGGCTACTTCCTCCCCTCCCCTCAGGGTGTACCTGAACCCTGAGGTCATCTTCCATCTCCCCAGGGTACACTGTCAGAGGCAATCCCAGCAGCCCCGCAGCATCGGGCGTGTCTGGCAGTTTGGGTAGCTCGAGTGAGTCCTCAGGACAGAAGTTTTCTGCGGGCTCCGGTTCCAGCAGCGGGCTGGACGCATCTGTCTCCCTCAGCAGCTCCAGCCCAACTGAGCTACAGAGCCTGCCTCTTATACTTCCTATTCCTATCCTGCCCTTTTGCTTCAGGCATGGTGACTGAGGCCCTCCCGGTTCCACCATCCCCAGGGGTGTCTTGCACTCCCTCGCTGTCAATTTCCGAGGAAGGTCACTGTTCTTTGCTACAGTGGTTTTAGACAAGGCAATCAACATCTATTTTCCTTATTTATACAATGGAGATAATACTTTCCTAGCTCACAGGGGTGTGATCAGACTCACTTCTTTAATAGCAGATTGAGAATCTTTTCTTCCCATTGGTGAGCAGTTACTCACACCAGGAGTCACATTAACTTCAGTGGGAATATTTGTGCCAGGCAGTAAGGGGTTCGCAGTCTTTCTAAAGGGCTGTAAGATGAAAGATGCTATAGAACTTCAATTTATGACTAACAAATGTCCATGAAGTGAACATAAGGGAGCAATGCATTGGCAAAGGAATGCATCTGACCAATGAACCCTGAAAATGGATTTTCTGATGGTCAAATCATACTTACATTCATTGTTCAATGGCAGATAAGTAGCCCCAGGTGACTAGATTCAGAATTTTGCATGAACTCCTTTTATAATCATTTTGTCCTATTCCCCATTGTAATGTTTCCTGAGAACTATTTTCCTACTGATTTTTGTTCAGTTCAGTACACACTTCAATATGAGTCTAGTGCTGTAGGAATTCACGCAGCTGCCTTCTGTCTCCACCACAGCACCAGTGCTGTTAGCAGAAATATCCACAGAGAGCAAACAACAATTTTGCTTACTGCTTTTGAAGAGCAGCAGGGGGAGTGCCCAGTGTCTGCAATAAACTGATGGCTTTTATGTTCAGTTCTCAACACACATAGTACGTGTCTTTCTGCATCTGGCGCTTAGATGCTGCGGGCCTGATTTTCAGAAGGGCTGAGCCTCCCCAACTTTCACTGAATACAATGGGGCTTGCAGGTGCTCTGCGCCTTTGAAAAACAGATCCTGTACTGATTAATGCCTTTATAAATACCCAAAGTAGAGTGCCAGGAATATGGAATGTGGAGAACACTTCCTCTAACAGGGTTAAGTAGATCAAACAGAATGACCTTTTAAAACTCCATTTGGTACTAGAACGCCAGGAAAAGAAGTGGGGGAGAGAATGCAGTTTTGTGACTGCAGAGGTTGTTATGATCAAACCCTGCTTGGGTAGGTGTTTATTCCAGTGCATGTTGATGATAGGATTCACCTTTGATCTAAAAGGATTTCCATGACCTATAAAATTTATACCAACGCTGACTCACACGTAGCCGGCTGCTGTCTTTGGGTACCTCTCTCCTTTCATCATATTCTGAGGCTAAACCCTTCCATTGATATGTGGGTTTGCAAATAGTTACACCAAATAACAGTTGGCATTAATATGCAAATCTACATTGATTACTTCCTACTAAATCTCTTGACCTACAATTTTGTATTCAGATAGAAGTAAAGCTTTTCCCTACAAACATGCAACAGTCAGAGGCATTGAATTAACTGATAAATGATTCTCAAACTGAGAACGTACACACTGTTTAGCTACTCTTGTTGGTTTTGGTTCAGGTTTGTGTATCTGTGTGATGGAAAATTTGGATTAATGTTTGTATCTTTCTGGCAGCATCTGGGATGTTGTGAGGGAGGGAAATTTAATTATATGCTACATGGACTGGGCTGAGTGACTCACAAAAAGCCTGTAGGTTCTATTTGTTTGGGGTAAGTAAACCAGAAGTAGAGATGCTTGTCTGTGTCAGAGAGTGGTGTAATGTAATCACCCAAGCACAGGGCTAGATGCCAAGGACTCCCAGATTCTAAGCCTGATTCTGATTCTCCTTCCTTTTGTTGCTGTGGGTAAGTAAGACTAAGTCTACACTCAGAACGCTACCGCAGCACTTGTGCCACTGTAGCACTTCAGTGCAGACACTTACTACAGTGACCGGAGGGGTTCCCCGCTGCTGTAGGTAACCGGAGGCAGTAGCTATGTCAATGGAAGACTTCTTCCATCCACCTAGTGCTGTCTACACAGAAGGTTAGGTCGGCTTAACAACGTCTCAAGGGTGTGGATTTTTCACACCCCTGAGAGATGTTGCTATGCCAGTGTAACTTTTCAGTGTAGACTCACCCTAACTGAAAGGGACACCATCAACTTGAAATTCAGCCATTTTCAAAAACACAAGTTAACAGTGATTCCAGGTTGTAGGCCTGCTCCTGGGAAGTCCTATCAATTTGTGTGATTTTACACTGGCATCTTTCTTTTTTAAAAACATTTTTGTTTTCCTCTTGGTGCGTGAGCTATAACATCAACAGCGAAGCTAACTGAATGTAGAGGGAAACGGTGAAACTGACTTTACACCAATGTCAGATTGTCCATCCCTTTCTTCTCGTGATGAGCCTTTTCTCACCCAAGTAGTTCCACTTAGTCAGTAGCACAGGTCATATGAAGAGATACTCACCAGAAAATGATGGGGAAGCAAAGGGAAGCTGTGCAGGGGGAGAGGGGGCTGGGGATGCCAATGGGTGAAGTTTGGGGTGCATCGTCCCCTCAAACAAAGGCGAGTGGGGGGCATGCAGGGTCATGTGCTGCTGACCACCCCACCCCCCATTTCTGCAAGGCAGAGCTGCCTGGCTGAGGGAGCGTGCCGCTCAGACGTTGCCTCCTGGGTCCTAGGCTAGTCGTGCTCCCCTTTGTGTGCTGGGAGCCATCCTGTTTTCTGTACCACAGTGAATGCCCCTGGTGGGGCAGGGGAAGGGGGCAGGGTGGGTTGGGGGAAATGGGGAAGAGGGAGTGGGGATGGAATGTGGTGGGATAGGGTAGGGGATGTGGGAGTTAGGGGAGAGGGATGAGGCAGGGGACCGTGGGGAGAGGAAGGGGGAGGAGATGGGACAGGGGGCAGTGGGGAAGGAAGATGGGATAGAGAAGAGGATGGGGAAATGGGGGGGGGGAACAGGAACCTGGCATGTGGCATCCCCTCAACAGCAGCAGTAGAAGCTCCCCCTGGTAAGCAGGCCCATCGAACCCCCACCCTGATGAGCCCTGCCCCCCTGCACTTGGACCCTCCACACTCAGACCCTCACCCTACTAAGCCCCACTCCCCCAGCATCCAACCCCCCCCCGCTGAGCCCCTCACACCGACCCCCGCCGAACCCCATCCCCCCACACCCAGATCCCTCCTGCTGAGCCCCAGCCACCTTCACCTGAATTCCCACTGCAGAATCCCATTGCCCCTGCGCAGTGCCGTATTATTGCCTAGGCTGACAAGGCCTAGGCCTAGGGCTGCAAATTTGCAGGGGCGGAAGCTCCCCTCCGCGCCCCACCCCTCTGCTCCAGCTCACCTCCGCCTCCTCTGCAAGTGCGCCGCTGCATCCTGTTTCTCTCTCCTCCCAGGCTTGCGCCGCGAAACAGCTGTTTCGCGGGGCAGGGAGGGAGGTGGGAGGAGGGGGAACGCCACGCGCTGGGGAAGAGGCGGGGCCGGGGGCGGGGATTTGGGGAAGGGATCCAATAGGGGAAGGGAGGGGCGGAGTTGGGGCGGGGACTTTGGGGAGGGGGTTGGAATGGGGGCGGGAAAAGGGCGGAGTCGGGGCGGGGCCAGGGCGGCAATTATTTCCCGGCCTAGGGGCGGCAAAATTATTAATCCGCCACTGCCCTGCGCCTGAAACTGCCTCAACGAGCCCCTGTGCATTCAGATCCTCCACACTAAGCCCCAGATTGCCCCCACATGGAACTCTCTTACCCCACACCTGGATCCCCCCACACTAAGCCCCTCTACACTTGGATCCTGCTGGGCTGAGCCTGCTTGCCCACACCTGGTGCAGAGGGGCAGGGCCCCGGGGTGTTTCTGGGGCAGGCCCAACCCTTGCACTGTCAGGGTTGGGTGCAGCCTCACGGCCGAGTCTCTGTCCCAGGGGGGCTGCTGGTGATCTCCCACCTCTGTGCACCCAGTGGCCTCTGCGTCCCACTGCTATGCTGGAGCCTCCACATTCATTTATCGACAAATAAAATGTGCAGAATTTTTATATATTTTTTGTGTGCAGAATTTTTAATTTTGGGGGGCAGAATTCCCTCAGGAGTAAAAGCACTAAACCAAGTGGAGGAAAAGAATGTAAATGAACTTTTTCTAAGCTCTCAAAAAAACCCAGCCACCAATTAGTTTGATTCTTATTTTCAGCTCAACTATTTCATCCCTTCCTAATTGGGACCAAGAGGACTCAGTTGGCAAGATACTATTCTTAAAATCAGAATTTTGGACCAGAAGGTCAGGTGGTATATATGTGTAGCCAGCACATAATTTGTAATGAAAGAGGTGCCGGGGCTCAAGCAATTAGATGCCAGGGCTCAAGCAATTTTTTTACATTCATAACTGATGTGGCAAGCCCAGAGGTGCCAGGGCTATGAACTACCAAGCCCAGGGGTGCCTGGACTATGAACTGCCAAGCCCAGAGGTGCCGGGGCTCAGCCCTGGCAAGCCCTGGCACAAATTAAGCACTATGTGTAGCGCCACTGAGGTCATGCTCTGTATAAGCTCATTGATTTCAGTAGTATTGTGTAAGGCAGAATTTGTAAAGACTTTCCCCTGCCTTCACTTGGAAGACCAGAGAGGCAGATCTCACAAGTAGAGACACAACAGTCTAAATGTTGAAGGCTTTTTTTTTTTTTTTTTGGAGGAACAGGGAGCTAGTATGGGAACTTGTCAGACTGGGTCTCTGCTTCTACCAGTTCAAGTGATCATATTAACCCAGACAATACAATTGCGTTGTTTTCTGATAACTGCATTGTTAGAACAGTTGAAGGGAAGAAAACTATTCCCATTTATTCTGATGCCATTGAAACCTAGCTATACAATGGATACATAGTAGGAAAGAAACAACAGCTGGACCAAGGCCTAGCCTTCCCAGCACATTTAATCTACAATTGGGAGATTTTAAAGACAGACAAGTTTTAAAGGTTGAAACAAAGGCTTAAACAACTAATTCTACATCTTTAACTAATATGGTGCTTTAGAATATATTGTACAACCTTCATCCTGCAAAGCAGAATCATATCTACAGTCCAGCCTTCAACAGAAAAAGAAATATGAAACATTTTATAATCATGAGCCCAATCCAGCCACAATGGAGTGGAAGGAAGCCATGTTATAGGAAGAAGGAATTACTGAGTGTATCAAGGTGTCAGAAGTGCCAGGCACCCAGCTGAGGCAGGAGCAGAGTCTGGTTAGCATAGAAACAGGCACTGAAGCAGGAGTGAGGACTAGCTGGAGCAGGAGCAGGCTGTCAGAATGTCAGGGTTCAGACCAGCCAGGAACAGATGCTGGCTTTCTCCCTGACTAATTGTGCTGGTAGGCAACCAGTGAGCTTCGCTGGACCACCTTAGAACTCAGAGTGCCACAGCCCCGATGGGCTGCTGCTTTAACAGTCCTGTTTATAAGCCTGGGCCCCACAGCCATTCAGCGCATACCATACCCTTTAGTTCTAGCATTTGGCTTCTGTGTCTCCAGTAGTGGCCCTCAGCTCAAGAGCATTTGGCTTCTGTCTCTCCAGTAGTGACCCTCCACCCACCTGGGACCCAGCTCTTAGTGATAGGATGAACTCTCGCCCTCACCATTAGGCCTGACCGCCCACGGCCGGGTCGGCAACATAGAACTACAAGGCAATGGGAATGATCCCATTATAATCAATTATGGTCTAGACAGTATTTGGTCCTGCCATGCGGGCAGGGGACTGGACTCGATGACCTCTCGAGGTCCCTTCCAGTCCTAGAATCTATGAATCTATGAATCCCAGCCAGATAGTGACACTGAGCAGACTGGAGAGACTATGTCCCTTAGGGGCCTATATACCTGCCTTGGTCCTCACCTGTGGATTGGCTGAACCCTGGTTGAATGTCCTGGGACCTATCACAAGACCTGCAGGTAATTGCCTCTGATGACTCATCACACTCTCTGGCTCAGGGATGACTGATTAGGTTTAAGCAAGCTCAGTTTCAGAGGTAACTCAAGGCTGACTCATCACACAAGGTGAATCATCATCATCGTCTCCTTTTTCCAGCGCCAAGGTTGGGTAGGGCTGAGGGTCTGAGAAGATTCCATCGATGTCTGGTTTGAGCTGCCATTTGAGCCTGTTGAGTAGTTGGCTGGGTGGTTTTATGCACTGTGTTATACCTCTCTCCTTGGATGTCCACAGCCTCTCACTGTGCACTCTTCTGTAGAGAACAGTTTTAGTCAGTTGGTGTGGGGTCATTCTAGCAACACGGCCAATCCATTGTAATCGGTGCTCTTTAATGAATGTCGTCAAGCGCTACAGATGTCACCATTTCTTAGTTTATCTAGCCTTGTGCCTCCTAGGATATGACCCAGGCACCTCATTTCAAATGTTTGCAGCTTTTGCTCCAGATGCTTTCTCAGTACCTTCAAGTAATGTAGGTACAATGAATGTTGTATATAATCTGGTTTTAGCTGTCATGGAACCAGAAAAGGGCGGGGGGGGGGGGGCGGAGAGCAGAATCCTTGCAAAATAACCATAGTAGTAATACCGCTATACAGGATATAGACAAACAGATCTGCTGCAAGAACAGTTGACTGAGGGCCAAGTTCTGCTTTTGGATACATTCAGGAAGGTCCTGGTGCAGCCCATGGGAGTTGCCCATGTATATCTTAGGACGGAAGTAGCCCTGGACTGCACTTTGCTAAATTACACTTGACTTCTGGATAGTCTGCCTCTTTTGCTCTTGAGGGCTGGGCTTCAACATCTGCATCACCTGGGTGAAACCACTTCCTCCGTTACTGGATGAAGAGTTGAGGTGCTGATTCAAGTGAACGTGTTGGCTTAAATGCCACTGCCTCCATTTTCTGTGAATTTCCAATTGAACCTAAGCAGTGAAGTCACAGAATATTTTGGTCAGCGAGTATGTGTAGAACCGTGCATTTTTGCAGGGAATCAGCACAATGGGAAAAGGAGAGACAGTTCCCCTTATCCAAAGCTTATGTTTGTTCCACACAAGGTACTCTTTATTTAACCCCGAGTTTAAGAATGGAGGTAGGTACTGGATACTATTATTTTATTGTATTGCGGTTAGAGCTGGTTGGGAATTTTCTGAACAAAGGTTTTTTCTTCAGAAAAGAGTAAGGGTCTTTGACAAATTTCCCATTTTTTAATTTTTTTAAAGTTTCTAAATTATGAAAACACCCTGTTTTGACATTTTCAGAATGAAAAGTTCCCTTTTTGTGTTTGAAATGGCTTTTTTCATTCAGAAATGTAAATTGATTTTATAATTTCTTTTTTTCAAGGTTGATATTTAAGGGAACCATTTTGATTGACCTGATCCAAAATTGTTTTTCAGATTTTCAATTAGTGAACATTTGATATTTTGACTTTTTGGCTAGATTTGGGATGGGGGAAAGTTTTTGAAATCTCAAATTCTCTTGGGATGGGAAAATTGTTTCCGACTCTGCAGTAATTGAGGTAGCACTTAGGACCCATAGTCATGGACCAAGACCCCATTGTGCTAGGTGCTGTACAAACACAGAACAAAGAGTCCCTGCCTCAAAGATCTAAGATGACATAATTTATTTGGACTCTAATAAAACTTTTGATAAATTCTCTCACAAGAGGCAATTAAGAGAACTAAGCAGTCATGGGGTGACAGGTAAAGTACTGCTGTGTATTAGAACCTAGTTTAGATACAGACACCAACGTGTAGGAATACATGGTCAGTTTTCAGTCTGGCCAATGATTAACAGGATGCTCTCATGTTCCCTCCCAGGCCTGGTGTTTAATAACCGGGGGAAAGGTTTGGGGGACGAAGAGGTGGCAAGGTTTGCAGATGGTACGTACTTACGTAGGTTACTCAAGTCTAAAGAAGACTGTGGAGAACTTCAGAGGAGAAGCTAGGCAAATGGGCAGCAGGCTGACAGATGAAGTATAAGGGGATTCACATGCGAAGAAATAATTTGAACTAATCTCATTGCTGCGGTAAGCTTGAGCCTGTGGAGGTATAACTTAATAGGAGCTGTGTATGCAGAAAACTCACCTCGCCATTGAGAAAACAGTACAGCACAGCCACAATAAAGCCCTGTAAAATAACAGAACCATATCAATAACCAGATTTAGTATTTTGCGGGCAGTTTTTCCAGATTAGAATTGATTAAAAAATTTAAAAGCAGATCAAGTATCTTGCTTCTACTGCTGCAGCTGGGATATTAGAAAGGGAGGGAAATGTCCTTTCTTTGATTAAAAGGTTATAGATGTCAAATATCACCTGGAATGATCCGAGTGCTAATTCAAAAACCAGCTGAATTTCCATCGTGCCGCTGTTCACGTCCTCAGGGGAAAAAGCAAAGATGATATAGTGAATTCCAAAAAGGGGGACGAGAAGGAGTGTCGATTTTGCAAGTCTCCTAGGAGTAGAAATAAACAGGAAGATGATATTGTAAACTGGGAGAAAAGGGAACTATTTAAAGGTGAGGTGTTTATATATATATTTTAAATAGTAAAGAGATAACCTACTTGTATTGGTTGAAATCATTTCCCCTTCCTTCTGGCGATTTGAGCTTTCTCATTAAGATTCTTAAAATATTTACAAAAAGAATGAAATTAACCTGTAAAAACAACAAACATGGATGACAGACGTCAGACTATTGAAATCACTTATTAGCAGCACACTGCTGTGCCCTACACTGGACCTGCAGCCTGGCTTTACCCATCTGATTTAACTAACTACATTAATCTCTAGGTGCTCCTAGAGCAGTGGTTCCCAAACTGGGGTTCGTGAACCCCTGGGGGTTCGCGAAATGTTACAGGGGGTTCTTGGGGAAAAAATCCCTAATGGCGGACAGAGCTTTCCCTAGGAACCCCGGGCAGCATGAGGCCAGCAGCCTGGAGCCCCTGAGCTTCCAAGAGCTAAGCAGATCAAAGCAAGCCTATCTATCACACTGAGGAGATTTAAACTTCAAGACTCCTTATAAGAAATGGAAAGGGAGGTGGATATTTTTTGCTGATTTTATAATTAAATAGGCAGCTAGTATTGTTTTTTAAATTATTATGACGAACAAGTTTAAGCTTTGTTGTAACGTGCGTTGTTTGCCTGGACTGCTCAAGACCTGAATGCTTGTGGAAGGAGGAACTCTTTGAGTTGGCTTCTTAAATACCTTCATGCTTTTTTCACATCTTATACTCCTTGATGAAACATAGGAGCCTTTTCTTATAATAGGCTTATTCAAAGTGATACAAGCTACGAAAGTGAGATCTTGGAAGAGTGTTGCCGTTTTCATAATGTAATAAAAATACTGTAATGATAAATAATAATTAATAATAGTGTGGAATAAGCATGTGATAAAAACAAATGTTATATTTCCAAGATCACTGCTTTTATAATTTATACTCAGATAAAGGAGAAAATCCCTGGAAATATTCATTTTTAGAAAGGGGTTTGCGAAACTTGACAGGTTAGTGAAAGGGGTTCACAGGTTGTTAAAGTTTGGGAACCACTGTCCTAGAGGCTGACATTCACCTGTGTGCCACCTATGCATCACTTAAATCCTACTTAATCCCTATTTTGAAGACTTAAGCAGCACATAGGCCCTGTGCTGTCCCTCTGCCAAGGGGTTAATTTCATCCAGACACAACTAAATAGTGGACAGAATTCATTATTCAAACTTCAAGACAAATCACCAAAGAAAAGGGAGGTGATGCACTCTGGTAAAATGAATAGTTGCCACAATTTTCAAATATCTCCTGTTCAAAATTTGGCTTTTAGGGGGCCAGCTGATTGCCCCGGCTTGATTAGACACAAGTGAAGATGTTCAGAGAAAGCCATTAAAGTTATCCTTTGACAATCATTGTTACAGATACCATTTGTTCTGCATATAGGGGATCTTAGATACTGGATCCACATTAACTACAGGCAAAGCAGGCTTCATAATGGTAACCATTGCAGGAATGCTTTCATTTTCCTCCACAAGGAGGAAAACCAACTAAAAATGCTGATCTGCTTCTTGGGCAGTGGGAAAGGGAAGCAATATCTGTGTCTGTTCATTTGGCCTGCAGACAAAGAGTAGAAATAATATGATATAGTCAGATACAGATTCAGTTCTTCTTTCTTGGTAGAAGTAGTGTAAACCAGACTGGAGCATGGAGAAATAAAATTCAGCTTATCTCTGTTTCACATCACCTCTCCCAACATGAATACTCTGTGCTCCATCCACTATGCAGCTAGTGACCCATTAATTTACTCAGCTGCAGTGGCTTCCTTATCATGCCGCTGCACTGTCGCTTTTAACCCTTTCCTACACATACAGACAGTATTAAATGTAATGCCCTATATTAGGGGTCTCAGGTTAATTTGAGGAAACATGAAGGGGAACCTTTTTGTGTTTTCCCCAGTGGACATTGCAGATTGGAATGCCCTTTTGTGTGCTGTAGATTTGTTAAATGAGTGATTCCTTATTTTTATCCATTAAAATATTATTGCATTTCAGTGTATGTGAGCTATCTTCATAGCTGTGCTTTGTGCTGCTCCAGGAGAGACACCCCCCTCTGCCCCGATACACAGTTAAGTTTGTCACTTTATTGCTGAATTTCCTGATCTGGCTGGAATTTAAATCTCACCCCATCTAGTCTGAATGTAGGTTGTTGCAGTCAATGCAAAGAAATGCTGTGGTCCTGCTAAGTTTTCTGATTGGCTTGCCCAGTTGTCCAGCCTTCCATTCAACTTTGTGGGGTCAAGAGAGTTGCCTGGGTGTAAATGAGGGCAGAATTTGGCCCGGGATTCATATTGAAAAGCTAAAACTGGTGGCTGTGTGGTCTAAAGCAAGTTGGTTTGGGCTTTGCTGAGCGAGGCAGTGTCGGAGCGTAGGCAAAACGACTGTTGTGCTGAAAGCTTCAGCCCTTTTGTTTCTCCTCCAGAGCCTCCCATGGAACAGTGCAAAACAAGCTTCCACAAGCCAGTTGAAGTTCATGTGAAATCAGCAGGATGTGGAAACCTGATCCCCCTTAGGCTTTTGCTTCTTGGAAGGAAACTCAGAGCTTTCTTTGTAAAGTTAGCCCTAAGGCATTAGTTACAGATGCTGACTCCTACTAAGCGAAAGTCACTGAGGTTGTATCACGCCAGTTAAGGCACATGTTTAAAATCTTTTGACAAACAGTTTTAAAACATGTCAAGTGGGTGATCTTTGATTTCACAACATTTGGAAATGCACTTTGCAAGCACTTGTTACAGAACAGACTTACAAAAATAGACAGGACTACAGGGCCTCTAATGATCCACCAGATAGCAGCATTGGTATTAATGTCCCAACACCTGTAATAATAATAAGGAAAAAAAAAAAAGATGTACTGTTTAGATCCCCAAATGCCAACTGCTTTCACACAGGGTCTTAATTTCTTAGCTCTTCAAATAGGTCTCTATTGCATTTTTCACAATATTAAATAATTTCCATTCAGGGCCTACTCCTGTGCCCACTGACATCAGTGGCAAAACTTCAATGAGGCTAGATTGCATCTGGACTAGCCAAATGACATATTGCCCTTAAAATGAAGTAAAATCCTATTTATCCAAAAGCCTTGGGGAAAACACCTGAAGCCATCAAAGAAACAAGGTTTCATTGTTCTTACAAATCAGCTACAAAGTCGGGCTTTGAAATGGCTGTGCTCCAAGTCTCTTACTGGAGTGCAAAAAGAGAAGGCCAGGTGGCTTTAAAGGGGGCATCCACTAGGTTTGAAAAACTTGGCTGCCTTTGTAGACGAACCCCATTTAAAAAGAGTTTTAAATCATTTGGTGCATACTGAGTCCCTCAGTGCCCTCTGGCAGAGGGCACATCATACAATAACTTCCATCAGGCTAGACATACTCATTGCCACAACACGCTTGGTCATCATCTGTTTCTAAAAGGTATCATGGAAGGTATCATAGGCAAACCAGTAACACGCCGGTCATTAATATCGTTGCACAATGTATGTACAGAGGGTTGTATAAAGAAGTATGGAGGTGTGCTGGAAATATGGTCTTAAAAGGTGTTTTGCAAACAGTGCAGAAGCCCAGCCTGTCCAAGACAAAGGAATGTTATTTCACCGTTTTCGTGTGTCTCCAATGTAATACCTCAAAGAACAATGAAAAGTACATCTGCATAGAAGGGAAACAAAGCCAGCAAGCTAAACAACCAGGCCGTGTGTGTGTGTGTGTGTGTGTGTGTGTGTGTGTGTGTGTGTGTGTATACCCCTTAATAATCACAACGGGAGATGGAACTGGAACCCCAGTAGCTCTTCCTGGATCTTGAAACAGAGACAACAGGCTCTGGGAAATATAAGCAGAAGAAGAGCCTTTTTGGCATCCATCACCTAGGGGACAAAGGGGAAGCAGCACCCTTCGAGCTCATCAAATGTGGATCTTCTTGGCCTAAAAACCAAGAGCAGCTGCAACAGACTATAGGTGAGAAAACCTGCTTAGGCAAAGATTGTAACTTGCTGAGGTTTTAGTCACTAGAAAGCGTGTTTGGTTTTCTTGCACTTGTTACCATACCCGTGTCTTCTAGTCCTACTTATTGTCACTTAAATATCTGTTCTTTGTCAATACGCTTATTCTCGTTTTAGTACAAATCCATCTCAGTGCTGTGTATTAAAAGAAAGGGTGAAGTCCTCAGCTAAACTACCAGGCTGGTGTGCAGGGGTGTTGGAACCATTGGTATAGTGGGAGTGCTGAGAGCCATTGAACCAAACTGTAAGCCCTGTCTGTATACAGTAAAAGCTGTTTTATCTGGCGTGTTGGGGGAATAGGGGTTGTCAATAAGTGAAAAATGCCAGTTAACTAAAAGGGAGGGAGTTTGGGTGTGGGAGGTGGTGCGGAGCTGGGGGATGGGATGCGGGAGGGGGTGCGGGGCATGGGCTCTGGGAGGGAGTTTGGATGCAGGAGGGGGTGTGGGGTGCTAGATCCGGAGGCTCCTCACATCGGGTGGCTCCCCACAAGTGGTGACCTGTCCCGGCTGCTCCTAGGCAGAGCAGGCGGCTCTGCGTGCTGCCTCTGCCCGCAGGTGCCGCCCCCGCAGCTCCCATTGGCTGCAGTTCCCAGCCAATGGGAGCTGCAGAATTAGCACTCGGGGCAGGGTCGGGGCAGCATGCAGAGCCGCCTGCCGTGCCTTCGCCTAGGAGCAGCCGGGACAGGTCGCCGCTTGCAGGGAGTCACCTGAGGTGAGCGGCCCCCGGATCCGGCACACCGCACCCCCTCCTGCACCCCAGCCTGCTTCCCCAAGTCCCCTCCTGCATCCAAACTCCCTCCCAGAGCCCTGCCCCGCATCCCCTCCCACACCCCAACTCCCTGCTGGCCCCGCGCCAACCAGATTATAAACCGGAATTTCAATGAAAATCAGAAATGCCAGTTTATAGAGCTTTCTGATTGGTGAAGTGCATAAAATAGCTTTTACTGTATAATGGAATCCACTTCAAGCCAGGGGGTACAGTAGCACCCCCATCACCCCTAGTTCCAACACCTATGCTGGTGTGTGCTCTGCCTCCTTGGAAACAGTGAACTTAACTTCTGTAAGGGTCCAGTGAGAGGGACTGGATGCTGCAGGGGGGATGGTTGTGGGCTGTTGGTGTCACCCTGCACGGAGTAGTCAGGCTGGTGGAAGCCAAGATGAGGTCCCTGTGCGGTGAGCAGGCTGCTGGCGTCAGGGCTCTGAGCTAAGGCTGCACAGCGCAGAAGTTCCCAGGGCTACAGGGCAAGAGGTGACAGAACCCCCTTACCAGTCTGGGTGAACCCCCTAACGTCACAGTTCTCAATCAGGGTTTAAGTATCTGCACAGCCTTCAGGCGCTAACTGAACCTCAGCAAAGTGGAGTTTGATTCACTAGGGTTAAACGGTAATAACAGCTGACGAGGCTTTCAATGGGCAAATAATCGATGCAGCTGCCTCTTAGGGTACGTCTACACTTACCGGAGGTTCCGGCGGCAGGCAATCGATGTTCTGGGATCGATTTATCGCGTCTGGTTTAGACGCGATAAATCGATCCCGGATCGATCCCGGAAGTGCTCGCCGTCGATGCCGGTACTCCAGCTCGGCGAGAGGAGTACGCGGCATCGACGGGGGAGCCTGCCTGCCGCGTCTGGACCCGCGGTAAGTTCGGACTAAGGTATTTCGAATTCAGCTACGTTATTAACGTAGCTGAATTTGCGTACCTTAGTCCGAAGTGGGGGCTTAGTGGGGACCAGGCCTTAGACATTTATGCTGCATGTTCCCCTATTGAGTAAAGCTTGTATTTAATTAAAATGGCTTACCCTATATCTTCACATAGGTGCCTGGTGACGGACCATGCTATAACAAATATGGTTGGGGTGCCTGCAATGGAAAATCCAGTTATTGTTCTATAAACCTCTCACAGATAAATCAACAATCACCCAACCATTATTTTGACTGAAAAGATAACCAAACAGTACCCCATCCCAGGGCGATGAACCACCGGAAGAACTTCCTTTCCGAGAAGAAAGAAACGACCAGAAGGGTGTGGAGATACAGTCCCTCCACAAGAAGCCAACTGTAGTTAGCCATGATGCAATACTGAAAGAAGATCATGACGAGTTTACACCCAATCTGAGGAAACAGAGAGAGTATCATTAGCTATTGTTGCATCTTCATCTATCTTCCTGCAGAGAGTCAGAAGGTAAACATGGATGCACAATCATTTTTGGTATCCAATATTGAAACAGATTGGTGGGCTCACTCCAGGTATTGACAGGAAAGGAAGGGGGTCCAGTGGGTAGAGGACTTGAGAAAGATCGGTTCACTTCCTTACTCTGTCATAGACTTCCTTTGCTGGGCAAGTCACATCGTCTCTCTCTGTCCCCCATCTGTCAAACAGGGATAATAACCTCTCAGCAGTGTTGTGAGGCTAAATACATTAAAGACTGTGAGATTCTCAGGCTGTATGGTAATGGGGGCTGTATAAGTACCTAAGAGAGTTGCCAAATGCTGGTACTCACTGGTCCCTTAATTTGGCAACCTCAGTAGAGAGGCCAAGAATTGAATGGATCATGAATATGCAAGAGAGCAAAACCTTTTCCCCACCCTACTAGGTTGAAGCCATCCTCATAGCTGACAGGTGGTTAGAGCTCCATGGGTTTGGTGTGGGGAGGCTGAACTGGGGAGTAGATGTAGCCCTGACTCTCTTTCCATGGCCTCTACCCCCTTGGAAGGGGGAGGGAATAATGCATCGCTGCAGAGGAGGAAGCTTATGGCTTCGTGCCTCCTAAGACAGCCATGGATAAAGGTTTCTTGCCTATGCAGGTGAGCTAAGGGCAGGCTCTGCATGGCCGAATGAGTGCTCCCTTTTCCTCTTCCATGTGGCCATCTCCCACCCAATCACACACAGAGAGGACAGAAAGCCTGTGACCCTCTGCAAGATTCAGCTCAGAGGGTGAAATCCTGGCTTCATCGAAATCAATGGCAAAACTCCCATTGATTTCAATGAAGCCAGGATTTCCCAGAGTTCTCAGAGCACTTCCCCCATTCATTTGGATTCTTCCTTGGGAGGAGAGAATAAAACCAATGTCTAGCCCAAAGTTGTAAAAGATGGTGAGAATTTCAGCTTGACACAACTGACATGCACAGTAAAGTGACAAGAGGGAGAGAGAGAGGTGCTTTTATATAAGACAACACTTTCTTCTCCAGTAACTATGTTAAGGAAAGACCAAGGAAGCAGGCTCTCTTTCCTGCATAAGCATTTCCTTACAAACTGCCTTGGTGAAATTCCAGTGGAAGGGTGGGGAACTGAAGATTCTGGAAGTCTGGGGGTTTACCGTGTGTGCCCCGCAGTAGTTAACGTCCTCAGAAGAAAACAAAACGGCGTCTTTGATTAAGTTTGACAAGGCTCGGAAAATGAAGGATGTAAACAGATGCATGTGGATGTAGTTCCTCATACAACGTAGTCTTCTGTACCCAAAAGAGAGAAATCTCATGAAGTTATGTTTCTAGAAAGGGGATGGCTTATTGATCTAATCAGGCTTCAAAGACCTAGGCTACCAGCAGGGCCGGCTCTAGGCACCAGCAAACCAAGCACGTGCTTGGGGCAGCACATTTTCAGGGGCAGCATTCCGGCCATCGTTTTTTTTTTTTTTTTTTGCTTAGGGTGGCAAAAGCCTAGAGCCAGCCCTGCCAACAGTAGCGCGGGGGGGGGGGGGGGGCGCCCCTGGGACCGCTGTGGTTCGTGTCGGGGAGCAGCACCCGCACCTTGTGACTGGGTTGAGCGGGCTCCAAGCATGGGACACTCGGGCTGGGGACTGCCGTGCGGAGCGCATGGAGCTGCCTGCAGGTGCCGCAGGGCGGCCGCCCCCCAGCGCCGCAGCCAGGGCTGGGCGAAGCGGCCCGAGCCACCCAGGGACTGCGGCAGGGCGACCAGGAGCAGCAGCAGCAGCAGGGCTATAGTGGGGACCGGTGCCCGGGCGCTGCCGTGCGGGGCCTGCGTCCCGCTCTCCAGGGCTCCGCTCCTTCTGGGGCTACCCTGCGCCAGCTCCTCAGTCCCCTGCTGGGGCAGTGCCCCTGCTCTGCCCTCCTGGGTCCCGGCCGGTCCTGGAGGCAGGAGCCCTGGCTGGAGGGACCCTGGGCTGAGGCACGGCCCGGGACCCCCGCTGCTTACCCCAACCCTGCCAGCGCTGGACCGGCTGGAGGTGAGGGGGGAGCGGGCGGAGTCAGCACTGGTGGGGGGGGAGCCCAGGGCTGGGGAGGCAGGGGTCTGTATGGGGGAGCCAAGGCTAGGGTGGGGGGCAGCCAAAAAATTTTTTGCTTGGGGCGGCAAAAAACCTAGAGCCGGCCCTGGCTACCAGGGCCTACAGATTCAAAGTCTAGCAGAATCAACTCAGCCCTTTGTCCTTCAAAGGGACATCAGTGTTAATTCCATGCAATTTACTCGCCCCAAGGGGTTCCTTTCGAGAAAATCTGAAAAAACAAAGTCATGTCTGCTCTTACAGGGACGATATCAGGACATAGCCATAAAAGTTGAGGGTAATATCTGTAATAGCTCTGGCCAAAATTTCCCCTCCCCGCACATCCTGAACTGTGATGTGCGCCAAGCTGCTGCCCCCCACCCAGAGCTGGTTGCACATCAGTGGTGCTGTCTAGATTCTGGACTTGTACTCACAAACCCACTACGTGCTGAATCCCCCAGCAGCCAATTGGAAATCTGTGCCTGGAGGCTTAGGACGGACTATAGTTTGCAAAGCATTTTGGGTTCCGAAGGCACTTTACTGATACATTATTTATGATAAATGAAGTTTATTTGGTTGAGTAAACAACAAAATCAAGCCTCCGGCGTACATAAATTATACATGCCCGGGGCTCAGATTTGTACTCTGTCACGCTTGTATAAATCTGAAATACTGTACTGCAGCCGATGCAGTTACTCCAGATTTAGGCCCCAAAAATGCATTTAAAAAAGGAAATTTAGGCTGAATAGCAAAGAAAAAATTTCCTGTGGGGAGAACTATTAAAATATGAGCTAGTCTCGTAAGGGAAGTATATGGTGGCAGCGCCAACCTTGGAAACCAGCCTGGCAAAAGCACAGAAAAAACATGCTATGGGGAAGAATCCTGCACTAACAGGAGATGGACTAGTGACCCCGAGTGCATTTCCAGCTCCGATTTCTATAACAATTTTGAAAATGTCACCCTTTAAATTCATCTGAAAGCAAACAAAGGAATGTGGGGCTTCTATGGATTAATCAGCAGTTCCGAACAAATGCAAACAAACAGCATAGAACTTCCCCTCACCTAAATGAGGCCAGGATTCCTAAGGCTACTGTCAGAGTCCCAAGGGAGGTACTATATCCAACTGTGTACATGGTCTTCAGCTTCATGAAGTAGATGCGCTGTAAAGAGACATACATTTGAATCTTCGCTTTAAGTTTTAAATATCTCCTGGAAATCAGCCCATTTTGACGTGTTAAGAGAAGAGCATCCACTTTCTTTCTTTGTATTGTTTCACATCTATATTTTTTTCATAAACACAGGTATTCTACTTTTGGGGAAGGAGTGTGGTGTGCAAACTGGAGGATCTTCTGGGATGGACGGACAGACAGACAGACACATACACACAGACACCCCCCGCCTGACTCCCAATCTCACACTTGAACCGCAAACACCATCCTTTCTCTCTGCTACTAGTTTGGAATATCTCTCCCCTGAGACCATTGTTTCATGAAGCAACAAACTGTAACTTACAAACAATAAATCAGACTTACTCTCTCCTCATTGGCAGTGTCGTTCACGTCATAGCCACAAGCAACATCGGGTCTCGGGAATGCCTCTGACCACCCTTCACTGGTGCAGTTTCGATGCACAAAACCTGTATTGTGGCAGCAGTAACAAAGCAAGGTGTAATGCCTCCCAACTGTACCAGGATGACTATTCCACCTGCTGATCAGTAACAAGCAAATGGCAGTGTTCCAACAGCATGCAGAATAGTTCCCTTCTCAGAGTGCAGACAGCATAATACAGGTGAAATGCAGCTATCGGTGTGAGCATCTTTTTGATGTAGCTAGTAGCTGAACAGAAGCCAAATGAATCACCTAAGTGTCTAGAAGGGCTAGGAGCCTCATCCAAAGCCCAGTGAAGTCAATGGAAAACTCCATTGGCCACAATGAGCTTTGGATCAGGCCTACAATCCTGTATTAATGAAGTTACGCTATTGGCTTCAGTGGGAGCTAAACCAGACCCTACAGCCCTATACTGTTTGGCTGTGGGCTACACATATGCTTCTCTGCATCTGTGTCGTCACAACAACTGAGATCAGCTGAGGTGTTTCAACTAACAGTCCCTAGTCTTGAACGTCTGGGAGCTGGAGATGTGATTCTCAGCCATGGACATTGACTCTGGAGTTCAGGGACTGAGTCTGTTAACCTTTAGGGGCCCAGTGCAAAGCCCACCAATTCTTCAGTCTTTTTTCTCAGGGCGGGGGGCGGGGAGGAAAGAGAATTACTGTGCATAGTGCATGCAGTTTATTGATGAGGCGGCGAGTTAATTCTATTGATATTTGTCCAATGTATTGTGTGGTTCTTATGATATTGTTCACACATCCAGGGACAGTTGTGATGGGTGCATTTTATTAATTGAAACATAAATAAGCAAAGCTGTTCTGGACATCTGGTGTTTGCTGGTTTGCGTTCTGGGAACAGCAAATCTGTGACTCATTGCACCACAGATTCATGCCCTGGAGAAGTTTGACATTTTCCTGAAGATCCCTAGCTCAAAGGTCTGATTGCTTATCTCTGTCTGATGAGAGGACAAGATGTTTGATTTGCAGCAGTGAATACTGTTGCCCCTTTTTGACTTGAGAGGCTAGTTAAATTTTGGGGCCCTCGGGATGCTCCAATTGGGACTAGAAACTGATAGATTCTGGTATTTTCCCTTGTTTAGCCACAAGGAGAGCACGAAGTCCTGCTCCTCTGAACACAGGAGGAACCAGAACCAAGAGGAGCAGTCTCCTAGCTCACAGCCCCAAGCCTCTGTAGCTAGCAGACCCAAAAGCTTGCTCTCTCTCTCTCTCTCTCCCCAGCCCCTTTCAGGGTCACACTGCACTCACAGGCTAGCCTGCTGCCTGACTCTGGCTTTCTCACACACAGGGCCGACTCTACCATTTTTGCTGCCCCAAGCAACAAAAAAAGCTGCTCAGACTGCTGCCCGAAATGCCGGAGCAAAAAAAAAAAAAACCACCCGGACAGTACCACCCCAAGAATGGACGGAATGCCACCCCTTAGCATGTGCCGCCCCAGGCACGTGCTTCCTCCGCTGGTGCCTGGAGCCGGCCCAACACACACACACACACACACACACACCCCTCTGCCTCTCTGTTCTTTGTCTATTCTCAGTTTCCATATGTGCTCTCACACACCTGGTCACAATACCCAGAGGAACCCAACCCGTCACCCACCTGGTGGTCGTTTCTGGGCAGATTTCTTTTTTAGGTTTTAGGTGTGACCCCTGAAGTGTTTCTTACAATTATCTTAAGTGAAGGGCGTGTTTACACATCAATCTGAAAAAGGTTTTAACTCAACCCATAACAAGGTTTCACCCAGCTCATAACAGTACGAATAGTGCCTCAGATCTGAGGGCTCTGTTCAATCTGTACGAAATCACTGCTGTGATTCTGAGTGATGGCTCATCTCTTCTTTTAAAAACACAACTGTGAGTGTGTGTATTTGGTGTATTTTTATGGGATTTACAAGGAAAACATATCTGATTTGTGCGCATGTGTGCCAGCAGGAGGGGAGAGCTGAGTCCTATGGAATTATAACATGGATACAAGTCCTTCTTACAGCAGTAAACCATATCTGTGGGTTTTCTACCTTGTGGAAAAAGAACACCACCTGCTTGACTGTATTACCAGTCTGTTGAGCAGCGGGCTTCCAGCAAGAACTCAGTTTACAATCTGAAGTGTGATGCATTCCTTGAAATTTACATACACAGGAATGTTCCTCAGTAGTTTTTCCCTAGTGAGCATGCATATGTATGGATTTTACATATGGTAAATCACAGTGGGCTGGGATTTGCAGCATAATCAGAAGCAATCTATATGTGGAATTTCTAGAGGACCAATCACACACTGAATGTGGTTAAGTGTATTGACGTCATAGTGCTCAAACTTGTATTAGGCACCTCATACTACAAGAAAAAGTCCTGGTCTTGGCCTAGACAAGCTACAAGCCAACATCAGATCACCGGAGAAAAGTAACTGTGATTGGTTGCTGCTATGGCCATCTAACCCATATGGTGTGCTGAAGAGAAAGGTATTTTTGCCAAGAAATAAAGTCTGGGTAATAGCGATAGCCATGCGCAACTATCAGCCAGGAGCTACCACTGTCCCATCTGCTCTAGAGCAGAGGTTCTCAAACTGTGGTCTGCGAGCTCCATTCAGGTGGTCCGCCGATAGTTCCCTGTAAGGTGCGCGTCTGGGCGGCCGCACATGACAGAATGAAGAGCCACCCACCTAATTAGTGGAGCCGCACAGGCGTGGCTCCACTAATAAGGTGCCTGGACCCTGGAGAAGCTGCACATGTAAGGTGGGAGGAGGCAGTGGCGTGAGAAGAGGGGGTGGGGGGAATCTGGGACATGCAGGCCAGAGAAAGAGGTGACTTTCCCCACCTCCAGGGCTGCGGCTGCTGGGGAGAGACGGCCCTCCTTCCCAGCCCCAGCTCGGGGGCTGCTGCGGTGGGGGAAAGAGAGAGAGACCCCCCTCCTTCCCAGCTCCAGCTCGGGAGCTGCTGCGGCGGGGGAAAGAGGGCACATCCACCGCATTAGAAAGGTAAGACTACTGATATTAAAATATGAGTTGTGTGCTTTTATTTGTAGAACAAAAAAACTTTAATTATTATTAAGGGTTTTTTATATATAGCGTTTTTATCCAAAGTGCATTACAATAGTTAGCTAACGGTACAAACAAAATTTGGAAAGATCATTAAGTGGTCCGCTGATACCCTCAGCAATTTTCAAGTGGTCCGCGAAAAAAAGTTTGAGAACCATTGCTCTAGAGATATGGGGTAAAATACTGGCGATACTGAATCAAACTCCCAATGACTTCAATATGGTCAGGATTCCATCGATGCCAACCGCATCAGCAACCATTCTCAGGACAAACCCTCTTGCTCTTCTCCATCTCTTGTTGTACTCTTCCAGTGCAGGGATATGACTCAGAAGGCCATATTCAGCTCCTCAATGACCACAGCTGGTTCCTGACAAGTTTTGTTTTCCTGGATGGTATCACATGGTTTCTATTTTTCCAGTGATTCTAAGTTAAGCTATCACATTTCTGCAGCAGGAGTGTCCGGCAAGATCCCTCCAATACTCAAGGGAGAGAAGGAAAAGCAACTAAGATGCACACCTTGTGAGATTTTTGCACTGGCTCATGCCTTGTGGCACCCCATTGGAGTCAGTAGTATTGTATGGAGAATAAATCAGCACAACATTTGGGCTGCTGCACCAGACAGGACAACTTGGATATACCGACAGCCCATCTACATTTTGTTCTGACTTTACTATGACCCTTGAAAAAAGGCTGTCACTTAAAGATCGGGTGGAAAGAAAGATGTCTGACACAGGCTTTGAACTCCTTGGGTGGAAGGAATTAGAGATGTGCCAGATATTTTTATTATTATTTACTTTTATGGAAAGCTTTGGAAAGCTCAGGTTTGAATTTTGAGTCAGATTTTTCTAAGTTCTACTGCAGCACATCAGCAAAAAGGAGAAGATGGAGCATCTCTTGACAATCCACATCTTCCCCATCGCCTCCCCACCCCATCCTTCCCTCTCAGCCTGCCTACAAAGTAGAGTGCACGTGTCCTTGACTGTAGAAGCAGACTGTGGTGTGTTTCTGTCAGACAGAGATAAGCAACATTAAGTTAAACCAAAATGCAGTGCTTAGAAGTGAGCCTAGAAGTGGGCCTATAACTGACAAGAAAGGCTCTAAGTGTGTCAAAGAGGACAAGGCATGATAAAGGGGTGGGGGACTGGGTGTGCACAAAAGTGCAGAGCTTTAGATGCTTAATCAAGAAGGAAATTTAATATTGATGTACATGGGTATGATTTTAATGATGCTATTTGTTTTTTAGGAAATATTTATATTTTGGGGAAATCATGACATGCTCTCTTTTATACTCTGCTGAAACTCCATCCTGAATGCGTGTGAGACTCAACATTCAGATCTGGATCTGACCTTCACTCATACGATATTTGGGTCCTGACCTTTGTTTCAGCTCATTACACAGGTAGGGATCAGCCAAGATGTTTGTGATGCAGATACAGATCTAGATCCCAGAGCTCCGGGATGTTTGGATCGAGGATTTGGTTCAGATCCATCAGTGTCCCTAGCGTGGTTCTTTTGTATTTGTGGTTATCAGTATTCTTTGTAGCTAAGTGGCTAAGAGAGCAAACTTTTGGCAGTTGTTTTTCTTGCAAATAAACAAATCTTGTGTATATTTGGTTTTTCCCTTAAAATTGCATAAGACAGGGCAGTAGGCAGTTTAAGAGTTTAAACGTATGAGTCACAAACAAGTCATAGTATATGTAATAGAACAGAATGTAGCTACACTGGAAATAAACTGTTGTTGGTTTCAACCCAAGATGCTAAATGAATAGAGTTAAAAAACATTTAATGCTAGTGGACATTGTCTTGTGATTCTGTTTTGAACCCACTCACTTTGATCATTGCTTATTATTAGTGACTCAGTACAATTCGGACACTCCCTATATTAAAGGCAAATTAAGTTTAGAATTGCTAGAGTTATGGTTTCCTTTTCTTTCAGATAACAGAATGCACCCATGATTTCAGACAGTAACCTTTGGATGTACGACCTCTGTTCCACTCCAGTCACCATCCAACTTTGATATGTATGCTACTGTTTTCTACTGGACAGACTAAATATTGGACCTTCTCAAGTGTTAGCAGCTCCCTCTAGTGGCTGAATTAGTGGCTGTCCTTTTAGCATACAGAGGCTCGTGCTTTTCCAGCCAAAAATCATCGTGAGTAGAACTGGCTGGGAAATAGTTTTCCCATCCCATGAGAATATTCAACATTTCAAATGATTTCCCCGTTCTGAATCGGGATGAAAAGTTGATTTTTTTTCAAACTGAAAATAAAACAAAAAACAGTTTGGGTCAATTGAAACATTTTGTTTTGAAAATTTCAAACATTTTGTTCCAATTTCAACCTTTTTTCTTTTCTTTTTTAAATTAGGTATAAAACTAAGTTATATTTTCAAATGATAAGTCTTTTGAAATGAAAAAAACAAAAAATGTTCTTCATCCCTGTCTGAGCCTTATGGATCACCACAATAAAAAGAGAGTAGTTCGTTTTATTTTTGTTTTTAGTCAATTTCATTTTCAAGCTCTCCTGCATTAGTACAATGATGAAAATATTCAGGCTGCAAACACCACAGAATTCTGGTCATTGGCCTTTAAAAAACATGGAAACATTTTTTCTTAGTTTAGGTTTTCTAAAAATGAAATCTGACCTGAAAGTGTCCCCTTGAAAGGATTTTCTTTTAAATTACTTTATTTTACCTTTTTTTCCAGTAAGCATTTGGAAGAATTCTGGACAATGAGCATTGACAGTCTGTCCAATTGAAGAAGAAGGCCAGCAGCTCATGTTATCCCACATTCCAGCACATCTGCCTATGTTGTAAGAACAGAAGCATCATTGACCATATTCCCTGGACAGTCACATCTTCAGAGAATAAAAACATTCAGTATACTCTTAAAAGCAAGTCTGAAGGACTTTAATGGGGCTTTAATGCTTCCATTGAAGACAATGATGTCTTCATCCTCTAGCTACAGGTAGTTCCCTTAGCTCCTTTGGACTACTTGCTTCATCAGGATGAGGAAGAGCTGGGGCCTGATTCAAAAGCAGAGAGAAGTCAATGGAAGTCTTTCCATTGATTTCAATGGGTTTTGGATCATGCTCTTGGCCCATACTCCTCTATCACAATAACGGTTTAATGAATTTTTTGGGTCACCTCAGCCTTTCTAAAACTGCCGTTTGGAAAGCATCTTGTCTTTTACGTACATACCACAATTCATTTGTATAAATACAAAAATGCACACCTTGACTAATATGTTAAACAGCTACAAAATTATATTACAGAAAAAGCCAGAAGATGCTGCATTGATGTCAGACTTGTACAAATGTAAATGCTGATTACCATTTCAACACCTCATTCATTACAGCTGAGATTGTGTTAGAGTGAATAATGTTAATGTACAGCATTCTGGGCTCAGCTGTGGTTCTCGATTGCTTTCCTGCTGTAAGAGATCAAAACTTAATTTAGCTATTCTAGAAAAGCAATTACTGTGATTATAAAGTAAACGAATTACACCGGCTAGTCACAAGTTAGGGGGAAAGAAAGATCATTATTCCCTCCCAAATACTAGTCAAATCTGACAGAGGGCTGACTAACAACATTATTTCTTGCACAAGCCATGCCTTTGAGACTGTACTGTTTGAACCTACTTTCCCACCAATTATTTTAATTTGAGGCCCCACCTTTATTGATTTGAGATCCCACTTGCAATGTATTTAGTGATGTAACTGTTGTGACTTTTTCTTTGTACTGCATCTTTAACTCACTAAGGTCTCTGCTCTCTGCAATGACTGGCAGACATTCTGAGTGCAGACTGTTAGCAGAGGAGAACACACCACACACCCTTTGTGCTCTCTCTCTCTCTCACACACACACACACACACGGAGACTTTACTTTTGTTCTTTCTTGTTTTGATGCTCTCTTCATTTAAGCACAAGTCATTCAAATTGAAATGACCTGTTTTGCTATCTGTGTATGAAAAAAGTTACACTTGCCTTCACTCAGTTATATTCATTTTAGCCACCCTTCCCCCTCCCACCACCAATGTAACAGACTGAGAAACAAGGCAGCTGGCACGATGCTGCATTTGCAGACTAAGGGCTCAATCCTGCAAGGTGCTGAACACCTTGTTGAACGGGGCTGGCTGGAAAACAAGAATTACATTTTGTGAAAAATTTCCAGATTTCAAAATTTGTTTTTGTTTTGTGATGCAGAAGGAAAATGAGACTTTTGTAAAAAAACGTGAGAGAGAGAAAAGTGTGTGGCACTTTCTACACAGTGCTTAGTACCTCACAGGATCAGCCTCCATCAGACCAACACACATTTCTAAATTCCAGAAATGCTTTCGTCATTTTTCAATTGATTTCTTCCTGTATGACAGTGATCACATTTAGAAACAAGTAGCTTACTCACAGCCAATGGCTTTCAGCTCTGATAAATGCCTCCGCTTGAATGTTTATCTGACCTGGCAACTGTTTATTTCTAAGCAATATAATTTAACTACTGCAGTTCACTCAAACCATACATTAACCCCAGGGATGTTTATGTTGAGATCTGCTGTGCTGTCTGGGTTTAAAAGCTCTGTGTCAACAGAGCTGATATAAAACCAGTGAAACAGACTGTTCTAACTCCCAAGTATCAGAGGGGTAGCCGTGTTAGTCTGTATCCACAAAAACAACAAGGAGTCCGGTGGCACCTTAAAGAATGGGGTTTTTTACCCATGAAAGCTTATGCCCAAATAAATCTGTTAGTCTTTAAGGTGCCACCAGACTCCTCGTTGTTTTTGTTCTAACTCCTTCATTTCACAGAGAACAATAACAACTTAAACACCAGCAAGTCTGTAATATTGGGAGATGGTTTTCTCCAGGGACGATGCGGGGACAGAACAAACAAGTTTTTAGTTACTTTTGCCCTTGGACATATAAGGCCAGATTCTCATGTGGCACAAAGCTGTTGGAATCTAGATGTAGCTGGCCAGCTGAGAAGTGCCTCCGAAAGGCGGTATCTCTCAGCTGCTGTAAAGCTGGCATACTGGCTTCTGTGGCAACTACCCATCCCGACCCCAGTGTAGGAGGCATGTCAGAGTGAGGGCAGAGCACCGCTGCATTCTGCTGATTTTCAGCTGCTGAATGCTCTCTTTGGAACAATAGCCAGCTCACAAAAATTAGAGCAGCCCCATAACTGCTCTGAATTATGCCAGAGTGAATAAAGATCCCAGTTCCCTAATAATCTCCCTCCCCAGTCACTCTCCTGCACCAAGCACATTCCAAGCAAGAAAGAATCTCCCCCCCCCCTATAAACTGGAGTGTAAAAAAGAGTGTTATGGTAATTAAGGGTACGCCTACACTGGAGATGTAATTTCTAGCTTGGGTACGTTCAGGTGCTAGCTTTGACCTAGCTAGTGTGCTAAAAATAGAAGTGTAGCTGTGGTGACGTGAGCAATGGGATGGGTTAGCCGTCCCGAGTACAGCCCCACCTGGGAACACAGGTACTTACTCGGGCAGAGCCCCTCACCGCAGGTGCCACAGCGGCTGCACTTCTGTTTTTAGCGTGCTAGGTCCATCCAAGTTAGCACTTGTACGTCCACCCGAGCTAGAAGTTGCGCCCCAGCTCCAGTGTAGACATACCCCACTGGTATTTGAGTGTAACACTCCTCCCTTAAACCGTGGTGGGGAAATCCAAAGGGCTCCTTTTATTCACATAGTAATCTACAGAGCACGGCCTTTCGCGTAGGTGTTTTGTGCCTGATTCTGGCACAGCCCTAACATCACAGAAATTAGCAATGTGCAAAGCACAGTTAACTAATCCTGTTTGTTTGGGCTTTTTTAATGGATGTTAGTCATCAGAAGGAGAGCATGCCCCCAACAGAAGCTCTTTCCCTCCCAAACCCCCACTCCATGCCCAGCTATTCCCTCATTCACCAGGTAGAGCTTTTGCAGAGGGGTCCGGGGTAGGTATACAAGAGCAGGGGGAGGGGATGGGGGAGTCACACCCTGCATAGCTGCCTTCCTCTTTCCTGCATGCTTACTCCTATTATGTCCACCACAGGCTGTCCAGGGGTTGGTTCCGCACTGCACCAGCCTGAGGATCACTGCACGTGTATTTCTCCGCACAGGTGTCAAGCATAAAATCATGCAGATAACAAAAGCACGAAGCCATTAGTGCTGGCAGGTTCCCACAACTTCAGCCTTTGCTGGATGTAATTTAAATTAACCTCACTGATATTAGAAGCAAAAGGACGCAGCTCTATTTACATAAGACACCAAAGTAATAACAAACCATCATTAAAACACAAACAGGAGGCAGAAAATACTGCTCTTTAGTTCAACCACTCTTCTGAAGTCATTACCCAAGAAAAGGCACACAGCCACCCACACTCACTTGCCTGGGTTTTCTCTGCCACTCTAAAAGGGTGACTGATCATTCCTATCACAGAGTCTATTGACTTATGGGAACTGCTTTATTCTGACTTGTGATGATTTCAAGTAACAAATGGAAACAGACCAAGGAGGCAGTTTTCAGATCTGGATCCAGGGTAGGTTTAGACTAGATTTTGGGATTCAAGTTGGAGACTAAATCAATATTAGGGTCTGGATTTAATAGAACCAAATCTCGCAAAGTCTCCTCATAAGCTTTGGGCCCCAAATGCAAGACTTCCACCCTCTTGGGACAAATGAGAGGCAGGTTCTGAACACCTCTAGAAATCAGGCCCTGAGCATCCACTCATTGGGGCAACAAAAACGGAGGCACTCCATATTAGTGGTGCTTCTGAACATTTAGGTGTCTAAACGTCTTTGGGGCTCTGTTTCCTTACCAATAAAATTATAATAATAGCACTTACCTACATGACAGGGGGTTGTGAGGCTTAACTCATGAATGTGTATGTACGGTGCTTTGAGATCCTCCGATGGATCAAAGCAGATGAGAGGATGGACTGTGAAAAGGCAATCCCTGCTTCTAACCACTGTCCTCTTCAATCGCTGGCAAATATGACCAGCCAAATATGAAACAAGTGACCTAATATTCAACTACAGGGAATGTCTTAGGGGAAAGGAAATCTATTGTGCTTCCATGAGACACAGCATGAGGGCTCTGAAAAATTAGATTGTGCCATAGAGTAAGTCCTCCGGGAAGCATAGAGATGCCACTCTTCTTGTACACCCTTTATGCATCCATTTCGTTTTCCTGTGAGGCACTGCATGCTGGGTAACAGAAGCAACAAAGTAGCTGAGGGCAGGCTTGGTCACAGGCTGGGGCTGGAGAGTAGTAGAGGGTTTGTTACCCTGTACACAGTAACTGTACACATTTCTGTACACAGTTGCCTTCCTAACGAAGGGCTTCTCTTATGACCTGTCTCCTTGTTAGTAAGATACCACTTGGACAAACCACAGTGGGGAGCAAGGCTGGGGCCATGATCAGATGTGTTCTAGGCAGCTGTTCATATCTACCAAGCAGATCTCTGCTGCACTGTACTTCATCCTTGGGCTTCCCTGAGTTTTCGCTCATCCGAACCTGCTGAGAGTTCAAGCTGCCTTCCCTGGACCAAGGGACATAATAATAAAATGAGGGTGGGAGGAACTAAACACCAAACAACATGGGGCAAGGAAACTGCTTTGGACTTAACTATCTTGAGTAGCTTTGTATCATCTGCAAATTTTGCCACCTCACTGGTCATACTCACGCTAAGGGCAAAAATCTGCTCTGAGAGCCACACGACAGATCTTGACTGATATTCTGTTCTCCCTATGGGTCAGTGCTCCCATAGATTTTCTATGAGAGTTTAAGCCTATAGAGAGGAACAGTGTTAGATTGCACATCCACAGTGAAGATCTGAGGTTGGAATTTTCTCCATAGATCCACCATTTACCTGAACTCATGAACTGGTCATTTTCAAATGTTCTGTTCTGTCCTTCCTGGGACAGCGTCTCAGCACAGAGTTCTTCTTCCTTCCTCAGGACATTCAGCAAGTCACATATTAGTGGGGTAGCCTTGATCTGCACATTTTGAAAAGAAGTTGAGTTGTTTGACTTTTTCTCTTGGAACATTTGCCACCCACAAAACTCTCCTTACAGTAACATTGTCTATACAGCCCCATCATCTGATTGTGAGTGACATTTCCTTGAACGTATCAGAGGGGTAGCCCTGTTCATCTGTATCCACAAAAACAATGAGGAGTCTGGTGGCACCTTAAAGACTAACAGACTTATTTGGGCAGAAGCTTTCGTGGGTAAAAAACCCACTTCTTATGCCCAAATAAATAGTCTTTAAGGTGCCACCAGACTCCTTGTTATTTCCTTGAAACACAGCATATAAAAATAAACCTTTTATTTAACAGGATACAAGCACTTAATGATTTACAGTGGGCCTGCTCCCGCGTACTGACATCAATGCGTTCTAGTTTGGGCCCATTATTACTGTAAATACTGTATGAGGAGCCCAATTGTGTTCTGTTACACTGCAAAAACATCAGTGGGGACTTGGATTGTACTGGTATAACTGAGTGCTGAGTGTGGCCCTACAGAATACTAGACCACAGAATTGTTGGGCATTCTCTAGGCCAGCCTTTCACTTGCAAAACTAGGCCAAATACTATCGCTTGTACACATACAATCCTATGAAAGTCAACACTGTGCTCATTCATTCAGAAATCTTGCTGCAAATCGGTGAGGCTGCAGGTGGAGACGTGAGCGCATAAGTGCCACTGAGAGTTTTGTGTAAAATTCATGGCAGTGGCTCTTTACTAATCGTGTAAGTTGCTGAGCACTTTCAGCTTTGACTGAAATGTCAGTCAGCATTGAGAACCTTGAAGGAGAGGATAAGTACCTTGTACAATAGGATCCATAATGATTTCTAGTGCTGAGTCTGTTCTAAAGAACAGGAGTGAAATCCTCGCCCCATTCAAGTCAACAGTTAAACTCCCATTGACTTCAATGGGACCAAGATTTCACCCAAGAATATTTTCTTGATATTTTCTTCCTGAATAGAGTTTGCTCTTTTTAAAAGTGGATCATCTCTCATCCAATTGGTCTATTCTATTCAGTATTTCCTTCTTTTCCCCTTCCATTGTGCATCATAATACAGATTGAACCTCTCTAGTCCGGCACTCTCGGGACCCGATTGGTGCCGAACCAGAGAATTTGCCAAACCACAGGAGGTCAATGCAGAGTGCCAGCAGGTCTCCATAGGCGCAGGAAGTAGCGGTGTGGGGGGTGCTGCCACCCGGGATCCTGGACGCCGCCCACCCGCTCGGGGGCTCCGATTATGGCCCCTGTTCCCAGCCACCGGCTCCTTGCCCGGGGTCCCAGCTGCTGGCCCCAGGTCCTCCCTCTCCCTCCCGGAGCTTGAACGTTGCGAATCAGCTGTTCGCAGCGCTCCGGAAGTGCTGGGAGGAAGAAGGAGGAGGAGTTGGTAAGGGTGGGGCTGCCAGCGCGTGAGAGGCATGTGGGGAGGACGGTAGAGAGGGGAGCTTGGCACCGGTGGATGCTCCACACCCACTAATTTTTCCCCCTGGGTGCTCCAGCCTCGGAGCACCCACAGAGTCGGTGTCTATGCCAGACCACGGATGTTGCCAGACCAGGGAGTGCCGGATTAGAGAGGTTCTACCTGTACAATGAAAGGTCACTCATTCATGTATGAGTAAAATAACTTTTTGGAATCACACAAACAGAGAATAGTAACATACAAGAAAAATAACTATTCATGAAATCAGGGTTTATAAATCATTAGATCTAGAACAAAAGCCTTCCAAAAAGAGGGATGCCTTGTTGGATTTAAATGTGTAAAGAAATCAAATTATAGTCACTATTTTCTGTTGTTAGTTTTAGATTGCATTCAGTCATTTCTGAATTTTGTTAGGTTCCTTTTTTAATAAATGTATTTTTATATTCAAATCAATTACATTATTAAAGAAGTTTAGTGCATTTTCAGGATTTAGCAATACAACCCCAGCAGTCCTGCTTAAGATATATTTGTGCAATAGTGTTTCAATTCAATGCAAAACATTAATTACAAATAGGAAAATCACTATCAAGAACTGTTAAAGCAAAAGGTGAAAATGGCCTAGAATCCTCAACAGTGGATATTAACTCTTCTAGGCGCTGGTCAGCAGATACAAAAAATAAATATTAATGACTAGGTCAATGATATTTTCAGAGACAGTATCATTTTTTTCTTAAAACACCATACATCATCTCTGGGTATCATTTCCTTTAGGTCCCTGAAAAGTTATTTTAGAAATTTAAAAAAAAAAATCTTTCTCTGAATTGATATTACACATTATTTTTCTATCTCTCGAATGTTTTTGTCTGTTCGGCAACTTATTAGGTATCTGGTTTGCCAGAGTAACTATTCCCTAAACAGCATATGTTGTACATATGCAATTTAATTTCTTAAAATGATGGGTTTGGGGGACCAAATCATGCTCATCTTACTCCCATGAGTTGTGTCATTGGCTTCAATATTGGTAGCTGGATTTCACATTCAACAGCTAGTTAATGAAGAATTCAATTTCAGAGTTACAGACTTTGTTTCCAACTAAGAAGAGGTTCTATTAGGCCTGATCCTTGGTTCTTTGATGTCAGTGGAACCTGGAGTATGCAAAAAATGAAGGATCTGGGCACATAGTGGGTCTACTTCTGCGATGTGCTGAAAACCTCCAGCAATGCCCTGAGCACCCATTAATGCAGTGACCAGAGAACTAGACAATTAATCTCTCTAGTGTCCACAGTACACAAGTTCAAAGGAAATAGCCTGATGCTGCATTCCTTATACCCCATTGACTCTGAGCCCATCCAGTTTTCATTTCCTTGTACGTTGCCTCTTTTCATGTTAGTGCAGCATGCAGCACACAAGCTAGTGTTTACTGAGGAAAATCAACATTTGATTCCAGAGTTTCTCAGTTGCTTTCCTAACTGCCTTGACTTAAATAACTCCTCCCACCCTGAGCCTATGCTGTTCCTGTTTGAGGGGGGCAGGGGTTCCCAAAATTTTCTACAGGTTCTAAGTTTTAATTTACAAAAAAAAAGTTAGTTGTTCTAGTTATATAGAAAATGTTCCAAATATAAACAGCTATAATAATTAGGTGTATGGAATTTACAGAAATCTGCAATTCATGACATTTTCAATAACAATCAAGACTCTTTTTCCAGACATTTTTAAACTTGTGAAACTATCAGATCTATACATATTGAATGTAAATAGCATTAATGGCCATATATAGCACATTGAATGTAAAACAAATCAGTATGTTATTGTGTTGTATGATAGTTGGGGGTCTGGTTTTTGTGTTTGAGCGGGACTGACAGAGAACAAAGGATTCTTGGACATGAGGCACAAAAGATGTAGGGAGATAGAAGTGGGTGGTTGGAATCACAGAAGAAAGTGGATGCTTTTGGAGTTCTCAGTAAAACAAAAATCTAGAGTACCCCTGGGCTAGAGCCTAAGAACCTGAAAACAAAAAGAAGAAGAAGCTGGCACTACATGAAAAGCAAAAAGTCAGCAAGCTGTATTCATCATGGAAACAGAAGGCCTAGATCTAGCTTAATACAGTGGCTCTCAACCTTTCCAGACAACTGTAGCCCTTTCAAGAGTCTGATTTGTCTTGTGTACCCCAAGTTGCATCTCATTTAAAATCTACTTGCTTACAAAATCAGACATAAAAATACCAAAGTGTCACAGCACGCTACTGGTGAAAAATTGCTGACTTTCTCATTTTTACCATATAATTATAAAATAAATCAATTGGAATATATTGTACTTACATTTCAGTGTATAGTATATAGAGCAGTATAAACAAGTCATTGTCTGTATGACATTTTAGTTTGTACTGACTTCGCTAGTGCCGTTCCTGTAGCCTGTTGTAAAACTAGGCACATATCTAGATGAGTTGATGTACCCCCTGGAAGATGTATCCCTGATTGAGAACCACTGGTTTAACCCATTCTCCAGCAACCATGGGCCAAATTCCTGGCTGGTGTAAATAATCTGTTGCATTGACTGCAATAAAATTGTGCTCAGCTCATCTTCACCAAATGGAATAAAATTGTATTCATCTGCACCAGCTCATCTTCACTTACCCTGGGTGTATTCAAGTATTGATTATACTCGTTAGAAAAAACTGGTGTAAGCTGACCAGTTTGCCATGATTTTGCCCCAGGCTCAGCTATCCTTTGTAATTAGTTGATAGTGAGACGCAGGGGTATTGGAGGGTGAATAACGGGGTAAAAGCCCAATAACTTTAGGAATCTTATGCTAGCAAACCAAAATATATGTTGTAAAGCATGTCAGAATATTACATTCTTCCAGTCTGAAACAAGTGAGAGGTTAGTAATGCTGAATATGTTTTTTTAAATGTACGTTTTAACCAGTTTCCCTTTAAGCTTATGGCCCTGATTCTCAGCTGATGCAGATCTGTATAGCTCCAGTGAAGTGCATTGGCACTTTATATACAATTGCCTTGGAGATAATCATTCTTTCACCCACAGAGCTTCAGGTTCTTTACAAAAGTGGGTAAGCATTATCCTCCCCAGTGGAAGATGAGGAAACTGAGGCACAGAACATCGCCATGTCTTGCCAGGGTCACACAGTGAGTCAAGCAGCAGAGCCAGGAATAGAACCAGGACTCCTGTCACCCAGTCTGGTGTTCTCTCCATTAGACTATGCTGCCGCATGGAACGTGAATATATTTATTTATGCCACGTGTGATTCCAGGAGCTATAAAATAAACAGCTGCAAATACTTACAATTAGAGTTGAGAACCAGAAAAGAATCACCAGGATGCTCCACATGGTCAGTTGCTGTCTGTTTCCTTCATCCCTATGCACCAGAGATCATCAGGCTATTTGTGTGCTCTCCGCTGTGGCTTTCTCGGTCCCTTCAGTTTCTTTCACATAGTTCATCTTCCTTCTGGTCTCCTGGCTGGAATTAGCTTTTATCATCCCGAGCCAATGCTCCTCTCCTGCTGCTGAACCCTACATAGACTCAGCAATGACAGCAGCACCCCCAAACTCGCCTCCTGCTTTGCAGCAGGATCCTGTCCCAAGAATAACAAGCACCTCCGTTGAGCATGTTCCTAATACCGTCCTCTTCCCCTCTGTGCTATTATTCACTGTTATCGCTGCATGTCGGCGAGGAATGATCATTCCTCATGTTCAAATTGATAAGGGAACAAGCAGGGCTCCTGTGTGAGATGCAAGTTTCACAATGGCAGAGCTAATCTGTAAAGGGGAAATAGTAATTACCATGGGGCTCGGAGATGCACACAGCCCAGGAATAAGTGCCCTGCTGGGAAACAGGGCTGGCAGAATGTGATTCAGGCTGCGTGAGCCTTCTCCGCTGTGAACATGCCTTTCCAGAGAGCGTGCAGATGGGACAAGTGCAAGGATAAATCAGTAGAGTGAAAGAGTTTCTACAGAGGAACTGTCACTTACCAAGCAGGTGGGGCTGCAGGCAGCAATGCACATTAAAGGAGATCTAAAGGCAGGGGCAAGCTTCAGGGGTGAGAGTGGAATATGATCTGCTATTCACACCCCCTAAGGGAAGGAATCTAAATATTCTCTGGACTCCACCCTCAGCCACTGGAGCTCATAAAACCTCCAAGAGAACAGTTCTATTTTTTTTACTGCACTACAGATTTCAGGTCGCCATCACTTTCATACACCTGCTGTACCTCTTGGTGAAATGTAGGGACTAAGTGACTTGCCCAAGGTCACACAGGAAGTAGAACAGTCCTAGGATAGTGTCCTAGACCCTAGACCCTACTTAGACCCTACCCTACTTAGACCATCCTTTCTCTTCCTCATAGCCTTCTAACCAAAAAAGGAAAGTCACCTATACTAATTACAGTGGTTTGATTGCCTCTCCTGACTATCATGTAATATCAATTTATGACAGATCCTTCAATCAGAAGAGCTCCCAAGCCCACATGCTTTTCTTCTACCAATAGTATGCTGCTTCAAATTGATCTGTTTATTAAAAATCAATATCTAAATGTTTCTGTGAGCTTTAGAAAAATAACTGTATTACTGTGTGTACAGCTGTTACCTGTACAATTGTGCCCATGCATTTCAATCATAAAAATATTTTCAGAGAAAAACATCTTGGGCAAAGTTTTAAACTAATTGTTATCAATGTATTCTTTTCTGTTTTACGCAGAACAATGTAATGTGCTGGTTAGTACAGTATGTATGTGTATCCCTCCACTGGATAGAATTAGAACTTCTCAGTTATATCTCATAGGCCATACACAAAAAACAGCTAATGGAGATTCTCTTCAGTTTACATGAGTATGGTGACAACCATGAAGTCCTAGGAACCATGCATTTGTTACAGTAGGGACAAGATAAAAGTAAGAAGGATAAATGTCATGCAGAATTTTCCCACTAACATGCTGCAGAAAGTGCTTCTATGTAAATGTAAGGCATATGGGTGTACTCCATTTTTAATTACTTGCAATTATATTTTATTAAACAGTAGGAATGAAGATACTGAGAGCTGAATTTTATGAGCTAGTTTTTAAAAATGGTTTCATGCCTCTTGATCACGTGTGTTTTGAGTTGAGGGTTACACTCCTATCTTCCATTTCTATGGTTGCATTACATTTAATAGAACAGAATTACTGTATTGCTGGAGTATATAGAAATTTAAAAAGGGGGTTAGAAGCAATCACTTCCTCCAAATAAGGTGTCTACAAGATATTGTGCAAACAATGGCACGGACAGTAATATGATTTGTTCCAGATGTGTGCTCACTGCCAGGAAAAATATATACCAAATGAGAAACAAGTGGAACTGCCACAAAATGCTTTATTAACAATGATGTTTTAGAGATCACAAAAACGGAGAAAGTAAACTAATATAGTCTGGTGTTCAACCTGCAAATCCCTCGTGCATGGAACTTCCACTGACTTCAAAGCAAGTGCCAGGTTTGAAGCCCCCCTACTAACTGTACCTTTTAAAGCTACAATAGTATCTTCAGCAACATAGGAGTAGGTTATCAGGAGAGATAGGTCACTTAGAAGTTTAAAGCCATGTTTCTCAACTTTTCAGGTTGGCAACCCCTTATTTGTGGTAAAAAAAATTGCAACCCACTTTTTATAAAAGCAGAAGTATAAAATGTATCAATGATAACAATGATAAGCCTAGATCATTTGTGTTTGTGTTTTGAGAGGTTGACAGAAAATACTTGACCTTGAAGAGTAAGGGTGGGCTAGGAATAGGGGAGAGAGATTTTCTTTGCTTTCCATTGTAATCAAATTTTGAGTGCATCACAGTCCCCCCTCCTCCAGGGGCCACGGTTGAGAAACGCTGGTTTATAGGGATATTCTAAGACCATGAAGACCCAAAATGTAGGTTATGTACCAAAAAACAAAAAAGCCCTTTCCTAGGTTTTATCAAGGAAAATATTTATTTATTTATGCTTTCAATAAAAACTGTTTAAAAAAAATCCCCTGTAGCATTTGCAACCCAAATATTGCAGCACCCTACTAATGTAGGAGAATCTGATATTGGTATTGATTGGAAACTAACTAGCAACAAAAGTGAAATTTCCTTTATCTGAGATGATTGAAGTTCAAATAGGGGTAGACAGCAACTGTTATACAGCATCTAGCAAAATGGGGCCCTGATCCTGGATGAGTCCTTTGGATCCTTCTGTTACCCAAATAATAAATAGTCAAATAGTATAAACAATGAAAAACATTTGGGCCCGATCCTGGAAACTTTTACGAGCACAAGACATTCCACTGAGTCAAACCGATCCCTGGGCAGAAGCACATTGTTCATGCACTACCTAAGCCCTCAAAACAGAGTGTAGGTGGCACATAAGTAGTATGGATGCACTGAGCTGACCTCTGCAGAGAGATCAATTTCTCCCATTGAAAACAGCCTAATTAAAATCAACGACATTACTAACCTCAGGAAGGGCTTGCAGGATGAGGCCCTTTCTTTGTGTCTAGAAGGAGATAAATAGGCAGCACAAAACCACACATGTAATTTGTCAAGCAATAGAATTACAAAAGGATTCACCTAGAATTTTCTTTAGTTGTTAACATAAAAAATTGACAGTATTCATTGATTTTGTTATCTGAAGTGATTACCGTTAGAGAATAAACTTTCATGTAACAAAATTATATCTGCAAGGATCAAGTGTCTCCAAACTGGATTTCATTAATTTTATAACCCTTACCAAATTAATATCGGTAGCACTATTTGGTTTTCTTTATAGGAATTTTTAAAAGATCATTCCATCCCCTAAACGTAAGCATTCATGGCTGCAACTAAAGTATTTTGCTTTTATGACAAACTGCAGGAACCGTCAGGTGACCTTTTATAGCAGCGAACCACGTGCAAGTACTCAGAGTGGACTAACAGGATTTAATTGGAAAGGATATAATTTTTGTATGTATTCAGTTCGTAGCTGTTTGGTTGTCCTTTGCATGTCATGTTATTAAAAGTGTGAGCAATTATATGGAATAATAATAATTAACAATTGTAATTATGAAGATCCCTTTTCCAAAGAATGTACATTATAATACAATAAAAACACAGAGCCCTGTCTTGCAATCCCTGTGCACTTGAGTGATTTTTGCATAAGTGAGGAGTAAGGATTACTCACGGGAGTAAAAGCTGAAGAGTCAAGCCCATAATTAAAACCCTTTTGCAATCCAAAAAGATAAAGACACTTGCAAACTGTCTTTAAGGATTTCATTTCAAATGCCTTATGGGACACTGACAAGTTCAAAGTGACAGGGATGAATAAATACATTGCTTTGCTGTTGTTCCAGTGACGCCTGAGAGAAGTACAAGTATTCCCCACACTCACCAAGATGCAGCCACTGAGACTTCATCCTCTAGACCAGTGGTTTTCAATCTGTGGTCCGCAGCTCCCTGAGAGTCCGCAGACTATGTCTAAGGGGTTCGCAAAAGGTGTCGTTACCATAGATCAGTGGTTCTCAACCAGGGGTACGCGGACCCCTGGGGGTACGCAGAAGTCTTCCAGGGAGCATATCAACTCATCTAGAAATTTGCCTAGTTTTACAACAGGCTACATAAAAAGCACTAGGAAAGTCAGTACAAACTAAAATTTCATACAGACAGTGACTTGTTTATACTGCTCTATGTACTATACACTGAAATGTAAGTACAATATATTCCAATTGATTTATTTTATACTGATATGGCAAAAATGAGAAAGTCAGCAGTTTCTCAGTAATAGTGTGCTGTGATACTTTGTATTTTTATGTCTGATTTTGTAAGCAAATAGTTTTTAGGTGAGGTGCAACTTGGGGGTACGCAAGACAAATCAGACTCCTGAAAGGGGTACAGTAGTCTGGAAAAGTTGCGAGTCACTGCCATAGAAGAGTGGTTTTTAACCTCGAGTCCGCGGACTACGTCTAAGATTTCCAAAGGCGGCCGCACCTCCATTCAAAAGTGTTTAGGGGTGTCTGCAAATGAAAAAAGGTTGAAAACCAGGACCTGGCCTATAGGACCCAGCTTCTCTGCTCTATATAGTGCCAGCCTACCCTTTTCTAACTAAGTGGTGGTACTGCCTAAGGCTAAGCTCACTCCCCCCAAACCCTTTCACAAACCACTGACATGAGATTTGGAGGCTAAAAATGTAAACATTAGGAAAAAATCCTTAGAAGGGGTGGGAAAAAATCCAGGTGTTTTTCTTTAATTTCTTCCCCCAAAACTTTGCCACTTCTCCCCCTGTGCCAGAGCTGAACGTGGTACAGCCCGCTGCAGGCTTTGTCTTGGAACTGAGTTGATGTTAGCCTAGCAACCAGGGGAGAGGAGCTGGGCTGGGGAGATGCTGCTGGCCCTGCTGTGCACGGGGCAGGCAGGTTGCTAGGCTGGGCTGCCCTGCTCCCCCTCCCTGCCCACCACCCCCTCTCACTCATGGCTGTGAGCAAGGCTCTTGGATGTGGCCTGCACGCGAGGTAGGTGCAGAAGTTGGCTGCCGGCTGAGTGCAGGTGAGTGGCTGGCAGCCTGCCCTGTTGTGGGCGTCCAGGACTCTGGTGCAGCAGAGTACAAGCCCCCCACAGCACCTCAGTGCAAACAGACCCGCCGCCCTACATCTCCTGCCCTTCTCTGAGCCTGGGGACTCGCTTTAAGGGAGTCTCTCCCTCTGGGTACGCAGGGACTTTTGCCATGTGCATGTGTTTCAGTGAGACGTTTAGGGGCACTGTTTTAACAATGGAGAATTTGCAAGCGTGTCTATTTGCAGGTACCAGTCAGGTGATTGTGTATCTGGAGTCCATCTGAATGCACCCTAACCCAATTTACGTGCAAAAACCTGAGTGTATGCGTGCCAGTCAGGTAACTAAGCACCTCAGGCCTAGATCCTCAAAGGTATTTAGGTGCCTAATTCCTACTGATTTTAATCCTAGTTACTGTGGTCCTGAGCCTGCAAACAGCTCCACACAGGTGGTCTCTGCCTGCACAGAGCTCATGCAGGATCAGGGCTATGATTTCTAAATGCAATTGTGTGGGTTTTGTGCATGCCAAGGATATGTGTCCTCCTGGGCACAATTATATTGAAACTTTGGCTCTTATAATCCAACGCTGAATTATTTTAAATACAGTGTGCTTTAACTTTTTTATGATAGTGTATAAAATAATGAAGCTTTTAGCTTCATAACATAAAACATGAAGATTTATTTAATCTGGGGAGGAGGGATAGCTCAGTGGTTTGAGCATTGGCTTACTAAACCCAGGGTTGTGAGTTCAATTCTTGAGGGGGCCACTTAGGGATCTGGGGAAAAAACAGTACTTGGTCCTGCTAGTGAAGGCAGGGGGCTGGACTTGATGACCTTTCAAGGTCCTTTCCAGTTCTAGGAGATAGGATATCTCCATTAATAATAATTGAAAAAATATGCAAAACACTCTTGTTATAGTAGGAAGCCTGTGACACTAAGGCATCAAGAGACCTGGGAGTTAAATCAGCACCAGCCTCTTTACCAATATGAGTGGAATTTTCAAAAGTGCCTCATTGGCTTTGGAGCACGAGTCCCATTGCTCCTAACTCACTTAGGTGCTTTTGAAAATCCCATGTTATGTGCAACTGCATTTAATTGTATTCTTATGTATTTAATTTATTACTTGTTAAGTGTGCTCGGTGCTCTACAAGACACAAAAAGATCTAATGGCTCAAATATTAATAGATGTACAGTGAAATCCTAGCCTTATTTAAGTCAATGTGAGTTTTGCCATTGACTTCAATGGGGCCAGGATTTCACCCAGAATGTTTATTACACAGAGTAGTCCGATTGACAGTCCTGCCCAGTAGTTGTAGGATCAGGGTCTTAAAGGCAGACCCAGGTGTTGTGGGAGGGAATAATATGGAGGGTTTGTAATGTAGATGGGTGATAGGGTTTGCTGTTGTCAGTTACTGATATGAACCTGTATGAAAGAATACTTTCCTAATGTCATTCCATCACCTGCTTTTCACACCTTTTACACCTAATGAGGGACAGTAGCAAAGAGGATGATGATGGTGATTTTATAGGTAAAATTTAAAAGTAAAAATTTAAGTAACGCCAATGGAGAGAAAGTGGCCTGCTATTTATAATTGTTTTAGCATGTTGTTGTGTACATTTTGTTGGGACCAGTATAAAATTACCTTTGCCCTGCACAATACTGATGTTTTCTCACCCTGATTTGTGTAAAGTATTGAATCCAGAAAAGCTAACCTGTAAAGCCAAAGCATGCTCATTAACTAATAAACATTATGCAGGGCCAGAAATCAACATGGTATTTTACGTGCTTAGGAGAAAAGCACAGACCCTGCCCCAAAGAGTTTATAGCCTAAAGGAGGCTAGACAAACAGAGAGCAGGACAAAGGACCATTAAACAAAGTACCAGGGATCCGTGAGTCTCTGTTCCTCAGATCAACAGAGCCAAGGAACTTGTGTGGAGTGTCTTTCTATAATGCTCCTCTCTGGAGCTCTTCCCCAACTATTGTAGTGGTAGCCAGTAGCTATAGGCCAGTGGGCTCTATAAGACAATAAGAATTGTAAAGCATGTGTAATGCTGTACTCCTGGATGGGTTGTCTGCAGTGGGAATTGATGTGGGACCTCTGGATCTTAAAGCCTGAGCTTCTACTATCTGAGTTAAAAGACCCAACTCTGTTAGCTAAGTCTGTACCAGGCTCATCAACCTCCGTATGTGGCCCAGCTATCACTAGAGGGGAACAGAGCCACACATTGAGTAGGGGTTGGTTTCACTTGCAGGAATGAATGTTGCATCAAGCATGTGATTGTTTTTAACCCGGGGTCTTCTGCATGCTACTTAATGTGGCCCCACCCAGTTTCCCTGGCCACACCCATTCTCCTTGGTCGGAAGAACATTTGTGGAGAAGGGAAAAGGGGGGGCTACTTGAGGGAGGGAAGCATCTGGCATAGCAGCTTTTCCCCTCCATGCTTGTGCCAAAGCTTTGTTCCCCTCTCCTCCATGCAGCAGGTGTGGGAGATGGGGGAGGAAAAGGGCCTATGTTATATTTGTGAGCAAACTTCCATGTGGATTATGTCTGGTTTCCTTATTGCACAATGTTTTGGGCATTTCTCTAGATAAGTTTCTGTTTTGATAACTGTGCTTACTTAAACAGGATCCATAATCCCCTTGGCTTGCTGAATTATACATTTATCTTGGTTAAATAAATAACCCATCCAAACACTATTTAAACAAAGGATTTAAATACCCTTTCTATAATCTGACATATTAGCATTTAACAATTAAAGAGGAACCTGCAAGTTAACACCCCACACCCAAATACTTATGAGATACTAGAAGAACCAGCCTGGGCAATGAATTTATCAAAAGGACCTTTTCTGCCCTTGGTTGTGTTGGAGGACACTGAGGGGAACAAACAACCATACAGGCTCCACTGGGAGATACTAGAATATCTCCATTAGGAGATAGTAGAGTGTGCATGGTAATGCCTGTCCAGGGGAGGCAGGAAGGCTGGTCCATCTTATCTAGGGCTAACATCATTCAGTGGCTGGAAGTCAAAGCTAGACAAATTCAGACTGGAAATAAGGTGTAAATTTTTAACAGTGAAAGTAATTGACCATTAAGTATCAGAGGTGTAGCCGTGTTAGTCTGAATCTGTAAAAAGCAACAGAGGGTCCTGTGGCACCTTTGAGACTAACAGAAGTATTGGAGCGTAAGCTTTCGTGGGTGAATGCCCACTTCATCAGACAAAAGTAATGGAAATTTCCAGAGGCAGGTATAAGTCAGTGAGGAGATAACGAGGTTAGTTCAATCAGGGAGGGTGAGGTGCTCTGCTAGCAGTTGAGGTGTGAACACCAAGGGAGGAGAAACTGCTTCTGTAGTTGGATAGCCATTCACAGTCTTTGTTTAATCCTGATCTGAGGGTGTCAAATTTGCAAATGAACTGGAGCTCAGCAGTTTCTCTTTGGAGTCTGGTCCTGAAGTTTTTTTGCTGTAAGATGGCTACCTTTACATCTGCTATTGTATGGCCAGGGAGGTTGAAGTGTTCTCCTACAGGTTTTTGTATGTTGCCATTCCTGATATCTGACTTGTGTCCATTTATCCTCTTGCGTAGTGACTGTCCAGTTTGGCCAATGTACATAGCAGAGGGGCATTGCTGGCACATGATGGCATATATAACATTGGTGGACGTGCAGGTGAATGAGCCGGTGATGTTGTAGCTGATCTGGTTAGGTCCTGTGATGGTGTTGCTGGTGTAGATATGTGGGCAGAGTTGGCATCGAGGTTTGTTGCATGGGTTGGTTCCTGAGTTAGAGTTGTTATGGTACGGGGCGTGGTTGCTGGTGAGAATATGCTTAAGGTTGGCGGGTTGTCTGTGGGCGAGGACTGGCCTGCCTCCCAAGGTCTGTGAAAGTGAGGGATCATTGTCCAGGATGGGTTGTAGATCACTGATGATGCGTTGGAGAGGTTTAAGCTGAGGACTGTAGGTGATGGCCAGTGGAGTTCTGTTGGTTTCTTTTTTGGGCCTGTCTTGTAGCAGGAGGCTTCTAGGTACACGTCTGGCTCTGTTTATTTGTTTCTTTATTTCCTTGTGTGGGTATCGTAGTTTAGAGAATGCTTGGTGAAGATCTTGTAGGTGTTGGTCTCTGTCTGAGGGATTGGAGCAGATGCGGTTGTACCTCAGCGCTTGGCTGTAGACGATGGATCGTGTGGTGTGTCCGGGGTGGAAGCTGGAGGCATGAAGGTAGGCGTAGCGGTCGGTGGGTTTTCGGTATAGGGTGGTGTTAATGTGGCCATCACTTATTTGTACTGTGGTGTCTAGGAAGTGGACCTCCCGTGTAGATTGGTCCAGGCTGAGGTTGATGGTGGGGTGGAAGCTGTTGAAATCATGGTGGAATTCTCCCAGGGTCTCCTTCCCATGGGTCCAGATGATGAAGATGTCATCAATGTAGCGTAGGTAGAGAAGGGGCGTGAGTGGACGAGAGCTGAGGAAGCGTTGTTCCAGGTCAGCCATAAAAATGTTGGCATATTGTGGGGCCATGCGGGTGCCCATGGCGGTGCCACTGGTCTGGAGGTATATTTGGTGACAATATATACCTCCAGACCAGTGGCACCGCCATGGGCACCCGCATGGCCCCACAATATGCCAACATTTTTATGGCTGACCTGGAACAACGCTTCCTCAGCTCTCGTCCACTCACGCCCCTTCTCTACCTACGCTACATTGATGACATCTTCATCATCTGGACCCATGGGAAGGAGACCCTGGGAGAATTCCACCATGATTTCAACAGCTTCCACCCTACCATCAGCCTCAGCCTGGACCAATCTACACGGGAGGTCCACTTCCTAGACACCACAGTACAAATAAGTGATGGCCACATTAACACCACCCTATACCGAAAACCCACTGACCGCTACGCCTACCTTCATGCCTCCAGCTTCCACCCCGGACACACCACACGATCCATCGTCTACAGCCAAGCGCTGAGGTACAACCGCATCTGCTCCAATCCCTCAGACAGAGACCAACACCTACAAGATCTTCACCAAGCATTCTCTAAACTACGATACCCACACAAGGAAATAAAGAAACAAATAAACAGAGCCAGACGTGTACCTAGAAGCCTCCTGCTACAAGACAGGCCCAAAAAAGAAACCAACAGAACTCCACTGGCCATCACCTACAGTCCTCAGCTTAAACCTCTCCAACGCATCATCAGTGATCTACAACCCATCCTGGACAATGATCCCTCACTTTCACAGACCTTGGGAGGCAGGCCAGTCCTCGCCCACAGACAACCCGCCAACCTTAAGCATATTCTCACCAGCAACCACGCCCCGTACCATAACAACTCTAACTCAGGAACCAACCCATGCAACAAACCTCGATGCCAACTCTGCCCACATATCTACACCAGCAACACCATCACAGGACCTAACCAGATCAGCTACAACATCACCGGCTCATTCACCTGCACGTCCACCAATGTTATATATGCCATCATGTGCCAGCAATGCCCCTCTGCTATGTACATTGGCCAAACTGGACAGTCACTACGCAAGAGGATAAATGGACACAAGTCAGATATCAGGAATGGCAACATACAAAAACCTGTAGGAGAACACTTCAACCTCCCTGGCCATACAATAGCAGATGTAAAGGTAGCCATCTTACAGCAAAAAAACTTCAGGACCAGACTCCAAAGAGAAACTGCTGAGCTCCAGTTCATTTGCAAATTTGACACCCTCAGATCAGGATTAAACAAAGACTGTGAATGGCTATCCAACTACAGAAGCAGTTTCTCCTCCCTTGGTGTTCACACCTCAACTGCTAGCAGAGCACCTCACCCTCCCTGATTGAACTAACCTCGTTATCTCCTCACTGACTTATACCTGCCTCTGGAAATTTCCATTACTTTTGTCTGATGAAGTGGGCATTCACCCACGAAAGCTTACGCTCCAATACTTCTGTTAGTCTCAAAGGTGCCACAGGACCCTCTGTTGCTTTAATTGACCATTGGAACAACTTACCAAGGGTTGTGGTGGATTCTACATCTCTTGACAATTTTAAAATCAAGATTGGATGTTTGTCTAAAGATTTGCTCTGAGAACTAATTTGGAGAAGTTCCTGCTGGATACAAGGAGTACAAGGAGAGAATGAGACTGCACCAGTCAGCATGATATTTTGTGTTAAGATTAAAATTTTGTGCTTGATCACAGGTAATGACATATCTTGGTACTCGTGGGCCTACATTTCCATGCCAACATGGAGGTGGTTCAGTCAGCCCCTTTAGAATTCAGTCATGCAGAAAAATCGTTTAAGAAAGTACCCACCATCCTTTTGGACAGCCTCGTGGAGGAGCCTCAAAAGGGAAATGGTGTCCCCAATCACCTGCTGGAGTCGAGTAAGTAGTCTGCTGTCTGACCATCCTCCAGGCCGGAACATTGGGACAAAGGGTCGAGAACATTGTTACTTTTCAGAGACCCAGTCCTGCTCTTTTTGAAGTCCCATTCTGTGGCATAGCAGCACTGTGCTTGGCTGATCCCGAGCTTTTGGAATGACCCTTGGAGCCATCGGCAGCCAGATGCAATTTAATATTGTGCCGGGGTGAGGCTGGCCTCTGAATCATGGATCTGTAGAGGTGGCATAAAGATACTTTAACTCCCCTCCCTCGTTCTGCGTCAAGCACAGCTCAGCCAGATAAGAGGATCCAGCCCTGTATGTTTGTTCTCTCTCTCGTGCATGGTTATGGTGCTACACACAAATAATTAACAATAATGGCATTTAGGTAGTCCAGTCTCCTTCTCTCATGTTTGCTTATCTTTCATTGCAGAGATTTATGCAAAACTTCTGAGAAACAAGGTCATACAGGCTAAGCCTGCCGTACTGCATTATGGAGGTTATGAAATCGAAAAACATCACCAGCAGATCCTAGTAAGTCTTGAAGCTGGGACTAGCTAATACATTGTAAAGGGATAATCCATGTACACTGTGCATACTGCTCAACAAACTTCTGTCCTCCTGGCCAATATGCCCTCCTGCCCTTTGGAGTCCTCTAACAGGATACTTTGCCATAAAGCTAATGGTAGATCCACCCCAAAACTTTCCTGGGTCACTGTGATTGCATTTGGCTGCATATGTGCTCATTAATCAAAGGAAACTTTGAAAATGCCCTCAGTCCTCCTCTAGAGGCAGTTTGATCTGGTGTATGGGGAGCTGGACTGAGAGTCAGGACACCTGGGTTCAATAGCTGCTTTCTACCCCTTGCCTTTTGAGTCACCTTGGGCAAGTCATGTCTGTTTCTGCTCCCACCCTTTGTCTGTTTTGTCTATTTAGGCTGTAAATTCTTTGGGGGCAGAGACTGTCTCAGATTATGTGTTTGTTAAGTGTGCAGCACAATCTCAGTTGGGTCCTAATAAGTAAATATTACTCTGGCTGCCAGATTTGACAGATAGCATCTTACTTTGCAAGTAGTCCCACTAATTTCAATGAGATTACTTGTGGAATAAGGTACAACTCCTCATGCTGAAGGTATTAGGATTTAGTCCTTTATGATTGGGAGATTCTGCATACATGACTTAAACAATTTTCTTTTTTAAATCAGCTATTGGTTGTGTTGTATTTTGAAATTCTGAACAAGACTATAAGCTCTCTGGAGCAGGACCACCTTTCTGTTCTGTGTTTGTACAGCGCCTAGCACATTGGGCTCCTGGTCCATGTCTAAAGTGCTGAGTCACTGTGGTAATTCAAGTGATAATTAATAACATTCAACATTTTCTCTGTCAACATTCAATCTATTATTTCATTGTTTAACAGACTTTCTTTGTTAAGTACGGTCTCACAAAAATGCAGCTTTACAATATTCCCAAATGTTCTCATAAAAATAACTTTTTTTTTCTTCTACAGAATCTGGTAAATATTTCTGGCGATGTCATAAATCTTCACATTATACCACCCCAGACAAAATACTTTCAGATCAAATACAACAAAACAGTGAGTGTCAAAAATAACCATCAGTTTGTTCATATTTGATTTTGCACTTGATAACATTGCACACAAACAGCACTAAAGGGCCTCCTAGTTTATATTCTGTGTCATTTTATAGCATCGGCTTGTCCCCGGCTTGTCATTTGCAGTTACAGTTGATTTTTGTCCTGATGAGTGGCGATATTACTATGACTGTATCCGAATTCACTGTCAGGTAAGAAGTATCTCAATAAAAGTGTCTCGTTTTGGCTGTAATGTAATAAAAATATTTTACAGGGCATGATAATAAAGCATAGACATTTGTAACAAACATTCATATTACTCCACAGTCCTCTTTAGTGCATCATTGATCTCTCTTTCATTATGCCCAATGTAGACCACCTTACTTTTTGGCCTGCAGTCAATCAAAATAATATTCACTGCAAAATTACATTATTATCCAGAGCCTGGCACAAATCCACAAAATAACATTGACTATTGGGACACTTTGATATAGATGGCTAAATGATAGATGGGTACAGGTGCCCATATTAAGGCACCCAACATTTTTGACCCTAGATTATTCATGGATTCTGAAGACCTCAGAAAAATTTACTAGAGTTGTGGGCCCTTAGCCTGGTTCAATAATCCTTTCTTCCACAAGTCAGACTGTATTCGATGCAGCTTTCACAGATGGTATTGTGGTAATGTGTTAGCTGAGCAGACATGGGGGAGCTCCAAACATAGCTTCTAGAGGCAGAGAGAAGCTGAGGGATACTTAGAAAGGAGCAAGGTTTCTACAGTCTCAGTCTATGAAATGCTGGAGGAGGAGTTTCACATGCCTCCTAACTGCTAACTACTGCTCAAAAAGGTTCTGGGGACACTGGATAGGCACCTGATTCCTGAAGTGTGATTCTAAATTAGCCTCTCTTTCTATACATAACATTAATGAATTCTGTTAAATCAGTACTTTCCCCCATTTCTTCCAGGGAGATGACACTTTGCTTGTTCCTATCCATGGCTACCCTGCTGTGAATGTTGTAGAATTTCCATCATTTATAAGCTTATCAGATGTTTCACTTGGACAGAGGTGAGTAAAGGTGACAATCAGGTTTTTTTTAAGGCTTGCAAAAATTAAAATATCTATTTTTTGTTTTTAATCTACTGTCTAAACATAAGACCTTAGAAGTTTTAATTAAGTCACCTACCATACAGATTGCAAAACCACTACACGGGACTTCTTTTCAAAAGTATGTTCATAGAAGACTGAACTCTGCATAAACTAAACATCTATAGAGACATAAGGCCAGAACCTCAGCTACTATCAGTTGCCATTGATTCACTTTTGATCTAGCTTTGATTTATCTTTAAGAGTGAAATTCCCCCTATGCAGGGAGCCAGCATAGGTCTATGCTCCACTTAAGATGTATTTTGAGGATCTAGAAATTCACCGTAAGGTCTGGTCTGCATACTGTTTTTGTATCAGTAGAACTATTTTGGTTATGGGTGTGATTTTTTTTACTGAAATACTTACACCCATACAGCACCTAATTATACCAATATAAAAGTGGCATAGACCAGAAAATCTTATTCCACTTCTCATACAGGAATACGCTATACCAGTATAAGCACTTTTATACCAGGATAGCTGCGCTAGTTAAAGGGGTACAACTTTCTAGTGTACATGAGGCCTAAGTGAGTAGAGCATCATTTTCGATATAAAGGTTCTAGAAGTGAAGGCGTGAAACTGTTAGAGTTCACGTAATGACAGATGCACAGTGGTGGTAGCAAAT